>NW_027325378.1:1620846-2865846 GCF_036924035.1 Leuresthes tenuis | reverse complement strand
TGTGTGTTGGTGCATCAGTGTGTGTGTGTGTGTGTTGGTGTGCGTGTTGGTGCATCAGTGTGTGTGTGTTGGTGTGTGTGTTGGTGCATCAGTGTGTGTGTGTTGGTGTGTGTGTTGGTGCATCAGTGTGTGTGTGTGTGTGTGTGTGCATCAGTGTGTGTGTGTGTGTGTGTGTGCATCAGTGTGTGTGTGTTGGTGTGTGTGTGTGCATCAGTGTGTGTGTGTTGGTGTGTGTGTTGGTGCATCAGTGTGTGTGTGTGTGTGTTGGTGTGCGTGTTGGTGCATCAGTGTGTGTGTGTTGGTGTGTGTGTTGGTGCATCAGTGTGTGTGTGTTGGTGTGTGTGTTGGTGCATCAGTGTGTGTGTGTGTGTGTGTGTGCATCAGTGTGTGTGTGTTGGTGTGTGTGTGTGCATCAGTGTGTGTGTGTTGGTGTGTGTGTGTGCATCAGTGTGTGTGTGTTGGTGTGTGTGTTGGTGCATCAGTGTGTGTGTGTGTGTGTGTGTGTGCATCAGTGTGTGTGTGTTGGTGTGTGTGTTGGTGCATCAGTGTGTGTGTGTGTGTGTTGGTGCATCAGTGTGTGTGTGTTGGTGTGTGTGTTGGTGCATCAGTGTGTGTTGGTGTGTGTGTGTGTGTTGATGCATCTGTGTGTGTTGGTGTGTGTGTTGGTGCATCAGTGTGTGTTGGTGTGTGTGTGTGTGTTGATGCATCTGTGTGTGTTGGTGTGTGTGTTGATGCATCTGTGTGTGTTGGTGTGTGTGTTGGTGCATCAGTGTGTGTTGGTGTGTGTGTGTGTGTTGGTGCATCAGTGCATGTTTGACCTTCTCTTTGAAATAAACCAAAAACATCCAAAAAGTTCAGAAAAGTCCTTTTTCTTTCATCTTTTCCAGGATTAACGAACAAATTGCTCGTGTTTCTTTATATAATTTCATCTTTTTATGCGTTTATCGACACCTTCATCGTATTTTCTTCATCGTACGAGTAAAAGAAAGAATAAACCTTCTTTGTTTTGGGGCTTCCTGATGTTAGGAACTCTGGAGGAAAATGCTTCAGTATCTGGTGTGAAGCTCGGTGTTAATGAGGGCTGCAGGAGTCCCTTTATTATAATACTTTGTGATGTTCTGACGGCTAAAATGTTTCATACTGTATTAGTTAAAATGGAAATGCAAGTTTCTCAGCGTCCCAACCACTCTGAAACACTAAAAAACTTAAATTTTAACTTAATTATTTCCTTAATTAGCTCATTTTTATTGCTGCAGAGTAAAGTCCTCGTTCACCGGCCTCTGCGGTGCGTTCAGGCGCAGTTAGTTTGTTGGTTTTTTACGCCGCTTTGGGTTCTGAGACCCTTTTAGGAATCAGCAGACAGAGCTTTTTCCTGCAGGAACACAGAATGCTGTGATGAACATGCGACACACGGCTGGAAAAGCTGAGATTGTTGAGAACATGGAGGCGCCGCCTGCAGCTACTCTTTCACTTATTCTCTCGTAAAATCCCAGCTGACCTGCAGGATAAAGACAAACTCTTGTTTGTGCAATAGTTAGAGAATATGAAAGGGATGTAAGAAAAGGAGCAAACATCTTTAACTCAGTTCTGGTATCCTTTAGAGCAGGGATGTCAAGCTCCGGTCCTCGAGGGCCGCTGTCCTGCAGGTTTTAGCTGTTTCCCTGATTCAGATCAATGCCTCATTAGCAGGTTTCTGCAGAACTTAACAATCTTTCGAAGAGATCCATTTAATCTGAATCAGGAAACGTCTAAAACCTGCAGGACAGCGGCCCTCCAGGACCGGACTTTGACATATGTGCTTTAGAGTGTTTCTGAGGTTTTCAAAAGAGACCAAAATCAAGCATTTTATAAGAAAATTTGTCTTATTTTCACTGAATGGGAAGAAGTTTTCAGTTATTTAATCGATGAGAAATAATTTAAGAAAGCAGGAAATTTGACACTGTTGTTGTCTTGCAGTTGGATCTCAGTGCTGACCAACAGTAAGGAGGAGGCGTTAAACATGGCGTTTCGTGGCGAGCAGAGCAGCGGCGGCGAGGACGGATTGGAGGACCTGACTAAAGCCATCATAGAAGACGTGCTGCGGATGCCAGGCAATGAGATCTGCTGCGACTGCGGCGCTGCAGGTGTGTCCTGAGTTCTGAGTTAACTGCAAAATCTGCAAATCCCCCAGAAGCCTTGGGTAAACAAACGGGTGCTGATGGCGTTCGACTCGACCTCGATCCTCCCCCGCATCAGGAAGTAAAGAGTCTGACACCTAACACACGGGTTTCTGTTTATGTTCATGTTTCTGTATTTATCAGACGCTTTTATCCAAAGCGACTTACAAATGAAGATATAACAGCTCTATAAAAAGCTAACAATAAGCTACATAGAAGGAACCCAGGAGTCCGACTCTGTCAGAGGGGACAGAGTAGAGATAGGGTGCAGGCATAGAAGGAAGTGCAGAAAGACTTTATTATTCACGTTTTAGCTGTTATTTGGTTCATTTAAGTGCAGATGTTGTCACAAAGGCGCATCATCAACCACATCATTGTGAAATGTTGGTTGACAAATCCATTTTTAGACAAAATGTGACCTTTTCTTGTAGAATTTTGGCTAATTTTCGGGTCCTACTTGCACCGAGGATTTTCTTTTGGGGGCCAGGATTCTCAATATTGACCTTAAAGTCAGAGTAAAACTGAGATAACTGCAGAAAAATGTGTTATGAACTATTCGGTCAAGCATAGAGTTTCTGTTTCTGTATTTATCAGACGCTTTTATCCAAAGCGACTTACAAATGAAGATATAACAGCTTTATAAAAAGCTAACAATAAGCTACATAGAAGGAACCCAGGAGTCCGACTCTGTCAGAGGGGACAGAGTAGAGATAGGGTGCAGGCATAGAAGGAAGTGCAGAAAGACTTTATTATTCACGTTTTAGCTGTTATTTGGTTCATTTAAGTGCAGATGTTGTCACAAACGCGCATCATCAACCACATCATTATGAAATGTTAGTTGACAAATCCATTTTTAGACAAATTGTGACCTTTTCTTGTAGAATTTTGGCTAATTTTCGGGTCCTACTTGCACCGAGGATTTTCTTTTGGGTGCCAGGATTCTCAATATTGACCTTAAAGTCAGAGTAAAACTGAAATAACTGCAGAACAATGTGTTATGAACTATTCGGTCAAGCATAGAGTTTCTGTTTCTGTATTTATCAGACGCTTTTTTATCCAAAGCTACTTACAAATGAAGATATAACAGCTTTATAAAAGCTAACAATAAGCTAACAATAAGCTATATAAAAAGCTAACAATAAGCTCCATAGAAGGAACCCAGGAGTCCGACTCTGTCAGAGGGGACAGAGTAGAGATAGGGTGCAGGCATAGAAGGAAGTGCAGAAAGATAAAGTGCAGAGATAGAGGGGGGAGGGAAGTACAAGGTAAGTGCTGGGATAGGAGATGCTCTCTGAAGAGCTGGGTTTTCAGGAGCTTCTTGAAGATAGACAGGGACGCCCCTGTTCTGGTAGCGCTCGGTAGGTCATTCCACCATCGTGGGACGACACATGAACAGAGTTTGGATTGTCTTAGGCGTGGTGTAGGAGCTGCTAGACGACAATCCTGGGACCAACGGAGGGACCCAGTTGGGACAGAAGCCTAAGGGTATTTAACGTGAGCTCAGCTCAGAGCACAGAAACTGACCGAAGGGAGGGTTTCACGCTTTAAAAAAGCATTTCAGACGCAGCATCATTACATCACTTAGTTACGTAAGTCACAGTCTGCAGGGAGGGGAGCTAATTCCTCTCATCTAGCCTCATTCATCACGTGTTCCAGATGTGGAGCGTCTGAAATCCCAGCATCCACACAAGACTTTGGTTTCCCACTGCCCCCCTCTGTAGGATCTGCAGCCACAGAGGTCACCCTGCGTTCCCTCGGCCTGCTTATCGTGCACTTTCTGTCCTGCTGATTGTGTTGTTCGGTTATATGCATGAGTTTTTATGTTTGACTCATCGTCTCCATCGCCTCCTCCTCCTCCCTCCACCTGCTGCATCTCTGAGGTCACGGCCAGCCTGGATCTGGTGCATCTGGTGCCCTCTGCTTTGCAGCAGGTTATGCAATCGATGGTCCTGCAGTGAGTTGATCCAGAAGTCATTACCTGACCTCAAGGGCGTAACCATGGATTAGACCTTTTGATTTATTTTTTCAAAAGGTTCATTCATAGAAGCCCTGCTGATCAGAGATGACATCATTTGATTGGTTAACTGTCAAAATACAGAAAAATAAGTCAAACAGCAACGTGGATGCAGCCAGAAACACACAAACGATGGGCAGAGCTGCCATTTTGTCTATCATTAAGATTTATAATGGTCAGAATATAACATACATGTTAATTATTGGATTTTTTTACTGAAAAACTATCAAAAACTGCCCAAAAAACATTGGAAACATTGATTTCTTTTTTCAAAAGGTTCATTCATAGAAGCCCTGCTGATCAGAGATGACATAATTTGATTGGTTAACTGTCAAAATACAGAAAAATAAGTCAAACGGCAACATGGATGCAGCCAGAAACACATAAACGATGGGCAGAGCTGCCATTTTGTCTATCATTAAGATTTATAATGGTCAGAATATGACATACATGTTAATTATTGGATTTTTTTACTGAAAAAAAGAAAAAAAGAGGTCCAAGAAAAACAACATTGTTAAGTTCATTATCTACAATTCTTTATTTATATATGAAAAATTGGACATTTAGAACATAGTTTAGAGGACTACATTGACCATGTAAGTTCACATCTAAAGGAATAGTGTAATTTCTCAGAGACAGTGACTGCCCCCCCCACTTTGTTTTGGTTAGTTGCTTCCTGTTTACTGACCTTAAACACACCTACCAATTACAATTATGCTCTTCCAGTAGTACTGTAGCAAATAGGACAGCTTCCAATGGAAAACGACCCAATACCCAAAGCATGTTTATGGAAATATTTTAATAAGGACAACTAATGATGTAACAAATTACAGACTTTTCCTTTAACAACAAATGTGCTGAGGACTTTTAAGTCCAGGTTCATTTCTATTGTGTCAATGTCTCAAAATGTGCATTAACAATGAAAAGTCTAATAGTCTAATGTTATTTTTGTTTTAAGTTTTTTATTTTGAAAGGGGGCGGAAGTTTATTTTGTTGATTCTGTTTTGGACTTCCTGTTCTGGTACAATCTGCTCTGTTGAGCAGCGCCCGCTGGGTCACTCTCATTGGCTAGAGTGTTAGCATCAACAACGGCGACCGCGGCGCAGCCGTTACCACGGTAACACACGGAAATACACTGAAAATAAATAAGAAATAACAAGAGACCGATCCCTTGACAGGGTTCATAAAAGGAGAACATGCATTTTACATATTTTCTTCTGTATATTGGGGGGGACAGGTTGGTATTTTGTCAATATTGGGGGGGGGACACGACCCCCCCCAAAGAATGCGTGGTTACGCCATAGCCTGAGCTAACACAAAGGACTTTCTCACTGTCTGCAGACCCGAAGTGGCTGTCCACCAACCTGGGGATCCTCACCTGCATCGAGTGCTCCGGCATCCACCGAGAGATGGGGGTCCACATTTCTCGCATCCAGTCCATGGAGCTCGACAAGTTAGGAACCTCAGAACTCTTGGTGAGTCACACACACGGTCTGCCAGATGAAAAAATAGCTTCCCTGAGGCACACCCTCCTCTTCATCTCTTGTGAAACATTAGAAGCAATGAAAGAGCAGATGTAGTGTGTGAGTGCTTCTTCTGTCTCTTTCTTTCTGCCCCAGCTGGCTAAGAATGTAGGGAACAGTAGTTTCAATGAGATCATGGAGGGAAACCTCTCTTCCCCTTCACCAAAGCCGACCCCCTCCAGCGACATGTGAGTCCTCAGAGTTTCACATCCAAGCAGCCACCTCTCTTCCAAAAGAACGGACTTTAAAAATGCAACATTCTGCCCACAGGACGGTGAGGAAGGAGTTCATTAACGCTAAGTATGTGGACCACAAATACGCGAGGAAGACGTGCACGTCAGCGGCGGCTAAGATGATCGAGCTGTTTGAGGCGGTCCAGTCCCGGGACCTGCTGGCCCTAATCCAGGTCTACGCCGAGGGTGTGGAGCTGATGGAGCCGCTTCCAGAGGCCGGGCCGGTGAGTCTGAACGCTGAGGCAAAGGCTGCATGCAGGCTGAAGGGCCTGGTTCGACAGCAGCAAGGCATTTAGCTGTGCATTCATGGTGATATTCATGAAAAACTGGTGAAATAAGCATCGGGATCACACATAAACGATGGGCAGAGCTGTCAAAATACAGAAAAATAAGTCAAACGGCAACGTGGATGCAGCCAGAAACACATAAACGATGGGCAGAGCTGCCATTTTGTCACCTTTTGGTTTCTAATCTATCATTAAGATTTATAATGGTCCGAATATAACATACATGTTAATTATTGGATTTTTTTTACTGAAAAACTATCAAAAACTGCCCAAAAAACATCGATTTCTTTTTTCAAAAGGTTCATTCATAGAAGCCCTGCTGATCAGAGATAACATCATTTGATTGGTTAACTGTCAAAATACAGAAAAATAAGTCAAACGGCAACATGGATGCAGCCAGAAACACATAAACGATGGGCAGAGCTGCCATTTTGTCTATCATTAAGATTTATAATGGTCAGAATATAACATACATGTTAATTATTGGATTTTTTTTTTACTGAAAAACTATCAAAAACTGCCCAAAAAACATTGGAAAGATTGATTTCTTGTTTCAAAAGGTTCATTCATAGAAGCCCTGCTGATCAGAGATGACATCATTTGATTGGTTAACTGTCAAAATACAGAAAAATAAGTCAAACGGCAACGTGGATGCAGCCAGAAACACATAAACGATGGGCAGAGCTGCCATTTTGTCTATCATTAAGATTTATAATGGTCAGAATATGACATACATGTTAATTATTGGATTTTTTTACTGAAAAACTATCAAAAACTGCCCAAAAAACATCGGAAACATCGATTTCTTTTTTCAAAAGCTTCATTCATAGAAGCCCTGCTGATCAGAGATGACATCATTTGATTGGTTAACTGTCAAAATACAGAAAAATAAGTCGTGGATGCAGCCAGTAAACCGTGACTGGAGAGGAAATGTTGAGGTCCTTTCCTGAGGAAGCATCACAGAGGCTCTCAGAGGAACCTTAATGTCTTAATGCCAGTTGCAGAAAGTGTGAAAATATGCCTGGAATCGGTTGTGCAGGTCAACCTGCTTCTTAGCCACCACATAAACACGGAGCCGCTACATTTCCAGACTGCTGCAGAGCTTCCATCAGGACAAACCGCCGCTGACACATTTCTGCCAGTCGCTGCTCAGAAATGGGTGTTACAGCTGGAAAACTCTGAGTCATCCGGATAGCTTGGCCAGCAGGTGGTGATCGCCAGCAGCCCTCCACCACACTGCGGGGCCATCATCTGTTTTCAATCCATGTTTACTTATGATGGCAACATCTGCGGCGGCTCGGTTCGTGCGTCTGGTTTTATTTAGTGGCTCCGCTTGCTCGCTCTTTGCTTCAAAGGCGCCGCTTTCGGCATTAATGAAAGTGAAATGACGAGCGGTCGATGGCGAGGAACACGCACGATCAGGCTCAGTCTGACATAAACGGGGTCAGGGTTTTATAACGCAAACGCGGCTGTGATGCTGCCGCAGAGTAAGAGGATGAGAGACGATGGCGTTTGTTGGCAGAGGGAGCTGCTGCTGCTGCTGTGAAGTCTGACTCACCGATATCTGATCTGTCAGTGCAGCTGTGGGGCTGCAAAGTGCCCCCCCCAGGCCACAGTGTGGAGGCATGGCTGCAGCTCATAAACCCCCCTGTAGATGTGATCATGTGGAATATATACGCTGAATGTTAATGGCTCCTTCTGCATTTAGAATCTTGATTTTGTATCTGATTAAATCCAATTTTGTGACATTCGGTCACCCAAAAATAGCTAAAACGCTGCATTATGGTTGCAGAAATGTAATTTTTAGGAGCCATTTTGTTTACTGCTGTTTGTTTAAACGCTGAAAGAGACAGACACACTCAACAGAATGCAGAATGGATGCTACGCAGCGCCTCACCGTGACTTTGCTGTGTTTGATGGCCCCCTGCAGGAAGCCGGGGAAACTGCGCTGCACTACTCTGTACGGACGGCTGACCATACCTCGCTGCACCTGGTGGACTTCCTCGTGCAGAACAGGTATGTTTGAGGAGCCCTTTCTGTTGGGGAATGTTATTGCATGTGTGAGAGCAGTCAGAAGCTATTAAAAGACATCACATGGTTGCATGCTGCACGGCGCAGTTCTGTGGAAACATCCAGTTGGATCTGCGTCTGCTCCAGTCTGCAGTAGAAGCAAAGCACAGCTTAGATTCCCACAGGCAAACAGAACTGGGTCAAGCACTTGCTCTCTGCCTTAATTTATTCTTCTTTTTTCATTTGTTTACCCTCCCCTGCTCCAACTGCACACAGAAGACGTTTTCATTCATCGTTAGCCGTGCTCATTCAATGTCATGCTTAGCCTTTGTGTTTTTTACAGGGATTATTCGCCTCTCTGGCTCACAAACCCTCATCTTTCATGTCAAATCTGAGCTGCAGGTCAGTGGAAACCCCCCTCAGTGCCCTGATCATGAGAGTCTGCATTTTTATTTTCCCGTAGTGGCAACCTGGATAAGCAGACGGAGTGGGGGAACACCGCCCTGCATTACTGCTGCGTGTACGAAAAGCCCGAGTGCCTCAAGTTACTCCTGAGGGGCAAGCCGGCCACCAACATCAGTGAGTCACACGTCAGGGTTCATCCTCTGCGAAGCCGTCTGTACGCCTCTAACTGTTGATTATCCTTCCTCACCCTTCAGCCAATCAGAACGGAGAGACGGCCTTGGATGTTGCCAGGCGACTGAGGAACAGTCAGTGTGAAGAGGCAGTAAGTGCAGGAGCTGCTGAATGTCTCAGCAGAGAGTCCACGCTCTAAAATAATTACAGAACCCCGAAAAACACGTAAAAGGCTGTAAAGCTTGGATTGTCCTCGATTGGCCACAACACTAGATGGCAGTCAGAGGTCTGCCGCCGGCCTCGGGCGACAGGGGCAGCAGAGTGGAAGTAATCGTTCGTGTGTTTGTTATGAACGCCAAAATGAACAAGCAGACAAAAGAGCTAAAATAAATGCATTTAAACGGATTTGCACATATATATTTCTGCTGGATGACTACTGAAATCCAGAAAAGAACCCCGACTCGTTGTGTTTCTGTAGCCTGCAGAATCTTTATCTTTGATAAAATCATACGGCCAGTTTGTTCGTCTTGTGCCATTAATTTAATCTGAACCGAAATGTTTGTGTGTGTCAGCTGGTGCAGGCTGCAGAAGGAAAGTTCAACCCTCACATCCATGTGGAGTACGAGTGGAGCCTCAGACTGGAGGAGATGGACGAGAGCGACGACGACCTGGATGATAAGGTGTGAACACCACAGCTCACTGCTGGGATTCGGTGTATTTTTAGCTGCTTTTCTTTCCTTTTGTGGCACCTTTTGCTTTATTTCAGGGATCCCGTGGGGTCTTAAAAAGTCTCAAAAGCATTGAATTTGGAAATAATACCTTAAAAAGACCTGAAAATGTCTTGAATTTTTATATATGGGTCTTAAAACTTGTGCAATATGTAACTTCTCCGTATCGCATTCTCCTCAAAAGTTTAGTTTGGCAACCACTATTATTTTGATTAAATAACGTAGCCTGAATAAAGAGTGGTGGAGCCAATGATTGAGGTCTGAACACGTCACTTTGCGACAGCACGGGCCCCCACACAGACACGAGCAACAAGCCAAGCAGAAGCACAACACAAGAAGTTTGTTTTTAACGTTTGTTTACCCATTTCATGTTTTATGGGGAAATTTAACGACGCTTGGCAAGAACTGCAAGTATTTTATCACTGGTTAAAACTGGTGGACAACAATGTGTTCCAGGCTTTTTGCACTGTATGAAAAAAACATTCAGCTTGGTACCATGGGCTGAAGGCTTTAGAGTCTCATGCCAAGTCGTCCAAGTACATCGAGTCAACCAAAGGGAAGAATTAAACTCCTTCCATCACGCTAATGTTAGCCAGCTAGCTGTTAATGTGCCTGAAGCAGCTAATGTTAGCCAGCTAGCTGTTAATGTGCCTGAAGCAGCTAACGTTCGCCAGCTAGCTGTTAATGTGCCTGAAGCAGCTAACGTTAGCCAGCTAGCTGTTAATGTGCCTGAAGCAGCTAACGTTCGCCAGCTAGCTGTTAATGTGCCTGAAGCAGCTAACGTTAGCCAGCTAGCTGTTAATGTGCCCGAAGCAGCTAACGTTAGCCAGCTAGCTGTTAATGTGCCTGAAGCAGCTAACGTTAGCCAGCTAGCTGTTAATGTGCCCGAAGCAGCTAACGTTAGCCAGCTAGCTGCTAACGCTACAGCCCCCCCAGCTATGACCACAACTGGAGTGGATCTGCGCTCAGCTTTTGGGTCCAGACCAACAATGAAAGTTTAATTTTCATCGTTGGTCTGGATTCAGTTGTTCAGGACTGTCTCTACTCCCCTTATAGCTAGCTGATGTAACCAATGTTAAAAAAAGAACTGAACTGTGTTAGTCAAACTTTTGTGTGGCCTGCTGAAACTTTTTTTTTGTCCACATTTTAACATTTGTTTGAGAAATAAATTAACAAATTAAAAAAATAATTCTTTGCCGGTAGGTCTTTGAAATAGATATTAAGTTTTTATATAAATGGTCTTAAAAAGACTTGAATTTGACTTGAAGAAACCTGTAGGAACCATGTATTTGCATCTGCCTACATCCATACGACACGTCAGAGAAAGATGTTTGCAGCTTCCACATCATTCATTCACAGCTCCGATCAAACATGAAGTTTAGATACAAAGAGGCAGAAACGAGAAGTAGATGCAGATACAGTGGAAACATTCCTGCTAAGAGGAGCACATCTTTCTTTTTCTTCTCAGGGATGCAGAAGTAGTTAGGGAGAGAAATAGTTGGGTTTGTATTTAGATTTTGCCAAAACAACACCGGAGCTGTCAGCTTTCCTTCCATCTTTGATTTGCAGTAAGAAAACATAAATGGAAACAGTAAAGAGCACAAACTGTCATCCAAAGAACTGCCAAAGATTAAAGTGATGCGACTCACAGATGTTCCCAGGAATGAAATCTCTCCGTTTGAGGTTCTTCCTTTTCTGCTCGGTTATAGCCACAAGCGACGCAGCTTATGCCGCCACCCTCTGGTGACTCTACAAAACTTTACTTATAGTTTATTCATCCCAGTTAACAGCTTTTCAAAAGGATGGAAACCAAACCCGATGTGGGAACTCCTCGGTTCTTGTCCGATAGCTGAGCTTTTAAGGGCAGAGATGATAAACACCTCGAACATGCCTGGGTCCCGGGATCCGAGCTGAACGCCGCTACTTTTCAACGTTTAGCCGGGTGATATATCAGACTTTTTAAGCCTTTATTTCAATGACCAGATCTCAGTAGACTTCCTGGGAATGGATTGAAAGAAATAGTCATTATTTCTGACGTGGGATTCATCACATCAGCGCTTCCACAGCCTGGAAAAGCACTTCAGAGATCTTTAGGTTAAGTTTACTTGTTTGCAGGTGGATTTCTGCCATTTGGAGGCATAAACTGGTCTCAGTGTCATCTCTCCTGTGTCCCTTCCAGCCCAGTCCCATCAAGAAGGACCGCTCCCCCAGGCCCCAGAGCTTCTGCCACTCCTCCAGCCTCTCCCCCCACGACAAGCTGTCCCTGCCGGGCTTCATCAGCCAGAGGGACAAGCAGCAGCGACTTTCCTACAGCGCCTTCACCAACCAGATGTACAGCGCCTCCACTGACCTCAGCTCCTCCCCGGTGGCCGACGGGCCGCCGCTGCCACCCAGAAACCAGGGCAAAGGTCAGACATGCCTGCTCCAAGAGCTGAGTTTACCAGCTGATAACCAATCAGGAGATCGTGCTCTGCTAATCTAGCTTTTTGCAAATATGAGCCTATATTTCAAGATGGTGTAAAGGATGTGTGTCTGCTCTGCTGTGTGAGAAACGATTGGCTGTTCATTATGTCCGTTAATGTTTGATTATGTCCAAGTCGGAATTAGGTGTGGGAGGAATGCTTTGTAATCACTTTACTGGGGTCAGTCAGCGCCACACACACATTTCCACACCCTGTAGAGGTATGCAGTGTGTCAGCACACAGGTCAGAGGGGAGGCAGGTGTCAGGAAGGCTGCTGACAAAGTAAACCTTAAGAAAAACAGGAGAGGGTGGCACTGGAAGCCAGGCTGGGAAAGGGAAGCTGGATACACACTTCATTATTAGCCTGGGCGTGCTGACTCTGCAGCATTTCAATTAAGAACAACACTCCTCCCTCTGCTGATCCGCCACAACTTTTAGCCTCCTAACACACAGCAGACGATTGAACGCTGCAGCATCCATCTCAACAAGTCATTTAGTCCATTATTTCAGCATTAAAGTCCTATTTTTCTTTCAGCGAGTGCTGTAAAAAAATCACTTGTTTCCAGTGCATGAGAGCATGTAACAGGTGACCTTTGGTCCAGTCTTTGGTGAAGAAAGAAGTGAAGCTTATACTTTATGTTAATATATGTCTGTAAGACGATGTGGGTTGAATTTTTGGCCCAGATTTGATCTGTTATCAGCAGGTTATGACGAGCCTGCTCATATTAAAAAGGTGAACGATTCAGGGTCGTCTGCAGCGGATGGTTCATGCAGAAGCTGTAGGAAAGGTTGGTTTTGTTCACCATGCCGGTACAACAAGCTAAATTAAATCAGAGTTTACATCCATGCTTTAGTTTTTGTGTTTTTTCAGACTGAACCTTGATATTTTCCATGAGAAAAGAAGACCATGTTGGTTCAGTTGTTAGTAAAAGTGTGTGAACTCTTTGGAATTATCAGGATTTCTGTTCTGAATACTGATGAAATGCATTTGTATGTTCAGCTGAGAATGAGCAGAATCTGACTGAACTAGCACAGTTTTACATTAAGCTCTCACATATGCAGACCTCTGTGCTCACAACCTCTCCGAACAGTACGCTGAGTCAAATGTTGCAGTTCAGAAGTCAAAGAGGTGCTCCTCTTTCTTAAAAAAGATTGATTTGCAAGCGTTTTAGAGGCAGACAAAGATGGAAAAGGCCACAAAAGCTCAAGACCTGATTGTTCATCATTCCACAACAAGTAGTCTAACAGTGAAACCTGACCATGAAGCATGGTGGAGGGAGCGTCATGGTCTGGAGCTGCTCTTCTACCTCAGGGCTCCGACACTCTGTGAGGGAACAAGAAGAAGTCCACGACCCGAAGCTCAGGACGGTTGAAAAGGAGCTAAATTCATGTTGTGAGCACCTGGGAGGTATTACTTCCCCTTGTTTTTAGATTGTGTCAGAAATCCTGATAATTTCAAAGGGTTCACAAACGCCTTTATGCAGCTTCGTCTTCACTAAATTTGGCTCAGGGCTGCTTTTGTGTAAATTTTCCCAAATCAAATGAAGAGACGGACTGTGCTGCTAATGTTAGCCCAAAATCTAATCTGGCTGCTTCAGGTGGACCTTCCAGCCTTGAACGGTTCTCTTTGTCAGGCAGGAAACAGCATCGTGTTGTTAGCTAATCGTGTTATGTTGCAGCTGCAGGGAGCTAGCATCTGTAGCATGTTAGAGCGGGCAGAAAGGCTAGCATCTGTAGCATGTCAGGGCGTGCAGGAAGGTTTGGGTGCTAGCTGCAGGGAGCTAGCATCTGTAGCATGTTAGAGCGGGCAGAAAGGTTTGGGTGCTAGCTGCAGGGAGCTAGCATCTGTAGCATGTTAGAGCGGGCAGAAAGGTTTGGGTGCTAGCTGCAGGGAGCTAGCATCTGTAGCATGTTAGAGTGGGCAGGAAGGCTAGCATCTTTAGCATGTTAGAGCGGGCAGAAAGGTTTGGGTGCTAGCTGCAGGGAGCTAGCATCTGTAGCATGTTAGAGCAGGCAGAAAGGTTTGGGTGCTAGCTGCAGGGAGCTAGCATCTTTAGCATGTTAGAGCGGGCAGAAAGGCTAGCATCTGTAGCATGTTAGAGTGGGCAGGAAGGCTAGCATCTTTAGCATGTTAGAGCGGGCAGAAAGGTTTGGGTGCTAGCTGCAGGGAGCTAGCATCTGTAGCATGTTAGAGCAGGCAGAAAGGTTTGGGTGCTAGCTGCAGGGAGCTAGCATCTGTAGCATGTCAGGGCGTGCAGGAAGGTTTGGATGCTGCCTCTGTGAGGAGAACTCTAACATTTCAGATGTGAAACCAGGATTCATGAATGCTATGCATTTGTTGTTGCATGCATCAGGTAGTTACAGCAGTGCTGGAAACAAGGAGATTTTTTTAAATGTGGTGGTTCCAGAATAAGAGGATGAACGGCATCCATGCATTTTAAATGACACGCTGTCTCCTCAGATGCTCCGCAGCGGGGCTCCCTCTCAGCGGGTGCCGAGGAGCTCGCTTCTCGCCGTTTCTCCTCTCTTTGCTTTGCTCGTCACTGATAAGATTTCATCTTGTTATTTTCCAGTGTGTGGGAGCAGCTCTTTATGAGACTGCCGTGCTTGTAGATTCTCTCCCACACTCCTCATCTCGCTCTGTTTTCTTTCTCTTTTTTTGTTTCTCTATTCTTTCAGCTCCACACTTGGCATTCCTTGGCTCTCATTCGCACTACGCCACACTGGCTGGCACTCGACCATACATCAGTGAATATCTTGTTTTCTGTTCTCCCCCTTATCCCTCAGTTGTTTCTCCTTTACAGCTCAGATGTGCAGGGTGGTGGCGCTCTTTTATCTTAATAATGGCACCACGTAGGCAAGCTGTTTCTCCTGTGAATTACTGCTTGCCTACATGGTTTTTCTTTGTCTTTCTGCTATGACGTCCCACCATCCTTGAGCTGTAAAATTTCAACCACAGCTGATTTCTCTCTGGCTGAGCTCTCTATTAGCTGCTTTCACCCCTACTTTTCCTTCTTTAATGACCAATAAGCACACGAGGCAGACATATATTGATAAAGTAACCTCACGCGAACGTGCCCACACCCTAAAATCCTAGTGTAAGACTGACTTATTCTAATATTGAACTCTTTCCACCTCATTGTCCTCTCCTCTTCCTGCTCTGACTTGCAACAGAATGGTTTATTTATTCACTCTTTTGGATGGACCTCATCACCTCATGTGTCTTATGTATCGCTCCTCTAGCTCCTCCCCCATCCGGCCCTCCCTCCACACTCACACCAGGAGGCAGCTCCACCCTGTCCAAGAAGAGACCTCCGCCCCCCCCTCCTGGACACAAACGCACCCTGTCTGACCCACCCAGCCCGCTCTCTCACAGTCCACACAGTAAAGGGGGCGTAACCGGGGGTGAGAAGCAAGCACACGTTTCCCTCAGGCGAATCAGGATTGTCCAAAATATTAAAACCCCTAAAACTTGATTTGTTAATTAAGTTTTTTATACTTTCACAAATGCATTGGTTCGATGTCCCGATATTTCCTGGTAAGTGAGCATGCAAAAGCCTTGAGACACCCCTCATATCTTTAGTTACTGCTGGAAAACAGGAAATAGGTGCAGCTATTAACTGTTCATACAGAATCTGAGGCAGAACCAGAGTTTTTTATCAGTTCTCAGCAGCTTTAAAGTGAATATCTGGTCTGAGCTCCTTTACTCTCCAACACAGCCTGAACCCTCTGAGACAAGCTTTCTGTCATTTCTTTAAGGAGTCTTCAGGAATAGTTCTCCAGGCTTCTTGAAGGACATCCCAAAGCTCTTCTTTGGATGTGGGCTGCCTTTTGTTCCGTTCTCTGTCAGATGATCCCACACTGCTTCAATAATGTTGAGGTCCGGGCTCTGGGGAGGATTCATCCCTCCATAAGACCTGCTGCCACTGATTTTCAGTCCACTTCTTGTGTCATTTGGCACAGCTCAGCCTTTTCTCCCTGTTTCCCTTCCTTAAGAACGGCTTCTTGACAGCCACCCTTCCATGGAGACCATTTCTGATGAGGCTTGGGCCAACAGTAGATGGATCAGCTGAAGGTCCAGATGCATCTCTCAGGTCCTGTCAGGTCACAGCTGGATTTTTTCCTCTTTCTTAAGGACATCACTTTCAGATCCTGTTCATCTGCTGTAGATAGTTTTTTAGGCCTGACACTTCTTCTTTTGTCCTCCACTTGTCCAGTTTCCTCAAATGTTTTAAGGACACACTGCACACCATGCTGAGATATGCCAAGTTTTCAGCTAATAGCTCTTTGGGAATCACCTTGTTGCTGCAGAAATCCTATTTTCTGTCTGTCAAACTGTGTTTTCTTTGCTGTTTTTCATAGATGCAGCTAAAGAAATGGGAACAAATTATGTGTCTTTGTGACAAAGTGCCTAAAGATCCAGTTTAAAATGGCTTCTTTGCTAAGACACAACACTGGTTCATCCCTTGAGTTAGGAGCCTTTTTTCTGCCTGAATGGTTCATAGGTCAGAGTTCAGTGGCTGAACAAAGACAAAACCTCTGAAAATGTTCAGGAACAAGGACTGAAAATGAGAGAAAAAGTAGAAAAACTGTGAGAGACCTTCAGAAAGCTGCAGAACTATTGATCAGGACACTTTAAAGGTTACAGAAAGCTGCAGAACTGTTGATCAGGACACTTTAAAGGTTTCAGAAAGCTGCAGAACTGTTGATCAGGACACTTTAAAGGTTTCAGAAAGCTGCAGAACTATTGATCAGGACACTTTAAAGGTTACAGAAAGCTACAGAACTGTTGATCAGGACACTTTAAAGGTTACAGAAAGCTGCAGAACTGTTGATCAGGACACTTTAAAGGTTACAGAAAGCTGCAGAACTGTTGATCAGGACACTTTAAAGGTTTCAGAAAGCTGCAGAACTATTGATCAGGACACTTTAAAGGTCACAGAAAGCTGCAGAACTGTTGATCAGGACACTTTAAAGGTTACAGAAAGCTGCAGAACTGTTGATCAGGACACTTTAAAGGTTTCAGAAAGCTGCAGAACTGTTGATCAGGACACTTTAAAGGTTTCAGAAAGCTGCAGAACTGTTGATCAGGACACTTTAAAGGTTACAGAAAGCTGCAGAACTGTTGATCAGGACACTTTAAAGGTTTCAGAAAGCTGCAGAACTGTTGATCAGGACACTTTAAAGGTTACAGAAAGCTGCAGAACTGTTGATCAGGACACTTTAAAGGTTACAGAAAGCTGCAGAACTATTGATCAGGACACTTTAAAGGTTACAGAAAGCTGCAGAACTATTGATCAGGACACTTTAAAGGTTTCAGAAAGCTGCAGAACTGTTGATCAGGACACTTTAAAGGTTTCAGAAAGCTGCAGAACTGTTGATCAGGACACTTTAAAGGTTTCAGAAAGCTGCAGAACTATTGATCAGGACACTTTAAAGGTTTCAGAAAGCTGCAGAACTGTTGATCAGGACACTTTAAAGGTTTCTGAAAGCTGCAGAACTGTTGATCAGGACACTTTAAAGGTTTCAGAAAGCTGCAGAACTATTGATCAGGACACTTTAAAGGTTACAGAAAGCTGCAGAACTGTTGATCAGGACACTTTAAAGGTTTCAGAAAGCTGCAGAACTGTTGATCAGGACACTTTAAAGGTTACAGAAAGCTGCAGAACTATTGATCAGGACACTTTAAAGGTTACAGAAAGCTGCAGAACTATTGATCAGGACACTTTAAAGGTTACAGGAAGGTCAGGCTCCTTTGAGGCTAAACATGAAGAAATGAGGGTTGGCTCAACACTTTTGCACAATACTGTAAATTAACTTTACTGATCAAAACGTTGGCATTATAAAGGATGCATCTCTGTTTTTAAGAGACAATTAATTCTGCAAACGTGCGCATATTGAACCAAGTTCATCAATCGGCATAAATGAGCTACTTTGGGTTAGTTCTAAAACAATCCAAAACATCTAGAAGTGTTTGATTTTAATCCCGGCGTGCATTGTGTGCATATTAGGGGTATTTTACTGTTACTGCAGTTGTCCTCTGTTCTGTTTGCACATTCTTTTAACAGCCAAACACTAATTAAATGAGTCCATGGAGAGCTCAGCCAGATGACGCCTCCCTCATTGTTTTATTTAACCATCACAGCATGTTGATTTATTTCCACATTTATATCAAATTATCTCCTCGGTCGGGGCTCTGATGTGGTGTCAAGTAATCTGTTTGTCGTCATCAATGTTAATATTTCAGGAAGCGACTCCACCCCTCCTCCGGTCAGCAAGATGTCCCCCGTTTCCAACAAGTTTGAAGGCATTCCTCAACAGCAAAGGTACCACAGACAGGACTTCATGAGCCGGCTGAAAGGCCTTGTTTACTTGGTTTTTATTTGACTTTGTGTGAAAAATCTTTTCCCAGCACTACTTCAAGCAACACAAAGTCTACACTTGGTCCAAGGGTCCTTCCCAAACTACCTCAGAAAGGTGTGTTTTCTTGGTTTTGTGATATTTTTGTGTAGCTGTAAGGCAGGGATGTCAAACTCCGGTCCTCGAGGGCCGCTGTCCGGCAGATTTTAGCTGTTTCCCTGCTCCAAGGCACCTGAATCAGATCAATGCCTCATTAGCTGGTTTGTGCAGAACTTAACAATCTTTTGAAGGGATCCATTTAATCTGAATCAGGTCTAAAACCTGCAGGACAGCGGCCCTCCAGGACCGGACTTTGACATATGAGCTGTGAGGTGTGAATAGAACATTTACATGTTTCTGCATGGCTTCCCATCCAGTGGCATTAAGGAAGATCGACACCATTCACCATCCGTCTATGGATAAGCCCAGCCTTCCTCCAGAGGTCTTCCAGAAGTCCCCGCCAGCAACTGAAGCCACGCAGAAGGGTCCTCTGGCGGACAGGCCTCAGCTGGGCGATCTGCCCCCCAAACCGCAGGTGTCCGAACTTCCCCCCAAACCTGGAGAACTTCCCCCAAAGCCGCAGCTGTCCGACCTCCCTCCGAAACCTCAGCTGGGAGACCTGCCGCCCAAACCGCAGCTCAAAGACCTCCCTCCCAAGCCTCATCTCTCAGACATCCCCCCCAAACCCGGGACAGCCGAGTCTGCTCCCAGACCGCCTCCCGGAGAGTCGACGCAAAGGCCGCAAACGCAGCCTCCGCCGCCACCTCAGCAGCAGCAGCAGCCGCCGCCGCCGCCGCAGCCTCGAGACTCGCCATCACCTAACCAGCAGGCAACTATAGCGACTCCATCTCAACAAGCTGCCGAGGACACCAATGGGACGCCGGCAAGTGCAGAGACACCCGTGCCCCTGCCGAGGAAGATCAACACGGTACGGACACGCATGTACTTTCATTTTCACCTTTTATGCACATTCAAACAGAGTGAGTGGACACGCCTTTTTTCAGCTTAATTACGTCTCCCACCAGCATCGATACGTTCAATTTATGTTGAATCCAGCCTTTAAAGGGGAACTAAACCTGGACCTTATTTCTGGCATGAAATACGTTCATCTGCTCACTGAGAACAGTTTGGTGAAAGTCGGCGTCCTTCTGAAGATATTTAGATAACTGGAGATCCATATAACGGAGTGAACGGGGCTTAGAGGATGCAGCCTCTAAATAAGGCTTTATCTGTCTTTATTTCACCAATACTTTAAGAAGAATGAATGAATGAACGTGTGCTATAGCTCTGTTAGCTCATAGCTGCTGTTATGTGGCTACTTGCAGCTATAGGAGAGCTAACGGAGGGATTTCTACACAGGCACTCTACTGGGACCACTTCATCCACACGCCCCCCTGCAGCACAGTTTATTCACTCCGTGCTCTGTGACAGTCGGCTAACTTCACACAGAGTTTGCTGCTGATAGTTTTGTGCAACATGGCAGGATATTTATCAGATTTTGACGACGACTTTGAGCAAGATGGACGTTCTTACCGGAGTGAATAAACTGTGCTCAAACTGCTCAATAACAACAACACAGCAGCTATGAGCTAACAGAGCTATAGCACACGTTCATTCATTCATTCTTCTTAAAGTATTGGTGAAATAAAGACAGATAATGCCTTATTTAGAGGCTGCATCCTCTAAGCCCCGTTCACTCCGTTATATGGATCTCCAGTTATCTAAATATCTTCTGAAGGACGCCGACTTTCACCAAACTGTTCTCTGTGAGCAGATGAACGTATTTCATGCCAGAAATAAGGTCCAGGTTTAAAAACACCAGAGTTCCCCTTTAACAAACAGTTATTATTAATATTTTACCCCAGATCGCTGGATCATGGCCTCGATTCTTTAAACTTTCCCCGTTTACTCAAACAGGTTTGCTTCTACGGTAAGAAGACCAACATTCTTCCCATGAGTGAAACTGTGGGTAAACAGATGGTCTCAGTAGCCTTTTTGAATCCCTCAGCTAAACAATTTATGTATTTCTAAAGTGATAAATCTGCCCCACCTCTGGAAATGTGGCTGAAACTTTAATATTTGCTGCAGTTTCACTGCATCAATGTGTCTGAATATGAGTCCAAGTATCGAGCAAACTTTGCCTGAATCCAACTCCAGCGAGTCAACATATTGTAACGGGTTCAGAAACAAATTGAAGTGATGTTTTTTATATATTATATTTATGTATTTAGCAGACGCTTTTATCCAAAGCGACTTACAGGTAGGCAGATATTAGGCCTTACCTAAGGACCCCTACTGGAGGTAATACCTTTCATGCAGGGGACTTGAACCCAGGTCACCCACATGAAAGGTGGCAATCATACCACTATACCATCTAGGCCCATTATTATTATTATTATTATTATTATTATTATTATTATTATTATTATTATTATTATTATTATTATTATTATTATTATTATTATTATTATTATTATTATTATTATTATTATTATTATTATTTTTATTTATTATTATTATTATTATTATTATTTATTATTATTATTATTTAATATTATTATTATTATGACTTCATGGCTTTGCTTCCTTGTCCAGGGGAAGAATAAAGCCCGTCGGGTGAAGACGATCTACGACTGCCAGGCCGACAACGACGATGAACTGACGTTTGCTGAAGGAGAAGTGATCATAGTAACAGGAGAGGAGGACCAGGAGTGGTGGGTGAGTCCAGCGCGAGTTTTAACCTCTCAGAGTTGGCTTAGACACCCCAAACGGGCAGAATCCCACACAATACTCCTCTTATACGCTCTGTTTCCCTTTTCCAACCCAGATCGGGCACATTGAAGGAGACCCGGAGAGAAAAGGGGTGTTCCCGATGTCTTTTGTGCACATCCTAAGTGACTGACAGCCAGACAGACTTGCACTACGCCTCTCCCTGACCCGGGAGGTCCTGTAAATACCTATCATACAGTAACGCCCCCTTGTCAAGCGACAAGTGTCCTAAAGAAAAAAAAAAGAAGGAAAACAATGAAGAAGAAACCAAGAAGGCTCATCCAGACATGGATGCCACATCCATGCTGTACAAAGAATGTGTGTATTCTTCCTCTACCAGTATTATCTTAACCCTATAGCATGGCTGAGACGAAGCCACTCTCCAAACCCTAGCACTTACCTAAAAGTCTATGTTTATGCTGTTCCTGTGTATATATGTATGTAAATATATATATTTGTGTGTGAGTGTACATACATGTTTTATTGTACAAAACATGTACCGTTGCTCTCCGCCTGGCAGATTAAGCATCAGGGTGGTAGAGTTTGGGTTTTATCTTTTACTGGCCCTCGAGTAATTATCGGCTTATATTTCTGGAAAAAAGGAGGAGGTGGAATGTGAAATAGGTCATTATTTGTGTCTTGCATCCACCATAGTTGAGCGAAGAGGCAGGAGTCTCCCACTGAGACCCAAAGAAGCCCCATCAGATGTACTCCCTGTTCTTGCTTGCTTTGTCTGTACCCGTGTTATGGTTGTTTTACCGTGTAGAAACCTGCTGCTACTGTGTGGTGGAAAATCAAAGCCTGTGGTTCACTGTAGGTCACGAATTTACTCCTTGTTACACTGTGCGTGTGCTCTGTGTGCGAACTGGGCGCCGTCTCCACAGCCCTTTGACCTTTACCTGGTGTAACAATGACTGGAAGCGGGTGGAGTGCTGGGTTCGAACACGCTCACCTCAGGGTTTGAAGAGCCACTCTTGATCTTCAGCAGAGACGTATTCCTGCTGTTTAAGCCACTATCAACCATACGTACGAGAAACT
The DNA here is from genome assembly GCF_036924035.1 of Leuresthes tenuis. Taxonomy (NCBI): domain Eukaryota; kingdom Metazoa; phylum Chordata; class Actinopteri; order Atheriniformes; family Atherinopsidae; genus Leuresthes; species Leuresthes tenuis. Next base: position 2,843,651 of record NW_027325378.1, on the reverse strand, counting down.
TAAGAGGACATCTTAGCAATAACTTGATTTCCTGACAGGCTAGAAGTTTCACGACAACCTGTGTTCACAATTCAGTGTCTTGTAGAACCTCATGAGCTTGAATCTTTCTTTTTTAAATTAGTTTTGAATCATGTGATATCATTCCGTGTTACTGGATCCGGTCCATTTCCAGGTTTGCCTGTGAACCAGGGATGAAGGGTCTGGAAAAGGTTGGAGAGCCTCTGTATTTTCACCTGATCGTCACTGACTTGCAGTTCTTCCCATATTAAGGAACAAACCCATCAACCCATTGTATCATTAAAAGTGCTGTATTTAAAGCCCGACTCGGCTCGTTTTGTTATGGACGAGGTTCATTAGAAGGAAACTTGCAGAAAGTACAACCAAGTACTCAAATGCAGACATTTATGCTTTAATTAAAGCACAATTTAATGGCCAAAAATCTTTTTTTGTTATGAATATAAACTAAAAATAAACCACCAACATCTTTTTTAGCCTTAATCCTGGTTTATCAGGTCATTTTTAATGCAGGTGATGAAACAAATGCTTATCTTATGGCTTCATTAACACATTTATACTTTAATTAAAGCACAATTTAATGGCCAAAAATCTTTTTTTTGTTATGAATATAAACTAAAAATAAACTACAAACATTTTTTAGCCTTAATCCTGGTTCATCAGGTCATTTTTAATGCAGGTGATGAAACAAATGCTCATCTTATGGCTTCGTTAACACATTTATACTTTAATTAAAGCACAATTTAATGGCCAAAAATCTTTTTTTGTCATGAATATAAACTAAAAATAAACTACAAACATTTTTTAGCCTTAATCCTGGTTCATCAGGTCATTTTTAATGCAGGTGATGAAACAAATGCTCATCTTATGGCTTCATTAACACATTTATACTTTAATTAAAGCACAATTTAATGGCCAAAAATCTTTTTTTTGTTATGAATATAAACTAAAAATAAACTACAAACATTTTTTAGCCTTAATCCTGGTTCATCAGGTCATTTTTAATGCAGGTGATGAAACAAATGCTCATCTTATGGCTTCATTAACACATTTATACTTTAATTAAAGCACAATTTAATGGCCAAAAATCTTTTTTTGTCATGAATATAAACTAAAAATAAACTACAAACATTTTTTAGCCTTAATCCTGGTTCATCAGGTCATTTTTAATGCAGGTGATGAAACAAATGCTCATCTTATGGCTTCATTAACACATTTATACTTTAATTAAAGCACAATTTAATGGCCAAAAATCTTTTTTTTGTTATGAATATAAACTAAAAATAAACTACAAACATTTTTTAGCCTTAATCCTGGTTCATCAGGTCATTTTTGACTGCAGGTGATGAAACAAATGCTTATCTTATGGCTTCATTAACACATTTATACTTTAATTAAAGCACAATTTAATGGCCAAAAATCTTTTTTTGTTATGAATATAAACTAAAAATAAACTACAAACATTTTTTAGCCTTAATCCTGGTTCATCAGGTCATTTTTAATGCAGGTGATGAAACAAATGCTTATCTTATGGCTTCATTAACACATTTATACTTCAATTAAAGCACAATTTAATGGCCAAAAATCTTTTTTTGTTATGAATATAAACTAAAAATAATCCAGATGTGTATGTAGTTTGGTACCAACATTTTTTAGCCTTAATCCTGGTTCATCAGGTCATTTTTGACTGCAGGTGATGAAACAAATGCTTATCTTATGGCTTCATTAACACATTTATACTTTAATTAAAGCACAATTTAATGGACAAAAATCTTTTTTTGTTATGAATATAAACTAAAAATAAACTACCAACATTTTTTAGCCTTAATCCTGGTTCATCAGGTCATTTTTGACTGCAGGTGATGAAACAAATGCTTATCTTTATAGCTTCATTAACACATTTATACTTTAATTAAAGCACAATTTAATGGCCAAAAATCTTTTTTTGTTATGAATATAAACTAAAAATAAACTACAAACATTTTTTAGCCTTAATCCTGGTTCATCAGGTCATTTTTAATGCAGGTGATGAAACAAATGCTTATCTTATGGCTTCATTAACACATTTATACTTTAATTAAAGCACAATTTAATGGCCAAAAATCTTTTTTTTGTTATGAATATAAACTAAAAATAATCCAGATGTATGTAGTTTGGTACCAACATTTATTTTAGCCTTAATCCTGGTTTATCAGGTCATTTTTGACTGCAGGTGATGAAACAAATGCTCATCTTATGGCTTCGTTAACACATTTATGCTTTAATTAAAGCACAATTTAATGGCCAAAAATCTTTTTGTCAATAATATAAACTAAAAATAAACTACAAACATTTTTTAGCCTTAATCCTGGTTCATCAGGTCATTTTTGACTGCAGGTGATGAAACAAATGCTTATCTTATGGCTTCGTTAACACATTTATACTTTAATTAAAGCACAATTTAATGGCCAAAAATCTTTTTTTTGTTATGAATATAAACTAAAAATAAACTACAAACATTTTTTAGCCTTAATCCTGGTTCATCAGGTCATTTTTGACTGCAGGTGATGAAACAAATGCTCATCTTATGGCTTCGTTAACACATTTATACTTTAATTAAAGCACAATTTAATGGCCAAAAATCTTTTTTTGTTATGAATATAAACTAAAAATAAACTACCAACATTTTTTTTAGCCTTAATCCTGGTTCATCAGGTCATTTTTGACTGCAGGTGATGAAACAAATGCTTATCTTATGGCTTCGTTAACACATTTATGCTTTAATTAAAGCACAATTTAATGGCCAAAAATCTTTTTTTTGTTACGAATATAAACTAAAAATAATCCAGATGTATGTAGTTTGGTACCAACATTTTTTTTAGCCTTAATCCTGGTTCATCAGGTCATTTTTGACTGCAGGTGATGAAACAAATGCTTATCTTATGGCTTCATTAACACATTTATACTTTAATTAAAGCACAATTTAATGGCCAAAAATCTTATTTTGTTATGAATATAAACTAAAAATAAACTACCAACATTTTTTAGCCTTAATCCTGGTTCATCAGGTCATTTTTGACTGCAGGTGATGAAACAAATGCTCATCTTATGGCTTCGTTAACACATTTATACTTTAATTAAAGCACAATTTAATGGCCAAAAATCTTTTTTTTGTTATGAATATAAACTAAAAATAATCCAGATGTATGTAGTTTGGTATCAACATTTTTTTTTAGCCTTAACCCTGGTTCATCAGGTCATTTTTGACTGCAGGTGATGAAACAAATGCTCATCTTATGGCTTCGTTAACACATTTATACCAGAAAGATAAAAAAAATACACAGAACTGCATCTCCAGAACAGATCTTTTCACTGGAAAATTCTTCTAGTCTCAAAACACAAGTTTGACATTAAAGTCAAGCTTATAAATGAGTTAATTTCAACTAATCCAGGTCCTACGTGTAATTTGAGTCGCCCTCTGGGGATAAATCCTTCAGCTGAACAGCAATAAAACAGAAGCACTTCTCACTGGTTCACTTCTCTCCCAGATTACTGTCAACGGACAGATAATTCCTCTCCTCCTCAGCAACAAACCCGAGTTCGGCTGGACTCCCTCCTGACCTTCAACGACCATCTAAAACACCTCATTCAACCATCTCTGCATCATTTCAAGACTCCGTTCCACTCCATCCCCCCCAGCAGCAGCAGAACTGCTCCATGCCTTCGTTTCCTCAAGGCTGGACCACTGTAACGGGCTCTTCATCAGGACTCTAGAAGCTCCAATATATAAGCTGCAATATATTCAAAACAGCGCTGCCAGGGTCCTGATCTCCCCCCCCCCATATTTAATCACTGCACCAGCTCCCCGTCCCACCTACAAACTCCTGCTTCTCACCCATAAATGCATCCATGGACCCACATACCTCTGAGAACTCATCCCCCTACAGATCCAAACACCTCCAGGTCCCAGGCTCTCCATCATGGGGGGGGGCAGAGCCTTCTGCTCGGCCTCCCCACCCAGCTGAGGGCCATTCAGAGCCAAGACTCTTTTAAAACAGGCCTAAAACCTTTTTATTCAGAAAGGCTGTAAAGATTGCTGATTTTTAATTTTGTCCTAACTTGTAGCACTTTGAGATCTTATCAATGAAAAGTGATTAAATTAAATTATAAATAGAAGAAATATGGTTCATGCCTCAGTATCAGGATAAATTTAAGACATCCTTCAGAGATTTTACTCTGGAATCTTACCCAGTTCATAATTTACAGGTTTTCCTGCAATTCTGTTAAAAGGCCATTTAAGTTAAGGGCTAAATTGTCTCATCTTTAGTGAAATATGGCTCCACATCACATAATACTGAAACCTGAGAAGTTTTAGAAGTGGCAACACTGTCAGGAAGTCTGTCATCAACAAGCTGGAGCCTGAAGCAGCTGATGGACAGTTTAGTTTAGCCAGATTTACCCCTACAGCCAAGTTAAAGTCACTGTGGGAAGTCAAAGTACCCAAAGACTGTACAAGAAGCAGGGTCCAAAGGCAAGGCATCCATATTTAAATCCACTCCAGGCATGAAACCCCTTAAACTCACTTTGAAACATGTAGGCCAGCTATAATTTTTGCTTAAAAGGAGTCAAAAGTTTGCACTTAACTGGTGATAAATCATTTCAGGTGAAAGTTTCCATTAAAACGAACTACAAACTATACTCTTCACAGCATTTTATTTGGATAAGCTCAGTTAAACCAGAAAACACTGCAGCATGATATTAACACAGGAATATCATACACCTTAAAGAAAACACAAGCACTTTGTGCCACAACACAAAGGTTCCACTTTACCAAATAAAAGGGTTTACGTGCAGCATTACCAGAATACTGGGAACAGAACTTATTTGCACACTTGAGCTTTGCGTGGAGCTTTTGAGCCCTGCTCCTTCTCCACAGATTTGATGATCCCCACAGCCACCGTCTGCTTCAGGTCCCTCGCTGCAAAGCGACCTGTGGAGGAGAGACGGTTAGACGGGAGCATTATCCTGGATCAGTGTCACTCTGAAGCTCGTACTCTACCTAAAGGAGGATATGTGAAGAAGCTCTCCACACACATGGGCTTAATGGGGACCAGTTTGACTGTGGCAGCATCTCCAGACATCAGCATCTGCGGGTGGTCCTCCAGTTTCTTGCCCGTGTGGCGGTCAAGCTTCTCCTTCAGCTCAGCAAAGCGGCAGGTGACGTGGGCGGTGTGGCAGTTGAGGACGGGGGAGTAGCCCGCTTTCACCCTTCCTGGATGGTTCAGGATGATCACCTGAAGATGTCAGAGGTCAAATCAGTTCAAAGAGCGAGGGAAGAGGTCCAGTTTGACTGGACTGAACAAACCTGAGCTTCAAAGCTGCGGATATCCGATGGCGGGTCCTGCTGGGCGTTCCCGGCCACGTCCCCACGCCGCAGGTTCTTCACAGACACGTTCTTGATGTTGAAGCCAACGTTGTGCCCCGGCAGGGCGGTCTGCAGGCCCTGGTGGTGCATCTCAATGGACTTGACCTCCGCAGTAAGCTTGGCCGGCGAGAACATCAGGGTCATGCCAGGTTTGAGGATGCCGGTTTCAATTTTGCCGACTGGCACCGTCCCAACCCCTGAAGAGAAGAACACTTACAGTTCCTGGACACCCGTTTAAAAACAGGTTCTAGTTCTGCTAAACCACCCCCCTCCCTGGGCCTCCCGCTACCTGCGCACCCCTCCCCGGGGCCGGGCCTCCTCCCCGCTACCTACGCACCCCTCCCCGGGGCCGGGCCTCCTCCCCGCTACCTACGCACCCCTCCCCGGGGCCGGGCCTCCTCCCCGCTACCTACGCACCCCTCCCCGGGGCCGGGCCTCCTCCACGCTACCTACGCACCCCTCCCCGGGCCTCCCCGCTACCTACGCACCCCTCCCCGGGCCTCCCCGCTACCTACGCACCCCTCCCCGGGCCTCCCCGCTACCTACGCACCCCTCCCCGGGCCTCCCCGCTACCTACGCACCCCTCCCCGGGGCCGGGCCTCCTCCCCGCTACCTACGCACCCCTCCCCGGGGCCGGGCCTCCTCCCCGCTACCTACGCACCCCTCCCCGGGGCCTCCTCCCGCTACCTACGCACCCCTCCCCGGGGCCTCCTCCCGCTACCTACGCACCCCTCCCCGGGGCCTCCTCCCGCTACCTACGCACCCCTCCCCGGGGCCGGGCCTCCTCCCCGCTACCTACGCACCCCTCCCCGGGGCCGGGCCTCCTCCCCGCTACCTACGCACCCCTCCCCGGGGCCTCCTCCCCGCTACCTACGCACCCCTCCCCGGGGCCGGGCCTCCTCCCCGCTACCTACACACCCTCCCCGGGGCCGGGCCTCCTCCCCGCTACCTACGCACCCCTCCCCCTCCCGGGCCTCCTTAATGGCCTGACATGAGCAGTTTAAGTAATTACACCCAACTAAAGCCGACCACGGGACACCTTACCTCCGATTTTGTACACATCCTGCAGAGGTAGTCGCAGCGGCTTGTTGGTTGTCCGTACAGGTGGGTGAATGGAGTCCAGCACCTCCAGCAGAGTCTTCCCACTTGAAATCCCTTCCCTTCTCCTGACTTTCCAGCCCAGGTACCATGGCATCTGCACACATTCCCACCTGTAACACGCTGCATGGCAACATCTGCCCGCAGCTGGAGCCTGAAACGCCCTTACCTTCTGGGTGGCGGTGATCATGTTCTCCCCGGTCCAGCCGGAAATCGGAACAAACGCCACCGCAGCGGTGTCGTAGCCGATTTTCTTGAGGAAGCCGCTCACGCCTCGCACCACCTCATCATAGCGCTTCTGGCTGTAAGGCGGCTCAGTCAAATCCATCTTGTTCACGCAGACCATGACTTGCTTGACTCCCAGAGTATAAGCCAATAGGCCGTGTTCCCTGGTCTGTCCGCTTCTGGAGACGCCGGCCTCGTACTCTCCTTTGGCCGCAGAGACCACCAGCAGGGCCACATCCGCCTGAAACAGCGCAGCTTCTCAGAATACCGCCCCGTCACGGAAATGAGGGAAAAGGCCGTCATATTTACCTGAGACGTCCCAGTAATCATGTTTTTGATGAAATCGCGGTGGCCCGGAGCATCAATTATGGTCATCGTGTATTTCTGGGTGTTGAATTTGAGCAGTGAGATGTCGATGGTGATGCCCCGCTCCCGCTCAGCCTTCAGTTTGTCCAACACCCAGGCGAACTTAAAGGAGCTCTTCCCCACCTGCAACGCAAAGAAAGACCAAGTCAAGCCGCCCTTTAACACAGGTTTAACAGCGTGTTTTAGCCTCTTACTTGAGCCGCAGCCTTCTCAAACTTCTCCAGTTTCCGCTGCTCAATGCCGCCACATTTGTACACGAGGTGTCCGGTGGTGGTGGACTTCCCGCTGTCCACGTGGCCAATCACCACCACGTTGATGTGAGTCTTCTCTTTCACCATAGCTGCACAAATTGGTCAACTATAGAGGTTTTTTGTCCCGTTTAGAAACAAACGTTTGCTTTTCTGAAATGTTCTTTCAAATGGACCAGCTCGGCCGCCTCAGCGCGTCTTTATGGGCCGCGACGCACAACTGGAGACAGCTGCGCTGCGTAATCAGGCTTAATTAGTGTCCGTCTGTGGTGAAAACTGTACCCTGAAGTGGTTTAATAAACGCCTTGTTGCGTCTTTTAGGTTGTGAACAACACTGAGTGGCAAGAAAAGCTCCATCTTGAACTTTGATCAACAAGCAGCTGTTAAATAAATGAGATAATTATCTGAAAATAGACGGAAACCTTTGAACCAGTCCCGGTATGTTGGCTCTCCATGATCATCCAGCACTGCGGAATGAAACAGGAAGGACAAAAAATAATTTTGCTTTATATTCCAGAAGCTGCTGATTGTTTTTTCTTATTAAAATCTCTGTTGTTACGACTATGCAGCAGAAAAATAACAAAAATGTGGAATCAAGGATGTTCATTTAGCTGTTTTAATCCCAGATTTGACAGAAAACAGTTTTATTTAACTGCTAAATTTACATGACTAAGCAAATACTTGCACAAGTCTAAATATACTGATGAGTCTGCGGTTAAAAAGCGTTAAAAACAGAGTTTTCTGAGCTGTTGCACCTGCTGATTGACAGGAAACATGGGCCCAACGAGAGAGCTGTCAGAGGAAACAAAGGACAGGACAACAAGACTGCTTCAGGAAGGTAATTCAGCTCAGTGCAGCACAAGATGCTGGTTGATCCTCGTAAAATGTGTCTGACATCTGGAGCAAGAGCAAATAAATTAGGAGGGTTGTAAAAGGGAAACAAACAGGTCGATCAATTTAATGTCAAAGTGTCAAAGAGATGGAAAACTCAAAGCCTGAAAATAGAAAATACACAACAAAATAAATTAAAAACAAGGGAATTGATTCAAATCCAGAACGTAAACCATCACTGACACCTAAACGGAAGAAAACACGGTCATGGTGGGCCGATGGAAGCAGTCGTGGACTGTGGATGGTTGGAAGAGAGCGAGATTCAGAGATGAATCACCAAGGAGACGATGCAGGAACTTTAGTTTGGTCCAATGAAACATAAAAAGATGACTACTTAGAAAAAAACAACAGGTATATTTCACAATCAGATGATATGAGGTTGGGTTAAAGTCAATGAACTGATGGATAATGTGCATTACATCATGCTGAGGTCATTTTTCAGGATGATAACTCATCTTCAAGCCTTTTTTTTCCCACTTCAGTGCTCAATTAAAGGATTTAACTTGGTTATTTCACCTCTTTTCTTCCACAGAACTGACTGTAATGGTAGTCAAAGCACTTTTTACCCTCAACCAGTATCACCTCTATCCAGAAAGTAACCAGCTTGTGCTCACAGTTACATTAGAAAGAGCCTGGAGGTGAGTTACAGCACTGTAACACGAGCCTTTAAAGCTGTAAAAGGTCTGTATAATGCCCAATATGTGGCGTGGCCACAGCTATGCTCACATATCACAAGGTTTTTTTTAACAAAACTAAGGTAAAAAGTCAAATAAATGAACATTTGCAGCTTTTCTGCTGTTGTGTGGCTTTTTGATCACATTTTATATTATGAACATCAGTAAAAATCTGTTATTTGCCGCTTAAAACTTGTAAGAATTGTAAGAATAGATATTTTGCTTTTAAACAACTTTGTACAGCTAAATAAGTGAAGTATTTGGGGGTCCAGTGGCACAACAGCGCCCTCTGTAGGCTTTATTTTCCCCACTCTTGCCCAAGGGCACTTCGGTGGAGTGACTAAACCTCCGTTATCTGGTTAGAGGGCAAAGTACTGGAACTAGTGTTAATGTTTAGAAGCCCCGACCGAAGCAGCGGTGGGATTTATTGACAGCCTTAGTTCAGTAGTAATCCGCTGGAAGTGACCGTTAGAACAAAGGAGCAGGTGCTCTCTGGCCGGGCGGGTCCGTTTCTCAGACCGGAAGGGAGGGTGTGTAACCGTCCGCCCCGCGCTCCGCGCCCAGCCGTTGAGCAAACCGAGCCCACCCCCGGACCACAATGACGCTGGATAACTAACCCGGAAACAGCAAATCAGCAAATCGCTTTTCTTCTCCTCTGAGTCCATACCGCTGCTTCCAGCGTGGTATCCAGACATCGACTGCCGTGGTTCTCAACGAGCATCAAGGTAAAAAAAAGAGAAGAAAATACTGCTTTTTCTCGCCTTTTTCCTGTTTCTCAACTAGCCGGCTTTACTATCCACCGGTTGCCATTCACCGAAGCTTGTTTTGAGCGACACAATTAGCCGCTCAGAGGCTGAATTAAACGCATTCAGGTGAAGCTACACCCACGGGTCCTAAAACTAACTGTATGGTTGAAATAGCGGCGATGAATAGCGTCTCATGCTGAACTTGCACCGTTAACTTCCCCTTTTCAGAGCCGCGGCGGCACCGCCAGCCGGATTCTTCTCTTATTTGTCCAGAGGCTTTGAATCTGACATGCTTTGCCCACAACGTGCTGTTCCAGCCAGGCTATCAGCTGTGTTTGCATTGTGTCCACAGTTTTAAACTCAGCGTAGGGCTCGATCTGGGTCCGCTCGCTTAACAGGCAGCAAATGATGCATCATTAAAGGAAACGCACACACTGACAGCTGGGGCTTGTTTGGAGCTGGTTTGTCTTTGATGATCGTCACTCTGATCACTGCAGATGATGAGATTTGGCCAGTTTTCAACGTGTGCGCGTATTTGGACTAAATATACAGCGCAGAACCGCATGCAACCAGCATATAAACGTGTAATCTGTTATTTTATTAGAGGTTAAAGCACTAGTTTCCGTATATTCTGATGTCTAGTCTAACGTTCTGCACGGAGGCTGGAAAAGACATTATAAAATACATGAAATGAATGTGAAATCATTAACCCAGCTCCGACCCAACCTGCGGGTCTTGAATATCTTTAAATTTGACTTAAAGGTGGATTTCTCTGGAGTGTGCCAGTCTTTGCATCTCTTGCAGCCACAGGACCATAACACTGAAGTGCATCTGACTTACTTCCCGCCTCGTGTCTGTAATGGTGCCGGAAAGTGGAAGTGAAACTTCCAGGCAGATTGTGAAATTGCAGCATCTACATTAAAGGTGTCTCAAAGGGCTTGGAGTGTCTACTTGGATAACATAAGACCATTTTAGTTGGGGGCAGGGGAGGAAAAGTGGAACCAAAGATGTGAAGAATCTGTTTTCTGATGAGGATGAAGAGCGACCGGCTGCCAGCCAGCACATGATGTCAAAGCTTCCTCAGCATTCGTCCCCAGAACCGGGGCTTTTGTGCTTTGTTGCTGACTTTGCAGCTGAGTTACGACATCCCATCATCTCAAAGATTTGCATAGACACAGCGATCCTAAGCCTGGATCCACAGAGCCTCACGTCCCTGAAGCTGCACACTTCAGCTGAGACTCGGTGAATATATTCCAGCTCCGTTATCTTTTGTTTGTTATGGAGAATATGCACTGAAGCCTGCGTTAATCTATTTTTCCGTGCCGGATTTAACCTTCCAGCTGACTTCCACCTGTTTTACTGCGAAAGGCTGCAGAAGGAAACTCATTCTGGATCATAACGATAACTCTAAAAGTACAAGGTTGCCACACGGTGCGTCATCTTGAGCTTACTTCCTGTTATACTGAGCAACTTTACAGCTCGTTTGGTGTTTAAATCGGTTGATATTTCACTCTCAAACCAGCCAGAAATGAGACTCATCCAGTAGTTTCTGGATGTTTTGCTGTAGACTTCAGCTCCTCGTGTTGCTAATGAATAAAAAGGCAGCTCCAGCTCCAGGGCTGGAGGCTGGAGAAGGGTTTCTGGGGCCGTGCACATCTTTTTCTGTCTGTAATCTCAGATATTTGAAGCAAGCCGGCATGTTCAGTGACACATTCTTCCAGGTTATTCGAGCTCTTGGTGTTTTGAAATCTCTTTGCTTCAGACTTTCAAAGCTTTCTGGAAGACATGACAGCACCTGACTGGTGCCGATTTGAAGATCTCAGACGTGGTGAAACTTGTTGCTCCCTGTGTCATACCAACAGAAACGGGTCAGATAAAAGGCGGAGGGAAGAAAACCCGCTTTCTTCCCTGTTTTCGGGAAGTGAGCGTCGTGGAAAACCGGCGGCAGAACTGACAAAAGCGGCAGAAGTGACGAGAAATGTTGTTGCATCAGTGGCGTAATGCTTTATTTCAGTGAGTGAAGCAACCCTGGGGGGGGGCGCACTTCACCTGGCAGCACCTCATGAGTCCCAGTTAGCTGCAGGTACAGACCTGCAGGTGCAGTTGGGCTCGACCTTTTCCTAGAAGCTAAACCGGCAGCCGTGCTGGAACGCCGTCGCACTCTGAAAGTCACTGAAACGCCTTTTTGTCATGAAGAGACGGAACAAAGCAGAGGTTTCCCTCCTACTTCCTCCAGCTCATGTGCGGACAGCTGTTTATGCTACAGCTGGAGTGAGATGTTGGTTAATGTGAATTATTAATCATGTTTCTGGTGCTCTTCCCTGAGGGCTGCTGCTCTGATGTTTTCATGCCACGGACAACGCTGCAGAATGTCTTATTTGTGGCCCTGAAAGCTGCACAATCTTAGTTTGGAAGGAGGCTGCCGGTACCGATGGTTCTGGCACACATTCTGCTGGCCTCGCAGGAAAGTCCCATCGACACAGAGGGGTCCGGACGCCTCTTTGCAACCAGACCCGGTGTTTCTGAGCGCTGTGCCTCAGGTGGGGTGACTGCAGATATTCGCTGTACAAACTGCATTTTAAACCCCATTACAGCAGCAAGTGGGTCCACACAGAATCCCTGTTGCACGTTCAGCTCTTGCACCGTTGGGGGGTTTTAATGTGGATTTGGGGCATTTCCAGCATGCATTTATTTCCTTCACAGTAGCTGCTCTCTTGGAAGCCATCCTTTGAGTTTCAGGCGCCGTATTCCACTCCGAGGAGCGTTTTGGGACAGCTGGACACAGAGAACAGGCTCTTTTACAGGCCTCTCAGTGTCCGTCTCCTTGTATTTCATACACTAATGTGAGTATTCCTGCAGAAAAGAGCTGTTTGGATTAGCATCGTCTCTGGGATCCTGTTCAGCACCTTTCTCGTGGCGTGGCCTAATCCAGCAGAGATGGACGCTTTCCTCTCTCACTTTCAGACGTGTTTCATGTTGCCGACGTGATGCTTTTAAAGGTCTTTGGCGTGCAGCTTCGTTATCTGTTCACCATCTAGTGAAGTCATGTCGTTTTAGGCTCACGGAAACTTGTCATTCCACAGTTTACGGACTTGTCTGTGTTTCTTCTTCCTGTCTTGAGTCCTCCCCTGGTTGCTCTTGCATGCCTGCTCTTGTCCATCAGCCCATCGGAGGAGAACTGATGACATGCTTAAGTGGGAGGAACTGTGTGCCTTCCTCTGTGTGTCCGTCTTTCAGCTTCTATGTTTGTTCACATGGCTGCAGTTTTAAAGCTTTAAAATAAAGTTTTTAAACCCTGTTGACGCGTGCAAATATTGAGCTTTTCTACCTTTTTTACTCATAATTCTAATAAGTAGCCAACGGCAGGACTCACCGAGTTTGGATTCAAACAGCTTTTATTATTAATTAATTAAGTTTCGGTGCAATCTGTTGGTTTCCTTAGCTCGGATATTATTTTTTAATTGGCTCCATATGAATTAATTGGATTATGATTACAATTAATTGCATTCCAATTGGCTTGAATTGGACTTTATTACTTAAGTGCCTTGAGATGATAATTGTTGTAATCTGGCGCTTTATAAATAACATTTTATTGAATTGAATTAACCGTTTTCTTGTGTCGTCAAACTAAAGAGTCGGCGTGAAACATTGGAACCAGGTAACCACCACATTTGAGCCGTTTTAAAGGTTAAATAAACCATTTTCTGTGTTAATCAGTAGCTGTGTGAGGATGGCGTCTCACTGAGATTAATGAGGGAGTCACTCCCTCTGTGAGTGTTGCAATCCGAGTCTCTCTGTTCTCCCACCATTCGTGCATGTCAGTGCATGTGAGTGCACGTGAGCATCTGGTGTGCAGTGTGAACATCCAGAAAAGCATCCATGTGTAGAGTGATGACATCAGAGTAAGATTTTGGTTTTTGCTGCTTTTTGTCAGACTGAGATTCTGCTTCTGTGGTTTTTTTTAAATTTCTTTGCTTATTTTTTTAAATTTTGGGTATAAAGAGTTTATTTTGATGTCATTTTGAGGGGAAGTTGAATTGATTGCATATTCAAGCCTTCATTCCTTGACAGAGCTCTGACTTGGGCTGATTTTATTACCTCTGCTCAGCCCACTTATCTCCACACTCTGCCTGGCGTTTGTTTCTATAAGCTCTTTGTTTCTCGGTTTTATGGCAGCTGCGGTCCAATCTTAGCGGGCTGCGTTTCCTCGTTAGATAAAGTGTGAAAGGTATATGCAGCAGTTCAATCTTTGCATCCCTCCTTTAATAGTTGCTGAGTGTTTTGCTTTTAAATGAGCCGAAGGTGACGGGCTGGAGAGGCCCTGACTGTGGCTCATGTTCTCAGCCTTCGGCCATAATGAGCAACACACTCAGCCGTGCATTAGTCAGTGTGTGTTTGTGCCAGCCTCTGATCTGCAGCTCTGCCGGTAGACTCGAGCATTCCTCTCTACCTTCTCACTTCCGTCCTGTGGTGTTGGCTCATCTGAAAGCCTGAGCGTGCTCGTAATGAGAAGCCGGAGCGGGTTTGTGTGGCCATCTGAAGGCCTTCAACAGGATGCAGCAACATCTCCTCAGTGAATGTGGAAACAAAGCAGAAGGCACTTTGCATTCAGTCTGCCAGCATAAAGCTATAAATAACACAGAAAAACACACCTTTCACATATGTGCTGAAAACCGACAGAAGACGAGGTGTTGATTTTCCTCTCGATGCAGCTGGATTTAATTGCTTTACTGCGTTACAATAAATGACAAAATGACATGAAATCATTAAAAAAAACATCTATTTTGGCGCTCTGAACCTAGCATGACATCCTCGTGTGGCCACCCACATGTCGGCGGCCACGGAGCAGGCGTGTTGCTGCAGATGGCGTATCAGCGTGGTATGAACTCGCTTATTTAGCGTTGGACCGTTGCAGTGCTGCCCCCGCACCAAACCTCCATCCTCACATGGTGCTAAAACTCTGTTAGTTTCGCTTCTGCTTGTGCTGCATTTAATCAGCTCTCACATGTTGAACTTTCCACTGTACTGACACCTGAAATGTGCACCTTTTTTCATTAATTCGGGTAATTATGTTGCATTATTTTGGCCAAACTCTTTATTTTCGAGCTTCTTCATTCAATATCTTTATTTTTCAGCCTGAATCTTAGTCTTTAGCTAAAACTGCCACATGTTCTCTGATCTAGTTTTCCAGTTAACTAATAATAAGTTAATGAAACCATATCAGCTCTGGATTATGAAACATGTTTTATTCTTATTGCCCGTTTTAAATGAATTTAAATGGTTTTCTTTGCCTCCATTTATTCATTTTGTTCTAATCTTTTGAACCTCCAAAGCATCAGTAACTCTACGGTGGATGTCATGTTTCAGCCTTCTGTGTTTGAGCCTCATCTGAATACCGTGATGACGTATTTGCAGAGCTGCATTTCAGGCTCTGGCTGCATGACTGCCTGCAGCTGCCTGGGTGGTGCGAGTCCTGTTTTTGCAGATGAAGGCAGCCCTCGACAGGTTTATCTTTGGTGCCATTTCAGTCCGTTGGGACCGATCTGGGGGAGTTTTCTCAGGGAAATGATTGTCCACAGCGGCCGTGCTGCGCTCTGTGGGCTTCGGTGACGCAGTCGACGTCCCTCCTCAAACCGCCTCTCAACGGGCGAAGGAAAAGGGAAGTAGGGGTTGTCACGGCAACCCAAGTTGGAGGTTTTATTCAGTGGTGTTGAAACCAACCAATTCCATTCCTGCGTCACAAATAGACCTTTTTTTTTAAATTAATGCCACTTCTTTTGTGGGGTCAAGCCTCAGTTACATCACAGCAGGTTCCTCGCTGGGAGAGTAGCTGCTACATGCTACATGATGTCCACATCCTGCAGGTTTTAGACGTTCCGCTGCTTCAACACACCTGACTCAGATGTTTATGCATTTATCAGACGCTTTTATCCAAAGCGACTTACAAATAGGCAGATGGGGTAAGGGGGTCTTGCCTAAGGACCCCTACTGGAGATAGTACCTTTCATGCAGGGGATATGAACCCAGATCTCCCAGAAAGGTGGCAATCATACCACTAAACTATCCAGTCAGATCAGTGCATCATCAGCAGTCTTGTGCAGAACTTAACAATCTTTTGAAGAGATCCATTCAATCTGAATTAGGTGTTTATGTTTCTGTATTTAGCTTTTATCCAAAGTGACTTACAAATGAAGATATAACAGCTTTATAAAAAGCTAACAATAAGCTACATAGAAGGAACCCAGGAGTCCGACTCTGTCAGAGGGGACAGAGTAGAGATAGGGTGCAGGCATAGAAGGAAGAGCAGAAAGATAAAGTGCAGAGATAGAGGGGGTAGGGAAGGACAAGGTAAGTGCTGGGATAGGAGATGCTCTCTGAAGAGCTGGGTTTTCAGGAGCTTCTTGAAGATAGACAGGGACGCCCCTGTTCTGGTAGCGCTCGGTAGCTCATTCCACCATCGTGGAACGACACATGAACAGAGTTTGGATTGTCTTAGGCGTGGTGTAGGAGCTGCTAGACGACAATCCTGGGACCAACGGAGGGACCCAGTTGGGACAGAAGCCTTTGCAAGAGCCTTCAAGTAGATGGAGCCGTTCCATTAAGCACTTTGTAGCTAACATCAGGGACTTGGATCTGATGCTAAGGGCAGCCAGAGGAGCTCAATGAACAGAGGGGGGACGTGTTCTTTTAGGTGTGTTGAAGCAGGGAAAAATGTCTAAAACCTGCAGGACAGCGGCCCTCGAGGACGGGATGTGGACATCCCTGAGGTAGAGGCTGGAAAAGACCCAAATAGATGGAGTTCTGATTGTCTGCAGCTGCCGTGGAAAGGGGTCACTTCACTTTCGTGGTTAAAGCTCCTTAAACTAAACTGCTCCGTCATTTTCAGACTTTGCGCCAAGATGGAGGAAAAAATAAACTGAAACGGATCAAATGTGAGAATGTATGCGTCTTAGTTTCCATGGCAACCGGATTTAACCCATCATGTGGTGGAGTAAATGAAAACCAAATGTTCATGATATGCAGCCTGCTGCAGTTCAAGGATCTGAGAGCTTTTATTCAGTTGCAGAACCGCCTTAACGGGTTGGAGGGGTTCCCCGCCGGTCGGGTCGGGCTTAGCCTGAAGAAGAACCAGGAAGCCACCTTCACCACTCGCAGGGACGTAATCTGATGTGGGGCGGTAGGCGAAGGCGGGACCTGGGTGATGCAGACGGACTCTCGCTGGCGGGGAAAGAGCCTGAGCTGGAGTGTGAGGTGGAGCGGTACCAACCAGATGTTGGGCTCATCTCCACGCACAGCGTTGGCTCTGGAACCAAACTCCTGGAGAAGGGCTGGACTCTGAAGATCTTCATAAGCCCCGGGCTGAGCGCCTCTGTGTTGGAGTTCTTCCTTGTGAACAAGATGGTCGCCTCCCTATGGCTGCAAGTCGCAGCGTGGAAGGTTCTGACTGTAGGTTTGCCTTTGGACAGATGGGCGGGGCTTCGTCAGGGCGCTGCTCCGGTCCGTCGTGGTGAAGAAGGAGCTTGATTTACTGCTCCATCTTTCTTCCAACCCTCACCTGTGGCCACGAGATCTGGATCGTGACCGAAAGAACGAGATCCTGGATACAAGCGGCTGATATGGGTTTCCTTCGGAGGGGGCTGGGCTCAGATAGGGGGAGGAGCTTGGGGTGGAGCCACTGCTCCTCCACATCGAAAGGAGTCAGCTGAGGTAGTTTGGGCATCTGGTTAGGATGCCTCCGGGGGGTTTTCCGGTCCCGGGCAGACCCAGGACTTGTTGGAGGGATTTTATTTCCCATCTGGCCTGGGAACGCCTCAGGATCCCCCCGGAGGAGCTGGAGAGGGATGTCTGGGTTTCTCTCCTGGACCGATAAGTGGCTGAAAATGGATGAATAGCACCCTCATAGCTTCAATTAGCAACATTTGTTTGAGTCGTTGCATACATTTGTTTGTATTGTTCTTAGACTACAGTCGAGCTTTAATTGGGTCATCGTGGCGCACTTTTTAGGAAGTAACAACCTGAGGCAGAGAAATGAAAGAAACGGCAGGAAGTGAGACATGTTAATAGAAAAGTACAGACTTGGTTGTTGTTGCATGTACTCATCTGGCCCTCTGAGCTGGTCTTTAATGACTCCTTTCAAGCCTTTGTGAGGAGAAACGACTCCTCACGTGACTCATAGTTGGACTCCAAGGTGACTGAAATACCAAACCTCTGCACCCCCACAGCCAGCACTGACTCTGCTTAACTGTGCCGGGCTGTTTTTGTGATGGACCGGATTTAATTGTAGCTCGGAGGAATGACCACAGCTGAATCACACACTTGATTGAGCTCATCATGTGGCTCTCTGCCTGCAGCTCTGAGGTGAATGACAGCAGCCTTAGCTTAACGGTATGAGCCACAAACGATGCTTTTAAGAAGTGATGCCGACAGTAGGTACCGGTGAGGGGTTTCAGACGAGCTCGAGAGCCTGGGAACATTGGCTGGGAAAGAACCAAAGCTACAGCATTTAGTTTCACACTGTAATATTTTAGCTGTTGAGCGGATTGTGGGGACATTTTGCATATATGCAGCATTTTCTCAGCCTCTGCAGGGAAATGTCGGACGGATCAACATGAATTTCTCCCTGGATTTGGTGTTTAAAGCTGAAGATGGTCAGCCTGCCATGATTAGCTTGGTGATGTTAGCTCAAAGCTCAGCTGTGCAGACTGCAGCCTCACGGCTCATCTACCTCCATATGAGCTATTCAGACTCCTTTGTCTTTGACTTGGTGGGATAATTCAGTCTTAAACTCCACGATATATGTCAGTTCCTGCTGCTCCTCCATGACTACAAACTCAAATAAAAACAGGGTAATTCCAGTTTGAGCCAGTGGATCTGTTGCATCACTGGACAAACCTCACTGGCTGCTTTAATTATGCAACATAATGTCAACCACTGCGTTGCAAGCTGCCAGTTTGAAGCCTTAACATTTGCCATTTGGTCTTTTTGGAGCCAGAAGATACCTGGAACCTGATTGGAGGGAAATATTTGTGTTGGTGTTTAATTGAGGAATTACTGAGAATTAGTAACTTGTTAGTTGGTGTTTGTTGCCAGAAGTTTTTCTTCTCTTAATGGAGGCCATCATTCCTGCTGCACTTTAAGGCACTTAAGTATTGGCTCCACATTTCAGTGTGAGTGACCACATGAATCTTTTATACTCAGTCCACATATTAACGCACCGAATGCATGTAAATATGTGATATTACTCTGCTTTTTTCTCTGTGCAAAGTTCATGTGTAACAGCGAGTTTTTGAAGAAGTTTGCCCTCTTTTAACTGGCTTTCCTCTGAATAACTGGCTGCATCTGGTGCAGAACAGCTGCCTCTCGCCACACAACCTTCTTCATCGTGAAGTTTGAGCCGTTTGAGCACCTGGAGCTCCGTTCTAAACTAAAGCAAAATCCCAGAGAAGCTAGCTTGAAATGCTAACAATGCAGCTCCACATATTGTGGGCTTATCCCATGTAACCTCGTGTGCTTAGTCAGGAACTGGCCATATGTTGCGCTCCCCAGCTGTAGGCAGGATGCATAGCTGCCTCCCATGATGCCCTGCTGCAGATGTCAGGTCTGTTGGATTAGGAGCCAGGCTGTCCCTTTTCATTCTTTCAGCTTCAGAAGGATGTTTCTTTCTTTATTTCAGCGCCACCCTCTAGCTTTTCGTTAGTTTCCAGCCCCTTTCGCGGCGTCTCATTCTATCTCATCTCCAGCCGACTCCCAGCCCAGCTCTCACCGCCGATGTGGTTTTGAAGTTTCAGGTTTTGAAGTCTGATCACATTCATGCATGAGCAACACCGCTGCTGGTGCCGTGCATTTGTATGCAGGCTGGAGAAGGGAGCCTCGGCCGTAACAGTCCACTGAGCTTAAACTCTCAATCAGGGCTGCACAAGTTGTGAAACGAGGCTGTGGTTCGCAGAGAAGTGCGTTGAATCTTAAAACCGAGAGCCCCCCAAACATCCAGCTACACAACCAGCTGGGGGACTGAACTGAGCTTTAAAGGAGGAAGTAAGGAGAAAAACCAGAGTGAGTCATAGGAAGTATTGCACAATAGGAAGTGCTGTGCTTTTTGTTCAGTATCATTTAAAATCCTGCTGTTGGCGCACATGTCTGAGGCAGATGAAGGAAGACGGGTTGTTTCACACTTATTGTGGTATTTTTAGCTTCTCTGCTAATGTTTTTCCCTTTTATGACTCTGCAGTCTGCTGCAGCCAGTGTGCACGAAGCGTGCTCGTGGAGCTAAACCTTAAATATTCACCTTGTTTTACCTTAAAACAACATTTAAAGCATTTATTTGTCGTTTTTTCCCAGTCCTGCACATCCTATTCCTCTCAGAGCCTTGACTTTGACGAGTTAACTGATGTTTTCTCACCTTTGACCTGTGCTTCAGAGGCTGACCTCTGCTGGAGGACTGTGACCCGGGGCCACCTGCCAGGCCGGGCTTCCCTGCTCCTGACTGCCAGTCACACAGCTGCACCTCTGGTAAGCCCTCGCTGTTTTATCTCACACCTTATTGGTTAATTAAGCCACAGTTTTGACTTAAATATGAACAAGTTGTTTGTTTCTGTAACTCTTGGTTGTGAAAAGCATCCCCACTTCCTGCAGTTTCCTTGTATTATAAGGGAGGATAAATTCAGTTTATGCAGCACGTGCAAACATGGCTCCATTTAAAGTAGTTCACAAACTGCATGTCTTCAGTAATTCCATCAATGCAAAGTTTGACTGAGAAGCTATTTTTAACACGGCAGTGTTTTCCCCTGCTTTTACCACGTGATATCTGCTTTTATTTGGTTACACGTCTATTTATATCTATTCAAAGTTGCTCCTAATTTTAACTGGCTGATACTTTGTCATGTTTGCGTCTGCTTTCCCCAGTTATTGAACCGGTCATGGTGCACACTGATGGCTGTTTATTCAAGGCTTTTCCGGAAAATTGAGTCTCAAACATTTTGTTTTCATTCCAATATTTGCTTCACGTGTTGCATTCTTGACTTTCTCATTTCATGTTCAGAATTTGGAGAATGTGACGTGAAAAAATACATTTTTAGGAGGGAGTTATGTTTGATTTACATGGTTCTGAGTCTGGACTGTTTCTCTACTTGCTGTTCAGCTGAGTCTCTGACTCCTTGTCTGGTGGAAGGCGAGTTTATTTGTATTGTAAGGTGATTCAAAGTGCTTTACAGAGACATTAAAACAGAAGAAATAAAAAGCAGGATTTAAAGTTTAAACAAAAGAAAGAAATAAGAACAATAGATAAAATCAGGAGTTAAAATCTGATTCCGTTTTGAAACTCAAGCTTATTCAAAAGCAGCTGAAAATAGATGTTTCTTCAACCTGGACTTAAATACTGAGAGTTTCAGCTGATCTGAGGCTTTCTGGGAGTTTGTTCCAGACATGTGGAGCATAGAAGCTGAATGCAGCTTCTCCAGGTCTGGTTCTGACTCTGGGAACTGATAAAAAACCGGATCCAGATGACCTGAGGGGTCTGGGAGGTTCACAGTGGGTCAGGAGGTCACTGATGTATTTTGGACCATTCAGAGCTTTATAGACCAGCATCAGAACTTTAAAGTCTATCCTCTGATGGACCGGCAGCCGGTGGAAAGACCTCACAGCTGGACTGATGTGCTCCACTTCTTTGGTCTCAGTGAGGACTCCAGCAGCTGAGTTCTGGATGAGCTGCAGGTGTCTGACTGACTTTTTAAAGATGCTTTTACTATAATAAAACCGACTAAAGATGAATGCAGGGACCAGTTCTTCCAGGTCCTGCTGAGACATCAGATCTTTTAGCCTTGATATATTCTTAAGGTGATAGTAGGCTGACTTTGTTATTGCCTGAATGTGTTAATGTGGAAGTAGAAAGTTCCAGCCGCCATCCTCTTACCTTTCTGGGGTTTAAACATGACCAAACCCCCGTTTTAGAAGTCAATCAGTGGCTGGAGAGCCCAGATACAGCTGTGTCCTTACATAAGACTGCCTTTTGTTGCACCCTGGCCTATTATTATTATTCTAATGTGCTGCGCTGTGGGTGTATGCGTAATGCTGGCTCAGGAAATGAAGTGCATTGTGGGCCATAAAAGGGAGTTGAGTAATGTTGGTGCTTCCAGCTTCCTGTTCCCCCCCATGGCCGGTGTGTTTATGTAACCGGAGGGCAGGAGGTCAGCGCCAACACCGGCTTCAGGCACGTTGTGCAGTTACCTTTTAAAAGGAAAGATTAAAGCTGTTTCACGTCTTTTTGCAGGATTTCTACTTGAATAAAGTCCACTCTCCCCATTTCAGACCCTGATATTTCAGCAGTTCCCCTCAGGTTGTCTTTCCTCTCCTCATCCTATTCAGCATCCCACCGTTTCTCCCTACTCGCATGTGTGCCAGGCCTTGTTGTAGTTTCCTCCGTGTCTCCTTGGAGACTGTTACCATGACACACAGCTCGCACTGGATTGGCTGAGCTCTGGTGCTGGAATGCTGCGGCGTTTTGACAGCTAAGCCTCAGGTGGTGCATGTATGGAGCAGTATCCCCATGAGAGACCTCTGATGCGTGTGCATGTGTTTATAGGCTAATACCGTGCCGCCATAGCGCCTGAAAAGGCCTGAATGAATGACAAGCTGTTTTATTTGGCCCACGGAGCACGGGCCCGCGGCGGTGCATGGGAACAGTATATGTGCTGCATTATAGATGGAGAGTGGAGCTCGGCTAATGCAGCAGCCGGAGCTCTGTGTGAATAGATACGGGGTGGATTAGCTTTGCTAAGCTCGGGGAGGTGTGGTACGGTGTCCTGAGGTGAAGCTTTTCTTGGCTCTCATAACTGGGCCACTACCGCCCCCTGCTGGCGAAGCTTTGTACTGCGACATCTGAGGAGTTGGTCGATTGTGCAGAAAAAAAATCCAGTTTTTGTCGGTTTTGAGTCAAACATTATAAGTGAAAATATTTTCTTATTTTAAAAGAATTGAAAGACTTGTAGAATAATCTCAACTCTCGACTCCAGTCCTGACTCAGCAGGAAGATGCTCTCGCCTCCCTCTCGCAGCATCTGTAATTTGAGATGATACATCTGAGTGGATGTAATACGTTGAGTGGCTTGTTATGTCAGCTAAAAGCTCCCAGCTTCTCTTCGGTTATCTATTATTTACGCTGCTGGTGGTTGGACACTGTGTAACTTCCTGTCTCAGACCTCCAGCCATTCCTGTATATGTTGGAAAAACTTTAAGCTTGAAACATGGAAGTAAAATTCGGTTTTTAATCATTCGTGTTAGCATGCGAGCACCTGTCCTGAACTGGCTGCACGTGCAGCATGGATGCTTCCCCTTCCTTTTTAAAATCCCATGCTGCTTCTGTTAGAAATGTGTATTCTTTAAGCAGTTCAGAGTTGGTTTGTTGTACTTTACCTGTAATTTGACCAGAAACGGTCCAATGTGCTGCTATAAGGTTTGGGAGTGGTCTTCCTCTCCAGCTTTGCCTTGAGTGCACAGCCGTGTTCATCCTCCAGGTGGCACTCATCTCCTACAGAAGGAAACTGCAGGCACTCCTCAATCTGACACTCATCATCTCTCCAAAACCTCATCTGTGCCCCACCCAAAAATCCCGTCAGGCTACCGCTGTGCAGGAAAGTCAAAAATCCAAGGTGCTGTTCCTCCACGTTTCTTCAGTCTAAATCCGGCTTACTTTGTCCGAACAGCCCAAGAACCCTCATTCCCCGTCACACTCACATGTTCTGATATGCACAGGCGAGGTCTGCAGACGCCCCGATGTTGGCGAGTCACATTCAGTCAGAAGGTCAGTCCAGTAATGATGGCTGAGGGCTGCTTCTGCAGAAGAATGGGAGATCTGTGGGAATGGATTCAAGAGGCAACTGCCCCAGGGGGGGTTCTGCTTAGACCAGCGACAGTGAGTCAATGTGCCCTTCTTGATGATTTACTAACTCTACCCGGGAAGGAGTTGGAGGACTTTCAAGGGCAGGGCGGGGGGGGGTTTGCTTAGCAGCGGACGTTTGAACAAAACTGGTAAATTTGCAGGAAAGTTCACACAAATCCCACATAGTGCCTGTTACAGCTCGTCCTTTGCATCCATCACTTCGTGTTTTCACCTATTCTACGACTCGATATGATCATCCAGGCCCATGTCGCGTTCTAAGAAGTCTTCTTGTAGGCTTTTTATCCGTTAAACCCATCGATTTGGGATTAAAACCATCCAGGCCGTGTGTGTTTTGATGGGATAAAGTGTTGGGATTGGTGTGACTGGTAAGAGGCGCTAAGAGCCCCTTCATACGGCTCAGTTTCAATGAAACCAGCGTTTCAGGAGACTTGTGTATGCGCCTGTTGCCATGGTTTCCAACTTTCATCAGGTGCCGTCCAAAAAGAGGAGCTTAGCTCCCGCTTTCATCCTCCTCTCTGATGTGCCTCCATGGACAAACCGTCAGCTTCGGCGGTGATTGGGTTCATCAGGCTCCTGTGATGTGGCGCAGGGGATTGTTTTCATTTGGGTGGGGGGGGGGTATATATTTAGCTGCTTGTGTCGTTGCAGGAGTAAGATGAGATATTGCCGTCAGTTGTAATGAGTCAGTCCTCCTCTAGGTTTGTTTTGATTTGCCTGAATCTGGGTGAGGGGGGTATTAGTTGATGTTTACCAGGGTGTGAGAGCAGGGAGGCGTGGCCACGAGGAAATCGAGTTCACTTCACTCCCATAAACAAACAAACAGGCGGCTGCCTCCCCCTCTTCCATGGCTCCCCACCATGTGCCCTCTGAGCCCTTTTTGGTCAGCTGGGTAGCACTGACAGGGGGGGGTGGGGGAGGAGATGCTCCCCCATTTTCTGCCTGTCGAATCAGGACAGTGTCGGTGAGCTCCGGCGGGTCCAGGTCTGGCCGAGTGGGCTAATGCGATGTGGCGTGTCACCCGGGGAATCTAGGTCAAATTTAAAGCTGGCGAGCTCTACCCGCCTCTGCCGCAGTGTGACGCCCCAAATCCCCCCCCCCACCCCAACGCCAGACGCGCCGTAATATTCGCCACACATCCATACCTGCGCCACTCAATCTAAATATTTAATTCAGGCAAAAGCGAGCTACACGATTCCCCTCTCAGCCCCACATGACTTCAGACATTAAATCACACACAGACGAGCGCCTTGGCCCATCCCCCCACCCCCTCCACACCTCAGGCTCTCAGCCTGTCCACGGCGGGGCCACGTGACGCTCTGCTGGGGAAGGGAGGGCGTTGTTCCTCCTCCATAGTAAGGCGGCGGGGCACGTGGATCCTCATGCTGCAGCCCAGTAGTGGAATGTCAGCACTATCCCTGCCTCACATTAGCGAGCCGCCAGCCCCCGAGCCGTGTCTGTTGCCGCAGTGCTCGGTTTCAGCCGTGCGCTCGCTGGAGGGGAAGGACGGCGCTTGGAGACGTTAAAAGCCAGTGCCACGCAGAGGTCAGGCTGCTGCATGGGCGTGGTGCTGTTTGGGTGTCCTCACCACGTAGATCTGAAGCTCTGCACCACCCGCACTCTACTTTAAACCCACTCTTTTAACACTTTATCAGTATTTCCTGATGGTGACAACATGCATCTGCTCAGAAGAAGATTACTTGCTTATTTAATGGTATATAATTTTATCATTTCATTTTGAAAGTGATCATAAAATGTGTAAATTTGCTGAGCTGCACAGAAAAATCAAATGACTTCAGATCACTAAGTGCTCGCTGCTGGAATTAAATATTCCTCCACCGTCTGCAGTTGACTTTGCCCCCCTTTAATCCGCTGTTTTTGGCACATTACCTCATCTTTATTAATGTATTCCTACTACTACTGTACTCGCTCTTCACCCGGTGCCTGCTCCTGATTGGCTGCTGCAATGTTTTTCAATGGCTCCAAATTTTTTTGGACTCCATGGATACAGCGAGCTGTTGGTAGATCGGCTCGGCCAATGGGAGGGCTGCGCGGGCTCCGGCTTGCCAGATTCTGCCCCTGGCCTGGAAGCAGCCCTCCCTCCCTCACTACGAGCACGCAATGGCTCAGTGGGGGGGTTCAAAACAACAACAAGGGTGTCGTTGGGCTCGCTTTGGCGCCCGGGACATGCCAGGACTGCTGGGCAGCTTCTGAGGGTCTCTCTCTGATATGTCCCCGGCCAGCACTGCCCTCCATCTACTCCACCGTCACTAAGCAACCAGTTACACTGAGTTTGGCTCAGTTAGCGCACAGTTCTCCTTGAAGTTTGGTTAAGCTGCAAAGTCCGTGTTGTTTATGTAAGTTATTAACAGTTTTCAGGGAGCTGCAAAATGTCCCGACTCAATCGGCTCATTTTTTGCTCCATTTTGAGCTCCTCTGCTGGACTTTGAAGCTCTCAAATCCCCGTCCTTAAAATGACCTCGTTTCAAACGGCATAAGGGAGCAGCGCCGGGGCCTGAGAGGCTGAGCGCTGCGAGCTCAGGCTTCTCTGCCTGCCAGCTCCAGTCAAAGAGCGGCTGAGAGGTGGCAGCAGAGGACCAGAGAAGGCCTGGCGGTGACGGGCAGGGCCCACATCATCCAGCAGGGCAGGGCCAGTGACATCCCCTCTGAGGCTGCATCAGGTGCTGCTTCCTGACAGCCGGCGCGGCGCCGGCGTGGGCACAGTCAGACGTTCAGGTCACATTAGTGAGTTGTACGAAGACGAGGCTGGACAGGGCAG
Organism: Leuresthes tenuis; assembly: GCF_036924035.1. Lineage (NCBI taxonomy): Eukaryota > Metazoa > Chordata > Actinopteri > Atheriniformes > Atherinopsidae > Leuresthes > Leuresthes tenuis. Next base: position 2,817,315 of record NW_027325378.1, on the reverse strand, counting down.
GTGGGTATTTGCAGGTGGTCTCTGGCTTTCTAGCACACGTCAGACGGTCCTCCAGCTAACAGTTATTTAGAGCTTAAAGTGACAAATGATTCAGAAAAATGTCTTTTTCAACCCTCACATCTTAAAATGGTCCAATCATCACAAACATTTCTCTGAGAAAGTAAAGAAAGGGCTCCACATTTCCCTGTTCTCTGCACACGCTGCAGCTCCTGCATTTTAAAGCCTCTGCTGCTGACTGTGCTTTACTCTGTCGCAGCACCTCCCAGCATCACCTGCGGTGCCATGATTCACCGTGTCACCACCGGCCCCCTCTCAGTCAGTTCAGCTTCCCCGCCGTCACCCATCTCAGGTGAGCGTCCTCCCGCCCTGTGCATCCCGTCCATCTCCACTCTGCCACCGGAGGTTAAATCTGTCTCCGCCGGATGAGCCTTGAAGCCGCTTCTTAGTACCAACTGCAGCAGATTTAACGAGCTGCTCTGCGCTCTCGAGGAGTCGCAGGATTCAGAGCAGAGAGCAGCTTGCAGCTGAGATATACGTTAAAGTTGCAGCATGTTTGCGGCATCCAGCCGGGCTACGAATGCAGCGTAGCTTACCGCTAAAGCTGGGAAAGTTTAGCTTCTGTCATAATTAATCTGCGAGTTAATTCATAGCTAAAACAAAGTTTTTAGGGCAGCGACGTGGCCTTTTGTTAAAGCTTTGAGTCTGACAGCAGTAAGCTGCTTCTCCTCATGGTTCATAATCAAATTCTTTGGGTCAGGATTAGATCTTCTCCCTGCAAACCTATTCAGTGGTTCATGAATTATGAAAAGGATATTGATGGCTGAAGGCTCTTAATGGAGCAGAAAGCTCAGTACGGGGGGGTGATACTGTGATATTATAAAGATAAATCTGCTCCTGAATATAACACATGGAGATGAAAGCATTAAAAAGAAAGTTTCCTTTTCTGTTTGATCACAGAAAGGCTCTTCTATGAATTGCCAGTGTCACAGTGTAGCAGTTTGCTTAATTTTGGCTCTTTTGCCAACTCTAATTTATCAGAAAAACATCCAGATGTTCTGTTCTGAGTCTTGTTGCTCCGCTAGCATGTGGGGAGCTGGAGATCTGGTGGATTACTGCCACTTTTAAGTAATTTCCACAGCAGTAAGACATTCCTTAGTTTTCTGGTGTCCCCATCGTTACATTTGATGCAGCCGAGAAAACTTTAGACTCGTTTCCAAGCCAATAAACAAGGACTTGGTGACACAGATCCTGCTCCATCCCTTCGTCTTATCTTCTGCTCAGCCGGTAAACACCAACCCGCCCTGCAGCCCCCCATCAAACATGCAGGAGACATCAAGCCAAATGTAAGCACCGATGCCAGCTCAGCTGATCCATCGTAGGTCAGAACCATCACCTGTGGGCGGGAACAACTGTTTGCATCAGTCACATCTCGCTGTGCACGAATGCACGGCCGTGTTTGTTAGCCATGAATGTGGATTTACAGATGGAGTTTTGCTGAGCCGAGTCTGTGGTTTTGATGCTCAAACCCTTCTGAACGATGCACACACTGTGATAAACCGCTGATCCGCCCACATTCAGGGCAAAACGAAGCATAAAAGAGCTGAATCCTACTGTAGGAAACCGATTAAAGGAGTTTTTAGAGGTGCAAACTTAAAGCAACAGTATCTTTATGCATTTAGCAGACGCTTTTATTAAAAGAGCTGAATCCTACTGTAGGAAACCGTTTAAAGGAGTTTTTAGAGGTGCAAACTTAAAGCAACAGTATCTTTATGCATTTAGCAGACGCTTTTATTAAAAGAGCTGAATCCTACTGTAGGAAACCGTTTAAAGGAGTTTTTAGAGGTGCAAACTTAAAGCAACAGTATCTTTATGCATTTAGCAGACGCTTTTATTAAAAGCGACTTACAAATAGGCAGATAGGGTAGGGGGGTCTTGCCTGAGGACCCCGACTGGAGGAAGTACCTTTAATGCAGGGGATTTGAACCCAGGTCTCCCACATGAAAGATGGAAATCATACCATTACACTATCCAGTTATGAGAGAAATCGTCTCTAAATTACACTGGAACACGTGAACCTGCTGCTTGGAGCCTCCAATGTAACACGAGGAACATGTAAGACCTCTTTAAATGGTTTAATTGTGACGTCATTCAAAGTGAAAAACCATCAGTGACACTTACATGCTTCTATTTCTGAGAAATATCAGTTTATTTTGGTTAAAAAAGCCAGGATATGATTTAAAATGATGACTTTCGGCACACTGAAGCCGTCTGTATTGGGTTGCTGCTGCCTTACATACAGAAAACACGAAGTTCTGTGGCTGCATCACGGCTCTGAGTTCTTGCACTACTAAGATATGTTGAATATTGATGCATGTTTCTGGTATCATGACCAGGACACGACACCTGAACTCTGCAGAGAAGAACAAGTGCATTTTAAAGCAGGTCTGAGTCTAAATGGCGGTTTTCTCTCTGAAAGCTCATTTGAACGTGTTATAGTGGAGCAAAGGACTCCTTCCTTCATGTTTGAGCACACTTTAGAAGACAGATCCCTGTGGAGGATGGAGACTTTGCATATAACTACCCGTTTCGAGTGCTGGGAAGAAGGTCACCAAAGCAGAAAACTCAAACTAGTGTTTTTATTTTTGGGGCAGTTTGGTTCGACATCTGGCTGGTAAGAGGCTGAGGGCAGGAAACACAAAGTAAAGGGTCCAAGGGGAACATGTGGGGCGCCGCTGAGTTCATACGTGCATCAGAGCAGTGAGGCAGAGCGGGAGTGAGGTGCCTTGGATGCAGCAGAGTATCGACAGCTGCCACATTCTTCCTCACTCATTGATTTCTCTCTCTTGTTCTCAACAGGTATCGTAACATGGGGAACCTACTGAAAGTTTTGACATGCACAGATCTAGAACAGGAGCCCAATTTTTTCCTCGATTTTGAAAGTAAGTTCCTTCTGCACGTAATTGCTCCCTCCCGTGGTATTGATCACATGAATATCTCTCCGTGTCAGCTTCACAATTCATCTCCACGCTAGTTTCTCTCGGCAGCAAAAAAAAAAATCAAATGTGGTGCTCCAGATTTCCATCAACCTGCCTTTTCCACAGCAGAATGTGTGCAGAATAACAATGGGAGCAGAGTTGCACCGGAGCCTCCCCTCCTCGGATAGAAAGCACCCAAGTTCAGCTGTTGCATAGCCTCAGGCCCCTCAACACAGCTTGAACCTGCACCACACTATTCTCAGCCTTGGCAAACCCAGAGACTCTGTGATACCTTGAGAGAAAACAGTTTCTTGTGTGTCTCAGACTGTTTTAGGGGATTTTTTTTATATTAAAAGAACATCACATTCCTACATGCAGCAGATGGCTTAATGCAGCTTTGTTAGGGAAGCCTCTGAGAAAGTGCTTATTCCAAATTAAAAGTACTAAAAATGACTTCATATACAGATAAAAACACATTAATGATTAAAGAAATTCTCTCAAGCCTAAATAAATATTCTGCCATTTAAAAAAAAAAGGATTGTTTGGCTTATTTTGCCCTATTCCTCGTCTTTCAGGTTGGGAAATCAGAAGCTTTAATTTACACTTTCCATCGTATAAAACCATTTGTTGGATTTCCCACAGCTGTATGTAAAAATCCGTGTGAATATGGATGGAGACACCGGTCCAGTCCCAGCTTCACAGCCTCCCTGTTGTTCCCCTGCAGATGCACAGCCCACAGAAGCAGAGCGAGAGGTGTGGGACCAAGTGGACGTGGTGCTGAAGGATGCAAAGGCCATCCTGGACGAGCTGCAGGCCTACAAGGGAGCAGGGCAGGAGATCAGAGAGGTACAACTGATCCTGACACGGCGGCTGCAGGGCAGCTGCCTCATCCTGCAGCAGAAATGCAGAACACTAATGATGCCGAGTTTACAAGCACCTGAGGCGTGTTGGAGCTTGCATGTAACTGGATCTGCTGTGTTACACAACGTTTTTTAACAGCCTCTTCTCCAGTCCATCCTTCAAATAAAACGGCCGTTTTTGGATAAAACAAAGTGGTTATCAAATCAGCTCCGGCATCTTGCCTGTTTTTAAAGCTCTGATCTACAAATTAAACAATTAAATTGCTGTAAGACATGAGCAGAAGCGTAAACTGTGGCTCAGATGAATTATTCTAGCATGGCTCTGGCTTCTCCCTGTGTTTGTGCTCTGCTCATCATTAAAGCCGAGCCTTTACATGTCAGAAATACCTCCTGGAATATGGGCTGAGGTTCGATGTTTTGCATTGTGGTGCCACGGAATAGATGGAGAACCTGGTGGAGTTACTCTTATCCGGAGAGGAAAGTCATGTCTGGGTTCCAGTTCACTTGGAGTGAAGCTCTTGGTTTTTAATGATTGAACAGGAGCCATAAAAGTCCTGTTCAGGCAGAGCTCATTGTGCAGAAAAACCTGCAAATACACTTTTAATGTGTGAAATCTGTCCCCATGCATCACTACACGGGGTTGGAGTTGTCTTAGACTCTTTAATCTTCTAAAAAACTGATATCTAGACTGATGGTTGCTGTGTTTTTGTCATTCGCAGGCGATCCAGAACCCGAACGATGAGGCGCTGCAGGAGCAGGCCTGGGCGGCTGTGGTTCCTTTGGTGGGGAAGCTGAAGAAGTTCTACGAGTTCTCCCAGAGATTAGGTATAAAACGACATCTCAGACTGGGGGGGTCACTGTTTGGAGTGGAACGAGCTCAGGTGTCCCGTGAGATTTTCCTCAGACTCAAAGTGACGCTGCAGCTCAGAAATGTGCCTTAGCTCAGGCCTCCCTGATGCCATGTGCCATTTTAAACACTATCAGAGCTCCAAAGTTGGTCCCCTGAATATAAAAGGTCTTTTAAAGTGGCTTCACCTCCACACATGACCTTAATTATGCATCTCTGAGCTGGAGAAGACATGCAATGCACACGCGTGTCATGCAGCCTGGCATCTAATAAGCAGGCTTTGAACACGCTGGCCCCCGTGTGGGATGGTGCTGAAGCTTGCTCGGCTGGCCTGGAGACGATGGGCGGTGGGGGACGCAGGCTTACCGCTCCCTGATCTTCTTATGACCCTGAAGCTGGGGGGGGGGGGGGGGGGGGGGGGGGGGGGGGGGGGGGGTTGAACCCTCGTGGTCTCCGTGGCGGCGGAGGAGGCAGTCAATGGGAGCAGTGGGCGGCGGCAGCCTGACGGTGGCTGTTATGTAACAAAGTAGGTCATCGCTCAGCTTCGGCTGCTGCTCTAATTCACTGCCTTGACTTTTGGCTTCGGGGGCCATGTTGGCCTCGGCAGCCGCCGTCCTGACTGCCACGGGGGGGCGGGGCTTGTGCAGAGCAGGGCTACCGAGGAGAGCGGCTTATGCAATGTTTGGGCCTGCATTTGACATCAAGTGACATGTTTCTCCAGCAAAATAAATCTTTTTACGAGGTACAGACGGGAAAGAAAGTCATATATAAGAGAGTCACCTGACTGCTCAGGTTCCTCTCAGCCGGTGTCCAGCGAAGACTTTCACGAAGCTGCACTTCGAAGCTCCATCAGTTTGTGATGTAAGCGCTCCTGTTGCTACACGGCGCCTTGCAGAGCGAATAATGGACTGATTTTACGCCATTAAACCTTTCTCAAGCGCAAAGACACTTATTGAAAAGCTGAATGAGATGAGTTTACAGGCTGGTTGTAGCTCTCGCTTCTTTTGTTTAGCACAAATGAGTAGTTTTGGTCATCAGTTTCACACGTTTCAGTAGAAATCTGCTGAATATTCGACCCCGGCACGTGGAAATGAAGGAATGCTTGCTGTTCCCTCGTTTCCTCGGCCATCTCTAACGAATCAACAGGTCTGATTAGAATTAGCATGACTTAGCATGACTTAGCATCTCAACCTTCCCTGAAAGTTGCATTTTACCTTTGCCACGTTTAATTTGCACAATACCTCACATTAGAGCATGTGAATAACCTACCCAGCCCCCCCCCCCTCCCCCGGTGACAATTTGCACTTCCTTTTTTAAACATATTGCTTTAGATTTGCTTTGCAAGTGAACTGAAACCCAGCTTGTGAAACTGTTTGGCTGTTACAGAAAATACAGGCTCGGTATGAGTCCCGTTTGTGGGATTTTCCACCCAGATACAAGTGAAAAACGTTGGATTTGTCCATGAATGCCCATAAAACAGCACTTTAGGGATGTTTTTACGTGACGTCTTTACCCTAAAGTCTAAAGTTTGCAAGGAAAAAGATGGAAAAGGCCTATTTTTGACATTTTGACATGGAAAAATGACTTAAAGTGACCATTTGTGTAAATAGTTGCTTAATTAGCCAGACTCTTGATTTGATTTCAGACCTGCTTCTTTTGTTCAAGGAAAAACTTTTCAGCTGGAGTCGGTCAGAGGTCGAACCCGTAAAACCCCTCTGAAGTCCCGCCATCCTCTGACCCGCCCATGTAAAGCGCCAACATGCCCAAATTCTGCTCGTCTGCTCTGCCGTGACCTGATGAGATCAGACATCTCCCCGCACCCCCCCCTCCCCGACTTCCCGACATACTAGAGTGGCTAATTTCTGACCGCCTAAAAGCAGCTCCGTCTTAACCTCTGTTTTGACTGGGATGCAGACAGGAGGGGGAAAAAGTGCACGGCGAAGGCCATTTTTAATCAGCTGCTTTGCTGCAAATGCTGGCCCAAGCAGATGGGAGTCATTAGCGAATGGCAGACGTGCTCAATTTACCGCACTGCTCTGCCAGCTCTCTGTCCGCCTCCTACGAAGTCCTCTTACCATCATCTGAAGTTTCTGGGTTCTGTTGACATGTGCATCGTCGTCTGCAATCAGAAAGAACTGCAAAAGCCACTTGGAATAAATCTATTTGAATGTAATTTGCTACCACGAAGCTCGGTTTGTTCGCCGCTGAAGCTTCTCTCCTGCTGCGAACGGTCTGAACTCAAAGCCCCGTCTGCGTCTATAAATAAGAATCCCTCCGGGCTTTAAAGGTTTTCTAGTTCCTTTTTTTGAAGAAAGGTGTTTGAGGAAGACGTGTTTGTTTAGTAGTACTTGGCGCTCGTGTTCTCGGCTACATTCTGCTGAACGTGTTTGTCATTTCTCAGCTTAATTATCAGTCCATGGGTATGCTATGTCACAGGCTTTGTGTTTACTTTCTGTCAAAACAATGAGCGTAATCCTGCTGGAATGAAATGATGCCACCCCCCCTCACATTTAATTTTCATGCCAATAAGATAATTAGTCCCATGTCTCATCTGCATCTGAACAGGAAAGCCTCTGAGGCCCCTCCACCCCTCTCCCAGCCCTCCTGAGACTGGCATTGGGCCCTGGGCACTTTGGGCACCACCGCTGCCCCATTATCTGTCTCTGAGCTAATCAGGATGCTTCAGCTGGCCGACACACTGCACTGTTCACATGTCTCGCTGTGGCTGTGATCCGCTTCGACAGTCGTTCTTGACCTCACGCGGAGTCCATGAGAAGAGGGAGTCGTTAGTTTCACCCCCCTCCTTTTCCTCCACTGATCTTAAGTGCCGTGCAGATTTCAATGCCCTTTGAGGCAGATTCTGTGGCATTGAAACCATTTTGAGTTGACATGCACGTGATTACGCATTGGAGCCGCTGTTACAGTTAAAGCCTTTAGGAGGTCTGCTCTGTGGTAAGCTGCAATCATTTCAGCTGTTTAAACTCTTTCATTTTCATTATCTTTTTATTCTTGGGTGTAAAAAAGCTCAGAAATGACCCTCACTGGGTTAAAAGAAACACATATTAGTGATTTTAAAAAAGCCTAATTAGCTCCTTTAGGTGGCTTGTCTTTTAAAGCAGGTAAACACTGTTTTTTGCTCACTTTAAGCTGATTTCTCGAACAGTAAACCAGACCAAAGCGTGTCAGACATGTCTGGGTTTTAGCTCCCGAACCCGTGAGGATCTGCTGCTTTTCTCTGGAGGATCAAGAAGAACCCGATCTTTGACTTTCACAGTGAGGAGATCCAGTTCTCTGAAGCCTTGTGCACGCTGTCCCACACCGAAGCTGCTCTACATGAAAAAGAAATCGTTGTTCCAGACCAGGGTTTGCTAAGTTTGTGCATGATGTTGAAGCTAAGATCAGGAGGAGTTGGAGCAGATCTGCAGCCTTATATCTGAGTAGATTAGACTTAAGAAGGTGGCATCCAAACAGTTTCCCTGGCTGATGTGGCCGTGGCGGTGAAATCGGGGCTCTCTGGTCAGCTGTTAGTTAAGTAAAGGTGGAACAGCTTGAGGATGCATCCTTTGCATTTTCTTTGACCAAAAAAAATCTTAATAAGTGAAAATAATTGGTCACTGCAGGCATGGAATTGTATTAGTAGTTTTTCTGCAGCACTCTGCAGTTTGTACCTGAATATTCATCACTCTGCCATGCTATAAGCAGCAGTTCTGCCTGAGTCTGACCTTTGCATGAGTTGCATATCGTGCTGCTGGAGTTGCTTGAATGACAAAAAGCGCTGACTGACGACCAGGAAAGACTCCCATCAGCCCGAGTGTCTTTTACAAGCTTCTTTTGTTGTAAAAACCCTGAAGATGTGTATATTCTGACAGTGCTCCTCTTCAAATCTGCCTTTTCCTAACAGAGGCGGCGTTGCACAGCCTCCTGGGGGCTCTGACCAGCGAGACGTACAACGACCCGACTCAACACCTGGAGCGGGAGCAGGCGCTGGCCAAGCAGTTCGCCGAGATCCTGCACTTCACGCTGCGCTTCGACGAGCTAAAGGTGGGGCCGTCTGTTCGCTAGCATGTGCCCACGCTCACCTTGTAGCTCCGCTCTTTTCTGCTGTGATAAAACGAAGCTTTTAGTGTTGGGTGACTCCTGAACTGATTGGGTTTCAAACTGCCACCAGTGAGCGCACGATTAGCATTTAATTAGAGTCCTGATCAGCTGTGTGTAGTCCTCTGGATGTTAGTGGAATGGCTGATGAGGATTACAGCAGGGAAAGGGGTCTGCAAACTGTTGAGTCCTGCAGCTTTTAGCACTCAGAATGTGGATGAACTGGTTCCTCCTTCAGTCTTAGAAACAAACGCTTGAAAAAACCCTGCTCCCTGACTCCCTGAGGCGATTTGTTGTGACGCCCCAATTAGTACCCGCTATTCATTCTGGCAAGATAAAACACGAAGGTAGGGGGTGTAAGGTGGCATGCCAGGCCTATTCATCAATCTTTCACACCCGTGCACGGGCTTCTGACCTAGTTAGAGAGTCTGAGCGGCGTGCAGCCCCTCCCTGGCAGAGCAGCCTGTCTCTCCTGGTGGACACAGTGGACACAGACTGAGTACCAGTCCATTGTAGCAGGATTAGCATGCTGCCAGTACAGCTTTGACTGTGACAGGCGCATACAGGAATGAGGATAATTAGCCACATAATGAGCCCTTACTGGTGGTGCCGTTTGGAAGGAAGCTATGCGATTGGTCAGGTTCTTCTTCGCTAAGTTAAGTCAAAACCAGATGATTTATACTTTGAAGGAAGACAGGAAGCTGTCTGTTACGTAGCTGTGGGAGCACCAAATGTCAGAGGGCACGGCCCCGTTGGTCCTCTTTAATGAGACCCTTGAATTGTCAACTCGAAACCGGAAAGTATCCAAATATTTCCTGACAGGAGGAGCGAGGATGTGCACGTAAGGGAGCAAATGAATGTGAAGGGATTTGAATAAAACCGCAGTTTCTTTTCATGTCATTTTCCACCCAAGGCTACATTTCTGCTTTGTCGGCTCAAACGTTCTGTCATGACGATGGAGCGTTTGATCCTGAGCTGCATGTCCTGCTGCTGGCTGTGCCACTTACAGACCAGCCTGCCTCGTCGTTTCACGGGTTTCTCCTCTTTTTTTGATTTGCAGATGACAAATCCTGCCATTCAGAATGACTTCAGCTACTACAGGAGAACCCTGAGCCGAATGCGGATCAACAACATCCCGGTGAGTGGAACCGTCCTCGCTTTGCTAATGAGGAGGCGGGACTTATTTTGTTCTGGGTTTGCACCATGAGCCACACACAGACACATAGAGACGCACTTTCCAGCCTAAAACTCGATATATCCCAAACCTTTGAGAAGTCTGGGCTCACTTTGGGCTCCGGTTATTCCGGTGATGAGAACCTGGAGTCCAAAGAAAGCGTATTTATGCAAATAATCAAGTTTTATATCAACTTAGCTTATTCAGACCTGAGGTTCTGGTTCTAAAACCTCAGATCAGCTTCTTTAATCCGGAAAAAGCCTTTATTTGTCAGCCTCTGTTTAAACTGTAGAAATGAAATGACAATCTTTTATTGAATATTAAAGACTCAAACGTGTTTTAATGTAGAATTCTAATGATAATAAATCATTATAGCTCCTCATTTTCCTGGTGTAAGATCTTGGATTTGATCTTGGTCTTGTGACTCACCCAAAAAGAGCCCAAATATGAACGTCTGTGACTGCGAATGCACCATAAAGCGCTTTGGAGAAGCTAAATGAGGTTAATTTAAGTGTGGACCAGCTTCCTTCTGTAGAAAAGCATCGGTCCAGATCTAAAAGGGGGATAAAGAACCCGGTCTGAATGGGTTAAAAAGGTTAAAACGCCAGTTTGGATGTTTTTAAAGCTCCAACAGAATACTTCCTGCATGTGATCCACCTTAACTAACATGTTGCATGAGAGTTAACGTTGTGCATGTTTCTGTCATGTTTAACTTTTTTAATGGAGCTGAGCCGCCACTGATGGACTTTCACTGAGATCAGGTGCCTCATTCTGTCGATGCTCGTCTGACTTTGCTGTCGTTTTGCTCCTCATTTCATCATCAGTCAGTCCTGCTCTAATGCTTTTAGTTTCTGTCTCTGGAGGCTGCAGCTTTCCTTCTTAGTTCGGATCAGAATAAACGAACCAAAGGTGAGAAAGTGTCCTAAAACTCCTCTTTAACATGATAAAAAGCAGATGTTTCGGTGTCATACGGCGTTTCTCCTGATTGGCAGCGGTGGCCCTTGCTGCACTCTTGCTGCATCTTTATCCAGCTGATTGACGGACTTGGATCCCTTGTACTGACGCTGCTGCCGGGACCCGACTGACAGGCAGAATATTCCAGCAGGAATAACGCGCAGGACCCGTCACTGCGGAGCGATGCTAACCGCTCCAGACGCTGAAGCGTTCAGACATCTGAGATGAAACGCAGCTGTTCTGCTCTCACAGCTTCAGAGCTCGGCTGTCATCACGTGTTGGGACCTGAATCGGTTTGAAGGTTTTATCCGGATTCTGTCAGGATTGTCATGACGACCGGATGTGTTTCTTGTTTTAAATAAGCAGACAAATTTAGAACAGGCTGTTCAAAAGACGCCTTGTTCTTTGTTGTGCGGCAGGTGTTTTTAGTGTCTGAAAGTGGAAAACAGCGGGATGCGTTCGTCAGCTGGGAGGCGGGGGGGGGGGGCTCAGTGACTCGGTTCATATCAGTACTTTCCTCTCCTGCTTTTATTTGATGAAACAAATCAAACAGTCGACTTGTATCCTGGGACGATCTCCTGTTTTCTGCCTCCTGCCAGTCTTCACATTAGGATTCAGGAGCATCTTTCAGGTTTTCTGTCCAGGGTCAGCTGATAAATTCAATTAAATTTTATTTATAAAGCGCCAGATTACAACAATTATCATCTCAAGGTACTTAAGTAATAAAGTCCAATTCAAGCCAATTGGAATTCAATTCATTGTAATCATAATCCAATTAATTCATATGGAGCCAATTCAAAAATAATATCCGAGCTAAGGAAACCAACAGATTGGACCGAAACTTGTCTTCAGTCCAATCTCCCGTCCTGAGCCTGAGGGACTGTGGAAAGGAACGACTCCCTTTTACAGGAAGAAACCTCTGGCAGAACCAGAACCTGGAAGAAACCTCTGGCAGAACCAGGAAGAAACCTCTGGCAGAACCAGAACCAGGAAGGGTGTCCATCCGCCTCGACCAGCTGGGGTTTGAGAAGACAGAAAAGAGGGAAAAGAGGGGGGAAAAACACCATAACACCATTCAAAGGATACCTGCTGGAACAGGGAAACACAAGTTAATAACCACAATAATGTCACATGGACATAAAATCATTGGAGAAATTAAACGGGGGGGAAAAAGAGAGCAAAGTGAGGAAAGGTGTGACAGATGAGGTCCCCCAGCAGTCTAAGCCTATAGCAGCTGAACTATGGGATGTTTCAGGGTCACCTGAGCCATCCCTAACTGTAAGCTTTATCAGAAAGGAAAGTTTCAGCCTGATCTTAAAGGTAGAGAGGGTGTCTGCTTCCTGAAGCCAAACTGGCAGCTGGTTCCACAGAGAGGGGCCTGATAACTGAAGGCTCTGCCTCCCATTCTGCTTTTAGGGGCCTGATAACTGAAGGCTCTGCCTCCCATTCTGCTTTTAGGGGCCTGATAACTGAAGGCTCTGCCTCCCATTCTGCTTTTAGGGGCCTGATAACTGAAGGCTCTGCCTCCCATTCTGCTTTTAGGGGCCTGATAACTGAAGGCTCTGCCTCCCATTCTGCTTTTAGGGGCCTGATAACTGAAGGCTCTGCCTCCCATTCTGCTTTTAGGGGCCTGATAACTGAAGGCTCTGCCTCCCATTCTGCTTTTAGGGGCCTGATAACTGAAGGCTCTGCCTCCCATTCTGCTTTTAGGGGCCTGATAACTGAAGGCTCTGCCTCCCATTCTGCTTTTAGAAACTCTGGGAACCACAAGGAAACCTGCAGTTTGGGAGCGAAAATAAAGTGTAACTTCCTGTGGCTGCGGTTCTGGTAAAGCGTGTCCGGGTCAGCTGAAGCTCTTGAGGTTAATGTCAAAGTGAGCTGTAAGGCGACAGGAAATCTCACAGAAAACCTATTTTTCACTTATTTCCAGGCAGAAGGCGAGAACGAGGTCAACAACGAGCTGGCCAATCGGATATCGCTGTTCTACGCCGACGCCACTCCCATGCTGAAGGCGCTAAGTGACGGCACAACGAAGTTTGTGTCAGAGGTGAGCTGCATGGAGGGCTTTTTATGACTAAAGTGGCACAAATAAGAATCTTTTTAAGGTAAACGGTGAAGTGCAGATGAGTAAGTAACTGGAATACTGACTCCTCAAAGCTTCTCAGCCTCTCTGCTGCTGTGTCTTCAGCTCATGATGTTCGTTTGGTTTGGTGAAAGTCGGCGTCCTTCGGAAGATATTTAGATAACTGGAGATCCATATAACGGAGTGAACGGGGCTTAGAGGATGCAGCCTCTAAATAAGGCATTATCTGTCTTTATTTCACCAATACTTTAAGAAGAATGAATGAATGAACGTGTGCTATAGCTCTGTTAGCTCATAGCTGCTGTTATGTGGCTACTTGCAGCTATAGGAGAGCTAACGGAGGGATTTCTACACAGGCACTCTACTGGGACCACTTCATCCACACGCCCCCCTGCAGCACAGTTTATTCACTCCGTGCTCTGTGACAGTCGGCTAACTTCACACAGAGTTTGCTGCTGATAGTTTTGTGCAACATGGCAGGATATTTATCAGATTTTGACAATGTGAACGACGACTTTGAGTAAGATGGACGTTCTTACCGGAGTGAATAAACTGTGCTGCAGGGGGCGTGTGGATGAAGTGGTCCCAGTAGAGTGCCTGTGTAGAAATCCCTCCGTTAGCTCTCCTATAGCTGCAAGTAGCCACATAACAGCAGCTATGAGCTAACAGAGCTATAGCACACGTTCATTCATTCATTCTTCTTAAAGTATTGGTGAAATAAAGACAGATAATGCCTTATTTAGAGGCTGCATCCTCTAAGCCCCGTTCACTCCGTTATATGGAGCTCCAGTTATCTAAATATCTTCTGAAGGACGCCGACTTTCACCAAACTGTTCTCAGTGAGTAGATGAACGTATTTCATGCCAGAAATAAGGTTTAAAAACACCGGAGTTCCCCTTTAAAGACTGTTAGAAAGGCCAATTGAAGCTCCTGTTTGGCTGCCAAACACTCAGAAAGACTCGAGGAGCCTTTGAGTGGCTCTGCAGTTCTCATGCACAGCCACACCTGCACAAATACTTCCCTCTTTGCTAAGTCATCCGAAGAAAACCATTTCTTTGTGCTCACCACATATTCCTTTATGATCCCAACGAGCAGAATTATATGTGAGGGGGAAAAAAAAGGGTGATGAATTTCATCAACACCTCCTGAGCAGACGAGCTCGGGTGTGGACCGATGATGCTCCGGACTCGTGTTGCTGCCACCAGAGCACGTTACATGTGGAGGGAGGCGTGGATGATGATATCAGGAGGAAACATGCTGAAAACTAAACAAAAGAAGCTGCACAAGGAGGCTCAGGAACACTCCGATTCACGATCGGCTTCCTTAAAAGCTTTGTGGGGTTTACTTTGTAAAGTGACGTAATTCTGTCCCGTTTTACCTGAACGCATCACCTCACTCCTGTCCTACGGTTGCAGAACAAGAACCTGCCCATCGCCAACACGACAGACTGTTTAAGCACCATGGCGACTGTGTGTAAAGTCATGCTGGAAACACCGTAAGTGACTCCCTGCAGCTGCTGCGCCTCGCCACACTTTGCCGTGTCTAATCCCTCCGTCTTGTCTTCTCAGGGAGTATCGCAGCCGCTTCACCAGCGAGGAGACGGTGTCCTTCTGCCTCAGGGTGATGGTCGGGGTGATCATCTTGTACGACTACGTTCATCCCGTAGGAGCATTTGCCAAGTCATCGAAAATCGACGTGAGTGCCGCCGTCATTAATCGAACCCAGCAGCCTCTTCTTTAGCTAACCGTTTGTTTCTGGTCACAGATGAAAGGCTGCATTAAAGTCCTCAAAGATCAGCCTCCGAACAGCGTGGACGGCCTTCTCAACGCTCTCAGGTCAGCTCACGGTCAAAGAAAAGCCTCTTTTTTTTGCCACATTGTCTGCCAAAGAGGGCTTCCCTGCTCTCGCTGCTCATTGGACGGCGTCCTGTTGACTCACCTTCCAGCCGGCCAGCCTGGTTCTGCTTGGATGTCCAAGCCTCTCCAGTGGAGGCAGATTACGTTCGACACCTCGTCCCTCGCAGTCTCGCAGCTGACGGGTCTGTTTCGGAGCAGATCTCACATCTGTCTCTGTGCCAGAGGCAGGCCGCCACTTCCTGGCCGCCACTTCCTGGCCGCATTGTGTCATTTTCACTCAGAAGCCGGCAGACTTTAGGTCTGTAATCTAACTCTAAGCTGACAGAGGATCGCTGAATATAGTGGATCCACACGGTGGTGAAAAGGAACCGTGTACTTAAAACAGAAAACACCAAGAAATGTGTTTAATTCAGACCGTTTGTCACATTTTAGATGTTAATAAGCAGATCCATCGAGGCCGAAATGTTATTTTTTATTCACCTAAAGATTATTTTATTGATAATAAACCCTGGGAAGAAATGCTCTGTTTCTTAGTCCCGTTCAGAATAAAATGATACTGTTTACAAAGTAATCTAATTACTGATGAACTGATCTAACAGTTTGGTGGGCAGCACTTTCTTTTCAACACTGATTTGGGATATTGGGTGATGACTTCTTAGTAAATCTACTTCTGGGCCGTTTTAAAGGACCAGTTCACCCAAATTCCTGCACCCAGTTTGAAAAGCAGAACCTGGAAAAGCTGTTTTTACACTCTGAAAGTTGCAAGACTCTGACACGAGTCAGATGAGCCTCCATCAGACACAGTTTCTGCACCAGTCCAGGAAATACATCGAAATGATGATTAGATGCTGCAGGTTGCCCCTGACGACCGAGCAGCAGATTATTAGTTTTATTTGTCACACACACAATCAAACAGCTGTGCGGTGAAATGTTTCCTCGTCCGGCTGCCGATAAAAGTGAGAATTAAAATGAAATATGAATGATTTAAAGACAGAAAGTGACATAGTTTAAGGCTCAGTTGCTGCTCTGTTGAGCAGACTTATGGTCTGGGGGAGTTAACTATGAGTTAACTATGGAATAAAAACAGATTAATCGCTTTTTATTCCATAGTTAACTCACGATTAATCTCTATATTAAAAATATAGACTTAGAATCAAATAAACACAAAGAAAAGTGTCTTATATTTCTTTCAAATTAAAAAGTACATTGTAGACCCACTTGACGTGTATATTTAAAATACGCAGCACATAAAATGCCACAACAATTTGGTCTTAAAACTGAAGAGATAGTCGTCAACAAACAGAACAGGGCCTAATGACAGTTAAATGAATGAAAAACTGCAGTCAATAGACACATCAGATTCAGAACTCTGAACTCTTAGTGACTTTTCTCCTATTTATTGAGCCAAGCCAATTCCGCGATTAATCGCGATCAAAATAGCGCAATAATTAATCGCACTGCGATTAACGCGTTAATTATGGCAGCCCTAATGAATTTAACTGAAAAACACGTTACAATGCAAACAAGATTCCTTTTTTTTTTAACTCAACTTCAAGATAAAACCTTATTTTTTTGCTCAAGATCAACTACTTTTACAAGCGTGGCCCAAAATCCTTCAAGTTATATAGATAATGTCCTTTAAAAGCAGACTCTTGCTTTAATTTGATGGAGCTGTTTCATATATAGAGACCCATTTTTGAGGGACCGAATTTAGTTGTGAAACTCCAAAGTGGTTTCATGGGTTGGTGGGTTAGGGTAGCAGGTATAAAAGGTCTGGGGGAAGCAGCTTTTCCTCATCCTCTCGGTGCTTTAGCCGACGGCCTGAAGGCAGCAGGGACAGGAGTGGGTGCCCGAGGAGCTCCTCAGCTCTCGACCTGCATCGTTTGTAAATGTCCTGCAGCTCGGGTCGGGTGGTTCTGGCTTTCCTGAGGGCCGAGAGGTCCTGTTTTCTGCAGCTGCCGGTCCGTGTGGTGATGCTCCCACTCAAGGTGGAAAGGTTCCTGAGGATTTTCCATCAGTTGGTTTGATTTAACTAACAGTCTGAGGCCAAATCATTGTTCTATGATTTAAAAAAAGAAAAACGCTGAAGCTCCACTAATGGAACTTAGTGTGTATTTAAAATACTAACAGAACAGGGCCTAATGACAGTTAAATTAATGAAAAACTGCAGTCAATAGACACATCAGATTCAGAACTCTGAACTCTTAGTGACTTTTCTCCTATTTATTGAGCCAAGCCAATCCCGCGATTAATCGCGATCAAAATAGCGCAATAATTAATCGCACTGCGATTAACGCGTTAATTCGTGTGGTGATGCTCCCACTCAAGGTGGAAAGGTTCCTGAGGATTTTCCATCAGTTGGTTTGATTTAACTAACAGTCTGAGGCCAAATCATTGTTCTATGATTTAAAAAAAAGAAAAACGCTGAAGCTCCACTAATGGAACTTAAATAATAGATCAGTTTCAGGAGCTTTTTTTTAGCTTTAGACTGTCGTGCTGCAGAGGTTTCTGGAGTTTATCGTTTCCTTTCTTGCCTGCAGGTACACAACCAAGCATCTGAATGACGACTCAACCAACAAGACCATCAAGAGCATGCTGCAGTAGGACTGAGCTGCTACCACTGCGGGGGGGGGGGACCGCTCCGCTCGCCGTCCTGACTGATGTCGCTGCACAGAATGTTTGTTTTTCTTTAGTTTTCGTTGTTCTTTTCCTTCTTTTTTTCAATGAAACTAGAGCTCAGCTCCGCCCACTTTTCTAGCGCAACAATGCTACTGCCATTGCGTCTTTCTCTGTGCCAAACAGATGTTGCCCAGATGTGATGTTTTCAGTAGGAGGCCATGCGACGATGGCAGCTAATGAAAGCTTTGCGGACTTGTTTTTCCCTTTTTAAGGGACGGGAGTGCTTTGACTTGAAAATTTAAGAGAGATATTTAGAGAAGTATATATTATTTTTGTTTGATTGGTTATTTAATTACATCCTCTGCATGATGAAAATGTATTTTCCTTCTATTTAAAAGAAAAAAGCTGATTTAATTTGTCTGCGCTGTTATCAGATGTCATTGGAAAATGGTACTTGTCTACATGAGATTTAAGAGTACTGTTTTTATATTTTTTTATAGGTTTTAATTTGTGGATCTTTTTGTCATGGTTGTGTTTTACTTTTCTTTTGGAAAGCTTTAAACTGTGATGTGTGCAGAATCAAATTAAAATCTGGAGTCTGTGCTGTAAATGTACAGTAATGTTGTGGCTGGAGACATTAAAAGGAGAACTCTTGTTTTCTACATGCACTTGTCATGTTTGATCACGTAAGTCGGATCCTCACCTCTGGAGTTTTTACACGTGTGAAAAGTCTCAAGACGCTCGCGTTTGACCTACATTTCAGATCCGTTCCCCTGATAAAGTCGACTCTGGCAGTTACTTAGGCTTAGCTGGAATGATGTTTTTGTTTTTACGGAGACCTCCATGAGGATCAGGGCTCCTCGCAGTGAGTCTGTTGGATGTAAAGCATCCAGCCAAAGGCTGGAAATGATGAGAAACTGATCACAGATCTCTAAAGATCATATTTGTTCAGCTTTGTAAAGATCAGAGGATCTAAAGTCCATCTTTGCAAATATTTAACTTGTAGATAAACTGCATTTTACAGTCTTGACTTCACAAATACTGTTTTGTTATGACTTTATATTCTTTACAGGGCTGTCAAACGATTACTTTTTAATCGCGATTAATCGCTTTTTATTCCATAGTTAACTCAAGATTAATCTCTATATTAAAAATATAGACTTAGAATCAAATAAACACAAAGAAAAGTGTCTTATATTTTATCTTTCAAATAAAAAAGTACATTGTAGACCCACTTGACGTGTATATTTAAAATACGCAGCACATAAAATGCCACAACAATTTGGTCTTAAAACTGAAGAGATAGTAGTAAACAAACAGAACAGGGCCTAATAACAGTTAAATTAATGAAAAACTGCAGTCAATAGACACATCAGATTCAGAACTCTGAATTCTTAGTGACTTTTCTCCTATTTATTGAGCCAAGCCAATTCTGCGATTAATCGCGATCAAAATAATGCACTAATTTGTAATTAATCGCACGCGATTAACGCGTTAATTATGGCAGCCCTAATGAATTTAACTGAAAAACACGTTACAATGCAAACAAGATTCCTTTTTTTTTACACAACTTCAAGATAAAACCTTATTTTTTTGCTCAAGATCAACAATTTTTTACAAGTGTTGCCCAAAATCCATCAAGTTATATAGATAATGTCCTTTAAAAGCAGACTCTTGCTTTAATTTGATGGAGCTGTTTCATATATAGAGACCCATTTTTGAGGGACCGAATTTAGTTGTGAAACTCCAAAGTGGTTTCATGGGTTGGTGGGTGTGGGGTGGCAGGTATAAAAGGTCTGGAGGGCAGCATGAGTGGCCAAAGAAGCGCTCAATGCAAAAAAGAGCACAAATTAGATGGTCAGATCGAACGTTTGGCAGCTAATTAGCACAGCGGTGAGCTGGGTGCTCGCATAAGACAACCGGATTCTTCCCGAAAACCCTCTGATGTCACTAACCATGAACCATTACACATTTCTGACCGTGAAACGGTTGATTTAATGGTGTTCGGTCACAGTTTGATTTAAAACGAGCTACGATCGAACCTTCAGGGCTTCGTAACTAACTGATCACAACCCGATAAAGCTGCTTTTCACCTACTGAAGCGAAGCCGGACACCCAGAAACAAATGGCTAAAGGCGACTGCAGTAATGTCCTGGCAAAGAAATCCATCCTGTGTTCATGGGATGAAGACTTCAGACAGTCGTTGACTGCAGAGGGTTGTTGATGAGGCACTCAAAATGAATATTTAATCTGTGCTTTTGTTAATTTGTGCATCTGAGCCCCATGTTGTACAAAGAGCCAGCCTCTTCTTGCCTTTGTGTCCATTCAGAGTCTAACTACAGCTAACAGCTCATTAAGATTCACAACTGCATGATTTTAAAAAAGGAGCCTTTCAGGATCCATTATCCCTTTAGCTTCTAGAACTTTTTCTCTTGTCCTCCTCCTCGCTTCGGTCGTCCTTCAGAAAGAGAAGGAGGCCACTCCTGCGTTGCCACTGCAGCATCAGGGTCAAAGAGAGACAGCAGAGCGTGGAAGGGTGTGTCCTCTGCAGCATCACTGCACATGCAGACATGGGAGAGGATGGAGACCAGGGGGAGTCAGGGAGGAAATGGAGGAAGTGGAGTGGATTGATCTTGGGTGGGGTTCTTAGTTGTTGAAGGAGAAAAGAAGTGAGTGTTTAAATGAATTAATGCAGCTGGGAGGTTGTTGCGGCGCTCGCAGTAGAGCCGCCCGTCCCTCTCTGGGACTTGACTTGCATCGGCGACCTCATTCTGCACCGACTCGTGTCCCAGCGTGACCCTCGCTGCAGAAAGCTCTGCATCATCAGCAGCCGCCGCAGGAGGGGGCGGCAGCTCTGCTCCCGGCATGAATGAATCCTCTCTGTGGAAGGAGGACGGAGGTGGGGTGGCTGCTGTAGTTAATCCAGCACCAACCTTTCCTCTAAGAGGTCTTTAGACGTCTCCTGCTTTTAAACAATAGTACCAGGGAAATGTTGAGGCGTGACCGAACCCTGAAAACCAAACCGATCAAGTTAAAATAAGGGTGTTAACCCTGATAAGTGCAGAGTCAGAGGCTCTGTGGTTATTCTAAGGCAGAAAACAGTTAATGATCGAAGATGGAGCTTTAACTCACAGCTCCAGAGGAAACTATCTCCATCAGAGAGGAGCTAATCACTGAAAGATCCTTTCTAGACTGGATTCGTCTCCTTCTTTTCACTTTCCCTGATGCGTTCTGCAGGATTTTCACAGCCTTCTTGTTGCACTTTACACCAGCTGCTCCACTCTCTGTTGCCCCCGCCGACTTGAACTCATCAGCATTTTTGTAATTGGATCTTTGTGGAAGAAATGAATGAATCTGTTCTTTGGTCTCCCTCCTTTTAGAGCTCCTTCTGCTGATCATTTACTGTTCTTTACCTCTTTATTGTAACTGTTTGTTTCTTTGTGGTGATCTTAATTTGCCCCTCGTCATTTTTTGCACATGTGACTGTAAGTTTGTGTTTTTTAAACTTTATTCACTGAAAACAGAACAAAGATGGCGTCTTAAAGGTTAAAACTGGCAAATGTGCTCGTGTTGAAAGGCAAGAGCAGCCTTAAAAATGTGTAATGCTAAAAGATAAAGAGAAATAATCACCCAGTGGAACATCTCACAGCGTTTTAGGCTAACTGGCAACAGTCCAATAACACGATTGGTTCTTTCAGAAGACAGGGAGAGGTTCACCACTCATTTTTTATAACCTGACTGACGGCTGCCATGAACAGACACGATCACAGCGCATCACTGCAGGTTTGACCTCTAACTGTAAGGAAACTATCCCAGCTTTTTGGACATGAAGCTGTGAAGATATTCCCAGTTTTCGTTTACGTTACTGCATGCGTGCATATTTGCTCAGCTTTGATATGATCAAATGATATTATGTCCCTGTGACATTATTGTGGTTATTAACTTGTGTTTCCCTGTTCCAGCAGGTATCCTTTGAATGGTGTTATGGTGTTTTTCCCCCTCTTTTCCCTCTTTTCTGTCTTCTCAAACCCCAGCTGGTCGAGGCGGATGGACCCTTCCTGGTTCTGGTTCTGCCAGAGGTTTCTTCCTGAGTCTGGTTCTGCCAGCGGTTTCTTCCTGGTTCTGGTTCTGCCAGAGGTTTCTTCCTGAGTCTGGTTCTGCCAGCGGTTTCTTCCTGGTTCTGGTTCTGCCAGAGGTTTCTTCCTGGTCCTGGTTCTGCCAGAGGTTTCTTCCTGGTTCTGGTTCTGCCAGAGGTTTCTTCCTGGTTCTGCCAGAGGTTTCTTCCTGGTTCTGGTTCTGCCAGAGGTTTCTTCCTGGGTCTGGTTCTGCCAGAGGTTTCTTCCTGGTTCTGTTTCTGCCAGAGGTTTCTTCCTGGTTCTGGTTCTGCCAGAGGTTTCTTCCTGGGTCTGGTTCTGCCAGAGGTTTCTTCCTGGTTCTGTTTCTGCCAGAGGTTTCTTCCTGGTTCTGGTTCTGCCAGAGGTTTCTTCCTGGGTCTGGTTCTGCCAGCGGTTTCTTCCTGGTTCTGCCAGAGGTTTCTTCCTGGTTCTACCAGAGGTTTCTTCCTGGTTCTGGTTCTGCCAGAGGTTTCTTCCTGTTAAAGGGAGTCGTTCCTTTCCACAGTCCCTCAGGCTCAGGACGGGAGATTGGACTGAAGACAAGTTTCGGTCCAATCTGTTGGTTTCCTTAGCTCGGATATTATTTTTGAATTGGCTCCATATGAATGAATTGGATTATTTTGAAATTAATTAATTGGATTTAATTGGATTATGATTACAATGAATTGAATTCCAATTGGCTTGAATATTTAAGTGCCTTGAGATGATATTTGTTGTAATTTGGCGCTTTATAAATAAAACTGAATTGAATTGAATTGGACATGTGATGCTGCTGTGAAACGTGAGCAGTTTGTACATCTGGTCCCAGGCAAGAAAGAGGAATCAAAGCAGAAAAGGAGGGATAAAGCTGAAGGTTTTCTGATAAAAGCTGTTTAAAACATACTGAGGGAACTCTTCCAGGCAGATATTATTTCCTCACAGAGCTTTAACGTGAATGTTTTGGCTAATTATCTTTTTTAATGTGACTTACTGGGTCTTGTTTATCCTTCTTTAAAGGTACTTTGCCTGTAATTTGACTGGGTTGTGATGCTCAGTGGATGAGCTGAGTTATAATTCATCATTTTAAGATGCTCAGATACAGACACCAAGAGGCGGAGTCAGTGCCAGGAATGAAATATGTTGCACCTCAGATCTCAGTAGGTGTTTCTTTCTTTTCTCCCTGTCACCTGTTTTTTTACCTTTCTGCACTGACCCAGTTGGGATTCTTCCACTGTCCCCGTGTGGATCTGTCTGGATTTTAATTTGAGTTAGTTTTTCCTCCTGCTGGTTGTTACTGAGGCAGTTATGTCTGTCTGTCTAGACTCTGTTGGCTGATAGATTAATCATAGATCATGAGAACCGCTTCAAATCTGTGAAACTGTGCTATATGAGAAGACCAGTCTTCCAAAGAATATACTTTTATGTCTTGTGGCTCTTATAGAAACATTAATTTCTTCTTGTTTCCTTTAGTCTTGACATCATCAGAAAGAAAAGTGCAGCATAAAGTGATTTTACAGCCTCTTCTCGTGGTTCTTGTGAGCAGAAGCATGATGATTTAGCCACAGATGGTCAAAGGGGTCCCTGCCTTTTACAATGCAACTCATTCAGCTCCATATTTAGTCTGTTGCACACCTTCCCTTTGCCAAACTACTGCTCCTCATTTCTCACAAAAAGCCCATCAGGTGTCAGAGGCCCAACAAAATCAATCTCATGATATTACTCCAACATAAGCTAACTTCAGCAGCTTAAAGGAGAAATGCTACCAAAAGAAACAGCCACTGAGAAAACAAAACAGCACGAATCTGGGGTGGAAGCATCATTACGGAGACTGGTTAGAGTGTTTAAAAATAAAATGTATGATTTTCTGCTGTCCAGAATCCTTCAGAATCAGCAGACTGACCCTGACTTTACTTATTTGTCTCCTTTAAGGCTTCTTCTTTAGGTTTTCTCTATTGTAGCGGTGCAACTGTACACATGCCTGTAATCACCATGACTCAGTAGTCCACATGCTCTAATGCTCTAACTTAAAATGGTCCATTAATAAACATTAAATGCTAATTACAGTTGTAACATATGCATGAGTTAATTAACTCCAAGCCCATATATGGGAAAGTGTCATATTGCTGCATATTTGTATTTTTCACCCTGAAATAGAAAGCTTGTGTCAGACGACACTGCATCTAATTACAGTTAAAACAATACTGCAGATTCTGGTCGAATAAGTCAGTGAATCACAGAGTTTACTAATGATCCGTGCACGTGGGTCCCTGATCATAATGTGCCCCAGTGCTGTTGCATTAGTTACAAACGGTCTCTGCAGAAAGTGGAACTTTGCAGGATCTTGGTTAAAAAAAAAAAGAAGTTGATCTTATAATAGAAGCTGTAACAGCTACATTAGCCCAAAATAGTGCAGTTCCACAAGAAAAGAGCCAAAAACACTTAGAAAGGATGAAGGATATGTTGGTTGGAGGCATAACTCTGTGGACTTCATGATGCCTTACATTTGAGACGTATCTTGCACATTTTACACAAGTCTTTTCACTTTTCTTTAACCCCATATGTGAAAAAGTTGGGTTAATATTGTAAAATGCAAAAAGGAAAACAAACCCGCAGTATTTCCTGCATTTACTTTGACTTTTATCTTGTTGCAGACGGTAAGAACCCCAAGATGTTTCACGTTTTGTCTCATCGGGTTAATTAAAGGTCTGAGAAAAAGAGTTGGAACACTTTAAAGTGTTTCTGGCATTGATGATACCAAGTAATGAAGATTTTCAGCAGTTATTTCCTCCTATTCTTCCTGCAAACCCTTCTTATGGAGCCAAACAGTACGGGCATGTCGTCACATGCTCCCTGTTAAAATTCTCCACAAATCGCCTGCTGGGGACAGTTCAGACACGTCATTCTCGTACTTGTCCCCTCTTCTTCCTCGGCTATGCCTTTATAATGTGGGTTTGCCTTGTCTTCTTGAAAAATGTGTGCAAAATTATCGGAAAAGACGTATAAATGAGCTCCGAAACAACCTGGAAGGACAGCCTGGATGGTACTTTTTGGCTTTTGCTCAGAGCATTCTGATTGGTCCGTCCACCAAACACATTTCCGTGCACTTTGTGCACTCTGAGGGCTCAGAGATCACAGGTGTCTACCCGAGGCTCGTGACCTTTACACACTGAAATTCCTCCAGATACTTAGAGCAGGTCATAGGCTGCAATCATGTGGACTCTGCAGAATATGTTGCAATCTCACAATTTACAACCACGGTCAGTTTAGCTGTTGTCGGCTTTCTGGGGAGACCCAAGTTATCACTTGGCCCCTCACACGAACATGCAGAGGCGTACAGAGGAAGTGAATTACACTGTTGTTCTCACCTCCTGCTCATGAGTCCAGTCACTCTGAGCGCCTTAGGACAGTTTTTAATGTGGTTTACTTTATAACAGCTTGTGGCTGTGGTGGAGCGTACTTTATGATGACTGAATGTGTCACAGAGCAACAGCAAGCAACACTTTACACAAAAACATTTAACTTTGTGACTTCCCTGCCTCGTGTTTCTGCTCAATCCTGCCCTAAAGACACCTTCAGTGATTGCTGACATTTGGACTAATGTGTGCCGTCGTGAACTGGCACAACTGTCAGTTATTTCCAAGTAAAGCATTTCTTCTTTTATTCCAGTGAAAACCCCAGCACCTTGACAACTGTGTTCTGTCCATAAACCACAAGGCCCTAACACATCGCTCATCTGTCTCTGGGGTGAGACAAGTTCACTTTTCTGAGAAAGACAACGGCTATCCATTGAGACCAACCCACCACCCTCCCAACCACCTCTTCACACACAAACACACTGTCACAGATGCAGAGCCCCCCTCGAAATCCCACTTCCTCCTGCACGTTGCTTTAATCGGGGGAGTCTTAGTTAATCAGTCGTGTCAAAACATCAACGGCTCATTGAGGATCATGTTTCATGCCAGCGAAACTCAACCAAGGGTGCTGTAATCTCGGTACGTTGAGCAGATAGAACTATTCTTCAGTGCTTTATCAGGAACTAAGAGTCAGTGAAAGTATTGCTACACTTCGGTAAGAGAGTTCCTCTGAAACGCTCTCAGAGAAAGTGTGTATGTGTTTATTCTATTTAAAACTTTCAATAAACCTTCAGTGACCCCAACCAATAACCGATTAAACTAGCTCCTTTCTCTTTTATTGATTTATTGATGAATATGTAGTTTGATGGGTTGTATATTGTGATTTTTTCCATTGGTTTCATGAAAAGATTTTCCCTTTTTTTTGTGTATTTTGGTCTCTTCTCTTATTTCTGGTTTGAAACTAATTGTCAAACTTATCAGTCATACAGAATGTGAAGCAATGCTGAAGTTTGATTGATTGATTGGTTGATTAACGACACATCAGTCTCACCTAAAGCTCCATCAGCAGCTGCTCCAGCTTTCACAGCAGATGGGTTTACGCAGTGGTCATCAACATTTTTAGGGCTTTTGTCCAAGTTCAAAGTTCATCAGTTTTTAGAATTCTGGTCTTTTATCCATTCGACTCTGAGCCACGGCACTGATCAATCGTCTGTCAGCTGATATCAGCGATTATTGGTGGGCTGCCGTTAGATTCAAGTCCTCAGAGGATGAGTCCTGATGACTTCAGAGATGAAACAGTTCCCTATAAAAACAAACTAAATGAATTAAACTGACATCAGCTTTGCTTTGTGCTCAGCGTTAATCATCAGTTATGTTGAACTGAGAGTGAAGAGTTCAATGCATCGAGCCTTTTTTATAGCTCACATTCTGACCTCTCAGATTCAGTTTATTTAAAGGCAACTGTACAAGCGGCCATGTCATAAATCACACATGTGCTCATTTATGCCTCACACAGACACTGTTGTCCTATTCTTTGCTGTTGGTATTTCCCTGCTGCAGGTCACCCAACCAGCATTTTAACCATGAGCCTCTGAGCTGTACACCAAAAAATCAAAGCAGTCTTGTTTCACCAAGAATTTTAATTATTATTGATTTATATCTTTGGACTTCTTTGAGCTCACCAATCAAAACTCTTTGTTTTCCTTCTCATGACTGTAAAATATATCATCCAGAGAACAGTGAACCTTTCATTCATTAAAATAAATGTGTCTCAGTCTGTCACAAAGCCTACAAAGCACCAGTGAACATATTTCAGCAGGGCCTTCAGCTGCAACTTGTCCTTTTTAAATATATATTTTTAGAAGTATTCTAAACTATGATGTGGTTATTTCTGGATTTCGATGTTTTCCAGTTTTTATGGGCCAGTCAATGAAGAATAACCTCACAGTATTTTCAGATTAATGTCAGGATGTAAGACGTTTTCTCTCCATGAATACAAAACCGTCATGCCCACATGTACTTCCACTTGAAGTTTTGATACACCCTGCATACTGCATGCAATTTCCTCAGACGGATGTCCTGCGCGGAGTCGACCGTTTTCTGTCTCTGTCGGATCATAAATCATGGCTCATGAATCATGGAGTCCTGATGACTGTGCAACTGTGGTCACTGTTTCCACCATCGAGGTTCGTCTCCAGCCATCCTGTCACTGAGTAATATCTGGCAGGTCACAGAGGCCTAGCGGTGTGTGAAATCTGCAGTGAAGTATTTACAGTCATGGCTTGAGTGATATGAGCTTATCGATACCGCTCTCAAAAGGCATTTAGCTTAGCTTAAAAGACTGGAAACGACTGAAACTGTTAACCTCCTTCTGTCCAACGGCAAAAATCCTCCTTCTAAAGTTAATTAACAACTATCTTATGATTTTAAATTGTAGTATTGGCTTTATAGGGGAAGTTTTTGTTTTTTTTAACCTGTATCTTATTTCTGGCATAAAATACGCATCGCATGGCGCGGCGCGCGTTGATGACGTCATCCCACTAGACGCCTGTGAAGAAAGCCCACCGATAGCTCCCAATAACAACAACACAGCAGCTATGAGCTAACAGAGCTATAGTACACGTTCATTCACTCATTCGTCTTAAAGTATTGGTGAAATAAAGACAGATAATGCCTTATTTAGAGGCTGTGTTGTCTCTCTCCTGTTCTCTATATGGATATGCGCGGATCTCGAGTGAGCTAAATATGTCCGAAGGACACCGGCTTTCACCAAACTGTTCTCGGTGAGTAGATGAACGTATTTCATGCCAGAAATAAGGTCCAGGTTTAAAAAACAATTAATTTCCCCTTTAAGGGGCTTTTGTTACCAAAATATACAAACATTTTAGTTCATAGAAGGTACAGAAACATCTTGATGAAACAGGCTAGTTAGCATGCTAACTGAATCAAACTCAACCTCATAGCTGCGGTTTCTACAGATTCTGCGTATTTTTAAAAACAGTTCTGAATCATTTAAACTAAAATTGGAACATTGATTTTGTAGTTTGCTGGACAGAGATAGGCCAGCAGTTTAACACTTTTTAACGCTTTTCCTTAGCTAAGCTGTCTAAAGAAACAAAAGCATCAAACTTACTATTTTTAGCAGTTAGCTAAAAGATAAATGTGTAAATTACAAATTAATCTTTTAGCTTACTGCTAAAAAATATGTAACAGTAGCCGATATGAATATATATGCTGCTGATGAATGAACAAAAGATAAAAAATAACTTGCTTGGAAGCTATTGTTTGTGCCCTGATGAATCCTTAGTGTCACCATTTTTTACATTTCTGGTCTCAGTCGTTCAGTAAGGTTCAGGGAGTCTAATTTTTGCAGAAACCTACATTTTATACCATGTGTGGTGAAGTGAAAATAGTCTATAACAGTAAAGTGGAAGCTGAAAACATAACTGAATTTAAATGTCTATTATAGTGGTGCTAGAAAAACTGGGAGAATCAGATATTAAACACATTGTAACAGACTATTAGGGGAGATAAAAAAAAAACTACTTTAGTTAACTGTAAAATATTTTAATAGATAGAGGGAAATTCAAAGTATTCAGCAGCTACATAGATGCCTGAAGGCAGGTTAGTATCAGCAACAAACAAGAGCTCAATTAGTAACAACAAAGTATAAAAAAATAAATGTAAACATGTGCAAACAGTTCTGATATGCATGTGAAGATATGGCATTTTAAAAGCTGATGATTTGCCATTACTGTCATGCATCTCTTTGTTTAGGCAGCAGAAATATTGAAAATCATGCCAAAGGAGGCTTTGTTTGTGAAGCTAAAGGCTAATTAAATGCTGAGTTGTGAAGATAGTTTAGGGTCACAGAATTATCATCATTTTATAAAGATCATAATATAAACTATGTTCTGCTTCCCTGATCTCAGAGAGAGGAATCGTTGCAGCAACCTGCTCATTGTAGAGTTGATGCATGTCACACAGATAGCCTGTAAATCAGGGATCTGCATCCACTTCAGTGAGATTTGTTGTATTAAATGTCTTAACTGTGTTAAAAACATCTGTGTCTGGCCTGTAACAACAGAACGAATAAAGATGGGCTGATTTTAAAATATCACTTCACCTTCTTTGACTTCTCTGTATTTCCCAGTGTACTGAGTTTTAAACCAGGTAGCGTGTGCACGTTGTGTGCGTGTGGACCCGGAGGGGCGTGTCAGCCGGCTGACTTTAGCCGAGAAGCTCCAGCTGCTACTCAGCGTTCACATTACTGTAATCAAGCCTCGCTGGCACCAGTTACGCTGCTCCCCTCCACCTCCGTGCAGCAGAGTAATCTTACACTACGAGAGAGGAAATAAACCAAACGTGTCCCGTTTAAAAAAAGATTGTTGCATGTTGATAGCTGCATCTGTTTCGGTTTTATTTCAGCAAAAAAAATGTCCACAAACACAAAAACCTCACAAAAAGTAGAAGTAAACGATCTGTAATCAGTTTAGCAACCGTCTTAATGACAAGGCGAAGAGTAACAGTAAAAGTATGGATCATTTTGTCATATTTGACATAGTTCCAGCACTATTTAGCTCATTTTAACACAGAATATGATCTGCTGATGCATATGTGTTGCAGTGCAGAGCCTCCACCAGCAGCATGCTCATCGCTGACCTCCTACGCTGCAGGGTGTGTCACAACAGCAACGAATGGACACTGCAGCTGCTGTCCCTTCTGCAATATTTGTGTCTAATAAACCAGAATGAGGCTTCCCGGCTCCACACAGTCCGATTCCAGGTTACTGATGAGAATTCAGTGACTTCTTCTGTTGTCTCTGGTGTGATATGACTGCTGCTGTTTGCAGGGAACTTCTCAGTGTGCAGATTTGTCTTACTCACACCCTCTGTGCAACACACACACACTCGATGTGGCGGCGAGCCTGCAGGTGGTGCAGTAGCATCAGCTTTGACTCGCAGCTCTGTCGGCTGGCCTCTCTCTGGCTGGGAGAAGAGCTGCTGACTGGAACACATTTCCTCTGCTCCGCTCTGCGCTGCGGAGGGAAAACACTGATTCAGCTCTTATGGGAGAGCCCGTCTCTGGGGTTACTGAGGTTGGGATAACATCAATGCTGCTGAAGACTCCCATCCATCCGATCCTCATCAATCACAAGATCACATGTGGGGATTTTTAATAGGTATTGATTTGCTGGTAAATGTGGCCGCATATAATCACAGTTGGCTTCTTCTCCTTTAACTTCTGCTAATATAGAAACTCAAGTTGATTATCTTGCTCTACTAATGTGTCAAAAGCATAAATTGGCGTTTCTCGTGTCTATTTCAGCTGGCGGCGGTCGGAGATGGTTGTCAGTGAGTGAAAGCAGCCTCAGGGTGATGATAACTGATTGAGGCCAGTTGCAGGGTGGACGACCTTCTCTGGTCTTTACAGCCTGGCAACAGCCTTACACCTTCACATGTCCCAGCAGATCGCACCCCTCCCTCTACCTTCTCCTTTTCCTCTCCTTCCTCTTTTACAACCTCTGCCTCCCCCCAACCTCCAGCAGCGACTCATCCTCGCCTGCTACTCGACATGAATAATGCAGGGACCTCCTCGATCGTCGCTGCTAACATGCCACGTCATGTTTTATTCACATGAAAGTCAGACAGATCTCCCCTTGTCACTGTCCAGATCCTCCTGCCTCAAAGGCATCAGCATCTGATCGCTGCGTCTCCTTGCAAGGTCTCCTTGACCTTTACATCCCTGCAGGCGAGCGGCGACTTTCTAATGGAAGTACCGAGCTGCAAGTAAATATTTGCCTTTAATTCCTGCTGCCCTGTCACACCCAGCAGGAAATAAATGCTTCTGATTTAGTTGGTCATTTTCCATTTCATTTAACTGCTGTTTTGTTGCTGTTTGCACCTCTGAAGGTGGCTTCATTTTCCACTTTTGTTTTAATGAGTGCATGCTTTGGGTTGCCTTTGAGTAATTTAGCAAATGCTGCAGAACACAAGCGACAAAACACACTCACTGACAGCTTATTAAGCATTTGCATACCTGATATGTCCCTACTTCCTCGTCCAACATCTCAGACGAGTGCTACAGCTCACCGAAGGGTTTCATATTCATGAGAGCCAATCAGATCGTCGGCTTCACTCATGCAAAACGTGACATCATATTCCAGAAGTTAAACAAGGTGTATTTGTTTTCTCTTTGGGGTGGAGGAGCACCTGCAACAGATGTGTACCTGCACTGTCTTAAGGGCGAAACGTTGCCCTCATCCAACTGTTGGGTGTATCATATGAAAATTCACGCAGCCACGAGCAGTCACCTGTGTTCCTGTTGTGAAAACAAAACGCTTCTCTTGCTTTAACAGACGCTGTTGCCACATCAGAGTTTTTATCACACGGCCGATCAGTTCCTCTCATTATCTGATGGCACAGTTCCAGCGGCGCTGGTCACATGTTACAGACTCTTCACGAGCCGGGTGACAGCATACCTACGACTGTCATGCCTCCACACATCTTTTGCCTTTTATTCATCATTACAAACAGGTTTGATCCCATTTCATCCAAAGAAATTCCTCCCAGATGGACTTGAGACTGTTTAATCTCAACTGCTCCAAACAACCGGCTGACTTTTTTAAATGTCAGACGCTTTAAAGCCTATTTTGTTGTTTGGTTCAGGTTATTTAATTTAAAAGGCTCCAACAGGCTTATTTGACCTCTGCTGAACTGTATTTCTTCTCATTTTGAAACAAAAAAAAATTCTTTTTAGCTATTTTATACACTAACGCGGGAATGAAAAAAGGAAGAAAATCTGTCAGTGTCGTCAGATTTGGTTCAACAAAGAGAGGAAATAAGAGGAGATAATGCGGTTAATTCTCGTTATTCATCATTACAAACAGGTTTGATCCCATTTCATCCTCCAAAGAAATTCCTCCCAGATGGACTTGACTGTTTTCAGCAAAAACAGACACTTTAACTTCCTCTACTCCTGAGGATAAACAACGAGCCGTTAGAGGTACAGCCGCTCTGTTTTCACCAACAATACCGTCTTGCATCATCCTTTCCCTTCTTGGTATGCAGCCCCTAAACTGACCCATGACCCCTGAGTAGCGTAGTGCAGATGGCCCACCGTGGCAGCCTCCCTGTCCTTGGAAGCAGAGTCACATGCAAAGAAATGCCCACAAATAATTTCTTAAAGCAAATAACAAGCACAGTTTTACAGTGGCTGTAAAATAATGTAACTTTATTGTTGTTTTCAATAATTCAGTCTTGTTAATGGCATGTTTTCGCAGCCATATTTAACTTCAGAACCCACATCCAGATAAGGCTGTTTTGTATTGCAACACATACTTACATCACACTCTGTATGTACACATATAACAGATGACTTAGTAGAAAGATCTAAATGTGACGTATTCACATCCAGTGACTGGCTCAACTAAAACAGGATGTTTTGGACAGTTTTAACTGAGTATTTGGTATAAATCTGATCACTGGGAATGATCTTAAGATTTTCTGCACAGCCTCTTTGGGTTATAGATCGCTTCAGTTTTAGACAGTTTTGTTATAGATCCATAAGTTCTCACGTAAAGCCTAGTTTGTGCTTCTGTGTCACGGCGCCCTGAGCCGAGCCTGATGTGCTCCTCCAAAATAAAACCTAACTACGCTGACCGCAAGGGCTGTGATTGGTCCGCTCAGAACGTAACTTTCTTCCTACATTTGTTCCATTTTTAAAGTTGTTGTGGACAGGGAGGTAAACAGTGGACTAACTACACGTCACGTAAGGGCCGTAAGGGCTGTGATTGGTCCGCTCAGAACCATCTTATATAGGCTAAACGTATGAACTTGGCTAACATCCATCCATCTCTCCATCCGTCCATCCATCCATTCATCCGTCCATCCATCCATCCATCTCTCCATCCATCCATTCATCCGTCCATCCATCCATCCATTAATCAATCCCTCCATCCATCCGTCCATCCTTCCATCCATCCATCCATCTCTCCATCCATCCATTCATCCGTCCATCCATCCATTCATCCGTCCATCCTTCCATCCAACCATCCATTAATCAATCCCTCCATCCATCCGTCCATCCTTCCATCCATCCATCCATCTCTCCATCCATCCATTCATCCGTCCATCCATCCATTCATCCGTCCATCCTTCCATCCAACCATCCATTAATCAATCCCTCCATCCATCCATCCCTCCATCCATCCAACCATCCATTAATCAATCCCTCCATCCATCTCTCCACCCATCCATTAATCAATCCCTCCATCCATCCGTCCATCCCTCCATTCATCCGTCCATCCATCCATCCAACCATCCATTAATCAATCCCTCCATCCATCCATCCATCCATCCGTTTTCTCTAATATTTTACAAGGCATCAAGCACACAACGATCTGTTTCATGTTTGCAGATCATCCAAACAACCGGCTCACTTTTACCAAATGTCAGACGCTTTAAAGCCTATTTTGTTGTTTGGTTCAGATTATTTAATTTAAAAGGCTCCAGCAGGCTTATTTGACCTCTGCTGAACTGTATTTCTTCTCATTTTGAAACAAAAAAAGATTATTTTCAGCTATTTTATACACTAACGCAGGAATGAAAAAAGGAAGAAAATCTGTCAGTGTCGTCAGATTTGGTTCAACAAAGAGAGGAAATAAGAGGAGATAATGCGGTTAATTCTTATCCAATTTACAGAAGAAGAAGCTGATAATAAAGACTAACCACAAGTGATAGCATGCATCATGTAAAATAATACAGCTCATTTGTCAATAAAGCTTTTCTCAGTCACATATTTCTCTGTTTTGTCAAATGTGAAGCAGCATTTTAAGACAAGGTGTCAGCTCGCATAAGCAAATAAAGTTTATTTTAGTTCTTAACCATCTGCTTCCTGCATTTGTGTCCTGTCAGCACAACATGTCAAGCGGAATACAGACATCGGCTTTTACGGGGTAAATTGTTTCGAGCATTTTCTTGACTTGAACACACCGTATGACAGCTTCATTTAAAACCCTGTAAAGCAGTCATTTATGTCTAAGCTGCCTCATTTTACGGCTTGTGGAAGCTGCAGTGCCCTTTGGACCCAACAAGGAGCCTCCTGGGATCCCCCGAGTCTGCTCCTGTCCAAGTTTAGTAAATACACCCTGAAAACAGATGTAACCACTCAGATGGCCATCAGGAGGAAGGACGGCGGACCCGGTGGAGCGATCCCTGCAGATGGAGGTCATGTTCTGAGTTGGGAGAGTAACGGAGCACATCACTGAGCGCACAACTTGACCCTCTGAGTTATTGTGTTGAGGTGGTCTGGTGTGCAGGGAGGCCGAGTCGGATCGCTTACATCCAGCTACCTGTGGTGCAGAATCTTTTGGTGTTAGTGTTACTATCGAGGGAGGCTTCAGAGGAAGACTTTTTGCCACTTTTCTGTCTTTTGTCTTCTAAATTAATAAGAAATTGAGCTGCTGTACGTCCTGCTCTTTGCTTTCTGTTCCCATCGCTCACTCAAGGCTCGCTTAACCAGCAGATCCGAGATGAAAGCTTGATCATTCGAGTACCCAGAAGCTTTGATGCCCAACCGTGAAGTGTGTCTCAGAACTTTTAGCATTCCTGACTCTGAAAATCGGGCTCAAACGTGTGCAGGAGGTCCTCCTGAAGTGAATGTATGTCGTTTGACTGTTGAACCGAAACGCACAGCGTATCTAATCTTCACATATTGGCTGCAGGAGATAGTGAAACCACTGGAAAACTGTTGTGCAACTGTAAACTGCTCTTGAGAATTGTGGGTGAAATAGATGCAGAACTGCTTGTTTGTGATAACAATTGTTTTCTCCAGATACTAACTCCTCTGCTTTTTGCACACCTATTATCTGGGGAGCTCGTAAGCCAGAGCTCTCAGCTCTCTATGAATTCTGTGGAGGTTTAGAGTACCAGCTTCCGCTCAGCTAAGGAAGAGCTCTAAGTATGCAGGCTTCCCTCATCAAAAAGCCAAGTCCCAGTGGCCCTGCTGCCAGTGGTCTCAGCTGTTCAGGCTCCGGAGAACATCGGGCCCTCTCAGCTGTCTGTTTCCGTCCAAATCCCCCCCCTCTTGGCTAACCACGGGCAGTATAACTCCTGCTCCGACTGACAGCATCTGTCAGTGTCATTCATTCAGCAGCTTTTTGATGTTTGACCTTTGGAGAAGGGAATGTGCTAGAACCACAAATACTGTTTGTTTTATTATCATTCTCCCTTCTTCCACTGCTACAAGGGAATATTATCACCGAGGATGGCTGTAGATAGTATTGGATCTAACTCTAATCTTTCATGGAGCGCAGGAGCAAATAAGGCACCAGCAGCATCACTTATCATCGACCTTTCCTGTGAGATTGGAAACCAGAAACATGCACTTGCTGTAAAATTCTGGCAGACAAGATCACGCCTTCCCCGTTTTTATTAGACGCTCTCGCGGATTCGCGGGCTGTGCTCCCCGCTCTGCTCCCCGCATGGGGGAAGTCGTTTGTCAAAGACAGATCCCTTCAGGAGCTCTTCTGGATTTGGGGGTTTCCTTTTGCCGTTGGTGGGGCACATTTCCCAGAATCACGCTCATTCATGATGAGTGAAAGCATCCAGAGAGAAAAAAAGAAAAAAGAAGCTGCTTCTCGCTTCCATTCAGCGGCCCCGGCCCCTAATCTCTGCTGGACGAGCCCACAATGAGAAAGAAAGGCTGGCACTCACATCAAGCAGCAGCCTCGGCGATAAAGACCACAAAGGACAACATTTCATGGTGCATGGGCAGCTTCATCTGTGTGCAGCTACCAACTTAAAACACTTTTAAAACACTTTCCTTTGTCACACAGCAGTAATCACTGAGTAGTTCCATCAGTCTGATGACTCTTTAATGTTTCTCATTACTATTTGCTTTGCAGCTGTATACAGAAACGATTGTACGGCCTAAAGTGATGCTTTTATTCAGTATTGCTGCGTGATCCCAAATACAAATGAGCGTTATCTCCAAAATACCTTTCTGTAGGTTTTTATAGTCTCAGCTCCAGGTTTTACTGGCTGCAGCAGGGCCACAAATACAAGCTTTATTTATATTTGCCTGAAATTCTCATGCATCTCATGAAAATTTTAGCATCTCTGCTTGAATCTGAAAGAAAGCTTTCTGGTTTTTAACTGCACAGCATCAGCGGATCCACCTGCAGGCGTGCGTGAACTAAGAAAAGCTGCTTTCTTTTAACCTCTGAGCAGGGAAACAGGTTTTATTTGACCTTTGTTGGGACACATCGAGCAGGGGGTCTGAGATCCTTCTACCATGAAATTTGGGGTGTGATTTCCTGCCTTCTGGAGAATTTTTGTTCATCACTTTGAGCCACTTATGGGAGAAATATTATGTGAAGATGTCAGCCAGTCTCTACTTTATCATTTAACACCAACCTTGCAAAGTCGAGACATAAATGAAGATGTAATTTACTCTTTAGTCGTCTTTTGTGCTTAAAGAAATGTAACGTTGCCTGTTTTTGTGTGTTTGTGTCTTATTAAGCTGGGAAAACCCATGGGAAATGTGAAGAATCTACTCTTGCTTCCTTTGCTCTGTAACCTGCCTGCCAAGCTTAACATCAGCATGGGACCTGCTGGAGGTCAAAGGTCGCTATGTTGGGTCGGTCACACTGGCTACTGGGGCTTGACTCGCTGCAGCACACTTTCAGTGTGTCAGGTTAGCAAACCTGGCAACAAAAGCACCACATTTATTAACGGGACAATGAATAACTGCAGAGGATTCATTTATACAGTAGCATAATTGACAGGAGGCTGTTGCTAACTGCTAACGGCTAAAGTTTGGATTCTTTAATATCATCATCGTAGGATCATGAGTTAATTATGTCATTATCTTTTTTTATTAATAAAATGAACATGGTACATATTATATATACATATTATGTAAAACACAGACAAAAAAACAAGCTAAAAACAGCGGCAGATGGTTAAAATACGCACATATTTGCTGGAGCATGTAGGAGTGCCAGAGCTCTCCTCAGGGTCTAAATCACAACTTCAGTTTTATAGTCGTGTCCATCTCAAGCATGACGCAAAATCCCTGCTAAACATAAACCGATACATGCACTGAAACGGGAAAGAAAGAAATCAAACGAGGGTTGCAGGTTCGATTCCCGGCTGGGGCCTTTCTGTGTGGAGCTGTTCAGTGTGGACTCTCTGAGGGTCGCAGGTTCGATTCCCGGCTGGGGCCTTTCTGTGTGGAGCTGTTCAGTGTGGACTCTCTGAGGGTTGCGGGTTCGATTCCCTGCTGGGGCCTTTCTGTGTGGAGCTGTTCAGTGTGGACTCTCTGAGGGTTGCAGGTTCGATTCCCGGCTGGGGCCTTTCTGTGTGGAGCTGTTCGGTGTGGACTCTCTGAGGGTCGCAGGTTCGATTCCCTGCTGGGGCCTTTCTGTGTGGAGCTGTTCGGTGTGGACTCTCTGAGGGTTGCGGGTTTGATTCCCGGCTGGGGCCTTTCTGTGTGGAGCTGTTCAGTGTGGACTCTCTGAGGGTCGCAGGTTCGATTCCCTGCTGGGGCCTTTCTGTGTGGAGCTGTTCGGTGTGGACTCTCTGAGGGTTGCGGGTTTGATTCCCGGCTGGGGCCTTTCTGTGTGGAGCTGTTCGGTGTGGACTCTCTGAGGGTTGCAGGTTCGATTCCCGGCTGGGGCCTTTCTGTGTGGAGCTGTTCGGTGTGGACTCTCTGAGGGTCGCAGGTTCGATTCCCAGCTGGGGCCTTTCTGTGTGGAGCTGTTCGGTGTGGACTCTCTGAGGGTTGCAGGTTCGATTCCCGGCTGGGGCCTTTCTGTGTGGAGCTGTTCGGTGTGGACTCTCTGAGGGTCGCAGGTTCAATTCCCGGCTGGGGCCTTTCTGTGTGGAGCTGTTCGGTGTGGACTCTCTGAGGGTCGCGGGTTCGATTCCCGGCTGGGGCCTTTCTGTGTGGAGCTGTTCGGTGTGGACTCTCTGAGGGTCGCGGGTTCGATTCCCGGCTGGGGCCTTTCTGTGTGGAGCTGTTCGGTGTGGACTCTCTGAGGGTCGCGGGTTCGATTCCCTGCTGGGGCCTTTCTGTGTGGAGCTGTTCGGTGTGGACTCTCTGAGGGTTGCAGGTTCGATTCCCGGCTGGGGCCTTCCTGTGTGGAGCTGTTCAGTGTGGACTCTCTGAGGGTTGCTGGTTCGATTCCCAGCTGGGGCCTTTCTGTGTGGAGCTGTTCAGTGTGGACTCTCTGAGGGTTGCAGGTTCGATTCCCGGCTGGGGCCTTCCTGTGTGGAGCTGTTCAGTGTGGACTCTCTGAGGGTTGCAGGTTCGATTCCCTGCTGGGGCCTTTCTGTGTGGAGCTGTTCAGTGTGGACTCTCTGAGGGTCACGGATTCGATTCCCGGCTGGGGCCTTTCTGTCTGGAGCTGTTCGGTGTGGACTCTCTGAGGGTTGCGGGTTCGATTCCCTGCTGGGGCCTTTCTGTGTGGAGCTGTTCAGTGTGGACTCTCTCGCCAATGATGTCATCATCTGAACTCAGTTTTGTGGTGGTAAAAGGTTAATATATTTAGTTACTTTGGCCACAAACAGTGGGATTACCTGAAGTGTACCAGAGCTGGTTAAGCTCTTATCTTAACCAGAGCAGTCACAGGTTTCTGTGTGGAGCTTGCATGTTCTCCTCCTCCCACCCCCCAAAAACATGCATGTCAGGTTAATTGGTGACTCTAAACTGTCCCCTGGTGTTTCCTTAGCTAGGATATTGCTTTTTGAATTGGCTCCATATGAATTAATTGGATTATTTTGAAATTAATTAATTGGATTATGATACAATGAATTGGACTCTAATTGGCTTGAATTGGCTTGAATTGAATTATATTATTTAAGTGCCTTGAGATGACAATTGTTGTAATTTGGCGCTTTATAAATAAAACTGAACTGAATTGAATTGAATTGTGAGTGTTCCCAGTGTATTTCCAGTCCCAAGCCTGGATAAATGGGCTGCGTCAGGAGGGGCGTCTGGTGTAAAAACATGTGCCAAATCCATGATGTGAGATCGACTCTCCCTGATAAAGGGAGAAGAAGAAGAGCAGCTCCTCCCCAACAGTTGGACGAGAACACAGGAACAGTTCAGTATGGAGCGGCCCATAATTACCTTGAGAAACTGGTTGTTTTCTCATGATAACAGGTCATGATGTCAAGAAAACAAAAGACTGATTTCGCGATAATACAAGATAAATGAACTTTTCATCAGCCAAAACAAGCTTTGTTATCTGGAGATAACTGAATAGTCAACTTCTGATCTTTGGATAATGGCTTAAAAAAAGAAATAATTGGATTATTGGGTTATTTTCCGTCCTTTATATGTACAATGGACTTGTTTTTTTTAACAAAAGGCTGCTCTTTCTGATCATTAATGGTTTTAATGGCACTCTTTCAGCAGTGTGTTGGTTGCATAATGAGCCGAATTATTAAACTGATTGGGGAGCAGCCTGATGAAGATCAATAAAAACTCTCGGCTCATTTATCCTTCACACCAATATGAAGCTACATAACTGTACAAACTCATTTATCATCTATTGTTCAGTTCTGAGCTCAGGAACCAGGGGCCTCGTTCTTTTTTCATTTCTTTTCAAATCAAACAAAGCCAAAGGACGTTTTGGTAGCTCTCGGAGCTGGTGATGCTCTCCTCTTCTGGTGTTGTTGCTAGGAGACGGCGGGTCTAAAATCTGGCTGGGACCAAATGCACCTGCTTCTCCGGGCCCGGCGTTACATTCAGTAGCTGCACAATCAAGACAGGCTGCACAGATCTGAGGGGAGTTTCCCTGTTTTCTGTCCCGCTCGGCATGATTAGATCTTCAGGGACAGATGTGTGAGAGTGCAGGTGTTTTCTGATCTCCTGCCACATAGAAACAGCTGTTCTACGCCAGAGCATGCCCTCTGAAAATGGCCACACCTGTTCAAAGCTCCTTTAAGGCCTTCAAAGATGGAGATCAGAGGTCAGTTCTGCTATAATTCACATCTCATTCTTGATGAAAACGGACCTTTTGCATCATTTTTCTGGTGCCACATTGGTCCCCTCAGTGCTGCTATGTGTCAGCCTGCCTTTCTGTGGCGGCTGGACTCCCCTGCACTGTGCATGTGTCAGACTGGAGAGCCTCCAGCTCCAGTCTGGAAGATGATCAGCTGGGGCACCAGGGAACCAAAGCCAACATCCAATAAACACCTCCGTTTCTGCACGCTGACCTGCTGAGCAGCAGAGTGTTAATTGTGCTGTGGGTCATTAGGCCGATCACAGGCATATTTCAAACCTGGCCTCCTCACATGCTTTGACCTTCCGCTGGGCTCAGCGGGTAAAGCTGAGCATGGGTGCCAACACCAAACTGACTGGTGTGAGCTGCCGAGCTAAAATTATCACTTTCCCCATTAATAATGATGAGGAGAAGTAACCCAGTGGCCTTGTTATCTGACATATCCAGTTAAAACTTTTTGAAGAAGTTTGCTGAGGACATTTATACACAAAAAAACCTGCAGATGCTGCCGATTTATTCCAGAAACAAACATATCGATGGTAAAATCTAAACAAAGAACATTATTATCATGATCTTCAGCTTTAACGCCGTTATCTCAGTTTTGAACCTGATATTTGTTCATTTTTCTTTCTTTTTCCCCACTTTGGCTCTCTCACCACACCTGCTCCTTGTTGCTAATTAGCTAGCTTAGCTTAGCTTTCCTCGTTCCCTTCAGTCACCCTTTAAACCGGCTGTTTTCCCCGTTTACAGCGCTGTGATTTTCTACTGGAGGTTTTGGGTTTAACTTCTTTGGAGCTACATTAATTTAGCTTGACAGTAATTCCCTTTTTATCCCACTGAGTTTAACCTCGCTCTTTCTCCTGTGTGTCTAAGCGTGCACAAGAGTATTTCCAACCCACCTTCACCTCCTCGACTGCACTACTCCAGATATTTTATTAAACCAATATTTTACCCTTTGTTTAAAGAAATATCTCAGATGGGAACTCAGAAATTCTTAAAAAAACACCAGAATAATCATGACTGGTTCAGCAGGCTTCTGAAAAACTTCTGAATGAAAACAGTAAAACCTCCATAAGTGGAACACAACCTCACTGTAACTGTTCGGTCAGCTTCATCCGATTCAGGGTCCCATCCCTATTCCTCGAGTAGGTTTCCAGTCCATCACAGAAGTGAACAAGCATCACCCCTTTGGTAGAATCATTGATTAACTTAACAAGCATGTCTCAGGAGAGATGAACCAGTGCAAACTCCTCAGAGATGAGCCATGAGATGAGATTCGACCCGGGAACCAGCCCAGAGCTGAAAGCATTTACCTCAAAAGTAAGAACCAGGCAAAAACACACAGTTCAACAGCTGTGAACAGCTGTATAAAAGTGATGTTTCTAAGATAATCACTTACTGCGCTGCTCAGCGCCACCAAATCATTACAATTATGTTTTAAATGGTCGAGACATATTTTTCATAAAGTCACAAATCTCAGCAGGAAGCAGCAGGACCCCCCCCCCCCCTCACCCACACCTCCATTTAGGGAAAGTGGATTGGAGGCATTTTATGAGGCTCTTACCTCATGGAGACCCCACCTCTGGAAGCCATCATTGTGATTTATGAGCCCACTTAGGTCAATGGGCAGCTCCATTTAAGTTGGCTCAGGCAGGCAGATGAGGAGAGAAGGACTTCAGGGAGGGCAGGAAACATCCACCCTGCTCCTTGATGAGTTGAGTGATTCCTACGGTGTGTTCGGTAGGTAGTTTTGTGCTGGTGCTTTATATTTTAGCACTTTTTGGGTGCCTTGTGAGAGTCTTTTCTATATAATGTTTTATCCAATGTCCAAACCCTCCGTAGTGGGGGTGCAGGTAGCGAGTGTGGAGAGAGGCTGAGATGGTTTGTCTTTATAATGTCAAGTTTAATTGGGTTTTCAGAAGTTTACATTCATTTATAAAGGCCAAACCGTAAAACAAAGACCACAGCAACATGTTCACTAACGGAGGACAATGAATAAACCACTTACTACTACAGATATTACTATTTTTATACTTTACCACACTTGTGAAGTCCATTTGGAGAGTTTTTCTTTCTCTTTCAGCAGCAAAAAAAGGCACAATTCTCTAAAAACGACAACCAAAAACCTGCTTCATTCACAAAGTGACCAACTTTGATCAGTTTCTGCTCATCCTGACTCCTCAGTAACGGCCATCGAGTAACGACACATGCACAAACACGTGCACGCATGCAGCTCTGCTGGCAGCATCTTCATACATGCAACACTGAACCCATAGTTTTCAAGAATATTAGCATTTCTGTGTGGATTATAGATAAAAATCTGCATTTGAACACAACCTCAGTGAGAAAATGGCTGCTTTTCACCACAAACTAAGATTTCTTAATCATAATGTTAGCCCGATTCTTTCTTTGGAAGCCCAAGAACAAGCTGGAGAAATCTTTTATTAAACAAAGTATTTATAGGTACATAGGTTATTTAGTAAAATATAGAATATAAATACATAATGTCTGAGAACAAAGCCAATTATCACAATAAACCGGTCGTTTTAATGCCAAAACCGAGCCACCCGTGTTAAGTTTTGCTCAGTGAGAACAAACGCAATGAACTGAGTGAGCATCTTCACTCCTGCACATTGTCCTGAGAGGACCTTTAAGGTCACCTGCCAGGTGTTAAACGGCCTTTCAGCTTCTTATGAGCCAAAACTAACTAGTTTAGAAGTGAAGAAGTGTTTCGGATGGGAGGTGAAACGCCCTCAAGAATTAAACAAAAGAAGTCCATTTGCCCTTATTCAAGCTCTAAGTTTCTATTCCATATTTTACTTTAATTGATGCCATTCTAAAATATAAATATATGTATATCATGGGTGGTAGTTCACACACAGCAGCTATAATCTAATGATTTATCTTTATTTACTGAATATTTGCAGCTGAAGCTAACTTCCTGTTTGTCACATGAACAGTGGCAGGTGACAAAGTAAATTGTGTTTTTCAGTAAATGTCAGGAGGTTCAAGAAGTTTTTATCCCCGTTGAAAAATCCTTTTTCTGATTCACGCTTTGAAGCTCGGGGGGGATCCTTGGAAATTGACTGATCTACAATGTCAAAAGATGACGTTTGTGTCTCTTTGTTGTCTGAGACACACAAAGGAGGCTCAGTGCCACCCCCACATCCTCTGCTCCCTCTGCGCCACAAGTCGTTTAACCTTGACTTCCTCCTCACCAGAACTTATTTATCTATCTTTATTCGGCGCTAATGTTCCTTATTCCTTATGTAATTCTGTTATAGGTTGGAATATACATCTGAAACAATGTTCAGGACAATTACTGTGGCTGAACAATATGCTGCTTTTTAAATTATTCTGAAAAATACAGCCTTTACCTCCCAAGTCTTTGCTCCAGCAAGAGGAAGAGATGCTGTTATACTATATTCTGTTGGACTATAGCTGCTGATAATCATGACAATACCTCCTGGGTATTGGGTGGGGCCTCTGCCGGGGGGTTTGGGGGCGCTCGGGCTCCTGGGGCCCGGGTCCAGTGCACGGCCCGTGTCTGGGTGTCTGGGGCCTGGTGGGGTCGGTGGGCTGTTGCCCCTGGCTCCCGGAGGGCCTCTGCCCTGTCCTTATGGGGGCTCTGCCCTATGCTTATGGGGGCTCTGCCCTATGCTTATGGGGGCTCTGTCCCATGCTTATGGGGCCTCTGCCCTATGCTTATGGGGGCTCTGCCCTATGCTTATGGGGGCTCTGTCCTATGCTTATGGGGGCTCTGCCCTATGCTTATGGGGGCTCTGTCCTATGCTTATGGGGGCTCTGTCCTATGCTTATGGGGCCTCTGCCCTATGCTTATGGGGGCTCTGTCCTATGCTTATGGGGGCTCTGCCCTATGCTTATGGGGGCTCTGTCCTATGCTTATGGGGCCTCTGCCCTATGCTTATGGGGCCTCTGCCCTATGCTTATGGGGCCTCTGCCCTATGCTTATGGGGGCTCTGTCCTATGCTTATGGGGGCTCTGCCCTATGCTTATGGGGGCTCTGTCCTATGCTTATGGGGGCTCTGTCCTATGCTTATGGGGGCTCTGCCCTATGCTTATGGGGGCTCTGCCCTATGCTTATGGGGGCTCTGTCCTATGCTTATGGGGGCTCTGCCCTATGCTTATGGGGGCTCTGTCCTATGCTTATGGGGGCTCTGTCCTATGCTTATGGGGGCTCTGCCCTATGCTTATGGGGGCTCTGCCCTATGCTTATGGGGGCTCTGTCCTATGCTTATGGGGCCTCTGCCCTATGCTTATGGGGCCTCTGTCCTATGCTTATGGGCCTCTGCCCTATGCTTATGGGGCCTCTGTCCTATGCTTATGGGGGCTCTGTCCTATGCTTATGGGGCCTCTGCCCTATGCTTATGGGGCCTCTGTCCCATGCTTATGGGGCCTCTGCCCTATGCTTATAGGGGCTCTGTCCCATGCTTATGGGGCCTCTGCCCTATGCTTATGGGGGCTCTGTCCTATGCTTATGGGGCCTCTGACCTATGCTTATGGGGGCTCTGTCCTATGCTTATGGGGGCTCTGCCCTATGCTTATGGGCCTCTGTCCTATGCTTATGGGGCCTCTGACCTATGCTTATGGGGGCTCTGTCCTATGCTTATGGGGCCTCTGTCCTATGCTTATGGGCCTCTGCCCTATGCTTATGGGGGCTCTGCCCTATGCTTATGGGGCCTCTGCCCTATGCTTATGGGGGCTCTGTCCTATGCTTATGGGGCCTCTGCC
Source organism: Leuresthes tenuis (assembly GCF_036924035.1). Lineage (NCBI taxonomy): Eukaryota > Metazoa > Chordata > Actinopteri > Atheriniformes > Atherinopsidae > Leuresthes > Leuresthes tenuis. Next base: position 2,772,640 of record NW_027325378.1, on the reverse strand, counting down.
CTATGCTTATGGGGCCTCTGCCCTATGCTTATGGGGCCTCTGTCCTATGCTTATGGGGGCTCTGTCCCATGCTTATGGGGGCTCTGTCCTATGCTTATGGGGGCTCTGTCCTATGCTTATGGGGCCTCTGCCCTATGCTTATGGGGGCTCTGCCCTATGCTTATGGGGGCTCTGTCCTATGCTTATGGGGCCTCTGCCCTATGCTTATGGGGCCTCTGCCCTATGCTTATGGGGGCTCTGCCCTATGCTTATGGGGCCTCTGCCTTATGCTTATGGGGGCTCTGCCCTATGCTTATGGGGGCTCTGTCCTATGCTTATGGGGCCTCTGCCCTATGCTTATGGGGCCTCTGCCCTGTCCTTATGGGGGCTCTGCCCTATGCTTATGGGGGCTCTGCCCTATGCTTATGGGGGCTCTGCCCTATGCTTATGGGGGCTCTGTCCTATGCTTATGGGGGCTCTGTCCTATGCTTATGGGCCTCTGCCCTATGCTTATGGGGCCTCTGCCCTGTCCTTATGGGGGCTCTGTCCTATGCTTATGGGGGCTCTGCCCTATGCTTATGGGGGCTCTGTCCCATGCTTATGGGGCCTCTGCCCTATGCTTATGGGGGCTCTGTCCGGGGGCTTCCTCTGCAGTCTTCTGGGTGGATGCCTGGTTGTCCCTGTGGTGGGCTTCCTGGGTTCTGTGCTCCGGGGGGGCTGCTGGTGGCCTGGGTCTTGTGGCCCTCTCTGCCTGCTTCTGATTGCTTGGGGGGGCTGTGGATTGTGGCCCTGTACACTTATACACTCATAACTAAGCAGGGTTACCATGTAGGTCCTGTGCCATGGGTGTTGCATGTTCTCACACACACACACATTCATTAGTCCAGTAGCAGTTGATGTATTATCCTGTCGTCTCAGCTCATCTATATCCACAGCTGTGTTGTATGCGATTGCCGCTTCTTGTGCTTGTTTTTGTTTGTTTGTGTGTTTGTTTTTTCTCTGCTTGTCTGCTTTCAGGTGCTCCTGGTGGCTCTAAGGCTGGATTCCCCTCAGAGGCCATGGATACAGGTGTAGCAGCTGGTTGTCTGGCTTTTGTTTCTATTTTTGTTCTGTTTCCTCTTCTTTCCTCTTCTTCTTTCCTTGTCCCCCGGTCCGGTTCAGTTCTATTACATCTTATATATTGTAAACAGAAATAAATCAAGGGGAGCTTTACATTTATAAAGCTTCCCTTGGCAAAGCAAATCTGTTTGGCATCAAAGGTATTCAGACTACAATTCTGCTGCCGTAATGCTGAACAGGACAAAAATAAATAAATCATGACTTTGTGAGATAATTCCACTTGTTTGTTACTTTAGATGGGATCTTAAACGTCAGCAGGACTGAGAATGAGCTGCCAGGTGTCTCCATACTGTCTTCCACACATTTAGCAGAGCGGCCCAGTCACATATTGCCCCTTTGAAACCAAAAGCTGTTGCACGAGTTGTTGTTTTTCATGCTTCTCAAATTTGGTCAATGAGGGTCTTTTATATGAATATTTGCTATTTTAATTACAGCTGGATCGGATCTCAAACGTCCGTGCCGTTTCCAGGAGAGCGGCATAGTGCGATCTATAAGGAGAATGTTTCAGGTTACCGCTCCACAGGACAGTATGTCACGATGGCACATTCCCCTCCGAGGTTTGGGAAAGACGCCAGAGAGGACGAAGTTCATTCACCAGAATTCATGTGCTCATCTCCTCACCTGCCAGCCCACCCCTCATTCCTCAGGTTCCACCGAGGTCAGGACCAGGATCTGGTGGAGGCCCTCCTCCGTGAAGTCAGCGGCAGCAACCTGCATCTGAGAGGAATGCGAAACACACTGGATCTTTCAGGTTTGAATGTGGGTCACGACCTTTGACTGGTGTTAGAACGTCGCCAGCAGAGAGGCGGGAGGCCGACATTAAAATCTCCACCTGCTTCCTCCAACACATTACTATATTTGACCCTGATCTTTTACCAAGTCACAAGCAAATTTCCATCCAAATATGGTGACATTCAACAAATGTCACAATGATTGTGGCGTCTCTGGTGGAGTGTTTGAGTGCCTGAGCCACTCAAACACCACATATGTGCACATTCAGTCCAAAATGCAGATGAACATCACTGAATATGCTTCATCTGATCTTAATGGCTCCACAACCTGAGCACAGGAAGGTGGGAACTTACCTGAATTAGATGGAACAAATAAACTGATATAGGACGGTATTTCTGTTAAGTCTTCATCGCTTTGATTAATACATATCGATCAATAGCAGAAGATGCTCTGAATTCTCTCAATCAGCACAACAAACATATGTGGAACTTCGTTATCCCCAGATTTCTTCTGCTGATCATCAACTGGAACTTTCTCTAAAGTATAATTTAAATAACTCGAGACTTTTCCAGAAACCCTGTTTTTCATGCCGACATTTACAAGAACATGGAGGGTCAAATGAGATGTTGGCAAGATGCTTTATTGGAAATATAGACTCCATCCTAAGAGTAATACTAATGTATTTGCTTCAGGTTTGAAAAATAAACACAGCAAAGCATTCATAAAATGCTTCAAGATGAGCAAAATCACATGAAATGTGCATAAATCTGTGCCCTCTGTCTTGGATCAGGCTCCCAGCATGAATTACAGCCATCTGCAGACCCAGCCTGTACCACCAGCCGCATGTAGACATCTCAGGGCTTCTCTGATAATAGGAGTTAATAAGCACAACAACCTACTTACTCCTCAGAATGGACATGACGAGCATGCCTCGATAACACAGAGGGGGGTCTTTCACGAAAACGGGGTCCATTGCCAGCGGGGTGGAGACCTCCTGACTGTGACCCTGACACATTCACCCACATCAAATCAGACTGCAGACAGAACCAGGGCCGTCACCACCACGAAGGAAGCCTTTTTACTGCGACAGCCAGAGGTCAGTGACTGAAGGCCATCACAGACAGGGCTGGTCTCTTGTGAACGACGTGTGGATAAAATATAAAATACAGTTAGATCCACTGACAACAGTTAGTTCAGTTTAAGTGTTTATACAGCGTGAAGTTACTGGTTTTAAGAAGCAGTTTTTATTTGAGGGTCTTTACATTCAAATGGAGGAATAACAGCTGCATAATCTGTATAAATTTCTTTTTCAGAGGCTTAAATGTGATGAGAAAACATTACGAAAGCATAAATAAAATGTTCATCGATGAAACATTGTAAGTCAGAGGGTCCACATGATGAGATTAACTGGATTATAGCTATAGTTATAGCTATAGTTGTGGGACAGGAGACATTGGCAACACTCCTATAAACACATTAAAAAGGATGCAGTCCAGTCTGAATACTATTCCAAGGAATTTTAGCACTTTAATCTTAGGCCCTGGTCACTAGATGAAAAAGTAAAAGTCATGCTATCATTACTTGTCCTTGTCGATATGCATCGTAGGCCCAAGTTGGCGATATTACCCACGAATACAAGAATCGTAAAGGCTATTTCCAGGCAAGTTACAAGTAATTTTGTTGCTAAAAATCTAAATTTTAACTGTAAAAACATGATGAGATTAACTGGATTACAGCTACAGTTGGGTTCTGCTCCTTATCTGAGGGTAATTATCCTTGGATATATGGTGGTGAATGAATGGAATCACTGGCACAAAGCCTGTCATACCCCGGTACCATAGGTGGCGCTGTCCCCATTTCAGCTATCGCTAATAGAGCCACTTCCTGTTGAAGCATGTCATACCCCGGTACCATAGGTGGCGCTGTCCCCATTTCAGCTATCGCTAATAGAGCCACTTCCTGTTGAAGCATGTCATACCCCGGTACCATAGGTGGCGCTGTACCCATTTCAGCTATCGCTAATAGAGCCACTTCCTGTTGAAGCGTGTCATACCCCGGTACGATTTTGTGTCTTATCCCGTCCCGCAGGAGAAAACACGTAATTTTATAGGCTGTTAATAAAGAGATTCATGGACAATTGAGAAACTTTGTGCTTTAAAGACCTTCTTTGAGCCTCCTTTCCACATCATTTATTGACATCCTGTCGCTAGGCTACATCCCGATCTCGCAGTGTTTTGTTTTTTTTTTAGCCGCCCACTCCCGCAAGATTTGAATCCCAAAGCAGCCCTCCAGTTTGTACCTTCTGGGCTCCTGTAAGAACGCGGTGGTCAGTCAGTGGGGTTCCATGAGTGCCATCAGATCAGATTAATGGCTAAATTATGCTATTATGATGCAAGATTAACTGGATTACAGCTACAGTTGGGTTCTGCTCCTTATCTGAGGGTAATTATCCTTGGATATATGGCGGTGAATGAATGGAATCACTGGCACAAAGCGTGTCATACCCCGGTACCATAGGTGGCGCTGTACTCATTTCACTTTTATTTGTTCTTTGCCAGATCATTTGTTTGGTTACTCACTCTTTTCCCAATCATACTTTCTAGTAATTCTTTTTTTTTCGGGGTGCACACAATGTTAACCCAAGTGCATGCCTCAGTTTTGGGTTAAAACTGAAGGATTCGACTCATGATCTGAAGCTAAAGTACTAAAAACTAACTCTCTGAAGACAGTCAGTGGGTCTCCATGATGAGATTAACTGGATTACAGCTACAGTTGGGTTCTGCTCCTTATCTGAGGGTAATTATCCTTGGATATATGGCGGTGAATGAATGGAATCACTGGCACAAAGCATGTCATACCCCGGTACCATAGGTGGCGCTGTCCCCATTTCAGCTATCGCTAATAGAGCCACTTCCTGTTGACGTCTTCACCGCCAACAACAACAAACTCAGGCATTCAGAAAGATGGCGAACGCAGAGCGAGATGAAGCTGCGTCCCTCTCCATCTGTGATGAGCTGGTTATGGCACAGACGATGCACAACGGCGCATTCTCCATCGCCTTGTTTCTTTCTTTCTGACGGCGGCAGCAACATTAATATCGTCTCCTTCCACTTCCGGGTGACGATTGCGGGAAAAATGCACAGAACGCTCGATCCGATCCAGATTTTAGTCAGATTAAGGCGTCTACATGAGCTGAATAACTCATTTTATTGTAATTTAGCCATTAATCCGATCCGATGGCCCTCATGAAACCGCACTGAGTGACTGTCTGATGTCTGATGTCTGTGTTTTCTCCTTTGTGATGCTTTGCCAGACCTTTCATCAGCTGTTTGTTTTAGGGCTCTCAGGGCTTTTCTACACCAAACCGAGGTCAAGAACCTGTGGCAATGAAAGGGACACCAAACCTCTCAAACACACTGCAAAGACCATGTCCAACAGCGTGCCTGAACATATCATCCATGCCTCGCACCCAGTGTAATTCTCCACCACAGAGGGAGGCAACAGACTATTTATGGTATTCAACAAGGGAAACTAGAAGACACCACAGATAGAGAGACGCCAACAAAGCAGTGTTTGCTTATGATCCCGCCGCTGTTTACTCAACATATGAGCTTGTGTGCAGTTTGGGAAAATGGTTAGTGAGAACTTTGAAAGGCACTGGCACCACTTAGCCTGTTAGCTGTGGGAGAGGATGAGAGGAGGCTGAGATTAACACGAAGGAAAAACCGCAATAAGTAGATGAAATCATGCGTTCTGTAGCTATTCTGACAGCATACAGGGCACTCAATGAGGTTTCAAAATGCTGAATCGGCTGCAAATAACACCAACAGGGTTCATCAGATGGTGCGTAACACAAAGAAGAGACGAGGAAGACGGACACGGCTCGGAGTTTAAGGTCCGTTACACACCAAACCTATGACAGAAATCAGTGGTGATGGTGATTAAATAACTGCACTTGAACACACCACAAAGACGACCTCCTAACCAGCAGCTTTGATGTAAAAAACTAAACCTGTGCAGCCTGCAGTTTCTGTATTTATCAGACGCTTTTATCCAAAGCAACTTACAAATCAAGATATAACAGCTTTATAAAAAGCTAACAATAAGCTACATAGAAGAACCCAGGAGTCCGACTCTGTCAGAGGGGACAGAGTAGAGATAGGGTGCAGGCATAGAAGGAAGTGCAGAAAGAAAGTTGAGAATAACAGAATGAAAAACGTGGTTCCTGTAAAGTCCTCGTTCTGCGGCTTCTGGAGCTTCAAGCAACAAAGAGTTCAATCCCTACACTAACCAGCCAGTTAGCCTGTTCATTTGGCACCAAAAGACTTTATGTTACACCTAAAAAACAAGAAAAATAGACTCAGATGTTCCCAGATGTTCCCAGGAGCTGACCGTTGGCTCGTTTCTTCTGTTTAATTTCAGCAGATCGAATGCAACTCGATCAGATCGAGATCAGGTGACTGACTCAGCTCTTGCAGAATATTCTCCTTCTTTACTCTCAATAACAACCTGAATTGCTTTTGCAGATGTTCCCTCATGGTGGCCTGTGACAATTCAAATGTCTGCAGCTTTTGATCCGGAGGTTTTCCACCCAACCCCCGAGTAAAACCTCCAGATAATGAGACAGTGTAGGAATGCCTTATCATTTCGGAGCCTTTGCTGCTGCTGAGTGCTGGTGAGTTTGTGCCTTCTGCCGACCTGTTTGCTGCTTTCCTTTCACTACAGATCCATGCAGAACATCTATCAACACCATAAGGAGTCTCTTCTGCTATTCTCAACATGTTGATAAGAAAACAAAGACTTCCAGAGCTTTAGTTTCTGCATCACATGCTACTTGTGTCCAGTGATTATCTGCGAAAGTGTTCAATCTTATTTTCTCATTAACTTTGCAGGATTTAGCTGAATTTGAGGTGATATTATGTCCCCTTGGACTTCAGAATTCAGAATTCATCGTGCTGTAAAACTTAAGTGAAGAATAAACACACCTGCTGCATCATATTTTGGGGGGGGCCAGAGCCCGCCACAGCTGCCATGAGCTGAAAGGCAGGCGCACCATGGACATGCATCCAGTCCATCACAAGGTCAAATATCAGCCCACACAGATTATTAAGTCAAATTTAGATAAAAATGCATATATAAGCTTTTAGTACGAAGTGGTACCTAAAAGAAACAGCTGAGGGAACTTCAGCAACATAAAAAACAGTACCTTTGAGAGGCAGAGTCTCTCAGAAGTAAAGATTGGCAGATGTGATCATGATCCAGAAAGACTATTTCTATTTAATTCTATTTATTTTAAATCATTAATACCGAAAATAGAAACCATTAAGTTTGCTATCAGAGCTCATTTAAAAAAACCTGCACCTCTGATTGTGGAACCGTGAACCTGCACATCTGGAAAGGAACCAGATATAATATACATATATGCTGAAATATACATTTTAGAGCAGAATATAATAGCTTATTTCAGCAAGACGATGCTAAACCGCATTCCTGCATGTTTTACTGCAGCGTGGCTTCGTAGTCGAGGAGTCTGGGTGCTGAACTGACCTGCCTGCAGTCCAGATGTTTCACCAGTTCAGTGCATCATGAAATAGAAAATACAACAAAGCAGAGCCGGGACTGTTCAGATTAGAATGGAGGTGCTGCACGGCCCTTTCGACATGTTGCTGCCATCGAAAAGTAACTGTAAACAGTAAAATTTTAAACCTTTGATATGTTTTTTTTGTTCTATTGTGAATGAAGATATTGTTTAAGGTTTGAAAAGTTAAAATCGCAGCATTAAAAATTCAAGAATAACTGAAATAACTCCACCAGGGTGCAGGCTCTCATGGTAAAATATGACTAAAGTTACATTACACTGACTCCGGAGGGCTTTTCCCTGTGGCTCGTTGCCTCATATCATGACTTAATATTTTCTTTATGAAACGAAGGAAAGAAAACCTGATGATTGTAACCTGTTGTAGTGCCACTGTGGCCTCAGGCCACGACTAACAATGTGCCGTTTTATGTCAGGAACAAAAGAGCCAAACTAAATCCTCCTCTTACATCCAGGTTGTGGGAATTCCAAGTCCTTAACCTGGTCATTAAAGCTGTCTCATAGTGAAACTCAAGCTTCACCTTGGCTCAAGGATAGCTCCAGTTAAAAAAGGCAGAAATGCTCAGAAAGTGTCAGTCTGTGCACGCTAATACATGCAGTGTTTCTGCAACATGTTTACCAGGGGCGGACACACATCTGCCATTCATGTGTGTTTCTGACCCCTGCAGCGACTTCTCATTCAGGATATTTGACTTTCATGCTGATATTTTCTCAGTGTACAGAAAACCCCCTAACAAGCTGATTTATTGGGCCGCGCGAGCATCATACAAACCCAAACCTGATGTGCACTAACCTCCTCTTTTCCTGGGGGCTTCACTCTTTCAGGCCTCTAATGCCCCTTATAGAAGAAGGCACAAGGTGGCGGGGTCACCAAATTCATTGCAGTGAAGGTGCTACAAGTGAGAGCTGCTCGTTTGATCTTAGCATGCCGCTTGTCTCCAATAAATTAACCAGCAATTGAGGCTATTTTGTTTGGTTTGGGGCCATTTGTGCAAGCATCATTAACTGGCCAAATTCAGGTATTTATGGGAAAACGAGGGCTTTGTCCTCATCGGATCTCTTTGTAGAGGCTAAGCTTGCAGTGCAGGGGTCCTGTTTTAAACTGCTGTGACTCAGTACCCCGATGATGAACTTTCAGGGGAAAAGTATAATAACATTTTTAATGAACACATTACAGGGATGCTGTTTTTTCCACTTCAAAAGCTCCCTCGTATAATTGAAAGGCACTTATTGCAAACAGAAGCCCCTGCATTACGCCTGTCTCAATACATCAGTCTCTTTGCAGTCGGTAAAGGCCTTAAGTTGAACTGCTATGTCATCATTCAGTCCAGATGCCCAAAAACAGCTCCATTATTTATTAAAGAGCACACTACTTCCTGTGGAAAAGTTGTTAAGAGTAATTCAAAGTTGTGCACCTTCAGATTTAAGCTGTCGCCGTGTGTTGAACCCACAGGAGACCCACTCCTTCCCTGAAGACGAGGCTTCCTCTTCAGTTATGACCAGAGTGAGATGTTCTCTATACTCACCCTGAAGTTTCAGGACGGTGAGGTGGGTTTGTGGTTTTAGGCCATCAGTTGACTCAAACTGAAAGCTATGAAGCCATCCGCCAACATCTTGCCTAATGCCTATTTTGTTGCCCTGCTGGTCAAAATGTCAGCTGTTAACGTAAGTAGAGGTTTCTACGAGGAGGAAGGTGTCTGTTCACCCTGGTTAACCATATGAACCGTGTTTTTTATTTAATTGAAAAAAGTATGAGCACAAGATAGTTCATGTTTTGTTGTCAATTTCATTTAATTTTGCATTTCAGCCCTGCAACATATTCCAGAAAAGTTGAAAAAGGCCCAAAATCTTCTAAGTTTGCTCAGATGTGCTTCATCCACTCCGGCTCCTTTGAAATTAACTATTTATAACAGTTTGTCATTTTGGCATGAGTTTGAAGATAGTATTCTTAAGTTTCTTTTTATAAAATTAATATTCTTACTCATCACACACTATATTCTTATTTACACGCATATGAACTTAAGTAACATCCCGTTCTTAATCCGGAGGGTTTAATATGACGTCGGCCCACCCTTTGCAGCTATAACTTCATGAAATGGGTTTCCATGGTAACTGCATCCAAGCCACACATCACCAGGTGCAATGCAAAGCGTCGGATGCAGCGGTGTAAAACACGGCGCCACCGGACTCTAACAGTGGAGACGCGTTCTCTGGAGGGACGAATCACGCTTCTCCATCTAACAACCTGATGGAGGAGTCTGGGTTTGGCGGTTGCCAGGGGAACGGTACTTGTCTGACTGCATTGTGCCAAGTGTAAAGTTTGGTGGAGGGGGGATTATGGTGTGGGGCTGTTCTTCAGGAGCTGGGCTTGGCCCCTTAGTTCCAGTGAAAGGAACTCTGAATGCTTCAGATACCAAGAGATTTTGGACCATTTCATGCTCCCAGCTCTGTGGAAACAGTTTGGGGATGGACCCTTCCTGTTCCAACATGGCTGCACAAAGCAAGGTCCATAAAGACCTGGATGAGCCAGTTTGGTGTGGAAGAACCTGACCTCAGCCCGATAGAACACCTGAACATCAGCTCCCTCATGAAGAAAGCCCAACAGAGGATGCACTTCAACCTGCCAAGGACTATGATGGTGCACTTCCACTCCTCCATCATTGAGTCCATCCTCAGCTCTTCCATCAACATCTGGCAAACGTGTCATTCGGTCTGCAGAGAAGGTGATTGGCTGCACTCTTCCATCTCTCCAGGACTCTGAGGCGTGCAGGGAAGATTGAACCTGACTGTCCTGCACAGAGTCCTGACCTCAGCCCGATAGAACACCTTTGGGATGAGTTAGAGCAGAGACTGAGAGCCTTCTGTCCAACATCAGTGCCTGATGCACTTCTGGAAGAAAGGTCAAAAACTCCCATAAACACACTCCTGAACCCTGTGGAAAGCTTGTCCAGAAGAGCTGTTATAGCTGCAAAGTGTGGGCTGAAGTCATATTAAACCCTCTGGATTAAGAACAGGATGCTACTTAAGTTCATATGTGTGTAAAGGCAGAGGAGCCAATACTTTTGCTAATATAATGCGTTTGTTATACACGATTAAACAAACACAATATAAGGTAAACACCACGGCGTTAGCTCTGCCATGTTTGGGTGGTTTGCACTGGAAGAATCTGACTGTTAAACATACCAGGAGATGTTTGTCTTTCTCCCATCACATGTCACGCTTTGAAAACAGCATCTGCTCGTCCTTTTCCACGTCTGTGCTCGGTCAGAGCTGCTGATGTTGTGGTGTGAAATGATTTACTGTAGTGTGGAAAGACTCAGACTTTAACAGGACACAGCAGGGGCCGACACGTTGTGAGAAGGAATGGTATGTGTGGCGGATGGGTGGGGAAGTCACTTCTGATGAACATACATGACTCATGTCCATAAATACCCATAAACACTTGGATCTGTTTGCTACTGTATATTTGAAACCAAGTGTTAGATGTCTGCTTGTGGGTGACACAAGCTCATCCACGTATATATTCCTATTCTGGAAACATAAGCCGAGGTGCATCGACAGATTTGCTCTCTAAAAATATGAGATTTCAGTGATGTAAACTTTCTTTGGGAACAGGATAGTTAGGACGAATCTGTCCACATTCACACACACACACAGCTGAGATTTCTGAATTTGTTTCTGTGGAATGTGAAACGCTCAACAATTCCTCATGTTACAGCTTTAAAAAGACGCTAAACGCGGAGAGGCCTTGTGTCACAAGTTAGATTAAGTTGGGGAAAAGGTTACGAAAACACATTGTTATGAATGAGAAGTGTAATTATTTGGAGTTTTAGCAGAGAACGCACACAATTGGCTGTCCACAGACACTGATATGCATGTGTAACATGTGCATGGACTGTCTGATAAAGTCAGAGGAACTTCCAACAACAGACAGCTGCACTTTTATGACGTTGATGCTAATTAAATGTGACTGGAAGCTTGCCGGAGTGACACGAAACACAAGAAACATGACATATATGCGTTATTTGTTGGCATTTAAGTTGCTGTGGGCTCATTTAGGATCATGAATATTTGTGTGGCCCAAGCAGATTTCAATCTTGAACTTCACAGCAGGAGGTCGCATATGTTGGTTCAGTGGGGGTCAGGGTGAAGGGCTGGGGGAGCGATGGTCACAGTTTGTCCTGTCCAGGCCCCTCTTCTCTGACGAGGCCCTGCTTGCTGACAGTGGAATGACATCACCAGGGGGGCCCTTTGTCCCCCTTTTTGGGAGCATTGAAATTTTGCACACAAAGGCTGCGTGGCGCTCCTATCTCCACATCTGAGTGGACGCAGCACTTTTGAAAATCCCTAACAAGATTAAACCATGGCGCAATCAGCTGTCAGTCCACACACACTCGCTGCTTCTCAGAACCCACAGAGGATGTGAGCTCTGCTGTTCAAACTGGACTCTCCCAAGCCACAGTGAGACAGATGGAAGAATACTGATTGCTGGAACTTTATTTGGTTGCAAAATGTTAGTTTGAATATTACGGTTGATCTGATTATTGAATTACTCGTGTTTTAACCCAGATAAGACTTTATTTGTTGTCAGGACTTCATTTCCCATAGGGCTGTGCACCCGGAAGCCAGGTTTGATTGTTTTTTTTACTGTTTTTTTTAGTTTTACCCATGTGGATTAGCAGTATTTAGCTGTCAGAAAAGACACTAAATGTTTGAACTGAACTCAATGGTCTCTGCATTTATTGAGGATGAAGCTACAACACTGATACAGACACAGAGCAGAGCTAAACTAGGTAAAACTAGGCAGATTCAGAGCTTACATCAGACTTAAACATTACAGAAATGTACAACGCCTGTAGACAATCTGTTAGCCATTCCAAATAAGACCATTTTTCTCTCTTCCATTTATTCATTCAGTCTAAGCTGCCTAAATTAGTTTAGATCTACAGTTTAATGGACTCACATGGGTTATTTGAACGTGGATTACGACGGCCATAGTAGTAGGTAGTTTTCCATCCTGACTGAATTTAGCTAACTTTTCATTTATTTGGTGACGTTAAACAACTGAATTGTGAATTATGATGATCTAATTTTAGCTTTAATGAAAATCGAGACGCAGTAATGTCAGAAACTGAGATGACAGCTCGTTCTAATCTGAAAGAGATTATCGGTAGGTTTATGTCCTTCGGACACCAAGCTGACAGTTGGCTGTGGGGCCCGTCTGGAGAGTAAACAGCTTACTGTCTTGTGTTTTTAAAAAACTCTGATTGACTGTTCAAAGCGAAGGAGAAGAAAACACACAATAGTCAAGAAAGACTCCACAACGACTGCTTTTCTAGGATGCTGCAGCATAAAATCTCCTCGAAGGGCTGTTGCGATGTCAAAGATCCTTTGAAGGACTCAGTCCTTCGTTCGATGAAGTCTGAAGAATGATTCTGTGCATCCTTGCTGTTCTTAAAGCGCCCTCAACCCTCTGCACACATCAAAGACAGTCGGAAAATTGCCTCAGATGGATGTGACCCAAAGCTACCTGTCAGAGTAATGATAAAAAACAAAAGGCTGCAGCAAGTTTCAACAAGTTTTCAAGCGTCCCACCTGACATGTCATCCCTGGAGACGGCACACAACCCCAAGGTAGCTGCTAGTTTTTTCAAAGAAGAGAAACACTGACTGGTTCTGCAGCTTATCCTTGCAAATGGTAGGTGGGGGATCAGGGTTTCCCTTTTATGTACATATAGTTTGGGTTTCAGGGAAAGAAGACCACAGAAAAACCACTGATCCATAATACAACGGGACTGCACTGACCATCCATTAGAGAGTCACTGACTCGATGCCATGCAAGTGGGATCCTTCATCTTATTTCATTTCAAAGAAATGTCTTTCCTGTACACTTAACCCTAATCTGCAGAAACACACGAGCATCTGTTGTTGCTGCTCTTCTCCAGATGTGGTCTCTTGGTACCTGAGCATTTTCTTACCACGAAAGGCATAACTCAATAAAATTAAGAAATGTTCGTACTCTGTGGAACAGCACAGAGTTCACAGCTCCTCGTGCAGTTTACATCTTCTACACATGCAGGCAGCCAACAGCTGGCAGGCTGGTTGTCCACGATACGGCTCCTTTGGTCTTATCATGTGAATTTCAGTCGGCCTCATGTCAGGAGTCTGTGTGGTGCAACGTTCAGCAAACTACCATCATTTCACACATGATCTCTGCACACTGTTTCATATCCAATAACATTCACAGCTGCCACTAAAATTTCAATCCATTCTTTGTATAAAAATGATCTTTGGCTTAAAGGGGAACTCCGGTGTTTTTAAACCTAGACTTAGACGATGCAGCCTCTAAATAAAGCATTATCTGTCTTTATTTCACCAATACTTTAAGAAGAATGAATGAATGAACGTGTGCTATAGCTCTGTTAGCTCATAGCTGCTGTTATGTGGCTACTTGCAGCTATAGGAGAGCTAACGGAGGGATTTCTACACAGGCACTCTACTGGGACCACTTCATCCACACGCCCCCCTGCAGCACAGCTCATTCACTCCGGTAAGAACGTCCATCTTACTCAAAGTCGTCAAAATCTGATAAATATCCTGCCATGTTGCACAAAACTATCAGCAGCAAACTCTGTGTGAAGTTAGCCGACTGTCACAGAGCACGGAGTGAATAAACTGTGCTGCAGGGGGGCGTGTGGATGAAGTGGTCCCAGTAGAGTGCCTGTGTAGAAATCCCTCCGTTAGCTCTCCTTTAGCTGCAAGTAGCCACATAACAGCAGCTATGAGCTAACAGAGCTATAGCACACGTTCATTCATTCATTCTTCTTAAAGTATTGGTGAAATAAAGACAGATAATGCCTTATTTAGAGGCTGCATCCTCTAAGCCCCGTTCCTCCGTTATATGGATCTCCAGATATCTAAATATCTTCCGAAGGACGCCGACTTTCACCAAACTGTTCTCGGTGAGCAGATGAACGTATTCCATGCCAGAAATAAGGTTTAAAAATACCGGAGTTCCCCTTTAAACCTTCACGTGGGTCAAATGTGACCCAAATCCGATTGTTTCAGTTCTGATTTGGGCCACTTCAGTATGTGGTGATGAGGTGTGAGACTGATCAGATGTTTTGAACTCAGTCTGAAATCAGAAGTCATGTGACGTCACTCTGTCTCTCTGGACGAGAGCGCAGATGTTAGCCGGTGACAGACCGGTGAGGAGCTGGGCTCAATAAGCATTTGGGGGATAATTTCCAGTATCCAGTGTTGTCTTTGTTGTTTTTTGCACATGCAGGTCAGCTCCGTACGGTGAACCGTTCACACTGAAATCTGACACTGGCCACAATGAAAAGAGTAACGTAAGAGTAAGAGATCTGAGCAATAAGGCTTGCAGGCCATCCTTACACCCTCAAAAACCTCCACAGGGCTGTTTTTAATTGACATCATCATCCTCAAAAGCCTTTTAAACAAGCACACGCAGCAATCTGCGCCAAGAGGACGCTGATTACCTTGATTGCCGTTCAATGGCCATTTGTTTTCTGGATGACTGGCTTTGTGTTTGTGTGCTTTGACCGTAAACACTGAACATGTGACGCCGTACACATACATTATTGTACGCATTCAACAGACTCCTTTGAGTAGCTATCAACATGACATGACTTTCGAGGATCAAGAAGGTTGGTGCACTTCGTTCATTTCTATTCATATTTCAATATCATGTCAAGCTTTATGTTGAGCTTATGTAAATAAAGAGGTATGTGTACTCTGTGATGATTGAATAATAGGTTAAAGAAGATAAGTGGAGGCACTGAAAGCGCTCTAATTGACATGAAGACCTTAATGAGGCGGTCAAAACAATGCTCAGACAAATAGGTCAAGTTTCCTCAATGAAGGCAAAGGCCTGTCTTTATTAGCAGGGATTTTCATTGTTTATAAAAATCCGCCGACACTTGACTTGTTTACGCAGAAGTCATTTTAAACCAGCGTTCTGAACGTATGAATGTACAAAATAAAACTGCTGCATTTGTGTCTGACTCACTTCTCACAAGCAGAAAAGCTGCTCTGAGTCTCTTGCAGTTTAACCCTGCAGCCTGAAGGTTAACACCACAGACAGCTGAAGGATCTAATCTGGGTCTTTGCATAATTAAACACAAAATGAGGAAGACATTAGGAATGAGGCTCCTTTCATGTATGCATTATTTTTGCAGACCTATGTGCACGCGGCCAACATTTACACATGATGTTGCACACCCTGTCACTGCATTAAACATTTAATGTGACAACAAATACAATGAATGTCAAATCGGTCCAAACAAGCATTTGATAAATCAAAGTATGGCCGACCTCTTCACTCTGCTGACCTCATCACAGCCGTCTATAGATTCAGCCGAGTGGGTCAAGCCCCGTGGTTCAAAGGTGAGCACAAAACCAGTGCTGTCCTGGAAATTAGACCAAACTAATTGTCCATTTGTCCGCTTTAATTATAGCTGAATTAAAAGAAAGTCTAGTTCACCCGTTTCAGGGCCATGACACCAGTCATCGGGGGTGTGAGAGAGGGGGTTGCGGATAGAAAATTAGATTATTCATGCTGCACTGGTCTGGACGCTGAAAAGCAAATTCCCAATTTAATTACCAAACAAAGACCATCAGACAAGAAACATTCATTGCAGAGGGCTTCAATCTTTTTGTTTCAGTCTTTGTTCTCCATATGGGATTTCTGTAGGGCTCTCTAAGAATAAACTGTTTATTCATGTTTATTTTCTCATGCCATTAGCAGAGCACAACCCACGTTTTTTGTCAATCAAAGTAACTTTGATTGAGCCACATTTATCATTCAAGCCTGTCCCAGCGGTGACACCTCACCCTTGTTAAGTTCCTCATTACTCCTAAATCCCTGCACCGATGCAGCAGTTGTGATTAGCATATTGACATTAGCATATTACCATGCTTACAGCTAGTTAACAGTCCGATTGACTCCCCTCTGCGGCCTGTTAAGCTCCGTCAGCAACCTGGATCTCCATCTGTGAACAGAAGACACTCCCTTGTTGAAAGGTTTAGTGCTGTTGCTTTGATCATATAAATCCTCATGCCAGTGGATGGACTGAACCTTTGTCTGTTTCTGCTGCTTTTTGAGCCTCGGCTGGAAGACCAAAAGCTTTGGAACATACTCTTCCCAACCCTGCGTTTGATTCTGGAAATGCTTGGGCATCACATTTGCACAGAAGAAGCAGCAACACGCTCTTAACCTTGAAGATGTTGCAAGTGCACTTCAGTTTCTCTTGAAAGCGCCCTCAGAAGCAGGAGTAGAAGAGGGCAGAAGTGGCTTTGACATGCACAAAGCAGTAGATTGCTGACCCTGATCTATGTGTGCTCTAAATATGTTGCGCTGGTTCCTTATCTTTACTCCAAGTTTGCTGCCGTGATTTCAGCCTCACGTGACCGTGGAGAACTGCTATAGAAAGTCATCCCGCAAGCAGTCCCTTAAACTGCGGAATGCCTATTTTTGGCTGGATCTGTGCATTTTTCTGCATGGAAAAAAGTCAAACCGTCCTGACAGTGCTGCCATCTGTGAGGTGTTTCTTTTAAGAACTCTTACTGTAAAACATCTGGCTGGCTTAATTAAATCAGGCTATTTGTGGCTATGTAATTACAGTCTAGACATGCTTCTAAGTTTTAACACAAATCTGGAGTAACATATGAATGTACAGTTAGCTAAAGGAGACCTTTTGGAGTAAAAACACACAAAGCCTTGTGCCTTAGGTCAGATTAGGGGAAAACCCAAAAGCTCTAATCTGAAATGCCATCATGAAATCTACAGTTTTTTGTAAATTTTGTGAAACTGTGAATAAATCGCTGTTGTCACTGTATGCGTAATATCTTCCTTTCCATGTTATATAAGAAGCTATGTAGTTTACCTATTAACCAGTTATGAAGCTAACATGGCAGTGGCATAAAATAGCATGAAGACAACTCAATACTGAAGATTTTAACTTAAAATTGAGGTTTAAACCACATCCTGGTCAAGCAACATGTCAAACAACCAAAGTGGAATTGTTAGCCCCTGTTGCTAGCCTCGGTATTTATCTCTCAGATATCTCAGTCTGACAGAAATACAGAAAATCATCACATTTCTGAAGGTGATGGTGGCTCGTGATGTGTTGAAAGTGCAAAACTTTCCTTTATGGGACCATTAGTTTGTTCCCTTATTCTTTACTGTTATATTATTTGGTTTCAGTTACGGCTTGGTTAGGTTTAGGCAACGAGACACTTGGTAAAGTAAAATAATCACAGTTTTGGCAGTCCGACTTAAAGGAGAACTCCGGTATTTTTAAACCTTATTTCTTGCATGAAATACGTTCATCTAATTACCGAGAACAGTTTGGTGAAAGTCGGCATCCTTCTGAAGATATTTAGATAACTGGAGATCCATATAACGGAGTGAACGGGGCTTAGAGGATGCAGCCTCTAAATAAGGCATTATCTGTCTTTATTTCACCAATACTTTAAGAAGAATGAATGAATGAACGTGTGCTATAGCTCTGTTAGCTCATAGCTGCTGTTATGTGGCTACTTGCAGCTATAGGAGAGCTAACGGAGGGATTTCTACACAGGCACTCTACTGGGACCACTTCATCCACACGCCCCCCTGCAGCACAGCTCATTCACTCCGTGCTCTGTGACAGTCGGCTAACTTCACACAGAGTTTGCTGCTGATAGTTTTGTGCAACATGGCAGGATATTTATCAGATTTTGATGTCGTGAACGACGACTTTGAGTAAGATGGACGTTCTTATCGGAGTGAATAAACTGTGCTGCAGGGGGGCGTGTGGATGAAGTGGTCCCAGTAGAGTGCCTGTGTAGAAATCCCTCCATTAGCTCTCCTATAGCTGCAAGTAGCCACATAACAGCAGCTATGAGCTAACAGAGCTATGAGCTAACAGAGCTATAGCACACGTTTGTTCATTCATTCAATCTTATCGCCACAATAACTGAGTAAAATAATTGATTTCTGTGGTGGTGCCACATCATTTTAACACATAACGTCACCTGAACTTAGTGGGTCTTTTTTGTAAGTTTTCAGAAAAGCTGAGCTGAAGTAATCTGTTTAGACAAAATGTTTTGGTCCCATAATGACCCGTTTCTACCAGGCCGGAAGAAATAACAGAATCGGGTCATCCACACTGTCTCGTGTGCTGGAACTGAACCAGGTTGTCGCCTTGTTCAGATTCAGGTCACCGTGTGGTGGCTTGTTGGTCTGAGTGTAACGTTTTTAGTCAAAGCTGGGCCACATCCACACACCAAAACCAAAGCCAAATATGAGAGTCATTGCAGGTCCACAGCTGGTTCACCAAAAGTGAGCCGATCGCAGAACACGGTCAGATGTCCCAACACTTAAACCTACTTAACTGACTGACACAGAGCCTTTGGCGGTCTATGGAGGTAACATTTGCTTATTATTTGTGGTGCAGCCATCTGTGTAGGTGAGCAGTTTAGACCCTCAAAGACCTCAATGTTTGCAGGTTTGTTTCAAACTGGCAGCAGAAAGCAAAAGTTACTGGATTTGATTTTGGCTTTCAGAGTGGAGGACAAAGCTATGCTGTGGTCTGATACCAAAGCATAAATTAGGGTTGTTTGGAGTGTTTGGAGGGCGATGGAGGACTATGCCAACCGCTCAGGAGCGAAGGATGACCGTAACTGGGAGGCTCATTGAAGAAGGACACAACGTTTACTGTTCCAACGTTGAGTAAATCCAATTCTCTGGATGTTTGGGAGGGAAAAAAAGTTTCATTTTGGACATCAGAGCTCCAGGATCAGGTGTAGACTGCCTTTTGTTGACCATCTCTGCATGAAAATGGGTTTTCAGTTCAAAGATTAGATAAGAAATGTTCATAATAATTCACCAACATTACTCAGATGTTGTATCACTGCCACCACTAAGGCATTTTTTTTATTATTTTGTCTTCTGGGTACAATTAATGGCTGCAAATACATGCATTAAACTCTAAATCTGTCCCTATAAGAGGGATTGAACATGGACCTCTGAGACAACACTAAGTACACTTAATGCCACGAATGACTGAGCAGCATATCCTGGTGTTATAATCTTTATGTAGACACCTAAATACATCTGCTTTTTAAGAAGGGATAACTAGGTTTTCAGATGTGAGCAACATGTTCAGGTGTTTTTTTCTTCTTTCTTGTGTCAGAAAGTAATGAACGAATCAACATTTACATCACTGGTGCCTTTTGGTCGTTGAGCTGCTACCATTCAGAAGAGGATCCATTATCTTGCACACTTTGAAGCCATGAACTATATGACCACATCCTCTCGTACACTCTTTGTAAAAAGAAAGTCCATCAATCAAAGTGTCCCTCTGGGAAGCTATGAAAGACGTTACACAAACAGTAATTTGACTCATCCTGCCTCTAAAGTGGCCCGTGTGTTGTCAGGTTGTATCCTTGTGATGAGGCTCACAACTGGGGGGCGACCAGGATTCCTGCATCAATCTGGAATTGTCTCCACTTTCAGGGAAGAGAGGCCTAATGGGAAAAATGTACCACCTCATCACCACCTCACAGGGCTGCCATAATGGAGCATCCATGGTCATTAATGGAGCGTACCTCCCACCTCAAGAGTCCCTATTCAGTCTCTGTCATCATTCACGGCCATCACTTCCTCAGAATTTAATGGTTTTGGAGGTTCCTTTTATCCCATTGTCTCTACGCCTCTGTGTCTCTTTCCCACTTAGGAGCCCAAACTAGAGGACGAGCCTGTTAGTTTGGTGTTGGGGCTGACCTCTGAACCCCTTCAGTGGAGACTCCTTCAGCTTTGTTTTGGGCCTCTGTCCCCCTTGCCAAGGCAAATCAGACCCAGGCGGGTCACGGAGAGAGGGAGCCACTGGGGGTCTCATTGTCTTCCTATTCACATCATAGATAAGTGGCGCAGAGTGGACATCAGACGCTCCCTATAGCCACACTCACTGAAGGGACAATTTCCACACAAAGTGACAGCTCCTATTGCGTGAGGAATGCATGTGAATCGAGAGGGTTCAAAGAAGCACGCCAACAAATCAATAACATGGGAGTATTTGATTGCCAAGTGCTATTTTTCCCTCTTTTATCGTCTCGTGGCATTTATGCAACAATAAGGAAGATTACCGTCAAACCATTTATTGTAATGTAAAGTACTTTATATAGCATCCTTAATGCATTAGGAAAGAATCTTTAAGAAGCTGTACGTTGCATTTTCCACCTGCATTGCTAGAGAAAGGCTTCAGGAAGCAGTGCTGCAGCAGGAATGACCAAAAAAGGCATTTTCAGCTTTTTGTGCTATAGGGGGCAGGAGAGAGCCAGAGCATAAGACCGGCCTCGACCCCACGGGGAGGTCCATGGACACGGAGCGAACCTGTGGCTGTGGGCGAGATTAGGAGGCAGCTGGGAGGGGGCACGTGGCCGTCCTCCAGTACATATTCCCACCATGGCCCGGGGCCAGGAGATGGGGATTAATACGGAATATATGGAGGGCCGGCGTTGGCAAGTCACTGCTAATCTTCATTTCACAGGCATTTTTCTGATGAAAATGTGTGTTTGAATGCATGCAGATCAGCCTGCGAGGATTAAATTACTTCATTCGCCCACACACAGAAATATACAATTACATATTATCTTGGACAGTTTGCAGGCTTTCCACATTCCTGGATCCACATAAAACACTCTCATTTACTCAGTTTTCACAGATTCTCACAGCATCTTGTTCTCCTCTTTGACACATTTTCTCGTCATTTGTTTTCTCACCTCTTCTCCTGTGGTAACGCAGAGAGATCAGAGTACCAAAGCCTCATATAGAGCCATTGACCACTCATTTCATCAGCCCATCACAAGACATATTGCTGTTTTGTTATCCCAGTGAAAAGCAGCTTAAGAGGTTCAGCCTTAGTAAAACCTGCAGAGAGCAAGAGCTGAACCTGAATAGCAGGCTGTAATAGACTTTCCAGTGCCTGGAAGAGGTCCATCTGATCTAAGTGTACAGTAATCACATCTGGAGAAGAGGAAACTGAGCGAGAATGGGTCATTTCCAAGCACTTTTATCTGTGTCTCTTAGTGAAGACGGGGGCAGGTGATAAAGCAGCAGCTGAGGGGTTTAAAGGCTTAAATCAAGGTAGATCCACATGAATCATACTCCTTTTTATTTTTCCTCTCCAATAATGTTAAGAGACGCTCTCAGCTGAAAGTAAAAGTCAGCTTAGTCGTTCATACATAATTTAAAATGTAAAAGCAATTGTTCTCATACACTGAAGAAATGGCTTCATGGAAAGAATCGACACACAAATGAAGGCCATATACCACTGCCACATTAGGGTTACCTTTATCATAGAAATAAAGGAGTATTTAAGGTATTATGAGCATCATCAGGGGTAAATTGATAACTGGTGGTTGTACAAAGTAAATCCAGATTATTTTGAAGCAGTGTTTCCCATTAATGCAGCTTCCGCCTGTATAGAGGCAACAGGTTTTCCCAAAGACTTTTCAGTCCGAGCCTCATTAGCCTCAGCCAAATAAACACTAAACATAGTTAATAAAAGCCTTGCAGCAATGAATCAGTGCTACTGATAGGGAGCCACCTCTGAAAGTTCTCATTTAAATTGAAAATCAGGGCTAAAAACCTACTTATTTCAGATGGCTTTTAATACCCAGTAGTATAGTGACACTTTTATGTTATCTTATTCAATTTTGCTGTATTTTATTGTTTTGTACTTATTCTTTTCTTTATTTATTATCTGCTGTAAAGCACTTTGGTACCGAAATGGTTTGTTGTAAAGGGCTGTAGAAATAAATTACATTTACATTTACATTTATAGTTTGCTTAATGTGTTCCAACAGGAATAAAGTCTCAGTCGTAGCAATAAACTGTGGCTGGAAAAGGTTAATTATTCAGAAATTAACTGCACATTTATTTGCTTTTATAATTAATTCAAAAGTTTTTTAAAGTCTGATAAGGTTACAAAGAGGAGGGGATATGTTTAATATATAAAAAAGTGCTGCTTCCCTTTATGAAGGTGGCCTTGTGGGTAACTAAAGCCACTGTCCTGCATGAACACCAGAGGTTTTCTGGCAGTTCCAGCCTCTCTCCACAGCTGCTGTTCTCACATGTATTTCAGAGGGACTTTTCCTGCTGGAGGTGCACGCTTTAGTTTAATACAACTTGCGTTTAAACATATCTCTCAGGGAGTGGAGAGCAACACGCCACAGAAGCACATAAATGTCTTTGAAGGATTAACTGCTACATTCCCAAACATCCCACACAGCAACCTTAGACAAGCTGAGATTTTGCAAGTGAACCGGCAGGAAAGTCTCATCTGTGAGTCTGTTGATCAGATATTGATATTTTGTGTTTTTACATGCCGACCTCTGGAATATCTCTGGAAAATTTCTGGGCCGCTGAGCATGTATGAAACCTGCTGTTCCTGTTGCTGTGGGAAACGAGTGGCTCCTTCTGTCTCAAGCTTCTTGCTTTTCGAGCTGAAGGTGTCGCCTTTATGTTGTCATTCCTCACTTTTGCACGTTCATACTAACGAAACCGATGATTAGAATCGGTTTTAAACCTTTTAAACTTGATTCCAGAGCTACTGGAGTTACAGCGGCTGCCATCCCTGCTCTACACACATATTTATTCTGCTCCGTGACTAATTTCACTAATTTCACTCACCTTTGACCCTTGACCGCAACACTTCCACCTGAAATGTGTTTAATGTTACCTGGTGATGAGCACAACAACAAATCACGATCAAGTCTTAGGACATCGTTGCTGTTTCTTTAACATATGAACTCTGACTGCTGGAGTAAAAATCTTAATTATTGTAACTATGTTTCCTTGCGTCTTTACAGCAGAGATATAGAGTGGGAAGTGTGGACAAAATAGCTCCAATAACCTCATAAATGGGGAATAAGCAACCCAGTGTCAAAACCTAACATATTCTTAAAGTCCTTATCTTAACCGTGTGTTTTTAATACCCAAAGCTCACCAGCAAAGTAGAAAAGTGAAAGAAGTTAAGAAACTGTTGGTTAATCTTGAACTCGAGTCCCTTTAGTGATAATATTACCTGTTGGTGCAACTTGCTATCACCTCCTATCTCTTTATGGGTGGTTTTGGACATCATCAAAGAGGAAAAAATTGTTTGAAGTGATGCAAAAAAAGATTTATAGTAATTTTACAACATTGCAACATAAAAATGCTGCTTTTTATGCTGGAAACGAATGTGGCTGGATAAGCAAAGCAGAAATATCCTGTAAAATAGTCCAAAAACATGTGAAAAAGGAGCTGACAACAAGCCAAATTACTTCATGTTGATTTCTAGGTAATGCTGCATGTTTTCAAAACTATTATAAATGTATATAACAGTATATTCTGTTCAGATAATCCAAGAGAGCAATCAGGTAAATGAGTGAGTGGAACAAGCAGCTGTTGTCAGACGGAGGGGAACTAACTCAGAATCCTGGGAACAGCAGGCTTTTCTTTTTCTATATTTTCCCTCACGCTGGCTTAACGAGGATCAATTCAAAACTGAGGTGCTGCACTTCACCCCCTCTCCTCTCTGCCTTGTTGCCACGTCGACGTCATGGAATGTGTGACGTCATCGCCAGAGCACACACATGCTCTCACCTGGTTTCTGCGGCAACCAAACCACAGCAGTTTCCTCCTCACTGCACGCTGCAAGACGTGTTCAGCGAAGGGGCCTCATGCATACCTAGAAAACACGGGGAAATCAAAAAGAGCAGCGAGCGCCATCCGGGCCCCGATGGACAACAATAGCTTCTGCTTTGGCTTTTTTTTCAGCAGGTCTTGCTTCTGCCTGCGTGAGTCACGAAAGCTAAAGATACTCCTTTCACTGACAGCTTTCTACACACATCAAAGACTCAGTTTGTGACACATTTTCACCTCAGCTGCAGGGAGCAAAACTTCACTAGTTTCTCTTTTTTTAAAATGCTAATGAGCTTCATCTTTCAGCCCACAGGCTGCAAAGAAACAGGTGACATCAGCGACTACAATAAACTCACCATTTACACAATAAACTGAAGTTTCCATCACGCAGTCAGAATCACTTAGTGGACCATTTTCCACTCATAATAAAATAATTTCCTAACAAGAACAACTGATACTTTTGGACTCACGTCTACAAACATGTGTCGACACTCTTTGAGCTGACCCTGTATTGCCTATTTATCTTATTTAAGTATGAATTATCATCATGTTTTCTAACAAACACAAATTAACAATTAATCCACACTTAAATAGATAGTTGTGGACGGCCACTTATGTCACAAACTATTAACAGAACCACATACTTGTCACAACCCTGGAAATCTATCTCCAAACTGTAACTATCACAGACCCTTTTAGAGGAGAAAGGTTTAATAAATCACTCTCATATCACCTGGGGGGACACACCAGGCAGTCAGAGGGTCCACATTAACTGGATTATAGCTGTAGTTGGGTTCTGCTCCTTATCTGAGGGTAATTATCCTTGGATATATGGCGGTGAATGAATGGAATCTCTGGCACAAAGCATGTCATACCCCGGTACGATAGGTGGCGCTGTCCCCATTTCAGCTATCGCTAATAGAGCCACTTCCGGTTGAGTCTTCACCGCCAACAACAACAAACTCAGGCATTCAGAAAGATGGCGAACGCAGAGCGAGATGAAGCTGCGTCCCTCTCCATCTGTGATGAGCTGGTTATGGCACAGACGATGCACAACGGCGCATTCTCCATCGCGTTGTTTCTTTCTTTCTGACGACAACAACAGGAATATCGTCTCCTTCCACTTCCGGGTGACGATCGCGGGAAAAAATCTGGAGCATGCGCAGAACGCTCGATTGACCATGGGCGGCCTGGAGGTCCTGGAAGATGCAGGTACGGAGCCTTTGCCGTTTAGCGGCTGGGGAGGGCCGCCAGTGGGCGGATGGCTGAGTGGCCATGTGCTGCCTGGAGTGCACGTTCAGTGCACGTTTGGATCGAGTTATCTTGGGGTCCGATCCGATTTCTTGTCAGATTAAGGTGTCTACATGAGCTGAATAACTCAGTTTTATTGTAATTTAGCCATTAATGCGATCCAATGGCCCGCATATAACTGCACTCTGGAGAGAACCTCCTTCTTAAATCACTAATTCACTAATAACCTCTAAACTGGACCTTCAAATAGTCTGAGCCAGACTAGCAAATAGGAGGTAGGAGGTAATGTAGGAGGTAAACAGAACAGAGAAGGCAGTTAACCCCCTCAGTCCGTCTTATGGAGTGTGTGGTGGTGTATTTCTCTTACTCTGCTGTGTACAGTAACATCTGAGCAGAGGATGGAAAACACCAGCCAATGACAGCATGCCGGTCTGAGGTCATAAT
This sequence comes from Leuresthes tenuis, assembly GCF_036924035.1. Lineage (NCBI taxonomy): Eukaryota > Metazoa > Chordata > Actinopteri > Atheriniformes > Atherinopsidae > Leuresthes > Leuresthes tenuis. Next base: position 2,746,827 of record NW_027325378.1, on the reverse strand, counting down.
TCATTCAAACCACCGTGTTCTGCACAACCCTTTTACATTATATTTGTTTGTTCTTTTAAATGTAGCCAGGTGGGGAATAAAGAAATAGACGGTTACACCACTAGATGGCGCTGTCTCGATTAAGGAGTCCCACCATGGGCTGTATTTGTTTTACAGCCCCGAAGAAGAACCGGATATTGAGACGCCATATTGATTAGAACAACACGGACACGTGGCTTTGGTTCTGCATGGAGTGAACTGTTGTTTAAGGTAAAAGGTTTCTAAGTACAACAAGTGGCATGAAATGATAGCTGTTGGCCAGTTAGAAATAACTCATGACCACGTTTTTGTAAAGTATTTTGTACTGATGTCTCTGTATTTCGGTGATGCATAGCGGACTCACGGGTCTGTTTCCGTAATGGCGGATAGCCTCGTCTCTGCAGGGTCTGGTGTTGCGGACGGATAACCATGTCAGTACATTCACATATGCAATGATTGTTTAATATCTGAAAATGTAAGATGTTTGACTGGGAATTTGTGTGCTGTTGGTGTTACAGAGATCAGCCATTATAGTTATTTCTGCACTATATTTTGTGTATACTGACTTCTGTTGCCAGAACTTACATCAATCACCAGTTAAGTGTTGATGAAACCCAAGTATATAGAGGAGAGTCCTCTGAAAGTAATTTATTTTGTTTTGTTTTCTGTGGTAAGGATTATACCAGATATTATTGAAAACAACTGAGTTGTATTTTATTCTTTTTTTATGTAAAGTGAACACCAATTTTTCTGCTCAGAATAAAGACCCCAAAATAAGATTTCTGTGTCCTGAGCCCATTTAGCCAGGCTACACATTTGTCTCTGTTTTCTAACAGACTAAAATATAAGTCTATAACAGACTAAAATCTCAGCACAGGCAGAGGCAAACAGTGAAGGAAACAATTAACTTTAACTCACCAAACAAAACTGAGATACAAGGTGTTGCATGGGAGAAAGTCAGGAGAATAACTGATATTCAAAAGGCGAGTGAACAAAACAAAAGACTTGTTTAAAGAGTTAAACTTAACAGAATACACAAAGTCAAATGGCTTCAAAATAAAACAGGAAGTAAAGTTGAATAAAAGACAGAGTGAGCAAAAGACTTGTTTAAAGAGTTAAACTTAACAGAATAACAAAGTAAAATCGCTTCAAAATAAAACAGGAAGTAAAGTTGAATAAAAGGCGGAGTGAGCAAAAGACTTGTTTAAAGAGTTAAACTTAACAGAATACACAAAGTAAAATGGCTTCAAAATAAAACAGGAAGTAAAGTTGAATAAAAGGCAGAGTGAGCAAAAGACTTGATTAAAGAGTTAAACTTAACAGAATACACAAAGTAAAATGGCTTCAAAATAAAACAGGAAGTAAAGTTGAATAAAAGGCAGAGTGAGCAAAAGACTTGTTTAAAGAGTTAAACTTAACAGAATACACAAAGTAAAATGGCTTCAAAATAAAACAGGAAGTAAAGTTGAATAAAAGGCAGAGTGAGCAAAAGACTTGTTTAACTCTTTAAACTTAACAGAATACACAAAGTAAAATGGCTTCAAAATAAAACAGGAAGTAAAGTTGAATAAAAGGCAGAGTGAGCAAAAGACTTGATTAAAGAGTTAAACTTAACAGAATACACAAAGTAAAATGGCTTCAAAATAAAACAGGAAGTAAAGTTGAATAAAAGGCAGAGTGAGCAAAAGACTTGTTTAAAGAGTTAAACTTAACAGAATACACAAAGTAAAATGGCTTCAAAATAAAACAGGAAGTAAAGTTGAATAAAAGGCAGAGTGAGCAAAAGACTTGTTTAAAGAGTTAAACTTAACAGAATACATAAAGTAAAATGGCTTCAAAATAAAACAGGAAGTAAAGTTGAATAAAAGGCGGAGTGAGCAAAAGACTTGTTTAAAGAGTTAAACTTAACAGAATAACAAAGTAAAATCGCTTCAAAATAAAACAGGAAGTAAAGTTGAATAAAAGGCGGAGTGAGCAAAAGACTTGTTTAAAGAGTTAAACTTAACAGAATACACAAAGTAAAATGGCTTCAAAATAAAACAGGAAGTAAAGTTGAATAAAAGGCAGAGTGAGCAAAAGACTTGATTAAAGAGTTAAACTTAACAGAATACACAAAGTAAAATGGCTTCAAAATAAAACAGGAAGTAAAGTTGAATAAAAGGCAGAGTGAGCAAAAGACTTGTTTAAAGAGTTAAACTTAACAGAATACACAAAGTAAAATGGCTTCAAAATAAAACAGGAAGTAAAGTTGAATAAAAGGCAGAGTGAGCAAAAGACTTGTTTAACTCTTTAAACTTAACAGAATACACAAAGTAAAATGGCTTCAAAATAAAACAGGAAGTAAAGTTGAATAAAAGGCAGAGTGAGCAAAAGACTTGTTTAAAGAGTTAAACTTAACAGAATACATAAAGTAAAATGGCTTCAAAATAAAACAGGAAGTAAAGTTGAATAAAAGGCGGAGTGAGCAAAAGACTTGATTAAAGAGTTAAACAAGTCAGAGACCTGAATGTTGAGGAGCTATGAACAAATTTAGGCTGGCAGAACATAGACATCAGCAAACATGGTGTGAAACATGAGCGGGAAGCAGAACTTCACAGAATACACAAAGTAAAATGGCTTCAAAATAAAACAGGAAGTAAAGTTGAATAAAAGACTAAGAAAACCAAAACCACGGACCATGACTCTTACGCTCCGCCGGGACTTCAGGATCTGTCAAAAGAAGCAAGATTTGCTTGGGTTAGCTTTCTTAAAAGGTTTACGCAGTGAAATAAACCTTTTTTTTACTCTTTTACATTCAGGAAAAGAAGGAAAGGGGGAGAACAGGCTTCAGATTACTTCATGCTCTAACAGATAAATGTTGGATCTTTAACTTTAATTGTCCTTTTGCCCTTTTACAGCAGACAGGGTAAAGATTTGTCTGGGCTGCATTCAAAGCCTCAGACAAAAGGCAACATTTAAGCGACTCTTGAGCACTGTTAACAGAGAGAAATACTGTGTTATATTAACCACTAATCTGTCTTAGACTGACAAACAGCTGGTGATGGCAGCTAATCAAGTCCTTTCTCTCGCTGGTCGCTGACGCTCGGTTTGATGTCCGATAATACAGTCGCACATTGTCCAGATGCACTCGGCGTGCACGCACACGTGCTCACGCACGCACAATGTGCGACACCCTTATGGGTAACTGGCATGGCTGGTTATTGCCGTGGCAACGGGAAATGCTGGCCCCGGCGAGTGCCAAGAGAGCAGCTGGTAGGTAGCGGCAGATTAGTCTTCAAACAGATTTACAGCCAGTCAAGTACTGCATGGCCTTTGAACGGAGGAAGTTATAAAGAAGTCATTAGAGTGAAAGAAAACAAAGAGGGAATTGTAGAGCAACTGAGTGAGTCCACAGACTGAGGGAGGCAGAGACCTTCCCCTGGTTTATCTACTGGTTAACTGGAGGTGTTAAGTGTGGCTTGCAGCAAATAATCAAAAGGAAGCCGAGGCTTTGAGGGAGAATAACACGAGATGCCTGCTGTGTGGAGCTCTGATAGAAAAAGAATGAATTTATTGGTGATTACTCAGTTTATCTGGAATTATTATTCTTATTATGAATATCTGTCTGCACAGAGAAACCCAAAGAAGTCAAACTTTGTATGTTCTGTCTGGAGGATTTCAGGGAATTTGTTCATTCTTTGAGGGTTAAAGTAATAGTGCTGAACAGGATGATCAAAACATGGCATACAGCACAAATAGATAACAAAAAATCCATCAAATCCTACAGAAAACACCCACAGAAAATGCATTTCAGATATTTAAATAACAAAGAAAAGGTTCAGGACATTCAGAAGTTATTGTTTTATCGCTTCACAGCAGAGTTACCGCCTGAACTAATGCACCAACACTGGACTGTGTTCAGGACAGTCTGCTGCTTTCTCTGCAGGACTCCGGCTTCCACGTAAATACAGCTGAATTTACTGCATACATGTTGTCTTTAAGGTACTTGAATGGTGCTTCTGTCAGACGACGCTGTGGTTATAAAAATGGTTTTTTATCAGAGCAGAAGGACAGTTTAGAAATGTTTAATCTTAAGGGGCTGATTTTGTGACAAAAGAAACATGGAAAAGAGGCAGCTTTATTGGGATTTCACCTGTTTAATTGACACATTTTGAGCAAATGTGGAGCACCTTGGCCTGTTCGACTCCAGCTGAGTGTGCATTCAGGGTGATTTGATGTCAGTTCAGTTTTGAGAAGCCTGATTTTGTATGATTTCGGTCGGATTAGCTAAAGTCTAGTCTTGTTTTTTTGCACCGCTGACGGTCGTGATTCCGCTGAAACGCTGAGTCTGGTTTAGGTGGGTGGCGGTCAGTGTCAGCTTCATCCTTCCTATCAGGTTGTTATAAGGGAGTCTGGTTAATTCTATAAGCTTGAGAGCAGACTAGCTGCACTTTAGTTGTGTGACTTTCATCATTAGAGTGCATCAGATCAGATTAAATGTCATTGTAGGGTCACAAAAATCACATTTCTGCCCACTTTGGTGTCCAAGTGTCATGGAAACAGCAGAGAGGATACAGACTAATCAGACTCAGGCGGTGAGAGAGGATCATAATTCAGATTGGTTTCAAAGCACCCTGAAGCACTTCAGATGAATGCCTTGCAGCCTGCACAGCGGCAGTTTGCACCCTTTAGTGTGAAAACTAGCTTTTAGATGGTTCATTTTATTAACACAAACACTGAAATGTTACGCACACACTTCTGGCTTCGCACACTTTTCTATTTGCAGTTTCTTTTTATGGCTTTTAAGAGAATGTCGAACGCATTTCTCACTCTGGCATCAAGTGATTTAAATTCTGGAGCTGGTGTCCACGAGAGTGTTTTACGTTTGCTGTGCAGAATTTACTGACTTTTATTGCTTTCTAACAAAAAATAGCAAAGCAACAGAGGAATAATTTGAGTGCTGATGCGTGCTTGTGTTTTTAAATGATGGTAACAGAGACTGGAGCAGATGTTTCTGAGCTAAGTTGTGCATAGAGAGACCACCGATGCCTCCTCACAGACTGAGAGGAGAAACACATCAGTCACTAATACTAATCCAGTAGTATCATCCCTTTTATGCTGACAAATAAGCAGGGCTGCTGTTTAAGAATATGTAGAATTGATGGAATATGAATAAATGCCACATTGAGAGCTATGCTATCCATTTCCACTCAGGGTGGTACTGATGCTGACACTGATTGAGTTTGACTTGCTGCAGAATTCCCAATCCGGCCTGACTCAGGGATATCTGTCCCCGCTAACAAGCCTCGCCTTTTGCAGAGCTCATCATGTTAACACCTCGTTGAACGCTCCAGCAGCTCGTCAGCCGCAGAGCAGATAAAAGGGAGCATAACCAACAATGAAGGCGGTGATTAGCACACTGTGTCATTCTGTATACAACAGTCACAGCTCATTTTTTTATGCTTGGGAGGTAGAGAGGGTTGCTAACATGTGTAAGTAGTTGGAAAGATGTGCAAAAGCACTACAGCCTGCACACGTTAGAGACTTCCAGTGACCCCTGACCCTTCGCTGCGACATGACCAGCAGATATAACCGCCTTTTTGCTGAGATGCAACATGCACACAAGAAAATAGGCAAGGATTAAGAAGAATTTTAGGCCCCAAATGAAGAATTAGGAACAAGTCGAGGCATGTCCTGGCGAGCACTCCACCGCCATCCCATCAGTGGGTGAGCATCAAGTGCAGCATGAATCGAAAGACTGTTGGGAGACTGCAGTCTTTCTACAGAGCAGCAGCTGCTCGTGCAGCTGTCCAAGGATGCAGCTTGTGATAGATGCTGCAGAACTGCTCAAAACACCCCACGAAATCAAAACAGGTGAAAAAAACCAGTGCAACAAAGAGGCCTGCTGTACTTTTTTCTGATTCAAAAGTGGCTGGAAACTCGATGCGCCTCCAAATAAATGCTGGTTTCTTATTTGAGGATGGCTCACTAAACAGGCTTATCGGCCCGGAGGCCTGAAAGGGTCAGCATACCTCAGGAAAGTCAGTCAAATGAGACACAAAGTGATCGGCAAAACATGCAAAGTGACTGCAGAAGCACACAAATAACCACTGAATAATGATCAGAGAAATAAAAAGAGATGGAAACCAAAGAGGTTCATCAGGTCCACAGAAAGGAAACGACTTTACAAGGATGTAAAAACTGCTGCAAAGATGAAAAACAACAAAAAACGAGACAAATAACAGTAAGAGAGACACACAATGACTGAAAAGACATGTTCAGAGATATAAAAGTACAAAATGCAGACTGAGACACAGCAACAGAAACAGGAAATAACAGTAAACAATAAGAGAAAGATGCGAGCTATTCTTAAACATACAAAATGACAAGATAAACACAAGAGACACGACCACAAAACTAAAGAAAATCACAGACGTCAACAAGCAAGGAACAACCGAACCAATTTATAGATAAACTGTGACTCAAAAACATTTCTCATTTCCCTGAATTACATGGATGCTTTGCTTCTGTGCAGAAGGGGCGGGGGGCTTCTTTCATGGTGGTGCTCAGGGGCCCATTGTCCCAAAATCAGTCCATGACAGGACTGACAATGAGAACATTCATCCTGTAAGCCTCAGCCTCAACACTCCTCTGTACAGTGCTCATCATGTATCAGTCAGAGCTATAACATGAAACTTTTACAGCCAGGCTCTCTTATGTAATTCTGTGGCTTGTCAGTTGGCTCTGTGCCTGAAAGCTGAATGAAAGCTCTTTCAGAGACGCTCTTTCTTGATATAAACGCATGATAATACTGTCCTAAATCTCAGGGGAGCGCAGACCATTGCTTTTGATGTTAAATCTACGTGTGATTGCTCATTAATCTGATCAGAAAGGAGAGATCATTGCTTGATATCATTGGGATTCCAACCAAAATCACTGTTTCATGAGGAAAAGCAGGGAGCATTTCGCTGAGTTCAATCCCTGCACATATGTGGCTGAAAGTGGGAAAAGTGCAGCAAACTGGATCGTTTTTTCCATCCCAGTCCGGTCACCTGTATCATAAGAGGCAATCTTTCCATGCAGTGGAGTCATGTGCTCATTCAGAGGAGTGAAGGAGTGCAGGAACCAGCGGTTAATGGCCAAACAATAGGCTGCATTCTACTCTCTCCTCCTTTCCTGCCTCTCTGTCTTTTTATAGACGCCTCTCTTTCTCTTTAACGTCTCCCTGCCTTCGCCTCTGACATGGACTTAAACTACACCATATCATTAGGGAGTCAAGAGCATCTCTGTTGTGCCTGTGAGGTTTCTCCTCTGGGTTATATAATGATCTTCCCGTAGGCCTCTCCTGGTGTTGGCGGCGCTCCCTGCCTGCTAACCCGGCCCAGCTTTTGGCACGACTCCAGTCCAAACAGAACCCACTTTGTCCTCGGCTCTGTTTTTGGCACCAGCTGTTCGAGCACGACTCCAGCAGCTGACTCCTTTGTTTTACTTACAGGCAGCTTTTTTTTCCTTCTTCTTACATCACCTTCGGTTCTTTCTTTTTTCCCCCCTCTGAGTTTCATATGTTTTTCAGTTTTTCTGGTTTTCTCTTTCTTTTTGTCTAATTTCTACTGACATTTTTTGCAGATCCTGCCTCGAGCCCCTTCCCCCCCCAACTGTCTGCAGAAGAGACTGTTAGTACTGTGATGTATGAGGGCAGCTGACGCCCACCTGCTTCCCAGCAGTCTGTCTTGAGGGTGTTTCTAAGCTCCTCCATCGGCTATTGGCTATTCACTCAGCTCTGTGGATGAATCAATACTAACTGCCACACCTGTCGCAGCTCCTGGGAAACACTGGCCACAGTCACCGCAGCAAACTATTAGAAAGGATGTCAAACGAAGCTGCAGCTTATTTATTTTCTTTAGCAACAATGTGTCATGATTGGTTAGTCTTTTACAACTTTATGATGGAGCTCTAGAGCTGGATTAAGTGGTATTATATGGAGGAAGGACAGCAGGCTCATTAGCAGTGATTTACAGCCTGAGCAGAGCTTTTATCTCAGTTAATTTGAAACAGCAATATTCATAAGAGGAGGAAATTGGCTTAATAATGGAGAGCAACGAAGGGTTGATTCTCCAATAATTTTCCTCCTGTCATTGACAGAATACCTGGCACGGTCTGTAATTTCACCTCTTTTCACACTAGCACACAAAAGTGATGCTTCTTCCAGTCAAATGTCTTCCACTCACAAGATTTCCCTCTTTTCTGGCTGATGTTTTGTGTCCTCGTGTCTCGTGTACCTCAAACAATCCCTCCTGCGTAGAGGAGGATCTATCTGTAATGTAGAAGAAATAAGTCCCAAGTGTGAGGTCCAGTGCTGGAAAGGGTGGACCCCCCACTCCAGGGCAGGAAGAAGTTGCCTCGCTGCCTCAGATGGAAGAGTTTATATATGAAGATCCTGAACACAAGTAGCCTAATTAGCTTCCTCCAAAGGGAGTCTGAGCTAATCTGAAGTATAGAGTGAGGAGCTCATTGATAACAGCCAGTTGAGATGGTTCAGACATCTGGTCACGATGCCTTCCAGATGGGAGGAAGCCGTGGGACGGATCTCTGTCAGCTGGCGCTGGAACATCTCGGTGTCCCCATGAATGAGTTGGAAGGTCTGGGGATCTCTGCTAAGACTGCAGGCCCCATGAGTCCTGCCTGGAAAACACACCTGGTCCTTGGAAGCTGAGAATGAAACCTTCTCAAACAGCCTGGTATTCCTGAGCTACAGCGGGGGTTGGATAGCAAACGATCCAAGAGGCTATAAAGGCGACATATTAAAGAAGCAAAGCTTCAATTCATCCAGTTTCTTCCACATATCTGAGATCAGGTTGATGGGAGGGATGGAGGCAACGGGTCCAGGAGGGAAACCCAGACATCCCTCTGCCTAGCAACAGTCTCCTGGTCTTTCTGGGGGATCCTGAGTTTTTTCCCAGGCCAGAAAGGATATAATCCAGGGTTTCCTACCAGTTGGACGTGGCCAAAAGCCCTCAGAAGAGAAGCAACCAGGAGAATAAATATATATTTATTATATTTATTATATAGAATAAATATATATTTATTCTCCAGAGAGTAAATATAATTTACTGGTGGTTGAAGGACTGTAGTCTGACCTCATATCTTCCTCACATATTTACTCATGTAAATAAATGCTGTTATAAACTCATGTTTAGGTGGATTCAGCCTTCGTTTAAATCATTATCTGCAGCAGAAGTCCAAAAACAGCCTTTTTAAGATTTTTATGCCAGTAAAAAAGTTAAATTTCAGCTTATTTCAGCTCAAGGGGGCAAATACTGGCTGTTGGATCTGATTTTGCCCTCAGATTTTCTACTTTAAAGCAAAGTCATAAATAGACTAAACTACCAAATCAAGTTGAATCGTTTAAACTTTAAAAAAAAGTAGATAAATCTGCCTCAACTATCTTTTTCAGCAGCGTGATGAAGGCACTCAAAGAGAAGCCGTTTGGTCTCAGAGTGTAAAGAGCCTGCTATTATCTCCAAAGACACAGAAAAGAATCAATTAAACTGTTAAAGCGCCCTGTTGCAAAGAACAATGTCAAATTAGAGCCGGCTCCTCGGAATCTGTCAGGGCTCGTTTCCATTTTATCACAGAAGAAGAAGAAGAAGGGCCAGATCCATTCAGAGGTCAGATGTCACTCCCATCCCGACATTATTATTTCCTTTCTGTGTGTCTGAGCATTAGTCATGGGGTAATTGAGCGGGGAGTATTGATTTGATGTCCCGGCTAATTGTGAGTTGGGCGTGAAAGCGGCTGACGTGACGGGTTTGTGGGCCGATGGTGTGTAAACGCTGAGTGTGACGTGGTCAGATGAGGGTGAGAGAAGGCTGCTGCCTTCTTTCTGTTAACAGCTCAATGCGGCCATTGATTTGTGCTGCAGGCGTCCCCCCCTCAGCGTGTGTGCTGTCGCTCCTGATTGATGCGTCCTGCAGGTTTTACCCCTGCAGATGGCTTCTGTTTAAATATGGTTCCATATTCCCTGAGAAATGCTTGTGTCCGACCGGCCAACAGGTGCTCAAACAGGAACTTTGAAGATGAACCGTTTCTGGCTCCAGTCTGGGTGCAACTAAATATAATTCTGTGCAGTAATATGCTCAAAGTTAAGATCTACATCACAGGCGTGCTGCTTTTTTTACATGATGCTTTAACAATTGTTTTTACGTCATGATTTGGTGTAGTTCTTGATTTTTGTCTCACTTTGTGGACCAAGCAGGGGCATTTTACCACTTTGGTGCAAAGTTCTTTCAGACAGTTCAGAGGAAAACGAACACAAGTGGATCTAAAACTAAATGGGATGCACTCCACCCAAGGTGCTTTTTACCCTGAAAGCCACATATTAATATATATAAATACGGGGATTTTAGGTGAATTCTCATCGTTATTTCTTTGACTTGTCATACTTTTCCACACTGCTTTAAAATCAGCCCATCTTTATTATGGGATGGCTCAGGTGAGCCTGAAACATCCCATAGTTCTGCTGCTATAGGCCCAGCCTGCTGGGGGACCTCATCTGTCACACCTTTCCTCACTTTGCTCTCTTTTTCCTCCTGTTTAATTTCTCAAATGATTTTATGTCCATGTGACATTATTGTGGTTATTAACTTGTGTTTCCCTGTTCCAGCAGGTATCCTTTGAATGGTGTTATGGTGTTTTTCCCCCCTCTTTTCCCTCTTTTCTGTCTTCTCAAACCCCAGCTGGTCGAGGCGGATGGACACCCTTCCTGGTTCTGGTTCTGCCAGAGGTTTCTTCCTGGTACTGGTTCTGCCAGAGATTTCTTCCTGGTTCTGCCAGAGGTTTCTTCCTGGTTCTGCCAGAGGTTTCTTCCTGGTTCTGGTTCTGCCAGAGGTTTCTTCCTGGTTCTGCCAGAGGTTTCTTCCTGGTTCTGCCAGAGGTTTCTTCCTGGTTCTGTTTCTGCCAGAGGTTTCTTCCTGGTTCTGTTTCTGCCAGAGGTTTCTTCCTGGTTCTGCCAGAGGTTTCTTCCTGGTTCTGTTTCTGCCAGAGGTTTCTTCCTGGTTCTGGTTCTGCCAGAGGTTTCTTCCTGGTTCTGGTTCTGCCAGAGGTTTCTTCCTGGTTCTGCCAGAGGTTTCTTCCTGGTTCTGTTTCTGCCAGAGGTTTCTTCCTGGTTCTGCCAGAGGTTTCTTCCTGGTTCTGGTTCTGCCAGAGGTTTCTTCCTGGTTCTGGTTCTGCCAGAGGTTTCTTCCTGTTAAAGGGAGTCGTTCCTTTCCACAGTCCCTCAGGCTCAGGACGGGAGATTGGACTGAAGACAAGTTTCGGTCCAATCTGTTGGTTTCCTTAGCTCGGATATTATTTTTGAATTGGCTCCATATGAATTAATTGGATTATTTTTTAATCCATTAATCCATTTCATTCGGTTATGATTATAACGAATTGAATTCCAATTGGCTTGAATTGGACTTTATTATTTAAGAGCCTTGAGATGACGATTGTTGTAATTTGGCGCTTTATAAATAAAGTTGAATTGAATTGAATTGAAACAAAATCTGAAACGATAAGCGCTTGAGCCTCTTTTCCATACATCTGTGTTAATGTGACTCCATTATTTCCTCTGTAACACAGAGAAGTGTGCAAAGCACCACTGTTGTTGCAGCTGTACGTACACTTCCTGCATTTTAACGAATTAAAATCCCTTCTGCATCCATGCCACATGCAGCAGTTTACTGACTTTTTTGATAAATGCTCAATCCAGTACAACATTTTCTTTTCCTCTCTCCATCCCTGCCTGATCTGGTCTGTATTAGTGGCCAATCTCTACAATCTCTCCGTTATAAGAGCCCTGGTTTCTAATCGAAGGCCGGTTCTTATTCAAGGAAACATGAAGGTTACAGCTGGTTGAATCGTCTATTTTGCCAAGAAACCTTCCAAACTGAGTGAAATGACCTGGGAGAATCTGAGCAGCAGCCAATTCAGTTAAATTCAGTTTATAAAGCGCCAACTCATGTCACCTCGAGGCACTTTAATGATACCGTCCAATTAAAGCCAATTAGAGTCCAATTCATTGTAATCATAATCCAATTAAATTCAAAATTTTAATTTCAAATCTTGTTTTATGTGTTTTTCATGTTTGAATTTTTTTTCCTTCGGTTTCAGATTTGAAATTTTCACATTTTTCTGATCTTCAACATTGAAAAAAGTTTTTGGATGTGAAAACATCTGAAATATGAACAAATATACTAAAGTGGGAATACAAACCATGAAAGAATGAATGAAATTGACTTTGACAGTGAAATAAAATCCTGCTGCTCTTTTTTCATGTTGAAAACCATTTTTAGTTCCTCAAAGAAACTGATGAGCGCCAACTCATGTCACCTCAAGGCACTTTAACGATACCGTCCAATTAAAGCCAATTAGAGTCCAATTCATTGTAATCATAATCCAATTAAATTCAAAATTTTAATTTCAAATCTTGTTTTATGTGTTTTTCATGTTTGAATTTTTTTTCCTTCGGTTTCAGATTTGAAATTTTCACATTTTTCTGATCTTCAACATTGAAAAAAGTTTTTGGATGTGAAAACATCTGAAATATGAACAAATATACTAAAGTGGGAATACAAACCATGAAAGAATGAATGAAATTGACTTTGACAGTGAAATAAAATCCTGCTGCTCTTTTTTCATGTTGAAAACCATTTTTAGTTCCTCAAAGAAACTGATGAGCGCCAACTCATGTCACCTCAAGGCACTTTAACGATACCGTCCAATTAAAGCCAATTAGAGTCCAATTCATTGTAATCATAATCCAATTAAATTCAAAATTAGTCCAATTCATTCATACAGAACCAGTTCAAAAACCATTTCCCAGCTCAGGAAACCAGCAAATTGCATAAAAACTTCTCTCTGATCCTGAGCTGCACGAGGCGACTGTGGGGAGAAAAAACTCCCTTTTAACAGGAAGAAACCATCAGAACCAGAACCAGGAAGGGTCCATCTGCCTGGACCAGCTGGGGGCTGAGAGGACAGGAAAGAGGGGACAACAAGCAGCGTAACACCAGGCCAGAGACACCTGCTGAGAGAGAGAAACACAAGTTAATGACAGCAATGATGTCAGAGGGAGGAGAGGTGCATCATGGGAGCTCCCCCAGCAGGCTGGGCCCACAGCAGCAGAACTATGGGGTGTTTCAGGGTCACCTGAGCCATCCCTAACTATAAGCTTCATGAAGATAAATCAAGATCAAGATTAAAGCTGTTTGAATTCTCCAAATGCGAAGGAAAAGAGCTCCTTCATTTGTCTCCATCAGGTCAGGACGCAGCAGACCATCCTTCACGTCAAACGGGAGATAATTCCATCCGCAGCCTTTACAGAAACACTCAATTATCTCCATCCAGTCGTATTAACTGTGCTTCATGTTAACATGTGGGAGCAGCTTGTGACAACACCACATTTCACCGTATTTTTCATCTATTTTTCAGTTACAAACAGTGATGATAATAATATTTTATACTGTTTATGATATTCATTACAGAACCACGTATAAATCTGATGGACGAAGCATCTAAAGCACTTTTTGCTGAATATTTATGGAGCATCTGTTGCTTCAGACTCACATCACAGCTGAGTGTGCTGCAGCACAGTCGTCTTTCTCTAAGTCATTAAACCTTCGACATTTTTCCATCAATGTCAAGGAAAAGAGCTTCGGAAAAGACTGTAGGAGCTCATGTTTTTAACAATTCCCTCAGACCTGGAGAATTATGCATTATTAAGTCGTGGCCACCCTTGAGCCTCAGCTGCAGCTGTTTCTCAGTGAACGTGCACAATATTTTACATGCATTCTGCAACTTTTCTATGTTTAGATTCAAAATAATCAGCTGAGGTGGACGGTGAGGAACAGCTTCTGTGTTCTGCAGCGACTGATTGTGTGAGGCGAGCTCAGGGCTTTTAAACGGAGTGATAATTTTCTTTTAGGGAGCCTTTTCTTTAGCTGCTGAAATACATTTGCTGCAGTCACAGCAGTATGTTGCAGCTTGTTCACATAAAGGCTTAAACATCGATAACAGCAGCCTTAACCACAACCAAGTGGTTTAACTCCTAACCCTGACCATCGGTCAGTGAGGCCAGAGGAGAAAATGTTGGGCTGTATCCTGTGGTCTCTTATCTTCCTCCTTCTTATAAGTGAGAAAACAAACAGTATTGAACAGGTGAGCGGTGTCATCCTGATGGGGGGGGCACTGAATTCATATCTCATCACATATCAGACACATGCTGCAGATTTCTTCCTCTACATCAGGGTCAAACTCCGGTCCTCGGGGAGTTTTTGCATGTTTCCCTGCTCCAACCTGATTGAGATCGATGCCTCATTAGCTGGTTTTGTCACAATCGATTTGAAGGCGCCCAGATCAGCTCTCTTAGTTCACAAAAAGGTTTATTTACAAAAAACAAGACAGGGAGCTAAGGCAAAAATAAAGCTGGATTCAAAAGGACTATGACAAAACAAGACTGAATAACATGAGGCATGAAACCAGACTTATGTTTAGTGCAACAAAGCATGGAGGGATTGTGAGGATTCTGCAGTGACTGAAAGTAAACCAGGAAGCTAAATACTGTGAGATCAGTGACATGAGGTGCAGCTGTGAGCAATTAACCAGGTGACTAGAGTGAACTGAACGTGAGAAACATGATTAACATAAACTATGATATGACACACTGTGACAGGCTTGTGCAGAATGTAAGAATCTTTAGAAGAGATCCATTGAATCTGACTCAGATGCATGTAAAACCTGCAGGACAGCGGCCCTCCAGGACTCCCCTGATGTAGAGGAAGCAGTCTGATTTGCACGTGTACTTTTGTTTGCATTTGTCTCCCTGTCCTGCCACCATTCCCTGCATCCTCACTTCCATTTCTGTGCAGCGACAGGCTTCCATCGCTGGGTCTGTCTTTCTGTCCGTCTCTTGGGGTTTTGTCTCTTCAGCAGTTGCTCTGTTTGTGCCGGATAAACTTTGAAATGACCAAAGCGGCGTGGAAACATTTAATCTGTGCATGAGGGATGGATGCCACTTATCAGGCAGCTCTCACTCAAACCGCAGAGACAGATTAGAGTGAAAAGGAAACTCAAACACCCTCTGCTTTGTGGAGATGCATTTATTCCCAAGACGTCTCACTAATAGCTACCTCTGGCCTTTTCGGTCTGTTTGAACGTCTCCGCCGGTGCCTCCCCTCGCCTCACTCAGCAGCACCACTTAGAGAGTGATGAGGAAATGGCCTCTTCCTGATGTACCTTGACAGGATGAGGGAAAGTGCATAAACGTGTGGTTAGTGTGCATGTGCCAGCGTGTTTGAGCTTGCATTTGCTGAACACTTGGCTGCCTGGGGGGGGATCTGCTGTGTAATTACAGAGGAGAGAAAATGAGAAAGACGGCGAGAGATAGAGACAAAATAGAAAGCTGAGAGGAATGTGCTGATTAATGGCGATCGAAGTGGCGTCCCTCAGCAGCCCGCCTCATTAAAGTTCAGTCTGACCCAGCACTCCCTTCATTAGGCCTTAAAACAGCCCGTTTAAATGTGTGTGGTATCCTCTTTAATGCTACAGATGATAACCAAACTAAGCCAAGATTTGTCAGTTCAGACCGCCGAGCCTCAGCCAAATTAAAACAAAAGATTCAAAAGACAGCTTTGTTTGATTGAATGTCTTATTTATAGAAAACTATAATCATGACCGTACAATAACCAGAATTATTTTAAACTCTGACCACAGCTAACATCAGCAGGAGTTCCCCGACTTTCACTTATTAAAACCGCACAAATCCACATTTGTTCATGAAGCATCACACGACCCTCTGAGTGTGAATGAGGCCGCTTTAAACAATCAGTCCAGAAAATTACCTCCTATATCTGCCATTCCCGTCAGTGCTGAGACTTTTATATCCTTGTAAGTCGTTGTTTTCATTTCACGTCCTGCAAAGTTACGGTTTGGTTTTGTCTAATTGCCGCAGCAGGCGGTTGCTTCTCGCCGAAAAAGCTCTAAAAGTCGACCTCACGCCACCTGCTCAGCATCAAAGCCAGGCAGCGAACAAATTGAGCCATTTAGGAGACAGAAACAGAGAGGCCGGGGCAAAATAGAGTAAAAAATGTCCAATATCTGTCCCTGCCTCAGAATGCAAATCAAATAACCATTCGGTTGACACAGGAAGTGTCCCTCTTTGACTTTGGCTGATATATGGGCTTAAACGTCTTTATTTCCCACACCTGTGAAGGTGTGAATGCAACACATCTCTGATTTAATCATTTCTCACCACGCTTGTGTTATATTGCATCACTTTAACATGACTTTAACATGTTTTTTTAATGTTGTAGAAGTGGGAAAAGGCTACATTTTTAGCCTGCCTCACAGGTATATAAGAACTGCTATGTTTAAAAAAAACACATTTTCCAGAAAAGCTGCAGACGTTTAAGGCGGCTGAGGTAGCTTAATGCTGTAAGATGATAAAAACACCAGTTTGACGTTAAATTTAGGCCTAAAATGATTAAATACGTCTGCACTGACTGAAATATTCCAATAAAAACCTGATTAAGACCTTACTCTGAGTGGGACACTGCCATGTAAACTGCATCTTAACCAAAATAAGGTCACATTCCCACTTAGTTTCAGTACGTAAACATGTTTTCACCTTATTCTGATCTTTTCTTCCAGGAAATCCTAGTAAAAAAAAAGCTGTAAAAGCACTAGTTTTATAAGATATATTCGTAAAGTCTAAGAAATATGATTAAAAACACAGATTTCAGTTGTTGGAGCAATTTAAAATGAAACAGGTGGTAGCAAAGACAGGAGATGATATATAACCTTTGTGATTCAATCAAACACACCTTTCACCTCCAGTTAAAAGTGATCTGAAACTATTTATAAGCAGCTTTTTGTGGCACACGGGGGAGTTGCTCGCCGCTTTACGACACGTGCAGGACAGCACGGCTGCAGAGTAACAGGAATCACTTACAAAGCTGAAGAGTAATGACTGATTTCAGAAGGGTGTGCATGATGTGACGTCTGTCTGTGAAACATCTACGGCTCAAACCCTCAATCAGAACACTTATAAGAAGAAGGTCAAAGGTCACATAACGCTTTGTCCATCTCCACCTTCTTATTCTTGGGGGTCCGAGTAGCTAAAATATGCAGAATTGTAAGAGAAAAACCAACGATTTCAGGAAATGTTGAGACAAATCAAACATTTCTCTTTTTTCATCTCATCAGTTGTGTCCAGAACTGTCACATTTGAGTTGTGGACCCTCGCCAGGCTTTTTGCCTTTTTGCCTGCTGCGCTGTAGAGGAAGCAAGGATGACACCGGGAGGGAGGAGGTGACATTTCACAGAAGTATACTTCCTTTCAGATGTTGTTCAGGTGCCAAAAAGAACTTCTACACCGGTGTATCATCCTCTGATAAGCCTCTTGAGCCTCTCTTGTTACAGTCTTCAAAATAACCAGCTGTGAATGATGTCAAGGTCACAAGCAGGAAGACAGAGGAGCGAGGAGACGAGGAGACAAGGAGGCAAGGAGGCTGAAGTTAGTGATATGAGATGAGCCTAAAGAGTTGGGCTTTGCAAACTGATCACAAACAGATCCAAATTACCAGGGAGTATCACAAAACTACTAAAAATGGCTGCAAAACAGCCTCAAATTGCACAATTGGAGGCTTGATTTGATGACTTGAAATGACAAAGTGGGATGGTTTGTGGTTGTCAGTGTTGAGGTTTTGCTTCTCTGTACAGTAGGAGGGGTGGGGAGCGTTTGACATGCCTGTGCCTGGAGCCTGATGTTACATAATCTGTCCAAGCTGATTTTACCCAAGCATGCAGACAGTTGAGATTTTGTTCAGGCTTTTGACATCATCCATCAGTTTTAATGAGAAAAAAAGCCTCTGAAAGGTTCAGTGAAGTTGTAAAAGAGCTGTCTCAGATGATTTAACACCTATAGTCTGACTTCACAAAGGAATCAGTGAAAATGGGTAATGATTTTAAAGGTCCTTTGTGGCTGACATTACAAACAAACCTGTGGAGAGCTCCAGCTGAGGCCCATCTGAGAGTTTAAGAGAACAGATGTGTGATCGCCATTAAAAACGACAGTTAAATAATCAGGTCAGTGCGGGTAAATGTGAGGATGTCTGTTTAGATGACTTACAGCTCACTCTCCTAAAGCCTCTCAGCAACAGATCCCCATCTAAACCTATAGAAATGAACATTTCCAGGTAGCATCAGACGTTTGATCAACCATGCTGCGGTCTGGAGGATAAATCACCGTGGTAACAGAGTCAACAATGCTGGACCGTAGAAAGGAAAGACTGACTCATCACGCTCAATAAAACAAAGAGCAAACAACAAGTGCGTCAGGGACGGATGTGCAGCAGCTATAAATGTCAAAAGCATCATTTCCCAGGGAGAGAAGGACAGTCGGATCACAACAGAGCTCTCCAAGCGGGATGTTATGACAGAGAATATGTTACAGGCAGATGAGCTCATCATCGGTTTCCATGCTTTAATTCAAATCACCCTCACGATGTTTGTCTTCTCGGGCAGTTAGCTGGAAAACAAATGTTTACAAGGTGAGGTTTAAAGCTAAAGGTTGATCCGGGTGATGATGTCATCACCAGATCAATGAAGCTGTTCTGCAGTTTTCACTGTCGGCACTGATCTGTCAGATACTGATCAGTCTTAGACAAGCTTTCTGTCATTTCTTTAAGGAGTCTTCAGGAATAGTTCTCCAGGCTTCTTGAAGGACATCCCAAAGCTCTTCTTTGGATGTGGGCTGCCTTTTGTTCCGTTCTCTGTCAGATGATCCCACACTGCTTCAATAATGTTGAGGTCCGGGCTCTGGGGAGGATTCATCCCTCCATAAGACCTGTTGCCACTGATTTTCAGTCCACTTCTTGTGTCATTTGGCACAGCTCAGCCTTTTCTCCCTGTTTCCCTTCCTTAAGAACGGCTTCTTGACAGCCACCCTTCCATGGAGACCATTTCTGATGAGGCTTGGGCCAACAGTAGATGGATCAGCTGAAGGTCCAGATGCATCTCTCAGGTCCTGTCAGGTCACAGCTGGATTTTTTCCTCTTTCTTAAGGACATCACTTTCAGATCCTGTTCATCTGCTGGAGATAGTTTTTTAGGCCTGACACTTCTTCTTTTGTCCTCCACTTGTCCAGTTTCCTCAAATGTTTTAAGGACACACTGCACACCATGCTGAGATACGCCAAGTTTTCAGCTAATAGCTCTTTGGGAATCACCTTGTTGCTGCAGAAATCCTATTTTCTGTCTGTCAAACTGTGTTTTCTTTGCTGTTTTCCATAGATGCAGCTAAAGAAATAGGAACAAATGATGTGTCTTTGTGACAAAGTGCCTAAAGATCCAGTTTAAAATGGCTTCTTTGCTAAGTTGTCTGTTCTGTGTCGACACAACACTGGTTCATCCCTTGAGTTAGGAGCCTTTTTTCTGCCTGAACGGTTCAAAGGTCAGAGTTAAGTGGCTGAACAAAACTGATCAGGTAACAAGGACTGGAGTGGAAAAAGAAGCTCATGTGTCAAGACAAACTGAGAAAAACCTTCAGAAAACTATTTCTCAAGAACACTCCTTGAAGATAAGAAATGTAAAGAAGCAAGACGGGGCTCAAAAATACAGTGGGTGTCACATTTAGAGATCTTTCCATCAGATTGGACCCGTTCTGTGGATCAGAAACTTTCCCAAAAGAACATTGTTTACCTCTGAATTGTGCCTGCATTTGATGTCTTTTGTCTTGTTCTATTTGATGAGAAAGGTGTTGAATTCTTCATACTGTGATTTATCTTTCAAGAGTTTAATCGTGTACTTCCTTCCAGCAGCCCACAGTCAAACTCTCAAGTTTCTATACCCGGGAAACCTCTACTTTTAATGATGCATAATGTGATGAGATGCTGTCTTTTCTTGAAGTTTCACTTAGTGGAAAGTTGGTGCCAGTGGGTGTAAAAAACAAAAACCCCAAAAACAATATTGTGTCTGTGATTTATGCTGGGAAATGGAATTGAGTGGTAATATGTCAAAGGGAAGAAGACAAAAACAACAATTTTCTATTTCCAGAAGCTGTTAAATCAAAGGAAACAAACGTCAAAGCCTTTTTCTGGGAGTTTTTCCTGCTGGTTGTTAGATTTACTGTCTGTTAACGGCCAAACAAGCTGTGCTGTGTTGGTAAAAGAGGAAAAGTGCTCCACTTAGCCTTAAAACTAACACTTCGCTCTGAGACAGTTCATTTATTATCCCCCTACTGTCCAGCTTTACAATATTTAAGGTTGATACCTCAGTGTTTGTGCTCATAAAGAAGAATTCTGCTTCCTCTTTGCTTTTTAACCATAAAAGAATTAGATTTCACTCAGAGTGGCTCAGCAACAAAGCAGCTCCTGCTGTTTTATGTGTGAAATTGCTGTTACCTTAATTCAATTCTTAGGATTCAGTGTTGACAACCGTTTTGATGAATATGTGTCGTGTTTATTTCTCATTTCTTTTCATTCCAACTTTGGGTGAAGATAAATGAGTCTTCTTTCTTCTTTTGTGTTCTTTTAACATAAATATTGGTTTCTTGTCTGAATGCCTGTTGCTGCATGAAATGAAATGTGCCAAACAGAGCATGCATCTCTCAAAGAAAATCCCCCAGACCCTGTTTTTCTGTTGCTTTTGGTAGATAGAGGGAGCTGCTCTCCTGTAGTTAGCCTCCCTCTGATTAGTGAGTGTGACAATTTGATGATGATGATTTCAGAGCAGCCTTTTCTATCTGAGAACATGTGTCCCAGTCACACAGTTTCCACTTTATTGAGTAACAAACGGGTCATTAGGCTAAAGACAACATCCTTTAAACCGGCCGATTCCACACTGCACTGGTTTTAAGATGCATGAATGTAATTCTCCTGCTCCATTTTTAATGAGAGGAGATTGAAAGTATTGGCTTTATTTGATTTGAGGACAGTTCAAATGAATACTCCCTGCACCAAATGGCCATCTGCTCTAACCTTGTTCCATCGACCATAAACAGGCCGGCTCCATCAGAGAAAAAAAAAAGTCCTGGCCAAATATTTACTGCTCTTCGACCCCATTTGGTTTAGTTTGTTCTCTGTTTGCATTTCAATGACCTACGGTCAGTGTCAGAACGATGGCACGTGTGTCCCTGACGAGCCGTCCCCTGATAAGACGCCAGCAGAGGAGAACGACGCAGGGGCCTTGTGGGATGGGAGCAGGGTGAAGGATGGAGTAAACACAGACAGGCTGCTGGTTCACACACATGTAACGCTTGAGCTCTGGTATCAGTGTCCTCACACACACATCACAGACCCAGCTGCACCACCAACCAGCTCCCTGATAACCGCTGATGGTCTTGTTTCCTTTTGTTTTGCGCTTCCTACCTCTAATGGCTCATAAAACAGCCCCACCGAGGTGTCAGGAAAACGCATTGGGGAGCAATTGTTATTCATTGCTTTATTATCTGAATGGCACTTGTCGATTAAGTGACACCTCCCACTGCGCGCCTCCTCAGTCAAGCCTGTGGTGCCTTTAATCCAGAAGCCCGCTAATTACTGCTCATGCAAATCACAGATCAGGGCTCACCAAATATCTTGCGAAAGAGAGGGAGAGGATAAGGGAATGCAGGCGTGTGTCTGTGCACGCACAGATGTGCGGCGCTTTTTTGAATTGCCGCAGATATGGAATTAGCTGAGGAGGATGGGATTGTGCGGATTAGGTAGAGAGATTTTACCAAACGCGGACTCCCTATGTGTAATTCATTTTGGCGTCCTTGAAATTGCTACTGTGAGAAACTCAGCAGCTGCAGCAGAGTCCTCAAATAGGCTGAATTCAGCCCCCCTTACATCACCCACAACACCCACACCACCATCACCACTCCCATCTCCCACTGAAGCTTGGCTGCCTGAAAGCTGCTGGGGGTGTGAATGCAATGGTTTGGGTTTTTGTGAAATTTTACAGCTTCTAAAAATATTTACATTAATCATTGTGGCTACTGGAGGACATGGCTGACAGTTGGATGGTGCTCAGTGTGCAGCTCTAATCCTCTGAAAGTGTTCGTTTGCACTGTCGTCGTACAGAGACACGGAACCGATTCAGTTTGAGACACAATCCCACCTCAGCTTGGCTAAAAATCTCCTTCATTAAGGAATGACAACACAGGAGCACTCTGGCTGGCCATGAACCATAAGGTGAGCGTTTAGCATCTGGCCTGGGACCTTTGTTGCATGTCACGACCCTCCGCTGTCGCTGTGCCATAAAAGCATGAAATACTGTGGACAGCTTTAATCTGGAACTACTAGCCTCCGCGAGGGCCTGATTATTCCTGCAACAACGACCCTGTTTCTGGGAAGATGCTGAGATCTTTAGATCAATTTTCTTTGGAAGTGAGCTACACAAACGTGATTAAATTAACTTCTATTGCATTATAGCTTCTGCAGAAGGGCGGCAGGTTTGGCTCATGCAACCCTGTTTGTCAAAGAAGTTGCAATACTATGTAGAATATAAATATATTTGCCATTTTCAAGGTCTAAACGATTTATAGCATATATATAAGTGAGAGAATAGAGAGTTTTCTAGGCTTGTGTACAAAAAGCAAAGCTCCCGGTTGTCTTTTAGAAAAATGTATGTCAACACACTTTGTGGAGTTTACACAAACTACTTCTGGGGAACTGGGATGGTTCATCCTATGACTTACAGATTATTCGTGATCACAGCCATTCAAACAGGAGATGGGCAGCTTTTTCTGAAGAAAAAGACTCTTATTCACCAAAGTTAATTAGATTACCTGTAAATAAACAAGCAACAAACATTTCTCTTTAAAGGAAGAGGCAGATGAAAAGAGGATTACAGAGTTAGTTGCTGTTTTTCTGTGCAGGTGTCATTCTTTCTGAATTTTACTCAAAGCATAAATCAGTTCTTTATGCAGAAAACCTGCCGAATCTGCCTTATGAAATGGCGTTTTTAGAGAAATTAAAGAGAAAGACGGACTAAGAACCCTCTGAATGACAGAGGAATATGCAGCTCAGGGTTTTCATGAAGCTATAACATGCACTAATAAAACATCATTGCACTGCAGTTGCAAGATAAACACAGTTATTCTCCCTCCCAAGGCCACTTAGAGAGAAATGACAGCCTTTTAGTGAGAATCAGAGGATGACACTGTTACAACTGCACCTTTAAAGATTCACAGGTATATGATGAGCCGTGGGTTATCGAGTTCAACAAAGCTGCCACCTGTGAAAGGGATCATAAAGCGTCCCGCTGCTACCGCCCGTTCAATAAAAACTGAACGGCGTCTCAGCCGCCGTGATGCCTTTCTGCAGAAACCAGAGAGGTCCAAAGTTTACTGAAACCATTACAGCATGCATGTGTACAGGAAAAGGATTATATCACCAATCACCTAATGTCACTGGATTGCCTCAGGGGCCTTAGCTCACCGTGAACCCCTCTGCAAACTCCCCACACCCTCCTCCCTCAGCCTGAACGCTGCAGTACGTCCCGATCTGGCAATCCGGTCCCCAGGTTGGAAATGTTCCCCCCCCAGGCCAGTGATGACGGGGGCCTCTGCACACGCTCAGTTGACTGTTCCAGTGTCATAACAACTGATGAATTTCCCACAGGACCTAAAAGGCCACATAGTCTGAGAAAAGCTGCAGCAAAAAGCCGTTGTTTGACGCAGCAGAGCTCGGCTTTGGGCCTGGAAATGTCCCCTCTTGTCATGTTTAGTTATGTCTCTGGATCAGATCAGACGGCATCAACTTTCACCCTGAAAACTGTAAAGCTTTCCCTTCTACGAGGGGTCATTCCAGCGGGGGTTTCTTAACATGTTCATCCTCCTAAACAGGCAGAAATCATTGCAGCCTGTCAGGATTCCCCCAGAGAGTCACATGATGAGTGGAAGAGGCCACGAGATGATCACCAGAAGAACACATATCTACATGTGTTACATCCAGGCTCAGAGATCAAAGAATACATGAAAAACAGGGAGAGATTCTTTGCTTTTCACTCCATAGATAAAGATTAAAGGGATAAATGGTGAGAAAAATAACACTTTTCTATTCTATTCAGGTAAAATAGTCTGTTTTCCTATTAAACTGTTGCTTTTGCTTCCACTATATCAGGGTTAAATTGCTTTGTGAGGTGGGCTTATTCCACCCTGGTCCCACTTTTCTCTTCACAAAGAGTTGAAATGTGAAGAAACTTTGGTTTTAAATCACCTGATAAATGTCCACAGAGCAGTCGGGGATGGAGAACAGCCATCCTGCTTGTTTATGACTGACACTAAAAGCGTTTCTGCTCATACTGCATGGATCTGATTGCTTTTTCACTGTTCATTAAGTGTTATCGTTGCTTTTGTAAAAGTTATCATTACCCAGCGCCTTTGATGATGTTCATTTGCCGTAACACAAAGAAGTTCAGTGAGGAGAGAATATTCAGGTACGTGAAATGAAGAAACTTTGGTGGTTGGAGTCTAATGAAAGCATAAAACAGAGGCAGAGATGCTTAAAGACAAGGAAAAGCCCATCTGGCTCAGAGATGATGGTTTATACATTTATAAATAGCAGTTGGAATTATTTAGACAACACGGGAGCAGCAGAAATAACCAATATTCATAAAGGAAGAGATATTGAACCAAGTTGACTCTATTTCCTGAGGTCTTAATGAAATATCTGCAGCATGCTTTGGTCAGTTTAGCAGAGACTCCCTCTTTCAGGCCAGATTTTTATTATTATTATTGAAATCCAGTCTCGTGGAAAAACGTGACGCAGTTCCATAACTAAAACCTTTTTTCTCATTCAAAGTAACTTATTTCATCTGGTTTGGGTCTGTTTATCTGAGGGGGCGGGACTCTGCAGCCCAATAATTCAGGAAAATGATATTTCAATACGATGCATTGGTATAGAGATGTTTTTCTAACCTTAACTTTATTGTTTTTAATACCCAACCTGAACCAAGAAGGTTGCATCGAGTAAAACTGCGAGAAAAGGGCGAGGAGGAAGGAAACGGTTCAAAACCATGACTTAAATAGACTCATTTGTTCTGGTTTTGGCATCTTCTTCGGTTGTGATGTTGATGCTGCATTCAGGAACAAATAAATGCAAAATATTTCAGTTGCTATTCTTGATCTAATAAAACATTAAACAAAGTATCACTTTATTGGCTCGATTCTCGACTGAAGTAAATGCAACTCCAGATAAGAGTTTGCAGCGAACAGCACAGCGACAGGATGTAGAGTTGTTGCTGGAGATAAAGATGAGAAGTCTGGATAATTCTGCTCCGAGCTGAACACCCTGAACATCTGAACCAGCTGGTGACAGTACTTTCAGATCCAGGCAGATAAAGTCAAAATGCTGTTTTTAAGTTGTTTCAGGCGCCTAAAGATGAGCTCTGAATTCAATTCAATTCAATTCAACTTTATTTATAAAGCGCCAGATTACAACAATTGTCATCTCAAGGCACTTAAATAATAAAGTCCAATTCAAGCCAATTGGAATTCAATTCATTGTAATCATAATCCAATTAATTCATATGGAGCCAATTCAAAAATAATATCCGAGCTAAGGAAACCAACAGATTGGACCGGAACCTGTCTTCAGTCCAATCTCCCGTCCTGAGCCTGAGGGACTGTGGAAAGGAACAACTCCCTTTAACAGGAAGAAACCTCTGGCAGAACCAGAACCAGGAAGAAACCTCTGGCAGAACCAGAACCAGGAAGAAACCTCTGGCAGAACCAGAACCAGGAAGAAACCTCTGGCAGAACCAGGAAGAAACCTCTGGCAGAACCAGAACCAGGAAGAAACCTCTGGCAGAACCAGGAAGAAACCTCTGGCAGAACCAGGACCAGGAAGAAACCTCTGGCAGAACCAGAACCAGGAAGAAACCTCTGGCAGAACCAGACTCAGGAAGAAACCTCTGGCAGAACCAGGAAGAAACCTCTGGCAGAACCAGACTCAGGAAGAAACCTCTGGCAGAACCAGAACCAGGAAGAAACCTCTGGCAGAACCAGACTCAGGAAGAAACCTCTGGCAGAACCAGAACCAGGAAGAAACCTCTGGCAGAACCAGGAAGAAACCTCTGGCAGAACCAGACTCAGGAAGAAACCTCTGGCAGAACCAGAACCAGGAAGAAACCTCTGGCAGAACTAGAACCAGGAAGAAACCTCTGGCAGAACCAGGAAGAAACCTCTGGCAGAACCAGGAAGAAACCTCTGGCAGAACCAGAACCAGGAAGAAACCTCTGGCAGAACCAGACTCAGGAAGAAACCTCTGGCAGAACCAGGAAGAAACCTCTGGCAGAACCAGGAAGAAACCTCTGGCAGAACCAGAACCAGGAAGAAACCTCTGGCAGAACCAGAACCAGGAAGAAACCTCTGGCAGAACCAGGAAGAAACCTCTGGCAGAACCAGAACCAGGAAGAAACCTCTGGCAGAACCAGAACCAGGAAGATACCTCTGGCAGAACCAGAACCAGGAAGAAACCTCTGGCAGAACCAGACTCAGGAAGAAACCTCTGGCAGAACCAGGAAGAAACCTCTGGCAGAACCAGACTCAGGAAGAAACCTCTGGCAGAACCAGACTCAGGAAGAAACCTCTGGCAGAACCAGGAAGAAACCTCTGGCAGAACCAGAACCAGGAAGAAACCTCTGGCAGAACCAGACTCAGGAAGAAACCTCTGGCAGAACCAGAACCAGGAAGAAACCTCTGGCAGAACCAGGAAGAAACCTCTGACAGAACCAGGAAGAAACCTCTGGCAGAACTAGAACCAGGAAGAAACCTCTGGCAGAACCAGGAAGAAACCTCTGGCAGAACCAGAACCAGGAAGAAACCTCTGGCAGAACCAGACTCAGGAAGAAACCTCTGGCAGAACCAGGAAGAAACCTCTGGCAGAACCAGGAAGAAACCTCTGGCAGAACCAGAACCAGGAAGAAACCTCTGGCAGAACCAGGAAGAAACCTCTGGCAGAACCAGAACCAGGAAGAAACCTCTGGCAGAACCAGAACCAGGAAGATACCTCTGGCAGAACCAGAACCAGGAAGAAACCTCTGGCAGAACCAGACTCAGGAAGAAACCTCTGGCAGAACCAGGAAGAAACCTCTGGCAGAACCAGAACCAGGAAGGGTGGCCATCCGCCTGGACCAGCTGGGGTTTGAGCTCTTTGAATTGACTGATGTCAACATTAGGATCTGATTTATTGGGATGTAGAAACAGGAAATACACGACTCCTCCGCCTTGAACCCATCCAGGTTGGCAGCTGCTGAAAACATCACACAGGGTCACACTCATGGAGACAGATGCCATATACACTGGAGCCGTGGGCAGCCACTCACAGCATGGGGGCACGGTGCCTTGCTCAAGGGCAAAGTAAAGGAGGTGGACTGTCAGTTCGCCAATCTTTGAGTGGCGAGAGCGGGAATCGAGCCGCCAAACCTCCCAGTTATATAACATATGAGCCCAACAATCAGAGTCTTTTCTTTCCAGCCCTCTGGCTCCAAACACAGGCCTGTGGTGCACAACCTCGGCACTTCCTCTGACTCTCACCTGGGATTACACCCGCCCATTAGTTAATCACCCTCACGCTAAACCTCCAAAGCTTCTGAACAACATGAAATATCTCACAGAATCAATCAGCGTTTTACGGCGCTGCTCACAGAGATCTTTGCACCGAGGATCATATTATTCACATGTGCTGTGACATCTGCTGAATTCTATCTCCTGGAATGAAATCTGCCATCCACATGGCATGCATTTTAAGTAAATTGCTAAACACCCCCCCGCCTCCCCGGCAGTGTGATCACTTTATTGTCACAGAAAAGGTCTTGCTTCTTTGATGTTTGTGGCCGTAACTCTCGGCAGGTAGTAAATGTCCTAACATGGAGGGGGAATTGTGGATAAGAGTCTCTGTTCTGTCCAGATAACGCTCCTGTATCACCAGGCTGTGTCTGACCCGTTGCTTAATTTACCCAAAGTACAACAAAGTGGGTCATCATGACCACTTAAAAAAATCAAAGGAAAGGACAAAAAATCCGAATAAACATTTTATTTGGCAATGATTACTGAATTCTTCCTGATTTCATGACACGTTTATCAAGGTTCACTTGATCTTTTGTTTACTTTTTTCCCAGAAAGCAGAGTCAGTACCAGAGTGATGATGTCACTGCTAAAGAAACTGATTTATAGGATAACACTTAAAAGAGATACTGTGGCAGCTGAGTTACTGCCTGCAAGCTCTGCTTTATTCCTGCTCTCCGGAGAGAGACAAAAAGAAAAATGAGCGAAGGCATCGGAGTGTTAACTATCTTCTGTAGGGCCATTCATAGCCTCTCCTGCTGGAAATGCTGGTAAGGAATTCAGGGAATGTGACTTCTCAGCAAAGATCAAAAGGGTTGAACATTAACTGCGCTGAACTCTTCAGCCCTCCAGTGCTGCTCCCAGGGACTGCCTCTGAAGTTCAAGGGTCCCACAGGAGCCCCGCCGAATGCTCAGTGTCAATAACAGGTATGTCACATGGAGCGATTACACACAAACCCGCGGGTTGTCCTCTCTACTTTCTGGCCTTAACGCCCTGCCGAGCTGCATCACCCACCCACCGTGGAAATAAACAAACGATGAGGCGGTCGCAGGCTCCTGGTGAATGTGATAAACGCAGTAGATTAATCATTATGACGCTAACAAAGCACGACACAAAAGCATTTAAAACTCCAGGGCAGAAGTTCTCCGAGTTAATCTAAACCTTTTATGTTTAGCAACATGTGTTTTGCAAGAGCCGCCAGGTCTTACCTAACCTGAGGTGACAACCGGTCTTTAGATTAGCTTTCAACACCTGCAGGCAGAGCTTTGAATAAAGAGTGCCTCTCATATCAGAGAGCTGTCAGAGCAGCCTGTAAATGAGTGAGTCTAAAGATAAATTATCCAGATTAGACACTATAAATAAGTGGTCTTTGCACTGAGATGCTTCTTGTCCTCTCAGTCCGCCGACTGATGCTTTTTAAGAGCCATCATTCAGCCTTTTATCACTGAAACTCCAGCTCAGATCTGTTGAATAAAAGAGAGGGAAAGGGAACACTCTTCAGACAAAAAGATGCAGCAGAGCAGGGATTCGTGTCACACCACCGTGGAACATACAGTGTCCGCTTTACCGAGTCCTTGGCAGCACCAAAGTTACTCCAGTAAGCAGCTACTACTGAACAGGATTTGGGTGGTTGCCATGATTTGACAGTGACGGATGGGGACATCCATGCAGCAGCTGTGGGCCTCTGTCACGGGGCAGGAATGGGAGGCAGGACAGGCTGCAGAGGCCTTTTCTTGTAAGAGGTTCAACCAGCTTCCTGCTGGGGCCCCGGGCAGATTTATGACCAAGCAAATGACACGTTAAAGCAGAATTTTCTGAGGAGTCGGAAGCTTGGGTGTGGACCAATCTGCATGTCTGTCATGCCTGAGCTCAGGTCAAAGGTTTGCGATGGCCAGTGAAATAACTTTGTTGTTCTTCAGCCGTTTTGCCACAGCTTTGGAAGCATGCGTGGACCTATTGTCCATTTGGAAGGTTCCTCTGAGTCCCTTTTGCAGGAAAACAACATGAAGTCACCATCATCATGCTTCACAGCTGCTGTGAAAGTCTCAGCCCCCCCCCCTCCACCCCTGTTTTTAAAACAGATTTTAATAAAATATGTGCAGATTCAGACAGTCCATTGGATCTGATCAAAAGCTCCAGAAAAGTCACATTAACATGAATATTTAACAACCCATCAAAGATATGTGAGCTGGCTGAAAAAAAGGATGCTTAGAATTATCCAGGGAACCTTTTCCCATATTTCACAGCATCATCGTTAGTTACTGACCCCGGTTAGTCTTCTTGTAAATCACTTTGTATGCCTTAACTTATTATAAGCTCCGGTTATTATATAGCTGAGTCCCCCACGAACCTCGCAGCCAGATGAGGTTAGACCGGGAGATGCTGATGCGTGCAGTTTTCTCTCAGGTGTCTGAACCATCTCCTTCACTCGGAGGACGGCAGGTCAGCTTTGTAAGCTGCGACTGAGGAAGTCAGTGAGGAGAAGATTGAAGTCCTGGATGTAGGAATCGTGTTTAGTCAAAGTTTTAGACACAGCTTTGCACGTTTTCACCGGTTTGAGCTCAAAGAGACTTCAAATGAGCATTATACTGTACATGTGTAGGGTTTTGTATTTAATTTTGTATCCTATTGTTTTGTGTGTCTTTGCAGCTGTTTTATAGCTCTATCTGTTTCTTTATGTGTGCGTTTATGACTCTGTGGTTGTTTGGCGTCTCTTTGTACAAGAACAGCTCAAAAATGAGAATACTGTGAAAAAGTGGAATATTGGAAACTCATGGTGTCACATCCTTATCAGCTCATTAACTCAGAACACCTGCAAAGGTTCCCTGAGCCTTTAAATCGTCTCTCAGTCTGGGTCAGTAGGCTACACAGTGATGGGGAAGACTGCTGATGTGACAGATGTCCAGAGGACAGCCACAGGAGGTCATTGCTGAAGAAGCTGATTCTTCTTAGAAAGTTCAGTGGCAGGAAAAAGGTGCACCAGCAACAGAAGCGTCTTACCTGGGCGAAGCAGAAAAAGAACCGGGCTGTTGCTCAGTGGTCCAAAGGAAAGTTTGCATTTCATTTGGAAGCCAGGGTCCCAGAGTCTGGAGGAAGAGTGTAATCTGCTGGTGTTGGTCCACAGGAAGCCATCTAGCAGGAAGTTTTAGAGCTTCATGCTTCCTTCTGCTGACCAGCTTCATTTTCCAAAGGTACCAAAAACTTGAACCCCATAGAGAATCTGTGGGTTTTTGTCAAGAGGAAGATGAGACACCAGCCAACAGTGCAGATGACCTGGAGGCTGCTATCAGAGCAACCTGAGCTTCCATTACACCTGAGCAGCAGCACAGGCTGGTCGCCTCCATGCCACATTGATGCAGTAATTCATGCAAAATGAGGCCCAACCAAGTATTGAGTGCATAGAAGTGCATAAAATATCCTTTTTTTATTGATCTTATGTAATATTCTAATTTTCTGAGACACTAAATTTGGGTTTTTTCATTATCTGTAAGTCACAATCATCAAAATGACAAGAAAAAATGCTATTTTAATTGCTTTGCTTGTTTTGTATCTAATTGCAGTTGATTTACATCTGGAATTATTCTGTTGTTGCTTTCTGTCTGTTAGCATCAATCTATTTCTCTCCGAAGGCATCATTAGTTCATTTCAGGCTCTCTGTGGTCGTTTTGCTTCTCTTTGTCCTTGTTGTGAGTCTCTATGGTTGTTCAGATATTTTCAATCTTTGTTTTGATCTTTGTTTTGCAGTCATTTCAAACAAAAAGCTTGGAGGAGAGTCATAATCACCAAAGGGTTTCGTAAATTACGTTACAGGGTCAAAGCTGTAAACAGCGCAGGTCAGGGCTCAGCTGAGGTGACCTTAAGCCTAAAACCCTGAGGCACGGAGCTATTTCTGTCAAAAGTTAGTAATAAAATGCATGCTCTTGTGTACGGCAGAGATACAGAGAGCCCTTCATCCCAGTTTCTTCCTCCATGATCCAACACAGCCAGCCTTTCACTGTCCGTCACACTGCAGCACATGATCCTCACACCCACAGCCGGCCTAATCAGCCTATTTATGAACATGGTGGCATACAAAAAAGACATTTCGTCGCGCCGCTGTGACTGCGCACAAAGACAATAATTGATTTATTCAGTTTGAATAATAAAAGCTTCTTCGTGAGGGCGTTATTCCCCCGAAGTCATCACTGTGTGCAGTCATTTACTACATGTTGAATCATCAAATCTTCCTTCTTTGTTGACGTTTCCTGCGTCTGATCACTTGATGGTAAAGGGGGGAACGGTGAATTAATTGCAGGCAGTGTGGAGTTGCACTCTGTGAACTCTAAACTTAACTGTCTGAGCTGTCATTTGCGGATGCACATGATTCTATGCTGCTTCTCCACAACTATACTCACCCCGAACAACAGCTATATCAAGATGGAAGATGCCTTGACGCCACCATGGTGAAATTACAAGCTTCGAACCAGTTGTGGTTTCTCTGTGTGTGAGAGACATCGGCAGATCTTATCTCCATCAGACGCAGTGTGTGGACACACCAACTGCTTCTCTGTGTCTCCACCAAGGCTCAAAAAGTTCAGCGAGCGTTCATTATTTAGCTGGATGGATAGTTAATGCTGCTACATGCATGATTACATCAGGACGTCCTGTGATGTCATGTTCAAGTTTACAGAAAGCTGCGACTCCCTCGTAGGTCAATGACAACGTCTGCCTTGATTTCATGCAGCCTACTTAGACAAGAAGTGAGCGATCAGTGAATTACCGAAGTTAAACATGTGACCTGGAAACCCCAAATGCTCTCATGCCCTAAAAAACATTTTGGCAGCAGAGTTCTCCCAAAAACAGACCTGAACTATCAAGGTGTCAGATGTTTATCCATATAAACAGTTAATAAATCATCTTAACATTTAATAAACACTATGACATAATGCCTTCTGTGAGCATACATAACTAGATTGGTAAATTAAACTGGGATTATCACATTAACAAACATTTTTCAAACGCTTAAATAACACAAATATTGATTTACAGCTACAGCGTAGAGTCATACACCTTCAGTTAAACGTCTAAGCTGCACTGATGTGGCTTTTAACGTTGTTAAAATAGCTGGACAAAGATGAATAAACCTGACAGACAGACAGAATGACAATGAGGTGAAAAGACATGAGTACAGAGCGAGCGAGAGGGAGGAAAACTAAATAAATGCAGAGTAACAATGCTTTCTATAAAGAGATGTAACCAGACAAGGAAACATCCGAAGGACATGTGTCAGCAAAAGTAAAACAAGAGAAGAAGAAAAGAGTAGGAATGAACTTTAACAAAAAGAGAACAATGATAGCTTCATTGACCTGTCATAGCGATGGATTTTAATCAGTTATTGGATCCTTGTACATTAATGTTCTTCACAGTTTCATTCGCATTTATCCCAAAGGTCCATGTAGAATCACCATTTAACGGTTTAGGCCGGAGTACCAAGAGAGAACGGGGAGAATATGTAAAAAAAACTGCAGGGTGGAAACTTAACTGGATTTGATTTGTTCAATGAGGAAAGGGGATGTAAAAAAGGTCTTTAATACATGATATATGTACGCTCACCGGCCACTTTATTAGACACACCTAGTAGTAAAAGGTTGGACCCCCTTAATTCAGAACTGCCTTAATTCTCCGTGGCACACTTTCAACAAGGTGTTGGAAACATTCCTCTGAGATTGTGGTCCATATTGACATGATAGCATCAAGGCTGCAGCGATACACAAATCTCACGATTCGATACGATTTTATACAGTTTAATTTGATACAATTTAATACACATTTTCTGAAAGATTTTAAAGGGATTTAAAGTGTGATTTGAAATTAATCGTTGCTGATTGGACGGTGGTTTGTCCTTTGAACCGGAAGGAGAACACCGCCAGACAGAAACAAACAAATATGTCACAAACGTGTCTTCAGTGTCTTCAGACTCATGTTTATGTTGTGAATATTACATCATCATCATATTTTCACTAATTGTAACGTCTGACCTTTCAATAAAGTTTGCTAAAAAAAAAATTTAAAATACCGCAATATATATCGATATTTTGTTTCCCGACAAAGTATTGATTTTTTTTTACTTTCTTTTTTTAATACTTTATTG
The DNA here is from genome assembly GCF_036924035.1 of Leuresthes tenuis. Taxonomy (NCBI): domain Eukaryota; kingdom Metazoa; phylum Chordata; class Actinopteri; order Atheriniformes; family Atherinopsidae; genus Leuresthes; species Leuresthes tenuis. The sequence continues at coordinate 2,713,111 of NW_027325378.1, read as the reverse complement.
GGAAACAAAATATCGATATATATCGCAGTATTTAAAAAAAAATGTGCAAACTTTATTGAAAAGTCAGACGTTACAATGAGTGAAAACACAGAACATTAACATAATACAAAACAATGCCAGGGGGGGGGGGTTACATTATACAAAACAGTGGTAAATTAGTTAAAAATGTTATATAAAGTGCGTATCTCAGTGGTTTTGATGCTTTTCTGTTTATAGAATGTAGGATTGTTGTAATTTATTGTTTGAGCTCCTTCTCAAAAATGAAAAAAGATGGTTTGTGATTAGAGAATTTGGATTTGTGTTTATGGTATTTAGCAAGTAAAACAAGCAGGTTGATGATGTAATATTCACAACATAAACATGAGTCTGAAGACATGTTTGTGACATGTTTGTTTGTTTCCGTTTATCTGGCGGTGTTGTCCAGTTCAAAGGTCGGACCACCGTCCAATCAGTGACAAATCACACTGTCCCTTTAAGATCTTTCAGAAAATGTGTGCTAAATCTTATCGAATCGAACCGTATAAAATCGTATCGAATTGTTGGCTGAATGCCGTGTATCGCATCGTGAGATTAGTGCATTGCTACAGAACTAATGGACATGGTCAGCAACAATACTCAGGTAGGCTGCAGCATTTAACCGCTGCTCAGTTGGGACTGAGGGGCCCAAAGTGTGCAAAGAAGACATCCCCCCCCACACCATTACACCACCAGCCTGAACTGTTGAAGCAAGGCAGGATGCATCCATGCTTTCATGTTGTTTACTCCAAATTCTGACCCGACCATCTGAATGTTGCAGCTGAAATGGAGACTCGTCAAACCAGGCAACATTTTTCCAGTCTTCTATAGTCCAGTTTTGGTGAACCTGTGCTAATTGTAGAATCGCACCTGGTCTTCTTCTGCTGCTGCAGCCCATCTTCTGCAGGGTTCCATGTGTTGTGCGTTCAGAGATCTGCTTTCTTTGGTTGGAACGAGCGCTTATTTGACTTCCTGTTGCCTTCCTCTCATCTGGAACCAGTCGGCCCATTGACCTCTGACCTCTCACACCAACAAGGCATTTTCACTGGATATTTTCTCTTTTTCGGACCATTCTCTGTAAACCCAGAGATGGTTGTGGGTGTAAATCCCAGCAGATCAGCTGTTTCTGACATACTCAGACCAGCCCGTCTGGCACCAACAACCATGCTGCGTTCAAAGTCCCTTAAATCCCCTGTTCTTCGCCATTCTGATGCTCGGTTTGAACTTCAGCAGGTCGTCTTCGCCACCTCTACATGCCTAAATGCACTGAGTTGCTGCCATGTGATTGGCTGATTAGTTTGTGTTAACAGGTGATTGAACAGCTGGACCTGATAAAGTGGCCGGTGAGTGTGTATAAACTCATGGAAACGATAGTTTAATATAACACACTCACCTCAGCTACTTTGGCATAACAAAATAAAGAAGTGTGCCTGTTTATCATGAAGTTAAACCAACAAAATATCATGTCGAGTTGATAAAAAGCATCAGCCAATGAGACTGAAGACTGAAGTAATGCTGAACACAGAAATACGGACCTGCAGCATCTCGCAGTTCTGCATCTTACAGCTTTCCTGCCATAATGAAATTCCTGTGGTTGCTTCACCATAAAAACCCTCCAATGTTCACCAGTAAACTATCTTTAACGTGACCTGGTAGCAGGATATATTCAGTTTGCTTTAGCAGAGACTTGAGTGGACAGTGAGCAGTCAGGATATCAGAGAGACTAAATTAAAAACTCAAATGCTATTTGTATCAAGGAATGACGTAAGAACCACAGACTCCACCTGCAGTGATTAAAACCGCTATATCATGACATAATGATGTTTTTTTCACTGTAGTGTTGCACCATTTAGGCTGTTTACATCTTTAAATACCAGATTAGGTTTAAATTACATAGTTACAGGGCCACGTTTATGTTGCTCAGCCTACCCACATGTGCAAAATACTTTGGTGCTCCTCTCTGAAGTCAGCTCTCCTTGAGTAAACTTCAAAAGGCTCACTCATTAATAATTCTTATTTAGGAGGTAGCCCGCTACATATTTGCAATTCTGATGACAGATGCCTGAACTGCAGGCGAGGACAGGAGCTGGATGATGGCACTGGGGAGTTTGGGAAAGCGCTGACGACCTCCTGGAGCACCACAGCCAAGAGGGAGTTTACAAAAGATCCCTATGCATAGCCCCTAAATTATTCTCACACAAATTGGTCTGTGTTTTGCTGATGCATATTTCATGCATTTAATTTATTTGGGATAATCCTTTATATTAGCCTCCGACTCGATGTTCGAGTTAATTAGCTTATGCAGAGAATACAAGAGCAGTAGTGAATATATTTAACATGTAAACCTGTAATTGGAGCAAAGAGGAAACTGCTGTTTTATTTTAAGCCCACACTACGAAGAACATGCGCTACATTCTGCGAAGACAAGACAGCCACCATTCCTAGAAGAGTAAATCAGGTGATAAACATGCAAGGACGAAAGTAAAGTCAAAGGCACATGTACAACAGCATCTCTGTTCGAGTATTTAAAGGAGCAGAGAGCAGTGGTTTACCACATTAAAATAAGCATATGCAAGTTCAAATTCTTCTGAAAATTCTATGATGCAATTTCCTATAGTTGTGCAAGATCAATGTTAAAACTCTTTCATGTGACTCTCAGCCGCACCGATAAGCTGCAGCTGGTTTGTTTAAGCAGCAAAAACCTCTGTTAGGTTTTAAAGGCAAGAGAAAAGAAAAGAAAGGGACCGGGTTTGTTGTTTTTCTGTTTTCACATTCCATCAGCTGTAAAACTGGTGTCGGAAAGCAGCGCAGATGTCAGTTTGCTTAACCCAACATTCACACACCCGTGCCGACTGGCCCATTCCCAGGGAGAGACCCGGGGGGGGGGGGGCAAAGAGCAGCGGTGACACCCACTAACACAAAACCAGCAGGTAAACAGACAGGCGGTATGTCAGACTATCCCCTCACAACAAGCTGCGCTCCAAACGGAGAATTTCAGCAGATTATTCAGCGCCTGCAACTTGATCACTCTGCCTTTCCCCTTTCTCATGGCCCCCGTCTAACTTTCAGCATCTGTGTAAACGCTAAGATAATTCACCCGTCGGCTCCCTGCTGAGAGTGTGAAGAGAGCAGAAGATGAGTAAACCACTTTCCTTTTAGATCAGCTGTGACTGTCTCTGATTCTGCTTATTGTTACCAGAAAAAACTTGTATCTTTTGTTGCTTGTGGTGACACCAGGTGACATATGAGTGAACATTTCTGGTATGCACTGCTGAATAATTCAAAGGAAGAGTCTCAACACGTTTTTCTTTCTTCTTTCCCCTTCTTAAGGGCGCCACACAAGTTCAATGAGGCTAATGGCGCCTACAGTGAGATAACACAAGCTTTTCTAAGCAGCGCTGATTGTCCCGCTGACCAGGGGAGGCCCCCCCAACACACCACGATTTCTAAATGACTCCTTATAAAAGCAGCTCTTCTTTTCACAACCAGATCATATGCATAAAGAGAGCAGCAACTTCCCCTAACCGTGACTCAGAGTGAAGATGCTGAACAAAATAGATTAAGCAAAGCTGAATTTTTCAATACCTATATGGCTGTACATTTTCCACAGTCATCAACAGCATCTAAGTGCTTTCACTGGAATCAGAAAATACCCTGCTGAGTTTTATGCATGAGCTTCTGTGTGAAGGTGTCATGTTAATTCAGTTATGCTGAGGCGTGAAAGGAGATGCAGACAGGTGACAACTTGTCAAATCTACAGCGTCACATACCTGCTGATAAACAGAAAGCTATGAAAAAAGAATTGTAATTATGTACGTTGTGTAAATAATATAAAATATGAGCTTCAATGCTGTTTTTATGCCAAAAAGGGGTGTATTTACGGGTTATTTTGTTAAACCTACAGGGTTCTGAGCGCTACAAGCTACATCCAGTGAGTATCATTGCCTCCCAGGGGACAAGTCTTTCAGGGACAACATTTTCAAAGTGACCACAGATATCAGCTCCACACAATATAACCGAGACTGAGTCTTTGTACTCAGGCAAAATCGATCAGCCTCATTTCTTTCAGTTTCAGATAATAAGTGAGGCGTTACGATTGGTAAACATGGCCGTCTGTGCAGCCAGTGTCAGCTGGGCCCACTCTTGCAGCCCAAAGTGCAGCGCCCTCAGTGGAAACTATGGTTTTCACCCCAGCGTCCTGTTCTACAGACGCTGATTTGACTGAATTCTGACTGAACGCTCTCTATTTATACTCAAATTCCTGATGTCTGCAGGTTGTTTGACCATTGTGAAAAGAGCTGAAGGGTGTATTAGTAAGGAGGAGCTCCCAGTGCAAGTGAGTGGGAAACAAAAACATCAATAAAAAGCTCATCTTCCACAAGCAAGTGGTTTTCATGGCAGTGATCCTGATTTGCACAGGCATTCTACCTGTGTCCACACTCCAACTCTGCAGCAGGTTTTGTGAAATTCAGCTGGGTGGATTTTGTCTAAACTTGCTAACAAACACAATCACATACAATCTGCAGCAGCTCTTACTTCACAGAGGGTGAAAAATCCCATCTGAAAGAGTGTAAGAGTGTAAAGAAAGGCCAAATCAACAACTTAATACTTAATTTAACAGCTTAATGACGTGAAAAAGGTGTGGACGTCCACTGAAGACAGCAGCAGAGGATCTTTTATCAGGCGAAGAACACTGTCCAGGAAGTAGATACGTCCCTTAACATGTCCTCCACAGACAGAAGGCCTCATAAGAGCAAATATAGATGGTTCAACACAAGATCTTTAGGCAATGTTAGAATTTATAACACTGTCCAGGAAGTAGATACATCCCTTAACATGCCCTCCACAGAGAGAAGGCCTCATAAGAGCAAATATAGATGGTTCAACACAAGATCTTTAGGCAATGTTAGAATTTATAACACTGTCCAGGAAGTAGATACATCCCTTAACATGCCCTCCACAGAGAGAAGGCCTCATAAGAGCAAATATAGATGGTTCAACACAAGATCTTTAGGCAATGTTAGAATTTATAACACTGTCCAGGAAGTAGATACATCCCTTAACATGCCCTCCACAGACAGAAGGCCTCATAAGAGCAAATATAGATGGTTCAACACAAGATCTTTAGGCAACGTTAGAGTTTGTCCAACTCTGGTCTTTGGACAGATGAAACTAAGATCCCCCTAGAATGAAATGAAGACAATAGTATGGAGAAGTCGGGATGCTTGTGATCTGAAGCACACCACCTGTGGAGGCAGTGCGATGGCACGAGTATCGCTTCCTGGATGAAGAAAGACGATCGGAAAAGGACCCCAGGAATGTAAACACTGACAGCGCTGGAATTAGAGGATTTGCTGAGATGGCTCGGATTCCCTGAGGAACCCAGATCATTATAACATATTTATATTGACCACTAAGGGCTGACTGGCTCTGAGAGAGCAGGCAAAGAGGGCAGAGGGCAGATCAACTATACCTGCACTTAAGTTTCAGTAAATAATAACTAGAATTATACACAAATCTTACAAGTTCACGAGTAACACGTCTTTACTGTTGGATACCGTCAAATTATAACTGGTATTATCATCTTTTAATCTATTTTCTGTAATCTTAAGGTCAGATTGCCATGTCTTGTAAGCCTGAGCCTTCAGACTCTGCGGTCTGCTCTTCTGGTACAGAAACTCACTGGTGAAAGAAGTCAGTGACTCACATTAAAAATGACTGGAACAGCTACAGCGATAGTGATCAGGGCTGAATTCCAATCACCGCTCCTTCATACCACCACGGTGAAGTGCAAACTAAGTGAAAAGCTCAGAAGTTGTGACCGGATCTATATTTAAATTCCCATGAAGGGGCAGGGCGCACTAACAGAGCGAGTCCACAGCACTGAGATCCCTTTCAGTTTTGTCATAATTTGTGACTCTGAGCCAAAGCATTGATTAAACACTGCTGTTTAAAGTTAGGCTGCAACTCTATAGCCTCTTACTGTGCCTTACAACACACAGGGTTATTTCAAGAAATCTTTTTAAACCAAACAAAGTGATGGGTTTAAATTGAATAAAAGTGCCTGGATGGAGCATGATTCCTGGAAAGTCCTTTCCCATGTGTGGGCGGAAAGATCAGTTGGACAGGAGCAAGCAGAAGCTTGTTCTGGTGTTTGACTCCAGAGAGGGCATTCTTTTCTGCACACTCCTGCCAACTTGCATACCTCCCACAATTGTCTGCCTTTTGCCTTTTGCGGTGGGCCTGGGAATTAACTGCTCACCTGCAACAAGTCTGGACACTTTTAAATCTACAGATTCTCTGCTGCAGGGAGTTATGGGAAGTATCACACCTCAAAGATCCATGCAATATGGAAAAAAGAGGACAGGCGAGACAGGATATAGCGAGAGGGGCTGTATGATGTTACAAGATGGGATGCTGGGGAGATAACAAAATGCAGTCACATACAAAAATAAAGCCACACGTGACGTGTGCACATGAGGGTAGTGAACCAGATCCTTTACGTAAAGGGATTAAATGACCGGCGGTTATTTTAATTGAAGATTTGCTGATGAGGACATACTACAGCTTATATGGTCTTACTATTTTAATCACAGCACACCCCCACAGACCTTTAGTAGTAAAAATACTGAGCTATAATGTCACAGCACGACGCATCACCGAAGTTTTTATCATTAAAGAAAAGTCTGAAAGCTGATCTTTGCAGACACAAGTAGCAAAAGTACAGATTTCCTTATTGCACTGGATCAAAAAGCAGGAGATGGCTGTTTGCACACACTTGGTCTGAAATAAACACAAAAAACAATGTTGAAATAGTCCAAAAGCAGCTTTGCTGGTGCATTTGATAAAAAAGCAAAAGGAAGGGCGAGTTGCATGCAGTGCTTAGGTTTGCTCACTGCATTTCACAGCTGCGGTATCAAAAGAGCCACTGGGTGCTGTTGTGGGTTCACGAAGGACGAATTTGTGAATGAAGCTCCTTCCATTTATGGTGCTGCGTGAGCTGTTAGGAAAAGAGGAACGTAACTTGAGATGAGGGTTTCCTCTCTTCGGTTTCAGCTGTTGTGTCTCCTTGTCAATGAATTGTAAAACCACTGCAGTTTGAATCCACTTCAGCGCACCGTTCCTCTGTTTGCTGAATTCACGATTCGGTCGCTCATGACCGAGCAAAGCCATGTTAAAATGTGTAAATGCAAAATGAAATGATCTTTCCCTGTAGCCTCAGTGAGTAACCACCAACATTTCATGTAAACTAACCATATCTTTATTAGTTCCCATTTCTGTGTGAGTCATACGGTTTTCGTCTCGAAGCTCCAGGAGCGACTCTGGAAACTTCACATGTATGTTTTCCCAGGATACCGTTATAACTGTGCCAGCCTTCCTGTAATCATGACCGTTTGTCACCGTTTCCTGAGTAATTTTAAAACTACGAGCATGTGCACCAATGAGTGAGTCATGGTTTCAGGTAGTCGCTGTTTTACATTTGAAACTTTAGCCTTCATAATCGCTCGAGTCAGAAGGCAACTTTCTCTCTTGCGATACAGTAAATTCAAACCTAGCTCTGAAAAAACCTGCAAAGAGAAACGTTTTGAAGGCTTTTCCAGAATCTTCTGTCTGTAAAGGCTCTGCAGTTTTTTAAACTTGTCCAACCAAACAACAATGGCACAGAGATGCATCATTTATCACGTTGAAATTCTTCTTAATGGTTAAGACAAGCTTGGGAAATAGGATTAAAGTTCTCCCCCTGGGTTTGGGTCTACTGGCTCAATTCAACCCAATCACATAAAACAACAAATAGTGATTTTGATACCTTAAAATAAGCTCTTTATATCTTCAAAATGACACCGTAGTGTGCCTGTGGAGTCCAGTATATTGCTCTGTTTGGAGGAGCTGAGTAAGATGGGGGATATTCTGCTGGCTGCAGTCCCAAACCACAGCTGACTCATAAGTCCTTACATTGAATTCAAGCCATTTTCACGCAAGGTCTCACCACCGGAAATACTCAGCTTGGTTTAGAGCACATGTGAGGATGCTGCTGAGGAGATGGTGAAGGAGACAGGATACGGTGGGTTATGGTTAAGTAGCCTATCTGTAATTTGTCATTTTCTAAAACTGTCAAAGCATTTTGATTTCAGTATTCTCAGGCAGATATTCCTAAATCCTCCTTTTTCCCTCTCCATCTGATGTTTGTAGTCTCTGTTTTGGGCCAGCTGAACAATAAACACATCGGCCCGCTCACTTGAACGATGCAAAGTGGACATAATCTGGACTTTAAGCCAAGAAAATGATGGTAAAAGTCTGCAGGACCTTCATCCCGAATAATTCAGACATAAACAATCTCACAACAAAGCTCCTCGAGTGATTTCTGCAACACACTAAAGCTGTGGTGAATGTGTGAAAACCCATTCAGAGAAAGGGTTACAACAGAAAATAAAAGCTGTGCATTAATTTCACAGCACAGGAGCTTCTGTGTGGAGTCTGCATGTTCTCCCCGTGCAGCCATGGGTTCTCTGGCTTCCTCCCACCATCCAAAAACATGCATGTGACATTAACTGGTTATTCTAAATTGACCCAAGGAGTGAGAGTGAGTGTAGACGGTTACTCACTGAGACCAAAGAAGTGGAGCACATCAGTCCAGCTGTGAGGTCTTTCCACCGGCTGCCGGTCCATCAGAGGATAGACTTTAAAGTTCTGATGCTGGTCTATAAAGCTCTGAATGGTCCAAAATACATCAGTGACCTCCTGACCCACTATGAACCTCCCAGACCCCTCAGGTCATCTGGATCCGGTTCTTTATCAGTTCCCAGAGTCAGAACCAGACCTGGAGAAGCTGCATTCAGCTTCTATGCTCCACATGTCTGGAACAAACTCCCAGAAAGCCTCAGATCAGCTGAAACACTCAGGATTTAAGTCCAGGTTGAAGAAACATCTATTTTCAGCTGCTTTTGAATAAGCTTGAGTTTCAAAACGGAATCATATTTTAACTCCTGATTTTATCTTTCATATATATATATAATCTTTTCTGATTTTATCTATTGTTCTTTTTTCTTTCTTTTGTTTAAACTTTAAATCCTGCTTTTTATTTCTTCTGTTTTAATGTCTCTGTAAAGCACTTTGAATCACCTTATTGTTGAATTGTTCTATAGGTGTACGCTGCCTCCTCAGGAACCTGCATTGGATAGAAAATGGATGGCTGGCCACCCTCAGGTAAATACCTACACACATCATCACTGAGAGTCCACATCCAACGCTGCATTTTAGCTCCCGTCACTTTAAAGCCTCCTTAAAAATGACTGAATCTGCTTTTATTGGTCGTCTAACTGGCCACAGATGGTACAGGTCTTTGTCTATACCTGCCAGGGGGGCACTATGCAAACATGTTACCGGATGATCCAGTGAAAAACCCTGAAAGTTAGATATTTTGGCAGGTCAGAGGGAGAAGGAGCTGCCTCCAGTGGAGAGTTTACATGATGACCTTTTAAATACTCACAAATAAATAAGATCCAAACGGTAAGTGAAAAGTTTAAAATACAAACCGAAGAGGCTACAGCTGTTTGCACACCGCTGCCCGGATAATTATCCAGAGATTTGCTCATAGTTACTGCTTCATAGTGTTTTCTGCTGACCTGTAGCTTTCTTTCCCCTCACTCAACAACGTTATTGATCAGCTGAAATTCATGTGTTACTCATAACAACACGAAAAAGCCATTAACTGTGAACTGCAGGAGTGAAAAACAACTGTGGGGAAAGTCCTGAACGGCCCAGAAAACCTGTAAAAATCATGTAAAACGGCTTCATGGAGCCAAGCTGAATAAAAACACAGGTGAGAAGCCACACCTGATCTGAGCACCGGCTGCTGCAGCTCCAGAGGCGTGAAAGAGACTGCAGGCTTCTCTCCTCCTGTTGGAGGAACATAAACAATGCTGCTGGTGCTGCCCAGCCAGAGTGAGGGATTTAGCAAGTGGGCAGATAGCTGAATGAAAGCGAGCAGACTGCTGGCGCTGGTGAACAAACAAAGCTGTCACATGAAAAGACAGAGGGCGTGAACGCTAACGATGAGGTCACACGTTTCCCTGAGGTGGAACACTCCGATGTTGATGATTTGATTTGAATCTTACTAAACACAAACTGGTAGTTATAAATACTAAATAAATCTCTTATAACTGGGTAATTAAAAATATGCTATATTAGCAAAAGTATTGGCTCCTCTGCCTTTACACACATATATGAACTTAAGTAGCATCCCGTTCTTAATCAGCGGATGCTGAGGTCGCCCTTTGCAGCTATAACAGCTTCAACTCTTCTGGACAAGCTTTCCACAGGGTTCAGGAGTGTGTTTATGGGAGTTTTTGACCAATCTTACAGAAGGCTCTCAGTCTCTGCTCTAACTCATCCCAAAGGTGTTCTATCGGGCTGAGGTCAGGACTCTGTGCAGGACAGTCAGGTTCAATCTTCTCTGCACGCCTCAGAGTCCTGGAGAGATGGAAGAGTGCAGCCAATCACCTTCTCTGCAGACCGAATGACACGTTTGCCAGATGTTGATGGAAGAGCTGAGGATGGACTCAATGATGGAGGAGTGGAAGTGCACCATCATAGTCCTTGGCAGGTTGAAGTGCATCCTCTGTTGGGCTTTCTTCATGAGGGAGCTGATGTTCAGGTGTTCTATCGGGCTGAGGTCAGGTTCTTCCACACCGAACTGGCTCATCCAGTCTTTATGGACCTGGTGTGCAGCCATGTTGGAGCAGGAAGGGTCCATCCCCAAACTGTTTCCACAGAGTTGGGAGCATGAAATGGTCCAAAATCTCTTGGTTTACTGAAGCATTCAGAGTTCCTTTCACTGGAACTAAGGGGCCAAGCCCAGCTCCTGAAGAACAGCCCCACACCATAATCCCCCCTCCTCCAAACTTTACACCTCGCCCAATGCAGTCAGACAAGTACCGTTCCCCTGGCAACCGCCAAACCCAGACTCCTCCATCAGAAGCGTGATTCGTCCCTCCAGAGAACGCGTCTCCACTGTTAGAGTCCATCGGCGGCGTGTTTTACACCACTGCATCCGACACTTTGCATTGCACCTAGTGATGTGTGGCTTGGATGCAGTTACCATGGAAACCCATTACATGAAGCTCTCCACGCGCTGTTCTTGAGCTGATCTGAAGGCCACATGAAGTTTGGAGGTCTGTAGCGATCGACTCAGCAGAAAGTTGGCGACCTCTGACCCCGCTCTGTCATTTTCCGTCGAGTTGCTGTCGTTCCCAGTCGGTTTCAGATGTTTGTAGAAGCAGTCTGCGTTACTAGGTGCTTGGATTTATACACCTGTGGCCATGGAAGTGCTGGGAACCCCTGAATTTAAGTATTTGGATGGTTGAGTGATCATCTGATGACACACCGACTCTAACAGAAAATAATCAATCAATTTGTTGTGATGTAGCAAAGTAAAAATAAGCTTTTTTTCCCCCGACCAACACACTGCTTTTGTTGTTCACTTCACCTTAATCCCTTTAGTGACCCAGTCAAAAAAACACGTCAAGCAGGTTTACTTTTAAACAGGTTTACTGGGCTGTTAAATATTGGACCACATTGTAAATACAAGACATTCCCCCACTGCTTCTTATGTTGCACAACAGTTCATATCATACATATTCTTCATATGCACCATAAGAATAATCCCTTTTCTAAGAACTAATCAGAAAGTTTTGGGCTATTAAATCTTTCAGGAGGGGAATTCCCTTTTTTCTACTATTCGTTTCATAATGAAAGCTACAGAAACAAAACCTGTGTGTAAACATCCCACCATATGCCAGTCATGTGTTTGCTGTATTCTGATGGTGGGAAACCCAGTCATCCTTTACCAGTTGTCTGTTTTCTGATCTCTGGGTGGCATTCATTACCTGCCGTCCTGCAGCAGTTTGGCGTGGGATTTGAAGAAGAACAACACATTCCTGTACTGAAGAAAGAGGGAGTGGGAGTTGACAGAAGTTTATTTTAATGAGCTTGGTGTTTGTTTAACCTCCTTTTTTTGCTCTTCCAGATTCCGTCCCGGCTTCACATGACAGTGAATGAAAGAGAGAATCAGACAGCTTGACCTGACACAGTTTGATCACTGTGGTCACAGTCTCTTGTACCAGTGATCTTAGAACAACCACAAGTGCTCAGGAAGTGTTTCGAGTGAAAGCTGGAGCAGAGAGGGAGCTTGCATGCATGGGAAGGGTTGGGAAAAGGAGATACAACATGACGCTGCCAGTGGGATATCCAGTCTGGTGTGCATGAGTAACTGCTCAGCTGACCACATCCAAAGGTTTTGGCCAGGCCAGCAGAGGAGAAAAGGATGTTTGGCAAAGTCAGTGACATGACTCTGCTCTGTAATCAGACTTAAACATTTACCAGAAATACACTGGCTTTCTTTCCTTCTGAGTGTGAGAAGAAAAAAATCAAATGAAAACTAATTCTCACATCAGTACAGTAAATATGACACAACAGCATGAGGCAGTTAGCTTAGCTTAGCATGAAGCCCGGTAGAAAGGGGAACTTTCAGCCATACAGTAGCAGTTAGCTTAGCTTAGCCTGAAGCCCGGTAGAAAGGGGAACTTTCAGCCATACGGTGGCAGTTAGCTTAGCTTAGCATGAAGCCCGGTAGAAAGGGGAACTTTCAGCCATACTGTAGCAGTTAGCTTAGCTTAGCCTGAAGCCCGGTAGAAAGGGGAACTTTCAGCCATACGGTGGCAGTTAGCTTAGCTTAGCATGAAGCCCGGTAGAAAGGGGAACTTTCAGCCATACGGTGGCAGTTAGCTTAGCTTAGCATGAAGCCCGGAAGAAAAAGGAACTTTCAGCCATATGGTGGCAGTTTGCTTAGCTTAGCATGAAGCCCAGTAGAAAGGGGAACTTTTAAAAAGTGGCACTTAGCTTAGCTTAGCCTGAAGCCCGGTAGAAAGGGGAACTTTCAGCCATATGGTGGCAGTTAGCTTAGCTTAGCATGAAGCCCAGAAGAAAAAGGAACTTTCAGCCATATGGTGGCAGTTAGCTTAGCTTAGCATGAAGCGCTGTAGAAAGGGGAACTTTTAGCCATACGGGGCTCATTCTTGGCAGGGGGTCTATAAAAAGTTACAATTCACAATAAACTTGTTCATTTTGGGTAGCCTACTCTTTTCAGTACAGATTACACAAACAGGACACAAAATGATAAGAGGATTTTTCCTTTTTGAAGCTAAACATCTTTGCAGGCAAAGCTAAGCTAAGTTTATTACATCACTTAAAATGTGCATCAAAGTGTGTACATTCCACTTTATAAAACCTGCAGTGCATTAGACTCTATTCTCCTTTGAGGAACTCTTGAGGGTTTTGCCTTTTTCTATACAAACAGATGGTGTTGTACACTGTACAGATTGTGACATGCCTTAAGATAATATTAAGATTTTGGGCAAAATAGATTCACTCGGTTTCTCTGCTGAACATATATCTTTCATCTTAACCTTTGTTTTGTAACTTAAGTCAATTTAATGGGATTCTGATGCAGGCTAGTTGACATATAGTCAAGTCAGAAGACATGGAGTAAGAAACTAAAGCAGCATTACACACTGTTAACTGGATAATTCTTACTTACTGAAAGTGAGAGCTGCTGTAACGTTAATAGTTCTGTGCTGACAAGAAAAGCTGGGAAAACACCTTAAGTACGGTGGGTCAGTTTTAGTCTGACAGTTTGTCATTGTTTCACCTTCACATTAATTTTCTTAAATGCAATTTTCTGAGGTTTGTGCAAATGTCAAAAATTACAAAACTGGGGAGGATTCAAGAAGTAAGCAAATCACCACTAAATGCGTCTGACACTTCCTTACCGACATAAGACATTGAGATATAAGACAGTTAGACTGACAATGTTTTTTAAAAAGATGCTTCTGCAAGACACAAGCTTATTCATAAAGAAATACCACTATAATATGCTGCAGTCAGCATTTCAAGCCAAGCTTAGATACAGTGTCCAGTGTGTGGAAAGGACCCTCACCCAAAGTACAAGGAGATCATGTGTAGATGAAATGCTTTCACCTTCTGCAGCTGTAAGCAGGTTACTGATGCAGAACACCCAGGAGTGGTTTCAGAGTAATGAACACACTTCACTCACTTACTGAACACTAAAAAAAACACGCACAAGCTCAGAAAACCTGCTGCCAGACTGAGAAATTTATTCCTACAGCTTTTTCCAAACACTCAACAGTGTGAAGTGCCAGAAATACTTACAAAACACACACAATATGCGAGTAAAAATGTATGTGGGTTCAGAAATGATTGCATAGCAAATTCCTTTCCTCTTTTACCTCAGTGTGGTTGGATTTAATATAGACAACATTACAACTTTGCGATGCATTCAAGTACCCCAGAAACTATACAGTAAATGAAATATTTATCAGTAACAGCCTAAAAAGTCTAAAAAAAAGTGTCCCTTTAAGCAGAGCACCATGACAGTTGTAACACTAGGTACTTCCCAACCACAAGCACCATAGGGGCCCAATAAGGGTGTATCTGTGTCCTCTCAGAAAAAGGGGGAAGTAGCTACTATGAAAAACCATGCAGTACGTGTGTGTGGGGGGGTTCTGCGACTGTGAGAATGTTTGTGCTCCATTAAGATGAAACTGAATTGAACACTGACTGCTTCCAGCTTTGCATCCTTTCTGCTCATATCAGTGTCCTCAGCAGGCTTGTAAGTGCAGGGGGGGGGGTCTGCAACCAGCAGCAGTAGCAGCAGCAGTCTGCAAAACACAAAGAGGAGATTGGGACAAGTCAGAGTCCTGATATGACTGGCTGTGCACAAACCTTCGTCTCATAATGCAAGCAGCAACAGCTGCTCCTTTTATTGAGTTGAGCATCATTTGTAGTAAAGTTCGATTCAGAGAAATGTGGGGAAACAAAGCAAAAACACCTTTATAATTAAAAGGGACTTCTTCCACATCTGTTCCAAATGAGCAGCAATAAAACTGAACTGTGGAAGAAGATGATCACATGCATGTGTTAAAGCTACGGTTAAAGTGAGCCAAATGTTACACAGTGTTCACAGTCAGGGTTATATTCAAGAAACCAGATATTTAGCCTCATTAAATTTATCAAAATATAATCCTAACATATTTCAGAGTTGGTCTCAGTCCCTCTTCTAATTTCTAAGAGATATTTAGATCAATAAAATGTAGTTTCTTTTCTGCTGAGTCTTTGAATTTTGTGTCTGTAAACAAGGCAGAGGACAAAATAAAAGTCTACTAAAGTCTAAAAGTTTGGTGCCGTGGTCTATCATCAACATTTATGTTGAAATGCTCACATATTTGGCTCATCTTTGGTTATATTATAATATAATATAACAATATTATATATTGGTTATCAACACCGACCTCAGTTCAAAGCCAAATTAAAAGCATTTATTTAAACTGGCTTTTCACTGAAGCTGTGGCTCATCTTTTTGTTGTTGTCTTGTAAATGTATTAATTTATTCATATAGCCCTTTACAACAATCCATTTCGGTACCAAAGTGCTTTACAGCAGATAATAAATAAAGAAAAGAATAAGTACAAAACAATAAAATAACAGTAAACACAATAAAATACAGCAAAATTGAATAAGATAAGATAAAAGTGTCACTAAGTATGTTTTTAGCCCAGATTTAAAGAGGCCCAGGTCAGAAATAAGATGCATCTCGGGGGGGAGCTTATTCCAGAGCCTGGGGGCAGCAACAGAAAAGGCTCGGTCACCCCAGGGCTTTTATTTTAACCTGAACACTTCCAGCAAAAGTTGATTTGTTGACCTCAGAGCTCTGCCAGGGTTACAGACAGTTAAAAGCTCAGATAAATACGATGGGAAGAGGCCGTTAAGAGCTTTAAAAACAAACATTAAAAGTTTAAAATCAATTCTATAAAGGACAGTGTGTTATATGTGATCTATTTTAAATCTATTTCTGGAATTGTGAAACACTTTGGTCAATCTCTGGTTGTTGGAAGGTTCCATATAAATAAATGTTGATCTCATACATCACAGTGGCTCAGTGGGTCGTCCAGTAACCAGAAGGTTATTGATTGGTTAAAGACTGGTTAACTGACAGCTGGAGGGCAGAGGTGAGCCCTTGAGCAAGGCACCGTACCCCCATGCTCCCGGGCGCTGTGATTGGCTGCCCACTGCTCCAGTGTACGGTATCTGTCTCCATGAGCGTGTGACCCTGTGTTCAACAGGTGCCAACACGGGTTAAACGGGTCAAATGAGTAATTTCATGCGACTACATGAGAATAAAATAATCTTAATCCTAACACTGAAGGCATTTCTGCTTGTATTCATCGTTTCTTATATATAAGAAAGATATATCTCTCTTTTCCTGTCTCCGGTAGGTTAATACACATTGTGCTTCTGTGGTGAAGGGTTAAGAAAAACACTTATTTTTAAAGTAACTACCTGGAATTAACTGAGCAGATGGAGGTTCAGCAGCATCATATGACCTAAATATATCCTGAATCAACAGATTTCTGTTAAAGAGCATAAAGAATATAGGATGCAGCAGGCGCTTCACCTCCAGACTAAATCATGTCGATGTGTCCCAGCTCAGCGCAGATAAAATGGAAATAAATGAAGCTTTATCATAATCTATCACATGCTTTCCGGTCTAATACAGCGTGCTTTTGCAGTAAGATCCAGTCCTCATGGAAAGATGGACCTTTAAGTCTTGCAGTTAAATAGAATTCTTCTTCTATTGTTTTGGTATCTTTTGGTATCTAAGCAGGTGTTCGTGCTGATGTGTAAATCCTTGGAACTGAAAGAGGGACTGCTTTATTTTCTGCACTGCTGATCACTCACACATGCAGGCAGCACCTTTCCATATAGAGAGGCAGCATAGGGTCCAGTGTCTTTCTCCAAGGACACTTTGACATGTGGACAAGGGGTTAGAATCACTGACATGCTCACCTGGCTTAAACCTAATGCAGTCCAACACATCAGTCCTGCTGCAAATCCAAATCTGTGTTAAACTATCATGGGTTATAAAGACATGTGTTCCTGCTATTTCATCCATTTAAATTCTGTCTCTCATTGAGGTCAGACTGCTCTGTAGGACTGCTTCAAGCCAGCTTGATTACAACAAACGCACATATCTGAGGACATGTCTATCATTAGGTTTTAAAAGGTTAAAAGATTAAGTGGTAAACAAATACAGTAGTGACCTTTCACAAAGCTGTAAACATGACAGTTTAGCTTAGCTGTTGTAAAGCTAAAGGAAGAGGAAGTAATGGACAGCTGTGCCTTCAGACTGCTCCTCCTCCACTTCCTGCTCCTACACCTCTGACGCTGTTGTGGAAAGTCACCCTGGAATGTATGCGAAACATGTCAAACATGGAGGTGTTGAGTCGTGTCATGTTTGAGTGGTTGATCTCAACCTCAACAACAACACACAGGGACATCACCTGGTTTGTTTAGTGGAAAAACTGATAAGTATCGCACTCGTGCAGGTATTAGGGTTCATTTGAATAAGTCTCACACATCAACATGAAAGATAACTACGCCTAAAGTTTGACTGATGGCACAGATATGCTTCTGATTCTCATCTTACTCCAGAGATGTGCTAAAGAAATGAAGAATTTAACCCTTTCTCAACAGGTTCCTCTTAAATCCCTGCAGGTAGATGTTGTGAAGCAGCATTTAGTGCGTTAGAGATGCTGAAAAGCACCTAAATTACAGAGGATGTCCTTCCTCATGCTGACACATCTCACTTGTTGTCCTCTCATAAAGGCGTCCGATCAGAGGCTGACTTCTTGCGTGACTTAAGTGGCTGTAAAAGCTGGGGCGCCACGTGTCGGTGAAAGTGTATTTCCAGCGGGTGACAGGGTGTCACAAAGAATGTGGGCGAGGCTGTAACCAATACGGCCCAACTGGCACTGTGCCCTCCTCTCGTGATCTCATCCTATTTGTGGAGGTCTGGTATCTGAGTGCAGCTTGGCTAAAACGCCAGCCGTGAGTCACATGGACCTTTACAGCATGGCCTGTGCTGCACGCTCATATCTCAACCTGCACTTTCATTTATGCTCATCTGCTATTTATACCTGATAACCAAACTAACCACAGCTAACACACTGAGGCCTGCAGGAGAGCTCAAATGACAGTCCCCGCTGTGATTCTGGTGCACTGTGGGAAATCCCATGTCATCTGTTGTTGAATAAACCAGGTCAGTCATTTGATAACAATGGCGCTCGAAGGCATAGTCTCGACAATGGGTCACAGGGGGAACCGGCTGGCTGCTGTCCATCAAAAAGTGTAACGCCACCAGCAGGATTTCTCTGTGAGATTTCTCTGTCCAAACAAACCAAATGTGACTTATTTACTGAAAGGGCTGGAGGACTTCGTTTAATACCCAGAAAAAGAAGTCAGAGGGCGTGAAAGACACACATACAGTGAAATATTTATGAACTGTACTTGTATGAATGACTCAATTCAATGAATATCAGTCTATCTCATTGTGGCTCTCATCGAAACACAACAAAACTGCATCTTAACCAACATCTGGCAAAGACTTTCTGGTTGCAATGTGACAAAATCAAGATAAAACCAGTGTGCTCAGCTCCACCGACACAGAATCTATGAAGTGCCAAAACGTTGTTTGGTTGTCTTCTTCCTACACACTAAAAACACAAAGCTTGCGTTTTAAGATTTATATCGTCTGAAGGCTGCTTTGGAAAAGCTCCTTTTTGTTAATCTGGATTGAGAGCTGAAACAGAGAGAAAAAGACAAATCTTCATGTTTAACCAGCTTAGATCTTAACACTTATTCAGTAAGCTCTCCTTTGCCCCGATAAATCCACTTCAGTGGGTTAATGGGTCACAGAGGATCGGTTGGATCTGCTTCTAACTAGCTCAATGAAATGACATCCAGTTTGAGTCACCGAAGCCAAGCGACTCCAGCTGCTTCACATCTCAGCTGTAACACGAACCGGCAGGAATATGCAGCACTGGTGACGCCGGCATGATCTGCGACCCATCCTTCATCAACAACAAGCTTATTACCCAAAAACCTCTTGAGCTGAGAGGCACGAGGGCACCTGTCAGCAGAAACAATCCTGCAGGGAGGTTGAAGGTCTGACCTAGATTGTTTCACACTGGAGGACCACCCCTGATTCACTACCCATCGAGGTTCAAGGCTTCCGTGTGTAAGCAGCAAAGCTTGAGCTGTGGACGAGTTCATGCCAGAAAACATCCCCACGATGCAACAGGGGATCCTCGTCACTTCGCACAGTGCGATGCTGAGTTCAGGGCCAGGTCTTCCTCAAGAGCTCCAGCTTCATTAGGAATGTGTATTTCAGAGCATTGCCAGCGCTAACTGACAGCTGCATCAGAGGAAAGCCATCAGGCAAAAATCCCTCTTTCCACAAAGGAGACGATTCTCCTCACAGAGACACGGCTATCCAGTGGAAGTGTGCTACATGACTCTTTCACAGCCCAACCAGAAATAAATTGGCTCAGACTTTGCAGCTACGCTTTGTAATGAGTCAGCATTGCTAATGTTTCTACTCACACAGCTGCTAGCCTCATAAAAGTCCATTTTCTGTTGCCAAGGACCACACATATGAAAAAGCCTGTCTCTTCCTGCCTCTTTGAAACACATGAATGGCTACAGATGAGGCGAAATAAAAGTGTCTCTTTGCTTCTTTGAAATTCAGTCTAAATCAGAGCAAAACCAGCAGCTGATGAAGTCAACATGTCATATCAGGCTGCTATCAGGTTCAAGGTGGAGGGAGAGGCGGAGCGGCCAAACGAAGTCGCCACAGCTGCTGCCGCTCTGCCACAGAGGCCGAGTGAAAGGTCGTCCCTCCAGCTGAGGGTCGTAAATGTAAGACGTAAAACGGGAAAGACTTACGCTCCCCTCAACAGGTGCAGATCCAGAATGAATGGTTGCCCCCCCCCCTGCTCTGAAGGAGCAAGGACGAGGAGGGATGAAACAGGAACATTCAGACACTGGAACTTACGATGCTGAAAAGGCATTAAGTAAAACAATCATCAGTTGAGAACAAACTTAACTTGTTTGGACGCATGTTGGAGCTTTACATTTTCATGAATGCATGAATATCAATGAGACGTCTCTCCACACACAGCAGGTCTGAAGTGAAACTGGAGCTGAGGGATTTCAACCATTGGATGCACTTCTCAACTTCCTCATAATCAAAGTTTTGACACATGAGTTGCATCTAAAGAAAGTGAAATGGTGACCGTGGTCGTATATTTCAGACATGAATAATTTATGAATGCTTATTTTGTTGTTTGGGATTTTCTAACATAAATCTGCTCACTGATCTACATTAAATTTCCTCGCTACATGACAGCTCAACCGTTGCACTGAATCAGTATGCAACGCTGTGAGACATTAGTTTGTGCTGTCCTTTGAAAACATTTTCAAAGTGATAAAGATGTCTGTGTGTGCTCCTCTCAAGGTGACACCCCAGACTAAATTTATCTGACAAACACTGAGACTACCTGAGACGGAGCTCCTCAAAGACCTGCTGTGATCAGCTTGCATTCACATCAGTTGCAGCAGATTTCAAATTAAAACAGCTGCACAGCATCTACTCCTTCAGCATCATCTACTCCTTCAGCATCATCTACTCCTTCACCATCATCTACTCCTTCAGCATCTACTCCTGCAGCATCATCTACTCCTTCACCATCATCTACTCCTTCAGCATCATCTACTCCTTCAGCATCTATTCCTTCAGCATCATCTACTCCTTCACCATCATCTACTCCTTCAGCATCATCTACTCCTTCAGCATCTATTCCTTCAGCATCATCTCCTCCTTCAGCATCTACTCCTTCAGCATCTACTCCTTCAGCATCATCTACTCCTTCAGCATCTACTCCTTCAGCATCTGCTCCTTCACCATCATCTACTCCTTCAGCATCATCTACTCCTTCAGCATCTACTCCTGCAGCATCATCTACTCCTTCAGCATCTACTCCTGCAGCATCATCTACTCCTGCAGCATCTACTCCTCCTGCAGCATCATCTCCTCCTGCAGCATCATCTACTCCTTCACCATCATCTACTCCTTCACCATCATCTACTCCTTCAGCATCTACCCCTTCACCATCATCTACTCCTTCAGCAAGCATCATCTACTCCTTCAGCATCTCCTCCTGCAGCATCATCTACTCCTTCAGCATCATCTACTCCTTCAGCAGCATCATCTACTCCTTCAGCATCATCTACTCCTGCAGCATCTACTCCTTCAGCATCTGCTCCTTCAGCATCTACTCCTTCACCACCATCTACTCCTTCACCATCATCTACTCCTTCAGCATCATCTACTCCTTCAGTATCATCTACTCCTGCAGCATCATCTACTCCTTCAGCATCTACTCCTTCACCATCATCTACTCCTTCACCATCATCTACTCCTTCACCATCATCTACTCCTTCAGCATCATCTACTCCTTCAGTATCATCTACTCCTGCAGCATCATCTACTCCTTCAGCATCTACTCCTTCAGCATCTACTCCTTCAGCATTTACTCCTTCAGCATCATCTACTCCTTCACCATCATCTATTCCTTCAGCATCATCTACTCCTTCACCATCATCTACTCCTTCAGCATCATCTACTCCTGCAGCATCATCTACTCCTTCACCATCATCTACTCCTGCAGCATCATCTACTCCTTCAGCATCTACTCCTTCACCATCATCTACTCCTTCACCATCATCTACTCTTTCAGCATCTACTCCTTCACCATCATCTACTCCTGCAGCATCTACTCCTTCAGCATCTACTCCTTCAGCATTTACTCCTTCAGCATCTGCTTCTTCAGCATCTACTCCTGCAGCATCTACTCTTTCAGCATCATCTCCTCCTTCACCATCATCTACTCCTTCACCATCATCTATTCCTTCAGCATCATCTACTCCTTCACCATCATCTACTCCTTCAGCATCTACTCCTTCACCATCATCTACTCCTTCAGCATCTACTCCTTCAGCATTTACTCCTTCAGCATCTGCTTCTTCAGCATCTACTCCTTCAGCATCTGCTCCTTCAGCATTTACTCCTTCAGTATCATCTACTCCTGCAGCATCATCTACTCCTTCAGCATCTACTCCTTCAGCATCTACTCCTTCAGCATTTACTCCTTCAGCATCATCTACTCCTTCACCATCATCTATTCCTTCAGCATCATCTACTCCTTCACCATCATCTACTCCTTCAGCATCATCTACTCCTGCAGCATCATCTACTCCTTCACCATCATCTACTCCTGCAGCATCATCTACTCCTTCAGCATCTACTCCTTCACCATCATCTACTCCTTCACCATCATCTACTCTTTCAGCATCTACTCCTTCACCATCATCTACTCCTGCAGCATCTACTCCTTCAGCATCTACTCCTGCAGCATCTACTCCTTCAGCATCATCTACTCCTTCACCATCATCTACTCCTGCAGCATCATCTACTCTTTCAGCATCATCTCCTCCTTCACCATCATCTACTCCTTCAGCATCATCTCCTCCTGCAGCGTCATCTACTCCTTCAGCATCATCTCCTCCTTCACCATCATCTACTCCTTCAGCATCATCTACTCCTGCAGCATCATCTACTCCTTCACCATCATCTACTCCTTCAGCATCTACTCCTGCAGCATCTACTCCTTCACCATCATCTACTCCTTCAGCATCATCTACTCCTGCAGCATCATCTACTCCTGCAGCATCATCTACTCCTTCACCATCATCTACTCCTGCAGCATCATCTACTCTTTCAGCATCATCTCCTCCTTCACCATCATCTACTCCTTCAGCATCATCTACTCCTGCAGCATCATCTACTCCTTCACCATCATCTACTCCTTCACCATCATCTACTCCTTCAGCATCATCTACTCCTGCAGCATCATCTCCTCCTGCAGCATCATCTCCTCCTTCACCATCATCTACTCCTTCAGCATCATCTACTCCTGCAGCATCATCTACTCCTGCAGCATCATCTACTCCTTCACCATCATCTACTCCTTCACCATCATCTACTCCTGCAGCATCATCTACTCCTGCAGCATCATCTACTCCTTCAGCATCTACTCCTGCAGCATCATCTACTCCTGCAGCATCTACTCCTGAAGCATCATCTCCTCCTGCAGCATCATCTCCTCCTGCAGCATCATCTACTCCTTCACCATCTACTCCTTCACCATCATCTACTCCTTCACCATCATCTACTCCTTCAGCATCATCTACTCCTGCAGCATCTCCTCCTGAAGCATCATCTACTCCTTCAGCATCTACTCCTGCAGCATCTCCTCCTGCAGCATCATCTACTCCTTCACCATCATCTACTCCTTCACCATCATCTACTCCTGCATCATCTCCTCCTGCAGCATCATCTACTCCTGCAGCATCATCTACTCCTTCACCATCATCTACTCCTGCAGCATCATCTACTCCTTCACCATCATCTACTCCTGCAGCATCATCTACTCCTTCAGCATCTACTCCTTCACCATCATCTACTCCTTCACCATCATCTACTCCTGCAGCATCATCTACTCCTTCAGCATCATCTACTCCTTCAGCATCATCTACTCCTTCAGCATCTACTCCTTCACCATCATCTACTCCTTCACCATCATCTACTCCTGCAGCATCATCTACTCCTTCACCATCATCTACTCCTGCAGCATCATCTACTCCTTCAGCATCTACTCCTTCACCATCATCTACTCCTTCACCATCATCTACTCCTGCAGCATCATCTACTCCTTCACCATCATCTACTCTTTCAGCATCTACTCCTTCACCATCATCTACTCCTGCAGCATCATCTACTCCTTCACCATCATCTACTCATTCAGCATCTACTCCTTCACCATCATCTACTCCTGCAGCATCTACTCCTTCACCATCATCTACTCCTTCAGCATCTACTCCTTCACCATCATCTATTCCTGCAGCATCTACTCCTTCACCATCATCTACTCCTTCAGCATCTACTCCTTCACCATCATCTACTCCTGCAGCATCTACTCCTTCACCATCATCTACTCCTTCAGCATCTACTCCTTCACCATCATCTACTCCTTCACCATCATCTACTCCTGCAGCATCATCTACTCCTTCAGCATCTACTCCTTCACCATCATCTACTCCTTCAGCATCTACTCCTTCACCATCATCTACTCCTGCAGCATCTACTCCTTCACCATCATCTACTCCTTCAGCATCTACTCCTTCAGCATCATCTACTCCTGCAGCATCTCCTCCTGAAGCATCATCTACTCCTTCAGCATCTACTCCTTCAGGATCATCTACTCCTGCAGCATCTCCTCCTGAAGCATCATCTACTCCTTCAGCATCTACTCCTTCAGCATCTACTCCTTCACCATCATCTACTCCTTCACCATCATCTACTCCTGCAGCATCATCTACTCCTGCAGCATCTACTCCTTCACCATCATCTACTCCTTCAGCATCATCTACTCCTGCAGCATCTCCTCCTGAAGCATCATCTACTCCTTCAGCATCTACTCCTTCAGCATCTGCTCCTTCAGCATCTACTCCTTCACCATCATCTACTCCTTCACCATCATCTACTCCTGCAGCATCTCTTCCTGACGCAGCATCTCCTCCTGAAGCATCATCTACTCCTTCAGCATCTACTCCTTCAGCATCATCTACTCCTTCAGCAGCATCATCTACTCCTGCAGCATCATCTACTCCTTCAGCATCATCTACTCCTTCAGCAGCATCTACTCCTTCAGCATCATCTACTCCTTCAGCATCTCCTCCTGCAGCATCATCTACTCCTTCAGCATCTCCTCCTGCAGCATCATCTACTCCTTCAGCAGCATCTACTCCTTTAGCATCTACTCCTTCAGCATCTCCTCCTGCAGCATCATCTCCTCCTGCAGCATCATCTCCTCCTGCAGCATCATCTACTCCTTCAGCATCATCTACTCCTGCAGCATCATCTCCTGCAGCATCATCTACTCCTGCAGCATCATCTCCTTCAGCATCATCTCCTCCTGCAGCATCATCTACTCCTGCAGCATCTACTCCTTCAGCATCATCTACTCCTTCAGCATCATCTACTCCTTCAGCATCATCTACTCCTGCAGCATCATCTCCTTCAGCATCATCTCCTCCTGCAGCATCATCTCCTCCTGCAGCATCATCTACTCCTTCAGCATCATCTACTCCTGCAGCATCATCTACTCCTTCAGCATCATCTACTCCTTCAGCAGCATCTCTTCCTGCAGCATCATCTACTCCTGCAGCATCATCTACTCCTTCACCATCATCTACTCCTGCAGCATCATCTCCTCCTGCAGCATCATCTACTCCTTCAGCATCTCCTCCTGCAGCATCATCTCCTCCTGCAGCATCATCTACTCCTTCACCATCATCTACTCCTTCAGCATCATCTACTCCTTCAGCAGCATCTCCTCCTGCAGCATCATCTACTCCTGCAGCATCATCTACTCCTTCAGCATCATCTACTCCTTCACCATCATCTACTCCTGCAGCATCATCTACTCCTGCAGCATCATCTACTCCTTCAGCATCATCTACTCCTGCAGCATCATCTACTCCTTCAGCATCATCTACTCCTTCAGCAGCATCTCCTCCTGCAGCATCATCTACTCCTTCAGCAGCATCTCCTCCTGCAGCATCATCCACGACGTAGCTGCGTTGTACTGCCGTTATGCGCCAGGGGCCCATTTACTCGTCTGACTTTTCCTCCTCGTAAGTGAGGCTGAAGAGCATCCCCTCGACTGGTTTGTTTCTCCGAGGTTTTGCTTCCCCGGGGCTCCTAAAATGCAAGCTTTTGAATGGTGTGAGGAGGCCAGAGTGCCTGGAGAGAACCCCTGCATACACGGGGAGAACATGCACACGGCGCTAACCCCCAAACCACCTGCAGCCCTAGTAACGCTAATAAAAACACCCCATAGAAAAAACAAATAATGCAAATAATGCAAATAACCTTCCCATTTAGGTCATGAACCACAGTTTCCTCAGTGAAAGTCCTGCTTTCATCATTAACAGCCCCCATCTCCTTCCCCTAAATCCAAACTTTATGTGTTTACCCTTAAAAAAGCTGCTGAGAAAATTTCATGGAGGTTCATGGAGCACTTAAAAAGATGCTAAAGAAGTTGTGCCTATTCAAAATATTTCAGTAAGACCACTTTAACCCAGATAGCAGGTTTTCAGGTGTAAGATGCACTTCCAAGCAACAGTTCTCCAGCTTTCTGAAACCCTTAAAGTGTCCTGATCAACAGTTCTGCAGCTTTCTGAAACCTTTAAAGTGTCCTGATCAATAGTTCAGCAGCTTTCTGAAACCTTTAAAGTGTCCTGATCAACAGTTCTGCAGCTTTCTGTAACCTTTAAAGTGTCCTGATCAACAGTTCTGCAGCTTTCTGAAACCTTTAAAGTGTCCTGATCAATAGTTCTGCAGCTTTCTGAAACCTTTAAAGTGTCCTGATCAACAGTTCTGCAGCTTTCTGAAACCTTTAAAGTGTCCTGATCAATAGTTCTGCAGCTTTCTGAAACCTTTAAAGTGTCCTGATCAATAGTTCTGCAGCTTTCTGTAACCTTTAAAGTGTCCTGATCAACAGTTCTGCAGCTTTCTGTAACCTTTAAAGTGTCCTGATCAACAGTTCTGCAGCTTTCTGTAACCTTTAAAGTGTCCTGATCAACAGTTCTGCAGCTTTCTGAGACCTTTAAAGTCTCCTGATCAATACTTCTGCAGCTTTCTGAAACCTTTAAAGTGTCCTGATCAACAGTTCTGCAGCTTTCTGAAACCTTTAAAGTGTCCTGATCAATAGTTCTGCAGCTTTCTGAAACCTTTAAAGTGTCCTGATCAACAGTTCTGCAGCTTTCTGAAACCTTTAAAGTGTCCTGATCAATAGTTCTGCAGCTTTCTGAAACCTTTAAAGTGTCCTGATCAACAGTTCTGCAGCTTTCTGTAACCTTTAAAGTGTCCTGATCAACAGTTCTGCAGCTTTCTGAAACCTTTAAAGTGTCCTGATCAATAGTTCTGCAGCTTTCTGAAACCCTTAAAGTGTCCTGATCAATAGTTCTGCAGCTTTCTGAAACCTTTAAAGTGTCCTGATCAACAGTTCTGCAGCTTTCTGAAACCTTTAAAGTGTCCTGATCAACAGTTCTGCAGCTTTCTGTAACCTTTAAAGTGTCCTGATCAACAGTTCTGCAGCTTTCTGAAACCTTTAAAGTGTCCTGATCAACAGTTCTGCAGCTTTCTGAAACCTTTAAAGTGTCCTGATCAATAGTTCTGCAGCTTTCTGAAACCTTTAAAGTGTCCTGATCAACAGTTCTGCAGCTTTCTGTAACCTTTAAAGTGTCCTGATCAATAGTTCTGCAGCTTTCTGAAACCTTTAAAGTGTCCTGATCAATAGTTCTGCAGCTTTCTGAAACCTTTAAAGTGTCCTGATCAATAGTTCTGCAGCTTTCTGAGACCTTTAAAGTGTCCTGATCAACAGTTCAGCAGCTTTCTGTAACCTTTAAAGTGTCCTGATCAATAGTTCTGCAGCTTTCTGAAGCTCTTTCAGAGTTTTTCTTTGGACATTTTTTTTTCCTCATCTTCAGTCCTTGTTCCTGAACATTTTCAGTGTTTTTCCTTTGTTCAGCCACTTAACTCTGACCTTTGACCCATTCAGGCAGAAAAAAGGCTCCTAACTCAAGGGATGAACCAGTGTTGTGTCGACACAGAACAGACAACTTAGCAAAGAAGCCATTTTAAACTGGATCTTTAGGCACTTTGTCACAAAGACACATCATTTGTTCCCATTTCTTTAGCTGCATCTATGAAAAACAGCAAAGAAAACACAGTTTGACAGACAGAAAATAGGATTTCTGCACATCTCAATAAAGGAGCTGCAGATTATCTCATTATTCTGGCAATATATGAAAAAAGTAGTTGTTTGCACTGTATTGCATCATCTTATGAACAAAACTATTAGAATTAGTAGATATTTGCTTTAAAACAGTGTTCTTTCCTCACAGATTAATGTTTTTTCTTACTTTTCACGGGTAATCCAGCAGTTTTTTATTATTACAACACTGTGATGAAGCATAAAAGCTGTTATGGAGGAGATGAACATGCTGTAAGAACCTGTTTTATCTGAAGAATTAATCTAAACTGAAAATCTAAAGTGATGTGAACTGATTTTGGGACACTTAGCTGTTAGCTGGGCAAATATTTAACTTGATAAACCACTGGCATTGCTCACAGTGCGCATTGTTTACCGACTTCCTCTGGCAGTGAGTATATTTGTGCAGAATTGTTCAACGACACATAGGAAGCAGTTGGAAGAGACATATGATTACTATGGAAGTCTGTCATGTTCGCTCATGGTGATATTAGACGAACTGTTCTCCGTGACATTCGTGGAATTCCAGCCGGTTTACTCGTCTTTCATCTCCACATCCAGTCATTAACAAACATCCCCCACAAATCCAATAAAGGAACAACAAGCCCTCACATTGGCGTTGTGATCGGACAGCATTTATTTCCTGCTGTAGGAAGGACGCCATTATCATGGAAATCAGGATAAAGATTTAATTCGGGCCTTTCCACTTCTTTATGGCCCATAATTTGTGACTAACAGAGACGGATGACGAAAAACTCGGTTATTGGTTTAGTGAGAAATTTAGGTTGAAAGCTTTGAGGTTGGGCTCTTTATTCCACTGCGAGATCTGACATTTCTCAGGATGTCACCTGGTTGACCGAACTGTGAACCGTCTAATGCTGTTAAAGATGAGCATATCCCATTTATTTACACGTCACAAGGATTTTTGTGTAGTTTTTGTGCCTAGAAGGCAACAGATGAAGCTCTGCGTGTTCAGGAGGAAACGATCATATAACCGACAAAGTCTAGACATGCGCTTCATACCAAAGTGACACCTGATAAATTAACCTGGAGAGGATGAAATATTCTATTGTTCACATATCAATAACAAGGGGAAAGAGCAGCTCTGCATCTGTCAAAAATGGGGAAAACAGAAAGAAATACGCTGTCCTTACACATCATCTTACGCTGGATCACTTTCTTTGATAATCTACTCAAAATGAGGAAGTCTAATTGCGTAACTTTAACTGCTCCTCTGACAAAGCTCGAGCACTTTTAGAAAAGTCAAGAGGTTTCCGACAGGGCTACCTGCAAAGTGAACACGTTGCAGTGCTTCTCAGCTAAGAGGCTGTGCCTATGATGGCGTTCCAAGTCCCTCACGGATATCCCACAACCCTGCAACCTCTCTGCTCCAAATCCTGTCATTTTAAGCAATAACTAATAAGTAATCCAGCTTCACAGGACGGTGGAGTCCGACTTTGAGGCTCTGCATTAATCAACAGCTCGAGTTATGTGTGAAACAGGAAGCTTTGGGTCCTCTCTGCTACATTTTCTAGTGATAAATTGCTGCCTCTTGACAAGGAAACTGCACTTTAGTTGTGAAGTTGCTTTACGAACATTTAATTCAGCTTCTTTTATCTCGGTCGCAGAAGTTGAAGGACCCCCCCCCCCCCCTTCCCTATCAATTTCTTCAGCTGCCTTTGAACTCTCTCAAACATGGAAGGCTAAATATTTACACATCAGCCCTTGCTTGTTTAATGTTAAAGGCACACTCACACAGCAGAGTAAATGAATGAAAAACCTTTAGACAAAACACCTCAAGCGGATGATGAGTACCAGGCCACTTCACAATGCCGGTCCCACAGGTTCAACCTCCTTTTCAGGGCATGGGAGACAGGGAAGCAGAGGTCTGCTCGGGGGCTCAGAGGAGGAGCACAGACCTGCTGACACTGCTGTCTCTGTGAAAAGAGGCAATCTGTGCATTTAGAGTTGGCTCAAGCTCAAAGAGATTAAACCGAGGTGGGCTGGATCACCATGTGAGGGCATTACAGACAAAGACGACAAGCCATCTGATCAGCTGAGAGCGCATTCATCATCACCAAACAATGAGGCGCGCCAATCTTTGTTTCACCATCTTTCCTTAAACGACTCAAACCAAAGCCATCTCCAAAGCAGCAATGCTATATTTAGCTGTTTTTCAGACCCTCTCATGAGCATTTTTGCAAAAATAGTTCCAATTGACAAAGTAAGTGACTTTTACGATGGTTATCTCTGGTCTGTGAGCTGCTTGCACATGCTCAGTGTTGTCCTTTAGGTGCCTCAGAGGGCTGAGGACAGAGGGAGGAAACGTTCAAGGCTTCTCTGGGTCATCATTATACGCTTAAACATCCCCAAAATCCCAGCTCAGACGCTGCATTTAACTTATTTCAAAGGCAATTTCCTTAGACGATGCTGCTTTCAGTGACTTGTTTTTGCTGTTTGGCGACAGAAATAGGAAAATACTGGACATTTAGGGGGGCTATATCATTTTATTCAATCACATTCATGTGCACTGAAGACACAAAACACGTGCTGTGTGGGTGAAGAATCTGCAAGAGCATGTGGAGCGTTTATTTCTTGGCATGCAGCTCTGAGTAGTTTAGATTCAAATGTATTCAATTCCAAATGCACTCCAGGTTTCCCACTTACATCACTGGCTACTTCCCAGGTCAAGGATCATCACTTTGTAATAAAACACATTGCATTAATGAAAGAAAGGTTAAATTCTCAGTGTTAAAGATGGTCCTGAGGGTTATTTTGTGGCAGTTCGGGCTATTGTTCTGCCTTTCTTTCAGTCTAAGCTCGGAAATATCGGTTAGTTCAGAGGAAGAAAGGCTTTCCTGAAGCAACGTGAGTGAAAACGGGCTCTGGGTTAAGGTAGGGCCGATAAGGCATTAGAAGTGGTTGCTGAACTTAAATCAACGGGTCGAGTGTGAACTGGGACACTGAGAGGTGTCCACTTGAAAATGGGTCATTGAAATAAAGTGTTACTGCAAAGCAAGGTTTAACAAACAGTACATTAGCCCTGCCAGCTGATGTATGAAACCTCCTGAGTCTGAATCCTTCCACATAAGATGCAACCGAACCAGTTCCTGTCACTCTTTATGCAGACTTGAAGCTGGGTAGGACTTTTGGTGACACTGAGGCAGTTGGACAGCGAAGAGAAAGAGCTGTGAAGGCAGGCTTGAATCCACTCTCCTATTCTTAATCCTTAATCTGTTTACATACAAACAGACAGACCCTGCTAATTCTCCGTAAATGAAGCATCTGTTTTATCTGCCACTAAATCCAAAAAGTGCCTCAGTCAGTCAAAGAGGAGCTGAAGTTCAACGTTAAGGGACAAAATACTCAAGGGAAGGATTAGCTCATGAAATGTGATCAAGGGCCGAGTGTCAGTGGTAAAGAGCAGCAGTGAAGCCTTTTCTTTGCATTCTGCATTCATAAGCGTTTGTTAAAACTACATCAATCCGTAAAATGTGTTCCTGAAGGCAGCATATGTTGCTGTAAAGTCTCAGTGAACTTTTCTGCATTAATGCTGCCGTCACAGAAGTGGAAATGAGCTTTGCCCCCTGATCCAACCCCATACCATCACAGAGCCTGGCTGCAGGGACTGGCTGCTGACAGCAGGCTGGATGCTGCTTTTGCTCTTTGCTCCATTTCTTCCAACAAAGATGTGGAATACTGATGGGTCTGACCACAGCACACATTTCCACCGTGTGACGGTCCATCCCAGACGCCTCCGAGCCCAGAGAAGCTGACGCTGCTTCTGAAAAAGCTTCTTTTCTGCAGAGTAAAGTTTGAAGAGACGTCTTTTTAAATGTAAGGTTTAAAGGTTTCCCGCAGTCTCAGCTGGAGATGACTGACGCTTCTTCATCCAGCAGAGAGATGGGAAGCAGTTTAACTTCAACCAATGAATGAACATTCTGCAGCAAATAACAATCACTTGTTCTCATCACTGTTTGACATCATTAGCCCTTTATTGGCCCGGTTCCAAATGCATTTTAACAGTTGATTTGTTCTATTTTCCCCACTCCTTCAGGCTGACCAAATTACAGTGTAGCTATGTAATCTCACACTTAGACAGAAATCTAATCTGTGGGTAAATCAGTCCCATCCTGCTTCTCCTGGAAAGTGAAAAGAACAACAGCCATCAGCAGGAAGAGGAAACAATGTCCGCCGCCACACCGGCAGAGACGAGAGGATAAGGCTCGCTAAACGCTCAGAATCCCAGGCTTAGACAAAGGATTCGATCTGTACACGCGGAACAATTAACAGGGAGTTTCAAAACTGTCTTGTTGATCCAAGATGTGGAATTTCTCACGAAGCAAAGACAATCTGCTGTTTGAATGAAAGGCTCCCGAGACGGCAGAGCACAGACGCTACAGGGACGAGGCATTTCTCAGTCTGGTGCTACATTTGTCTCATTTGGCAGAAACTGGTGATTAGATCCACAATCTGGCACCTAAAAACCCTGCATGCACTGAAAATAACATAAAATGTGCCTTAGTTGCTTTACCGTGTTGGGATTAGAGCTTAATTCATTGATTAATTAATCCCATGAGACAGATCAAATCATCTAAATGACATGTCAGGATTGGCTGCTTTGGTCTTTTATGACATTAAACCGAAAATATTTTCAGTGTTTCGACTCATTTTGACATCAAGCAGATCAATTGGTAACTGAAATAATGTTAGCAGGAGCTCAGCTTGGTTTACACACATTTACTTCACATGTATGTGGGAATTTGACCCTGTTAAGTGTCCGAGACGCTCCTGAAATCCTCTTCAGAGGAGCCGGGGAACAGATCAGATCTTCATGGTGGTTCAGGATGGCAGCGTCATCACATCACTGACTTCCTCCATTAAACGGATTCATATGAAAGCAGCTGGAAAACATTCTTTACAACCAGTTACGGTTGATTTATCCAAACTTTATTTACTGTTACATGAGGGTCAATCATAGAAAATAGCTGTTAGTTTCAGCCTGATTTACTGGTGTCACACCAGTAAAACTTCACCTTCATATCTTTTATTTTACACTAAAATATTAAGTAATGAGGGACTATTTTGTCTCCATCACGGCGGATTTAAAGGTATGGAGATACTTGAGCAACAGTGGAATATATCTAGTGTCGGATGAGTTTGTTTAACGTATCGGTTCAATAATAGTCGACTCTTTCGTGTAATTTAAACTTTATTTAAGTTTTTTATTAGAAAAGATTTCCCGGTGCATCTCGTGTTCGATGCTTTTTTCAAAGGGGTGAAGAAGAGAAAACTGAGGATGTTATTTTGCACGATTCAACATCTTTTCTCGTTAGAAAACATGTTAAACATACTATATCTGTTCAGCAAAGCTGACTTGATGTTTTAATCAGAATCAGAATACTTTATTGATCCCGGGGGACATTCTTTCCTTACATCTGCACCCCTTTAAAGAGCATGAAAAGGATGTAAAAATAATATAAATGAATAAAACTAACTGAGCATATAAAGCAATAAATGTAAAAATAAAATAATAATAAATTAAACTAAGCATATAAAAGAGAAATAAAGCAAATAGTCGAGTTTTAACAATAAGTCCAACAATAAATAAACACTCTTATGTAAATATTTACACTATATACCAGATTAATATATACCAGATTATCCACAGATAATTCAGAAAGAATTGCACAGATCCACCGTAGGAGGTGTCACACATGAAGGGAGGAGTTGTGGAGTCCAGTTGTAGGAAGGAAGGACTTCCTGTGGCGCTCTGTGGTGCATTTCGGTGGAATCCGTCTCCTGTGCTGCTGTGTTTAAGCAGTGTGTCGTGGGGAGGCTGGGAGACATCGTCCCTGATGTCGTGCTGCTTCCACAGCATCCTCCGCTCCGAATGTCCTTGAAAAAGCAACAGGGGGCAAATTATCCAGAGACGCTTTAGAAACTGTTGGGTTTTTATGGCTCTTATCAAGCTGCAGGAAATGAAGGTTTTCATTTCTGCTGTTTTACGGGCGAGAAGGAGCAAGATGGGATTCATTCAAAACAGGAAGCACAACATCATCGAAAGCCCTGTTAGGTGAGAACAGACAGAAGAAAGCCGACACACATGATGAAGCAGCAGATCTACACCCGAACAGCAAAAAGATGTGATACCACAGTCCTGGAGAAAGCTGTACCTCAGCTGGAGAAACATCCAAAGCTCCATCATGAGGATATTTGGCCCATATTTCTTATTTAGTAATAAAGGTTGAAAATGTGTCGCTGAACACATTCGGAGGAAAGAGAAGGAACCTCGCTAGCAAATAATCATGAATGCTAACTTTTCTTTTCCCAAATAGATATTTAAATGATTTTAAACTGTACTTTAAGTTCTTTTTAATGATGAAATCTAACCAGCTAACGTTAAACCGATTAGCATTTAGCTTGTCACTGCAAAGGATGCACATCGGTAGCCTTTAGGAGATATTTAAATGATTTTAAACTGTACTTTCAGTTGTTTTTAATGATGAAATCTAACCAGCTAACGTTAAACCGATTAGCATTTAGCTTGTGAGTAGTTTCACTGCCAAAGGGTGCACATCGGTAGCCTTTAGGAGGCCTGCAGGTCTTTAGTGTTGCAGACGGATTAATCCACGCGTGCTTCCATGACTCCAGCCTGCTCCACCTTACATGTGCAACTCGTCTTCTCCATCATCTTCTCAACCTGTCTGCACCCCCATTAGTAAGAGCTCCACCCAGCAGCAGGAAGCAAAGAGCTGAACTGCAGCGCCACAAATATCATTTTAGCCTGAAAAGCTAACGTTCAAATGCTGGTTTAACAACCACAACGTGTGTGTGTGTGGAAGGGAAAAAGCCTCCGCAGCTGCGACCTGAGCATGCCGCAGAAATGAGCCGCTGCTTTTATCTGGATCTGTGACTTTGTGAAGGCAGACAGGTCGCAGCGGTCACCCCTAGGTCAGGCGGCTTTGTCCAGGAACCTGTTTATTGATTAAGATGAAGGATGTGAAGCCTGTAAGGCTGCAGAGGAGCGACTGAGCCAGGGGCCCAGTGGGGCCCATCTGTTGTGGGCAAATAAACAGGAGCTTTAGTGAATAGGAAAACAGACGCAGCTCTTCCCCTGTGAGGCCCTGCAGACAGCACCATTAATCAGGACCTGGATGAGCCTGCTGGGCTCACAGTGACAAGTCAGCAGTGCCACAAACTCTCCTCCTCCTCCTCCTCCTCCTCCTCCGCCTCACGCTGCATCTCCATTAGAGGCTGGAGGTGTCAGCTGGCTGCTGCTGTCACTGTTTTCACAACTGTCCTCCAAGAATAACTGAAAAAGCAGCACAGGAGGAGCACAATGATTTACAGGCTGCCATTTATCCCACCAGTAAATAAACATTTGCTTTAGGAGCCGCTTTGCCTCCAAAAGAACAAATGACTTAATAAAGTCTCACTGTTCCACGGTAGGAATAACTCACAGTTTGGGGCTTAAAGAAATGATTCTCAGGTGAAAACAGGCTAATTTCCTGGTAAATAACAGCTTTTACCTCTGCATGGCTCCTACATTTCCATGTTGGCTGAACTGGTTCCCATCACTCAGCAGGAGCCACTATCACTGCTTAAGGACCACAGTTAACAGTTAATTACATGTCCATGTCATCGCAACCGATAAATGCATCAATTTCCTCATAAAATCATGTAGAAATACTCAAAGTTTCAAAGACAGACCCAAGGTGAACCGTTGTCTCACCAACAGTTCAAACCCAAAGATGCTGGGAAACAGCAAACTGTCCCATTAATACTTCATATTAATATCATTCCTCTCGTGTTTAAGGACAGGACGTACAAGCAGTGAAATAATTCAACCTTTGCAAGGACCAGAGCTCCATTTTGGAAAGGTTGTGTTTGTGTAATCGTGCCTTCAGCAGCACTGGAGGCTAACGGAGCAACTTTTACCCAATCATACCTCAGAGATTACAGTGAAATCTGCTCCACAACGTTCACTGGACCAGAAGAAGCTTTTACACAAACAATTAAACAGCCCCACAAGCTTTAACGAGTACTTTCCAACCTTTTTGGCCTCTTATGACTAAAAGAAAGAAAGTGTGTAAGTGGGGGTCACGGATGAGGTCACGGATGAGGTCACAGATGAGGTCACAGATGAGGTCACAGATGACTATGAGCTGTAAAAACTTTCAGGAAATATTTGCCATCGATTCTTTTTGTTGTTATTTAGAGTTCCTGCATACAAAACAGACATTTCACAATCTTAAAATGAAAGATTTTAGACATTTTCATACATTTACTCATTATTCCTTGTGCTTGTGAGTGTGTGTGATGGTGAGAAAGCTCCAGCCACATGCTGCTGATATAGAAATTTAACCTCATTAAGTCCCAGAATCTGCAAAAGACGCACCTCGATGTAAGCAGAACCTTATTCAGGCTGCTTTTAGGGAGAAAACCTCCTCATTACGTAATAAAATCCATTCACAAGGTCGGCGCTGTGCCGTCGGGTTGCAACAGAAGGAAAAAACCGACGCTGCATCTGGCCCAGTTCTTGCGAAAGGGATTTCTAGGAATATCCCTGACAAGAAGTCCAAATTTATCTCGTGTACTTCTGTCTTTAAGGAGGCAGAGTTTGGCCCGTGCAAACTTTACCCACCTGCCCGTCTTTGTAGAAAACGCCGTGCTGTGTTCAGGCCTCTGACAGCATTCAAATATTTATTCAAATTGACCCGTTTGTAGCAACGCTCGGACTTTCGTAACGCCGTGCTATTTTCAGCTCCAGCGTGGCCTTAGCCCCAGTTGGCAAACACGCCTCCTGCATCCCCAGCAGTAAGATAAGATGTGCCCCCCCGGCCCGGCTTCAGAGGGCTGAGAGGGGTGAAAGGGTGCAGGCAGAGATAGTGGAAAGATGGAGGAGCACTTTAATAGTATGATTCAGCAAAGGTATCAGTTCCCGCAGATGGCAGGCTGGCTCCTATTGACTTACATAGGAGGGGAGTAAAGAGGCAATCAAAACCGCCCCAGGGACAGACAGTCAGCACTTCAAAACGGAGCCGGATCACTGTGCCCGAGGCTGCCCATCACACCCAGGCTGGAGCAGGCGGAAGCCTTAAAGAGTGAATGTGCTCGTAAATCAAATCAAGCCAGAGGTTTCGTTTAAAGACACATAAATGGACGCTTTAAACGTAAAAACAAAGCTCTTCTTTCCCCTCACTGGGACTCTCCATCCAGGAAGACAACTGGACCACTGTCTGAACCACCGGGTGTCGCAGGATGTGAGTGGGCGTGGCTAAACGCCAGCCACGCCCGCCCGCCTGCTGCTGCGAATAACAAGCGGAGGAGGGGAGAGAGGACGCCGTTTCCACCTGAAGATGAAGGCAAACCCCAGCATCACAGCACATGTAGCTCAGGGTTGATCCAGGAGTGAAACCGCATTAACCTTTCGCAGGTACTTTTAATCAGCCTAATGAAGGCTGCCAGACAGACAGCAGCTGACCTCCACCCCTTAATGAGTAACTGATGGAGAGAGTTGGCTCCGACACCACAGCTTTAATATTTTATTCATGGTGATCATTAAACCTCACTGTTGGCAACATGTGATCCCATGTTGTTCTGCCTGTTTCCGTGTGTAATAAATACAGATGAAAAGCAGCAGGGGGGGGGTTGATCTGGTTAAACTAAACTGTAATCTTTAAAATATGTTAAACTCAGTTTAATACATGTATATATATGTGTGTGTTGTTATGTTTTAACCCCACAATCCAATGTATTTATCATGGAATAGAGTCGCTCTAATGATTAAATACTATAATAAGATTTTGATTGTTAGGGTGACACATATTAGGAGTTATTTTAGTTATTTCTTGCTATGCAAACTCTCAGCTTTAATCTCTAGCTGTTCAAAGCTGTTGGAGGGACAGTTGTGGGCTTTATTAGTCAACTAAAAGATTAAAGGTTTGAGTTCACTCCATGTTAGGCTTTTAAGTGTAAACTTCATGTCAAATTAAAAGCAGGAGAAGGAAAACTTTAGCCTGGAAGAACAAATCCATCGGAGAGACAAAGGAAGTGAAACGAACCGTCGACTGCAAGGAGAAAGAATCTGTGCCGGAACGATGGGGAGAAAAAGCCAAGAAGGCTGGAAAAGGCTCGTGATCGGAAGCAAACAAACATCTGTGACACATGGAGGATGCACCTCTGGCAACAGCTACAGATGTGACAGAAGAGTGGAGTGTGGAGGGATAAACTGATAGAAAATCAGTCTCTCTGTGAGTCTGACGTTTGGTGGGCAGAAGGTGTTGTTTTTGATGTTGAAGAACTTTAATTTTGGCCTAAAATTAGTAAAGCCTTCTCTAACTATTCTCCATGCCGTCACTCTTCTGACTCTGGCTAAGAAAGCTTTTCTTAATCTCACAAACAAGCGCTGGAAACAAAACCAGACACAGTCGAGCTGCCAATAAATAAGTAAATAAATGAATAAAACCCTGCGGGCAGCTTTTAGAAGGCCTGGAAATGATAACACTTACTTAGATATCTACCGGGGGGGCCTTAGGGATCACTCAGAGGGTCCACATGATGAGATTAACTGGATTACAGCTACAGTTGGGTTCTGCTCCTTATCTGAGGGTAATTATCCTTGGATATATGGCGGTGAATGAATGGAATCACTGGCACAAAGCGTGTCATACCCCGGTACCATAGGTGGCGCTGTCCCCATTTCACTTTTATTTGTTCTTTGCCAGATCATTTGTTTGGTTACTCACTCTTTTCCAAATCATACTTTCTAGTAATTCTTTGTCTTTAGGGGTGCACACAATCTTAACCCAAGTGCATGCCTCAGTTTTGGGTTAAAACTGAAGGATTCGACTCATGATCTGAAGCTAAAGTACTAAAAACTAACTCTCTGAAGACAGTCAGTGGGTCTCCATGATGAGATTAACTGGATTACAGCTACAGTTGGGTTCTGCTCCTTATCTGAGGGTAATTATCCTTGGATATATGGTGGTGAATGAATGGAATCACTGGCACAAAGCATGTCATACCCCGGTACGATAGGTGGCGCTGTCCCCATTTCAGCTATCGCTAATAGAGCCACTTCCTGTTGAAGCATGTCATACCCCGGTACCATAGGTGGCGCTGTCCCCATTTCAGCTATCGCTAATAGAGCCACTTCCTGTTGAAGCATGTCATACCCCGGTACGATTTTGTGTCTTCTCCCGTCCCGCAGGAGAAAACACGTAATTTTATAGGCTGTTAATAAAGAGATTCATGGACAATTGAGAAACTTTGCGCTGTAAAGACCTTCTTTGAGCTTCCTTTCCACATCATTTATTGACATCCTGTCACTAGGCTACATCCCGATCCCGCAGTGTTTTGTTTTTTTTTAGCCGCCCGCTCCCGCAAGATTTTAATCCCAAAGCAGCCCTCCAGTTTGTACCTTCTGGGCTCCTGTAAGAACGCGGTGGTCAGTCAGTGGGGTTCCATGAGTGCCATCAGATCAGATTAATGGCTAAATTATGCTATTATGATGCAAGATTAACTGGATTACAGCTACAGTTGGGTTCTGCTCCTTATCTGAGGGTAATTATCCTTGGATATATGGCGGTGAATGAATGGAATCACTGGCACAAAGCGTGTCATACCCCGGTACCATAGGTGGCGCTGTCCCCATTTCACTTTTATTTGTTCTTTGCCAGATCATTTGTTTGGTTACTCACTCTTTTCCAAATCATACTTTCTAGTAATTCTTTGTCTTTAGGGGTGCACACAATCTTAACCCAAGTGCATGCCTCAGTTTTGGGTTAAAACTGAAGGATTCGACTCATGATCTGAAGCTAAAGTACTAAAAACTAACTCTCTGAAGACAGTCAGTGGGTCTCCATGATGAGATTAACTGGATTACAGCTACAGTTGGGTTCTGCTCCTTATCTGAGGGTAATTATCCTTGGATATATGGTGGTGAATGAATGGAATCACTGGCACAAAGCATGTCATACCCCGGTACGATAGGTGGCGCTGTCCCCATTTCAGCTATCGCTAATAGAGCCACTTCCTGTTGGCGTCTTCACCGCCAACAACAACAAACTCAGGCATTCAGAAAGATGGCGAACGCAGAGCGAGATGAAGCTACGTCCCTCTCCATCTGTGATGAGCTGGTTATGGAACAGACGATGCACAACGGCGCATTCTCCATCGCCTTGTTTCTTTCTTTCTGACGACAACAGGAATATCGTCTCCTTCCACTTCCGGGTGACGATCGCGGGAAAAACTCTGGAGCATGAGCAGAACGCTCGATCCGATCCACTGTCGTCTACATACAGGTCCATTTGGATCGAGTTATCTCGGGGTCTTAATCCGATCCGATTTTAGTCAGATTAAGGCGTCTACATGAGCTGAATAACTCAGTCTTATTGTAATTCAGCCTTTAATCCGATTCTTTCCACTGGTTCCAGCAGCCAGAGGACTGGTGGTCTCTGCTGTGTTCAGGATTTTTCCTCCATTCATTTATGCACTTTTAAAACTGAGGCTCGACCCGGTGAAGTCAGCCACAAATTTGAAATGAGTCCCAATCAAGACTCAAAGATTTGTAAGAATTCGCTCTGTTTCGTGGATCATTAGCTTGCATGAAATGTTAATATTAATGTAGTCGAATAACCTAAAAGATCATCACAATATTTTCTTTAATTCTATTTCTTCAAAGAAAAAACAAAAACCAACTTAGTTACTATTGTTAGATTATTTCGGGGTCTTATCTGATCCATTTTAGTCAGATTAAGGCGTCTACATGAGCTGAATAACTCATTTTATTGTAATTCAGCCTTTAATCCGATCCGATGGCGCTCATGAAACTGCTCTGAGTTAAATGACCGAGCAGGATGAAGGTAAAATTCTCAGCTTTGCTCATGAACGCAGTGACAACAAGCCGTCCTTCACTGTTCTGCTGCAGTGCCACCACTCCCTCTGACACAGTCGGTGCCATAAAATGTGTCACAAGAGCCAGAGATTTGAAAAATGTTACGGTGCAATCAACACTCGGCCGTTTAAAAACTAAAGACAGTCAGATTACGCGTCGTGTGGGCTTCACCTTTCACTGCTGGGGGCAAACAAAAGGTGTCTCCTCCTCTGCTCCGTCAGCTCAGTGGAATTTGGAAGCCGGCTTATTAAAAATGTGGGCATGTTTCCTTTCAAACAGGCTTCCCCGCCGCAGCCCAGTGGCAGGACACATAAACACAGAATGTAGGTCACTTAAACAGTTTGTGTCTGTTCTCTCCCACCATGCCTGAACTAAAGCGAGAACAAAATCAAACGCATTGTTTGCAGAGTGTGACTCATCTTACCCGGACAACCTGAGAAGTGGAGCAAGGTTCAGCCTCGCCTCTTTGATGCTGCCCCCCTGAAATTTGCCCACCCAACGCTGCCTACCTGCCGCAGAGCGGCACAACACCGCCGAGGATCACGTTTCCTCTGCTGAGACGGAGGCCGAACACAGACCTCCTGTGCATGTTTACAGCTGAGTGTCAGAAACCGTGTCAGGCTACTTGTAGTGAGCAAAGAAAGAAGCGGGAGTCGTGTCATGAGCTGAATTACACGCATAACACGGTATCTGGAGTTCTGCCTTCATAGTGCAGCTGTAAGGATCTGGGTTAATGGGTTTGTGTATGTAGGACAATGTCATCCAATGTGGAAAATGTATGTTTCTAACAATTAATGGACCTAAAAATGAAGCTGGGAGATTCCTGGTGGAGTTCAAGATGAGGCTGTAGCCAACCCACTCACACCGTGATAACTAATCTAATTTTTCATGTGACATTTGCAGTCTTTGTGGAGGAATCTCGGCCACTCTTCTCTCCAGCGGTGCTTCAGCTCATTGAGGTTTGC
This sequence comes from Leuresthes tenuis, assembly GCF_036924035.1. Classification (NCBI taxonomy): domain Eukaryota; kingdom Metazoa; phylum Chordata; class Actinopteri; order Atheriniformes; family Atherinopsidae; genus Leuresthes; species Leuresthes tenuis. The sequence continues at coordinate 2,671,361 of NW_027325378.1, read as the reverse complement.
AGCATTGGTTTCTGCACAGCTCTCTTAAGGTCCCACCACAGCATCTCAGTCAGGCTGAGGTCTGGACTCTGACTGGACCATTGCAACACCTTGATTCTGTTCTTTTTCCCACATTCTGCTGTAGATCTGCTGCTGTGTTTGGGATCTTTGTCCTGTTGATGAGCCAGTTTCAGCCCAGCTTTAGCTGGGGGACAGATGGCCTCACATTTGACTCTAGAATACTTTGGTATCCAGAGGAGTTCATGGTGGACTCAATGACTGCAAGGTGCCCAGGTCCTGTGGCTGCAGAACCAGCCCAGATCATCAGCCCTCCACCACCGTGCTTGACAGCTGGTATGAGGTGTTTGTGCTGATATGCTGTGTTTGGTTTCCTCCAAACGTGCTGCTGTGCATTAGGACCAAACATCTCCACTTTGCTCTGGTCTGTCCAAAGGACATTGTTCCAGAAGTCTTGAGCTTTGTTCAGATGCAGCTTTGCAAACCTAAGCTGTGCTGCCATGTTCTTTTTAGAGAGAAGAGGCTTTCTCCTGCAGCCCTTCCAAACAAGCCATCCTTGTTCAGTCTTTTTCTAACTGTGCTGTCATGACCTTTAACCTTTAACATGCTAACTGAGGCCTGGAGAGTCTGAGATGTAGCTCTGGGCTTCTTCACCTTGGGGTGACCTTTAACCTTTAGCATGCTAACTGAGGCCTGTAGAGTCTGAGATGTAGCTCTGGGCTTCTTCACCTTGGGGTGACCTTTAACCTTTAACATGCTAACTGAGGCCCGTAGAGTCTGAGATGTAGCTCTGGGCTTTTTCACCTTGGGGTGACCTTTAACCTTTAACATACTAACTGAGGCCTGTAGAGTCTGAGATGTAGCTCTGGGCTTTTTCACCTTGGGGTGACCTTTAACCTTTAACATGCTAACTGAGGCCTGTAGAGTCTGAGATGTAGCTCTGGGCTTTTTCACCTTGGGGTGACCTTTAACCTTTAGCATGCTAACTGAGGCCTGTAGAGTCTGAGATGTAGCTCTGGGCTTCTTCACCTTGGGGTGACCTTTAACCTTTAACATGCTAACTGAGGCCCGTAGAGTCTGAGATGTAGCTCTGGGCTTTTTCACCTTGGGGTGACCTTTAACCTTTAACATGCTAACTGAGGCCCGTAGAGTCTGAGATGTAGCTCTGGGCTTTTTCACCTTGGGGTGACCTTTAACCTTTAACATGCTAACTGAGGCCTGTAGAGTCTGAGATGTAGCTCTGGGCTTTTTCACCTTGGGGTGACCTTTAACCTTTAACATGCTAACTGAGGCCTGTAGAGTCTGAGATGTAGCTCTGGGCTTTTTCACCTTGGGGTGACCTTTAACCTTTAACATGCTAACTGAGGCCTGTAGAGTCTGAGATGTAGCTCTGGGCTTTTTCACCTTGGGGTGACCTTTAACCTTTAACATGCTAACTGAGGCCTGTAGAGTCTGAGATGTAGCTCTGGGCTTTTTCACCTTGGGGTGACCTTTAACCTTTAACATGCTAACTGAGGCCTGTAGAGTCTGAGATGTAGCTCTGGGCTTCTTCACCTTGGGGTGAACTTGCTGGGACGTCCACTCCTGGGAAGATTGACAGCTGTCCTGAATGTTTTCCACTTGTGAATAATCTTTCTCTCTGTAGAATGATGGACTCCAGATAGTTTGGAAATGGCCTTATAACCCTTCCCAGACTGATGGGCAGCAGCAGCTGCTTCTCTGAGATCATTGCTGATGTCTTTCCTCCTTGGCATCGTGTTAAACTGACAGAACTCCTGCTTTATGGAGGTGACTGTCGATGATGAAATGAACTCCTCTGAATCCAACTTAGCTGAAAACTCAACAAAAGTTGACCGTTTTAAAAGAAATGCTTCTTCTGGTAGATAAAAACGTCAGAATTTCTATGAGTAGAGACAGTTATGGAGCTCTTAGATATTTTTAGTGTGTCCTTGATGCACATCGTCTGGGTTTCAACATAAGAAACGCATAATCAGATGTTTAATCCCATAACGGTGGCTTAAAGAAGTGTTTCTGTCATCAGTCAAACCTCTGGCATCAAGAGGTTCGTGTTAATCAGCAAACAAGATTTAAAGCACTCTGTTAGTTACAGCTCCACGCTTTTTAAAGACAATTAGAATAAATTAAATTACCGGACAACGCACAGCCTCACTCCTCCAATTAGCTTGTCATTTGTGGACAAAAACAATAATCCCACATACAGATATCTATTTATATATATATCTAGTTAAAATTCTACAGTAAAAATGTGTGACTCTTGTGTGAAAATGACCTCAAATTATTTACATGTGACATTTTATGAAGTTTTGCATGCCCATTATTTGCTTTATGAGCAATTCTTTTTTTCATATGATGCAAATTAGAAATGCTCATCATGGGAATACCTTACATAATAATGTCAACATGTGAACTTCCTTCAAAAAACATCTGTATTTACTCTGTCTGCAAAGCCAGTACACTACAACATTCCTGTCCTGCACCGGGACTTCTAGCTTTAGATCCTTCCTCCTCTTGGCCTCCTCTGCAGGCTTCTGCACACTCAACTCTCGCTCTAATCCAGCTGCTTTGATGACGACTTTTATTACAATGTAGAGTGACAAAACACGCATTCACGTCCCCTTCCTGAAGGTTTAAAAAAGAGAGGCCAGCTTCTGTTTTTCATCCGAATACGACGGGTTTCCCACATGTAAACAGGTTAGCTTTAGAAGCTGCATGCTTACAGAAACATGCTGTCTGTGAGATTAAATGAGAGTGTATAACTTTGCTAATCTTGTTTTCTTGAGTCTGCTCTCTTCAACTGAATGTATATTTTATAAATTCAGGCAATTACATCCTCAGCAGAGAGACCGATGCTGTTGCATAACAGCCAACACCGGTCTCATTCTGAGCCTACATACGCTACCTATTTACTCATTTATATCAGATAAATTAGTTCAAAGGTTATCAGATAGATTGCTTTTAAAGAATGATCTCTTAGAGTGTTTATTGGACTTACCCAGAAGCCGTAAGTCGGCCTGTTGTTCCACTCTGAATAAATGACAGCTGTGTCGTGATTTGAGTCAAAGGGGAAAGGAGACAGTAATGAGGTTCTTATAACTACCTGCTGCAGTGCATTTTCAGTCAGGTCAGGGAAATCTATGGGACTGTACCCATTAAGGACAGAGAACTAAAACCAGAACTCTCTGAGAAGAAAGCACAGGAGCTGCCGGTGTATTTCCACCCACCTACATTACAAATTACCTCATAAAAAGACAAGTGGAAACGCCAGAAATTTAAAAGCAAAAGTTGGAAAATAGCAGAAAAACACGTCTTATGCTTGAGTAAATTAGAGAAGTTTGAGCTGGTTCATAATTTAGCTCATAGCTGAAAGAAAAGGAGAAAATAGTCCTTTAATAATTAGATTAAGCAAACAAATCCCAAAGTTTCACTGTGTGGTTATGCCTTTAATCAAATAGGTTTCTTCATTCATTCCTCATGCGTCAGCACACAATATAAAACCCAGAGATCCCATAAATACTCAGCACGATACGCTGCAAAAGAGTAAATCAACCGTTTAGAAATAATGGCCATTTTATCTTGGCCACTCAAACTGTTAAGTTCATTAAGGCAGTGATGATAAAAAAAAAACTTCTACCTCTTACGGACACTATTCAATAATTTATTGCCTCTGGAGGAAAACCAAGCTTTCTGCTATTAAGCAGGAGTCCTGAAGTCCACCCGTCATCACAAACGTGGGTTTTTCAGTGAAAAGTGTGAGAAATTTTCATTTTCCATGAATTAAACCAACATTTAATGAATTATCTAAACACTTGTTGTTAATAAATGTTTGTATCGACTTTGCAGTTTTGCTAAAGTGAAGCTAATGTTAACAGGTAACGCTAATTAGCCTATATTTCTATTTGGAATGTGAATTTGATGTCTTGTCATAGGAGTTTTGAGTAATTGGGTTTGTTTGCTGTATTCTTCTGATCCCCTGAGCATTCAGGCTGTTATCTACATGGAGGGACCCAGTATAATAACCTGCAGGATTGTGTTTTTATGCACATAACATGAAACTAGCCTCTAAAATCACATCTGGGATCAGTTTAACTCAACAAAACATATTTGTCAACTGCGAGTTCACAGAAATCTTTATTAGCAGTTTAGCGACTCATAAGAAAAACTGCATTAAATAAACAGACATAAGCTTCATAATTGGTTTGCTTTTTCAAAGTGGAGAAAAAAGTGGGGGAGGTCAGATTTCAGCTGCTTAATTAGCAGATCTTACACACAAAACTGGGAGCTTTCTTGGATTTGTAGCACTAAGACTCTCACCAAGTGCAGTCCAGAAACATAGCCTTTATAAAGCCTTTATATAACTTTATAAAGTGCAGGAATCAAAGCAGAGGTAGAGCAGCAGAGTCAATAATCCAGTCCAGCCTCTGAATCTATGCTTCTGTCACTCCTTGGCACAATTGCTCTCCGACTCTCATAAAACTCCACCAAATTTTGACCATTTTGACCATGTTTTCAGCTAAGTTAAACCAATGCTAACAGTGGTGTTAAGCACCAATAAAAGGCAAGCGTTCCTCACAAATGGCGCTGCTGTACCAACCTGGCGTGACATCCCTTCACGTTCTCTATCACTATCTTAGATTACTCGCTTCCACTTCATGAGAGGCTGCCAGCTGGGGTAGTTTGCTAGCTTACTTAGTTCAAATGGTTAGCTTACATCTTTATCAGAGGCTGCAAGTTAGCCTTTTGTGCTACTTTGCAGTTTATATGGGAGGAAGCGTATTAGCTTGACATGCTAACTTCCTCTTTACTGCATGAAACCAGGAAGTCACAATATCTTGTTTCCACTTTTTAAGCAGAATATAGAATATAGAATATAAAAATCGCATCCTTTAGGAACGCCTGCTTTCATCCAGCCATGGTTACCACCCAAACAAAAGCTTAAAGCTGCAGCCAGTTTCCATTAAAACAGTTAAAAACCTCTTTCGTAAACATGGGGAAAGGACACAGTATTAAGTGTGGCAGTTCTGGGTCCACAGCTCATATAACTCAGCAACATATTCCTGCACAATCTTCCAATATCTCACAATGAAAACACTGCAAAGACATGAAGCTGGCAGCCGAACAAAGGTTTGCTCCCGCCTATCAAAACACACAGACAGCTCAGAAACAGAAAGCACATGAGGCAGCGCACTTAAAGTGGAAAGTGATGTCATTAGATAAAAATGATGCTGTAAAAATGGGAGAAAAGCACAAACTGGCAGACAACTGAAGTTTTCAGGAGAATGAGATGCTTTAATCTGTTCCAGCTCCCAAGTCAGAGCAGCAGAGATTACATAAGAGCAGACCGCCGCGTATTCCCGGGCCTCTGAGTATGTGTGCAGTCATTGTGGCGGCGAGTTTTGGCTCGCTGAAAGTTTGTCTGGATATCACACAAGTCTCTAAGTTACACTGAAAAACTGTTGCAGCCAGAGGCACAAGGTCCCAGTGTATAGCAAAAGCTGAGAGCTGATGTAATCTTAGCAATGCAGAAAATAAAAATTCCTTTCAGCACTCGAGGAATAGCTTTGAATCTGGCTTCACTGCGACTCGGTGCAGCCAGATCCAGCATGAGATTTAGTGCATACTGCGTCCAGGAGTCCATCTCTTTCAAAAACACTGCCAGCGGCTACTTTTCATGTTTCAGTCTCAAAGATTTCTCTGGATTTTCTTTTTTATACATACAAGATAATCAGTTAGTAATGACTGAAATGTGTTGTTCGAATAAAGCAGGATTTGAAGGGAAACAGTTCTGACATTTCTTTTGCAGCTGGGGAGAATGACTTTTATTTCCCACGTTAACCGATGAGCCGAGCTGAAGACATCAGACGTCTGGAGGTTCGGCTCAGTGCCGTTTCTCATGTGTGAGGGAAGCGCCGTGCAAGCAAAACAGACATTAAAAACATCATTTTGTCCTCATTTCAGCAACCACCCACCTCACAACAAAGTCTGAGAGTGCTGCAGCAGACAGTTAAGGTGCAGCTTACCTGTTATGACAATAATTAATGATTTTCAGGTCATTTTGTTACGACTGGGTGGTTTTAATGGTCAATGCTGTGGATTTACAAGTTTCCGATGTAAAGCCGGCCTAACTTCTGGTCAAATTTAGATTAAATGATAATTAAAACTGTCACTTGAGCCTGTCCTCATTGTTCCTCTCGTGTTCACGGTAGTTTTACATCTAAGCCTCCTTTTGTCCAACAGTAATACTCATAAGTAGCTCCGTTTGCCAAACCCAGAGGGTCACTTTCCATCTGGATGACAGAAAAATAAATCCACTGCACAATATAACATTTCCGATGCAGCAGATGTTTCCAAAAGCTGGACAGCTGCCACTGCGGAAACAGAAGTTGCAGCCGTTTACTTATTGTTTGAGGTCCTCAGACACTTTCAGAGGAGATTTAAGCATCGTTCCATGGTTTTGTGAGTAGAGACCAAACATTTTAACAAATATCTAAACCAACTGGGGCTACTGAGGTCAACAGGAGAAGCTGGGAGTGTTTCTGAAATAGATGATCAATGCAAACCAACAGAAACACTGAGTGATGCTCCTGGATTATACAGAGCTGGTCAAAACCTCCGATTAAAACTCAATTTACAACATCTTCAGCAACTTAACCTATGTTGTATGATACAAATATCTTAATAAAGTGGCCAAACATCAACAAACGCTTTCATTTTTACTTTAATTAAAGCGGCGTATGATGGAAAAATCACCATCTTCCCTCATAATCTCCGTCTAACCTTAACTTCAGATGATGCTGCATTCACTGCAGCCCGGAAACAGACAATTTAAACTCTTTTCCTCTTGCTTTTTGCTTTACTGTGAACAGAAAATCTCCTCGTTAGTTATACAGTGTTCATCAACACTTTGGTTTATGTTTTATTTCCCTACAAGAAAATGTGACATCTAATCTTTGAATTTTACCTGTAGAAAGTTAGATTTCCCATTTGTCCTTGAATGCTCATCGGCTGCCATCACAGAAGCAAACACTGGGGAAATAATGGCCGTTTAAGCAGCTCTTAAAGCAAAAACAAAGAATAATGGAGCAACACCGAAGTCCAGAGTTTCTGGAGCTGATATATAAAGGAGGAATCCCACCTTCTGTCAGTTTGCTGTGTGGTCTGAGCTCTCAGGCTTTTCATTATATGCTCTCTCATACCGTAATCATACGCTTCCAGGGTCACTCAGTACTACAAATCTCCATGGAGGCGGCTGCTGAGGAAAAGAGGGAGCGAGTGAAGGTGAGTGGGTCACTTCACAGCCTAAAAACCACCGGCTGGAATAGAGAGGCGTACATTAATGGTTGAAAAACAAGCTGCTGTATGGTCTCTCTGTTTATATCGAGCCAACAATCGAGCTGTTTAGTGTTGTGAATGAACTCTGTAGCATGTTAATGTGACTTTAACTGTGTTATTTTACTCTGATTAAAGCTTAAATGCTTAATAAATGTACAAAATGTTAGTTTAAAATCAATCGTTTCTAGACTCAAAGTTGCGTCCTCTTGAGTCTGCAGTTGGAGGTCGTCTCTGCGGTGCGTTCAGGAGCAATTGTTTTCCCCGACGCTGCCGATGTGAGAGGACACAGCAGGTAGTTCTGCTGTAATTTTGGTGTATAAGAGCCCTTACTTTGGCATTTAAACCCTCTGAACACCGTGTGAAACAAGGGGATAACATACCTTAAACTGTTAAAAAGCAGACCGATATCGAGGTAGGGTGATTGTTTCCAGTCCCTCTTTCATCCAGCTGCATACCAGACAGCTGGTTTACTGCACCACACGTGCAATTACCCAAAAAAGACAACCACTCGAGAGGCTGCAGGGCGTTATCTACAAGTTCGACAGTCACACAAACTGTTAAGGTGCTTCGTGGGGGTCGTGACTCGCGTTTGAAGGTTTTTGTAGAAAATAACAGCATCTAAAGTGGTGCTTCCCATCCGCTCCATGATGCTGAAGCCAAGCCGGGGCCACAGAGAAGCCAAGCTGAATGTAAGCCGCCTCCTGTCTGGGAAAACGTTCCTCAGGACGGGTGGAACCACGGTAAAGAATCTGCTTATGGTGGTGAAATGAAGCTCATAAGGGAAAGAAAACCACAGTAAAACACGGTGGAGGTCCTATAATGCTGTGGGGCATCAAAGCTGTCAAATCAAAAGCTAACCGAGACATTTTAGAGCAAACTAGGTGACGGTCTTAGTTTTCCCAGCAGGACAAACGCACGTATATTAAGCTGCTCTGCAAAGATTCCTGAACTAAACTCCTTTCCTGCTAAATTCAGCTTTTTAAACTTTAGAGAGTTTCCAGAGACTCTGGTTTCCCTTTTTCTTTCCCACGTTTTGTTTCAGATGTTTTCAGATGAAAATAAATCACCTCAACTGGATGATTTCTAAGAATACTCTCCATTATTTCCCGGTAAGAGGATGCTCAGGCGCGGGGTTAAAATAAAACTGGGCTAATCCTCAGTTTTGGGTTGCGGGTCCTGACAGAAATGTGCTTTAAAACTGCAGTTATTTGAGGAATTTGACGTCTTTTGATTTACAAATCAGTTGCTGAGAGTTTCGCCCTGAAAGAAAAGGCACTTTTAATATCTAAATGACATCTTATACCCCCTAAAATACGAATGTGGCGTTTTTACTGGGCAGGGTGGATGCAGGTTGCCATGGAGCTCTGAACCAGGCCAGCCAGCAGACTTCCCTGCATTTCCCACAGCTCTGCCCACGCTGTGGTCCTCAGGGAGGCTGCAGCTCACCTTTAATTTCCACAGCTTTTACAGGAAGAGAATAAAACACAGTCCGTTGGTTTCTGTGTTTATAGCCTTGAATTCAGGACCCACGTGCATAACTTGATGCTATCACAGATGCCTTTTGTTATCTCCTATTGATCAGAACTGTTCTATCACTCCAACAGCAGCTGCTCCAGGGGGGGGACTAAATCTGATCTTAAACTCGCAACAAACAAAGCATCTGATCAGTGAGATCACATGAAACAACAATAGACTAACATCACACGTGCTGCTCACAGCCCAAACTCTGCAGCAGCAGCAGCTGGACGGACAATAGAGAAGCCAGATTCAGTACATTTCTCCCGAGTTCCCAACACTTTTCACCTCATTCACAGCAGATTAAACCTGCCAAAGCTGCCATCAACACATCCACCGCGTGAAGTTTTCATGGAACAGTCGGACAGATTTACCTGATTGAATGATCAGGCCTGTCTGTGCATCTAAATTCAATCATTCAAATGCGTAAAAAGGCGATAAATGCGGCACACAGAGAGCTCTTACCGGCTGCTGCCTCTTTGTGCTGATAATTCCGTTTCTGGGATGATCAGTCGCGCGTCTCACGGACACAAATCTCTACCTCACTTCCATGTGCTCGCGACCAGGACCACGCGCTCATGGGAGAGCTCTGGATACAGCTTCTGACGTCACGGCTAGACTGGAAAGCCAGTCGGAAAAAACGCCACGAAACCCGCTATAATACAGGTTATTTTTAAATGTTATCATGTAAAACTTAACTGTATGTAGAGAGGCTGGTGGTTTATTAGTTTGTAATTATTATTTTCTACAGCTATTCACAGAGGTTCATGCTAAAAACACATTTTGACTGTGCAAAAGTCTGCAAAGGAGACACATCAAGGCTTCCAGCTTATATGCACCTGCACTTAAATCTTCACATAATCAGAAACAGAGGAGCCAACTTTCCTGGTCATTGGTGTTTAATCATACAAGTAGTCTTATACTTTCCAAGCTCATGGTGTTCCAGCACAAGTTTTTAAAAGCAATACTTATGAAAAGGGCTGAGAAGGTGTGTTTATATGTGACAACTGGTGCTACACTGGGCAGAAACCCCCTTTTGGTGCACAGAAATGCTCAAATCTGACAAGTTTTATTGGGGAAAACTGTCTCTCATGCATTGATCTGCTTACCTTGTCTTCTTTACACTCTCACATGCATGCTCAAGAGAAATGTCCTGACTTTCACTACGTGGTCTGAGGAAAAAGGTGCCCCACCTGAGTATCACCCCCCCCATACTAAAAAAACACTTTATTCAGCAGTTCTTCAGCTGAGTGGCAGCTGCACCCACTTTGCCTCCTTTATGCATATCAGGTCACAGCAGAGTTGTGGTGAAATGTCTGATAAGTGTCTTTTCACGGCAAGAACAAGGACACAAAGTCAAGAAAACATTTTATATTTCAAAAAGAATCTAGGAACATAATGCAAAAACCAAACAGTGGGTCTGAACATCCAGACAATTGAGAAAATACATTTTCTTAGGAAATATTATATACAAAAAACATAAAAATTTATATTTTAGTTTGAGCCCCAAACAGGATGGCCCGATTTTTAACATTTTATTAATAAAAATAAACTTTTAAATATTTAATCCACCCATAACTTCGGCTGAGGCAGTTTTAACATTGAAATCAAACAAGATTCCAAACAACTGAATCCGTTTTGCATTTGCATGCAACAACAATAACTGTACATCAAGTCTTGAAATTGCATTAAGAAGAAAAAAAAAGGCAGAAAAGTTCAAACTTTAAGCACGAGCGCCCTGCAGCCGTGCGAGTCTCTGCTTTAAAAGTTCGCTTTTCCGTCTCAGCTGCTCTTTGAGGGAGAGGAGTCTCTGTTCGTCCGACTGCATGCTGTAGATACACTCCGTGGCTTTCTTCAGGATCACCACTTTGGCCGCCTTCTCGTTGTTGGCCACCTCGGGGATCTCATCTCGCAGGGCGAAGAAGCTCAGCTTGAGCTCGTTCCTCCGCTGGCGCTCCAGTACGTTATGAGTCCTTCTCTTGTCATAGTCCTCCGAGTCGGACGTCCGGGGGCTGGAGCACTTGCGGTTGCTGCTGATCTGTTTGAGGACCCTGCTGTGGCCGCCGCCGCTGATGCTCTCCAGCTTCAGCCTCTTGACGGCCGGCTGCTCGTGCCTCATGGATGGATGAGCAGCGTAATTATGCTGGTGGGTGGAGACGTGGCACCTCTTCAGCACCAGCGGGCTGGGATGCCGGGTCTCCTGTGGGCTGGGGTCACACCGTTTCACCGCGTGCCTTTTCTCCACTGTCACCACATCAATCTCCTCCTCTTCCTCCTGGTCCTCCTCATCATCGTCGTCATCATCTTCTACAACACAGCAGGAAAAAAACGGTCAGGGTGCTAATTATCACTCCCTACAGTTGACTTCTCCCCCCCCCCTCCCCAGCTAATCACAGCAGTCTGACATAACACGGGTGGGGGCAGCATGCTTCTACCTCCTGCCTGGAAATCTGATTCTAAATCAACTACATCACGATTCTACCTCATTTTGTCCATAATAGCATAATAATTCATGCACAATCAGCACGAGGAAAAACAGCTGGAAATGTACGGAGGGGTGTGTCCACGGGACGAATCCGCGTTCAGCTTACCTGAGTCACTACAACTGCTGCTGCTGCCGCTGTTGGGCGGCGTGTCCAGACCCAGATCCTTGCTGCGCAGCGTGTCCGCGCTCTGCTTGGGCGTCTCCGCCATCGGATAGGGGAAAACCACCGACGGGTCGATGCACTCCGACGCGGACGTGTTCAGGTCCTGCAGGTAGCTGCTGTTAAGCTTCCAGGCGGCAGCGACCCCGGCGGGGTCCACGCCGTCCCCGGCCGCCGGCTCCTTCCGCGCGGCGTGCAGGGACGCCAGCCGCTCGGAGACCACCTTCTTCAGCTTGGCGGCGGCGCTGAAGCCGCTCCACATGCAGTCCTGGATCACGATGGACTTGACGAAGGTTTGGGAGTAGTCGGCGTCGCAGATGATGCTCTGGTTGACCACGTCGTCACCCAGGAACTCCGTCACCATCTCCAGCTGATCCGCCGTGGAGGGGAAGAGGCTGGACAGGGACGGCCGGCGGCTGGGGGAGAGGGGAGGGGTGGGCAGCAGTTCAAATTTCTTCCAGATGTCTTCGCTCGGTGCCGGAGGCTGAAGCTGCTGAGGGTAGAAATCCTCCTCCTCGTTGTCATAGTAAAAGTAGGGCTGAAGAGAGTCGTAGTCGTAGTCATAATTCTTACTCGCCAAACCTGAATTCAGCGGCATGGTGTCTTTGGCGCGTGTCTCCTTATGATGAAGCTGGTTGAGGAGATAATAAAAAATTTAATTAATTATTAGTGGCTTGTGGAAGGTGTGGCGGTTCAAAGCAGACAGCTGCTTGGCACTGGTCCTGCAACATTAAGTGTAAGCAGGATCACATGGTCCAAGCTCCAAAACATCGAGCCTACGGCCACGCACTGCACGCACGCACGCACGCACCGGTGCTGCTGCAGCAGGTGCTCGCACACAAACTGGGAACAGACAGGAAAATAAGTGCAAGAGGGGGAAAATCCGCCTTCTCTGCTCCGCTGCTGACGCTAAACTAACACGGTTCAACTAAACTGCCGTGGGACGCTGCAGAAACGCGCTCCCTCCGCTTACCTTTGAGATTTTTAAACTGCGGGCGAGAGAAGACGCGAGAAAGAGGCGCAAAAAAGGGCAGCAAAGTTATTCCACTGCGACGGTAACATTAAATCCTTCCACGGAGGCGTTGTGGCAGTCAGGCTGTCTGAAGCATGCATGCAGAGTCGAGGCTGCAGCAGCGACTCGCTGAGGACGACGCGCAGTCTGTCATCGGTGGCGTGAAACTCACAGCTGAGCCCTCCGCCGGCTGCATTAAAAATCGGCCGCAGCACTCCTGTATCCTTCCGCCCACATTTTCCCGCGAAGCGGCGTTGGAGATATAGCACAACCTAAATGTGTTTTTGGCTCGTGCGGCCGGCAGTGAAGCTCGCACTCCGATAATTTACACTTACACTCGAAACGCGTTATTCAAATGACGTTTTTGGCCACTTGCTTCTGTATTCCGCGGTGGTTTTGTTTTTAATTACGCCGGGTCCTTTTACAGAAGTAGTGGGAGGGGTCATAGTAGAGTATTGACGGCGTGCACAAAATACAAATGGAAGTAGTAGTGACAGGCTGCATGTTATTTTACTACCACCCCGCCAAAAGTACACAGATTCATTCAGTCTGCTGGCTCCTGCTGCAAAATAACACCATAGATGCGTAAATAATTCTGTTTTATGATAACCACACCGTTGGTTTTTTTTAAAAAAACCTTCTAAATATCAAAAAATATGTAGATATGATAAACAACGTTTTTTCAGTGTTTTCGCCCCAGTTCAACGCAAAAAAGCTCCCAGGTGCAGAGGCTTACCTCGGTCTGTCTGCAGCCACTGACAGCTCTGAACCACCGGCTGAAACAGATGATTTCAGCAACATTTAAGAACTGTTCGGGTCTATGTTCAGATGCACGCGCTTAATGAAACTGATCTGCGAGTAATGGACTCGGTTTCTGAGTTGAACAGATTGGCACCAATTAACAACAGGAAGGAAGCAATTAAAGGAATCAGATGGGTACCGCAGATGGATGCAGGAGTCCTCTGCTGCTGTGGTGCGGAGGGCCGCATTGAACGGGCTCTGAGCGCCCCCTGCTGGCCGAAGGGCGCCAGGGCAGGGGCGGCAGCCAGGTGGGTGCACGCGAGCTGCTCAAAGCGTGCGTGAACTGATCATTTTACTGGGAGCAGATTAAAGGAAATGGAGACAAAATAATCAGCAGCAGCGGGTCACTTTGACACAGTCAAATGGAGCTGTGAAAATATATGATTAAGTGCAATCTTTTCAGTATTTATCTTACCTTTTGTAATGTATAATGAATTTATATCTGTAAAGCTAAAAAAAAAACATAATTATCTTTCCTTTGTCTTCAGTCACCGACAGCCTAAATTACATCAGCTACAACCTGTAACTCACAGAATGCTACTTTGCATTGGTGAGTGCTGCTGATAAGCAGTGATGTGGCAATAAAAGATTAAAGTGCCCTAATCATAAATGTCCTGTGGTTTAACAGTTCCATATAAAATACTCTCCCATCTTTAATGTGCTCCCTAAGGGACCAGTGCCATTTACAAATTGTCTCCTAACTTCTGCTGCTTGACTTCAGCACCAAGAAATTGAAATTAGCCCAGAAGACGTGCAGATGCCACAGCTGGTATTTATTTACCCACTTTACAACGAGACGACTACACAGCTGAATTATGCGTGAATGGGTCGTTCACATCTGTTATCTCTCCTCTCTCCGGTACAGGAGCCGGTTTCCTCTTATCAGCTGCAGCCTCACCAGGTTCCTTTTGATTCTGAAATTAAGTTCTTCGCCTAATCTTCCTGTTAATCTAATCCCTGAAATGTTTCAGAAGCCACATTTTTTGCTGCAGTATCTTTGGAAGAAAGTAGGAGGCTGTAGATGATTTGAGTAAAGCATGACCTCCTTGACTCTCCTCATGCCTCATGCTCAACCAACCCTTCCAGTGAGCACAGAGGGGCTCGTAAGAGGCAGAAGAAGGATTGTCTTTGCCATCCTGCGACAAAACATTCAACTTGCAGCATCTATGTGCATCTCAGAGGAGATTCAGAAGTGGCTATGCAGACTGAAACCCTTCACTAAAGCCTAAAAATGACTGTTGTCCATAACAAATAGGACCAGCTGCTGAGGGGAAAAGTCCCTTTTTGCTGTTTGATGTGAAATTCAGTTTAAAACACATTTTTTTTACACATTTGTGCCTCAGACTAAAGTCTCCAAAGTCCCAGTTTTACATCCTTTTTAACCCAGTTTGATATTTATCTAATTAAAGCCGATGAAAGAGTTTAAAAAGTCTGCTTTGTGTTGGAAATACAGACATTTTTAAATAAAACTCGATACGTTTCTCTATGAAACTTTTTTATACTGATCATACGATACTTATATCTATAAACAGACATTGATTTGTTTAATTATTTTTTCACTTTTATGGGTTTTTGGCACGATGTGAAAACTGCTAAAGGGGGCAATGGGTTAAAGATAATAATCTGTTAATAATCTGTTTTCCAGTGCCTCTAAAACTCACTAAATCAGACATTTACATTGTTAATTTAATCCGAAAAAAAGTGTAATCATTGTTTTTAGTTTTACCATCTGGCATTATACCTGTAATCCAACATTTAATTGATAATGAATGCATTGGAGAGCTGTTCCATGCATGTTAGCTTCTTTGGTGACTCTAAATTGTCCTCGTTTGTCCCTGTGATGGACTGGCCACCTGTCCAGGTGTACCTGCCTCCCGCCCAATGAAAACTGGGAAAGGCTCCAGCCCCCCCACGGCCCGACAGTTGGATATAAAATGGATGGATGGGTTTGTGAGGGACGGTTAGACATGAGGACACAGAAACTACAAAGGACCCTTAAAAGAGGTCAAACGAACAGAACTGAACTTAAGTTGTTACAGAAATAAATGCATGATGCGGCGGTTCTTGGTTTGGTCCAATCAGCTCTTTTATTCCACAGGTGAATAGCCAAACAGCCTCCCCAGAGCCAGGAGAAGAAAAAGTAAAGAATAATGTGAAAATAACCCGTTAAAGCTGCGGTTACCGTCCCAGCAGTGAGGCTGCAGGTGCGGCCATTTTCCTCTGACCAACTTTGAATCTGTTACTGGTTTTTAAATGTTTTAAATGTCTCCATGTTGCCTCAGTTAAACCGGTTTAAATAAGAAAAAAAGGTTTTCTCTTCACCATCGTCAAAGCAAACCAGTCAGGGTGGTAATTATCAGTTAAACTCATGCCAGTGGGAAGACTTTTCAGGCCCTGCAGTCCGTTTCTTGGCCGTTGAAGTGAATGTTCTTCAAAGTGTTCAAATCAACACTGCAGCCTTTAACCTGAGCAAAGAAAAGGAATGAAAAGGGAAAGGAGTCGAGATGCATTTCACGAGTTCCTCTTCTTATCAGACGCTGGAAGAGGAAATCCCCACTCTGAAATTACACCGTCTCTCCTTTCCTGGATACTCTCTCCTTCATCCTCTCTCTCACGCCTCTCCTTTCCTCGCTGCGGGATGCTGTGAGGAGGATATTGATCAAAACAAACAGATTCGGTGTTGTGGTCACGGTGCTTATCAGCTCCGGATGTTTCTTGTGTTACTGAGTTTCAGGGCGCCTGGGGACACAGAGGGAAGCTTTGAGAGAGGCTGGCATCGTTTCCACTGATAGATGGAGACTCAGGAGAGGCTGGATTGTGTTTTTAACCCCCCTCCCTCTCATAAAATCTGAGGATTGAGGATCTGAGTATCTCAAACCTTGCACATTGAAGTTAGAAATGCACCACTCCTGTTACATCTAACAAAGCATTAGTATTAAGTCACATCGAGGGAAGTGATAAATGAGTCTCTTTTGTAGTCATCACTGTTCAGGTTTAGTTTTATAAGCTTTATTTTACGTAACTGCATCATTAGAAACAGAAGAAGATTTTAAAGATTCTACGGACTAAATTGTGCTGCTTATTGTAAATCATGAGTTTTGAAATGCAACCATCAACAGGCAGCTTTATGTTTATCTTCTATATCTTTTCAGCACATGATGTTAAACGTTTGCTTCGCTGCAACTCAGGAGTCCTTCGTTCATTTCAGAGGTAAATAAAACAACATCTGCGTCTCCACAGCTGCACGATATTACCAGAAGTATTCACTCACCCATCCAAATAATTAAATCCAGGTGTTCCCATCACTTCCACAGGTGGATGAATCCAACACCTCGGCGTGCTGCAGACTGCTTCTGCCAACATCTGTGAAGGAACGGCTCAGGAGCTCAGTGAGTTCCACTGTGGTACCGTGATGCCTCCTGTGCAACAAGTCCAGTCGGGAAATGTCCTCGCTGCTAAATATTCCGGCTGTCAGTGGTTTTATAACAAAGTGGAAACGACAGCAACTCAACCAGGAAGTGGTCGGCCAGGTAAAATGACAGAGCGGGGTCAGAGGTCACCGATTTTCTGCAGAGTCGATCGCTACAGACCTCCAGTCTTCATGTGGCCTTCAGATTATCTCAAGAACAGCGCGTAGAGAGCTTCATGGAATGGGTTTCCATGGTAACTGCATCCAAGCCATACATCACCAGGTGCAGTGCAAAGCGTCGGATGCAGTGGTGTAAAACACGCCGCCGATAGACTCTAACAGTGGAGACGCGTTCTCTGGAGGGACGAATCACGCTTCTCCATCTAACAACCTGATGGAGGAGTCTGGGTTTGGCGGTTGCCAGGGGAACAGTACTTGTCTGACTGCATTGGGCCAAGTGTAAAGTTTGGTGGAGGGGGGATTATGGTGTGGGGCTGTTCTTCAGGAGCTGGGCTTGGCCCCTTAGTTCCAGTGAAAGGAACTCTGAATGCTTCAGATACCAAGAGATTTTGGACTATTTCATGCTCCCAGCTCTGTGGAAACAGTTTGGGGGATGGACCCTTCCTGCTCCAACATGGCTGCACACCAGGTCCATAAAGACCTGGATGAGCCAGCTTGGTGTGGAAGAACCTGACCTCAGCCCGATAGAACACCTGAACATCAGCTCCCTCATGAAGAAAGCCCAACACAGGATGGACTTCAACCTGCCAAGGACTATGATGGTGCACTTCCACTCCTCCTTCATTGAGTCCATCCTCAGCTCTTCCATCAACATCTGGCAAACGTGTCGTTCGGTCTGCAGAGAAGGTGATTGGCTGCAATCTTCCATCTCTCCAGGACTCTGAGGCGTGCAGAGAAGATTGAACCTGACTGTCCTGCACAGAGTCCTGACCTCAGCCCGATAGAACACCTTTGGGATGAATTAGAGCAGAGACTGAGAGCCTTCTGTCCAACATCAGAGACTGATGCACTTCTGGAAGAAAGGTCAAAAACTCCCATAAACACACTCCTGAACCCTGTGGAAAGCTTGTCCAGAAGAGTTGAAGCTGTTCTAGCTGCAAAGTGTGGGCTGAAGTCATATTAAACCCTCTGGATTAAGAATGGGATGTTACTTAAGTTCATATGTGTGTAAAAACAGATTAGTGAGTACTTTTGGCAATATAACGTGTTTCATATCACATTTTTTTACTTTCAGAGAGGTTTTTATCAAAGCTGATCTCTGTAGAAACAAAAACAATAAAAATTCAACAGCAGCTTTTAACAGAAATTGATAATATCAGCAGAAAGATCTAAATGAGCAAAATGCTCTTCTTACTAATTGCTGCTAATTTGACTTGATGATGAATCATTTCATCTTAAACAGGTGCAGAAACACAACTTTGATTATTCTGCAGTGTTCTTTGAGCTGTGCTGAACTACATTTTGAGATAAACTACAACCCGAGTCATGAGAAAAACAGTTTGAATCAAATCTCAACATTGATGTATTTGAGATGTTTTACAGCTGAGCTTTTAACTTCATTTTATTCTCCAGATGCATCTATTGAACTGAGCCTTTGCAGCTTTGAGCTAGCAAGAATCTGCAAGAATCTGACACTAAACCTGACAATGATGGAACCAGTTTCTAAAATCTGGGCTCATTATGTTTAATATAAAGAGTGAAATGACAACAAAATCACAGGAAAAAACTCTTCACACTCGCATGTAGTCAAAGAAATGCTCAAATCTTGAATTTAACAACGTTTTTTGGCTTTCTGCACGTAGCTTCTTTGTACAAAGCTCTCGCTCCACCGCTGTTTTTGCAGGGACGTGCACGTGATGCACTTAATCATGAAGTGGATGTGCACACTTTGAGGCACCAACTGTTGTCCTTCCTTTTGACTCAGATTCTGTCATCTGAACTTCCCTAATTTCTGACCACAAACGATCTGTATTGCACGGCCTCCCATACATTCAGTGCACTCAGCACACAGCAGCTTATGCTGACATGTGGTTTTAATTTATAGCTGTGGTGAAACCCAGGGGCTTTAGGATGCAGTTTATAAATAAGATGTTCCTAAATGATGAATATACAAACTGTAGCACAAGAACTAACTTTAGCATTGTGAAAACGGCAGTTTTCAGTGAAAAAAGGGCCAAATATTTAGGTTTGAGCGTCTGAATTTGGAGATTTTTGGCTTTTTCTTTTAATTTATTCATCATTCTTTTATTTGGACCCCTGGCTACCAGATCAATATCTAATGAAAACAGTCAGCTGCAACATTATTTCAGCAGTTTATGGCAGCAAGAGTCATAAAAGCTGCAGAAAGCTGACGGTGTCTGACTGAAAAACGTGCACATGCTGCATTTAAAGCGCTTAATGAAGACACAGACCGATACACAGTGATACACGGGAACCTGAACACATCAGCAGACACATATTGATAATTGGAGGGCGTGCGCCTTCTCATACAGCCGGGACACGAGTCAGCATGATGCTTCGGAACGAGCTGGAAAATCAATAGCTGCTCAGCTTTGGTCAGAGAGAGGAGGCTGTCAACAAGGAGAGCCCGCCAGATCAATCAGGCAGCTCAAGAGCTAATTGTGTCATTAATTATTGATGGTAACTATGGACAGTTATTGACACGGCCTGAGCAACTAACCCACAGTGTGTTCATGGTAACTGAGTGACAGTTTAGTATCATTTTCTTTGTCCTTTTGTGCAGTAAAACTGACAAAATATAAAAGGAGGCACAACAGATAACAGCTGCTGGGTCTGTTTTTCATATTTTTCATAGTGTGCAAATATTTAGAAGCTTTATGCTGCCACTAAATCCTTTTAAAACACCTACAGCACATTAAAAAGCTGATTAAAAAGCAGATTAAGACTTTTATTGTGATGTAGATACAGGAAATATACAAAATTTAACCCATCCAGGTTGGCACCTGTTGAACTGGAGCAGTGGGCAGCCAATCACAGCGTCACATGGTCCTTTGCTCAAGGGCACCTCGGCCATGGCCTGACATCCCTCCAGCTTTCAGTTCAGAGTTCAGAGTGGGAATCAAACCGCCAACCTTAACGGTATCAGTGGACTCCCTCTCACCACTGAGCCGACCTTTTCAAATGAAATTTCCCAGGTAAAACAAAGAAAGAAGACTTTTTTTAAAGGAAATAAACGAGGCAGCTTTAAGTTTATTAAAAAAGGAAACATTTCAAAAGTAAAAAGCAACAGTTGCAGGCTAAATAAAACACAGTCTCACTGAATTAAATAAGAATAAAGTCTAAAGATACAACTACAGCTATAAAGCAATGAATAAAAAAACTAAATGTACTCATTTACAAACTATTTAAACCATACATTTGAAAGAAAATAACAGAAATGTTATTATTAATGTTATGTTTATGTTTATGTTAACATAAGGTAACATAACATAATGTTATTATGCGATAAAATGCAAAAAAATATGCTCATTTTGAATTTAAACACATTTAATTTAAGAAGAAATTCCTATTTTTCTTGTGGTTTTGAAACTAAGATGTAGGAGACAGTAAATAAGGACCTTTCACTGAATTGTTGGGCTCAGTTGCAGGTTGTGAATATCATGGAAACTCAGTTCACCATCTCTGGATTAAATAGTTTCCCATCGTTTTCTGATTTCCTGGCAGATTCTGGAGGTTTCTTCAGGATGGAGCTCAGAGGTTGAATCTAAAATCAGTGTTTTGTGTTCAGTTGTGACTCTGAGGAGGAAAAGGAGGTGAAGATTTATGCTTTTATTTGGAGGCTCACGGTTTAAAAACTTCTCCAAAGCTCTAAGCTGACTCGGTGGCGCCGCCATGTGGCAGAAAGGTGTTACTGCAGCCAAACGTTTCAGGGATTCACATCAAACATCTGGCTGACTTGTAAAAAAGGTAACCAAGTCAGCTGAAGTTGCGTTGTTCTCCTTAAGCTGTGTCCAGAGATTAAATAAATGATAATAAACACATTTTATAAAGTCCAGTTCAGTTTTTATGTGAATAACGGTCATCTTGAACCGTCCGTCCCTGTTTGACTGACCTGTTGGAGAAGCTTGTTCCACAGCTGCTTTTCACTCTTTGATCTTTGTAGGAAGATAGAAATAAAAACGGAGTGAGACCTCGGTGCCTTCCGGAGGATGACGAAGCTTCCCGAGCAGAGAAATCCCACAGCTGTGATCAGAGACTTTTTCCACCAAGAAGCAGCTCACAAACTGCTCCACTCTGAAGTTAAACCGTTCAGCTGTGACCAGCAAGACTTTTCCAACCACGAAACGGCTCAAAGGACGACAACACAGCCACGCTAAGGAAAGACGATACTCCTGTGAGGAATGTGAGTCACTTAAAGTCGTTCCACAGTCCGATTAAACCTGGCTGGTGTGGGATGGCTTTCACCTATAAGCAGCGCTTAATTAAACATCAGCTCATCCACCCACACCGGAGATAAACCCCAAAGTCCACCAGCGAAGCCACGGGGGAGGGGCCATTTAAATGTGGCCAGTGTGGAGAGACTTTCAGAGCTTCAGCTCCACAGCAGGAAGCCGTCACCTGTAAAGTACCAAGAACACACCGGTTCACTTTCATTGGTTCGATTCTAACATCTGGATTTGGATTTCTGCTGACACGGACACATTTCTTTCCTCTTTTCTTTTTAAACCAGCAGCATCGGCACAAAACTTAGACGCTTAAATCAACGCGTTCACATTTTTTTCCACTTTTGTAATAAAGAATTTAAAGAAAACACAAAGTGCTGCTGCTTCACTTTAAATGAAAAACCTCAAAGAGCAGAAAGCAAAAACACCAAATTCATGAAGCCATAAACGTTACTCCTTCATCTGAAGTAAAACAAGAGGCTGATATTTCCTCCTCATCATTTATCAGTAAATTCAGTTTATTTATAAAGCGCCAAATCACCACAAATGTCACCTCAAAGCACCTCCGACATGAAAGAGAACAAAAAACCCGAGTCTGAGGTCTCAGTGAGCAGCAATAAAACAGGACATTAAGGTCTAAAAGAAGCATCAGATAATGCAGACAGTAAAGAACAATATAAACACTGTAATAAAGACAAGAATGTAACATTTTACAGGGGTGAACAGGCGGTGAACGGGGTGGGAGGAGTCCTTCATGCCACCAACAGCCTGGCTCCTACAGCAGCTGATGTTCCCAGCTGTTTTCCAGCTGCTGCTGATCTTCTGTGCAGACTCAACTAGCTGCTGCAGCGCCACAGAAATGTGAGAAAAATCCAACACGAGACAATGTGCAGCCACAGAAACGATGCTTCACTCAGTGAGAAGCCAACAGAGGAAGAAGAAGCTGCTTCAGAGAGAACAAAGAGTTAAAGGATGAAATAAATGGAGAGGAGTGGAAATATGAAGCAGCATCAGATATAATCACACAGTTATTGAAGTGGGAAAACAACACATATGATCCACGTTTGTGTCTCCTCCATCAAATCTGCTCCTTGTAGCAACACGTGAGTCCACAGAATAATCAGGAGTGTGACAGGGAACACATGCACGTGCACATTTTGTCCGTCAGTGAGCCGCAGATGCAGGAAAATGAGTGTCAGACAGCAGCGACCCTGAAGGAGGTCTGACGTGAATTCACGGATGCAGTTTGTTGGTTTGGCCAGCAGGTGGTGCTGCTGCACCAACACACAGCTGAGCTGTTAAACAGGAAGCTCTCACATGTTCTGAACTCTTCAGCTCCCCCCAGTGGCGGCGCCAGAGTATTTTTACGGTGGGGCTCAAATCAATGCAATAATTTCAATGTGAATATATATTTAATATGTATTCAATAAAACAACACCCTCCCACAGCTAGAAACACGCACACACAGACAGAGAGATGGTATAGTTAAAGAAGCAGTGTGTATATTTATGGTGATTTATTAACAGAAATGGAATATAATACATAACCATGTTGTATAATACATATAATGTTGTTAGTGCTATTTATTCACCTTATGTAACGAGTCGTTACGTTTTTATAAATTTAAATTTCGCCTTTTTATTTACATATATCGCAGTCCGCTCACGCAAAGGCTTACCCGGAAGGACACCTTTTGCGTCGCCATATTGATTACAGTGGCCTAGAAGGGACAAAGGGAGGCGCAAGCGCGATTCACTTTGCAGACGATCAGCTGATCTGATTAAACAAACATAACGTTTTCTCTGTGTCCCTGTTGAAAACTGTTGATTCACGTGAGTTTATGCACCAAAACTACTTAGTAGCTTTGTTCGCTGGACAGAAATCACTCGAAATGTTACGGAGATCAGCTGATTTAAATCAAAGTGTAACTGATACTAAGAGGCTTTGAAGAAAATGTCAGCCAGATGCAATGTGTTGCCTGCTAATGCTATCCCTCTATCAGACTAAATACAAACAGCCTTTAGCCTTACGGAGCTGATATTAGCTTTTATTACCACGCAGGTCGCTACCTGGGGTCCACAAAACACTAATATAATGCAGAACCACTAACAAAGTTATCTTTTCACAGAATATCTAACCAAATGTAACATCTGTTTATAATTTATATCTCTAAAAGTTAACTCAGAAGTTGAGAAGATGGTTTCACTCGATGGAGAAGACACATTTGAGTGATGGATGTATTTGGGAAGTGTGTGCAGGCCACCGTAGTTTCTCCGAAGCGTGGAGTGTTGCGTTCACAGCGCAATCGGAAATTACAGAATCAAGCGAAAACCGTTCAAACCCTTTAATAGTTCCGTTGTCCTCAAGCTAAATATAGTCTACCACAAAACAGCAAAGAGTCTAAACACATCTCAACAAACTAAGTATGCTAATTAGGCAACAAGACCGCAGCAAGGAAGAGCATGAAACAGGAAACACGCATTAACAAAGTCAGCAAAGTTTCCAAAAACAATAAAAAACATTAAAACTCACCAGGTTGAGATTTTGAAATGAGTACAATCCGCCGCTTTTTGTGATTGGTGGACGAGCATCCACTCAAAGCGCGCTCACGTGAGTGACGTACGTTGTTTGAGGGGCGAGACTCAGAAATAAGGATTGCTGGTTGAGGCGGTGGATTATGGAATATGATTCGGATTAGAGAATCAAAGCACTTGGACAGAGAGATCTGATGTGGCTTCTTTAATGAATGTTGTTGAACTTTAACATCAATGTACAACATGTATGTGTGGTCTGAAAATATATAGAAAGAAAGAAAATGTATCAGAAAATATGCTCACAGTATTATTCAACAGTTAAATCAGAATAAACATTCATAAATAAACTGCCATATGATCAAAAGTTTACCAGTAATATCCCTTACTTAGGTACAATCTGTTACTTAAGCATAACAATAATGTACAAATTCCAACATAATGTCAGCAGAGGCAAAGGATGCTTAACAGCATTTGAACCTTACATATTGAAGTAACCACACAAAATACTTCCATGTAACACAAACTGGAATAGATTATCAACAGATCCATGACTAAGAAGTAGAAAAAGAGCTAGAAGAAGCACAAAAGAAGTAAAGAAAGCACTTACATTTCCTCAAGAACGCACTCAAGCTATGAGAAACACAGAAGGTGCAGCTTCACACAGTCGCTTTCTGGTCTGATGCTCGTTAGTCACTGCAGTTACATGAGTGCCATCGGATCGGATTAATGGTTAAATTACAATAAGGTTGAGTTATTCAGTTCATGTAGACGCCTTAATCTGACATGAAATCAAATCGGATCGGGTTACTTGCGATCGAATTAAGACCCCAAGCAGTTTGGCTCTTGAGGAAACTCTATCATCAATCATGACAGTGAAGATGGCACCAGGTGGAGTGTTTTAAGTGGGAGCCCCCTGCCTCTGTCATCAATTGGCTGCCCACCGCTCCAGTGTATGGCATCACATCATAGGTGGCCTTAATGTGACAGCAGGAAACTGGGCAGAGAGGAAGGATAACCTGCAGCAAAGGGCCACAGGCTGGGACTTGGACCCGGACCGGCCCTGTGAGGACCGACAGCTTCAGTACATGGAGCTCCTGCACCTGCTGAGCTAAAGGCTCCTTGTTTCGGTGTAACTGTTGTACTTTAAAGTCTACAGCTGAGCTTCCCTTTTGCCAGAAATCCACCTTTAACTGAGCTTGAAGTAGACCTGAAGTTAACTGTGTGAACACCACCAGTGGAATACACCTGGAACATTTCAGAAGGCAACCTCAGAAAGAAGAACACATTTGTTTTCTTCATAATTCTGAATTTTCAAACCACTTGTTGTTCAGTCAGGAAACAAACCGTGTATGGAGGTGACTTCCAGCTGTTGCTGTCATCAGACTGCTGTTTGTCCTTGTTTCTCCCTTTTTGTTGGAGCTACAGTGATATTAATACTGCTGACTCTGCTGTGGAGCAGAAAATAAACAAAGATGCTGTTTTGGTGCAGCAGCACCACCTGCTGTCCAAACCAACAAACTGCACCATTTATTCTTTTTTTTTTCAGTTATGTAATGTTTGTTGTTTTGCTGAATTAAACTGTTACACATGTAAACCCGTTTCGGTGCCGAAATTCCATCGTTTGGTTCACTGTGAGAAAGTGGAAGTGTACTGCTCCGGTCAGCAGGTGTGTTAGCATATGCCTCGTGAATTAGCTAAGTTAGCACGGATGTACGTTATTGTTATTAAGTATTGTGCGAATAGAAAATATATCTGACATTTAGTATGCAATGTTTAGGTGATAGTTCATGTGTTTTATTAATGTTTCATTGGCAAACGAGTGTTGTATCACAATTAGACGGTCAGAGAAACCATATGGATGTAATGGGTGTGTAGACTGCTAGCATGTGTTAGAAAAGCTCCTCTGGGTTAATCAAACTGCTGCAAATGCACCGAGTGGTTCCACTGTTACTGTAAATTTGTATGAACGTAATTATAGCTTGTGCACTTGTTTATATTATTTAGGTAACATTTTATTATCCATAGGAAACTGTTTTTGTCAGTAATTGAGCAGATTTCTGGTAAAGGTTAAACTGCAGCTTACCTGCCATAAAGTTACTGTGATTATTAATGTATGTTCATAATGCATTCCAGTAAGAGGAAACACCACTGAATCACTCTTGTGATCATTTATTCTTTCTTTAACAGCCACCGATATTCAGGGGCGCAACACATGCGTCTGATGATACCAGGAATTTATTTAAAAATCATTCAGAGAAGAGACTTCTCTGCTGGCAGCTTTGATTTGTGTTGTCAACATGCTGCTGAGAAAAGGCGGCCATTTTGTGTCCACTTTGCTCATTTTTAAATCAAAACCTTTATTAACTCAGAATCAGCAGAGCAGAAGTTAACAGCCAAATACAAAAGTGATAGCACGGAACGTGATGTTGACAGAATGAAGGCTGGGGAACATCCAAAGTGGAAAAAATGTTTCAGAACAAGTGAAAGGGGAGAAAAATCTTCTTTTCAGGTTCCCACATTTCCATCAGGTTCGTCGTCTCTGACTGAATCACACTGACAGCTTTTAATTTCAACTGACAGATTTTCAATGACAATCAGACAAAGCGAGATGTAACCAGCTCAAGTTGGAAGCACAGAGAATAAAACAGGTGTCACACTTTACATGGAGGCTTTTCTTTAAATTCAGCTGGAACTGCAGGTGGTGATGGCAGCTGGATTTATGGATAATTTCTAACAACTTTAATTTTATTATTCAAATAAGAAGAAAAACATGGAATACATACAGATATCATCATGATATACATCCTTAACATCATCTTCATGGTCCAGTCAGAGTTTCTCTGCACACAAGCTTCATCCTCTGTGGATCAACGGGACACAGATCATCCTGGCTCACATCGTCCTCTTCATCATCACTTCCACCTGTAGAGAAGAAGAAATAAGAGAGCTGATAAATGAGGGTTTCCAGAGGATCTCTGCCTGGCTAACTGTTGTATTTGTGTTTAATCCTGCAGTCTGACATCATTTTCCTCCCGCAGCTTCACACTGAGAAGGCTGCAGGTTTACAGGAAACACTGGATCAGTACAGTGCTGCTGAGAGCTGCATGGACCTCCAACACTCTACTGACCTCAGAGTCTCCAGTTTGTTGTGTGGACTCTTCACAAGATCTGACAGCTCCTTCACAGCTGATTCCTTCAGGTTGTTCTGACTCAGGTCCAGTTCTGTCAGATGGGACGGGTTGGACTTCAGAGCTGAGACCAGAAAAGCACAGCTGATCTCTGACAACCTGCAGTCCCTCAATCTGAATAAAGAATAAAAAATATTTAATAAATCTTCATTTCATCAATAAACCACTGAAGAAGAAAACAGACTTTACCACGAAGACCAACACAACTTTCACATCATATTAATCTGAAAAAACAGCTGAAACATGGCGTCTGACCTCAGAGTCTTCAGTCCACAGTGTGGACTCTGCAGAAATCTGCACAGCTCCTTCGCTGCAGAGTCACTGATGTTGTTCTCACTCAGGTCCACTTTTGTCAGCTGGGAGGGGTTGGACTTCAGAGCTGAGACCAGAGAAGCACAGCTGATCTCTGACAACATGCAGCGCCTCAATCTGAATAAAGAATAAAACATGTGAGCTGAAGCCAACAGGATGCAGGTTAAAACAGTCCAACAGGAGTTTGACTCTTCATGGAGTTTAACTGGGACAAAATATTAGTTTTTCCATCAGTTGAAGCTGAAAGTCAAGTCTTATTCTTTAAAGAGAAATTTCATTCGAAGCCAAAGAAGATGATTTTACATTGATCTTATTTGATTGTAGATTATTTGATGCATTTTCCATTTCAAATCTTGTTTTATGTGTTTTTCATGTTTGAATTTGTTTTCCTTCAGTTTCAGATTTGAAATTTTCACATTTTTCTGATCTTCAAAATTGAAAAAAGTTTTGAACTTGACAGAAAGTTTCTGGATGTGAAAACATCTGAAATATGAACAAACATACTAAAGTGGGAATAAAAACCATGAAAGAATGAATTAAATTGACTTTGACAGTGAAATAAAATCCTACTACACTTTTTTCATGTTGAAAACCATTTTTAGTTCCTCAAAGAAACTGATGAAGCTTCATGTTTCTGACCTGCTGTTTTTCAGCCTACATTCACACACGTTATTCACAGCAACTCAATGTTCTCCTCATAAATGAATGAAACAGGAGGAAACAGCTGCCATAAAGCCAGCAGGTGAACAGAACAGCATGTGGCTACAGTGATGAAGCAGTCCCTGCCTCCTTCCTTCATGGCTGCTCAGTAATTATTAGTGAAATTATTAGTGGGAGAAGCTTTTTGGCTGGATTTCATCATCATTAATGAATCTGACTGAAGATAACTGCTGCTGTGATGAAAGCTGTTTTCTAATCAAGTCAAAGATTCTTCATTTCCAACAGTGTTGGAGGGGAGTTTGTTAGCATCAGCTGATTAATGGGCTTTTGGAGTTTTGCTGTTCCAAACTGTTGTTATTGTTTCAGCCAGAAATATTCACTAACTCTGGAGCTCCAGAAGCATCAGCCAGAGATTCTAGATTAGTTTCTGTCTGACAGATTCACTGTTTTCTGAGTACTTAATTAATCATTATTTCATCAACTAAACCACTGAAGAAGAAAACAGACTTTACCATGAAGACCAGCACAACTTTCACATCATATTAATCTGAACAAACAACTGAAACATGGTGTCTGACCCCAGAGTCTTCAGTCCACAGTGTGGACTCTGCAGAAAGCTGCACAGCTCCTTCACTGCAGAGTCACTGATGATGTTCTGACTCAGGTCCAGTTCTGTCAGATGGGAGGGGTTGGACTTCACAGCTGAGACCAGAGAAGCACAGCTGATCTCTGATAACCTGCAGTCCCACAATCTGAATAAAGAATAAAACATGTGAGCTGAAGCCAACAGGATGCAGGTTAAAACAGTCCAACAGGAGTTTGACTCTTCATGGAGTTTAACTGGGACAAAATATTAGTTTTTCCATCAGTTGAAGCTGAAAGTCAAGTCTTATTCTTTAAAGAGAGATTTCATTCAAAGCCAAAACAGATGATTTTACATTGATCTTATTTGATTGTAGATTATTTGATGCATTTTCCATTTCAAATCTAGTTTGATGTATTTTTCATGTTTGAATTTGTTTTCCTTCAGTTTCAGATTTGAAATTTTCACATTTTTTTGATCTTCAAAATTGAAAAAAGTTTTGAACTTGACAGAAAGTTTCTGGATGTGAAAACATCTGAAAAATGAACAAACATACTAAAGTGGGAGTAAAAACCATGAAAGAATGAATGAAATTGACTTTGACAGTGAAATAAAATCCTACTACACTTTTTTCATGTTGAAAACCATTTTTAGTTCCTCAAAGAAACTGATGAAGCTTCATGTTTCTGACCTGCTGTTTTTCAGCCTACATTCACACACGTTATTCACAGCAACTCAATGTTCTCCTCCTAAATGAATGAAACAGGTGGAAACAGCTGCCATAAAGCCAGCAGGTGAACAGAACAGCATGTGGCTACAGTGATGAAGCAGTCCCTGCCTCCTTCCTTCATGGCTGCTCAGTAATTATTAGTGAAATTATTAGTGGGAGAAGCTTTTTGGCTGGATTTCGTCATCATTAATGAATCTGACTGAAGATAACTGCTGCTGTGATGAAAGCTGTTTTCTAATCAAGTCAAAGATTCTTCATTTCCAACAGTGTTGGAGGGTAGTTTGTTAGCATCAGCTGATTAATGGGCTTTTGGAGTTTTGCTGTTCCAAACTGTTATTGTTTCAGCCAGAAATATTCACTAACTCTGGAGCTCCAGAAGCATCAGCCAGAGATTCTAGATTAGTTTCTGTCTGACAGATTCACTGTTTTCTGAGTACTTAATTAATCATTATTTCATCAACTAAACCACTGAAGAAGAAAACAGACTTTACCATGAAGACCAGCACAACTTTCACATCATATTAATCTGAACAAACAACTAAAACATGGAGTCTGACCCCAGAGTCTTCAGTCCACAGTGTGGACTCTGCAGAAAGCTGCACAGCTCCTTCACTCCAGAGTCACTGATGATGTTCTGACTCAGGTCCAGTTCTGTCAGATGGGAGGGGTTGGACTTCACAGCTGAGACCAGAGAAGCACAGCTGATCTCTGACAAACTGCAGTCCCACAATCTGAATAAAGAATAAAACGTGTGAGCTGAAGCCAACAGGATGCAGGTTAAAACAGTCCAACAGGAGTTTGACTCTTCATGGAGTTTAACTGGGACAAAATATTAGTTTTTCCATCAGTTGAAGCTGAAAGTCAAGTCTTATTCTTTAAAGAGAAATTTCAGTCAAAGCCAAAACAGATGATTTTACATTGATCTTATTTGATTGTAGATTATTTGATGGATTTTTTTCATTTCAAATCTTGTTTTATGTGTTTTTCATGTTTGAATTTGTTTTCCTTCAGTTTCAGATTTGAAATTTTCACATTTTTTTGATCTTCAAAATTGAAAAAAGTTTTGAACTTGACAGAAAGTTTCTGGATGTGAAAACATCTGAAATATGAACAAATATACTAAAGTGGAAATAAAAACCATGAAAGAATGAATAAAATTGACTTTGACAGTGAAATAAAATCCTGCTTCACTTTTTTCATGTTGAAAACCATTTTTAGTTCCTCAAAGAAACTGATGAAGCTTCATGTTTCTGACCTGCTGTTTTTCAGCCTACATTCACACACGTTATTCACAGCAACTCAATGTTCTCCTCATAAATGAATGAAACAGGAGGAAACAGCTGCCATAAAGCCAGCAGGTGAACAGAGCAGCATGTGGCTACAGTGATGAAGCAGTCCCTGCCTCCCTCCTTCATGGCTGCTCAGTAATTATTATTGAAATTATTAGTGGGAGAAGCTTTTTGCCTGGATTTTCTCATCATTAATGAATCTGACTGAAGATAACTGCTGCTGTGATGAAAGCTGTTTTCTAATCAAGTCAAAGATTCTTCATTTCCAACAGTGATGGAGGGGAGTTTGTTAGCATCAGCTGATTAATGGGCTTTTGGAGTTTTGCTGCTCCAAACTGTTGTTATTGTTTCAGCCAGAAATATTCACTAACTCTGGAGCTCCGGAAGCATCAGCCAGAGATTCTAGATTAGTTTCTGTCTGACAGATTCACTGTTTTCTGATTATTTAATAAATAATAATTTCATCAACTAAACCACTGAAGAAGAAAACAGACTTTACCATGAAGACCAGCACAACTTTCACATCATATTAATCTGAACAAACAACTGAAACATGGTGTCTGACCTCAGAGTCTTCAGTCCACAGTGTGGACTCTGCAGAAAGCTGCACAGCTCCTTCGCTGCAGAGTCACTGATGATGTTCTGACTCAGGTCCAGTTTTGTCAGATGGGAGGGGTTGGACTTCACAGCTGAGGCCAGAGAAGCACAGCTGATCTCTGACAACCTGCAGTCCCTCAACCTGAATAAAGAATAAAACGTGTGAGCTGAAGCCAACAGGATGCAGGTTAAAACAGTCCAACAGGAGTTTGACTCTTCATGGAGTTTAACTGGGACAAAATATTAGTTTTTCCATCAGTTGAAGCTGAAAGTCAAGTCTTATTCTTTAAAGAGAAATTTCATTCGAAGCCAAAACAGATGATTTTACATTGATCTTATTTGATTGTAGATTATTTGATGCATTTTCCATTTCAATTCTTGTTTTATGTGTTTTTCATG
Organism: Leuresthes tenuis; assembly: GCF_036924035.1. NCBI lineage: Eukaryota > Metazoa > Chordata > Actinopteri > Atheriniformes > Atherinopsidae > Leuresthes > Leuresthes tenuis. Next base: position 2,639,916 of record NW_027325378.1, on the reverse strand, counting down.
TTTGAATTTGTTTTCCTTCAGTTTCAGATTTGAAATTTTCACATTTTTCTGATCTTCAAAATTGAAAAAAGTTTTGAACTTGACAGAAAGTTTCTGGATGTGAAAACATCTGAAATATGAACAAATATACTAAAGTGGGAGTAAAAACCATGAAAGAATGAATGAAATCGACTTTGACAGTGAAATAAAATCCTGCTTCACTTTTTTCATGTTGAAAACCATTTTTAGTTCCTCAAAGAAACTGATGAAGCTTCATGTTTCTGACCTGCTGTTTTTCAGCCTACATTCACACACGTTATTCACAGCAACTCAATGTTCTCCTCATAAATGAATGAAACAGGAGGAAACAGCTGCCATAAAGCCAGCAGGTGAACAGAACAGCATGTGGCTACAGTGATGAAGCAGTCCCTGCCTCCTTCCTTCATGGCTGCTCAGTAATTATTAGTGAAATTATTAGTGGGAGAAGCTTTTTGCCTGGATTTTCTCATCATTAATGAATCTGACTGAAGATAACTGCTGCTGTGATGAAAGCTGTTTTCAAAACAAGTCAAAGATTCTTCATTTCCAACAGTGTTGGAGGGGAGTTTGTTATCATCAGCTGATTAATGGGCTTTTGGAGTTTTGCTGCTCCAAACTGTTGTTATTGTTTCAGCCAGAAATATTCACTAACTCTGGAGCTCCAGAAGCATCAGCCAGAGATTCTAGATTAGTTTCTGTCTGACAGATTCACTGTTTTCTGATTATTTAATAAATAATAATTTCATCAACTAAACCACTGAAGAAGAAAACAGACTTTACCACGAAGACCAGCACAACTTTCACATCATATTAATCTGAACAAACAACTAAAACATGGAGTCTGACCCCAGAGTCTTCAGTCCACAGTGTGGACTCTGCAGAAAGCTGCACAGCTCCTTCACTGCAGAGTCACTGATGATGTTCTCACTCAGGTTCAGTTCTGTCAGATGGGAGGGGTTGGACTTCAGAGCTGAAGCCAGAGAAGCACAGCTGATCTCTGACAACCTGCAGTCCCACAATCTGAATAAAGAATAAAACATGTGAGCTGAAGCCAACAGGATGCAGGTTAAAACAGTCCAACAGGAGTTTGACTCTTCATGGAGTTTAACTGGGACAAAATATTAGTTTTTCCATCAGTTGAAGCTGAAAGTCAAGTCTTATTCTTTAAAGAGAAATTTCATTCAAAGCCAAAACAGATGATTTTACATTGATCTTATTTGATTGTAGATTATTTGATGGATTTTTTTCATTTCAAATCTTGTTTTATGTGTTTTTCAAGTTTGAATTTGTTTTTCTTCAGTTTCAGATTTGAAATTTTCACATTTTTCTGATCTTCAAAATTGAAAAAAGTTTTGAACTTGACAGAAAGTTTCTGGATGTGAAAACATCTGAAATATGAACAAATATACTAAAGTGGGAGTAAAAAACATGAAAGAATGAATGAAATTGACTTTGACAGTGAAATAAAATCCTGCTGCTCTTTTTTCATGTTGAAAACCTTTTTCAGTTCCTAAAAGAAACTGATGAAGCTTCATGTTTCTGACCTGCTGTTTTTCAGCCTACATTCACACACGTTATTCACAGCAACTCAATGTTCTCCTCATAAATGAATGAAACAGGTGGAAACAGCTGCCATAAAGCCAGCAGGTGAACAGAACAGCATGTGGCTACAGTGATGAAGCAGTCCCTGCCTCCTTCCTTCATGGCTGCTCAGTAATTATTAGTGAAATTATTAGTGGGAGAAGCTTTTTGGCTGGATTTTCTCATCATTAATGAATCTGACTGAAGATAACTGCTGCTGTGATGAAAGCTGTTTTCTAATCAAGTCAAAGATTCTTCATTTCCAACAGTGTTGGAGGGGAGTTTGTTAGCATCAGCTGATTAATGGGCTTTTGGAGTTTTGCTGCTCCAAACTGTTATTGTTTCAGCCAGAAATATTCACTAACTCTGGAGCTCCAGAAGCATCAGCCAGTGATTCTAGATTAGTTTCTGTCTGACAGATTCACTGTTTTCTGATTATTTAATAAATCATAATTTCATCAACTAAACCACTGAAGAAGAAAAAAGACTTTACCATGAAGACCAGCACAACTTTCACATCATATTAATCTGAACAAACAACTAAAACATGGAGTCTGACCTCAGAGTCTTCAGTCCACAGTGTGGACTCTGCAGAAAGCTGCACAGCTCCTTCGCTGCAGAGTCACTGATGATGTTCTCACTCAGGTTCAGTTCTGTCAGATGGGAGGGGTTGGACTTCAGAGCTGAAGCCAGAGAAGCACAGCTGATCTCTGACAACCTGCAGTCCCTCAATCTGAATAAATAATAAAACATGTGAGCTGAAGCCAACAGGATGCAGGTTAAAACAGTCCAACAGGAATTTGACTCTTCATGGAGTTTAACTGGGACAAAATATTAGTTTTTCTATCAGTTGAAGCTGAAAGTCAAGTCTTATTCTTTAAAGAGAAATTTCATTCAAAGCCAAAACAGATGATTTTACATTGATCTTATTTGATTGTAGATTATTTGATGCATTTTCCATTTCAAATCTTGTTTTATGTGTTTTTCATGTTTGAATTTGTTTTCCTTCAGTTTCAGATTTGAAATTTTCACATTTTTTTGATCTTCAAAATTGAAAAAAGTTTTGAACTTGACAGAAAGTTTCTGGATGTGAAAACATCTGAAATATGAACAAATATACTAAAGTGGGAGTAAAAACCATGAAAGAATGAATGAAATTGACTTTGACAGTGAAATAAAATCCTGCTGCTCTTTTTTCATGTTGAAAACCATTTTCAGTACCTAAAAGAAACTGATGAAGCTGAAATATGAACAAATCTGAAATATGAACAAATATACTAAAGTTGGAGTAAAAACCATGAAAGAATTAATGAAATTGACTTTGACAGTGAAATAAAATCCTGCTGCTCTTTTTTCATGTTGAAAACCATTTTTAGTTCCTCAAAGAAACTGATGAAGCTTCATGTTTCTGACCTGCTGTTTTTCAGCCTACATTCACACACGTTATTCACAGCAACTCAATGTTCTCCTCATAAATGAATGAAACAGGTGGAAACAGCTGCCATAAAGCCAGCAGGTGAACAGAACAGCATGTGGCTACAGTGATGAAGCAGTCCCTGCCTCCTTCCTTCATGGCTGCTCAGTAATTATTAGTGAAATTATTAGTGGGAGAAGCTTTTTGCCTGGATTTTCTCATCATTAATGAATCTGACTCAAGATAACTGCTGCTGTGATGAAAGCTGTTTTCTAATCAAGTCAAATATTCTTCATTTCCAACAGTGTTGGAGGGGAGTTTGTTAGCATCAGCTGATTAATGGGCTTTTGGAGTTTTGCTGCTCCAAACTGTTGTTATTGTTTCAGCCAGAAATATTCACTAACTCTGGAGCTCCGGAAGCATCAGCCAGTGATTCTAGATTAGTTTCTGTCTGACAGATTCACTGTTTTCTGATTATTTAATAAATCATCATTTCATCAACTAAACCACTGAAGAAGAAAACAGACTTTACCACGAAGACCAGCACAACTTTCACATCATATTAATCTGAACAAACAACTAAAACATGGTGTCTGACCCCAGAGTCTTCAGTCCACAGTGTGGACTCTGCAGAAAGCTGCACAGCTCCTTCACTGCAGAGTCACTGATGATGTTCCAGCTCAGGTCCAGTTCTGTCAGATGGGAGGGGTTGGACTTCAGAGCTGAGACCAGAGAAGCACAGCTGATCTCTGACAACCTGCAGTCCCACAATCTGAATAAAGAATAAAACATGTGAGCGGAAGCCAACAGGATGCAGGTTAAAACAGTCCAACAGGAGTTTAACTCTTCATGGAGTTTAACTGGGACAAAATATTAGTTTTTCCATCAGTTGAAGCTGAAAGTCAAATCTTATTCTTTAAAGAGAAATTTCATTCAAAGCCAAAACAGATGATTTTACATTGATCTTATTTGATTGTAGATTATTTGATGGATTTTTTTCATTTCAAATCTTGTTTTATGTGTTTTTCAAGTTTGAATTTGTTTTTCTTCAGTTTCAGATTTGAAATTTTCACATTTTTCTGATCTTCAAAATTGAAAAAAGTTTTGAACTTGACAGAAAGTTTCTGGATGTGAAAACATCTGAAATATGAACAAATATACTAAAGTGGGAGTAAAAAACATGAAAGAATGAATGAAATTGACTTTGACAGTGAAATAAAATCCTGCTGCTCTTTTTTCATGTTGAAAACCTTTTTCAGTTCCTAAAAGAAACTGATGAAGCTTCATGTTTCTGACCTGCTGTTTTTCAGCCTACATTCACACACGTTATTCACAGCAACTCAATGTTCTCCTCCTAAATGAATGAAACAGGTGGAAACAGCTGCCATAAAGCCAGCAGGTGAACAGAACAGCATGTGGCTACAGTGATGAAGCAGTCCCTGCCTCCCTCCTTCATGGCTGCTCAGTAATTATTAGTGAAATTATTAGTGGGAGAAGCTTTTTGGCTGGATTTTCTCATCATTAATGAATCTGACTGAAGATAACTGCTGCTGTGATGAAAGCTGTTTTCTAATCAAGTCAAAGATTCTTCATTTCCAACAGTGATGGAGGGGAGTTTGTTAGCATCAGCTGATTAATGGGCTTTTGGAGTTTTGCTGCTCCAAACTGTTGTTATTGTTTCAGCCAGAAATATTCACTAACTCTGGAGCTCCAGAAGCATCAGCCAGAGATTCTAGATTAGTTTCTGTCTGACAGATTCACTGTTTTCTGATTATTTAATAAATCATAATTTCATCAACTAAACCACTGAAGAAGAAAACAGACTTTACCATGAAGACCAGCACAACTTTCACATCATATTAATCTGAACAAACAACTGAAACATGGCGTCTGACCTCAGAGTCTTCAGTCCACAGTGTGGACTCTGCAGAAAGCTGCACAGCTCCTTCGCTGCAGAGTCACTGATGTTGTTCTCACTCAGGTTCAGTTCTGTCAGATGGGAGGGGTTGGACTTCACAGCTGAGATCAGAGAAGCACAGCTGATCTCTGACAACCTGCAGTCCCTCAATCTGAATAAAGAATAAAACATGTGAGCTGAAGCCAACAGGATGCAGGTTAAAACAGTCCAACAGGAGTTTGACTCTTCATGGAGTTTAACTGGGACAAAATATTAGTTTTTCCATCAGTTGAAGCTGAAAGTCAAGTCTTATTCTTTAAAGAGAAATTTCATTCAAAGCCAAAACAGATGATTTTACATTGATCTTATTTGATTGTAGATTATTTGATGCATTTTCCATTTCAAATCTTGTTTTATGTGTTTTTCATGTTTGAATTTGTTTTCCTTCAGTTTCAGATTTGAAATTTTCACATTTTTTTTATCTTCAAAATTGAAAAAAGTTTTGAACTTGACAGAAAGTTTCTGGATGTGAAAACATCTGAAATATGAACAAATATACTAAAGTGGGAGTAAAAACCATGAAAGAATTAATGAAATTGACTTTGACAGTGAAATAAAATCCTGCTTCACTTTTTTCATGTTGAAAACCTTTTTCAGTTCCTAAAAGAAACTGATGAAGCTTCATGTTTCTGACCTGCTGTTTTCAGCCTACATTCACACACGTTATTCACAGCAACTCAATGTTCTCCTCATAAATTAATGAAACAGGTGGAAACAGCTGCCATAAAGCCAGCAGGTGAACAGAACAGCATGTGGCTACAGTGATGAAGCAGTCCCTGCCTCCTTCCTTCATGGCTGCTCAGTAATTATTAGTGAAATTATTAGTGGGAGAAGCTTTTTGCCTGGATTTTCTCATCATTAATGAATCTGACTCAAGATAACTGCTGCTGTGATGAAAGCTGTTTTCTAATCAAGTCAAAGATTCTTCATTTCCAACAGTGTTGGAGGGGAGTTTGTTAGCATCAGCTGATTAATGGGCTTTTGGAGTTTTGCTGCTCCAAACTGTTGTTATTGTTTCAGCCAGAAATATTCACTAACTCTGGAGCTCCAGAAGCATCAGCCAGAGATTCTAGATTACTTTCTGTCTGACAGATTCACTGTTTTCTGATTATTTAATAAATCAGCATTTCATCAACTAAACCACTGAAGAAGAAAACAGACTTTACCACGAAGACCAGCACAACTTTCACATCATATTAATCTGAACAAACAACTAAAACATGGTGTCTGACCCCAGAGTCTTCAGTCCACAGTGTGGACTCTGCAGAAAGCTGCACAGCTTCTTCACTGCAGAGTCTCTGATGATGTTCTGACTCAGGACCAGTTCTGTCAGATGGGAGGGGTTGGACTTCAAAGCTGAGACCAGAGAAGCACAGCTGATCTTTGACAACCTGCAGTCCTTCAATCTGAATAAAGAATAAAACATGTGAGCTGACGCCAACAGGATGCAGGTTAAAACAGTCCAACAGGAGTTTGACTCTTCATGGAGTTTAACTGGGACAAAATATTAGTTTTTCCATCAATTGAAGCTGAAAGTCAAGTCTTATTCTTTAAAGAGAAATTTAATTCGAAGCCAAAACAGATGATTTTACTTTGATCTTTTTTGATTGTAGATTATTTGATGCATTTTCCATTTCAAATCTTGTTTTATGTGTTTTTCATGTTTGAATTTGTTTTCCTTCAGTTTCAGATTTGAAATTTTCACATTTTTCTGATCTTCAAAATTGAAAAAAGTTTTGAACTTGACAGAAAGTTTCTGGATGTGAAAACATCTGAAATATGAACAAATATACTAAAGTGGAAATAAAAACCATGAAAGAATGAATGAAATTGACTTTGACAGTGAAATCAAATCCTGCTGCTCTTTTTTCATGTTGAAAACCATTTTCAGTTCCTAAAAGAAACTGATGAAGCTTCATGTTTCTGACCTGCTGTTTTTCAGCCTACATTCACACACGTTATTCACAGCAACTCAATGTTCTCCTCATAAATGAATGAAACAGGTGGAAACAGCTGCCATAAAGCCAGCAGGTGAACAGAACAGCATGTGGCTACAGTGATGAAGCAGTCCCTGCCTCCCTCCTTCATGGCTGCTCAGTAATTATTAGTGAAATTATTAGTGGGAGAAGCTTTTTGGCTGGATTTTCTCATCATTAATGAATCTGACTGAAGATAACTGCTGCTGTGATGAAAGCTGTTTTCTAATCAAGTCAAAGATTCTTCATTTCCAACAGTGTTGGAGGGGAGTTTGTTAGCATCAGCTGATTAATGGGCTTTTGGAGTTTTGCTGCTCCAAACTGTTATTGTTTCAGCCAGAAATATTCACTAACTCTGGAGCTCCAGAAGCATCAGCCAGAGATTCTAGATTACTTTCTGTCTGACAGATTCACTGTTTTCTGATTACTTAATAAATCATCATTTCATCAACTAAACCACTGAAGAAGAAACAGACTTTACCATGAAGACCAGCACAACTTTCACATCATATTAATCTGAACAAACAACTGAAACATGGTGTCTGACCTCAGAGTCTTCAGTCCACAGTGTGGACTCTGCAGAAAGCTGCACAGCTCCTTCGCTGCAGAGTCACTGATGATGTTCTGACTCAAGTTCAGTTCTGTCATATGGGAGGGGTTGGACTTCACAGCTGAGGCCAGAGAAGCACAGCTGATCTTTGACAACCTGCAGTCCTTCAATCTGAATAAAGAATAAAACATGTGAGCTGAAGCCAACAGGATGCAGGTTAAAACAGTCCAACAGGAGTTTGACTCTTCATGGAGTTTAACTGGGACAAAATATTAGTTTTTCCATCAGTTGAAGCTGAAAGTCAAGTCTTATTCTTTAAAGAGAAATTTCATTCGAAGCCAAAACAGATGATTTTACATTGATCTTTTTTGATTGTAGATTATTTGATGCATTTTCCATTTCAAATCTTGTTTGATATGTTTTTCATGTTTGAATTTGTTTTCCTTCAGTTTCAGATTTGAAATTTTCACATTTTTCTGATCTTCAAAATTGAAAAAAGTTTTGAACTTGACAGAAAGTTTCTGGATGTGAAAACATCTGAAATATGAACAAACATACTAAAGTGGGAGTAAAAACCATGAAAGAATTAATGAAATTGACTTTGACAGTGAAATAAAATCCTGCTTCACTTCTTTCATGTTGAAAACCATTTTTAGTTCCTAAAAGAAACTGATGAAGCTTCATGTTTCTGACCTGCTGTTTTTCAGCCTACATTCACACACGTTATTCACAGCAACTCAATGTTCTCCTCATAAATTAATGAAACAGGTGGAAACAGCTGCCATAAAGCCAGCAGGTGAACAGAACAGCATGTGGCTACAGTGATGAAGCAGTCCCTGCCTCCCTCCTTCATGGCTGCTCAGTAATTATTAGTGAAATTATTAGTGGGAGAACCTTTTTGGCTGGATTTTCTCATCATTAATGAATCTGACTGAAGATAACTGCTGCTGTGATGAAAGCTGTTTTCTAATCAAGTCAAAGATTCTTCATTTCCAACAGTGTTGGAGGGGAGTTTGTTAGCATCAGCTGATTAATGGGCTTTTGGAGTTTTGCTGCTCCAAACTGTTATTGTTTCAGCCAGAAATATTCACTAACTCTGGAGCTCCAGAAGCATCAGCCAGAGATTCTAGATTACTTTCTGTCTGACAGATTCACTGTTTTCTGATTACTTAATCATCATTTCATCAACTAAACCACTGAAGAAGAAACAGACTTTACCATGAAGACCAGCACAACTTTCACATCATATTAATCTGAACAAACAACTGAAACATGGTGTCTGACCTCAGAGTCTTCAGTCCACAGTGTGGACTCTGCAGAAAGCTGCACAGCTCCTTCACTGCAGAGTCACTGATGTTGTTCCTGCTCAGGTTCAGTTCTGTCAGATTGGAGGGGTTGGACTTCACAGCTGAGACCAGAGAAGCACAGCTGATCTCTGACAACCTGCAGTCCTTCAATCTGAATAAAGAATAAAACATGTGAGCTGACGCCAACAGGATGCAGGTTAAAACAGTCCAACAGGAGTTTGACTCTTCATGGAGTTTAACTGGGACAAAATATTAGTTTTTCCATGAGTTGAAGCTGAAAGTCAAGTCTTATTCTTTAAAGAGAAATTTAATTCGAAGCCAAAACAGATGATTTTACTTTGATCTTATTTGATTATAGATTATTTGATGCATTTTCCATTTCAAATCTTGTTTGATATGTTTTTCATGTTTGAATTTGTTTTCCTTCAGTTTCAGATTTGAAATTTTCACATTTTTCTGATCTTCAAAATTGAAAAAAGTTTTGAACTTGACAGAAAGTTTCTGGATGTGAAAACATCTGAAATATGAACAAACATACTAAAGTGGGAGTAAAAACCATGAAAGAATTAATGAAATTGACTTTGACAGTGAAATAAAATCCTGCTTCACTTCTTTCATGTTGAAAACCATTTTTAGTTCCTAAAAGAAACTGATGAAGCTTCATGTTTCTGACCTGCTGTTTTTCAGCCTACATTCACACACGTTATTCACAGCAACTCAATGTTCTCCTCATAAATTAATGAAACAGGTGGAAACAGCTGCCATAAAGCCAGCAGGTGAACAGAACAGCATGTGGCTACAGTGATGAAGCAGTCCCTGCCTCCCTCCTTCATGGCTGCTCAGTAATTATTAGTGAAATTATTAGTGGGAGAACCTTTTTGGCTGGATTTTCTCATCATTAATGAATCTGACTGAAGATAACTGCTGCTGTGATGAAAGCTGTTTTCTAATCAAGTCAAAGATTCTTCATTTCCAACAGTGTTGGAGGGGAGTTTGTTAGCATCAGCTGATTAATGGGCTTTTGGAGTTTTGCTGCTCCAAACTGTTATTGTTTCAGCCAGAAATATTCACTAACTCTGGAGCTCCAGAAGCATCAGCCAGAGATTCTAGATTACTTTCTGTCTGACAGATTCACTGTTTTCTGATTACTTAATCATCATTTCATCAACTAAACCACTGAAGAAGAAACAGACTTTACCATGAAGACCAGCACAACTTTCACATCATATTAATCTGAACAAACAACTGAAACATGGTGTCTGACCTCAGAGTCTTCAGTCCACAGTGTGGACTCTGCAGAAAGCTGCACAGCTCCTTCACTGCAGAGTCACTGATGTTGTTCCTGCTCAGGTTCAGTTCTGTCAGATTGGAGGGGTTGGACTTCACAGCTGAGACCAGAGAAGCACAGCTGATCTCTGACAACCTGCAGTCCTTCAATCTGAATAAAGAATAAAACATGTGAGCTGACGCCAACAGGATGCAGGTTAAAACAGTCCAACAGGAGTTTGACTCTTCATGGAGTTTAACTGGGTCAAAATATTAGTTTTTCCATCAGTCTTAGTCTTATTCTTATTCTCTTATTCAAGTTTCAAAGTAAACAAAAATTTCAGGAGGAGTTTTGGAGCAAATGGGACCAAACTGATAGAAATGGAATTCAAACTGACTGTTATATTGAATGTTAAAGGCAGAAAAACATGGTGTAGTGATGCTTAATATCATCATGTCATTAAAGTTCTTTAAAGAGTTGACAGAAGCAGAACTTGTTCCTTTGACTTGTTGTGTTTGAATATTTCAGTCAGTCCAAACATTACAGAGCCTTATAAAAGTGTTGGAACCATCTAGAGGTGGACTGATTGATCAGTTTGGCTGATTAATGGATGCTGATGGACACTTTGACTAACTGTCAGAATCAGTGGAGTTTGAGGCTGATGCTTGGGAGACCTCCCCCATCTCCACCAGTCACACAGGAGCCTGATTTAGATTTTTCCATCTACACTCAAGGTCAAGCTGTGCTCAGAGGTCAAGCTCAAAGTGGTGAAGGCTTCTGACAGCTATGGCGTTATTTCTGTGCCATAATCCTGAGCGAACCGCAGCAGATTTTAAGAACAGGAAAATATATTTTGCGAGCACATCACATATATGTTGAAAGGAAAATCACATTCAAGCAAGAAATAATTAATTCTGAGCGAGCAAACATCTATTCTGTGCTCAATAACTATCTCACAAACTGCGCCAGCAGATCACGGCACGCCCCCTCCTCCCTCTCAACCTCGACACTCTACACGCGCTCAAGTTTTTTGGCACAAACACAGCGTTACCAAGTGTGCGAAAAACAACCAATCAGAGAACTGTACAACATACATTTTGATTGGCTCTGGAGCCGACATCTACGGTGTCCTCTGCCAATCGGTTCAGAAGTCAGCAGAAGTCTGAGAGAATGATACAGAGGAAGCAGAGACAGCCAGAAGATAAGAAGGCTGGATCTTATGGATCTTATGGATCTCCAGAACAGAGCAAAACAACAGGCTGTGAAAACCTAATACACTTTCCTCAATATCTATACTTGCTAATGGCTAATGTATCTATAAACTTATCAATACAAAACTCACTCCACTCCAGGAGGACAACAGAAAGGCTGTGAAACAGTAACAAATAAACTTTACACGCTCTCCTAGTGAGGCGGAATACACAAAAGACGCTCTTTCGATTAACAGAGGCACAATTACTAATAACACAAAAACTCTCCACAAAGGGAGGTACAATGAAACTTTAATATTTATCGCTAGGCTCTCCTATAACTGAGGCACTATAAATGGTTGTCAAAACAAAACCGTCTAACGGAGGCACTATGAAACATTAACAAGAACAAAAAAACACTCCTTAATGGAGGAAACAAAACAGACTATGAAACTTTAAACGATGTCTAAACTATGACTATGATTAAAAAACTTTATGAAACAAAAGATCACTCTGTAGGAGGAACGCTCAACTACAGGCTCGTGGATTCAAGGCTTTGGTAATCAAGAACGCAAGGGTGAAGAACACTGAAAGGTTGCGACACACTGGCACAGGACAAACAGTGCTGTAAAAAGCCATCATCTGCACTCATCCAAACCAGAAACTGAGTTACTGAGGAGATCAGAGCTCAGTTTAAAGTAGGGATGCACCGATCCAGCTTTTTTGATTCTGATACCGATTCCGATATCTGGGTTTTGCATATCGGTCGATACCCGATACCGATCTGATACCTTTGTTGAATTTACAAACTGTATTCCTCACTATGTGGAAGGTTTCAGGTTTGACTTAAATATTTGTTAACTAAACTTATCCTAAAATTAAACAAAATAATATAAATATAAGGAATGATCCATTGTTTGTTAATGAAATGTGTAAATAGCTGATAATAAAAAAAGAAGAAATAAAAGTTTAAACAAATAAAACGGAACACTGAAAAAGAATAAGTACCTTTTTTTCAGAAACGTTTTTACATTGAAAATATACATATATATATATAAATATACGACTCTGCACACTGAGCTAAAAGTAAACTTCAAGGTAATGAATAGCACAATTTAATTTAATTAAAACAACAGAACAACAATAAAAAAAACAGAAACACTCATTGAAGGGTTGGGCTGTGCGGGGAACATCCCCTTGCTATAGCTCACTTGAAACCGCCGTAACTCTCTATTAAATTATGCTAACATCAAGTATTAAAGCTTTTCCGAGTTAGAAAGTAGCCGTTTATTTCCCCGTTGTGCCGCCAATTTATCCAAATAACGCTTGTTTGCACATTTGCTCCGACATGGTGGGAGAAGTCCAAACCAGCCACACCTGTAGCGGAGCGGCGGAGCAGCCCAGCCCGGGTCTGCTGAGGGGATCTGCGGTCAAAACTTCACCGTCATACTGGTAGAAGAACACGAGCCGATTCATTTACCAGAAGCTTTTTGGAGATTAAACGCCGGCTGGATAGCTTCATTTTGCAAGATAAATGTAGATCTCATAGATGCATAGAAACAGGCAACAAGCACCTAGATTTTCCAGTATTTCAAAGGGGGCGGACCGCAGTAGTTAGTGCAGTCTCTCATATAACCTGTGTGATTCCTCTGTGATTTGTTATGTACTTGTTGAGAAGTATTAACAATTAAATTAATTGAAAAAGATAAATAAATAATGGATTGGCTGTACTTTCCGATAACCAATCCATATATTTTGTCAATATCGGGACCGATATCCGATCCAAGTATCGGATCGGTGTATCCATGGTTTAAAGCCTTAAGCCTGAGGCCTGAGGCCTACAGAGCAGCCACATACAACCCCCAGAAGTCCATCAGGGAAGCCAAGAGACACTACAGGGACAAAGATGAGTCCAAACACCGCAGCTCTGACCTCAAAAAACAGGAAAAACTATGATGGTACTCAGTGTGGATCAGGATCACATCAGTCTAATACGTAAAGTTTAGTGTCAACACAGTTTTCACATCACATTAACCTTGGAACACAACTAAAAGGTGGTGTCTGACCTCAGAGTCTCCAGTCTGCAAAGTGGACTTCCCAGGAAACCACACAGCTGTTTAACTTCTGAATCCTTTATGGTGTTCCCACTCAGGTCCAGTTCTGTCAGGTTGGAGGGGTTGGACTTCAGAGCTGAGGCCAGAGAAGCACAGCTGATCTCTGACAACCCGCAGCCTTCCAATCTGAATGAAGAATATATCATGTAGATCAATTCTAATCAAATATGTCTGAAACGACGTTGTCACTGTGTTAGTGTGGAACAAGTGTGGCACATCATCACTTATTTTCAAAAACGAGTAAAAGAATCGGCCCAACAGCAATTTCACGATCTGCTCAAGGATTAGATGTGTACTTTGAAATGTAGAATAGGTTTTAAAAACTGGTGAAACATACAGAGTTTTCATGAGATGGAATTATGAGATGAATTCAAGGGTATGAAAAAAGGGTATTGATGCATATATAAAACTGGTTTCTAGGACTGCCTTCTTTCACCTTCGTAATATTGTTAAAATCAGGAACATCCTGTCTCAGGGTGATGCAGAGAAACTAGTCCATGCATTTGTTCCTTCAGGATTGGACTACTGTAATTCTTTATTACTGGACCCACAGATTCTCTGAAAAGCCTCCAGCTGATCCAAAATGCTGCAGCCAGAGTTCTGATGAGAACTAACAGGAGAGATCATGTTTCTCCAGTTTTAGCTTCTCCTCATTGACTCCTTGTTAAATTCAGAATAGAATTTAAGGTTCTTCTCCTCATATATAAAGCTTTTAATGACCGAGCTCCATCATATCTTAAAGATCTCATAGTTGGATATTTCCCCAACAGAGCACTTTGCTCTCAGGCTGCAGCTTTCCTTGTGGTTCCCAGAGTTTCTAAAAGCAGAATGGGAGGCAGAGCCTTCAGTTATCAGGCCCCTAAAAGCAGAATGAGAGGCAGAGCCTTCAGTTATCAGGCCCCTAAAAGCAGAATGGGAGGCAGAGCCTTCAGTTATCAGGCCCCTAAAAGCAGAATGGGAGGCAGAGCCTTCAGTTATCAGGCCCCTAAAAGCAGAATGGGAGGCAGAGCCTTCAGTTATCAGGCCCCTAAAAGCAGAATGGGAGGCAGAGCCTTCAGTTATCAGGCCCCTAAAAGCAGAATGGGAGGCAGAGCCTTCAGTTATCAGGCCCCTAAAAGCAGAATGGGAGGCAGAGCCTTCAGTTATCAGGCCCCTCTCTGTGGAACCAGCTGCCAGTTTGGCTTCAGGAAGCAGACACCCTCTCTACCTTTAAGATCAGGCTGAAACTTTCCTTTCTGATAAAGCTTATAGTTAGGGATGGCTCAGGTGAGCCTGAAACATCCCATAGTTCTGCTGCTATAGGCCCAGCCTGCTGGGGGAGCTCCCATGATGCACCTCTCCTCCCTCCATGTACATATGACATCATTGTTGTCATTAACTTGTGTTTCTCTCTCTCAGCAGGTATCTCTGGCCTGGTGTTACGCTGCTTGTTGTCCCCTCTTTCCTGTCCTCTCAGCCCAAACTCAAAGTTTGTATATAACCTTACACATACCATCACACATGTTAGAGAGATAAGGCTGTGTGAAATGTTCTGTAGTCCAAAGCAGGCCTATGGAGAGAAGGAATTCAAGAAAATACTAAGTTTGCATGTTGCACGTTGAACATACAGTTTAGAAATAAGTGCTCTGTTCTCTGTGTATTTTGAATAGATGAGTATTGATTTCAACTATCTGATACCTAATGAAACCCTGTAATGATAGCGATTTGGATTCCATCACAAGGCACAGTGAAGGTGCTGAGAGCTGCAGAGAGGGTGCTTCACCAAGCCTCAGCAAGGCCAGCTCCAAAGACGTCGACAGTCACCTACATCGTCCGGGAGGAACGGAGGATGTTTTCCAGCTTGGGGAACACATTGAGGAGACACAGTTTGGCATCAACAACCATTATTCCAACCTGTTGTCATTGGTTGTGTCTGTGTTTCTGAAAATAAGGCTGCACCACATTGCCAAACTCACCTCTGTTGACCTGCAGAAAGGGAGCACGAGAAAGAAGCTCTGCAAACAGTCCTCTTTCAGGGCTTTTAGCTCATTTAAACTCTCATGAGCAACTTTGTGTAAATATGGTTTGGGGAGGGGTGGCGTCATGTTCTTGTGTTTAACTTGAAAATTTACATTTTTTTTAGGATTTATCATCTGTCTGTCTTAATTTCTTCTGATTTATATAGATTTTCATTTATTTCTGAGAGATCTCTCAGAGAGAGAGAGAGAGGTTTAAACAGATAGAAATTAAATAATAATGTAAATAATTCAATGTAATTGTATTATAATTTAATTGTATTTCGGTATGTTTTGCTTTAGGCAACAATGGTTGATACCATTCATGCCAATAAGGCCAATTTGAATCAATCTTGATATTGATCTAGATTTTAATTTTTTTCTGATATATAACTTCTGTCTCTTGTGTTTTATTTTATATATAGATGTATGATGTATTGTTTCTTCATTTTTCAACTTATTAAAATAGCTGAGTAGTACACAATTGGCTTCTACTTCTCTATCATATATTCGTGTTTTATATAGGTGTGTGTGTGTGTATTATATTATATTATATATTGTGTCTTTTGCAAAATAGCCTACCTAACATAAATAAATCACTCTCAATGTCGTAACACATCTACCATAAAGTGCATGTTGCAAAAACACATTCGCTGACTTGCCCCATCGACATAACAACTTTTTTCTTGTGATTTGAATATTTTTGACCCATTTGTCATGCCTTCTAAGAAGTAAAAGCGAGTAAGGAGGACACTAGCTAACACTGGAGGCTATCACCTCCTTGCTTCGGCAGAACTGAGAGGATTTGACGTCTGGATTTAAATCTTCATTCAACGTGCTCAACTCCAAACTGGACCAGGTACGACAAGCCCTGGAGGAACAGGCTGAGCGGGTCTCGTCCCTGAAGCTAACAGCAAAAGACTTGAGTCAGTGAGTCGCTGACCGCTAAGGCACATGTACTGAGGCACGTGTGGATGAAGTGGTCCCAGTAGAGTGGCTGTGTAGAAATCCCTCCGTTAGCTCTCCTATAGCCACAAGTAGCCACATAACAGCAGCTATGAGCTAACAGAGCTATAGTACACGTTCATGCCAATGGGCCAGCAATGATCCAGACCCCATTATTCACCTACCTGAAGAGGACAGATCCAACAGTGCTGAGCTCTAGCTTGAGCATGACAGGACAGACAGCCCTGAATCTACATTGGGTCTCCACTGACATGCTAGGCTACAAGCAACATCCAGTCTTTTGTGAGTCAATAAATAAATAAATAAATACCAATAAATGTTCCTAATAGAATAATTTATTTCTGGTGTAATCAATTAAAAGAATGTGAAATACATTTCTGCCTTAATTTCCAACTGTATTCATTTAACTTTGTTAAAACCTTTTTATTTACTCTGACATTTAATTTTCTATTTGTTTTATTGATTTAATCCTTTTTTCATACATCTATGATATTTTTCTTGAATTCATTTGCTCTTTATCTATTCCTTTGTGCAACACAGAGATCATAAAACATCCTGAAATCTCTGTTTCAGTTCTCTTACTTTGTGTCTGAGGGTCCAGGTTCATCACTGAGGTTTGGAGGATAATCTTTGGACAGATTACTCTTCATAGACAGATAGCCAGATTCTGGAGACCCAGCTCTCCATCTGTGGTGCCAACCTCTGCAAACACAAACATGTTGTTATTCATATCACATCAATCCGAGAAATTCTCTCATTAAAACCATTTAAGAAGCTCTGAACACACAAACTGCTGCAGAGAATCAGAAGCTTTCCTCTGTGGAACAGTCCTCTTAGATCACATCACAGCTTTTCTATCTGACATCAGGGGCCACGTTTCCGCTGCAGGAACTTTCCTCAGAGACCAAGCACCTCTGGAGGGTTTTGACCCTCTGAGTTTCCTCTGCAGTGACCAGGAACTAAAGATGCACCAGGAAATATTCTACAAACCAGGGCTTATTTCTCTCTGAGAATTCAGCTACTTTTAGGCAGAGATCACAGAGCAGGACCCTGAAAAACATCTAAATGATCATAAAGAAGTGTTGAATCTGTGTTGGTGTCTGATATCAAAACCAAACTGAAAGTTCTTGACTGATGTTAATTAAACTTCAGGTCATAAAATAACTGATGGGGAATCAATAATCACAGCAGGTTAGGTTTCACGATAAGACATCAACTTGTGTATCGGCACCTCCTCCCAACACTGCTCTTAGAAAATGACCAACTAAAATAGATGTGGCTGCGTAAAAAGTCTCTGTCCAACTTCGACTGGAGCAGAGAGCGATGACTCTGTTTGACTTTGACTCAACAGCATCTTTATTAGAGAGGTGTCAGCCAAAGGGAATGTTTCTGAGCCTAAAACAGGGACTGATTCCTCTAAAGGTTGTTGCTGCTGACTTTCAAAGAACTAACATTTAATCAAAAATCAACCTTATTGATTAAAATAAAATCAGATAATGATAAAAGATGTATGCTGTTCACTTAAAGTTCTACAGCTTCAGGCCGTCTTCTCTGAATTTCTGACAAATGCAGCCTTTAAAATGTTAATAATAGCAGCTGAAATCACCGGATGATTAAATCAAAAAATTATTTCTTAATCTGGTTAAATGACAACTGCCAGTAAATTGAAGTTTGAATTGTTTTCATCTCTTATCCAGACTCAGGAAAACCTGTTGACTTACTGAGGTGATGACCTGCATCCTGACGCTGCTCAGACTGATCTGATTGGTCGTTAATCTAAATAACCAAAATATACCCTGAATACCTTCAACCTGCTTCACACCCTGTTTGGGTTACCAGTATAAGTTTCAGCATTTCTTACTTGTGTTACAAAGTCAATTTTACAAATTACAAAAATACTTTTGTGAGTCAATGAATAAATAATTAAATACCAATAAATGTTCCTAATAGAATAATTTGTTTATGGTGTAATCAATTAACAGAATGTGAAATTAATTTCTGTATTCATTTAACTTTGTTAAAACCTTTTTATTTACTCTGACATTTAATTTTCTATTTGTTTTATTGATTTAATCCTTTTTTCATACATCTATGATATTTTTCTTGAATTCATTTGCTCTTTATCTATTAATTTATGCAACACAGAGATCATAAAACATCCTGAAATCTCTGTTTCAGTTCTCTTACTTTGTGTCTGAGGGTCCAGGTTCATCACTGAGGTTTGGAGGATAATCTTTGGACCAGTCACTCATCATAGACAGACAGTCGGGTTCTGGAGACTCAGCTCTCCATCTGTGGTGCCAACCTCTGCAAACACAAACATGTTGTTATTCACATCACATCAATCACTGAGAAATTCTCTCATTAAAACCATTTAAGAAGCTCTGAACACACAAACTGCTGCAGAGAATCAGAAGCTTTCCTCTGTGGAACAGTCCTCTTAGATCACATCACAGCTTTTCTATCTGACATCAGGGGCCACGTTTCCGCTGCAGGAACTTTCCTCAGAGACCAAGCACCTCTGGAGGGTTTTGACCCTCTGAGTTTCCTCTGCAGTGACCAGGAACTAAAGATGCACCAGGAAATATTCTACAAACCAGGGCTTATTTCTCTCTGAGAATTCAGCTACTTTTAGGCAGAGATCACAGAGCAGGACCCTGAAAAACATCTAAATGATCATAAAGAAGTGTTGAATCTGTGTTGGTGTCTGATATCAAAACCAAACTGAAAGTTCTTGACTGATGTTAATTAAACTTCAGGTCATAAAATAACTGATGGGGAATCAATAATCACAGCAGGTTAGGTTTCAAGATAAGACATCAACTTGTGTATCGGCACCTCCTCCCAACACTGCTCTTAGAAAATGACCAACTAAAATAGATGTGGCTGCGTAAAAAGTCTCTGTCCAACTTCGACTGGAGCAGAGAGCGATGACTCTGTTTGACTTTGACTCAACAGCATCTTTATTAGAGAGGTGTCAGCCAAAGGGAATGTTTCTGAGCCTAAAACAGGGACTGATTCCTCTAAAGGTTGTTGCTGCTGACTTTCAAAGAACTAACATTTAATCAAAAATCAACCTTATTGATTAAAATAAAATCAGATAATGATAAAAGATGTATGCTGTTCACTTAAAGTTCTTCAGCTTCAGGCCGTCTTCTCTGAATTTCTGACAAATGCAGCCTTTAAAATGTTAATAATAGCAGCTGAAATCACCGGATGATTAAATCAAAAAATTATTTCTTAATCTGGTTAAATGACAACTGCCAGTAAATTGAAGTTTGAATTGTTTTCATCTCTTATCCAGACTCAGGAAAACCTGTTGACTTACTGAGGTGATGACCTGCATCCTGACGCTGCTCAGACTGATCTGATTGGTCGTTAATCTAAATAACCAAAATATACCCTGAATACCTTCAACCTGCTTCACACCCTGTTTGGGTTACCAGTATAAGTTTCAGCATTTCTTACTTGTGTTACAAAGTCAATTTTACAAATTACAAAAATACTTTTGTGAGTCAATGAATAAATAATTAAATACCAATAAATGTTCCTAATAGAATAATTTGTTTATGGTGTAATCAATTAACAGAATGTGAAATTAATTTCTGTATTCATTTAACTTTAGCTTTGTCTAATTGATTTAATCCTTTTTTCATACATCTATGATATTTTTCTTGAATTCATTTGCTCTTTATCTATTAATTTATGCAACACAGAGATCATAAAACATCCTGAAATCTCTGTTTCAGTTCTCTTACTTTGTGTCTGAGGGTCCAGGTTCATCACTGAGGTTTGGAGGATAATCTTTGGACCAGTCACTCATCATAGACAGACAGTCGGGTTCTGGAGACTCAGCTCTCCATCTGTGGTGCCAACCTCTGCAAACACAAACATGTTGTTATTCACATCACATCAATCACTGAGAAATTCTCTCATTAAAACCATTTAAGAAGCTCTGAACACACAAACTGCTGCAGAGAATCAGAAGCTTTCCTCTGTGGAACAGTCCTCTTAGATCACATCACAGCTTTTCTATCTGACATCAGGGGCCACGTTTCCGCTGCAGGAACTTTCCTCAGAGACCAAGCACCTCTGGAGGGTTTTGACCCTCTGAGTTTCCTCTGCAGTGACCAGGAACTAAAGATGCACCAGGAAATATTCTACAAACCAGGGCTTATTTCTCTCTGAGAATTCAGCTACTTTTAGGCAGAGATCACAGAGCAGGACCCTGAAAAACATCTAAATGATCATAAAGAAGTGTTGAATCTGTGTTGGTGTCTGATATCAAAACCAAACTGAAAGTTCTTGACTGATGTTAATTAAACTTCAGGTCATAAAATAACTGATGGGGAATCAATAATCACAGCAGGTTAGGTTTCACGATAAGACATCAACTTGTGTATCGGCACCTCCTCCCAACACTGCTCTTAGAAAATGACCAACTAAAATAGATGTGGCTGCGTAAAAAGTCTCTGTCCAACTTCGACTGGAGCAGAGAGCGATGACTCTGTTTGACTTTGACTCAACAGCATCTTTATTAGAGAGGTGTCAGCCAAAGGGAATGTTTCTGAGCCTAAAACAGGGACTGATTACTCTAAAGGTTGTTGCTGCTGACTTTCAAAGAACTAACATTTAATCAAAAATCAACCTTATTGATTAAAATAAAATCAGATAATGATAAAAGATGTATGCTGTTCACTTAAAGTTCTACAGCTTCAGGCCGTCTTCTCTGAATTTCTGACAAATGCAGCCTTTAAAATGTTAATAATAGCAGCTGAAATCACCGGATGATTAAATCAAAAAATTATTTCTTAATCTGGTTAAATGACAACTGCCAGTAAATTGAAGTTTGAATTGTTTTCATCTCTTATCCAGACTCAGGAAAACCTGTTGACTTACTGAGGTGATGACCTGCATCCTGACGCTGCTCAGACTGATCTGATTGGTCGTTAATCTAAATAACCAAAATATACCCTGAATACCTTCAACCTGCTTCACACCCTGTTTGGGTTACCAGTATAAGTTTCAGCATTTCTTACTTGTGTTACAAAGTCAATTTTACAAATTACAA
The DNA here is from genome assembly GCF_036924035.1 of Leuresthes tenuis. Lineage (NCBI taxonomy): Eukaryota > Metazoa > Chordata > Actinopteri > Atheriniformes > Atherinopsidae > Leuresthes > Leuresthes tenuis. Next base: position 2,618,511 of record NW_027325378.1, on the reverse strand, counting down.
AAATACTTTTGTGAGTCAATGAATAAATAATTAAATACCAATAAATGTTCCTAATAGAATAATTTGTTTATGGTGTAATCAATTAACAGAATGTGAAATTAATTTCTGTATTCATTTAACTTTAGCTTTGTCTAATTGATTTAATCCTTTTTTCATACATCTATGATATTTTTCTTGAATTCATTTGCTCTTTATCTATTCCTTTGTGCAACACAGAGATCATAAAACATCCTGAAATCTCTGTTTCAGTTCTCTTACTTTGTGTCTGAGGGTCCAGGTTCATCACTGAGGTTTGGAGGATGATCTTTGGACCAGTCACTCATCATAGACAGACAGTCGGGTTCTGGAGACCCAGCTCTCCATCTGTGGTGCCAACCTCTGCAAACACAAACATGTTGTTATTCACATCACATCAATCACTGAGAAATTCTCTCCTTAAAACCATTTAAGAAGCTCTGAACACACAAACTGCTGCAGAGAATCAGAAGCTTTCCTCTGTGGAACAGTCCTCTTAGATCACATCACAGCTTTTCTATCTGACATCAGGGGCCACGTTTCCGCTGCAGGAACTTTCCTCAGAGACCAAGCACCTCTGGAGGGTTTTGACCCTCTGAGTTTCCTCTGCAGTGACCAGGAACTAAAGATGCACCAGGAAATATTCTACAAACCAGGGCTTATTTCTCTCTGAGAATTAGTTAGTAGAAACTACTTTTAGGCAGAGATCACAGAGCAGGACCCTGAAAAACATCTAAATGATCATAAAGAAGTGTTGAATCTGTGTTGGTGTCTGATATCAAAACCAAACTGAAAGTTCTTGACTGATGTTAATTAAACTTCAGGTCATAAAATAACTGATGGGGAATCAATAATCACAGCAGGTTAGGTTTCACGATAAGACATCAACTTGTGTATCGGCACCTCCTCCCAACACTGCTCTTAGAAAATGACCAACTAAAATAGATGTGGCTGCGTAAAAAGTCTCTGTCCAACTTCGACTGGAGCAGAGAGCGATGACTCTGTTTGACTTTGACTCAACAGCATCTTTATTAGAGAGGTGTCAGCCAAAGGGAATGTTTCTGAGCCTAAAACAGGGACTGATTCCTCTAAAGGTTGTTGCTGCTGACTTTCAAAGAACTAACATTTAATCAAAAATCAACCTTATTGATTAAAATAAAATCAGATAATGATAAAAGATGTATGCTGTTCACTTAAAGTTCTTCAGCTTCAGGCCGTCTTCTCTGAATTTCTGACAAATGCAGCCTTTAAAATGTTAATAATAGCAGCTGAAATCACCGGATGATTAAATCAAAAAATTATTTCTTAATCTGGTTAAATGACAACTGCCAGTAAATTGAAGTTTGAATTGTTTTCATCTCTTATCCAGACTCAGGAAAACCTGTTGACTTACTGAGGTGATGACCTGCATCCTGACGCTGCTCAGACTGATCTGATTGGTCGTTAATCTAAATAACCAAAATATACCCTGAATACCTTCAACCTGCTTCACACCCTGTTTGGGTTACCAGTATAAGTTTCAGCATTTCTTACTTGTGTTACAAAGTCAATTTTACAAATTACAAAAATACTTTTGTGAGTCAATGAATAAATAATTAAATACCAATAAATGTTCCTAATAGAATAATTTGTTTATGGTGTAATCAATTAACAGAATGTGAAATTAATTTCTGTATTCATTTAACTTTAGCTTTGTCTAATTGATTTAATCCTTTTTTCATACATCTATGATATTTTTCTTGAATTCATTTGCTCTTTATCTATTAATTTATGCAACACAGAGATCATAAAACATCCTGAAATCTCTGTTTCAGTTCTCTTACTTTGTGTCTGAGGGTCCAGGTTCATCACTGAGGTTTGGAGGATAATCTTTGGACCAGTCACTCATCATAGACAGACAGTCGGGTTCTGGAGACTCAGCTCTCCGTCTGTGGTGCCAACCTCTGCAAACACAAACATGTTGTTATTCACATCACATCACTGAGAAATTCTCTCCTTAAAACCATTTAAGAAGCTCTGAACACACAAACTGCTGCAGAGAATCAGAAGCTTTCCCCTGTGGAACAGTCCTCTTAGATCACATCACAGCTTTTCTATCTGACATCAGGGGCCACGTTTCCTCTGTACCTGTATAAATTGCCATGGTGATATCCCAGATAATAAGCTGACCCCTTCGTGAGCAGTTCTCTTACTTTGTGTCTGATGGTCCAGGTCCATCTCTGAGTTCTGGAGGGCTGGATGGGATCCTGTTCACAGACAGACCGCTGGATGCTGCAGACTCTGCTTGGTCCATCTTCTGGACTTCAGTCAGTCTGAGAGAAGAAAAGAATGAAGACAAACATGTCTGTTCAAGTCTCAGACAAACTGAAACAAGCTTCTAACCTCCTGCTTTTCTTTCTGTTCCATGTCAGAAAGAACTTTGAGAGAAATGAGACTTCTTCATTTGTTTCAGACTCAGTTTGTGATGCCACAGCTGGATCAGCTGATCAGCTGGGTCAGTCTGAGCTTTGTGTGGAGTTTGTATTTACAGATGAGTTACTGCTGCCAAAGCTGCTCTGAAGTCCTCAAACATCACAGAAGACTGATTAAAAACCTGTTTTATGTTGAACTCAGTTTGTTAAACTTCTTCAGCTTCACTGGATTTATCTGTATTTCATGTTGTTAACACTCACCCTGATTCTGACTTCAGCTTTCATCCGGCTGCTGTCGACTCAAAATGGAGCTGAACTGTCTGAATGTGTCTGTCTTCTTTCATAATCTGATACAACTGGTTCACCTGGTCTGAAGCCCCGCCCTTTTTTCATTTACAGGAGAGCAGGTAAGTTAATTTCAGAGTGTGTGTTTGTGGAAAATGATTCTGTTTGTTGCACCATGAAAGCATTCAAACTTCTTTCAGCATCTGTGAGTTTTTATCACCTAAAGATGTTGATCAGAAATCACATTTCTGTCGTTTATTTTGTACAATATGAAGCAAACTATTAAAATTTAAATTGTGGCATAACTTTTAATACAAATATTTAATATTTTCATACGTATAAAGGACAGATATTTACCTAAAAAAGTTACTGCTGCCAAAGCTGCTCTGAAGTCCTCCAACAGAAGACTGATTAAAAACCTGTTTTATGTTGAACTCAGTTTGTTAAACTTCCTCAGCTTTACTGTATTTATCTGTGTGTTATTTACATGTTCATTCACTCATTCTGTCAGTAAACTCCTTCAGTAATGATCCAGCTTCTGCGAACAGCTGCCTCACATCCAACAATCTGAACTAAACAGTGAATCAGACACCTGAAAGAATCTGAACTTGATGATTTTACACCTGAGTTGGATCAGTTCTTTGTATCAGAGCCGTCTCATCAGCTTCGTTTTAACACCTGAAACAAACTGCTGAGTTCTGCTTGTTCTTCCTCTGCAGTCCACAGAGAGAAAACCCACTCAGAGACTCTGACAGTGAAAGAAGAAAAGTGTTGTTAACACTCACCCTGATTCTGACTTCAGCTTTCATCCGGCTGCTGTCGACTCAAAATGGAGCTGAACTGTCTGAATGTGTCTGTCTTCTTTCATAATCTGATACAACTGGTTCACCTGGTCTGAAGCCCCGCCCCTTTTTCATTTACAGGAGAGCAGGTAAGTTAATTTCAGAGTGTGTGTTTGTGGTGCTCACAGAGCAGCTCAAAGACTCTTCTGGACATCTGGTCCAAAATGATCCTGTTTGTTGCACCATGAAAACATTCAAACCTCTTTCAGCATCTGTGAGTTTTTATCACCTAAAGATGTTGATCAGAAATCACATTTCTGTCGTTTATTTGTACAATATGAAGCAAAAACAATAATGGCATATCTGTGACTCACTGTTTGATCACCACATTCATGTCTTTTCATGCAAATATGTTCCAGAAAAGTCCAAACTACTGTCATGTGATCAGAACAGTAAAGTTCAACTCAATTTCCCATAAACGTCAGCCTCCATAGCTGCTGTCAAATTTGTAGTTTAATTTTTCTAAAAGGAGTTCAGAGGTGACTGAATAATAAATATCAGTTTATCTTAGAATGAGAAAAACATGTTGAATCCATACATATTGAAACATATATATATATATATATATATATATCACCCAAAGATGTCATTTATTTGTACAATACACTACTTTTAAAACAAATATTTCATATTTTCATATAGATAAGTTGCAAATGTTTTCCTAAAAAGTCCAAACTACTGTCATGTGATTAGAATAATCAAGGTCAGCTACATTTCCCATGAGCATCAGCCTCCGCAGCTGCTGTCAAAGACTCATGGGAGATGTAGTTTTCTGATGCTAACGACATATTTGTAGTTTAATTTTTAATAAAAGGAGGAGGTGTTCAGATGTGACTGTTCAGAGCAGCAATAAATATCAGTTTAGCTCAGAGGAAAGAACAACCACAGCAACATGTTGGAGCTTCAGTATGTAACACCTGGTTGAATAATAGAACCAGTTATTAATGTCAAATAAATAAAATCGAAATTTAGATGTGGACCAGTTATTCAGAAGATTAGATTCACTCGGGAGAAATGGGTGTGAGTAGGAAAAGACAACAAACAAGAGATCACTGTTGTGTTATATTAAAAAAAGCAAAACATATCATTTATTTCGACATGAATTGATTTTCTTCTCGGTTTCTATACAATAATAATACAAGCCAAAATAAAAAAACACAAACTATTCCCTCTTTTCCTTTACAAATCCACCTGTCACGTAAGTATCTAAATTTGATGTCTAATTCTTAGTTTAGTGCTAATTTAGTTATTATTCTAATTGTCTAGTTTAATTCTAATTCTGTATTTTTTAATCCTATTTTAGTGTGTTTCTTACTGATAGGTGGTTTCCTTAACTTATGCATCTCTCAATCAAAACAATAAACAAAGATAAATAAAAATAGTTACAACAGTAAAAGTAGGTTATACAATCACAACATATCACAAATAAACTAAATCAACTTCTCTGACAGTCCAGGTTCAGTGGGTTTGGCTCGCCACTTCAGTTCTGCAATGTCTGACCAGCTGAACTGAAGAATTTGAATGGTGTCCATAAAGAAGGAGGAGATGATGATGAAAGGAGGTGGGGATGATGATGAGGAGGGTCACGATCAGCACACACACGAGCTCCTGGCCTTGGAAGCACAAGCCAGGGAAATAATCAATATAGATCTAAAACACACCTTCTAAATGATGTTATGTTATCATTTGTTTATAATGTCATTTATATTATTAATATAGAGTAAAAACAAAACAAAACACACCTATCTATAGTCACAAACTGGATCAGCTGATAGTCAGCTGATTCACCGGCAACAATGCTAACGCTGTAGCCGTTAACTTTTAAAATTAGCCGTTGGTAGCTAAAACACACCTTATAATTTATGTTATCATTGTAATATTATTTTTATCTTATCAATATTACGGGGAAAAAACACACCATTCTATACTTACATATTTACAAACTGGATCAGCTGATAGTCAGCTGATCCCAACCACCGGCAGCAATGCTAACGCTGTAGCCGTTAACGTTTAAAATTAGCCGTTGGTAGCTAAAACACACCTTATAATTTATGTTATCATTGTAATATTATTTTTATCTTATCAATATTACGGGGAAAAAACACACCGATCTATATTTACATATTTACAAACTGGATCAGCTGATAGTCAGCTGATCCCAACCACCGGCAGCAATGCTAACGCTGTAGCCGTTAACGTTTAAAATTAGCCGTTGGTAGCTAAAACACACCTTATAATTTATGTTATCATTGTAATATTATTTTTATCTTATCAATATTACGGGGAAAAAACACACCGATCTATATTTACATATTTACAAACTGGATCAGCTGATAGTCAGCTGATCCCAGCCACCGGCAGCAATGCTAACGCTGTAGCCGTTAACGTTTAAAATTAGCCGTTGGTAGCTAAAACACACCTTATAATTTATGTTATCATTGTAATATTATTTTTATCTTATCAATATTACGGGGAAAAAACACACCGATCTATATTTACATATTTACAAACTGGATCAGCTGATAGTCAGCTGATCCCAACCACCGGCAGCAATGCTAACGCTGTAGCCGTTAACGTTTAAAATTAGCCGTTGGTAGCTAAAACACACCTTATAATTTATGTTATCATTGTAATATTATTTTTATCTTATCAATATTACGGGGAAAAAACACACCGATCTATATTTACATATTTACAAACTGGATCAGCTGATAGTCAGCTGATCCCAGCCACCGGCAGCAATGCTAACGCTGTAGCCGTTAACGTTTAACATTAGCCGTTGGTAGCTTGCCAACGTTTCTTTTTTTTCTTCTTAACAGCCACTGAGCTACTATTTTTTCTTTTTAGTTCCAGGGCTACTTTGTGACGGAGTATTGTTTCACTCACCAAGAGTCTTTGATTTAAAACAGCAGGATTATTACTGTTCCAGGAGGTGTTTCTTCTTCTTTCTTTCTTTCTTTTCTTATTTTCTGTTGGTCTGTCTCTGAGTCCGTCTGTCTGGGTGCAGCTCTGAGCGTGAGGGCTTGGTCTACACAGCCTTTTATATCGGGATTGTTGTTATGGTTACATTAGAAATATATAAGTTTTATTTCGTTAATTAATAATTATTTATTAATTTAAATCATGTAACCTAAATATAAATCAAGTAATGTAAATAAAATGATTATTTATTTATTTAATATGTCCAGTAACCAGGGGTTACAAGTAACTGAGAGAACAGAGGCTGAGTTAGCTTAAGAAGCTGTTGGGACGTCAACAGAAACACACTGACTGGATGATGATGAAGTTTCAACTCAGAGAAAGTTTATTAATGGAAATGGGCGGAGCCTCAGACAAAGTGAACCAGATCATGAAGGAACCCAAACACATTCAGACAGCTCAGGTGTAGAATCAGGGTGAGTTTTAACAACATTATTCTTCTTTTCCTCCAGAGTCTGAGTGGGTTTCTCGAAGCTGAACTCGGTTTGGTTTATCTTCAACATAAACTGCTTTTATTGAACTGTGGAGTCTCTGTGTATGGAAGCGAATTTTGACTATAATTCAAATTAAAATGCATTTGCAGAAATGCTTTTTCATTTTAAGAATGTGGCTGCATTATTTGACTCATAAATGAAGTTAGTAATCAATCATCCTATTTGCATTTTAATTTTCTTCTTCAACAATGCTCAATCTTTCACTTAATTAAAATGAAAAAGAAATAGACATTTGAGATTAAATTTTTCAAAATATGCCCCAGCAAAGATACCAAAATTCAATTTGAAATGTCAAATAAAAAATTAAAATGCATTTGCAGAAATGCTTTTTCATTTTAAGAATGTGGCTGCGTTATTGGACTCCTAAATAAAATTAGTAATCAATCATTCCATTTGCATTTTCTTCTTTTCTTTCTTCTTCTACTGCCCATGATTCGAAAACGAAAAACAATCTGAGCGGCGCAGCAGAGTGACGTCAGCTCTTCTTCAGCTCCCTGCTGACTGAGCTACCCATCTTGTTCGGTAGGGGGCGGTGTGCACATCTGCATTGCATTACATTACAAATGTGCCGGGAAACTAATTGAATTGCCGGGTCTTTAGAGGACGCATCACAGATCATGGCGCTCCCTCAAACTGTGCAAACACTGTTAGAATTAGCTGAGCAGGTAGAATCTAATAATATATCTGAGTCTGATGCCTGTGGACGAGTAGAACAAGAGCTTGGCTGCATACTCTGCCGTCACAGATTTACACATTAATGAGGTTGCCATAGTAAACCTGTTCCGTCCTGGAACGACTGGATGCTGTGGAGCCTCAAATGGGACGAGGACGACCAACCATCAACATCCTGTTTGAGTCCATTGAAAATTATTTATTAAAAGGTTTAAAAATAAAGGAAATAGCGGAGCTGTTCGGCGTAAAGGTCACCAGACAATCAGTGGAGGATGCAAAGCAGCGGATTGATGTAGCAGACTCCTTATTACTGTTATTTGTAAAGGGACCGTGTTCACAACTAAACTTAATTGTTGCCATTTGATGCTTTGTGCCAAAGTTATAACCTGATCATTGTTGATGTGACTGTCACTAAAAATAACTTTTATAACGTAGATCAGCGGCTCCCTTCTATGTCCCAACCGGGTTGACGCACCCTCAATCCCCCAGACATAAAGAAACCGGGGGGGGGTTACATCCACTGCTATGTCAGACCTCACCCGGCAACAAGGAATTCCGTTTTCTGATTGGCTGAGATCCATGCCCATATTAATGTGACTGCATTTAAAAACCAAACGTTAACACTTCATAAATTATAAGACTTTCTAACCTTTTTTTCTTTTCTAAATAAAGTTAAAAGAAATCATATACTCAGTCAAACTGTTGTGTTTGATTATGTTGTATTAATTTGAGAAGAGATGCAACTGACCCAACAGTGCTGTTTAATGGCTGTTTGCTCCTTTAATTTCAGTATTTAACCTTCGGTGAAGTGCAGCAAATTTCAGACATGTCACACATGAATTGTCCAAGGACTCCTCATTTTATTCAAGTGATTATGGTTGCAGCAGATAAATAACATTTATTCTCTGTAGGACTTTAGATTCAGCTGTGAATGACATATTAAATGTCTTGAAGGTTTGAAAGTCTTTGTTAGTTATAAAGAATGTTTTTCCCTGGCTTTCTTTCAGGTCAAAGAGGTGAAACTTCACAGAGGAATGTCGCAGGAGTTTCCTCAGAGGGTCAAAGCCCAGCGGATCACAGGCTCATATCCGCTCTTGGAGCAGCATGTTCTAAATGATGGTGAGATGCAGACGGCCAGAGCAAAGACCAGAGCAGATAAAGCTCGAGATGTGATTGACATGGTGCGAGGAAAGGGAGCAGAAGCCAGCTCAGCTCAGCTCTGCTCTCAGGGAGGTGGATCCGTGGTTCTCCAGACATCTGAACTTACAGTAAAGCTGTGAGGATGAATGTCTGTAACAGCAGGCTGATTTACAGCCTCACATTGATGTGGTCTCCAGATGAGAAGCTCTGCTGTAAAGATTTTGTTTTTAAAAACTAGAATTGATTTCTGAAGGTGTTTCTCAGTCTGATTCAGATAAACATGGACTGCTGGGGATGGAAGTTTTTCTGGATACTTTTAAAAAAAAAAATACAATACAGGAAACAAGGAACTGGTCGACTGCTCTGTGGAAACAATTACAGGATGTACAGATATATGTTGCCTCCTCTGCTATTCTCAACATGTAAAGAAAACACAGCGATCTCCAGAGTGTATTTTTATTCTGTGCACTCTTGACTGGACTCGATAGTGTAGTGGGAGACCTGGGTTCAAATTGAGATGACAATTGTTGTAATCTGGCGCTATATAAATAAAATTGTATTGAATTGAATTGAATTGAAATCCCCTGCATGAAAGGTTCTACCTCCAGTAAGGGTCCTTACCCTATCTGCCTACCTGTAAGCCGCTTTGGATAAAAGCGTCTGCTAAATGCAGGAACATCGACACCCCATCCCTCACATTTTCAGCATAAAGCGTCTCGCTGCGTTTTGTTCATAACCGAACAGCAACTGCGGAAAAAGAGCTGATCAAACCGCCCACACATCCCGCTGAATATTTATGGCATTCATGTGTAAAAAGGCAAGAGAAGTCGAAGACAACACGTTAATCAATTAATGTGAAGCCTGATCTTAGGCTTCTGAAGTTTGCTGAAGACTTTGTGGACTTTAAGTGAAGTCTGCGTGGGGAAAGCTGTCCCACATTCTTGGCAGGGGATCAGTTTTTTCCAGTTTGCATACTTTGATGTCTTTGTAGGGCTCTTTGCTTTCTGAAGGTTCTTCAAAACTGGTCACAATGGTGTGGTTTCCTATCGGCACAAAGATAACGGAGCTGTGAACTGGCTCCATCTCTGCCGCTCTGCTTCTAAAATAAAAAATAAAAAAAACAGTGGAAGTCAGGGTTTCCAGCATGTCTGAAATCATCTTTACCTACAGCTGGAATATTTTAATTTGATAGAAAAGACAGCACATTTCCGCCTGAAATATTTCAAACTGATGAGTTTAGATAAAACAATGTAATCAATTCAAACTAATCAGAAACATATACAAACTTTGATTAGACTTATTTTTACAAACCTGTTGGTGGCTGCCTTGAACAGAATATTTCTGCTGTGCGTCTCTACGTGGCGTTTGCGATCACTTGAAGATTTAAAAGTCTTTTCACACTGATCACATTTGTACGGTCTCTCCCCCGTGTGGCTTCGTTGGTGAACTTTCAGGCTGCTGATCTGTCTGTAGGCTTTCCCACACTGGCCACAGTGGTATGGTTTATCTCCAGTGTGGGTGATTTGGTGGGCTTTTAAGTGCGAGTACACTGCAAACGGTTTGCCACAGTGATCACAGCAGTACACATCCTCTCCTGAGTGGAGGCGTTGGTGTGTTTTTAGGTTTCCTTGTTGACTGAAAGTTTTCCCACAAAGTTCACAGTGGTATGGCTTAATTCCAGAGTGGATAATTTGATGAGTTATTAAGTTTCCCATCTGATTGAAAGTCTTCTCACACAGACCACAGCTGTAAGGTTTGACTCCGGTGTGGATGAGCTGATGTCTTTTCAAGTTTTCCATCTGAGAAAAAGCCTTCCCACATTCTTCACAGCTGTAAGCTTTTTCTCCAGTGTGGATGACTTTGTGTTTTTTCAGGTGACTCTTCATCTTGAAAGCCTTCCCACATTCATTACAGGAGAACGGTTTAATTTCATTGTGAGTGAGCTGATGAGTGATTAGGGATCCCTTCACATTAAAAGCCTTCCCACACTGATCACAAATGAATGGTTTCATTCCACTGTGCATAAGTTTGTGGCTTCTGAGGTAATTAGCAGTGCAAAAACTCTTCCCACACTGATCGCAGTCGTGTGATTTCTCTTTGTTTGTGGCTCTTCGGGGGGCTTCGTCATCCTCCTGAAAGCGCTGAGGTCTCACTGTGTTTTTGTTTTTATGTTTCTGTAGTGATGGAGAAAGATACAGAGGCAGCGAGTTAAATAAGAGTGAAAACCTACTGTTTACAACAGCTGATGATGACAGAAATTACAACTTTCCACTTTCAGTCTTAACGTTTTTCTCCTTCAAATCTGCACTGAGAGAAAGTGACACCGTTTACAATCTTTTTGGAGGCATGTGCAGCTTTTTGTTAACTGCTTCTACTAAACGTTACCAACTCAGCAAAAAAAGCAACCAGCCTTACGTGTAGCGACATCTTAGACAAACATGGCTAAATTCGGTGGAAGCGTAGCCAGAACAGCCCAGCGAGCGCAGACATGTGCTTTTCCTCCAACAAATCTTTTCACATGGAAATATCACAGTTATCAAAACAGATTTGATCAGATGACCTCGCATTTGTAAAACTGGTAATAATGACAGCCTGAATAAGGGCAACTGGACTTCAATGTTCTTTGAGAATGAGACTGATTATCCACACTGCAGGTAGGAGTGTAGTTTAAAGGGTTATTTCACTGCAAAACCTCTAAATTTGGTTGTTTACATTTTTTTGTTATTTAGTCCCAGAGGAGAGGAGGTTTACTATTTAAAAAGGGCAATTATTTTAGTTTATTAATGTAACTTTATGTCCTAATAACATGAAGCTGTACATCTTCAAACCGGGAAGAGCTGTTGTCTTTATACACACAAGAATCTGGAAGGGTTTTAATCTCACAACAACTTTTAAATCAATACATTTAATGTTTAATATAAAAGGGTTTGTGACATCACACATGTGGCACTGAATTAAAACTGGACATGAAGCCCAATTCTATATAATACTGATCTCTATTGAATATTCAGTATAAAAATACCGGTTCCCAAGCCAGCAGAGAGACATGGTTTCTCCAGTGAGTCCTGGCTCTGCCCGAGGCTTCTTCCCCCAGGAGGAGTCTGAAAGGCATCCTGACATGCAGTGGAGCAACGACAGTGTTGTGGAAACTCATTTCCTCTTTTTTATTCTCACTACTCACATCTCATGAGGGCTGGAAAGTAGATCTATGGTAATTCAACAGCTCCTCCTTCCAACTCAGCTCTATTCACCACGACAGATCAGTACAAAGCTGCCCAAATCCACCTGTCAATCTCCCACTCCAGAACAAAACCTAGGGAAAATTAAACTGCCCCACTTTAGGCATCACTCGTTCTCAACCTGAAGTGGGAAATCCCATTCCCAATTAAGGGGCCATGGCCTCACGACTCGAAAGCATTTAAAGTATGAATATATTATCATTTAAGTTCAGTAAATGTGTCTTACTTTGTCCAAAAAGAAATTGCATACCCATCAGCTATTAGCTGTTCTCTTCTCTAAATAGCTCAGAACATCTAGCTTTGTGTAACAGATTATTTGACATTTTCTGGGATATTTTTCTCACCTTTTTTGAAGAAGACATTTTGCCTCGTTCGTGGCTGCCCTGAAAGAACCGATCGTCCTTGGTCACACTCGCTCTCCAACATCCACCTGTAACATCAGACGGATTTACACTCAAACTAAGATTCATTTAAGATTCAGTCCAAAACAAAAACATGACGCCATTTCTCGAAGTTCATATTAAAAGGATGCTTAGATTTAACATTTCTCACTGGAATACACTGCGTATTCTTTTGCTCCAACACATTTTTCTTCCCTCGTTTTGTCAGAAAAACCAACTGTCTGTGAGAAGTTTCAGATCGTTGCATCTGCAGCCTCTGAAGGTTCTGGAAATCCTTCCAGAAAAATAAAAACAGTTTGCCGAACTAAATTCTGGGTTTTTCTGACAGCCTTCCGTCACTTCTCTCTCAGCAACATCAATTCTTAGTACTGTGGCTCTTATGTGTGGCGTCAGAGGAGCAAACGGGCTAATTTTGAATAAACTAATCATCTAAAGATTTATATAAACAAGCTTTGCATGCAGAGGTTTATTTCCAGTTCAGTTTAGGTTTTTATTGTTTCAGGTTTGTTTACATCTGCCTGTACATTTGTTTTAAGCAGCATGAGACAAAAAATACATAAATTGACAATATCTAGGTAGTAAAATTTGTTCTGAGTCTGATTCTGAAGCTACAACCCTGAGGACACACTTCTTCTGCTAGCTGTCAATACGTAGCCATGTAGCCTTGCATGCTAACTTAACTGTTTGGTTTACAGGTTTCACACTTCATGTTTCCCCCTGCTGAAAACTCCTTCTGTGGCAGCAGTCTGCGAGCAGACTGAACGTCGTTAATGATGATTTTGTCTTCATAAACACGTAAACTCATGCTAGCATGCTAAGTTAACTACAGCTAGTGATTAGCTCCGCGGCTAAACGTTAGCTGCTGTGGTCGTAACTGTTATTTCCTCCAAAGACTCTCTACTTGTCTCAGCTTATTTTCACAGTAAACACATTTGACCTCAGAACAAAACTCAAGGAGAGAAACAGAATACATCATTCAGGAAATAACAAGATCAATTTAAGATTAAGCCAACTTATGCTAACGTTAGCTTGACAGTTACCTTTGAACGACTCCAGAGAATGAACTGTTAGCTGAAGCTGGGACACTTTTCAGACTAAGCAGAGATCCAACACCCAAACATCCTCCATGTCACTCGTTTATTTTTAATTTATGTAACATTAAGAACCGTTTAAACCACAAATCTCCATCTTCTAATGCTTTTTCTTCTTCTTCTACTATTTTTATTTAATAGCGGTTAGCAAACAACGTCATTGTGCATTATCGCCACCAACTGGTAAAGAGTGTAGCTCTTAGCTAGATGTAGCTAAACGCATAGACATCTGATATGATAACATATCTCCTGAGCGTCTTCAAAAAAATGTCTGGTCAAACTGTACTTTTTTCTTTGTAAACAGTTAATCTGGGACTCACCTTGTTGCTGCAACAATACTATTTTCTGTCGGTCAAACTGTGTTATTTTTGGTGACATCCTGTTAGGGGGCCAATTCCCCATATTTACTTTATTAATGGTGCAGAGTGACTTCTGCTGATGATTGGTAAGCGCTTTCCCAGTTTCTCTGTGAAGGAAGCAGTTATAGTCTTATATTTCCATAACATCCATAATATCCAGACCCTACGGCAACGACGGAGGTGGTTTTGCACAGATGGAACAGCTAAGTCATGTGCTTGCAAAAAAAATAGAGGCACCTGATACCCCAGTGAGATCTCAAAAGGTGAGTTTCCAGTAATAGAACTGATGAGAGAAATGTGTGTGTAGTCTATCCAGGGAAGATAATCACTCCAAGTAATCTGATTGGAACTAGTAACACCATGGATCTTTTAGAATCCATGTCTTAGGTCGGCTGTTTCTATGGCTGTGGAGAGTTTAGAAAGTGATGTGAGATGTGCGGCTTTGGAGAACCGGTCAATTATTGTCAAAATAACAGTTTTACCTTGAGACGAGGGAAGGCCAATGATGAAGTCAAGAGCAATGTGGGACCAAGGCCGACCAGGAACAGGCAGCGGCTCCAAGAACCGGCAGCGGCTCCAGGAACCGGCAGCGGTTCCAGGAACCGGCAGCGGTTCCAAGAACCGGCAGTGGTTCCAGGAACCGGCAGCGGTTCCAAGAACCGGCAGTGGTTCCAGGAACCGGCAGCGGTTCCAGGAACCAACAGTGGTTCCAAGAACCGGCAGCGGTTCCAGGAACCAACAGTGGTTCCAAGAACCGGCAGCGGTTCCAAGAACCGGCAGTGGTTCCAGGAACCGGCAGCGGTTCCAAGAACCGGCAGTAGCTCCAGGAACCAACAGTGGTTCCAAGAACCGGCAGCGGTTCCAGGAACCGGCAGTAGCTCCAGGAACCAACAGTGGTTCCAAGAACCGGCAGTGGCTCCAGGAACCGGCAGCGGTTCCAGGAACAGGCAGCGGTTCCGGGAACAGGCAGCGGTCGGAGCTTCCCCGCTGGTGGCTGATGGGACGCCTCAGCTCGGTTGCGTTCTGCTCGGACAAAACAACGGACATCTGCTGCCACAGCAGGCCACCAGAAGGACTCCTGCAGAAAACTTGGAGTTCCATTAATATCAGGATGGCTTGTTAGACTCCATTGAAGTATTTTAGATCTCATACTAGAGGGAACAAAAAGTCGGTTTGGTGAAATGTTTCTGGGATACGGTTCAGGCTCTTCGGTCCTTCTAATTTTTGACTCTATTTACCAGGTGAGAGTGGCTACAGAACAGGACGGCTGCAGGATAGAATCTGTCTCTGTGGTTTCTGAGGAGGAAAACTGGCGTGACAAGGCATTGGGTTTGATATTACGAGATCCAGGTCCGTAGGAGATATTGAAGTCATATTGTCCAAAAGGCAAAGCCAGGCAGAGCGGGGGCTGAAATGAAGTGAGACATTAAATCTCTGAAAGCATCCTCGGCTTCTTTAGTCTCACATAAATAAATAAATGTTT
Source organism: Leuresthes tenuis (assembly GCF_036924035.1). Classification (NCBI taxonomy): domain Eukaryota; kingdom Metazoa; phylum Chordata; class Actinopteri; order Atheriniformes; family Atherinopsidae; genus Leuresthes; species Leuresthes tenuis. The sequence continues at coordinate 2,603,100 of NW_027325378.1, read as the reverse complement.
GCTGGTATTGGGGTTGGTGACTTCTGGGCTGCACTGTGGTGTGGTGGTGAGCACCACTGCATGAGGGTTCCTGGTTCCAATCCCGGCTGGGGCCTTTCTGTGGCTCGTTTCCCCGAGTATGCGCAGGTTTTCTCAGGTACTCCCACCAGGTTAGGTTCATCAGAGACACTAAATTGTCCCGAGGAGTCGGTGTGAGCGCGTATGATTGTGATTTTTCTACATATTTATGTTTTGTCATTTTAATCACCCTCAATATTGAAAGAAACTTGAAATAAAGACAAAGAGAAAAAGTGGTTAAAAGTTGTATTTTTTTTTCTGAAAACCTACATTTGTTCTCACATTAAACAATTTATTATGATCCTGGAAGTCTCATCATAGACTTCCTCATTTAGTGACAAACAACAACAGAACCTGTGATAAAGGAAGGTCTGCTGATCTCTCTGTTGGGCTCCATGAAGTGGAAGAGAAACAACAACATACAGACACATCAACACAAGCATCCAACTAACATTTAGAGCTCAGAGAAGTTTAGATTTTCATGTGGAGAAACATTTCTGTGAATAAAACTCCTCATTAGCAGTGATTTCCTCCATGGCTGCACAAACACAGGAAAAAGCAGCGCAGAGACATCACAGCAATGACCTTTATTTGAGTTTACACAACTCTGCTGTGTCTCCAGTCCATCCAATCCTGAGTCCAGCATGGAGCGGCTGAGTGAATGTGGTCTGGACTCTGTGGAGCAGAGTCATGGTTCCAGAGACGCTGTAGAAGGACAGAATACCTGCTCTGTGATCCAGGTACACTCCGACTCTGGAGGACTCAGGACCTGAGATGAAGGTTTTTATCTTGTTGTACCTAAATTCATTATGAGTTTGGTAACATCTCAGTGCCCAAGATCTGTCATTAAATCCGAATGCACACTCATTCACGTCCCCTGCTCTGCTGATGTTCTTGTATGCGACGGCTACATCAACTCCTAATCTTCCCCACTCCACCTCCCAGTAACAGCGTCCAGTCAGACTCTCTCTGCTCAGGACCTGCCAACAGCCAGTGAATCTGTCTGGATGAGCAGAATGAGACGGTTCTTGTTTCATTAAAGTCACTTTTCTGTTCCCCTCTGACAGGAACAGACGTGCGTTTGCTGTGTTTGGATCCAGTGTGATTTCACATGAATATTTTAAGAAGTCAGCTCTGCTCTCTGGTTCTGACGCATCATAATGAGGCTGAAGGTGATTCTCACAGTAAGAGGCTGGACAGACATCACAGGCCACATCTTCAGCTCCAGCATCGCAGAGATCAGCAGGAGCAGCTTGGAGTCCAGTCTTCTTCAGCTGCTCCACTAAAGCAGCTAACATGGTGTTTTTCTCCAGGACAGGCCTCGGTATGAAAGTTTTCCTGCACTGAGGGCAGCTGTGGATTCCCTTCTGATCCTCTCCATCCCAGAAGCCTTTAATACAGTTCCTGCAGTAGCTGTGTCCACAGGGAAGAGACACCGGATCCTTCAGCAGATCCAGACAGATCGAACAAGAGAAGCTTTCCAGCTCCAGTTTAACGCTTTTCTGAGCCATTTCCTCCATTTGGCCGAGCAGTGAGTGACTCTCAGAGCAGAAACACCGTCTGTGCTGCAAAACAAACTCCACCTCCTTTTACTGCAGCTGATCTTCACTGTGTGGGGCTCAACGGCTCCTCTACTGTCACACATCGGATTCACACATCCTACCACTTTCAGATCAGTTTAGGGGCGGGAACAAGGAAGTTTCCTTTTTTAAAGGGACAGTGCGAGTTTCACCTCGATCCAGGCAGGATTGTTGAATTATTCTTATTTGTTCTCTGTGGAAGAAAAAGATTAATTAATTAATACGGTGGCTGAGAAGTGCAAAACACTTTTACAATAAAAAAACACTGACAAATTAAAAAAAAAAACATTTTAAGAAACATAAAATTTTAGGAAACAAATTCATATAAAAAAATGACATTTTAAAAATAAACGCCTGCCGACACAAAACTAAAAGTGGCAAAACACAGTTAAAAAGCGAAAACCAAATTAACAGAAGACGGAAACGGAATGTCCTAAAGACCGGACGTGACGTCACGATGACCTAAACTTTTAGTACAAACAACTGAATTTTATGTGTTTTACTTGTTGCTGCTGATTATGACATTTTATAATACGTAGAGGCTTGTTGGTCTGCTGCACTGAAACAGAAGAATTCAGTTTGAAGGGGACACTTTAAAAACTTAAAAACTGTTTTGAGTCATGTGTGCGGGTGGTTTGCAGAACTCACAGGTTAAAGGCCAAGTCTGCTCATGTAACCGGTTAGTTTCTGGCGTTGTCTGCGTTGTGTTTTTATGAGCATGAAGAGGCCCAGGCCAGGACATCTTTCTCCTTTTATTCTGACAGAAGGTGTAAAAAACAACAAAATCCTCCGATCAATCGTGATCAACTTCAGCTCCTCTACGAATGAAATGACACAGAAATGTTAGCACGCTACACGATAAGTTTAAGCTAGCAAGTTAACGGAGGCTAAACCACAGAAACTTCTGTGACGCTTACCTCCTCCAAGGAGTACAGCAGCAAAAGTGAGACACATATATATTTAGGAGGGACTCTAGAAAGTCAACTTTAAGGTACAGACACTGAGTCTCAAACCTTCCACATATTGGCTCAGGAGGTCAGACATGTCAGGAAATAACTATTTAAACAGATTTGTGTCATTATAATTCCACATATTACTGCTGTATAATTGACTCTGTTACACTCACTAAGTGTCTCTGACAACGTGCAGAAATACCTGAAGTCTGCTTAATAACGGAGCATCTCTCGGTTTGTTCGCCACCAACATATCTAAAGTCTAAACTGGGTTGATCTTTACTTCAGGTTATTATCTCCTGGATGATGTCTTCTTCTGTTCTCCGTGAGCTTTAGTGTGTTTACATTTAAATAATTTATGTCTATGGCGTTTACTGTGATGGAAAATACACCGAGAGAAGAAGAGAGTCTGCAGAAAATACACCGAGAGAAGAAGAGAGTCTGCAGAAAATACACCGAGAGAAGAAGAGAGTCTGCAGAAAATACACCAAGAGAAGAAGATAGTCTGCAGAAAATAAACCGAGAGAAGATTTTTATTTATTTATTTTTTATTGAAACAGCTTACTTATGGAAGCCCATTTTCCGCCGCTTAAAAATAAAAAAAAGATGAATTATGAGATTTCTCATCATTTTGAGCTTTCGGACTTTTCATTTTTAAAATAAGTAAAGTTTGGGGGATATTTTTGTAATTTGGCCGGACATAAAATAACATTAACATAGAGTTCTTCTTTTTTGTTTTTCAGGAATAAACCAAAAATTACATAATCTCTTAAGAGAGAGACTGGTGATGACTAACAATCTTTGTTATTCTATACAGAAGTTTTGTGTTAAATTGTATTTTAAGTAATTCTTTAGATGGATATATGTCATTCATAATAATAAGAGTTTCTTTTGCTTTAGGAGCTACTGGGAAGGCTCAGTACATTGTTCTTAGTTTTGTGATTGAAATTTGATCAAATTTACTTAAGACATCATTTTATTTTGTCACCCAGGAAAAATATTGTTTGTTAAGCATTTTCTAATAAAAAAGTTAAGATATTTTTTTATCTAAAAATAGGATTCCCTCGATTGATAGAGAGGGTAGTTGTGGCAGATGTTGAGGAACAGGCAGCGGTCGGAGCTTCCCCGCTGGTGGCTGATGGGACGCCTCAGCTCGGTTGCGTTCTGCTCGGACAAAACAACGGACATCTGCTGCCACAGCAGGCCACCAGAAGGACTCCTGCAGAAAACTTGGAGTTCCATTAATATCAGGATGGCTTGATAGACTCCATTGAAGTATTTTAGATCTCATACTAGAGGGAACAAAAAGTCGGTTTGGTGAAATGTTTCTGGGATACGGTTCAGGCTCTTCGGTCCTTCTAATTTTTGACTCTATTTACCAGGTAAGAGTGGCTACAGAACAGGACGGCTGCAGGATAGAATCTGTCTCTGTGGTTTCTGAGGAGGAAAACTGGCGTGACAAGGCATCGGGTTTGATATTACGAGATCCAGGTCCGTAGGAGATATTGAAGTCATATTGTCCAAAAGGCAAAGCCAGGCAGAGCGGGGGCTGAAATGAAGTGAGACATTAAATCTCTGAAAGCATCCTCGGCTTCTTTAGTCTCACATAAATAAATAAATGTTTGCTGGTATTGGGGTTGGTGACTTCTGGGCTGCACTGTGGTGGTGAGCACCATTGAGGGTTCCTGGTTCGAATCCCGGCTGGGGCCTTTCTGTGGCTCGTTTCCCCGAGTATGGGCAGATTTTCTCAGGTACTCCCACCAGGTTAGGTTCATCAGAGACACTAAATTGTCCCGAGGAGTCGGTGTGAGCGCGTATGATTGTGATTTTTCTACATATTTCTGTTTTGTCATTTTAATCACCCTCAATATTGAAATAAACTTTAAATAAAGACAAAGAGAAAAAGTGGTTAAAAGTTGTATTTTTTTTTTTCTGAAAACCTACATTTGTTCTCACATTAAACATGATGAAAGCTCCAATTTATTATGATCCTGGAAGTCTCATCATAGACTTCCTCATTTAGTGACAAACAACAACAGAGTCTGTGATAAAGGAAGGTCTGCTGATCTCTCTGTTGGGCTCCATGAAGTGGAAGAGAAACAACAACATACAGACACATCAACACAAGCATCCAACTAACATTTAGAGCTCAGAGAAGTTTAGATTTTCATGTGGAGAAACATTTCTGTGAATAAAACTCCTCATTAGCAGTGATATCCTCCATGGCTGCACAAACACAGGAAAAAGCAGCGCAGAGACATCACAGCAATGAACTTTATTTGAGTTTACACAACTCAGCTGTGTCTCCAGTCCATCCAATCCTGAGTCCAGCATAGAGCGGCTGAGTGAATGTGGTCTGGACTCTGTGGAGCAGAGTCATGGCTCCAGAGACTCTGTAGAAGGACAGAATACCTGCTCTGTGATCCAGGTACACTCCGACTCTGGAGGATTCAGGACCTGAGATGAAGGTTTTTATCTTGTTGTACCTAAATTCATTATGAGTTTGGTAACATCTCAGTGCCCAAGATCTGTCATTAAATCCGAATGCACACTCATTTACGTCCCCTGCTCTGCTGATGTTCTTGTATGCGACGGCTACATCAACTCCTAATCTTCCCCACTCCACCTCCCAGTAACAGCGTCCAGTCAGACTCTCTCTGCTCAGGACCTGCCAACAGCCAGTGAATCTGTCTGGATGAGCAGAATGAGACGGTTCTTGCTTCATTAAAGTCACTTTTCTGTTCCCCTCTGACAGGAACAGACGTGCGTTTGCTGTGTTTGGATCCAGTGTGATGTCACATGAATATTTTAAGAAGTCAGCTCTGCTCTCTGGTTCTGACGCATCATAATGAGGCTGAAGGTGATTCTCACAGTAAGAGGCTGGACAGACATCACAGGCCACATCTTCAGCTCCAGCATGGCAGAGATCAGCAGGAGCAGCTTGGAGTCCAGTCTTCTTCAGCTGCTCCACTAAATCAGCTAACATGGTGTTTTTCCCCAGGACAGGCCTCGGTGTGAAAATTTTCCTGCACTGAGGGCAGCTGTGGATTCCCTTCTGATCCTCTCCATCCCAGAAGCCTTTAATACAGTTCCTGCAGTAGCTGTGTCCACAGGGAAGAGTCACCGGATCCTTCAGCAGATCCAAACAGATCGAACAAGAGAAGGTTTCCAGCTCCAGTTTAACGCTTTTCTGAGACATTTCCTCCATTTGGCCGAGCAGTGAGTGACTCTCAGAGCAGAAACACCGTCTGTGCTGCAAAACAAACTCCACCTCCTTTTACTGCAGCTGATCAGCTGATCTTCACTGTGTGGGGCTCAACGGCTCCTCTACTGTCACACATCGGATTCACACATCCTACCACTTTCAGATCAGTTTAGGGGCGGGAACAAGGAAGTTTCCTTCTTTTAAAGGGACAGTGCGAGTTTCACCTCGATCCAGGCAGGATTGTTGAATTATTCTTATTTGTTCTCTGTGGAAGGAAAAGATTAATTCATTAATACGGTGGCTGAGAAGTGCAAAACACTTTTACAATAAAAAAAACACATTAACAAATAAAAAAAAAAAAAAAAAACACTGACAAATAAAAAAAAAACATTTTAAGAAACATTGAATTTTAGGAAACAAATTCATATAAAAAATGACATTTTAAAAATAAACGCCTGCCGACACAAAACTAAAAGTGGCAAAACACAGTTAAAAAGCGAAAACCAAAGTAACAGAAGACGGAAACGGAATGTCCTAAAGACCGGACGTGACGTCACGGTGACCTAAACTTTTAGTACAAACAACTGAATTTTGTGTGTTTTACTTGTTGCTGCTGATTATTACATTTTAGAATACGTAGAGGCTTGTTGGTCTGCTGCACTGAAACAGAAGAATTCAGTTTGAAGGGGACACTTTAAAAACTTAAAAAACTTTTTTAAAAAGTGTTTTGAGTCATGTGTGCGGGTGGTTTGCAGAACTCACAGGTTAAAGGCCAAGTCTGCTCATGTAACCGGTTAGTTTCTGGCGTTGTCTGTGTTTTTATGAGCATGAAGAGGCCCAGGCCAGGACATCTTTCTCCTTTTATTTTGACAAAAGGTGTAAAAAAAACAACAAAATCCTCCGATCAATTGTGATCAACTTCAGCTCCTCTACGAATGAAATGACACAGAAATGTTAGCACGCTACACGATAAGTTTAAGCTAGCAAGTTAACGGAGGCTAAACCACAGAAACTTCTGTGACGCTTACCTCCTCCAAGGACTACAGCAGCAAAAGTGAGACACATATATATTTAGGAGGGACCCTCGAAAGTCAACGTTAAGGTACAGAAACTGAGTCTCAAACCTTCCACATATTGGCTCAGGAGGTCAGACATGTCAGGAAATAACTATTTAAACAGATTTGTGTCATTATAATTCCACATATTACTGCTGTATAATTGACTCTGTTACACTCACTAAGTGTTTGACGTCTCTGACAGCGTGCAGAAATACCTGAAGTCTGCTTAATAACGGAGCATCTCTCGGTTTGTTCGCCACCAAGATATCTAAAGTCTAAACTGGGTTGATCTTTACTTCAGGTTATTATCTCCTGGATGATGTCTTCTTCTGTTCTCCGTGAGCTTTACTGTGTTTACATATAAAGAATTTATATGTTTATGGTGTTTACTGTGATGGAAAATACACCGAGAGAAGAAGAGAGTCTGCAGAAAATACACCGAGAGAAGAAGAGAGTCTGCAGAAAATAAACCAGAGAAGATTTTTATTTATTTATTTTTTATTGAAACAGCTCTTATGGAAGCCCATTTCCGCCGCTTAAAAATAAAAAAAGATGAATTATGAGATTTCTCATCATTTTGAGCTTTCGGACTTTTCATTTTTTAAATAAGTAAAGTTTGGGGGATATTTTTGTAATTTGGCCGGACATAAAATAACATTAACATAGAGTTCTTCTTTTTTGTTTTTCAGGAATAAACCAAAAATTACATAATCTCTTAAGAGAGAGACTGGTGATGACTAACAATCTTTGTTATTCTATCCAGAAGTTTTGTGTTAAATTGTATTTTAAGTAATTTTTTAGATGGATATATGTCATTCATAATAATAAGAGTTTCTTTTGCTTTAGGAGCTACTGGGTAGGCTCAGTACATTATTCTTAGTTTTGTGATTGAAATTTTATCAAATTTACTTAAGACATCATTTTATTTTGTCACCCAGGACAAATATTGTTTGTTAAGCATTTTCTAATAAAAATGTTAAGATATTTTTAAATCTAAAAATAGGATTCCCTCGATTGATAGAGAGGGTAGTTGTGGCAGATGTTTGAGTCAATTAACCGTTTGCCTGCAGTTACAACTTTTAGCCACACGATGGAGCCAGTGAGTCAGGCTACCTCCTGCCTGCAGTTACAACTTTAAGCCACACGATGGAGCCGTGAGTCAGGTTACCCCCTGCCTGCAGTTACAACTTTTAGCCACATGATGGAGCCAGTGAGTCAGGCTACCTCCTGCAGAAGCTTTCCAGATAGCGTCAGACATCCTTCTCCTCCTTGAAGTCACAACTCACAACAGATTTTAAATCCCAGTTCAGAGAACCTCACCCACAGAACCATCACTGCGTACATCTAATTTGATTTATTATTTGAGATTCTATCAATCATCTGTTGTTACTTCTTTTCAGTAACAACTAATGAGTGCCCAACTCACACTTGAGGTAACAAAATAGATCTTCTTCCTTCCTATTCTTGTTAATCTTGTTAGATCTGTCTGATCACTTCTTCATTTCCAACAGTGAGAGCACATCTGTATACTTGTATAGCCACCAGGGTCTATTTAAAAAAGCAAACAAAAATCTTAAATCATAGAAAACAGGCGTCACTGATCTACCTTGAATTTGATCAGTTAGGTTTTTGTAAATTAATGAGTTTTTTGCTTTAAATAACATGTAAACTCATGTTAAAACACCTGAATCACACTAAAACACAAGAAAGTTGCAGATCAAATTAGTAGTTATTTAGCAATTCTGGTACTTGTAAAATTAGACATTTTGTCAATGGAGTCTGGTGGCTGCTTTGGCTTCAGCACTCATTTAAAACAGCAAGTAAAGCAATTAAAATGTGTTTATTCTGCATTAAAAAATAACATTTTGTGTGTTTTACTTGTTGCTGCTGATTATTACATTTTATAATACGTAGAGGCTTACTAAACAGTAGCTGGTCACCCTGGAAAAAGCAGGCTTTGAGTATTCTTATAGCAGCTGGTTCTCTAATTGCTGTTGGAAATTCATACTTGAAAGGGAGTCCTGTGGGAACAGCAACAGAAAGCTACTTCCATTGGTTTTGTTCTGTGTGGACTCTGCAGGTCCATTACGATGGTTTTATTCTGGCATAACGGTGAAAGCAGCCCATTACTTTTCTGTCCCTGTGGAACCACGCTCATGTCATCCTGCAGGAGGCAGTGAAGCTCCACAGAAAGCTCAGTCCACACCGTGTTTGTCTTTGTGGAAAGTGACCTCAGAGTTCATCTTCTTCCTCTCTTTTAAAGCAATTTCCTCTTTGCTGCCCACTGCTCTTCGCCTGTCCTCCTCATTTCCTTCTGTGTGAACTGATGACTGTGTGTCGGTTATTTGTCTCTAAGTTAAATTTGAGTGTTTTCTGCCTCTTTGCTTTGATTTTAGGTCACTTTTGCACCGACTTCCTTAAATCAGTCTAAAAGCAGCTCGGCTCTTTAAAATAGAAACAATTAGTCCCGGCTTGACATTCATCTCTTTCTCTCTCTCATTCCTCCTCCTTTTTTTGTACTTTTGCATTTCTTCCTTTTTAGAAGTAGGCCGTCTGATCTGAGCAGGCATCAGCTGTGATATCTCTGCTGCACTCGTCTGATTTTGGCCTCAAACATGAACAAAGACGGTTGATTTGTCACCTTTTCCCAAATGTTTTATGTTGTTGGAGACTTTTGATTTTGGAAGATGTGTTCAAGGACATATTTTATAGGAAATAAATTAGCTGAGAGTTCTTTAAAAGCCTTTTGACTTGAGAGATTTTGTTGCTGACGTGTTTTATGTTGTTATAACTGATCAAATGTTCAATGAAAACTGCATAAATTAAAGTAGAATTATGGTTAAATGAAAGTAAGGAGTATAAGGCCAGAGAACACACTCATCTTTACTCTGCTGCAGACACCTGGACCTGGACCTGGACCTGGACCAGGGCCTGGACCTGGACCTGGACCTGGACCTGGACCTGGACCTGGACCTGGACCTGGACCTGGACCTGGACCAGGACTCTGTGTTATGCCTGTAGCATGTTATGACGACACCTGGTCACTTCCTGTTTGGTTAGAACAACTTTCAGCTGCTCAGGGTGTAAAAACATGGCGGTTAGGACTGAAACGCACTGTTCTCTGCCACTGGAATGTTTTTAACTTTGCACCCGCCTTTGCTTTTTGGATGGAGCATCTCCACCTTTGAACTATAATGCAATGATGACTCCAAATCTGTGTTTCCAGATATCAGAAGAAGAATGTCCTCAGTATCTCATCCTTTAGAACAGATGCATGAAACAAAAACTGGAGGAATAATACAGCTCTTATTATTCGACTCAAGCAGCTTTTATGTGCTGCTACTGGAGGGGCCAGAAAAAGGAGCCCTAAATGAACCTGCTTCCTGAAAAAGGCTCCTCGGGCTGAAATGCAGTTGCTGCTGTTCCCTGTGCTGCCGCCAGAGGGCGCTGCTGTGCACAGGGCGTCATGGAGAGCAGCCCTCTGACTGAGTTACCTCAAGAAGAACACAACCAACACCGAAATCAGGTATTTGCTTCTGAGGAAACTATCCAGTTCTGAACAGAAATAAAACACACGGACGGGAATCGCTCCTTTTAGAGCAGTTGGGACTCGGGGACAGATGGGGAAGCTGTTTTTAACATATGCTGAGGATGTCTGGCACCCCCTCTGAATTTGTAGGCTGGAAAGGAGGTTACATAACCGAGTAAACAAGTCAGCGCTCTCTCAGTTCAGTGCCTTGCTCAGGGGCAGTGAGGCAGGTCAGAGAGGACAGTCTGCTTAAGAGTAATAATTTATTATAAAAATAACTTTTCAGCTTTAAGCTTCTCAAATGTTGCTGATCAACACGTCTTCACTGTGAATCGCAGCTGTGTTTCTCACTTCTTGTGTCATTTGGCACAGCTCAGCCTTTTCTCCCTGTTTCCCTTCCTTAAGAACGGCTTCTTGACAGCCACCCTTCCATGGAGACCATTTCTGATGAGGCTTGGGCCAACAGTAGATGGATCAGCTGAAGGTCCAGATGCATCTCTCAGGTCCTGTCAGGTCACAGCTGGATTTTTTCCTCTTTCTTAAGGACATCACTTTCAGATCCTGTTCATCTGCTGGAGATAGTTTTTTAGGCCTGACACTTCTTCTTTTGTCCTCCACTTGTCCAGTTTCCTCAAATGTTTTAAGGACACACTGCACACCATGCTGAGATATGCCAAGTTTTCAGCTAATAGCTCTTTGGGAATCACCTTGTTGCTGCAGAAATCCTATTTTCTGTCTGTCAAACTGTGTTTTCTTTGCTGTTTTTCATAGATGCAGCTAAAGAAATGGGAACAAATGATGTGTCTTTGTGACAAAGTGCCTAAAGATCCAGTTTAAAATGGCTTCTTTGCTAAGTTGTCTGTTCTGTGTCGACACAACACTGGTTCATCCCTTGAGTTAGGAGCCTTTTTTATGCCTGAATGGGTCAAAGGTCAGAGTTAAGTGGCTGAACAAAGAAAAAACACTGAAAATGCTCAGGAACAAGGACTGAAGATGAGGGAAAAAGCAGAAAATGTCCAAAGAAAAACTGTGAAAGAGCTTCAGAAAGCTGCAGAACTATTGATCAGGACACTTTAAAGGTTTCAGAAAGCTGCAGAACTGTTGATCAGGACACTTTAAAGGTTTCAGAAAGCTGCAGAACTGTTGATCAGGACACTTTAAAGGTTTCAGAAAGCTGCAGAACTATTGATCAGGACACTTTAAAGGTTACAGAAAGCTGCAGAACTATTGATCAGGACACTTTAAAGGTTACAGAAAGCTGCAGAACTGTTGATCAGGACACTTTAAAGGTTTCAGAAAGCTGCTGAACTGTTGATCAGGACACTTTAAAGGTTTCAGAAAGCTGCAGAACTGTTGATCAGGACACTTTAAAGGTTTCAGAAAGCTGCAGAACTATTGATCAGGACACTTTAAAGGTTTCAGAAAGCTGCAGAACTGTTGATCAGGACACTTTAAAGGTTTCAGAAAGCTGCAGAACTGTTGATCAGGACACTTTAAAGTTGTCAGAAAGCTGCAGAACTGTTGATCAGGACACTTTAAAGGTTTCAGAAAGCTGCAGAACTGTTGATCAGGACACTTTAAAGGTTTCAGAAAGCTGCAGAACTATTGATCAGGACACTTTAAAGGTTTCAGAAAGCTGCAGAACTATTGATCAGGACACTTTAAAGGTTACAGAAAGCTGCAGAACTGTTGATCAGGACACTTTAAAGGTTACAGAAAGCTGCAGAACTGTTGATCAGGACACTTTAAAGGTTTCAGAAAGCTGCAGAACTGTTGATCAGGACACTTTAAAGGTTTCAGAAAGCTGCTGAACTGTTGATCAGGACACTTTAAAGGTTTCAGAAAGCTGCAGAACTGTTGATCAGGACACTTTAAAGGTTACAGAAAGCTGCAGAACTGATGATCAGGACACTTTAAAGGTTACAGAAAGCTGCAGAACTGATGATCAGGACACTTTAAAGGTTACAGAAAGCTGCAGAACTGTTGATCAGGACACTTTAAAGGTTACAGAAAGCTGCAGAACTGTTGATCAGGACACTTTAAAGGTTTCAGAAAGCTGCAGAACTGTTGATCAGGACACTTTAAAGGTTTCAGAAAGCTGCAGAACTATTGATCAGGACACTTTAAAGGTTACAGAAAGCTGCAGAACTGTTGATCAGGACACTTTAAAGGTTTCAGAAAGCTGCAGAACTGTTGATCAGGACACTTTAAAGGTTTCAGAAAGCTGCTGAACTGTTGATCAGGACACTTTAAAGGTTTCAGAAAGCTGCAGAACTGTTGATCAGGACACTTTAAAGGTTACAGAAAGCTGCAGAACTGATGATCAGGACACTTTAAAGGTTACAGAAAGCTGCAGAACTGATGATCAGGACACTTTAAAGGTTACAGAAAGCTGCAGAACTGTTGATCAGGACACTTTAAAGGTTACAGAAAGCTGCAGAACTATTGATCAGGACACTTTAAAGGTTTCAGAAAGCTGCAGAACTGTTGATCAGGACACTTTAAAGGTTACAGAAAGCTGCAGAACTATTGATCAGGACACTTTAAAGGTTTCAGAAAGCTGCAGAACTATTGATCAGGACACTTTAATGGTTTCAGAAAGCTGCAGAACTATTGATCAGGACACTTTAAAGGTTACAGAAAGCTGCAGAACTGTTGATCAGGACACTTTAAAGGTTTCAGAAAGCTGCTGAACTGTTGATCAGGACACTTTAAAGGTTTCAGAAAGCTGCAGAACTGTTGATCAGGACACTTTAAAGGTTACAGAAAGCTGCAGAACTGATGATCAGGACACTTTAAAGGTTACAGAAAGCTGCAGAACTGATGATCAGGACACTTTAAAGGTTTCAGAAAGCTGCAGAACTGTTGATCAGGACACTTTAAAGGTTACAGAAAGCTGCAGAACTGATGATCAGGACACTTTAAAGGTTACAGAAAGCTGCAGAACTGATGATCAGGACACTTTAAAGGTTACAGAAAGCTGCAGAACTGTTGATCAGGACACTTTAAAGGTTACAGGAAGCTGCAGAACTGTTGATCAGGACACTTTAAAGGTTACAGGAAGCTGCAGAACTGTTGATCAGGACACTTTAAAGGTTTCAGAAAGCTGCAGAACTGTTGATCAGGACACTTTAAAGGTTACAGAAAGCTGCAGAACTATTGATCAGGACACTTTAAAGGTTTCAGAAAGCTGCAGAACTATTGATCAGGACACTTTAAAGGTTTCAGAAAGCTGCAGAACTGTTGATCAGGACACTTTAAAGGTTACAGAAAGCTGCAGAACTGTTGATCAGGACACTTTAAAGGTTTCAGAAAGCTGCAGAACTGTTGATCAGGACACTTTAAAGGTTACAGAAAGCTGCAGAACTGTTGATCAGGACACTTTAAAGGTTACAGAAAGCTGCAGAACTATTGATCAGGACACTTTAAAGGTTTCAGAAAGCTGCAGAACTATTGATCAGGACACTTTAAGGGTTTCAGAAAGCTGCAGAACTGTTGATCAGGACACTTTAAAGGTTACAGAAAGCTGCAGAACTGTTGATCAGGACACTTTAAAGGTTTCAGAAAGCTGCAGAACTGTTGATCAGGACACTTTAAAGGTCACAGAAAGCTGCAGAACTGTTGATCAGGACACTTTAAAGGTTTCAGAAAGCTGCAGAACTGTTGATCAGGACACTTTAAAGGTTTCAGAAAGCTGCAGAACTGTTGATCAGGACACTTTAAAGGTTTCAGAAAGCTGCAGAACTGTTGATCAGGACACTTTAAAGGTTACAGAAAGCTGCAGAACTGTTGATCAGGACACTTTAAAGGTTTCAGAAAGCTGCAGAACTATTGATCAGGACACTTTAAAGGTTACAGAAAGCTGCCGAACTGTTGATCAGGACACTTTAAAGGTTACAGAAAGCTGCAGAACTGTTGATCAGGACACTTTAAAGGTTACAGAAAGCTGCCGAACTGTTGATCAGGACACTTTAAGGGTTTCAGAAAGCTGCAGAACTGTTGATCAGGACACTTTAAAGGTTTCAGAAAGCTGCCGAACTGTTGATCAGGACACTTTAAAGGTTACAGAAAGCTGCAGAACTGTTGATCAGGACACTTTAAAGGTTTCAGAAAGCTGCAGAACTATTGATCAGGACACTTTAAGGGTTTCAGAAAGCTGCAGAACTGTTGATCAGGACACTTTAAAGGTTTCAGAAAGCTGCAGAACTATTGATCAGGACACTTTAAAGGTTTCAGAAAGCTGCAGAACTGTTGATCAGGACACTTTAAAGGTTTCAGAAAGCTGCCGAACTGTTGATCAGGACACTTTAAGGGTTTCAGAAAGCTGCAGAACTGTTGATCAGGACACTTTAAAGGTTACAGAAAGCTGCCGAACTGTTGATCAGGACACTTTAAAGGTTTCAGAAAGCTGCAGAACTGTTGATCAGGACACTTTAAAGGTTTCAGAAAGCTGCCGAACTGTTGATCAGGACACTTTAAGGGTTTCAGAAAGCTGCAGAACTGTTGATCAGGACACTTTAAAGGTTACAGAAAGCTGCCGAACTGTTGATCAGGACACTTTAAGGGTTTCAGAAAGCTGCAGAACTGTTGATCAGGACACTTTAAAGGTTACAGAAAGCTGCAGAACTGTTGATCAGGACACTTTAAAGGTTTCAGAAAGCTGCAGAACTATTGATCAGGACACTTTAAGGGTTTCAGAAAGCTGCAGAACTGTTGATCAGGACACTTTAAAGGTTTCAGAAAGCTGCAGAACTATTGATCAGGACACTTTAAAGGTTTCAGAAAGCTGCAGAACTGTTGATCAGGACACTTTAAAGGTTTCAGAAAGCTGCAGAACTGTTGATCAGGACACTTTAAAGGCTTCAGAAAGCTGCAGAACTGTTGATCAGGACACTTTAAAGGTTTCAGAAAGCTGCAGAACTGTTGATCAGGACACTTTAAAGGTTTCAGAAAGCTGCAGAACTATTGATCAGGACACTTTAAAGGTTTCAGAAAGCTGCAGAACTGTTGATCAGGACACTTTAAAGGTTTCAGAAAGCTGCAGAACTGTTGATCAGGACACTTTAAAGGTTACAGAAAGCTGCAGAACTGTTGATCAGGACACTTTAAAGGTTTCATAAAGCTGCAGAACTATTGATCGGGACACTTTAATCCTTTAAAGGACCAACAACCAGCCAGTTCCACACATTTTGATGCAAAACCTTTTACAATGTAAAGTCTACAACTGAGGTCCCAGAAAATGTGAACAAAATGGAGACAACTGACCCAACAGATCATGCAGATAATCCAGTTCAGGAAATATTTTAGTCCAAAATAGATAATTTCTCCAATATATTCCCACAGATCAACTTTCTGACTGGAGCAGCTAAAGTTAGCATCATTAGCTTATGATGGACAGCAGGAGCTTCCACCTCTTGTTCACAGACTTTAAGCTTTGTGACGTGTGCTAAAGGCAAACTTTAATAAAAATCTATGTAAAACATTTATATTTTGTGCTATTGTTACTAAATTAGAACCAGGAGTAGCTTTGGACTGATCGTTTTCTCTGACCAGCAGGCATTAGCTCATCTCCAAGACTCTAAAGAGACTCAAAAGAGACCAAAATCAACTATTTCCTCCAAATGGAGCAGCTCAGTTTATATAATTTGCATTTTAGGCATATTTTCCAGTAACTGGAGGGTTTTAAAAGCTTCTTAACTCAGCTCCTCCAGAACTTTGGCTTCTAGAATAGATTTAAAAGCCTTTAAAAGATGGTTTACATCAGTGATGTGTTCAGAGAATATAAACCCAGCAGAGCTCTTAGATCCAAGGACTCGGGTCAGCTGGTCCAGTCCAGAGTCCAGAATAAACCTGGAGAAGCAGCATTTAGCTGCTATGCTGCAAACAAGAGGAACAAACTGCCAGAGGAGATTAAACTGTCACCAAATGTAGGTTAAAAACATTCTTTTCTCATGTGTCTATCCATGAAATCTGCAGGATATCTTTTAACTTATCCAGTGTTTTTAATCATTTAAATTATTCTTTGTCTCTCTTTCCATTCTTTTATGTGTTTTAATGCTTCTGCCACTTCCTGCAGTGCTTTTATTTTATGTAAAGCACTTTGAATCGTTCTGCTCTACAAATAATCCGATTTAACTGCAGAAATATGAAGAAACGAAGACTTTTTCACAGCAGCGTGCTTCTTAAATCTCACCATTCAAACCCGTTTCCAGAGAAAACAAACGACATCACAACTAATTCAGTAGTAAATTCTTTTCTTCTTTATTACAGGAGGCTTTTGTTTTATATACAGAGACACGTATTTGCAAAATACTAAAAAGTATTTCAACTCAAAGTACTAAAAAGTATATATATATATATATTTATATATATATTTATATATTCATATTATAATTATTGTCTCTAAAACACCAGGGTGGGGTCACTGAGGCACGGCTTTCGCCTCCTTTACACCGAGGTTTCACCGGCTCACACGGAAACTTTGGAACTTGATTACTAATTATTATTATTACCATAAATATTTGTCACTTTTTTCAAACCAACCAGAACCAGAACACTTCAGATATGGGCTTTGCAGGATGGTGTTTCATATTCCTGGAACAGTTCCCAGGTTTCCTCCTGCAGAAACCTCTCACCTCCGACTTTGGGGTCATATTTTCTGATTTCGCCTCATTCAGCCTCTCGGAAAGAATGGAGAGGAATTTTCCACTTTGACTCCTCCTCGGTGAATATAACGAGGAGTCAGGAATGCAGCCGGAGGCTTCAGCGGGACCGATACGCTGCCGGAGGTCTGGGGAAACCGGCTCGGCAGCCTTTGTGAAACCAGCTGCAGTGTAAACGGGGCGACGGTGGTTTAAGCAGTGAGAGGACAACCGAATCCATGACAACGACAGGTTCAAAGCATCATCGCTGTTATCATCCTCCAACTGCCTGTTTACACAACTGTTGTATTGCATTTTTCACACAGTAAATATCAACAAGTATCGTAATAATGAACAATGAAGCCACGTGTTTTCTGTGCATTTCTTCCATGTGGGTTTGTTAGTCGTTTTGTTTCAAACGTGACGAAGCAGCTTTTGGTTTAAAAATGGGGGAAAAGGCAGGAAGGAGCAGGTTCTCCACCCTGACGTAGGCTCTTCCAAACTCCTGCTTAGCACCACATGGTCTCACCCACAGCTGCGGCTTCAACATGCTGGACAGTGACACTTTTCAGAGGTTCAGGTTCACTGAAGCAGCTGCTTCTTCCTCTGCTGCCCGATCAGGAGGCTGGATGCTGCAGCCATGCTGCCTTTCAGGAGGAGGCTGGATGCTGCAGCCATGCTAGCTTTCAGGAGGAGGCTGGATGCTGCAGCCATGCTGCCTTTCAGGAGGAGGCTGGATGCTGCAGCCATGCTAGCTTTCAGGAGGAGGCTGGATGCTGCAGCCATGTTAGCTTTCAGGAGGAGGCTGGATGCTGCAGCCATGCTGCCTTTCAGGAGGAGGCTGGATGCTGCAGCCATGCTAGCTTTCAGGAGGAGGCTGGATGCTGCAGCCATGTTAGCTTTCAGGAGGAGGCTGGATGCTGCAGCCATGCTAGCTTTCAGGAGGAGGCTGGATGCTGCAGCCATGTTAGCTTTCAGGAGGAGGCTGGATGCTGCAGCCATGTTAGCTTTCAGGAGGAGGCTGGATGCTGCAGCCATGCTAGCTTTCAGGAGGAGGCTGGATGCTGCAGCCATGTTAGCTTTCAGGAGGAGGCTGGATGCTGCAGCCATGTTAGCTTTCAGGAGGAGGCTGGATGCTGCAGCCATGCTAGCTTTCAGAAGGAGGCCGGATGCTGCAGCCATGTTAGCTTTCAGGAGGAGGCTGGATGCTGCAGCCATGTTAGCTTTCAGGAGGAGGTCGGATGCTGCAGCCATGTTAGCTTTCAGGAGGAGGCTGGATGCTGCAGCCATGCTAGCTTTCAGGAGGAGGCTGGATGCTGCAGCCATGTTAGCTTTCAGGAGGAGGCTGGATGCTGCAGCCATGTTAGCTTTCAGGAGGAGGCTGGATGCTGCAGTCATGTTAGCTTTCAGGAGGAGGCTGGATGCTGCAGCCATGTTAGCTTTCAGGAGGAGGCTGGATGCTGCAGCCATGTTACCTTTCAGGAGGAGGCTGGATGCTGCAGCCATGTTAGCTTTCAGGAGGAGGCTGGATGCTGCAGCCATGTTGCCTTTCAGGAGGAGGCTGGATGCTGCAGCCATGCTAGCTTTCAGGAGGAGGCTGGATGCTGCCACCATGCTACCTTTCAGGAGGAGGCTGGATGCTGCAGCCATGCTATCTTTCAGGAGGAGGCTGGATGCTGCAGCCATGTTAGCTTTCAGGAGGAGGCTGGATGCTGCAGCCATGTTAGCTTTCAGGAGGAGGCTGGATGCTGCAGCCATGCTAGCTTTCAGGAGGAGGCTGGATGCTGCAGCCATGCTAGCTTTCAGGAGGAGGCTGGATGCTGCAGCCATGCTAGCTTTCAGGAGGAGGCTGGATGCTGCAGCCATGCTAGCTTTCAGGAGGAGGCTGGATGCTGCAGCCATGTTAGCTTTCAGGAGGAGGCTGGATGCTGCAGCCATGTTACCTTTCAGGAGGAGGCTGGATGCTGCAGCCATGCTAGCTTTCAGGAGGAGGCTGGATGCTGCAGCCATGCTAGCTTTCAGGAGGAGGCTGGATGCTGCAGCCATGTTAGCTTTCAGGAGGAGGCTGGATGCTGCAGCCATGTTACCTTTCAGGAGGAGGCCGGATGCTGCAGTCATGCTAGCTTTCAGGAGGAGGCTGGATGCTGCAGCCATGCTAGCTTTCAGGAGGAGGCTGGATGCTGCAGCCATGTTAGCTTTCAGGAGGAGGCTGGATGCTGCAGCCATGTTACCTTTCAGGAGGAGGCCGGATGCTGCAGCCATGCTAGCTTTCAGGAGGAGGCCGGATGCTGCAGCCATGCTAGCTTTCAGGAGGAGGCTGGATGCTGCAGCCATGCTATCTTTCAGGAGGAGGCTGGATGCTGCAGCCATGTTACCTTTCAGGAGGAGGCCGGATGCTGCAGCCATGCTAGCTTTCAGGAGGAGGCTGGATGCTGCAGCCATGTTAGCTTTCAGCAGGAGGCTGGATGCTGCAGCCATGCTAGCTTTCAGGAGGAGGCAGGATGCTGCAGCCATGTTAGCTTTCAGGAGGAGGCTGGATGCTGCAGCCATGCTAGCTTTCAGGAGGAGACTGGATGCTGCAGCCATGTTAGCTTTCAGGAGGAGGCTGGATGCTGCAGCCATGCTAGCTTTCAGGAGGAGGCTGGATGCTGCAGCCATGTTAGCTTTCAGGAGGAGGCTGGATGCTGCAGCCATGCTAGCTTTCAGGAGGAGGCTGGATGCTGCAGCCATGCTAGCTTTCAGGAGGAGGCTGGATGCTGCAGCCATGCTAGCTTTCAGGAGGAGGCTGGATGCTGCAGCCATGTTAGCTTTCAGGAGGAGGCTGGATGCTGCAGCCATGCTAGCTTTCAGGAGGAGGCTGGATGCTGCAGCCATGTTAGCTTTCAGGAGGAGGCTGGATGCTGCAGCCATGCTAGCTTTCAGGAGGAGGCTGGATGCTGCAGCCATGTTAGCTTTCAGGAGGAGGCTGGATGCTGCAGCCATGTTAGCTTTCACAGTTCTGCTGCTGCTATCCTGTTGATTCTGAGAGGAAACCGACAAACTGCAGCAGCAGCATCAGGCCTTGGCCTGACAGGTGCAGTGGGCCTGAGCTCGTGCACGTGTGCGTGCATGTGTTTGTCTCTATGGGGTGGGTTGGTATGTTCTATCGCTGCTGTTTTTAGCCTCTGTGAGGCACTTTGAGCTGCATTTTAAGTATGAAAGGTGCCACAGAAATAGAATTTGATTCGATTTGTCACATTTCAGCCAAAACAAACTAAATCGCTGGTTTCCACTCAACGTCTCAACGTGTGGCGTTAATGATGAGGCTCTCACACACCTGCTGGGTCGTGTGAACACGCTTCGACTTTAAAGCTCTTGAACACGTGAGAAACCAACTGGTTGGAACTGGCTTTATTGGACATGTTTAAATCTCGTGTTTCCACACCACTGAGGATCCAACTTTAACTCTTTAACTCAAACCGATTAAACTGTTTCTTGGTTTCTTGGTCGATCTCTCAGCTCCAGCCTGAAATTGACAGTATTTTGACTAAAACCAGCCTGAGCAGTTTAAGTTTTTGATGCTCTGTGGAAGCAGCTGTGATGAAATAAAGAAAAAGAAAGAAGATCCTCCTCAGATAAAATCCAATCTAAACATTTTCAGATGAAAATGTCTGAATAATGCTGAGAAATCTCAACAGGAGACTAAAAACGGGCTTTTATGTTTTCCCTCCTTTAGGCTTCAGTGAATCTGAACCTTTCTGGCAGTTTAAACGTGTCACCATCCAATCAGCTTCCTGCTTGTTCAATAACTGCCGAGGAAGAGTCCGTCAGGATGGAGGAGGAGCAGGTGAGGGGACGGGGGGCTGCGAACCTTTTTATATCAAAAACCATAAGAATCAAGTCATCAACCAACCAGCCAAACGTTACAGCAATCAGTCAAGAAATCAGACAGTCGACCAGTTCAGCAATCAGTCAATGGATCAGAGGGACAGCATGGCTTGGAGTGTTGGGTTGATGTGTAGCAGGCACACTCTGGGTCTATTGCTACTGAAAACAGCCCTTCAGCACAGCTGCACCCTGAAATACGCCTCGCAGCAGCAGTGTATTTTCCTAGTTTACAGGTGATCTATTCTCAATGGAATCTAGTAGAAATAGAGTCCAGACGGTGCCAGTAAAATTAGTTTTTTTTTTGTTCTTTTTCATTTCTAAAACGAGTCTAGTAAAGCGTCACTTAGTAAAGATCCCTTGGGTTACCACGACAACGGAGACGGAGATTTTTGAGATCGAAGCGGACACACGCTGTACACTTTGACACTTTGATAAAAACGAGCGGCGCCTCCGCCCCGTGGCTGCTTCAGGTGCCCCCGTGCGAGTGGGAATCCACAGCTTCAAACCACGAGGACACGCCCCCGAAGGCAAACGCCACCGTGAATCCACCTCAAAGGTATCGGCAAACCGTTATTGCTTGACGCGGTTTGTTTTTTTTCTTTTTTCATCTTTTTTTTTCTCTGTGCAAATCGATAAAGACGAGCCTCGCTTGGCCTTCGCTTCCAACCAAAGTGTGTCCAAGAAAAGCAATAAATAATCAATAAATAAATAAATAAAAGCGGCGCTTTGATTCGAAGTTTCCTTTCAAACACGGATTTATAAAAATTCTCTGATATCACGAAGCCCATTGCAATCATTTCATGGAAAAACTAAACTAAAAAACAAAGAAAGGAAGCAGAAAAGCTCGTAGTGTCCTGGAAAAAGTTCAAATGCAAGTTACTCTCCTGGTTTTGAGCGGATTCTGGCATCATTTACGGATCCTTCACGTCCCATTTAGGTTTAAAGGTTCCTGTAAAGTCTCACTGTTCAGGAAACTGAATAAGTAATAACTCCAGTGTTTGATCTTAGCAGGTCTTTAAATCAACATCTGTGTTCAAAGGTGGATTAATGCACCACCTAAAATCCTTTATTTCACCCTGATAGTTAAACAAACAGCCGTGTTCAACTTAAATGATGGATTTGTTCATCGAACCGTGAGCTGACGGCCTCACTTAACCCCTTTCAACCGACTCGAAGCAGCTGCTAATCCCAGTTTTAAGCTTTACAACCTTCTGAGAACCCGTTTTCGTGGCCAGAGAACGGCTGCAGTTGAGCTCGGCTTGTCTTAGCTCCAGTTTACCTGCACAGGAGGATTTTATTAGAGCAGAGCAACCTTCAAGTAACCACATCTTGGCCCAGCTGGGGCATGCAGGTGGGATCCGATCCCCAGCGGCATCATCTGGGTCTCTGTGGTCGGCCCCCATCAGCAGCCTTTAGATGAAGACCAGCAACGAGATGCCGAGGCTTCACTTGGTGGAACTGGAATCAGATTCTTTTCAGCTCCATAATGCCACAGATTATAAGGAGAGTAAATGTCTTTTACTGTAAATATCAAACTGCTCTGAACTGTTATCGTTTTTTCCAGGACACTGTCAAACAGCTCAAATCAGGAGGATCAGCATCCAACGTATCATAAAACTGAACGGGGGAACATCCCGGCGTGCTGAGCTGACCCGGGCCGGGCGGGCCGACACCTCCAGGACCGTCAGCACGTTCAGGTTAAAGCTCTCGGTGCGGCGAACCCAACTCAGACCAGACCGATGGAAACGGCGGTGGGTGATTTGTCCAAAGAATAGGTCTATTCTACGGTTCCTCCACCCGAGGAAGCTGTGATGATATGGAAGTCGCCTCAAGAAGAGTTCGAGCCTCTGGCTTTTCAAATACTAAGTCATTTAAAGTGATATTCTTACATAATCATGCATTTATAATGAATAATCTAACAGCCTCCAGATTTCTCTTCATGCAGTGCTGCAACAAGCGGGAGAAAATCTACATTTAATTGGACTTTTAGACAAAGCACCGACCGCTGTTCCTCAGCGCGGCTGGAAGGGTTCGGGCGGTGGAGACGGCCTCATCGTGCACCTGAACCGAAAACATGTCCTCGCCCAGGTGTGGCAAAGTGACAGCAAATGTAAACTCAGGAGCCAACGTAACGGGGTGAAGTTGCTGTCCTCGTCCTCTGGCCTCGGCGCCGCTTCTCCGCAGTCAAAAGAGAGACTGCTTAGTTTTCAACTTACTCTAAAAAATATAAAAAATAGTAATAATTGTACCGCTATTAAAAGACAGGTAACATCAACAACGTTATACTTTTACTACGAAAACTTGAAATTACGTTGCCCTCCTCTCTCGGGTCAGAAAGCCGCTCAGGCGTCTAAACGCCAGCAGGAACGCCGCCGCCGCCCTCACAGCCGAGCAAACCGAGTATACCGATCCTCTCTGGGAAGGCAGAACCCCCCCGACAGTACGTGATCTGTGATATAGTCCCTCTGAGCAGCCGAGCCGAGGCCAGAGACGACAGAACCCGGCAGCAGCTGCTCCAACGTGGCAGAGCTGGCTCGATGGACGGGGTTTCCCTCTCCTTCCCTTCAAGAAACTCCCAAAAGTGCAGTTCAATCAAGTCCAGGACTCTCCACAGGGGACAGGAAATAACATTAAAGGTAGTAAAGATTCCACTTCCTGCGGCTGCTCTCGTGGCGCCGCTCAGGCGCCGCCTCAGCGTCCTCAGCTGCGATACATTCAGAAAACACAAAGGAACAAACACGCCCAGAACGAGGTTGGAGGCGGGTTCCTGCTATGGCACCGCTTCCGTCTGTCTGTCAGGGTCGACCGCCGCCGCCCGCTCGCCGTCTGCAGCGTCAGCAGCCGGATGGAGGGTTTCCGAGGTGGCTCGTGTCACGCTGTCGTAGGACGGAGGAGACGAGGTGGAGGAGATGGTCTCGGAGCGCTCCACTCCTAACAAACCGGAGCCGTAGTTTTCCTTAATCATGGCAGCGATCAGTCCCTCCTTCTCCGGCGCCTCTTCTCCAGACGTCCCCTCTTCCCCTTCCTCCCCTTCACCGGCTGCGTGCCGCGGCGTGGTGATCTGGCGATACAAGTAGGAGGCGGCCTTCATCTGGCGCCGCACCAGGTGCCTGCGGTAGCACCTCTGGATGATGGTGGCCGACACCTCTTCCTGTTTGCGCCTCAGAGTGGTCGTGATGGGTTCGTAGGAGATCTTCGACGGGTTGGCCATCATGAACTTCTCCTCCATCTGCTGCTTGAGGGCGTCCATCTCGCCCGACTCGCCCAGGACACGCTTGGTGAAGGCAAACAGGATGTCCAGGCAGTGGATTTTGTCGCCGCTGACCATGGGCAGGTCCATGGAAATCAGCTTGATCTTGTTGGGCTTGGCGATGCGCAGCGGCTCCGACAGAGCGTCGGCGAAGTCGGACAGCTTGACGTACTCGATGAACTGCGTGGCCTCGGGGTCGAACTTCTCCCAAACCTCATAAAACATCTCAAAGTCGTCCTCGCTCAGCGGCTCGGTGCTCTCCTCTGTGGCCACGCTGAAGTTCTCCAGAATGATGGCGATGTACATGTTCACCACGATGAGGAAGGAGATGATGATGTAGGTGACGAAGAAGGTGATGCCCACCGACGGGTTCCCGCAGTTGCCCCTGACGGTGGTGCCGGTGTGGGGGATGTTGGCGTTGCACTCCTCGGGGGAGTTGTTGAGGATGGGGCTGAGCAGGCTGTCCCACCCTGCAGAGGTGGTGATCTGGAACAAACAGATCATGCTGTTCCCAAACGTCTCAAAGTTAAACATGTCATCGATGCCCGCCTGCCGCTTCACGTAGGCGAAGTTGGCCATGCCAAAGATGGCGTAGATGAACATGACGAGGAAGAGCAGCAGCCCGATGTTGAAGAGCGCGGGGAGGGACATCATGAGGGCAAACAGCAACGTCCGGATGCCCTTTGCGCCTCTGATGAGCCGGAGGATGCGTCCAATACGGGCCAATCGGATCACTCGGAACAGGGTGGGCGAAACAAAGTACTTTTCAATGATATCAGCAAGCACGATCCCTGAAAAACAGATGAAAGAACAATGTGAAAGTCAAGTTTCCTTCTTATATCTTAGATTTACAAAGGCAGGACTTAAACTTCGTCTCTTTTCCAGTTAGGATGTCACCCATTTTAAAGCCTTGAATTCACTGTTTCGGCCTCTCGGTGCTATGAAACCCATAGTTAGAGGGATTTGTGGACTGAGAATGCAGGTTTAAGGCACTCGTGCACATCTGAAATGATAAGTTAGGTCATCTGGTGAATATTTAACATAAAAGCAGGATGCAGACTCCCAACATGTGCATATCTGCTCCGTTTGGCCACAAAATGACAGCTGAGAGCTTCAAATCAGCGATTCACAAACACAATGGCTTACATAAGGGTTTCTTCTGTGCTGCTAAGTGCTGCTAAAATGACACGAGACGTGCCTTCATCTGCTGCTCCTCAGCTCAGTTATTAAAGTTAAGCTGAACTTCGCTTTAAATCTGCTCAGTTGTTAGCCGATCAAAAGGAAGCAGCCAAATGAAAGCCGTCCACCATCACCTCTCAGGCAGGGCTTCACTCTTATTAGTGATTTTAGACATTTTAATTAGAAACTGGCCATTTAAAACCAGCTCTGATGTGATGGATTAGTCGTGAGCAGCATTGATCTTTTTTTCTTTAAGTTCTGCGGGTTGCACCATCTAAACGCTCTCACTTTGGACGTTTGGGTCTTTACGTGGCAGCTGGGCTGTGATTACAACATGAGTGATTGGTTCTGGAGGGTCGAGATGTCTCTCCCCTCCAACAGCAAGTCAAACACTGTAATTCATCCACCTTTTCCTTGTTATCCAGGAGTGATAAACGTGAGGAGAAGCTGACCTGTCATCACAAACGCCCACACACAGACACACACCTCCAGCTTTCATTCATCTCCCTGCGCTGAGTTATAGGCGATGGAAAGAATGAGCAGAGGGGCGAGTCGAGAGGGAATCACCATCACGCTGTACATCAACTCAGCCGCCCCCACCCTGGCTCACACACACACACACAGCAGCTGATGTAACAGGTCAATCATGTTGGATTCGTCTCCAGAGGCCGCCTCCTGACAGCTCTGATTGCTGCCGTTACCTTCACCTCCTCCAGGCAACCTCATCTGAGCGAAACACACACTTAATTACGCACACGCTATCCTGTCAGGCTAATGGGAGGAGCCGTGCGCACGCAACACTGGGGGCTAAATGAACTGCTTCGTCTGCTCAGCGCTGGCTCCACATGTGCAGTCTGTGTTTGGCTGTAAATGACGGCCGCAGACCTTGGTGTAAACACGAAGGCCACAGCGATGGTCACTTTGGTGACGGATTACTGTCATGGAGACTTTACAACGTTCCTGCAGACAGAACCCGTCAAACGCCGACTTTATTTATGCCACAAAAAGGAAATAAATAAAGAGACTTCTGATCTCAATCTGCTGATGTTTTTATTTCAACATCAGTTGAGATTTTTTCACTTTAAATCCAACTGATGAATAAATAAAGCCTTAAATCTTACTTTAAATTAACTTTATTGAAAATGTAACAAAATTAAGAAAGACAAAAAGAAAAGGAAAAGGAAGTGGGAAGTGGGAGAAGAAGAGGAAGAGTAGGAGGAAGAAGGGAGGAAAGAAGATATTAAAAGGAAAAACAGGAAATTGAATAAGTGAGAGAAGAGAAAGGAGGAAAGCAGGAGAAGAGGAAAGAAGAAGAGGAGGCAGGAGAAGAGGAAAGGAGAAGAGGAGGAAGCAGGAGAAGAGGAAAGGAGAAGAGGAGGAAGCAGGAGAAGAGGAGGAAGCAGGAGAAGAGGAAAGAAGAGGAGGAGGCAGGAGAAGAGGAAAGAAGAAAAGGAGGAAGCAGGAGAAGAGGAGGAAGCAGGAGAAGAGGAAAGAAAAGGAGGAAGCAGGAGAAGAGGAAAGAAGAGGAGGAGGAAGCAGGAGAAGAGGAAAGGAGAAGAGGAGGAAGCAGGAGAAGAGGAAAGAAGAGGAGGAGGAAGTAAGAGAAGAGGAGGAAGCAGGAGAAGAGGAAAGAAGAGGAGGAGGAAGCAGAAGAAGAGGAGGAGGAAGTAAGAGAAGAGGAGGAAGCAGGAGAAGAGGAAAGAAGAGGAGGAGGCAGGAGAAGAGGAAAGAAGAGGAGGAGGAAGCAGAAGAAGAGGAGGAGGAAGTAAGAGAAGAGGAGGAAGCAGGAGAAGAGGAAAGAAGAGGAGGAGGAAGCAGAAGAAGAGGAGGAGGAAGTAAGAGAAGAGGAGGAAGCAGGAGAAGAGGAAAGAAGAGTAGGAGGAAGAAGGGAGGAAAGAAGATATTAAAAGGAAAAACAGGAAATTGAATAAGTGAGAGAAGAGAAAGGAGGAAAGCAGGAGAAGAGGAAAGAAGAAGAGGAGGCAGGAGAAGAGGAGGAAGTAAGAGAAGAGGAGGAAGCAGGAGAAGAGGAGGAAGCAGGAGAAGAGGAAAGAAGAGGAGGAGGAAGCAGGAGAAGAGGAGGAAGCAGGAGAAGAGGAGGAAGCAGGAGAAGAGGAGGAAGCAGGAGAAGAGGAAAGAAGAGGAGGAGGAAGCAGGAGAAGAGGAGGAAGCAGGAGAAGAGGAAAGGAGAAGAGGAAAGGAGAAGAGGAAAGAAGAGGAGGAAGCAGGAGAAGAGGAGGAAGTAAGAGAAGAGGAGGAAGCAGGAGAAGAGGAGGAAGCAGGAGAAGAGGAAAGAAGAGGAGGAGGAAGCAGGAGAAGAGGAGGAAGCAGGAGAATAGGAAAGAAGAGGAGGAGGAAGCAGGAGAAGAGGAGGAAGCAGGAGAAGAGGAAAGAAGAGGAGGAGGAAGCAGGAGAAGAGGAGGAAGCAGGAGAAGAGGAAAGAAGAGGAGGAAGCAGGAGAAGAGGAAAGGAGAAGAGGAGGAAGCAGGAGAAGAGGAAAGAAGAGGAGGAAGCAGGAGAAGAGGAAAGAGGAAGAGGTGGAAGCAGGAGAAGAGGAAAGGAGAGGAGGAGGAAGCAGGAGAAGAGGAAAGGAGAGGAGGAGGAAGCAGGAGAAGAGGAAAGGAGAAGAGGAGGAAGCAGGAGAAGAGGAGGAAGCAGGAGAAGAGGAGGAAGCAGGAGAAGAGGAAAGGAGAGGAGGAGGAAGCAGGAGAAGAGGAAAGAGGAAGAGGTGGAAGCAGGAGAAGAGGAAAGGAGAGGAGGAGGAAGCAGGAGAAGAGGAAAGAAGAAGAGGAGGAGCAAGTAAGAGAAGAGGAGGAAGCAGGAGAAGAGGAGGAGGAAGTAAGAGAAGAGCAAAGAAGAAGAGGAGGAAGCAGGAGAAGAGGAAAGGAGAAGAGGAAAGGAGAAGAGCAAAGGAGAGGAGGAGGAAGCAGGAGAAGAGGAAAGAGGAAGAGGTGGAAGCAGGAGAAGAGGAAAGAAGAAGAGGAGGAGCAAGTAAGAGAAGAGGAGGAAGCAGGAGAAGAGGAGGAGGAAGTAAGAGAAGAGCAAAGAAGAAGAGGAGGAAGCAGGAGAAGAGGAAAGGAGAAGAGGAAAGGAGAAGAGCAAAGGAGAGGAGGAGGAAGCAGGAGAAGAGGAAAGAGGAAGAGGTGGAAGCAGGAGAAGAGGAAAGAAGAGGAGGAGGAGGCAGGAGAAGAGGAAAGAAGAGGAGGAGGAGGCAGGAGAAGAGGAGGAACTGACCGACGATGGAGAGGATGACGACCACGAAGTCGAAGATGTTCCAGCCGACGGTGAAGAAGTAGCATCGCAGCGCCACGATCTTGAGGAGGCACTCGGTGGTGAAGACGATGATGAAGGCCAGGTTGACGTTGTGCAGGATCTTCTCCATCTGAGGCGACTGCTCGTCCGTCTCCACCATCATGGTGATCATGTTGAGCAGGATCAGCACCATGATGAGGATGTCGAACGCCTGCTTCCCCACCAGGTCGAAGAAGAAGCCCTGCAGCGTGTTCTGGAAGAGCGAAGCGAGCGGTTAGCTGACCTCACCCAGCCGGGTTTGGGCTTCAGCAGCATTTCAGATAAAAAGGATGTGACTGTGGGTGGGACTGAGTCTGTGACCGTACCAGAGGCCGTGGGATGGGCTTCTGAGGCTTCTTGGAGCCCAGTTTCTTCATGGCATTGTAGTACTTCTTCTGCTCCTCGGTCATGAAGATGTCCTGCCCCCCTAAGTAAAGACAGCCAGCAACGACCCGGTTATTCTCACTGCAACAAACAGCTCATCCTGCTGCCTCTCAAACAGGATTCACCGCTTCTGAGCGAACTCAGAGTCGGTGAATCTCATTCATTTCAGCATCACGGCTGGGCGGTGCTTATCTTTCGCTTCTGCTGGTTGAAGTTGTCGATGATGACGCCGATGAAGAGGTTGAGGGTGAAGAAGGAGCCGAAGATGATGAAGATGACAAAGTACAGGTACATGTACAGATTGATCTCCTTGATAGGCTGCTCCTCGACCTGCGAAGGAAAACATTTTCATCTGAGTTTTTAAGTCTTTTCTTTAGGTTTAATCACATTTCTCCTTCATTAACAGGACTTTTTAATCTGATACCATCTCCTTTAAGTTTCTGCTCAGTCAAATCAAACATTTTCTTTAGGTTTAATCACATTTCTCCTTCATTAACAGGACTTTTTAAACTGATACCATCTCCTTTAAGTTTCTGCTCAGTCAAATCAAACATTTTCTTTAGGTTTAATCACATTTCTCCTTCATTAACAGGACTTTTTAATCTGATACCATCTCCTTTAAGTTTCTGCTCAGTCAAGTCAAACATTTTCTTCTTCATCCTAATGATTCCCCCTGATAACCTGATGACCCCTTTCTGATTTTTCTACAGCCCATCTGGGAGCTCACGGTCTCCGAATGTCGTTTTTAACCCTTTAAAACTTTAACTCACAGCTCTTGAGTCCACTGCAGCGTACATGATGTCCATCCAGCCTTTGAACGTTGCCTTGGGAACAAAAAGACAAACAAACAATAAAACTGGGCTCACCTTCTGACACCTTCTTCATATCAACTGAAACCATCACTCAGGCTGAAAGGTGCCATTTGTTTCCAGCTATTCCACACGTTTGCATGTTAGTTTACGTCTCCTGAGTAAATTGGTGAAGGTGAGATGCGGCGACCTCGGCTACTCGAGTAGCTTTGGGTTTTTTAATGGTGGTAATTGGAATGTTTTCACAGAAAGAATCACAGCATCTAACACAATGCTGCTAATGAAGCTACTTTTAGGACATCTGCAGTTGTGCTTCTCTGAGGAGATGAATGCACCACAGTCCTCTGATGTCCTCTGATTTCTATCAGCATAAAAAAATCGGAGCTCCTGTTTCTTTGTGAGTTTCTCTGTCACCACGGCGACCACTTGTCTGAACGTTTCCCCCCCGTTTTAGCTGTAAATCAGAGATAAATCGCTGCTTCTTCAGGTCCTTTTGTGGGCTTCAGGAAGAGTGAAAGATTCATGCATGAAGACAGGCAGCACTTTGTTCTGAGTGTGCGTCTCCCGGCCGTCACTCAGCCCTGAAATCAGCTTGTCGCCACGGGTTACCACCTGTTATTATTGCGGTCTGCAGGATTTGGGGGACGGGGGCACGCTGTGAAAGGTCGTGAGCTTTGCTGAGCAGATGTTGAGGCTCAGAAACAACATCTGGATCTGGACCATCGAGTGTTGGTGTCTTTTCACACGAATCTTT
The DNA here is from genome assembly GCF_036924035.1 of Leuresthes tenuis. Lineage (NCBI taxonomy): Eukaryota > Metazoa > Chordata > Actinopteri > Atheriniformes > Atherinopsidae > Leuresthes > Leuresthes tenuis. The sequence continues at coordinate 2,572,543 of NW_027325378.1, read as the reverse complement.
GCTCTTACACTTTGATTTCTGTTGCAACACGCAGGGAAACCCAGTTTCATCCTGCACCTGCTGGCTGTCGGTGGTATTTTCACTTTGGTTTCTCACAGCAGACAAAGAAACACCTGAGATGTTTGAGCCGCTTCTGATCCAGTTAGGTTTGCTTTCACACTGAATGCAAACTCAGCACCTGGTGAGCTCAGTTAGCTGCATAGCTCAAGATTTGACAGTTTAGAAACAGGCCTAAGTCTGCCTCACCATGCTGACGGATGTTTCCCTCTGGATGAATGGAGGCAGATAACCTGAAATTCATTTGTGCAACACTCAAGGCCAGTTTGAATTGAACTGTATTGAATTGGTGCTGTCATGGTACCCGTCCTGCAGGCCTTAGAAACTCACGCCAAAGCTCTTGGGAATCTGTTTCAGATAATAAATAATCCTGGACGGCTCCACATGCTAACGCGGCTCATTTTTCCTCTTTGTGGTTTAGACCAAAAGTCTAAACTATCTTAGAAATTCACACCAAAACTTCCCCCTGATCTGGACCGCCTGCTTTGACCAGGCTGCGGTTTCCATCCATTTTCTATACCCTGTTAATCCAATTTAGGGTTGCGGGGGGGCTGGAGCCCACCCCAGCTGCCACTGGGTGAGGCCGGGTACACCCTGCACAGGTTGGTCCATCACAGGGCCACACAGAGACAACCTGGGACAGTCTGTCCCCACGTCTGTGCTGAACTGGGTTAATTGCACATGTGAAACCTGTTCAGGCTCAACTCGATGTGGGTCAGTCTTCACTGAGAGAAGCTCGTGATCCTGTCATCCCTGTAAGAGACGGGATCAGATAGCAGCAGCAAAGCTTTCACAATCACACCCCGAACTCAGCGGATTGTTTCAGCCTCATCTTTTACAGCGTGGAGCTATTTCCCGATGCTAATGGACTGGTTGCCCCCACCAACTGTTGCCGCGCCAACTGGCAAAACACTGAGATGTGCTGAGCGACTCGTTGCCAGGGCGACCGGATTCTGACAACTCTTAAGTTCTCATTTGCTGAGGGTCAAGTAGCACCATGCTGATCCACACTTTTGCCTCCTCCGTCTCTCTCTCCGCTCAGAAGTTCTCCGGCTTTCCATCCCTCGTTCACGCTCTTTATTGTCCTCTGTTGCTCCTCCTGTCTTCCTCCTTCCTCTGCTGTCTTCATCCTTCCCTTTCTGTTTTTGTGCTCCTCTATTCTTCTTCTCTTCCCTCCATTTCACCATCTTTTCTCGATCTCAAGCCACTCTGATCCACTCACTTGCTCATTATTTTCTCCTCCCACCCTCCTCCTCTCTCCTGTTGTTTCTTTATTTCCACTTGCTATTTAAACCTTTTTTCTAACTCTACATGTACTTTACCTCCTCCCTCCTTCCCTCTCCATCTCTCCATTTCCCTCCCACTTGGCTGGAGTCACTCTAAAAATAAAAGCCTCTCAGACTCTGATTGATTGGAGGCTCTCAGGAAGCCCGTGGTGGGCGACGGAGGACGAGAAAGAAAAGGGTGAGTGAATTAAAGACGGTGAGGAAAAGAGGGAGTGATGGGAGGAGGAAAGGCTTGTGAGGAGGGTGAGGGAGCAGAAGAAGAGATGCTGTGAGTTCAACTGGTTTTGTTGGTGTTGGGTTTAATGATAGATGACGGCGAGACGAAGTAAGAAACGGATAAGGACAGGAAGGAGAATGAAATTATAGAAACAGAGGAGATGAAACTCAGAAAAAAGAATGAATGCACCAATTAAAGTGATGGAAGAACAAACAGGAAGAAGAAGTGTTAGTTTGTCCTGTCTCTGCTGAACTCATTTCACCTCCCATGTTAACACATCCGTACTGACGGCAGCTTCAACACTTTTGGGGTGATAACTCTTTCTAATGTGTGAGGTAAGTGTCGAGGAAGCAATTCTCAGCGAAATACGCCGTGAAAATGTTTGTTGGGCACCGTACTGACCTATTATCAGCAGCTTCAGTGAGTCTGAGGCATTAAAAACACAGCTGAGCTGCTGCGATGATGTTAGGAAGTTAGGAAGAGAGACAACAGCTCAGTGGGCTCAGCATCTGTCAGATCTCTGTCTCCTCGACAGCCAACAGGCTCATCAAAGTGCCTGATCCCCCCGGTACACCAGTCCCTGTTCTGCTGTAAGTCCAGCCTCACATCTGCAGGACAACGGGTTGAAATCCTCCCACCTTCAACTCTCTCAGGGACATTCTCACAGTAATTTGGGCATTTATTCTAAACTATGTCTGCATCAGCTGCATCTTAAGCTGAGTAAAAGTCAGTTTCCCTGCTTTGTGCTTCATTATCCTGAAGAACCACAGTCACTCAAAGTTTGGTCTGCTCACAACTTTCCATTTTCAGCTCGGAGGAAAATTCAGACAAAAAGTAGCTGTCAAAGAATTAAAGTAAACATGACAAACGGAGACGAGGCAGCGGAGCAGTGGAAGAGTCAAAGCAGCATTGTGAAGAACAGGTGTGGGAGGAAATTAAAGCAAATGGACGGAACGAAGAGAGAAGACGAGATCAAGGGAGCGAGGGAGGGGGAGCAGCAGAAAGTCAATCCTCCTACGGCATGTAGAGGAGACACTCGTTTCTAATTTGTCCTGAAGTCGCCGTGCAGGAGAGGATGTTTCACTTTGTGCCTCCATTTCTTCTCTGGAAGCTCTTTGTTTCCCTGAAAGGCCTCATTCAGACGCCGCTGCCATGACAGATTTACACAAAGTTCTTCATTTTCCTCTGCAGCTTTATGCTGTAATCCTTGTTCAGCTTGTGTGGCGGTGATTGTTTCACACAGCAACACGGGGGGGGGGCTGCTCTGGGGCTTTAACGGTCCTGAATGCAGCACTTATAAAAAGAGAAATGAACTTTGGGTGCTGGGAGAGTTTGGACTCATACTTCCTGTCTCTCCAGGACTTAGGGTCTGAATACATTCTTTGACAGCGAAAAAAAGGCAAGAAAAGCCCCAACCCACACTAAATATAAAGCACTCAGGGTGCCGTTTTGTATCAAATAGCAACCTAAAGGTGAGCTATGAAAAAGATCACATAATAAATCAGTCCAGGCTCCTCTCTGTTGGATGTGGAAATGGCTTTTCAAAGAGTCTCAAGAGGTCTCGAAACTTCAGCTTTTAAAGTAAAGACATGTCTTTACAACGTTTAATTATTGGTTAAAGTGACAACATTCAGCCATTCAGACACCAATAACTTCTATTCTTTAGGACTTTCTGTAAACAAACCCTCAGCAGTGGTCCGACCCGGTAAGATTAGGGGAGATTAGGGATAAATGAAGAACAGTGCATCTCTGAAAGGAGCTGTTAGTGTGACACAACTATGACAGTTCAGCCACTAAATTAAAACTAAAAGCAAAGCACTGTCCCGGCTGGTCTTTGTTTCCATTTAGCATCAGAGCCGTATGCTAACACCGATACTGTGGACTGCAGTCTTCTCTCATAAAGACGTATTTGATCTCTATAAGTCCTCCTGTCAGATAGAAGATGAGCCACTTCAGCAGCTACTTCGGTTCGCTTTGGCATGCCAGTAACCTGGTTTGTTGTTGGACTCGACACGATGGGAGCCAGCCTGGACATGCTAAGAGTCATCCTCTCCATGATAATGGCCATCCGAGGGAGTATGTGGTCCAGATGGTCACCAGCATCGTTGTTATTCGCCTCTTCGTGCTAATGTGTAGCCAGTTGTTATTAGCCTCTTCGTGCTAATGTGTAGCCAGTTGTTATTGGCCTCTTCGTGCTAATGCGTAGCCAGTTGTTATTAACCTCTTCGTGCTAATGTGTAGCCAGTTGTTATTAGCCTCTTCGTGCTAATGCGTAGCCAGTTGTTATTGGCCTCTTCGTGCTAATGCGTAGCCAGTTGTTATTAACCTCTTCGTGCTAATGTGTAGCCAGTTGTTATTAGCCTCTTCGTGCTAATGCGTAGCCAGTTGTTATTAGCCTCTTTGTGCTAATGCGTAGACAGTTGTTATTAGCCTCTTCGTGCTAATGTGTAGCCAGTTGTTATTAGCCTCTTCGTGCTAATGCGTAGCTAAGACAATAGATGATGCAATGCCGCTTTTAATTGGCTGGATCAGTAGCTGGCTTCAGCAGGGATACAGCTTCTTCACTGCGCCACACAACCACAGCTCATCTTCTTACAATGCAATGATCTCCTGGGAAACCTGGATCCTGGCATCACATGGTTGTTACTGTGGCACTTCCTACCAAAACAGACTAATCACCACCAGACCCAACCCACAAAGACCCCACATGGCCTGAAGCATCTACTGCTAACATCCTGGTGCCAGATCCTCCAGGATACCCTCAGATGCTCTTGGACCTTTCATCTGTTCTGCAGCCCCGGCTGGTGTGCTTGAGCTGCAGTCAGTCCCCACAGGCTTCAGTTAGTTCTTCCTCCTTTTTGCTGAGGTCCATGCTCCGGTGCACGGCAACTAGCTGCTGTCTACACATCTGCCATAAGGCTGGAGCCCAAAAATGTCTCAAGACAGAAAAGTAAGAAGAAACTGGGAGAAAAGAGGCAGGGGGCTGTGTCTCTGTAGAAAAACACACCATCACACAGTTCTAGAGGGTCATAAGACATTAGATGACTGTGGTCTGAGTTTCTATGTTTTATAAGGAATGTTTTGTAAGATATTTATTACCCTTCTTTATTATGACAGGATCAGTAGTTTCATGCCTCTACAGCTGGTTATTTGCCATGTTGGGTGAGCCAGGCACTGCCCCACAGAGCATAAAAACCTGTGTAAACACCAAGGATCTCACCACTTGCAGCAGAGCCAGGTACCCGGCGCCCACGTTGTCGAAGTTCACCTTGACCTTGGTCCAGTAGAACTGCGAGGTGTCATTTAACGCCTCACACTCCGACTTGTTGTTGATGAAGGAGGCTTCGTAGATGTGCCCGGTGCGGTTGAGGCAGCGGCCGAACTTCCCCGCGAACAGGTTGACGCCCATGATGCTAAAGATGAGCCAGAAGATGAGGCAGACGAGCAGCACGTTCATGATGGAGGGAATCGCCCCGATCAGAGCGTTCACCACCACCTGCACAGAAACCAGCAGTCACACGTCTTTCCAACGCTTCCTACATGAGCAAATACAAGTTATTCACCACCTTTTAGCTAAACATCAATGGTTTGGTCTCTCCAATGTGTTCAGAAGTTATATTTTGTCACAAGGTGACTGCAGCAGAGTAAATGAGATGTATTCACTGTTGTTTAAAGTGTTTCAGTCCCAGCTGAATCGTGGTTTTCTCTTTATTTGGGGATAAAGAGCAGCAATACGTGCTAACCTCCTGTTTTGCACCCACAATGCACCTCTTCCACCCAGAGTCCCATGCAGAGCGGGCTATAAGCTGCAGAGCAGAGCAGTCACAAACAAACACAGCTGCTACTCTTATTATGCAGAAGAAGAAGAGCGGAGAGAAGGATAAGCATGCAGCACCGGTCCTGAATTTCACCTGATCCAGAGTCAGCGTCCTGCACACCTCAGATTTAACAAGAAAGGAATTTAATTTCTTTAGCTGAACTGAAACTAAAGAGCAGAATGTGGACAAAATCAACCGGGATTGATAAAAATTCATAAATAAATAACCAGTTTATGTCCTCAAACTTTCTTTATTAACATGCAGATTTTTACTTGTCAAATGGCAGCAAAATATGTGATTTTTTTGGGTTCACTTAACATTTTAACTGCGATTAAATAAAGATGTTTGTGATCTTTATCTGTTATGAAAAGATAACAGTTTCCATCTATTGTGAGTGTAAGAAGAAAAGTTAAAATTTTTGTTTTTAATTTGAATTTCTATGCAAAAAACTCCAATTAAAGTGATAAAAACTCCACTAATGTGGAGATATTAGTCACTGATTTGCATTTTAAATCAGCCGGTGAGGACAGCAAAGGGTCAGTCATTTCAGCTTAAAGAAGGTGTTTTTCAGGAGTATTTTTCTCTTTGCAGAGGCGGCTGTCTGCTCTGCTCCCTGTAATACTGTTGAAAGGAACTCAAACACACACACAACCACATGATGTTTCTTCCTCTACTCGCAAACGTTCATACAAAGATCAAATACAGAAAGCCTCACAGGTTAATCTGACACAGAAAACCTCTGAGGAGGAACACGTCGAGTCAAAGCCGTGAGGAACACTGACAGCATGTAATTAACCAGTGATGTTAGATATGTTAAAGGGCTTTTCATGTGTTAGAAACACACCTGAGCACCCAAATATGGTCTGAACTCAACTTTACTTTATTTTATAGCATGCAAAAAGGCCACCTTTGGATATAAAAAGTGAGATAAGAGCACATCTACAAACCCCATTTCCAGAAAAGTCTCCTAAAATGCTGCAATTTCTTAAGTCTGCAACTTATGAATTGGTTTAAAATTTCACACTTTAGTGGCAAAATGAGATTTAGGAAGCAAACAAATCTAGAATTTGACAGGTGAGGGTGTCAGGATTGGGTATAAAAGCAGCTTCCACCAAAGGTTCAGCCTCTCCAACAAGGATGGGTCGTGGCTCACCACTTTGTGCCAAACTCCATCAGAGAATCATCAATAAGTTCAGGAAATATTTCTCAGAGTCAGACTGTAAAGAACTTTGTTCTTTCAGCATCTACAGAGCAGGATATTGGGAACAGATTCAGGGAGTCTGGGGGGAACATTTGAAGGCGATCTTTCGATCTCAGTTGATGTAGATGAAGTCGTTTCTGACATTAATCTGGAGCTGAGGACTGAACAGGCGGCCAGGTGTGTTTTCTCATATTAACACTGACTCTTACCCTCATGCCTTCAAATCTGGAGAGGGCTCTGAGGGGCCGAAGGGCCCGCAGCGTCCGCAGGGATTTGATGGCTGCAAAGTCTGAATAACCCAACATGTTGGCTGCCAAACTGACCAATGAAACCTGGAGGAGGGAGAGGAAAGATGGAAGAAGGAGGAGGAGAAGAGAAGCAGGACTGTTAACTTCTATCTAATGAAGGCAAAGACAGACGGAGGAGAATCAGTTTAACAATCAGCTGAAGAGGGAGATGAACAGTGGGCAGAACTCCTCTGGCTTTGGTTTGACCTGCGAAACAAAAGACGTTTTGATGTTACTGAAGCCTTCCTCAGGTGGAGCTGCACATAGACGAGGAAACGATTGTTCATGAGTTCAGATCCAGGTCCTCTTTGGAAAGAAAACCTTTGTGCTGTGAAAGAAACGGGCCGAGTTATTCCCTCCAATCAAAGCCAGAACCGCAGCATCTCTACAGCCCTCTACAGCCCGCACATGCCTCTGAGTCGCAGCAGCAGGTCTCAGGCTGGCTCTTACCCTGATGCCAGCGAAGCGGGACGCGGCCCGGAGAGGACGGAAAGCCCTGAGCGTCCTCAGCACCCGCATGATGGTGACCTGGTTCACCGAGAAGGACTGAGCCAGCAGACCCAACACTGAGATCTACAGGTCACACAGTTACATCAGCTGCACACTGAACCAAAAAGCTCAGGAACGGACAAAAGACACGATTTCTGCATGTCTGTCTTCTAAAATCATCCCTTAACTAAAAGGTTGGTGGACTTCTACTGCTGAACATGTCTAATACTCTACTATTTACATGTAAACAGACTGTGAGGGGCTGTAAGGACGGATCGCTGCGGGGGTTCACAGTTGTCTAAATAGACTCGGCACACCTCTAAAAACATACAGAAGCTCTTTGATAGCAGCATTAAACTGGAACTGATTTATGAATTAAAAACTTGTCTGTTCAGAGTTCCACAAAGTCTCGGTTCAGTCTTTATCCCTTCCAGCTACATGGAAGAGTTTCAACTTCCAGATCAATAAACAAAGTGGAAACAGTAGAGAAAAAACAGTTAAATCCATGACTGAGAGCACAACCCGATACTTGACTTTCTGTGAAAGTTTCAGCCTGACCCGTAGTTCATTCCATCTCAGATGGGCTAATATGGAGAAGTCTGAGCTGCACTGCAAGATCCTAAATATCTGGAACAGTTTTAGTCCATTTAGCCTTCAAAACGCTCCAGGAGGAGACGTGTGTTAGTGAAACTGTTGCATGAAAAGCTCTTTAAAGTGTCCTAAGATGACAGAGCTGGACCCTGGAAGGCCCAGAACCAGTTTAACTTCATGCTAAGACGGCACAAGAATTTTAGTCAGTGTTAAATGATATGAATCACTAAGGAGTCCCACAAGGATCAATGCTCAGGCTCCTCCTTTTCAGTCTGTAAAGCCTTCCCTTCTCATCCCCACATGACTGTAATCCTGCAGCTTTGTGTTGGACAACAAGACTTCCTACAATTTAATAAAGACTTGATTATTTTTACAACAAAGAGGGAAAGCAGTGAAACATTTAAAATGAGACAAGCTGCTGTTTCTGTTTGGGTGGATTACACATCTGCCACTCATTTATAATGTCATCCATCCATTCCTTAGGTTATTCACTGGCTTCCAGTTCTTATTTTGTGGACCCAAAGCTTCTCAGAATCAATGCAGAAGCCTGGAAGGTGTTTTAGATCTGCAGGAGCTGCTGTGGAAACCATCTAAAACAGTGAGATTTCTACCTTTATACACTATTATCCAACATGTCTGCACTTTTATGGTGCAATTTCTTTTTCTGCTACTTTCTTTCTTGTAGTTTTTCTCTCTCAGCTCGATGCAAACCAGTTTATATTGTCCTGATTGTGTGAAATACAAGTTACTTGCCTCTAAATGTCAACAACTTGGCCTCCTGGCCTTGCCTCGTGTTTAATAGAACATTATACTAAAATAAATGTTAAAAATGACTGAAAATTGTTGGGTATGCTCTTTAACGCGAATCTGTTTGTTTGTTTGGGTGTTTTTCTGCCCCCTGGTGGTCAAAACTGAATTTATGCAGCTTTAAGTTGAGTTTTTATGTCTTTATTTCTAATTTTTTGCTTCCTGCTTCATGTTTTTTGCATGTTAGATCTCTGTGAGTCACATGTCGCCTCCTCTTACTCAGTCATTTATGAAGACGCTGGGCAGAAAAAGAAAGAGAGGAATGGCGTGCATCGTGCAAGAGAACAGAAAAGAGACTCTGAAAAGAGAGTATAAGTGTCCGGTCATGCATGTCTGTGCATGTTTCTGCTGATTTTCTGACCTGCAGCTGTTTGAACTCGTCTCTCTTTCTTTTATTCATCGAGCTTTAAGCCTGTTACTGATAGTTTACTGTACTGTAGTATTACAGCTACTGTACATAAGCCTGAGAATCTCTCTTTTTTAAGGAATTTGAACAGGTTTTGTCTATTTTGTTGAGAACTACACGATTCCATATTTCCCTTTTTGTTCGTTAATTCATATTATTTCACCCTGCATCCAGTCTGCATGAATGGGAGCTGAACTGAGTTATAAAGTATTTTCAGTGCCACAGCACCGAGAAGACGTTCTGCTGCCTCTAACCTCCTCTGTGGGAGGTCCTGGTCCATGTAATACAGCTGAATTCACGCCTCAGACGCTGTCTTTCAGCTACTTTATCTGTGATTCTGTCAGATTCTGTGGTTATAAAATCAGGATTTTATTAGAGCAGAGCGACAGTCTGGAAATGCTTTAATTGAGCCTTAATGGGCTTATTTTCAGTCCCAGTTTCTTAATGGAATCAATACAAAATGCATAAGAAATCAACATACTCATAATTTTGTGAGATTATTATCATTATCGGCTCTAAAAAGACTCGAACAACCGATCAGACGAAGCAGCTGAGCCGAGCGAACACTTACATCAACGATGAAGAAGTCCAGCCAGCACCAGTAGTTGGTGAAGTACTTCTTGAAGCCGTAGGCGAGCCACTTCAGCAGCATCTCCAGGATGAAGATGTAGGTGAAAATCTTGTCGGCGTACTCGAGCACCACCTTCACCACCCTCCTCTGCTCGATGTAGATATCCTCAAAGGCCTGATGGGGGCGGCAGAGAGAGACAGTATTCGGATCAGATTTCAGATCCACAACAGCAGAACGAGCAGAGGTTCATGGATCTCCCAAATGAAGAGGGTCCTCTAACCAAAAACAGCCCCTCGGGTTTTAACCCAGAGGTTAAGAGGACTTGACGATGTGTAAAATCTCATGAGTCGCATTTCCAATCTGACATCTGTAGGGGCGGGAAGTTAGAGGACGCCTCCTAATATTAAAGGCTATGAACAAAAAGCCCATTTGGTTGTTTTAACTGGGGGACATGCTGCCATAATAAGTGATGTGAAGTGTTGGGTCTTTGTTAATTATGTAATCTTCTATATATTTATGGGCAGATAAGCTAATTTAACTGAAATGTTTGAGAAAACAGATGAAAATATTTAGAAAAAGTGTAGATAAAATGTAATATAATTGATTATATCAACTACAATATGGTAATAATAAGTAAATAAGTAAAGTGAGGCAACGTTAGTCACAAACTCTACCATCATCCATGCAGTCCTCTAAGAAAGAGCGCAATTCTGTTCAGTTTAATCAAAACATTAATCAGAAACATCTGCATTTATAGTAACTAAAGTGTTATTACATTAATGGTGTGTAGAGGATCTTTGACAGGACTTAGTCTTATTCTATGAAAGGAAGGAATATTTCCTGGCTGAGGGAAAACGTGACTTGGAAGGACTCATCTTTGGGTTTCAGAGGAGGCTGCAAACGTGGAGCGCTTCATATAAAACTATGTAGAAGTGAATATGGGCTTAATTCAGGAAGTATAACACCACAAATCAAACACTGTGGCCACAGTAAACTGTGTGTTACTGTAGGAAAAAGCAAGCAAAGTAGAGTAGCTTACAGTCAAAGACATCAGGACAACACTAAACTAAAGCCGAGTCTGTAAAACCAGGATGTGGCCGCTGTGACATCACCCGCTTTATGGATCATAATTAACTGAACCATGCTCTGTTACATAAGACATTAAACCAGTAATTAAGACCATAAATCAACTACTGAGATAAGAAAGTAAAAAGTTAATTAAAATTCATCATGAACTTTTATTTTTATACAAACTGACATCTTACATGTGACTCAGGATTCGCCCCCTGCTGGTCAGAAGATAGAATGCAGGCACATAAACTGGTTTTATTTCAATGGGAGGCTGTTGATTAGTGGTTTGGTTTGTGGTACCGTAAAATAAATGTAAAGAGGATTTAATGAGGAGTTGATAAATGAATGGTGGACAAAAACAAAGTAAAAACAAAAGAAAAGTAAACTATTACAAGAATAAACTGTGTCTGACCAAAGCTCCGGAGCTGAGGAGGATCATGAAGATGATGAAGGACTCGAACCAGCTGTGCTCTACGATCTGGAAACAAGTCTTCCTCAGCTTCCACCAGATCTGCCCGAGACCTGCCGTCGTGTCGATGTTGCAGCACTGAAACCGGGTCACGCACACTGTGGGTGAGAGGAAACACACATCCCTGAACTGAGAATCCTGCGTCTTCACAACCTCGAGCGCAGTCTGATGAGTCAGGACATGGAGCCTCACATCTTCCTTTTTCTCATTACTCGTGGGTTTCAGTTCACAGTGGTGCCTTGCTGCAGGGCACAGCGGTGCCACCGGACACACACACACACACACAGGCCTGCAGAGTTGCTGCACCCAGATAACCCAGAGCACAAAGTGCTCCATCTTTCCCTTCGGCCGGTCTGTGTTCAGATGCATCTGAGCATGCAAACATGCATCCTGTGTGTGTGGAGGCTCATTTGTGTGTTGTCTTGCATAACTTCTCTGACAGATGTTTAGCTTCAGCTCTCCCATAACGACCCGGCTCGTGTGTGTGTGTTTAAACGCAGCAGACTGCAGAATTCACCACAGATTCACTTACATTTTCTGAGCAGAACTTACTGTAGAGGGAGAGCGAGACCTCACTGAACCCCACTAAACATTCAGATTTCCCCTCACAGCTCTTTATCATGATCTCATGTTCCTGTGTGCTCAGAAACTCCATGATTCTGGGTGACATTTACACTGAGCTAGTTATCATCAGACGATTTCAACCCAACCCAACAAGATTAATAACGTTTATCTCATCTCATCTTATGCTTTAGGACAAGATTAAAGTCAGAAGGACAGAAATAATTTTAATTTGTTTACTCTGGTCATTTTAATACTGAATTACTGGCTGGACGATATGGGAAAAAATCATATCACGATATTTTTCGTTATATAAGTCGATATCGATATATATCGGGTCCATAACCTTTATCCTCCACTCGAGCCTTCCACTGTGCTTATTGTCTTGTTTTTTGCATTAATACGACAGGCTGCTGCATTTGGATTTTGTGTGATACGACCCTGGATGAAGCAGACTTCTGCACAGGCCTTGTTTTTAGGGGAAAATCAGCACTTGTTCCGGGCTGTAAAAGTTTGAATTCTCTGAGCTCAAAGGGGCGGCGCTGCTTCAGGTGATGAAACAGATGAAGCTTCTCTTCATTGACTCCTTGTTAAATTCAGAATAGAATTTAAGATTCTTCTCCTCACATATAAAGCTCTTAATGACCGAGCTCCATCACATCTTAAAGATCTCATAGTTGGATATTTCCCCAACAGAGCACTTTGCTCTCAGGCTGCAGGTTTCCTTGTGGTTCCCAGAGTTTCTAAAAGCAGAATGGGAGGCAGAGCCTTCAGTTATCAGGCCCCTAAAAGCAGAATGGGAGGCAGAGCCTTCAGTTATCAGGCCCCTAAAAGCAGAATGGGAGGCAGAGCCTTCAGTTATCAGGCCCCTAAAAGCAGAATGGGAGGCAGAGCCTTCAGTTATCAGGCCCCTCTCTGTGGAACCAGCTGCCAGTTTGGTTCTGGTTCTGCCAGAGGTTTCTTCCTGGTTCTGGTTCTGCCAGAGGTTTCTTCCTGGTTCTGGTTCTGCCAGAGGTTTCTTCCTGTTAAAGGGAGTCGTTCCTTTCCACAGTCCCTCAGGCTCAGGACGGGAGATTGGACTGAAGACAAGTTTCGGTCCAATCTGTTGGTTTCCTTAGCTTGGATATTATTTTTGAATTGGCTCCATATGAATTAATTGGATTATGATTACAATGAATTGAATTCCAATTGGCTTGAATTGGACTATATTACTTAAGTGCCTTGAGATGACAATTGTTGTAATCTGGCGCTTTATAAATAAAATTGAATTGAATTGAATTGAATTAGCGGTATTCCCCGTCTTTATCGGAGCATGTGCTCGACATAATTTGCTGTGCACACTCCTCTGTTGAGTACCTCCACACCACCGAACTTTTGGGCCCTTCTTGGAACAATGTCTTCCGTCGTTTTCTTTTTTATGCGGCAGCACAAAAACACGACTGGCTGCTGTCGTGGCTGTTTTCCAGCCACATGATTGGTTCAGCGCGGCGCGATTCTCGTTGTCATTGGCTGTTCGTATTCTCTGTCAAAAGATGGACGAATATAATCTATCGAAAAGTATATCGACCATGTTTCACATCTCCATCGAGGAAAGTTATTCCTCGATAGCTATCGTTATCGCTTTATCGCTCCATCGTGAAATGATCATTGCTTTTCCTGGTAGAAGCAGAGTTTTGACCAAATGTCTTAAATTCACACCAGAAATGATTTTAAAAGTGTTTAAAATCACATTGATTTTCCTGGTAGAAGCAGAGTTTTGACCAAATGTCTTAAATTCACACCAGAAATGATTTTAAAAGTGTTTAAAATCACATTGATTTTCCTGGTAGAAGCAGAGTTTTGACCAAATGTCTTAAATTCACACCAGAAATGATTTTAAAAGTGTTTAAAATCACATTGATTTTCCTGGTAGAAGCAGAGTTTTGACCAAATGTCTTAAATTCACACCAGAAATGATTTTAAAAGTGTTTCTTTTTTCGACAGAGCTCACATCAGGATCTGTTGATGCATTTTGAAAGCAACCTGAAACAGATGGAGTCACTCAGTGAGTGATTCATTGCAGCACATTATCTGATGGGTGGGAGCTGATAACGTCTGGATCGGATTTCAGTCCCATTGGCTGAATGTGGCCCAAGAAGCTGATGCTTAACATGTCCAGATTCAATCAATGTGTCTGCAAGGATGTCTGGGAAGATAAACCACAACATGACATTCACCCACAACCCCAGCTGGGACCTTCCAGAGGCCGATTGCTCCAGTGAGTAATGCTGACATACCCTTGGGCAAGGCATGGTGATGGCTGCCGGGAAGTCAACAGGATGTGGTTGGAAAAGACTGAGAAGGTCAATAGATCTCAAATAGTGGGAAGACCACTAGTTGGTATCACGGTTTATGTTCTGTTCCATGTCCTGTCTCCTCATTTCCTGTTTTATTTTGAAAAACCACTAACTGGCTCCTCTCGTTTCAGGTGCTTTGCCCTTCCTCCCGTGTCAAGCGTCTGATTGTCTTCCCTCAACAAGTGTTTCCACCTTTTCTCTTTGGTCCCTCATGTGTTTAAACGGTCTGCGTTTCCCTTTTCTTCTGCCAGTTTGTGTCTCTATACGATGAGCATCATTATCAGCCCTTTGTCTAGTTCTTTGAGCCATAGTTTCCACGAGCCTGCAGTGAGCTCCTCCTGCAGTGCTTTCTTGTTTTGTAACTTCTTCTTACCCAAAGCCTTAGTTTATTTATTCTAAAACGGTAAGTTCCATAGCTTTGTTTTCCCTCCGTTTGCAAGGAGGGATTTTTGTTGTAACTTTTCACCTCCGTTAAAGGAGAGTTTTAAGTTTATCCTCATAGAGCCTCTGTTTGGTCAGAGTGCGTCTTTAGTTTTATTCCGCCTTGTTTTGAGAGCGTGACTTAGTTTTGTTTAATGTTCACAGCTGTTGGAAAAATTATATAGTTATACTATGACAGACGAGTCCCTCCATCTATTCCTCTTCTATGATTCAAGCAAAAGTGTTTTGACTCTGGTACTAGTCTTTCCCATAATATTAACTGGTGAGAAAAGCGCCTTTTTCTCATAACATTGAATGTTCCTTCCCATAATAATGAATGGGGAGAAAAGCACCTTTTCCCATAACATTGAATGTTCCTTCCCATAATAATGAATGGGGAGAAAAGCACCTTTTCCCATAACATTGAATGTTCCTTCCCATAATAATGAATGGGGAGAAAAGCACCTTTTCCCATAACATTGAATGTTCCTTCCCATAATAATGAATGGGGAGAAAAGCACCTTTTCCCATAACATTGAATGTTCCTTCCCATAATAATGAATGGGGAGAGAAGCACCTTTTCCCATAACATTGAATGTTCCTTCCCATAATAATGAATGGTGAGAGAAGCACCTTTTCCCATAACATTGAATGTTCCTTCCCATAATAATGAATGGGGAGAGAAGCACCTTTTCCCATAACATTGAACGTCTCTTCCCATAATATTAAATGGTGAGAAATGCCTTTTCCCATAACATTGAATGTTCCTTCCCATAATATTAAATGGTGAGAGAAGCACCTTTTCCCATAACATTGAATGTTCCTTCCCATAATAATGAATGGTGAGAGAAGCACCTTTTCCCATAACATTGAATGTTCCTTCCCATAATAATGAATGGTGAGAGAAGCACCTTTTCCCATAACATTGAATGTTCCTTCCCATAATAATGAATGGGGAGAGAAGCACCTTTTCCCATAACATTGAATGTTCCTTCCCATAATATTAAATGGGGAGAGAAGCACCTTTTCCCATAACATTGAATGTTCCTTCCCATAATATTAAATGGTGAGAAATGCCTTTTTCCCATAACATTGAATGTTCCTTCCCATAATATTAAATGGTGAGAAAAGCACCTTTTCCCATAACATTGAATGTTCCTTCCCATAATAATGAATGGGGAGAAAAGCACCTTTTCCCATAACATTGTGTGATCAGCATAAACAACATAAATAGCTGGAGCACCATTTTGTTAGGGGACAACTCTGAGCAGCTTCCTGACAGGTTGTGCCGACTCGTCTCTTTCTTGCAAGAAATAAATGTTTTGTGTTAATCGTATCCAGCGACTCTGAGCCTAATTTTGAGAGAATTTTTCTAACAACAGCTTTTCTGTTTTCCTCCCAGTTGGAGAGTTTTATGTTTAGCTTTCATAGCTGCGCTCCTCCTCTGCTTAGCTACTGAGGAGAGCGCTTAGTTTTTTCATAGCCTTTCCTTTTGCGCTGCCAGGAGTTCGCCCTGCAGTGCTGTGCTCTGTGTGCTGCATTTAAACAATAAAAAACCTTCTTGCAACCCACAGGACCCTGCACCAGAGTCCCCTGGTAACTGACAGCTGGAGCCATTTGGTGAACTGTTTGCAGAATGATAGCAAACCTTTAACCGCTGAGTAAAGACGCCGATGCCAGAGACCATCTCAGCTACTTTGACAGAACAGCAGCAACGGGAACCTGTTGGCATTTCTGCCAAATTAGGCACGATTAAGCAACCTTTATACCAAATCTATCAGCATGTGATGATTGCAGATTTAAAGCACCAACACGGTAGTTTAAACACAAGTTATAATTCCATATTAACTGATTACCACCAAGCGAAAGGTCTGCTCCGAAGCCAGAGTTTGGTTTGTCCCTTCTGGGCTACTGTGCAGCATCTCGATGCATCAAACTTGGCTCTTCTAAGCCTTATTTTCACATGAATTGACACCAAATAAAACATATTCATGAGCACTAAGTAACTAATCCACATTTGGGTGAGTGACTGGTCGAGTGTGGGTTTGCTGTAACTGACAGAGAAGATCATGAGCTGATTCAGCTGCTCTTCTCTCCTCTGATTGCAGCATCCGCCTGTCTTTGTAATTAGAGCTCTGATTACCCTGGCTTTCTGTTTCCATGGCGACTAATAGGCTCTTCCTTGACATGTCACCGGGGTAATCCAATGAAAACAAGCGAACTATAATCTGACACTCAATGAGTCCTCTTGGCAGAGCTATTATCAGTGTGTGAGTTAGGAATTCCCTCAGCTTATACTGAAGGAAGCCTTAATAAACTCTTTTGCTGCTATAAACGCTTATTGAACCCAGCTCTAAATGCCTCATTAGATCACCTGTTGGTCAAGTAGACGCCTACTTGAGCTGCACTCTCTGCTGTGCACAGCATCGATCCATTATTGAAGGCTACACCTTTAATGCTGCTGAATGATCGCCCACCAGGTGACTCCTTTTGACCTATGGGGCTGACGAATAAAGGCCTCGTTCTCGACTCACAGGCTTAAAACTCACAGTATGGTGCAGAAGGTGCTTTGGATGCTCACACCTTTAATGCTGCTGCAGAATGAGTCTGTCACTTCCTTGTTGAAGTGCTTTATGATGGATAAAGAGTCCAAACTTACAGCCAGTCAGCTACCTTTACTGCACTCAAAATGACGTTAAATGATCAAGATTTTGAGACTCTTGCACAGTCCTTTTAACTCATTTTAAGATAAAAGATAAAAGATGACCAACAGCACTGCAGAGAAGTTCAAAGACTTCCTTTTCCACGGTCTTGCAACCAAAGAGAGCCAACGACAAACTTCAGATGGTGTCAAAATGACTCCCTGGATGAGGACCTGGAAGCCAATGGACATAAAACCCACCTGGTGGAATTTTAAACAGAAGCACATGTGGTTCTGTGTTTCACCACCAGTCACCACACTGAAAAAAGGGACTTTTTGGTGCGATAAATTCAATTAGAGTCATAATTTCTACCGTATATTTTTAAGATTCAGTAAGAACTAGAGTTTCTTAAGTAAAATGAAACATTTTATTAACGTAACACATGAATCCATCCCTCATCTGCTGCTTCTCCGGGGGTCGGGTCGGGGGGGCAGCATCTTTAGCAGAGAAACCCAGACCTCCCTGTCCCCGCCCACTTCCTCCAGCTCTTCCGGGGGGACCCCGAGGCGTTCCCAGGCCATAGTCTCTCCAACGTGTCCTGGGTCTCCCCCGGGTCTCCTCCCAGTGGGACGGGCCCTGAACACCTCACCAGGGAGGCCTCCAGGGGGCATCCTAACCAGATGCCACCTCATCTGGCTCCTCTCAATGCGGAGGAGCAGCGGTTCTACTCCGAGCCCCTCCCGGATGACTGAGCTTCCCACCCTATCTCTAAGGGAGGCCCAGACACCCTGCGGAGGAAACCCATTTCAGCCGCTTGTATTCGTGATCTTGTTCTTTCGGTCTCTCCCCACAACTCGTGACCACAGGTGAGGATGGGAATGTAGGCTGACCGGTAAATAGAGAGCTTCACCTTCTGGCTCAGCTCCTTCTTCTTCACAGCGACGGGTCGGTGCAGAGCAACACTGCAGACGCTGCACCGATCCGCCGTCAATCTCCCGCTCCATTCGTCCCTCACTGTGAACAAGACCCTGAGATACTGGAACTCCTCCACTTGGGGAAGGATCTCATTCCCGACCCGGAGAGAGGCTGAGAACCATAGACTCGGATTTGGAGGCGCTGATTCTATGTAAAACTTACTTTTATAGGGGAAAAGTAAGTTTTACTTCGGTTTCCTCGTATAATTTAAATGTTTAATAGATGTATGTCCATAAACCTAAACATTTTACATAAACTTTACTCTGAAAGTGTTTTGTTTTCGCTCAGCAAGGTTGTTTTAAATTTGTAATAATATATAATATATCTGCATGTAGTGTAAGATATTTATTGATATCTGGTAATCTGGTGACTACCCAGTTTTGGGCAGCACGGTTGTGTGGTGGTTAGTTGAATTTTAAACAGAAGCACATGAGGTTGAGCAGCTGAAATCTTCTCTGTAGGACTTCAGCTCAGACCGAGCCAATGAGGACGGAGCATGTGCAGAAATAATCCCAGCCCAGTAAAAACCAGTATTAACTGGGTACCTTCTTCAGTCTGTCGGCTCATGAAACCTTCATGTGACGCTTGGAATCTGTGTTTCACCACCAGTCTCCAGCTATGATCGACGTGCACGAAACACGGTGGAGCAGCTGCCTGGAGTTCGCTCCTAAGGTGGATAAAACTGCACAGAATGCAGCTGCCATCAGGAGAAGTAAGTGAACTCAGTAACTGGAGTGGTTACATAACGCAGAGATGCTGCGTGCACACACAATAATGCGTTGTCTTGACTACAAGAGCAGAACTTCAGTACTAAGAATGTGATCTGGACAAAAGAATTAAGAAACATCTCGATAATGTTCGTCTTCCTCTCTGTGCAGCTTTAGATTCACTCAATCGAACCCTTTGCTGCTCTGCTTTGTTCATTCTGCCAAAGAGGAGGAGACGAGTCCTCTTTTTGCTCATGAGCACATCGGCAGTCACACCTGAGACCTTTCACTTGCAGCACAGTGATCACAGGAGTCACTCACTGCCCACTGAGGCAGAAACTCTCAGATATTCCCTGTGCGGCATCACAACATTAACCAATGAGTTGGCATTTAGAGGGCTAATGGGGCAGCTAATCTAACGCTCACAGAATGGACAAACGTGCGCGTGTGCACGTGTGTATTTGACTGAAATGTGTACATTTCTGAGTATCTTTGAATGTGCATGTGAGGATATCAAAGTGCATCTTTCTGCTGCTGATATGCTGCACCGGTCTGAGGAAGAGGCACAAGTGGAGTCAGAAGAGAAATAACTGATTCCACAAAATGCTCATTTCCTTTGAAAAGCGCTGCTTTCACAGCCCAGCTGTGTGCCTGACGGACGTATGTTTGCATGAGGAAAAAACTGCAGCTTCAACAGCAACCTGCTGTCGGTGAATTGAAAGAAAACAGCCTCCTCCTTCGGTTCTTTCTCCTCCACAGGAAACAAAAAGAAAAATGTTCCTTTGGCACATTTTACTTCTCCTTCAGTGACAGCAGCAGTAAAAGGGAAAAAAGGGCAAGAGAGACGTTTGTTGGGGATGTAAATTAAAATTCCCATTTCTCTACCTCACCACTCACATGCACTCAGACTGACCTTTGTCATTATGCACAGTCTGTCCAAGTGAAACCATTCGCTTTATCTGTCAAGCAACTGCTGGTAGGCTGAGAAAAAGGAGTAAAGCTGATGCTGCTGCACACTTTATTCCAGCTGCTTTGTAACAGAATGTGTGATGAAAGGCATTTACTGTCGTTGTTCAGCTGAATTTGTGATAAAGTTTGATGTGTGATTGCACTTCCTCAATCCCATCGTGACCCATAGCAACACGTGGATAATCATAACTTAACAGTAAACTGAACACGTCAATCTATGGCGTTCGTATTTCCACTAAAGCAGGGATGTCAAAGTCCGGTCCTGGAGGGCCGCTGTCCTGCAGGTTTTAGATGTTTCCTGATTCAGATTAATTGAATCTCTTCAAAAGATTGTTACATTCTGCACAAACCAGCTAATGAGGCATTGATCTGAATCAGGTGTGTTGGAGCAGGGAAACATCTAAAACCTGCAGGACAGCGGCCCTCCAGGACCGGAGTTTGACATCTAATAACACGGATCACACGGAGGTCGTAGGGAACGAGGAGACGTGACATCTGGAACCCAAGCATGAGAGCTCAGGACACAAAGAGATGGTTGGGCAATTAAAAACCAAACAATTAAATACTTTTATAGCAGAAATCTTCACCAAAGGTTTCCTCTATCGACATTAATCGTTGATTAATGTCGAAAACCACCTGAAAAGAGGAACTCTCACACAGAATCAGGGCACAGCACTTTGTGATTAGTTGGGACTTTTTGGGATTTCCATAAAAAGTGCACTTTTTAAAGTAATAATCTATTTAATCTTTACCTGGAGGATACGAAAACACGGCCAGTGAAATTCTGCTGTTTTAAGCAGTCTTTTTTTAACTCAAACTTCCGCTCCAACCACACCCAGCTGCAGAAGAACCTGATGTTTCATCTCACTTAACTTATCTTTAAATGTTGTTGGGTCAAGTTCTGCGGCTCGCGCTGTTAATTATCTTCTCTCTGCTCCTGTATAAAGGAGCTTTTGTTGGGCTCCATCAGGTAAAAGAAAGCCATGACCTTCATTCATCCCCACAGTTCCTCTGCGCTGCGGCTCTCCAGCTCGTTAGCTCCAAGATTTTAACGTTCATTCGACCTTTCTTCAAACGTGATGAATATTTAGCGACGAGGGAGCGTCGCCATTCAGGCCGGCGCACACGCTCTGTCTTACTGACAGCCAGAGGGAGCAGCAGGAGGAACGCCGCCGCCGCTGCCTGTGCTTTGTAATCACAGCATGGACCAACCACACACACAAAGATAGAAAGAAAAACAGCCTCTGAAGCTTAAAAAGCAGACCAAAAGAAAAAATATATCACCAGCAACTACACGCTGGGAGGAAAACTGTCCAGTCTACATTTCTTATGTAGCTGAATTAGCGACAGAAGCATGAGAAGGCAGCGCTCGATGAGACGATTTGAAGCGTGGAATAAAGCTGCGGCCATATGTTGACAGAGCAGAGAGGGAACGCAGTAAATCTAGATGCAGCTGATGTTCAGACTTACATAACGCCGTCCTACAGCCTTCTGAATACCAAACAACCCTTAAAATAATCTGCCATAAAGAGGCATCCTTTCCTGGTCCTAAAAAATCTGTGTTAAATACCCTCATAATGCAAATGGATAACAGTGAAATATCATCCAATGAGCATAGTCCAGAGCTCACAAAGCTGGACAGAATCAGGTCCACTTCGATCTGATGCTTCTCGACCCAAACAGGGACCTGAACCAGCTGGGGCCATTGGTACGGCTGTATGGCTGCAGGTTAAATCAGATAAATGCGGTTCTCTTAGTCTGTTTAACCTCCAAGATCCAAGGAAAACCTGGTCGTGATCATACGCCGCTGATGATTAGGGATGAATAAATGTGATTAGGGATCATACTGCTACTGTGAGCTGAACCAGAACATGCAGAAACCAGCAGAAGGTATCTGTGGCATCACATGGCAGTTCAGGAGCTGAAGGCTCAGAGACCCAACAGATTAACAATGCTAACACTCACCATTCATACCGGGGAACAGAATGGCCATCAAGAAACTAATCATCTCGAAGTTTATACTCTTCATCTATGGATAATACCTTTGAGTTTGCAATGAAAGGAAGAAAATAACCACCTCAGACATGAAAGTGGGTAAAATCTCTTGCAAAGGCTTCTGTCCCAACTGGGTCCCTCCGTTGGTCCCAGGATTGTCGTCTAGCAGCTCCTACACCACGCCTAAGACAATCCAAACTCTGTTCATGTGTCGTCCCACGATGGTGGAATGACCTACCGAGCGCTACCAGAACAGGGGCGTCCCTGTCTATCTTCAAGAAGCTCCTGAAAACCCAGCTCTTCAGAGAGCATCTCCTATCCCAGCACTTACCTTGTACTTCCCTACCCCCTCTATCTCTGCACTTTATCTTTCTGCACTTCCTTCTATGCCTGCACCCTATCTCTACTCTGTCCCCTCTGACAGAGTCGGACTCCTGGGTTCCTTCTATGTAGTTTATTGTTAGCTTTTTATAAAGCTGTTATATCTTCATCTGTAAAACGCTTTGGATAAAAGCGTCTGATAAATACAGAAACAGAAACTCTATGCTTGACCGAATAGTTCATAACACATTTTTCTGCAGTTATCTCAGTTTTACTCGGACTTTAAGGTCAATATTGAGAATCCTGGCACCCAAAAGAAAATCCTCGGTGCAAGTAGGACCCGAAAATTAGCCAAAATTCTACAAGAAAAGGTCACATTTTGTCTAAAAATGGATTTGTCAACCAACATTTCACAATGATGTGGTTGATGATGCGCCTTTGTGACAACATCTGCACTTAAATGAACCAAATAACAGCTAAAACGTGAATAATAAAGTCTTTCTGCTCTTCCTTCTATGCCTGCACCCTATCTCTACTCTGTCCCCTCTGACAGAGTCGGACTCCTGGGTTCCTTCTATGTAGCTTATTGTTAGCTTTTATAAAGCTGTTATATCTTCATTTGTAAGCCGCTTTGGATAAAAGCGTCTGATAAATACAGAAACATAACAAACATAACATCTATTTCTGTAAAGACAAAGTGAGCCGTGTCCACCTTTGTAGCTCCGAGGTGTTCCCATCAATGCTGATCAGAGCCGGAGCCGATTAGGACTCATGACTACAGCAGAGTCATGTGACACAGCTGATTTAACAGGTTTCTTTTCATCACACGGTCCAATACGATTCACAAAGTCTCACGATATGCAGACGATTTGCTTCTGTACATCTCAAATCCCCTCAGCTGTAATTTTCATTGGGCAACAAACGCCCTAGAAATAAAAAAACTCTGAAAAAGTTGCACAACAATGTTATTTTTCATCTTGTTTTAACCAGATTAGAGCTCAAATCCAACCGATACCATCTATGTTTGGTGTCACTGTTGGTCAGTTCCACCAACGACTCCAATAAAAACATCATGGGACTGTTACCTGGACATTAACTCAACAGATTAATGTCAGATGTGGATGTTCCAGATGTGCCTGTCCTCCATAGAATCCTCAATACAAATGCTAACTTCAGCCTGTGGTTTCCTGACAGTTAGAAACGGTGCTTTTGATACGATAAGCGCAGCCAGTGGTCAGTGGCAGGCTTTAACCTTACTGACCCTTCTAAGCTGGAGACTGAGCCTGCTCAACTGGAAGCTTACCTTCCCTCCAACACATCTCGGCTTGACAGAGAGGATTCTTTATCATCTAAAGCTTAAATTTGTCACAGTTTATGTTTTATTAGTCATGTTTTCAGGTTCTGTTCTGGTCCTGCCACCTAGTTTCACTCACCTCACCTGCTTCATTGTTCACCACCTTCACTGATCACTCCCTCCACAGTATTTAGTCTCCTGGTTTCCTTTCATTCACGGCAGAATCCTCACTATCCCTTCACGCCTTGCCACTGAAAGATAAGTCTGGTTTTGCCTCATAGCCACGTTTCTTTGTTTAAGTCATAGTCATTGCTCATAGTATTTATTTTATAGTCTTGCCACAGTTAATCATAGTCCTGTTTTGTTTGTCATAGTCTTTTTCCACGTTTAAGTATTTTTGAATCCGGCTTTTTGTTCTTGGTTTTGCTCCCTGCTTTGTGAATAAACCTTTTTGAACTAAAAGAGCTGCATCTGGGTCCTACCTCTCCACCAGTCTCTGACAAAATTGCCCTGATTCTTACTTTCAGGCTCAACCAAATTATTCCAAAACACAAGGAAGCTCTTTCTGGAGTTAGTCAGTCTGTTCCTGGCATCAGTTTGACATTAATTTGTAACTTTCAGAAGTTACTGATGAGACAAAGGTCTGGCCCAGCTGCATATGGTATTTATGGGAATTCCCCTTTCAGAGCACAAAATTCAAGGAAGTGAGAATTTAAATCAATTACGTAGCCTTATTTACCGAGTGCTTTGTGCCAATTACACTCGCCATGGGTGTCGCTGTGGATGTGTCGGATGCTGGTTCAACACCAGAGGAGCCTCTGGAGACTGAACATGGACAGATAATCCTGATATTGACTGTTGAATAGCTTTAAAGTCCCTCTCAGCTGCTTCTCAAAGGTTAACCGCCTGCCTCTGCTCTGAGTTCACCGACGAGGAAGTTACTGTGTCAAATGTTTGTTCCAGAAATCTGGGTGCAGTGATGAACACATTCAGGCAATAACAAAGTCAGCCGACTATCACCTTAAGAATATATCAAGGCTAAAAGATCTGATGTCTCAGCAGGACCTGGAAGAACTGGTCCATGCATTCATCTTCAGTAGGTTTGATTATAGTAAAAGCATCTTTAAAAAGTCAGTTAGACACCTGCAGCTCATCCAGAACTCAGCTGCTGGAGTCCTACTGAGACCAAAGAAGTGGAGCACATCAGTCCAGCTGTGAGGTCTTTCCACCGGCTGCCTGTCCATCAGAGGATAGACTTTAAAGTTCTGATGCCGGTCCATCAGAGGATAGACTTTAAAGTACTGATGCTGGTCCATAAAGCTCTGAATGGTCCAAAATACATCAGTGACCTCCTGACCCACTGTGAACCTCCCAGACCCCTCAGGTCATCTGGATCCGGTTCTTTATCAGTTCCCAGAGTCAGAACCAGACCTGGAGGAGCTGCATTCAGCTTCTATGCTCCACATGTCTGGAACAAACTCCCAGAAAGCCTCAAATCAGCTGAAAAACTCAGTATTTAAGTCCAGGTTGAAGAAACATCTATTTTTAGCTGCATTTGAATAAGCTTGAGTTTCAAAACGGAATCAGATTTTAACTCCTGATTTTATCTATTGTTCTTTTTTCTTTCTTTTGTTTAAATTTTAAATCATGCTTTTTATTTCTTCTGTTTTAATGTCTCTGTAAAGCACTTTGAATCACCTTGTTGTTGAATTGTTCTATACAAATAAACTTTCCTTGCCTTTAAATTCTCACAATGGTTGGTAACTTTGGGTCAGTGACCAAGACTAAGTGACCAGTGGTTTGAATGTTTCCTAAATAAACCACACTGGGACCTGCGCTTGTCCTCAGCATCCAGATGGCCACAAAGCAACGCAAACTGCTTCCTCTTAGCATTCAACAGCTGGCGCTCCTCCTGCTGATGTTCGCCATTTTCCTGGCCTACTTCTGCAGCAGCTGGCCGCCTCGCAGGACCCACAGAGCTGTGTCAGCATACTGGTGCCACTGGTCCAGTGTGGGCGGCCCGTGAGCTGAGTCAGGAGGATGCCGGAGGTTGAAATCTGTCTCTTTTCTCAAAATCTGTTGATGCCAGCGAGGTCCAAATGTCAACAGGTTAAAAGCCCATCTTCATTCCATCCTGATTCTCTCTTCTTCCTCTAATTTAATTTTTTGCATCTCATCTAAAATACGTTTTTTTTTTAATTCTCTTCTCTTAAATCTTTACATTCCTTTAACCTCATTGCTTATTTTGCCCTTCTTTCCTGTCCTTGTCTTGCTGCTTCCCTCTCTAGGTCTTTATTTGTCTTTAATTTCCTCTTTTGTCATTTTGATTGCTCCACTTTGCTTTCCCCACCTCGTCCCGTGCTTCTCCTGCTAATTCAATCTGGTGACAAGACTGTGGCACAAAAGGGGAGTTTAACTCATCTCTCTGCTGTCGGCACTCCAGCGGCTAATCTGAGTCCAGCCGGTGACAAACGTCTGCCTGCTGTGAAGGACTCTGCTGAATCAGGAAGAACGGGGCGCCACGTGGGGACAGTCGTGATGGACGCATCAATCTTCTAAATGAATCAAAGTTAATACAACATCTGCTGTTTGGCAGGCATTTTCATATAAAGTGCCTGTTGTGGGGAAGAGGCCCTGCTCTGGTTTTATGACAGATGGAAACTCTACTGAGAAAGTGGCAATAATCAATGTTATAATTGGGCTGTAACTATAATTAGCTACAGGCTTGGTTCCCTACGTGGGAATGTTTTTATCTTCGTGCACAGTTTGACATTTTGGGCTTCGTGTGATTTAACGGGAGTAAAATCAGGAGCCCTTTTGTTCTTTTTCAGTATTTCTCTGCCACATAAACGTTGTTTTACAGATGGAAGATTTCTTCTTCTGCGGCCCAGTTCTGAGTAGCTCTTTCTCCCAGATTCTCTGAACTGGGAAAGGCTGCCGTCTCCTGCAGGTAAGACTGCTTTAACACACAGAAATGACCCTTTATGGTGAGCTAATGCTCTCAGGTCTCAGTCTGCTTGGACCTGATCACTGACATTGATTACCCCTCCTGGGTATTTGCCTAAGAAAGACGTCGTGATCACTGTTGAATTGCTCTTTATTCAGTTTTGTGCCAAACAATAAGTCTAATTTCCTTTTATAATTGCTCCATATGAAGGACTCATAAAAATATGTGTAACAGCCCCAAAGGACACCGGCGCCAGCATCTTTCACAGAGAGGAACAATCTGAAGGCTTGGGAATGAGAGGAATTACTCACTGACGGAGTCTGCAGGTGTCGGGATGCTTTCTGGTTGTTATTGTTCTTCAGAGAGGGTTTTCCAGCTGGCTGACCTCATTCTTTCTCAGCCTCGTGTTACCTCTGAAAGTAGGAATACTTTTCATATTCAATTGAATTTTATAATTTGAATTAATATCTCCCTGTGGTCAGTCTGTTTTCCCTGCTCTCGCACAATCAATACCATACAAATGGCTTCTCTCCGTGCACGGCTGCCTGGGTTTCTGGATCATGCTGGCTGCGCCGAAATGTGCCGAAGACAAATATCTACACTCCAGGAGGAAACTGGCTGAGTCAGGAAGGAAACAAGGTGTTTGTTTTTCACCTCGGTTAGTCACTACAGGACCATAAATCTATAATGAAAGTATTGGGGCAAGTGTGGGGTGGGGCGGGCGAGATGTTGGGGAAACCTTAATGTGACTGCAGGGGCTCGTCCTCGTCTGCAAACCAACTCACACACAGCGAGACCGAGGACAGTTTGCACAACTGAACCCAGAAATCACATAACTGATGATGTCATTTGAGGATTAATCCACATTCTGCCATTAATTTTACGCAGAACACAGTAAACTGGGCGAGAAACTGCTTATCAGGTCATTTCAAGATTCTAAAAGCACATCACAACAAACCGGATACAACTCAGCTGTGCACCAAATAAGAGAAGAAACCAAACGCAACACATATTATTTCTGTAATCTCAGTGTGGAGAAGCTCACAGATTCAAAATTTGACAATAAACTACAGATAAAAACAGAATAATTTAAACTTTAGAACTAAATACATCAAAATCAACCTTTGATTTTTGGTTGGAAAGCTAAAACCTCGGCTTGTTTACTCCGGTCAGCATTTAATAAAGAGTCCCAGGATTGGGGGATGAAATACCTGGAATTACCTGGAATTACCTGTCAACATTTCACCTGCAGTGTTCGTTCCAGGAGGCTCTCCAGCAGCCAACAAATTCAGGCGTTCATGTTCTCAGGACTTTGTTTCCTATGAAATAAAACTAAAGGCTGGAGAGCAGTTCTTCATGATTTTTTTAGTCGTATAATTTCAGCAGGTTACACTTAATAACCACCGAACTCTCTGAGCTGTTCTGAAATAATGAGACATTTGAATGAAACTAAACTAAAGATTCTTTATTGCTTTGATACTTTAAACCACTTAAAGGGAAACTCCGGTATTTTTAAACCTTATTTCTTGCATGAAATACGTTCATCTGCTCACTGAGAACAGTTTGGTGAAAATCGGCGTCCTTCGGAAGATATTTAGTTAACTCGAGATCTGCAGCAGCGTTCTTCTTAAAGTATTGGTGAAATAAAGACAGATAATGCCTTATTTAGAGGCTGCATCCTCTAAGCCCCGTTCACTCCGTTATATGGATCTCCAGTTATCTAAATATCTTCCTAAATATCTTCAGAAATAAGGTCTTGGTTTAAAAATGCCGGAGTTCCCCTTTAATGAAGGGTTAGCAGGAACACCACTATATAAAAAAAGCTTTTGTAACCTCCTGATTATGAACATATCTGCTTATTTTCAGCTCCATACTAATCTGTACAGTTCTTGGTGTCTTGGTGGTGATTGAAACTAACTGACTCCATCCACAGGTGTCCATTAACCAGTGCCTGTGGATCACCTGAAGAACTGGCCGCTCTCACTGCTGCCCTACTTGGATGGAGATGCAGCACTAATATCAAATCTAACCCTGTTAATAGATGCAAACAGAACGTACATCTGAGACAAAGTTACATTTAAGCTGTATCTTCAGTTTTGCTGCGTTAATGCACAGCAGTGTGTCATCTGCATACAGACAGAAAGAAGAGATTTCTTTAGCTACCAGTAGAACAACATACGTCATATAATGCCACAGATCTCTGAACTCTGCTTTCATTGGCTGTGCCTCCCGTTTCCTCTGGAAACTGTTTGGCTGAGTCAGGAAGGAAGCAAGGTGTTTGCTTCTCACCTGGTTTCGATGGTACACAATCATAAATCTGTGGCGACAGTATCGGGGCAAGTGTGGGATGGGCTGGAAAAATCTAAAGGGATACACCTTCATGGCTCAACAGGTTAAGTTTTCATTCAGCTTTTCAGTACAATTTCTTTTGCATTTTGCTTTCGTTGCATCTTATCTTCTATTTTCCAGATTTTCCGAGAGAAGAGAGGAACTAAAATAATCTGAAAGGTGATATTCAGCTATTTAAAACTATAAACTACTCCTTCTGAGGGTAAACAACTTTGTGTGAACAGGAGTGATGACATGATTAGCCTAAAATGTGAATAAATGCACGTTTCCATCCCTGTTATGTGGTTATTAAGGGCAGAACTGCAGGTTAGAGACTGTTTTTTAACATTAAAGATGGAATAACATCGGCATGAAGACACCCAAATAAAATAAAATATGTATAATGTGTGTAATAAGAAAAAATGTCTGTTAAAGAACTGTTCAGACTGAACTCAGCTGAATCTTTCCGGATGAAAATCGCCCCTCCACGGAGAGAAACACCTCTAATATTCACCTAAACCACGTACTTTGTGTAACATGCAGAGTGGTTTAAACGTCTTTTCACAGCATATTTCACTAAACTAACCTTTCCTGCACTCATATGTGTGCATATTTCATTGCATTCGACAGAATAAAGGTGAGAAAAATAGTTTCCAAATGCATTTCCTGATGTTGAACACTGGGGGGCACAGACTGTGCGTCACAGAGAATTACAGCAACATGACAAAGTTGTGTGGAAATGGGTTTTTTTAATAACCTGTAATGTGTTTGTCTCATTTGGCTTCGGTTTTCTGACCTTGCTCCAACACTAACAACAGAGTTACTTACTGTCTGGGAAGCAGTTGTCGGGGTCCATCGCTTCCTCGGCCATCTCCGAGTCCTCGTCTTCTTCCTCTCCAGGCTTCCTCAGGTCCACAGTGCTGCCCTCTGATAGGCTGATATCATCCTTCTGCTGAAGGAAACAAGAAGAAAGAACCAATCAGAACAGCAAACCCATCTGATTCGCCTCACTGATTGGTTTAAGTTACCTGTTTAGTGAGGAAAACAAAGGTAAATGTAGTTCAGTCACCCTCATCAAACAGGCTGTAACTGCTGTTTCTTCTGGTTTTTAACTGATTTCAAGGTGGAAAACTTTAAAGGTACAGTTCAGCACTTTGATCGTTTTCACATGAGACAGAAACAAAGTGGAAAGAGTTTCTTTCTCTGTTCATCAAGTCAAGTTTTTTCTCTCTATCGCCCTCTGGCCACACCCACCATGACCTCCATCCTCTCTCGGCTGTTCGCCTACATCCCTTCTCCATCACATCTGACAAACTCTGACGAACAGAGGAGTGTTGGTGGTCATTTCTCTCTGGATGTCAGGAACATCTCTCTTTATTACAGTTAAGTTCATCTGGATCCTTCTATCTGATGATCATCAGCAGTCGTCTGTTTGTGTTGAATTAGTTTTGCTCTTTTTCTGCATGGTTTGGGTTAGTTGGTTTTATTATCAGCATCATTTTTGCTGCAGTCCAGGTTGAATGACTCACATTTAATGTTACATAACTGAAAGAAATCCTGGCTTAGAAAACAGAGAAGCATCACCTTCCAAACCTTTTCTCACTCCGCCAGAAAAACCTACCGTCTGTTCACTTTGACTCTGAGATATGAACAATACTAGATGTTAGGAACCCCCCCACCCCATTCTCTCCTCCAGCTTCCCTGCTCAATCCCAGCTGACTTCAAAGGTCCCTGTTTGCTAAGCATCATGGGAGTTTAAATCCACAAAAGGACAAGCGAGTTGGAGGGATGGAGACAGGCTTTCTGCTGAGGACTGGGGAAGGAAATTTGGCAAGTTTTTCTATTGTCTGGACAAAGCAACAGCAGGGGTGTGTGTGTGTGTGTGTGTGTGTGAACAGGTGAGCTAACTACCTGAGTCAACAGCTACTCATGAATACATTCAGGGTCTGGGAACAGAGAGCAGCCACTGTGACAAATGCCAGCCTTGGACACACACACAGACACACACTCGCACAAAGTGAAGCCAAAAAGACGTGAATACACACCTAATCTCTGACACACACTAACACGAGAAAACAGATCCACACAAAAACTGGATAATGTAACAGGCCCACGCAGCAGCCTTGGGCCAAAACCTCCTGACAGTTGACGTCCATAATGAGGGGTTTAAATGTATTTCAGCTCATAAGCGGTTTCTATTGTAGAGCCGGAGACGAGCTGAAGGCAGTGAAACACACACAGGGACATTACACTCACGTGTAATCTGATTACTGTAGCCCAAGTAAAAGAATGAGCTACTTTAAATGGTTTAAAAACAAACTGCATTTGCTCATTTAGCAGAAACTTTCAAATGAAAAAAGAAAAACAGTGTTGAGTTCACTGTCTTATTGACTATATAACTTATAACTTGGTCAGCTGGTATATAACTTGGTCAGCAGGTAACTTGGTCAGCTGGTAACTTGGTCAGCTGGTACATAACTTGGTCAGCAGGTACGTAAGTCAGCAGGTATATAACTTGGTCAGCTGGTAACTTGGTCAGCAGGTAACTTGGTCAGCTGGTAACTTGGTCAGCTGGTAACTTGGTCAGCTGGTACGTAACTTGGTCAGCAGGTACGTAACTTGGTCAGCTGGTACGTAAGTCAGCAGGTATATAACTTGGTCAGCTGGTAACTTGGTCAGCAGGTAACTTGGTCAGCTGGTAACTTGGTCAGCTGGTACGTAACTTGGTCAGCAGGTACGTAACTTGGTCAGCTGGTAACTTGGTCAGCTGGTAACTTGGTCAGCTGGTATGTAACTTGGTCAGCAGGTACATAAATTGGTCAGCAGGTAACTTGGTCAGCAGGTAACTTGGTTAGCTGGTATGTAACTTGGTCAGCAGGTAACTTGGTCAGCAGGTACGTAACTTGGTCAGCAGGTAACTTGGTCAGCAGGTAACTTGGTCAGCTGGTAACTTGGTCAGCTGGTAACTTGGTCAGCAGGTAACTTGGTCAGCAGGTAACTTGGTCAGCAGGTAACTTGGTGAGCAGGTAACTTGGTCAGCTGGTAACTTGGTCAGCAGGTACGTAACTTGGTCAGCAGGTAACTTGGTCAGCAGGTAACTTGGTCAGCAGGTAACTTGGGCAGCTGGTAACTTGGTCAGCAGGTAACTTGGTCAGCAGGTAACTTGGTCAGCAGGTAACTTGGTGAGCAGGTAACTTGGTCAGCAGGTAACTTGGTCAGCAGGTAACTTGGTGAGCTGGTAACTTGGTCAGCTGGTAACT
Organism: Leuresthes tenuis; assembly: GCF_036924035.1. Taxonomy (NCBI): domain Eukaryota; kingdom Metazoa; phylum Chordata; class Actinopteri; order Atheriniformes; family Atherinopsidae; genus Leuresthes; species Leuresthes tenuis. Next base: position 2,540,518 of record NW_027325378.1, on the reverse strand, counting down.
TGGTCAGCAGGTACGTAACTTGGTCAGCTGGTAACTTGGTCAGCAGGTAACTTGGTCAGCGGGTAACTTGGTCAGCAGGTACGTAACTTGGTCAGCTGGTAACTTGGTCAGCAGGTAACTTGGTCAGCTGGTAACTTGGTCAGCAGGTAACTTGGTCAGCTGGTAACTTGGTCAGCTGGTAACTTGGTCAGAGAGAAACCAAGAAAATACCATCTGGAGTAACTTCATGCAAGGTAGTTTCTCCCTGAAGCGCTCAAGTCAAAGATAACGACTTCAGTTTTGTCTGAATTTAGAAGCATAAAATTATGAGTGAACCATTTAATTCCTTCTTAAAGAAGGTTTAGTTATACGCTGTCAATCTAAACAGACAGCAGATGGAGAATCAAACTCAGCATGGCGTTTTAAGGTGGTTCAGCAGGTGGTTACCATAGTGACAGACTTGTCATTCAGTTGTGGTTGTTCGCCTTCACTTGGCAAGAGGAATGGCACCACCAGTGCTAACGAGGACATACGCAACATATTTGTCTCTCCAGCGGGATGGTTTCTGTGTTTTATGCTTACAAAAGCAGAAGTAAGATATTTTTCATCTTCACACAACACTGAGAGAGAAAAGAGAGACAAAGAAGACACGAGAGATGGATGGAGGCAGATGTTAGATTTAGCGAGATGAGCAACATCGATGGAGCAGGAGTCATTCCCAACATCGCACAAACAAATACCGCAGGTAGATATTTTAAGGGTTTCTGAAGTCAAACACCAGCTCTTGACTCTTGAAAAATGGACCAAATAATCAGTAAACAAGCAGAACAGCTGATTTAGAAAATATCTGCTCCTTTGAAGAGAAAAAAACACTCAAAATTAAACATCCAATCAAAGAGCTTTTAAGTAAATTAAAGCTTCCGCTTTGTAGAAATGTGGCAAAATAATCATCCATTAAAATCTAATTCTGGGTTAGTTTCAGGGGAAATTTCAGCAATGACTCAATGCAAATTTATTCAGTAAATAAAAAGAAAACTCTTGCAAGAGACACAGCATATCAATAATTAAGGAGTAAAACAAAGTCTCAGACGTCCAGAAAACTGAAAATACCACATTAATCTTTCATTAACAGGGATTTTTCTTTGCTTCACATCAGTGAAGTTGTCCAGTTTGCTGTCTGGATGTTTTTTGATGTCGTTCATTTCATAACACAAGAGGGAAATCAAAGCAGGTCTGTGGCGTCCGCCGCCCACCGCCTGTCTCTGCAGACAGCACCTGTACATCAGAGGTCAGAATCAGTTTCATTTGTTCATGTGCAAAGAAAAGATCCCACACAACTGTGTGCACACCTGGCACAAACAGGGAAGTCTCCAACACAAAAACTTTGTGGAGCTGTTTCTAACTCAACTAACAGAAATGTGCAAAAGCTTTGATTCAGCTCTCATTTCTTTACATATTTCCAGGAAAACTGGAAACAGTTGGAACAATTTGTTGAAACATGTTCAAACATGAATATAAACCCAGAATCTGAGGCAGAAACAGAGTTTTTTATCAGTTCTCAGCAGCTTTAAAGTGAATATCTGGTCTGAGCTCCTTTATTCTCCAACACAGCCTGAACCCTCTGAGACAAGCTTTCTGTCATTTCTTTAAGGAGTCTTCAGGAATAGTTCTCCAGGCTTCTTGAAGGACATCCCAAAGCTCTTCTTTGGATGTGGGCTGCCTTTTGTTCCGTTCTCTGTCAGATGATCCCACACTGCTTCAATAATGTTGAGGTCCGGGCTCTGGGGAGGATTCATCCCTCCATAAGACCTGTTGCCACTGATTTTCAGTCCACTTCTTGTGTCATTTGGCACAGCTCAGCCTTTTCTCCCTGTTTCCCTTCCTTAAGAATGGCTTCTTGACAGCCACCCTTCCATGGAGACCATTTCTGATGAGGCTTGGGCCAACAGTAGATGGATCAGCTGAAGGTCCAGATGCATCTCTCAGGTCCTGTCAGGTCACAGCTGGATTTTTTCCTCTTTCTTAAGGACATCACTTTCAGATCCTGTTCATCTGCTGGAGATAGTTTTTTAGGCCTGACACTTCTTCTTTTGTCCTCCACTTGTCCAGTTTCCTCAAATGTTTTAAGGACACACTGCACACCATGCTGAGATATGCCAAGTTTTCAGCTAATAGCTCTTTGGGAATCACCATCATTGGATTTGTGGATGAGTGAACAAAAAGAAAGTTTAGGAAAATCACGATTTCAATGCTTCAGTAGCTACTTAAATACCAAATATGAGCAATTTTAGGTCACCGAGTATATCACTGTCCTGTCAGATTACTCTGTTAAACAAAGCTTTTCCTTGCATGCTTATGTCCTTTTCAATTTACAATAATGTCATCCAAACCCACGTTAGCTTCCCTCTAAGATGACAGCATTGGTTTCTGAGGGCACTGGTGCTCATTCAGACTTAGCCTTGGTTTCGACTGCTTAATTAATTCATAAAAACTTCTCTAACGTATAAAAAGCACCACAACAACGTGTTAGCAAGGTTGAAAACTCAATTCTGACCAGAAGGGCCTTTAAACATCTAAATTTAAGAGTTCCACAGGTATTTTAGGAGCTTGTGATATCTTTATTCACAGCAACTATAACACAGTCACAGTATGAATACATGAAAGGCAACTTTCCATGAATGCTGCTGTAAACACTGCGGTCTGACCTCTGACTGTGGCTGTTGACCACCTGCAGCGGCTGATTCACGCTTTACAAGACGATAAAAACCACATTCAGTGATTTATGACGCCATTAAAGCCCGGGTCAGCCATTTAATCATTACATAACCAAACCAGGGCTCTATTAAAACTGGAGAGCTGGAGCGCCTTAACAGCTTCTATTTACAGTGAGCTGTTTGTGTACTGAGAATAAATTACATACAGCAGACCTGGAGGGAGAGAAGAGACAGGGCGACGGATACAGAGAGGGAGGGAGAGGGTGGTGGCAAAAACAAGGAACCACAGCTGGCAGAGGATAAACAGATCAGCAGAGAAATAACTGAATGCTCATACTGTGGAATTAACTGTGGCAGCAGCAAGTATCTTTATTAGCTTTACAGCCAGCTTTGCTGCAACTGGTCAGCTGTAATATCTGGGTATCTGGGATGTTGTGAGAGAAACTAAAGAAATAACTGAAGGGGTTTAACTACCAGAGGGTGACATAGTAGATGTTCAGGGCAGCTGGAAATACCTTAGGGTCCAACAGGCAAAGTTCAACCCTGAAGAAGCTGCAGGAAGTCGGCCAAAGCTAAGCACCTACAAAGAGAAAGGCAGCTCCCTGAGAGCCAATGCTAAACAGAGGGAGGGAAGGGGGTCCGGGGCTTGTGAGCGTCAGAGTCAATTTCTCAGATGAAGCAACAAACTTCTTGGAGTACATCAAGAGAAGAAGAAGATGGCCCCTAGTGATGCACTGATAGGTGAGTGTTGAAGGCAGCTGAAGCCCACCATCATGGAAGGATAAGCCTCTACACGGCATGTGTTTCTGTTTCTGTATTTATCAGACGCTTTTATCCAAAGCGACTTACAGATGAAGATATAACAGCTTTATAAAAAGCTAACAATAAGCTACATAGAAGGAACCCAGGAGTCCGACTCTGTCAGAGGGGACAGAGTAGAGATAGGGTGCAGGCATAGAAGGAAGAGCAGAAAGATAAAGGGCAGAGATAGAGGGGGGAGGGAAGTACAAGGTAAGTGCTGGGATAGGAGATGCTCTCTGAAGAGCTGGGTTTTCAGGAGCTTCTTGAAGATAGACAGGGACGCCCCTGTTCTGGTAGCGCTCGGTAGGTCATTCCACCATCGTGGGACGACACATGAACAGAGTTTGGATTGTCTTAGGCGTGGTGTAGGAGCTGCTAGACGACAATCCTGGGACCAACGGAGGGACCCAGTTGGGACAGAAGCCTTTGCAAGAGCATTCAAGTAGATGGAGCCGTTCCATTAAGCTCTTTGTAGCTAACATCAGGGACTTGAACCTGATGCGGGCGGCTAAGGGCAGCCAGAGGAGCTCAATGAACAGAGGGGGGACGTGTTCTTTTAGGCTGATCCAAGACCAGACGCACCGCCGCGTTCTGGACCATCTGCAGAGGTTTCACAGGCTGGAGACCAGTTAGGAAACCAGTTAGGAGAGCAGTTAGGAAACCAGTTAGGAGAGCAGTTAGGAGAGCAGTTAGGAAACCAGTTAGGAAACCAGTTAGGAGACCAGTTAGGAGACCAGTTAGGAGACCAGTTAGGAGACCAGTTAGGAGACCAGTTAGGAGACCAGTTAAGGCGTGGTGTAGGAGCTGCTAGACGGCAATCCTGGGACCAACGGAGGGACCGAGGCATGTACCACTGACAGAAAAGGCTGATGGAGGCACGGACCATAATGCAACAGGATCAGGCCCCAAACACAAGAGCAACAGAGGCTGGGGGCAACCACACCAGGCAGGACCCCAGGTGCAGGCTGTGCCTCCGAGACAGTCCAGGTGTACGAAGCAGGCAGGTACGGCATTCGTGAAACGCCATAACCAAGTGTCAGGAATAGCGTGCAGGAACATCTGTGCTGAGACTGGGCTGGAAGTCCCAAAGTCTAAATAGGGAATACCTACAAAGGTAGTGGAGAATGACAGAGCATAGATTCTCTTCCAGTGACAGAAACATGAAGAAGGAGCAACACAAGAAGCTTGAAAGATACCAGGGGCTGAAGGAGGAAGTTGAAGAGATGTGGGAAGTGAAGGCGCCAGTGGTAACGGGAGCACCTTGAACCCCAAACTATAATAATGGAAACAGATCTCAAGAACAGCATCAGAGATCTCTAACCAAAAGAGCGCAGTTCTAGGAACAGCGAAGATACAGTCGAGAACCCTCACCAGCCCAAAAGCCTCTGGTAGAGGACCCAGGCCTGAAAAAGGGGTAATAGGTGGAGGATGGAAGGCCACAGACCTAGAGGTCTAACACTCATGTTTTACATTGGCAAAGAAAGACTTAATTTCCCTCTGAAGCACATTAATGTACTAATGTACTAAATTGGTGCTAATTAAGACTTCAGAATGGCATTTCATCTGCTGTGACATATGTGCCCCGGGTACCGGACTGTATACCCGGATGGTGCTGGAGTTGCACACTCAGCTAACCTTAGCAGAAAAAGAGACCAGGCTACACCTGAACCACACTGCTGACTAATCTTATCTTAGATTTCATACCCAAGCTCATGCTGGGTCCTTATTTAACTGCCTATCTGGGACACAAAATGGAAAACACGTGTTGTCTGAGCCAATAAAAACCATTTCACATCTATGCTGCTGAGCCAGCGAGGAGCTCAGCAAAAGCACCACCAACATGAAATATATACATGTCAAAATATTACATATTTAACCAAAAACAAAGCAGCCATGTCTATTATTCATGAAAAATCACAGATGAACAGGGAACTCGTTTATTCTCACTGCAGGTACGACAATACTCTGTGATGACGTCGAACAATGTTTCGTTGTTCTTAGAGCAGCTGCTGTTTGCTCTCGTCTGTAAGTTTTACTGAAGATGGTGTTTATCATGTTCAGGTGACCCTGAACATATTAAAAAATAATCTGATCCTTACCAGGTGTTAAAATGAGCTAAATCCAACAAAAACACGGGTCAGCTTCCACAGGAACTAAGAGGGTTATAAGGCCATTTCCAAACTATCTGGAGTCCATCATTCTACAGAGAGAAAGATTATTCACAAGTGGAAAACATTCAGGACAGCTGTCAATCTTCCCAGGAGTGGACGTCCCAGCAAGTTCACCCCAAGGTGAAGAAGCCCAGAGCTACATCTCAGACTCTACAGGCCTCAGTTAGCATGTTAAAGGTTAAAGGTCACCCCAAGGTGAAGAAGCCCAGAGCTACATCTCAGACTCTACAGGCCTCAGTTAGCATGTTAAAGGTTAAAGGTCACCCCAAGGTGAAAAAGCCCAGAGCTACATCTCAGACTCTACGGGCCTCAGTTAGCATGTTAAAGGTTAAAGGTCACCCCAAGGTGAAAAAGCCCAGAGCTACATCTCAGACTCTACAGGCCTCAGTTAGCATGTTAAAGGTTAAAGGTCACCCCAAGGTGAAAAAGCCCAGAGCTACATCTCAGACTCTACAGGCCTCAGTTAGCATGTTAAAGGTTAAAGGTCACCCCAAGGTGAAAAAGCCCAGAGCTACATCTCAGACTCTACGGGCCTCAGTTAGCATGTTAAAGGTTAAAGGTCACCCCAAGGTAAAAAAGCCCAGAGCTACATCTCAGACTCTCCAGGCCTCAGTTAGCATGTTAAAGGTTAAAGGTCACCCCAAGGTGAAAAAGCCCAGAGCTACATCTCAGACTCTACAGGCCTCAGTTAGCATGTTAAAGGTTAAAGGTCATACATCTCAGACTCTACAGGCCTACGTTAGCATGTTAAAGGTCAAAGTTCACCCCTAGGAAGCGTCATTAAAAGGAAGCTGGTGGAACACAAACAGAAACATCTTTTACTGAGTGTGTTGGTCAGTGAAGTCACTGAAAATCATTCCTTTAACCTTTATTCAGATGTTTCTGTTCGATAAAGTTTCAAACTAAATACGGAATAGCTTTAAGTTTTTATTGCATTTTAAAACCCTTAAATCTTTAGTTGTTACATTTCAGGACAAAAGCTAAATAAAATGCTTTATGTATTTAAATCATCGATAAATAAACTGCGTACGGTATCATTCGAACCCAAGAAACGGGCAGAGAAACATGATCAGGAACAAAATAAGTCTAAATTAGCTCAGTTAGCATGCTAAAGGTTAAAGGTCACCCCAAGGTGAAAAAGCCCAGAGCTACATCTCAGACTCTACAGGCCTCAGTTAGCATGTTAAAGGTTAAAGGTCACCCCAAGGTGAAGAAGCCCAGAGCTACATCTCAGACTCTACAGGCCTCAGTTAGCATGTTAAAGGTTAAAGGTCATGGCAGCACAGTTAGAAAAAGACTGAACAGGGATGGCTTGTTTGGAAGGGCTGCAGGAGAAAGCCTCTTCTCTCTAAAAAGAACATGGCAGCACAGCTTAGGTTTGCAAAGCTGCATCTGAACAAAGCTCAAGACTTCTGGAACAATGTCCTTTGGACAGACCAGAGCAAAGTGGAGATGTTTGGTCCTAATGCACAGCAGCACGTTTGGAGGAAACCAAACACAGCATATCAGCACAAACACCTCATACCAGCTGTCAAGCACGGTGGTGGAGGGCTGATGATCTGGGCTGGTTCTGCAGCCACAGGACCTGGGCACCTTGCAGGCATTGAGTCCACCATGAACTCCTCTGGATACCAAAGTATTCTAGAGTCAAATGTGAGGCCATCTGTCCCACAGCTAAAGCTGGGCTGAAACTGGCTCATCAACAGGACAAAGATCCCAAACACAGCAGCAGATCTACAGCAGAATGTGGGAAAAAGAAAAGAATCAAGGTGTTGCAATGGTCCAGTCAGAGTCCAGACCTCAGCCTGACTGAAATGCTGTGGTGGGACCTTAAGAGAGCTGTGCAGAAACCAATGCTGCAAACCTCAATGAGCTGAAGCAACGCTGGAGATAAGAGGGCCGAGATTCCTCCAGAACCATGAGAGATGGTGCACTTTACACAACTGAATGCTTTTATTTGGTTCATGTTGATTGTTTGTTCATCAATTCCTGGTCAGTATGAAGTAAAATGAGTTAATTTCTACAGAAATATGCTTCATAAATAAAACTGTGACTCACAGAAACCTCTACAAGAGGGAATGATGCACTGAGAAGAACTTTTATTCTCTTTCCTTCACAAGACAAGTGTTAATTCATTCATCATCCTGGAGAACTAATTCATTAAAATACATATTGAGAAAAGGAAAACCTGCGTTTTAAACCGGTTAAACCTGCACTGGACAGTTCAGCATCTACAGTGGGAGGTTAAATATTCCAGTGGTTTAGGAAAAGCTTTGGTCATGTCAGGAAACACCTTCAGCTGGAGGATTTCAGAGGATCTGAGGTGAAATGAGAGGATCAGAAAGAGCATGAAAACATTTGTGTTCTGAACTGATGTTCAAGCTAATTATGAAGCAGACGGAAAGTGAGATGCTCCAAAGGCAGAGAAGCAGCCTGTCTGTGCCTCACACACACACCTTAACACATGCACCCTGGGAACAAATCTTGATGCTAAAGAGTTGCGAAAGCAGCGATGCTCTCTGACTCTCTCTGTTGTCCCGAGCCCCACACCAGCCTCCCATCCCACGCAAACACTGCTCTTCTATCTCTGTGAGGACGCGGCGCACTCACCGGAGCTTTACCCTCACCTTCGCAGTGCAAAGCAGATTCCTAATCCTAACCAAGACCCGATTCTCCCCTGAACCATGAAACCGACGTCCTCAACACACACTAAAACACACACTGGTCCCCACAAAGATAGAACAAAGACTCTAACCCTCTGTGACTCAAAAACAGATGTTTTTAAAACATGCTTCTGATGTTTGTTCTGTTTATGTTGCCCTTTCACATGAGGTCAGTGTGTTTTTGAGTGTGTGTTGCTGCTCTCACTGCATTAGCATGTTTCACCTCAAGGCTAACTGCTGCATCACAGAGACACAGAAGAACAGATCTGTACAAACTGTAGGTCTGTCGTGTGTTTTTGCACATTTTATACGGTGGAAAAACATCAGTCCATGTGCTGGAAATGCAGAAACTGTGAGCTGATAATGTTTTCCATTGTCTGTACAGGGAGGTGGTCATTATATATTATTAATATTCAAACTTAATCATGTATTTTTATGCCTAACTCTAACCAACTGCAACTGAAAGCATGATATCGGGTTGGATTGGACTTCAGCTTGGCTTCCAGTGGTGTAACACAGCCGCCCATCCTCTCCTTCGTCCTCAGAAACATTTCTAAACATGTAACAGTCGTGCAATATGACAAATATGCTCAACATGAAGGAAAATGTAGACTTATGTTGTGATTTATAACGATTTTGTAGCCCAGAAGCTGTAATAATCTTCCTTTTTGAAAGTCTTTTTTGTTAAACTGCTACATTTTGTGCTGTGGACCAATAAGATGTCAATATAAAAAACAGGGATGCAGAAAAATATACTGAATAAATTAACATTTAATGCACTATTTTTCATAATAAAGCCAGAAATACGAACAGACATGTAAAATAAAATTCTAATGTCATCATTATTGTAAATTTTTTCAGATTAATTCCAACATTTATTCCAATTTTTATTCTTTTTGAGATAAATTAAGTTTAAAACAACGTTTTTACTGTGAAATATTGTGAATTTGTGGTAAAAAGTAGCATGAAATCAGTCTGTTGTGTGTTTGAGTTTAAAACGCTGGCTCTGAAGATATAAATAAAGCTTTTTTAACATAAAACAAAACAATAAAACAGAAGGTTTTCAGAGACTGATGATGGGGAATTATTCACAGAGTCACCTTTTCTTGTTTAATGAAGTGTGACCTGCATTAACTGGCCGATTTCTTTTTTCATTTGGAAGACTGCAGAGTGTCCACAGTTTGTCTCAAAACAATTGTGTTCAAATGGATCCTTTTCTCTCACCCGTCCGGTTAAAGCTGGAGGCCTATAACAGAGGGAAATTACCCAGAAGTATCTTAATGGCAGCTCTGATAAGAGCTGGTTGAATTTACTAAATGTAAAGCAGAGGAGTTTCAGTTCTTCCTTTATCGTGTCCTTCACACTGGACCAGAAGGCTGGGACATCACTTCTTGGGATAACATATTAGACTATCTTCCATCCCAAAATGACACCATGTGGGGTCATCAAAATGGCGTCTATCAAAGGGATGATGGTGTAGACAGAGTGTATGTTAGTCCTTAAAAAGTTGTATTTTAACCCTAAACGAACAGTTTAAATCCCAATCCCCAATGCTCAGAGTCTTTTCTAAGTCTGCTGGTGTGTGGGGAGCATAAGCCAGTGATGCTACACTCAACTAGGAGGTGTTAACGAGTCACCAACATGCCACGGCGTCCAATAACATGATGGTGGCATCGTAAAAAGAATGTATTTTAGCCCTGACTAACAAAGTAATTTAGTTATGTAGCCAGAAGTGGAAGAACAGGGTCCAGCTCACACCCTATGACTGAAAGCCCTCCTCGTATTAACGCCATCCATGGAAACGTGTTGTATTTCCCCCTGCTGCCTGTAGGGGGAGTAGCTTAGAGATGTCCATGTGAGGCGTATTTCAGGCATAAAAAACCGATTGTTTTGATTGGAGGACTCGGGGCATATTAAACACACAGAATCATTTATAATTCTAATCTCACACAAATCAAACACTTTTCTAACTGGGATTCATGTTGATAAATATGTCTGAACATAGGAAACCATTATAAATGTAACATCTGTTCCATGTTCACTGCAGTTACTGGTAGCTTGTGCTCTTCTTCTTACTTTATTAACAGCCTTGGTAATAAAGGAGGACTTTAATAGTTTTCTTGTATGCGTTTCTTTTCCTTCTGGCTGCTGCTCAGAGAAGAATTTCTGTCTTCTTTAATGTAAATCAGCTTGTCCTTGAAGTGTCTTAAAGTGACTCATTATTTCGTGCTGCATAAATAAAACTGAACTGCAGTGAAATTTTAACCTCACCTCAAGCAAACTGTGGTATGCTCCCAGTTTTAGAAAGATCCAAAGGAAAACCACGGACACATGCAGGTTGAAAACAAAGAGTCTAAACAGGCAACTCCAACATGACTCTAAATAAAGAATAAAAATGAGAAGCTAATGTCTTTTGCCGAAAGGATCTTGCTTGGTTTGAGGCTGTCTTTTGTGAGCAGAGACACACTGTTGAACCAACTAAAATGGCTTTTAAATCCACTTGACTCAACATGAAAAAACAGCAACTGTATTTGGACACTACAAGCAAAAGAAAAAGTAGGACTTGGTTTCCTCCAAACGTGCTGCTGTGCATTAGGACCAAACATCTCCACTTTGCTCTGGTCTGTCCAAAGGACATTGTTCCAGAAGTCTTGAGCTTTGTTCAGATGCAGCTTTGCAAACCTAAGCTGTGCTGCCATGTTCTTTTTAGAGAGAAGAGGCTTTCTCCTGCAGCCCTTCCAAACAAGCCATCCTTGTTCAGTCTTTTTCTAACTGTGCTGTCATGACCTTTAACCTTTAGCATGCTAACTGAGGCCTGTAGAGTCTGAGATGTAGCTCTGCGCTTTTTCACCTTGGGGTGACCTTTAACCTTTAACATGCTAACTGAGGCCTGTAGAGTCTGAGATGTAGCTCTGGGCTTTTTCACCTTGGGGTGACCTTTAACCTTTAACATGCTAACTGAGGCCTGTAGAGTCTGAGATGTAGCTCTGGGCTTTTTCACCTTGGGGTGACCTTTAACCTTTAGCATGCTAACTGAGGCCTGTAGAGTCTGAGATGTAGCTCTGGGCTTTTTCACCTTGTGGTGACCTTTAACCTTTAACATGCTAACTGAGGCCTGTAGAGTCTGAGATGTAGCTCTGGGCTTCTTCACCTTGGGGTGACCTTTAACCTTTAGCATGCTAACTGAGGCCTGGAGAGTCTGAGATGTAGCTCTGGGCTTTTTCACCTTGGGGTGACCTTTAACCTTTAACATGCTAACTGAGGCCTGGAGAGTCTGAGCTGTAGCTCTCGGGCAGCAACAGTTGTTCCTCTAACATCATTTCTTTCCTCCATGGTATTATTTTGAATGCTCCAAACTGAGGTTTCCCACCAGAACATCCCACAGAGCATCCAGCTAAGGGATGAGAACATGATTCATCAGAGCTGGCCACCTTCTTTCATTGCTCCCTGATCCAGTTCTGACGCCCATGTGTCCATTATAGGTGCTTTCAGCAGTGGAAATGGGTCAGCACCCTGGGGCCCCCAGACTGGTCTGCAGCTACACAGCTTAAAACATACTGTGTTATAATAGTGTTCTGACACCTTTCTATCAGAGGTGGCATTGACTTTGTCAGCAATTTTAGCTGCAGTAGCTCCTCTATTGGACCGGACCAAATTGGCTTTCCCTGTGCATTAGTGAGCCTTGGCCGCCTATATCCTATTGGACCAGTTTGGTGCTGACTTCTGCAGGGAGATGCAATGATTGAGAAGTCTATCCATCACAATCCCTGTTAAAGTTGCTCAAATCCTGACATTTTTTCTGCTTCCTGCATGTAAAGTTCACTCCCTGCCTAAATGAACCCACCTGCTGCCAGCTGGCACGGTGCTTTCTAGTCTGTGGCTTATATTTATAGAAACTTTTTCCTCAAATTAGCTTAGATATTCTGCAGATAGTCTGTTTATGTGTCCCCAAATAACTGCAAATCCTCCAAACCTCCCCGAGCTGGGAACGCCTTTCAGGGGTCCTGAGGTTGGAAATGACTTGTCACAGAGAGACATCGTGAGCCAGAGAGAGAGTGAGAGAGAACAGGTGCACAAGATGATTAAAGAGGAGAGGTGATGATGAACTGAGTCAGCACAGGTGTGCACACACACACACACACACACACACACACACACACACACACACACACACGACACAAATCTGTCATTTCATGTTAGATACAAAGAGAGGAAACGACCAAACATCTCCTCTTCCTCCTCTGCTACTGCCGCCTCATCATAACACACTCACTCACGTGCACACGCACGTGCACAGTAAGAGATTGTAGCTTTATGAGCTTCGTCCATAAAGGAGATATCGGGCTATCTAAGAAATGTGACACCAAATCTTACAGAGAACAGACACACACACACAAGTAGTCTGAGGCTCAGTTGGACTTTTTGTCCTCTGAATAGATGAAGAGAGACAGGAGGCACCCACACATGCTGCAGAAACACACAAAACACACACTAAATAACGTGCATTACACTCACAGAGGCACACACACACTAATATACACCCTTTTAGCACAAACACATCACAAATGCAGCATAGCAGAGTGAGGAAAATGCTGGACCATAATGCACTGCCTGAGGTCTCCAATTCTGTCCGAGGGACCCTCTTATTGCCTGAGTGTGTGTCTGAGTGTGTTTGCTATGTCCATTTCAAGGCTAATGTTAACAGAAAGGGAGAGACAAGGAGGGAGGGTGAGTTAGTGTGGGCTAAATGTTCACAAATCTGAATACCAACCTGATGTTTGACAAGAATCGCTGTTATAACACGTGAAATTCAGCCAGGAAAGTCACTTTAACACCATGCGATCGCACAGTTTTTACATTTTCTCCTGGTGGTGCAATAATAATTCAACTTTCAAGACTTAACTTCAGGAATTAAAAGGTAAGTTGTGATTTCTGCGCGTTTCTTTGATGAAAAGGGAACCGAACAACTGAAGGAAGGAAAAAGATTAGCTGACTTTTCTCTTTATAGCCCAACTCGGAAATCCGATTCTGTCAGGAGTTATTGAACGCAGCATTTCACCAAAACAACTATATTTACGCAAATTCAAATATCGGAACAACTTAATTTGACACAAAAGCAACAGTTCTTAAGATGAGCCTCATAAAAACTAAAGAAAACACAGAAAAATGGAGTGAAGCTAATATTTGACAAAGGAATTACGATTTAAACAGGAAGAGTTTCTCTGACTTTACTTCTACATCAGCACCAGTGTGAGCTCTCAGGTTCTATACAGCATCTCTATCATACAGTAATGATGGGTAACGGAGTGTAATTTGTGTCCAAAGTTACATTTAGTAGAAGCACAAAGCTCTTCTATTGATCTCTCACAGGGGAGCGTTGGAGCATCAGCTCACATTAAACTGCTCGTTATAAACAGGGCTACACAGACATGGTGGTAAAGGGAGCTGTAGTACTGTTTTGCTGTGGTGTTTTGACCAAAACGCATCACAAACATTATATCAAGACCCAGAAAAATGTGTCACGGTGTGAAAAGAGGGCAGAATATGTTTCCTTTAACGTGCTTTCTGAAGATCTTCTGCTCCTAATATCTTCTGTATCAATAATTCTCAAACTGTGGAGCCTTAAAAGTTATCCTATGCTAACCTATGTACCGATGACCCGGATCAACTGTTTTATGTAAATCCAGGTAAATGCCAGACCTCTTTGTCCTGATAACAGTCAGAGATCAGCATATGTTTCTCTTTATTTATTAAATGTATTAAAAAGGAAAAAACAACTCTTCCAAACCATATACCAACCAATATAAAGACACAGGTCTTCTCTGCTGTGCAGTTACGCAGGTGCAGCGCTTTGATCACTGCATTTAGAAATAAAACACTGACATCTCATGTAATAGTTGAATTTCTGACCTGAGAACACAAAGAGACCAGCTGACAGACCCACGGTTGTTAGAAGTCAACCAAAGGCGGACAGCAGCTGACTCACGAACACCTGAGCCTGTTTTCATCAGACGCAGGTGTGTGTGTTTGAACTAGAAAGCCACAAAGAACTGTTCCCCACCTCCTCCCTCTGGCCATCGTCCTCTTCCTCCTCCTCTTCCTCGGAGCCCTCGCCTTGCTCCTCCTCCTCCTCCTCCTCTTCCTCCTCCTCCTCCGGGAACTCCACGTCCGACTCTCCGGGGGCGATGGGGACGCTGATCGTCAGATTTGGGTTCGTCATGTAACTGTCGTCCTCTGGCACCACGTACTTCTCCACGTGACGGCCTGAGATGAAGAAGCAGCAAAGATTAGCTAAAGCCAGCCGGCTAATTGGGTTGTGAGGGAACCAAATAATCTGATTTCTAACAGTGGAGATCTTCAAATTTCAGAATTCATATCCAACAGCCCTCCATGGTTAGGATTAACTGTAATATAGAAAGTTTTTATTCTGTGATTTTTATTTACTGCCGAACACATAAAAGTTTTCCCTGTTCCTCCCAAACCTCAGATTTCCGAGGGTCCTTGAAAGCCCCACCTGCTGACCGGCTGAGTTGTGGATGAAAATCCACTGATTTTAATAAGCAAAGCAGGTAAAATCAGCGCAAAGCAGAAATATCAACACTGAGGCAACTATAAGACTGATAGAAAGCTATAAAGCTTATTGATCATCTACTGATCGATATCTTACAGACAGTATCACTCTTTCTTCCACGGATAAAGGTCCCGACAATCAAGTTCAGTGAGACTTTGGGCACAAACTGATACTTTCATCAACATATTCACTCATTTTGCTGCTGCAGTTTCAAATGAGTGAGCAGCTGTGCTTCATCTTTGGTGCATTCTCTCTCACACTGTGAGTCCAGATGCAAGGATTTGAAAATATACCAAAATATATCAGCCTTAGCTTCTGATTGACACCTGTCTGGACCTGTAGGAGCTCCCATGTCCCTCTGCCTGAGTACACTGAGTCAGCTGTGAACTGAGCTTGATGAGGACCAATGCACCAACGCATTAGCCTCATTAGCATTAGCCTTATTAGCATTAGCCTCATTAGCATTAGCCTTATTAGCATTAGCCTCATTAGCATTACCAGGGGCTCACACCAAAAGCGTTGTGAGCGACCACACAGCCGCTCACGACGCTCACAACCCGCCGCTTGTATTTCTTCTGCCGCCGGAAGCGGCCAGAGAAGCCGGAAGCGGCCAAAGGGGCGGGGCTTATATGTATAGCAACTAGCATATATAAAATAATCCATCCATACATCGGTTCCCTCTTTCACCATGGATCGTACTCTGGGCCTTCTTTGTGTTTCTTTGTGTTTGCGCTCTGCCGTTTTCCGCTTTTTTTCACCTTTTTTCCGCCTTCGGAATCCAGATCGGCCCTAATTGGCTGTCGTTGCGTCGCGTCACTGCTCATTTGCATAAAGTTGAGCCTTTCTCAACTCTTGAAGCTCACACCGCCGGCCGCTCATCGACGCCAGCTTACATTGAAAATGAATGGCAGCTGGCCGCTCACGACGCCTTTGGTGTGAGCCCCCTGTTAGCCTCATTAGCATTAGCCTTATTAGCATTAGCCTCATTAGCGTTAGCCTCAATAGCGTTAGCCTCATTAGCATTAGCCGTATTAGCACTTAAAAACATTCTGACTTTGTGGAGAAAAGAGTTAGAGTGTTAGCTTTCAGAACTCTATAGTTCCCGAACAGCTCTCAGTTTACTTTAGACATGCTATGGATCGGCGTTTTAGGACAGTTTAGCACCAAAAAGTTGCGTTGGTCTGATTCTCAGCAGAGATTTTCCTCTGTGATTGTGTTCATCAATAATTTCATTCATCAGCTGCAACCTTTGAGTAGCGTGTGTGTGGAGACAGCTGTTTTTTCTTAACAACGACACAGCACCTTCAGAACACCTTTAAGATGAACTGAAACAGGATACTGAAGGGTGCAACGTTGCGTTTTCAGCTACGAAAACACGGATATACTTTGAAATGGTCGTGTTAAAGTGTTACCGATGACGGCTCCATTGGCCTCAGTGTGTACGGTACTCAGGCGTTTCAGCTTCATCATGGCTTTGGCCTCCTTCCGTTTCTGGCGCCGGCGCTTCAGATTGCCGTTGAAGATATCCACGACCTGCATCGCACACAGAAACGCAGCATGAGACACTTCCTCTTACCTGGAAGGCTCTTCAGCAGCATCAGCACAGATCGGTACCTGTCTGCGGCACCAGGCCAGGCCTCTGGTGATCCTGTGGATGGCGATCTGCAGGTTGTTCATCTCGCCATCGTCGTCTGGAGCTGACAGGTTGTCAGAGCTGAAACTGCTCAGCAGCAGAGCCAGGAAGAGGTTCAACAGCTGGAGACACAAGGAGGCAAAAACATCAGCCGATTTGGTCATTATTCACACAAAACCCTGAGCAGACACCAGAGGAGGATAATAAGCAGGTATTTTTAACAATGGCTCAAAATCTAATTTTATAGGATTAACATTAATCCAGTTTATCCTGTGGAGACCATCAATGTGTTTTACATCCGTTTACTGTCTAAATGTTTCATAAAAGAGTGAAAATGTACAGCAAAATCACAGAAATTTACCCTGTTGGGGCCTCGAGTAACGGTTTAAAAACACCCGGGCAATTAAACCTCACCCCGATTCACAGCCTCAGAGTGGCACTGATACAAGATGAAAAATTATAGAAAATTAAGTGGATCACCGAGTTTGAAGGAGTCGATGCCCCGGAAGCATTGATTGTGGTTGAGTTGAGATTCTGGGGTTCAGCTATGGCTCTGAAGTGTGTGAAGAGTCAAAAATATCTGCAGCACCGCTTCAACGATGGAACACAACGCAGCACCGCTTCAACGATGGAACACAACGCAGCACCGCTTCAACAATCTAACACAACGCGGCACCGCTTCAACGATGGAACACAACGCGGCACCGCTTCAACGATCTAACACAACGCAGCACCGCTTCAACGATCTAACACACCGCAGCACCGCTTCAACGATCTAACACAACGCAGCACCGCTTCAACGATGGAACACAACGCAGCACCGCTTCAACGATCTAACACAACGCTGCACCGCTTCAACGATCTAACACAACGCGGCACCACTTCAACGATCTAACACAACGCGGCACCACTTCAACGATGGAACACAACGCCGCACCGCTTCAACAATCTAACACACCGCAGCACCGCTTCAACGATCTAACACACCGCAGCACCGCTTCAACGATCTAACACAACGCGGCTCCGCTTCAACGATCTGACACAACGTGGCACCGCTTCAACGATCTAACACAACGCGGCTCCGCTTCAACGATCTGACACAACGTGGCACCGCTTCAACGATCTAACACAACGCAGCACCGCTTCAACGATCTAACACAACGCGGCACCGCTTCAACGATCTAACACAACGCTGCACCGCTTCAACGATCTAACACAACGCTGCACCGCTTTAACGATCTAACACAACGCGGCACCGCTTCAACGATCTAACACAACGCGGCACCGCTTCAACGATCTAACACAACGCTGCACCGCTTCAACGATCTAACACAACGCGGCACCGCTTCAACGATCTAACACATCGCGGCACCGCTTCAACGATCTAACACAACGCTGCACCGCTTCAACGATCTAACACAACGCGGCACCGCTTCAACGATCTAACACATCGCGGCACCGCCTCAACGATCTAACACAACGCGGCACCGCTTCAACGATCTAACACAACGCTGCACCGCTTCAACGATCTAACACAACGCGGCACCGCTTCAACAATCTAACACAACGCGGCACCGCTTCAACGATCTAACACACCGCAGCACCGCTTCAACGATCTAACACAACGCGGCACCGCTTCAACGATCTAACACAACGCGGCACCGCTTCAACGATCTAACACAACGCAGCACCGCTTCAACGATCTAACACAACGCGGCACCGCTTCAACGATCTAACACAACGCGGCACCGCTTCAACGATCTGACACAACGCCGCACCGCTTCAACGATGGAACACAACGCAGCACCGCTTCAACGATCTAACACACCGCAGCACCGCTTCAACGATCTAACACAACGCGGCACCGCTTCAACGATCTAACACAACGCGGCACCGCTTCAACGATCTAACACAACGCGGCACCGCTTCAACGATCTAACACAACGCGGCACCGCTTCAACGATCTGACACAACGCGGCACCGCTTCAACGATCTAACACAACGCGGCACCGCTCCAACGATCTAACACAACGCGGCACCGCTCCAACGATCTAACACAACGCGGCACCGCTTCAACGATCTAACACATCGCGGCACCGCTTCAACAATCTAACACAACGCGGCACCGCTTCAACAATCTAACACAACGCGGCACCGCTTCAACGATCTAACACAACGCGGCACCACTTCAACGATCTAACACAACGCGGCACCACTTTAACGATCTAACACAACGCTGCACCGCTTTAACGATCTAACACAACGCGGCACCGCTTCAACGATCTAACACAACGCTGCACCGCTTCAACGATCTAACACAACGCGGCACCGCTTCAACGATCTAACACAACGCTGCACCGCTTCAACGATCTAACACAACGCTGCACCGCTTCAACGATCTAACACAACGCGGCACCGCCTCAACGATCTAACACAACGCAGCACCGCTTCAACGATCTAACACAACGCGGCACCGCTTCAACGATCTAACACAACGCGGCATCGCTTCAACGATCTAACACAACGCCACACCTCTTCAACGATCTAACAACGCGGCACCGCTTCAACGATCTAACACAACGCAGCACCGCTTCAACGATCTAACACAACGCGGCACCGCTTCAACGATCTAACACAACGCGGCACCGCTTCAACGATCTGACACAACGCCGCACCGCTTCAACGATGGAACACAACGCAGCACCGCTTCAACGATCTAACACACCGCAGCACCGCTTCAACGATCTAACACAACGCGGCACCGCTTCAACGATCTAACACAACGCGGCACCGCTTCAACGATCTAACACAACGCGGCACCGCTTCAACGATCTGACACAACGCGGCACCGCTTCAACGATCTAACACAACGCGGCACCGCTCCAACGATCTAACACAACGCGGCACCGCTCCAACGATCTAACACAACGCGGCACCGCTTCAACGATCTAACACATCGCGGCACCGCTTCAACAATCTAACACAACGCGGCACCGCTTCAACAATCTAACACAACGCGGCACCGCTTCAACGATCTAACACAACGCTGCACCGCTTTAACGATCTAACACAACGCGGCACCACTTTAACGATCTAACACAACGCTGCACCGCTTTAACGATCTAACACAACGCGGCACCGCTTCAACGATCTAACACAACGCTGCACCGCTTCAACGATCTAACACAACGCGGCACCGCTTCAACGATCTAACACAACGCTGCACCGCTTTAACGATCTAACACAACGCGGCACCGCTTCAACGATCTAACACAACGCTGCACCGCTTCAACGATCTAACACAACGCGGCACCGCTTCAACGATCTAACACAACGCTGCACCGCCTCAACGATCTAACACAACGCAGCACCGCTTCAACGATCTAACACAACGCGGCACCGCTTCAACGATCTAACACAACGCGGCACCGCTTCAACGATCTGACACAACGCGGCACCGCTTCAACGATCTAACACAACGCGGCACCGCTCCAACGATCTAACACAACGCGGCACCGCTCC
This sequence comes from Leuresthes tenuis, assembly GCF_036924035.1. Classification (NCBI taxonomy): domain Eukaryota; kingdom Metazoa; phylum Chordata; class Actinopteri; order Atheriniformes; family Atherinopsidae; genus Leuresthes; species Leuresthes tenuis. The sequence goes on along the minus strand of NW_027325378.1, from coordinate 2,520,464 downwards.
AACGATCTAACACAACGCGGCACCGCTTCAACGATCTAACACAACGCGGCACCGCTTCAACGATCTAACACAACGCTGCACCGCTTCAACGATCTAACACAACGCGGCACCGCTTCAACGATCTAACACAACACTGCACCGCTTCAACGATCTAACACAACGCTGCACCGCTTCAACGATCTAACACAACGCGGCACCGCCTCAACGATCTAACACAACGCAGCACCGCTTCAACGATCTAACACAACGCGGCACCGCTTCAACGATCTAACACAACGCGGCACCACTTCAACGATCTAACACAACGCGGCACCACTTTAACGATCTAACACAACGCTGCACCGCTTTAACGATCTAACACAACGCGGCACCGCTTCAACGATCTAACACAACGCTGCACCGCTTCAACGATCTAACACAACGCGGCACCGCTTCAACGATCTAACACAACACTGCACCGCTTCAACGATCTAACACAACGCTGCACCGCTTCAACGATCTAACACAACGCGGCACCGCCTCAACGATCTAACACAACGCAGCACCGCTTCAACGATCTAACACAACGCGGCACCGCTTCAACGATCTAACACAACGCGGCACCGCTTCAACGATCTAACACAACGCGGCACCGCTTCAACGATCTAACACAACGCGGCACCGCTTCAACGATCTAACACAACGCGGCACCGCTTCAATGATCTAACACAACGCGGCACCGCTTCAACGATCTAACACAACGCGGCACCGCTTCAACGATCTAACACAACGCGGCACCGCTTCAACGATCTAACACAACGCGGCCCTTCGGGTGTCACAGGGAGAACACCGTTAACCCTTCCTCCAGCGTTCGGTGCCTCTTGTTACGCATTCTTTGGTTAACGCAGCACACACTCTCCCACACACACGCACACACACACACGCACACACACACACACACACACACGCACACACACACACACACACCCACACACACACACGCACACACACACACACTGTGGGACAGTTTCAGAGCAGGGTGATTATTCAGTGTGCTGAATTATGCCTGAGGCTGCTGATAACTGATCACTAAATCGGAGCGTTGCTCTCAGCCAGATTGGCTCGTTTTCAACCACAGCTGAGTGTGAGGCTGGGGTACGTCAGGCGGATCGGGTGGCGGCTTCCTGCGTTTGTCTTCTGGTTACAGCCAGAGGTTTGATTCCAGCTCAGAGGACCTTCGGCAGGACTTCAGCAGGAGAAAGTGATGCTCTTTGTCTTTTCGGCTTTGATATTCAGGCAGTTTTTCTATCTTTTCTCTGGTAAAACACACATTTGTGCCTCTCATACACACAGATCCATCTCATGCACACACACCCTGCAGGCTGCATGTCCCACAGCTGGGTGGTTGTTATGCAACAATCTGACTGGATTCAGCAGCTTCCCAGTTTCTGGTTGTGTAACTGAGAACCAGGCTAGTGTGTCAGTATCTGACATCAGGAAACAAACTCTGACCTGTGTGTGTTTTTAACTTACTGAAGCTGCAAAGACATCCGTTTGTTGACACACTTCCATAGTTATATTTCACAATGATCTCAGACTGCCTCATTAATAAAGAAATGTGCCATAATTCACCAAAACAGAAATAAACCTGCTTTATGTGCGTTTTTTTTCTCATTTTCCAGGTAAATTTAGTTCTAATCTGATGCAAACAGACAGTTTATATGTAGTTTTTTTATAGTATTCATAAAACGTATCACTACGTGTCTCTAAACTTCTTCTATATTCTGTTAATGAACTGAAACTGCTGAATATATCTAAAGTTCCTAACATAAACTATTCCACAAGCATATAAAGAGATTTCTGTTCAAATATAGATTAAAAATATCTATTCAAATAGATCTTTAAGCAAACAAACTAAGCCTAAATGATAAAGCAGCTGTGGGTGACATACAAGGAAGTTAAATACAAAAAGTCTAAAAGTCTTATATTTCAAATTCCTATGAAATTGGCCAGTGAAGGCAGTGAAAATAACATTTCCTGGAGTTATCTCAGGCTTATTTTCCCTGTATGACAGAGTCGGTGCAGGCTCTGATGACCCTGAACCATCCTTTCGGCATTTGTATATCATTGCATTAAGTTTGTCTGTGTCAGGATCCACAGAACCGCTGTGTTCCTTCATGTAAAGTGTCTTAAAGATGGCTTTTGGTTGTGTGGATTTAAGTCTTTCAGCACCAAACAACTGCTATTAAAGAGGAAAGATTAACGCCCATACTTAAGATGAGCCGGCATCTGTTTTTGTGTGGAGAACACTCATTAGTTTGGAGTCTGTTTTTACTTCTCCCCACACAGAAAAGTCCACAAGGACATTCAAGGCAACATGTGAACAGGAAGGTTGCGACTGGCAAAGTGATTTATTTAACCCGTCTTACATGTAAAAACACCCACAAATCTTTCTGTTTTGCAGAAACTGCTGAGAGGGGAGAGTCGTGCGCAGGTTTGTGAAGCTGAGAGGGCTTCGGTGATGAATAGCTGTTCATCGAGCCCCTCGAGAGACGAGGGGAGTCGGCTCGGTTTAATCAGCGATGCATCACTGTGTGCAACATCATCAATATTTCCAACCAATTCAGACCTTATTAAATGACCCAAAATCAACGTCTTTATTCGGCTTTGAATTTTAGCTTGAATATTAGAGCCTTTAACGCTGTTCTGTTGATATAAAACGTACATTTTTAGCGTGTTTCCGAGCTTTAACTGTCCTGCAGTCACACACCAACATAAGTAGGGATTTGTTCATGTAAATAAGTGGAAACACAACGTTTATGTCAATGTTTACTGCACCTGACCCGGTTAGACGGAACCTATTTGTAATCTCACTTGAACAAATATAGCATAAATATCCATTTGTGTGTGTATTGATCTCAGCTGGTGTTGTGTGTGCTGCTGGTCGGTGTTTGGCTGTCAAACGCACCGGTTCACCGGCCCGATTCGCTGGCATCTGATGAGCTGTGGGCCGGAATCAAACTCCAATAGATCAATGGTGTTGATTGGTTAACATGGCAACGTGTCCCTTTGGCTCGTCCAGTGACCTTCCTGCTTTCCAGCGGTCGATGACAGAAAAGTGCCTACATCAGTTTTACCAGTTTATTCATTTAAACTCCTCATACATAAGGAAAGGGGCGTGTTTCATTCTGTTTCTGACCACCTGGGGGCAGTAGAAACAACCTGCAAGTTTCATAGATTGAAGCTGTTTATATCAGCTGACACACAGCAGCATGACCACGAATCCTCCTGTTTGCATCCTGTTTTTATCCTCCACCAACTGTGTTTATCTGCTCTAAAAGCTCCTAAATACTTCACCGCTTCATCTCCAACAGCGAAGGATCCCATCAGGCCAAAACCTTCACATGTTTGCTTATAAAACGTGACACTTCAGACGTGAATGGCTGAAACTAGAATGTTTAAAATGGATCAGAACCAGATCATTTTTAACTGATAATCAGCTGATCATTGCCTTGCTTGTGGGTTTATGAAGTTCCTAACTGAAAAGATGACCATTTATTAAAGGAGGGAGTCCCACACAGAGGATATCAGACTTATTGGAATACTAATAATCCTAATAATCCAAAACAGACAGGCAGGAGAACGAGTTTGATGGGTGGTGCAAAGGCAATGTGAGAAAAGATTAAACAAGTTAACAGAACACATCTTAACGTGGCAAAGAAGAAAGATGACCAGAGGATAAGATGGCAGGAGAGCATCTTAACAACTGCAGGGATGATGTCTGAGAGCGCAGGAAACACGTCAGGAATGATAATTCATGTCAATTCTCCCGAGAACGTGGAGAATTCAGCAGGTTGGGGTCCGTGGAACAGAGGCCTAATGTGCAACTTGGCATGCAGTGAAAAGGTAAAGTTTAAAGTAAAGAAGGGATTTACAGCAGAGCTGAATATGTGAGGGTTAAAAGCTACTCACTCAGCTGGACTGAGACGTCCATCTCTGCTTGTTTTTTCCACCACTTCTAGTCAGATACAGTCAAGCTTCCAGATAAATTCAACACTTCTTTATCGACGTGACCGCTACTTACAAGTGGAAAATTGGGAAAATGGCACAATGCAAAGGTTGCTGCAGAAAGCCTGGTGCCCTCCGGCTCAGATCAGCGGATGATCGGCAGCCTGAGCAGCTGCTTATTGATCCGTCTCCGCCGCTGTGGCTGCAACGGGCCGAACCACAGCTCAGGGAAGTCCTGCTTTTTGTTAGCCTTTCATACCTGCCTCAGTTTAACGTTCTTCTTGTTTTGAACTGCAGAAACACGTAGAAAGTTCATGTGTAAACAAAGTGTGTTTAACCCTGAACTGAAGAGGAACCGAATCTAAATTAACTTCTTCACATCTGACCGGTGCTGATCCGGTTCCAGCAGGACCACCAAACTGGAGAAAAGCCCTGATGTTCTGGGTGGGAAACCCCTCTAAAAACCAGCTTAACACACAGACGATGTGTGAGACGGACAGTGAGAGAGAAGAGAAAGAGTGTGTCCGTGTAAGAGCTGCAGATGTGTTTCTGGTTGGTGACAAAAAGAACCATCTGTGTGTCTGTTACTGGGTGTGTGTGTCAATTTCCGGAGCTTAGGACCACCTGATCCCCCCGATTCTCCTCGTTTAACTTGTTAAGCGGATCATACCAATTAGCTCAGTGACGTGTCCACACACACACATGCAGTGAAACGAGGAAGGCCAAAGCACAGCTGAGCCTCGGGTCGACTTCTGCAGATTATCAATGGAAATCAGACTAACTTTGTTTTCATATTCAGTCATAATGCGGCTTCTTTTTCTCATAAAACAGTGATTTTCTTCTTTATTAGCTGTATCAGACCTATAATGACACCTCAAATCCTTCAGAATTCCTCAGTAAACAAAGGAAAACAGCCCTTGACTGTCTTTGTTTTTAGTCCTCCTTCCATCTCTCTCTAAACCAGCTCAGAAAGGAAATCTGTGATCCATCCAAGTTTAAGTTTAGTTTAAAGTTATTCTAAATGTTTTAATTCTCTTTATGAAGGGAGCAAAACATACTTTAGGGCCCCGATACTTTATTAACATTCTTTACAATAAGAATAATTATAATAATACAACTTAAAATGTTGGAGCAGCTTTGGTCATATTGTGTCTCCATCTTCTTGAGATTTTTAGGTAAAAACATTAAATATTTTTGAGGGATTTCAGCTGCTAATTCTGGAGCTTTTTAACACAAAAAAAATGGAGAATTTAATTCAATTTCTCCGTCTCACACGGAGCAATATTAAAAACAAACGTGTGAGATAGAAGAAAACAGAAGGCCGTGAACTTTAACACCGGGTTGCCGTGGCAACGGGGCAGATATTTACACTAGAGGAGCGGAGTGAGCTCTAAGAAATGCTCGGCATCAGACCGAAGATCCAGATGTGCTGAACAGGAGATGAGAGAAAGGAGGAGGAAGTTCAAACCACTTCCTCCTTTGATCATCATAAGGAATGTGACAAATAACGCAGACAAGGATGCAAAGAGGATGTCAATCAAAGCATTATGTGTTTTCTTCTGGATGAAGGAGCCGATTCTGAGCTTTGATGCTGCTCTAACTGTCTGTCAGTCAGACTGCAGACAGAGCAGTGAAAGCACATGTTAACAGAAGCTTTAATCAATCAAAAAGGAGCGTCTCTGGTCTCCAGATGTTGAACTCTGAGTTTCCATCAGAGGTCACCTGATGGCGAGCTTAGAGTCCCGATCTGTGGATCTTTACTACATATCTCCACCTCTCTGCCTCGTCTTCTGTCTCTTAAATAAATAAAAGCAACAAAAACAAGTCTAAAACATCTGGTACGAAGCACATCTGCATCCTGCACTCAGCCTGATTCAAAGCCACAAGCAGTCCTGTGGGTCAGTACAGTCAAAGGTGTGAAATCTGTCCCTGAACTGCACAGCAAACAGGGAAATTTCATGTTTCCAGAGTAAAAAATGACCCCTACAGCAAACCCTGAGCTCTGAATCAGAGAAAGGTTCATCTCAGGCAAACGAGGAGAGACCTGGAAGCAGCTGCTGTCCTGGAAACAGCCGAGCATCACCACACACACACCTGAGAATCCACAGGGGTGATGAATGAGCTGTAACATGTCCTGCTTTTGGTGCTTCTCCTCGCCACGACAAACCCCCGCCAGCAAAGCCCCCTGGGAAAACGATTTGCAACGTGAGAGATGCGAGGGAGAGACCCCGGAAACCAATGGAGGGCGGAGAGAGAAAGAAAGTGAGCGAGGAAGAGGAGGGGAAACGTCTAGACAGGAGGAGAAGAGCCTGTTCGTCTGCGGAAAATGTAAAACAGAGAAGAAGAAGTTTCCCTCTTTGATGAGGAGGAACTTCCTGGGATGATGGATGATCCGAATCAAAGAATCTCAACATGTGGAAGCACCTATTTAACACATATTTAGTCTGATTTCTTCTATGATGTGAGGAGGTCTTGAAGCTGTTTCTCATCTTTATATGAAGGCAGGATCAAGCTTATGAAGCAGAGGAGGCGTCTTAAAGGTGAATGATCAGAAGCACCTGAAGAAGAGTCGTCTGCCAATCGGAAGGTTGTTGGTTCGCTTCCCTGGACCACAAGTCAAAGTGTTATACGCCTGCTGTCCAAGCATGTGGCAACACTGGCGGTTAGATCTCAGCCCCCCCCGCCGGCCGGGAATGGATGCATGAGTCGGCCACGATGAACGTGCTTAACAGCAGGCGTATTCAAACCTGACCGGGGGCTCACAACCCGCCGCTTCTACTTCTTCTTCTGCCGCCGGAAAGGGCCAAAGGGGCGGGGCTTATATGTATAGCAACTAGCAGATATATATATAATAATCCATCGGTTCCCTCTTTCACCATGGATCATACTCTGGGCCTTCTTTGTGTTTCTTTGTGTTTGCGCTCTGCCCTTTTCTGCCTTTTTTCCGCCTTTTTTCCACCTTTTTCCGCCTTTTTTCCACCTTTTTCCCACCTTTTTTCCGCCTTTTTTCCGCCTTTTTTCCACCTTTTTTCCGCCTTTTTTCCACCTTTTTTTCACATTTTTTCTGCCTTTTTTCCGCCTTTTTTCCGCCTTTTTTCCACCTTTTTCCCACCTTTTTTCCGCCTTTTTTCCACCTTTTTTCCACCTTTTTTCCACCTTCAGAACCCAGATCGGCCCTAATTGGCTGTCTACAGTCTCTTACAGGAAGTAAGCGGACGCACTCCGATCAACGGTAAACACGGTGGATAGAAGAGGCTCGCTGAGCATTTGGAAGATCAGGACATCGTAGATGGTTCCAAGCATCATGTGGCAACACTGGCGGTTAGATCTCAGCCCCCCCCGCCGGCCACCTGCAGAATGCAGCTTGTGTAACGTTAATTTCTGAGGATGCGTGAGTCGGCCACGATGAACGTGCTTAACAGCAGGCGTATTTCCAACCTGACCGGGGGCTCACAACCCGCCGCTTCTACTTCTTCTGCCGCCGGAAGCCGCCAAAGGGGCGGGGCTTATATGTATAGCAACTAGCAGATATATATATAATAATCCATCAGTTCCCTCTTTCACCATGGATCGTACTCTGGGCCTTCTTTGTGTTTCTTTGTGTTTTCTGCCGTTTTCCGCTTTTTTCCACCTTTTTCTCGCCTTCAGAATCCAGATCGGCCCTAATTGGCTGTCGTCGCGTAGCGTCACTGCTCATTTGCATAAAGTTGAGCCTTTCTCAACTCTTGAAGCTCACACCGCCGGCCGCTCATCGACGGCAGCTTACATTGAAAATGACATAACAGCTGAATGAAAGCTTGAGTCTATGTTCCTTTTTAAATCTGTCTGCATGTGTTTGTACATTATTCCACTGAACCCCTGTTAAACCAGTGTTTTCTTTTATTAGCATTAGCATTATTAGCATTCCACTGAAACTGAAACACAGGCTACAGGAGGTAGATCAGGATTACTGTTCGGCTTGTTAACGTAAAGTTCACATGCGGCTGAACAAAGAAAAGAGGCATCAGGTTGAAAAGAGGATGGGATGAAAATGGAGAGGCTCACAGGTGGATGTAGGAGTCCAGAATGAATAAAAAAGGGAGATGCTGGGAGTGGCTGGGCCAGTTACACTGTACTTTTTCACTTGCTCACGCTGCTTTTGGTGTGAGCCCCCGGTCAGGGTTTGTTTTGGTGATATTTTGGGACCTTAGTTGCCTCCCAGCTTCCTGATTTCAGGTGTTCACTTTATTTGTTTCCTTTGGTTGGTTCAGCTCTGTTTGGGCTTTATTCCCTGTGCAGTTCCTCCTGCATCTGCTCACCGGAGCATTGATTTCTACATTTACTTGTTCACTTTTGCATGCCTTAGCAGCCAGGACACCTTACTCAGCCGACCTCTTTAATGCTCAAACCTCAGCGAGAGACCTGCACCCTCAGCCAACAAGCTGCTCCTGGCTGTGCCAAGAACCAGGCCAAAAACAAAAGGTAATTGGGCTTTTGCAGCAGCTGCTCCTACATAGTGGAACAGCTTACCTCGTGATATGAAGTCTGCTCCCACTGTTGAGCAATTTAAATCATTTCTGGACCAATTCTTTCCCTCTCTGGCTTCCTTTCGAGTTGAGCAATTTTACCCTCCCAGCAGATTTGACTCTTATCTTATCTGTGAAGCTCTTTCATCAACCTCATCTGTTTTTAATGACTTTTAATGGGCCTAATCCATGAAAAACCTGATGTAACTACAATAAGTTCGTATAAAAAAGCAGATGTTTCCTCCATTAGGATCCATTCATCTCCAAAACATGCGAGTCATCAGTCAAACTGCTGGTTTGTGGCTCTTTGAGCAGCCCTGATAAGCAGATTAAAGCCAGCGAATGTATATATATGATGAGTTAATAAGGTGAGAGGAAGTAAAGGAGCAGGAGAGTCGTGGCAGGTGTGCTGCGGCTGAAGCGCTGGCTCAGCGAAACACATTCAGCCGCTCGTTTGTCATAAAGAGAAACGGCAAACTAAACATCTGCTCACCTGCTTCTCTCTGTGCACACTGGAGGTGTTGGACTTCCAGGAGGAAGCAGAACAAAGGTGTCGCCGCACTGATTCTGGAGAAAAACAAACATGTTCTGCTTGTGGGGAACAAACAGGAAGGGTTGTTGTTTTTAGGCGTCCATCATGTGGAGGCGTGGCGTTACACGCCGTCACAGGGCGACACCCCCGGTGTGTGCGTGAGATAAGCGCCAACTCCCCACCTCGGTCTCTATCTGCCGGTGAAAGCTCATCACACTCAGCCACAGAAACAGACTCTGTTTGAGTTTTCATCCAATAAGAATCGATTATCTGCGTTGCTGTACATCTGCAAACAGCTGCTCATCCCTCTTACCCCAGTGCATTCTGGGTGTTACATCACGGGCCTCACTGTCACGGCAACCAGGTCTCACATCCTCCATGGTAACTGTCTCCGTGACGAAGGAGAAGTTTTCCTCTGAGCTTTCTGTTCTTCTTCACATGCGTTGAATCATTCTTTCCTGATTCCCGTCTTTATTCCTTTTTATTTCCTCTCTTTTTGTCCCACACTCTTACTTTACTCTTTACTTTTCCTCCCTCGACCTTCTTCCTCCTTCATTCCCATCCATACATCCTCTCATCCCTCCTTTCCTCAGCCCTGTCTTCCTGTTTTATTCATCCTTCATGATCTTTCCATATTCCTCCCTTTTATTCTCTTCCTCCATCTCCCTCTTTTGATCTCTCTGTCAGTTTAACTCTTCCTTCCTCCATCACTCCTTCCATCTCTCACTCTCTTTTCCAGGTTATTTCCTCACTTTGTATCCCTACAACAGAGACTTTCTTTCTCTTTTCTTCCATTATTCTGTATTTTTCTTCCTCTTTTGTTCTTATTTTAACATCCCTAAAATCTTCTCTCATTTCCTTTATTTTGTTCTTTTCATTTTTTTATTTCCTCATATTTTTCCTCTTTTGATCCCTTCTTCTTCTCTCCTTTAATTCCTTTTCTTTCATCCAAATATTATTCTATCCTTTTGGTTTCTATTCTTTCTTCTGTCTCTAACCATTTCTTCCTTTATTCCTTCTTTCTTTTTCAATCCCTTTTATTTCTCTGGCTCCTCTTTTCCTGCTCTTTCTTTCTTTCTTTCTTTCTCCATCCTTTCATCTCTCTTCTATACTTCTTTCTTATTCTGTTTCTTTTCCTCCTTTCTATGTTTCTCTTACGGTCGTCCTTCATCTTTCCTTTTTGTCCTTTCTTTCTTTCCAAGACATCCTTTAGTTTTTCCTTCTGTCATCTTTCATTTTATTCTCGTTATTCTTCCTTAAATGTTCTTATTTTCCTTCTGTTTCACACCTCTTTCTTTCTTCCTCCCATCATTCTGTATTTAATTACTCTTCTTCCTTGTCTTTTTCCTCTCCCTGTCTCCTTCTCTCCAGCTCTTCCTGGCTTCCATCTCTCTTTTGTTCCTTTCTTCATTTCTCTTTCTTCTTTCTCTCATGCGTTTGATCTTCTTGATGTTTTTTCCTTTTTCCGTATCACCCTCTTCCTGTTTCTTTTCTTCCCTCCATCTCTTCTTCTTCTTTGCTTATAACTTTTCTTCCTTCTCTCCATCTTTTCCTCCCTTGTCATCAGTCCTCAGTTACCTTTTCTTTCCCTCTTCCACCCTTCTTCCCCCCTTTCTTTAACTCCTTCCCTTGTTTTCCTTATTTCCTTCCATTATTGCACATCTCATCATTTCTTCCTTCCCTGCTGTTCCGTACTCTAACGTCCTTCCATCCCACCTCCACCCTTCGCTCTTTCTGTTACAGGATGTGACATTTGACATCGAGTAACAAAAAACCAAACACACACAGGTGAAAGCATTCATGCACAAATGCCTCCACACACACACCAGCTGAGCTGAGCACAATGAGGCCATTTCTAAAGGGATAAATCACATGAATTGGAAAGGTTTGGTCATCATGACACACACACTGCATGTTGTTGTATTTTCACTCGGTCGGGTCAGCACATCCCTCTGCAGGGGGAGATACAATTCCTGCTACAGACGAGAGAAGAATAAGATGCTGTTGACTGCATGTGTGTGTGTGTGTGAGGAGGCTGTCTGGCATATCAAGCTCGTTATTAAATATCCATGAGACCATTAAGCTAAATAGATGAGTGGGACTCCATTATTGCTGCACACACACACACAGACACACACTTCATGATCCACTGCCTGGTGAATATGAGAACACACTTCAGTGTGTATTAATAACAACAGAGATGAGGAAGAGGAGGCAGTGAAAGAGGTGCATTCCAGCCCTTCTTTCTGCCGTTGTTGCTCAGTAATTATCTCGTTTTCTTTCCCGTGAAACTTCACTTTCTAATCATGTTAGATTTGGTGACGTGTGCCGTAAGACTTTCCTGCTGTAAAACCTTCACATGTTGCTTTATTCAACAATTAATGATGAATTATGTTGTTTATTCCTTCATAGTTTGAAAACTCAGACTTTTTACCCGACACAAAACGCTTCCCTCCACCCCTGAGCTCAGGTAGGCTAGCTGTTGCTAATGCTAACTCTCCACTGTTGCTGACCTTATGATGCAGCCTTGAAGCCATTATTCAGGACGATCTACTGGAGGAAATGCAGCGTTCAGCGAGTGCAGGATGTGAAAAGAATCAGATAAAAATAAGCAAGGCTCCACAGGTCCAGCTCCACCGCCCAGGAAGGATTCAGCTGGTTTTAATCTGCAGCTAAATGGATCGACATCCTATACATGATCAGCACCAGAATTTAAAGGCTCCCTCCTCATCTCCATTAACTTCTTTCATGTTTCTTAATTATCTTGGCTGCTCCACATTCTTGTGTTCTTTTAAAGTCTCCCCCTTTTCCTTCTTTCATGTTTTTGTTTACATCCCCGCTGTCCCTCCTCCTCATCGAGGATTCGCCTGAGGAAACAGACGAGAAGGACCTGACAATCTGAATATTCCTGTCCCCAAGCTGTGAAGCTGTGGTCTGTGTGTGCATGTGTCGCCTATCAGATAAGATGGACTTTCTCTTCTCAAGTTACTGCCACCTGCCTGATCTGAATCTCTGGTTAGAACACACACGTGCACGCTCGTGCACGCTCGTGCACGGGCAGTGATGGATTGACTGATGTGTTTAGAGGTGCAGACGTGATGTGTTCCTGCTGCAGGGGGCAGGTAAAAGGAGACGGTGTGTGAGTGTTTGTGTCTGAGGGGGTTTCAGCGTAAGATGAGACGACAGATAGAAATCAGAAGAAAGGAAATCTTTCTGCTCCTCCTTTCAGGGGCGAGCTGAGCGGCTCCTGCTCTGCCGAGTGTGTCTGAGGCAGATTACAGCTGTTCTACACGAGGAAAACACCACGAGCTGCTCCGGCTTCCAGAGACGACGGGCCGAGGGAGAAGAAATGAACACTTCTTAAACCCCAGCTGGTCCAGGCGGATGGCCACCCTTCCTGGTTCTGGTTCTGCCAGAGGTTTCTTCCTGGTTCTGGTTCTGCCAGAGGTTTCTTCCTGGTTCTGGTTTTGCCAGAGGTTTCTTCCTGGTTCTGGTTCTGCCAGAGGTTTCTTCCTGGTTCTGGTTCTGCCAGAGGTTTCTTCCTGGTTCTGGTTCTGCCAGAGGTTTCTTCCTGTTAAAGGGAGTCGTTCCTTTCCACAGTCCCTCAGGCTCAGGACGGGAGATTGGACTGAAGACAAGTTTCGGTCCAATCTGTTGGTTTAGCTCGGATATTATTTTTGAATTGGCTCCATATGAATTAATTGGATTATGATTACAATGAATTGAATTCCAATTGGCTTGAATTGGTCTATATTACTTAAGTGCCTTGAGATGACGATTGTTGTAATCTGGCGCTTTATAAATAAAACTGAATTGAATTGAATTGAACACGCTGATCATCACGGGTGATCAATACAACTATCTACAACTGTCTGAGTTAGAGGATGAAGACACTTCCTGTGTGCAAATACAAACTCTGACCTTTGAGTCCCCATTAAATCAAATTCAGTGTTTTAGAGTTTTTAGAGAGAGAGAGATTTCTGCAAATTTATTTCCTCTTCGGCTGTCGGATGTAACGTCATAGAAACAGACCTCTGTGTGAACCGTGCACGTGCACAGCCGTCCTCATGCATGTAAAGTCATGCTGAAGAGGCCACAAAACCGGTCAGACCGGAAACCAAAGTGATAAACTGCTGAATCTCAGCCCCCAGACGCTCCAGGTCAGTTTCAGGCCTGAAAAAGGTCAGTCTAATTACTGAGGTTCACAAACTTCTCCAGTTTTTACTTTGCTCTAAGGCACTAAAGCAAAGATCTGCGATCTGTTGCCTGGATGCAGAAGTGTATCCAACACAACAAAGCAAACTAAAAGGGGTGTACTGTCCCTTTAACTCACCACAGAAAGAAAAGAAAGAACCACAAATACTCGGTTATTCATGAATTAAACGAACCGTTTCATTTTCTGATGTGACGAAATGAAAGCAGCGAGATGTACATGAAAATAACAAAGTGTGGAAAAGAAAGAGCTGAGCTTCACATGCAGAGTCAGACAGAAATGTCAGGAGGTCAAAGAGGAGGACAGAAGAAGAGAGGAGGTCAGTAGGTCAACGTTTCTTCCCCAAGGAGCTGCATAAAACAGGCTGTTCCTCTGAGCCGGCATCCTCACCCAGCAGATAAACATCTCATACAGGAGAAATCCACAGATTCTAAGTTACAAAGAGGTTTCAGTTCACTAGAAGACAGCCGCCGGCGTACATCAGGCTGACCAAAGAGCTTCTGATCCAACCCAGGAGGGTGAAACCAGGCCGCCACACTAAATAAATCAGCCAAACACTGACCGAACAGCAGAGGAGGAGCTACAGTTAACTCACCACCAGGTTTCCAATGACCATGACCAGCATGAAGACCAGGATGCAGAGCGGCTGCCCGGCGACCTCCATGCAGTCCCACATGGTCTCTATCCACTCGCCGCACAGCACCCTGAAGACGATGAGGAAGGAGTGGAAGAAGTCCTTCATGTGCCAGCGAGGAAGCGTGCAGTCCTTCGAGATCTTACACACACAGTCCTGAAGAAATCAGGGAAGGAACGGGTCAGCAAACAGTTACACGAGAGCGTGAGCGTGAGCGTGACATCACAGGCGTCACCTGGTAGTTCTTCCCAAACAGCTGCATGCCCACCACAGCAAAGATGAAGACGATGATGGCGAGCACGAGCGTCAGGTTGCCGAGGGCGCCCATAGAGTTCCCGATGATCTTGATCAGGGTGTTGAGAGTTGGCCATGAGCGAGCCAGCTTGAACACGCGAAGCTGCCATGAAAACAGAGAGAAACGGGGGTTAATAAGTTAAGATGGCTGCGGTGAGAAGCCGTGCACAAAGACACCATCAGAAGCCAACAAAAATGTCAAGAAGCCGACCATCAGAACCATGAACTCTCCAGTCCAGCCCTGTTTTGCATGCTTTCTTTCGCCGGAGTCAAATGAACGGGTCGCCTCAGCCTTCTGCAGGGCTTAAAGACCCGACCCGTTCATTTGAATCCGGCGTGCTGGAGCAGGGAAGAAAACATGCAGGGCCTCGAGGGCACTGCTCCAGTCCAACAGCCATGTTTACTGAGCACTGCTTTGGAAGTGTCTGACAGTAAAATATACGTCAGAATAGCTGCCCAGTCACGGTGTGACCTCATCCAAGTGTCGTATGACTCATCAGACTCAGTTCAGCAGCCAGAAAAGATATAATGATAGATTTTTCTGAATTGGTTCCCTTCAGAGATGCTGCCAACATCCTTCTCTGCAGGAGGAAGCAGGAATGGTCACCTGTCAGGGCACAACTCAACAGCCTCGTGCCTTCTAACCGCGGACTGTGAATGCACCTGCTGACACTCGGCTTATACCCGGACCAACACCTGTGAACGCGTCGTTTTATGGATCTAGGAGCTGTGTCACCGTGTCTTCTGATTGGATTAAATTAAGTTGGTGCTGAGTCTTTAAAAGAATCGAGTCACGTTCAGATTTAAGGATCATTTTTTATTTATTTCAAGCTGTTTTGCCATTGAAACGGGATCAAGCATCAAAGAGTCCGCTGTAACTTTATCACACAGACTTGACCTCCTGAGTATCACCTTAAAGGGTGCAAAGCTCCCTGTAAACACCAGAGATGCAGCGGTAAAATACTGAAACACCCTGATGGACCGCGGCCTTCGGTTCTGCAGCTCATGTCCAGGCAGGTGAAAAGCCCCCCCCCCCCCTCAGGCTGTAGCTGGAGGTGCGTTCAAAGCTCGCACACAGAAGCAGAAAAAAGAAAACAAAGAGGCGTGGCCAGGACGAGCGAAGGAGTTGAGAGCAGCGGCGACTCGCCATCGGGACATTTCCCGGTGGCCTGGCCGCCAAACTGGCCCCCCCTCGGCGATGGTCTCTGGTCTGCACGGCTGGGCGAACAGTCGAAGTAATTTAGCACGCAGTGAGAGGGCGGCGTTTGTGTGCTGCGACTAATGGTGCGTTCAAGTTGTACACGAATGTCGGGATTTCAGAGCTCCGAGTCAAAATCTTAATTTTACCATTTGAAAGTTGTGTTTAGTAACTGTTAACTTGAAAGAAATGTGTTAAATTATTCAGTACAAAAAGTGAAAGTGGTATGTTTACGGTTTCTGCTGACAAGCAAAATAAAGAGAGAATTCTGGGAGAAAAATTGTTCTCTTTATGCACAAAAACACGAACGGAAACTGAACCGAAACCAAACCGAAACCGTGGCCCACAAAGGTACGGACTGCCGTTGCACCCCTAAAGAATAACCACACAAACCTCCTCCTGTCGAACAGAACTCCTGCTCCAATCAGACTTTAACTTTCTGCTGCAGTAAAGTCCAGAACTGACACGACTCCTGAAGCATCAGGATACTTTGAGGACCTTCAAAGGTTTAGAAAACAGCAACAGCAGCTTTCAGTTTTACGTATCTCATGAAAAGATGAGACCATTTATACTGAGTCACGGATGTTATTCAGGAGGTCAGCGTGGCCCCGGGGGGGGGGGGCATTAATGTATATCACATCCATAGAAACATAACACTGACTGAGCAGCGCAGAAGGAGGTTTATGTTGCTTTTGTTTCTCTTATTTCTTATTCAAACGGATCAGTCGATATAATCAACGAGCAAAAGTTAGAAAAAAAGTGTAAAAATCAAGAGAAAGGAAGCTGAAGCACGGAGTGAAGGAAAGAATCAAGCGTCAGTGTGTTTATCAGCGTGTGTTTGCCTCTGGTGGAGCCCGACGACGTCCAGAGTGACACTCAGAGAGATCGACACCGACAGATGAAGACGGGCTGCGAGGATTTTCTGGGTCGTCGTCGGCCGCCTCCGCTCTCGTCTGGTTCTCCTCGTTTTGTCGCTGCTGCGAAGTTAACCGCAGCTGAACCTTCGGGGTGAGTGACATCGCTCATCATCGGCCTATCAGCACGAGCCATGTGACACACCGTGATGAACGCTGCCACCTCATTGGTGCTTCGGCTGTCTGTCAGCGAGCTGCCGTCAGCAGAATAGAACGTTTTTATCCTTTTATTACACACAAATGCTCTCATTTTGGTTCCTTTTTGATGGAGTTTCCCTGTGATTTATGCTCTCTGATATAAAAGCTGAAGCAAACAGCAACACTGTGAGCAGAAAGTCCCTGATAAGCACTCAGCAGAGTGAGGAAACCAGTTATTTACCAGTCTGAAGGAGCGCAACACGCTCAGCCCCTCCACGTCAGACAGGCCGAGCTCCATGAGGCTGAGGCAGACGATGATGCTGTCAAAGATGTTCCAGCCTGTCTGGAAGTAGTAGTATGGATCCAGAGCGATGATCTTCAACACCATCTCTGCTGTGAAGATCCCGGAGAACACCTGGCGCACAAAGACAAGCCCAGAGGTGTGAACAGACTGCAGATCACACATCAGCATGCGGCTGCAGAGTGTTTTACATAGATTACTATAGTACAGATTAGTTGGAAATACCCACTTATCATTATTATTTATTTACTGGATTTTCCTGGAAGGACATATCTGAACTTAACTCTGAGCTATGAAGCATTCAGGCAGAAAAAAGGCTCCAAACTCAAGGGATGAACCAGTGTTGTGTCGACACAGAACAGACAACTTAGCAAAGAAGCCATTTTAAACTGGATCTTTAGGCACTTTGTCACAAAGACACATCATTTGTTCCCATTTCTTTAGCTGCATCTATGAAAAACAGCAAAGAAAACACAGTTTGACAGACAGAAAATAGGATTTCTGCAGCAACAAGGTGATTCCCAAAGAGCTATTAGCTGAAAACTTGGCATATCTCAGCATGGTGTGCAGTGTGTCCTTAAAACATTTGAGGAAACTGGACAAGTGGAGGACAAAAGAAGAAGTGTCAGGCCTAAAAAACTATCTACAGCAGATCTACTTCTTTCATCTCATTCATCTCACGTTTTCTGGGGGAAACCCTGATCACGGTCGGGTTAGTTTCCTCTTCATGTCCCTTCTTCACCAAATTTGACCACTTTTTCCAGCTTTTTAGCCAAAGCTAACCGGGCAACAAAAGCAGCAGATTATAGTAATACAATCCTCACAAGATGGCCGCCCAGCCCGCAACCTGCCATGACTCATCTGCAAAATCTAATATTTCAAACTGTAAAGTAGGAAGAAAACATTCCATGTTTCCCGTCAACTAATAAAAACTGTTATGCTAACAGCTTCGGGGTCAGATGTGGGATGAAACCCACTCTTAAGAATTTAGTTCTTTAGTTCTTATTGATTAAAAGCAACAAAAACAAGAAAGTCCAATCAAATCAGGCGCAGAATATATCACAAGGTGGGACACTGGTCAGATTTAAAGTTGAATAATGAACATTAGCATCAAGAGGACGTGTTGTTTTATGTGTTAAAACAGAGCGGGAACACCTGAAGGCTCTGCTTCCAGAGACAGACAAATCCCCCTAACATACAGACACATTGAAATGTGTGCAAATACCTCAGGAAACAAACATAAGAAGTGGACACTTACAGGTAGGGACAGACACAGTCAGGTAAGGACACACACTCAAACCCACCAAGATACAAGAGCTAAATGAAGGGCAGAGTCCGCCAAAGGGTAGGACATTTCAGACTGGGTTAGGTTCACACGCACACATGCACACACGTGTCACCTCCTATAACTCCAGCTGAAGTGCACAAGTTCTTTAAAAGCCAACAGGAGTTCAGCTGCTGCAGCACACTGACCCGCTACGCTAGCATTAGCGCACGCTTGGGTTAGCATGCAGCCCAGAGTGTGTGGGCCAAATGCACGAAGATGTCAGCATGCTGCTGTTAGCCCCCCCCCCCCCCCCCCCCGTGCACAGGAGCAACACCACGACTTTGTGTTGATTTTACATCTTTTATTCAGTTCTTCTTTGTTAGCTGGCATCTTTTTTCTCTTTGCTGTCATTTTGCATTTCACAGAAGTTTGATTGTGTCTCTTTGTTGCTGCTTCGTCTCGTTTTAAGGTCACAGAAATTGTTTAAAGCCTCTCATTTTGGTTTTCTGCTTCTTGTACTCTTCGATCTTTCTTATCTTGTGTCTTTGCAGTCATTTTCTTTCCCTGGCTGTCATTTTGCATGCTGGATTTTTTGTGATGGACCTTCTCTGTCCTCCTGTGCTGCAGTACAGGGTTAAAGGGAGGATCCCCAGTTATTTTCCAGTCACCATAGACTATATCTCATCTAACTTCTGCCCATTCAGAGTAAACTCTGCCCCTATGGCAGCTGCGATAGGCTCCAGCCCCCCTGCAACCATGGGTATAGAAAACGGATGGATGGTGTGCTGCAAGTCTGTTTTTATTCTCCATGAGAAGGCAAAAACATGACCTGCTTAGAGCCAGTTGTTTTATTGGATGGCTCAGTTAGGGCTGCTCCCTAAAACTGAGCAGAAAAGCCACAATGTGCAAACACCACTGGCCTGTTTTTGGGTTTATTAAATATGGCAAACAGGGGTTTTCCCTTTGATGGAAAGATAAACGGCCAGAAATGAACACAGACCCTATTCTCCATCTCTTTTTGGCACCATTTCTCTCCTCTGGTCCTGTGACGGCCTTAATGTCCCCACTCAGAGCTAAAGTGGCCTTTTCCCCCTTTGTGACAACAGTTTCTGGTCAGTTCCTATAAATTGTGTGTTTCCAGGATCAAGATAAACTTTATTATCCCTTTGGGGTGATTTGCCCTGTAGCCTAGCAACACAACACAGACACAAGGTGAGAGAACAGCACGGTATCTGAGACACATAAAGGGCCAGTGGTGGGAGGAACAAATGAGAACTTAAGTCTGTTTGTTCTACATGGGAGCAGAGAATACCTCCTTCCTGAAGGCAGCAGCTGATTATCAGGAAACAGAGGGTGAGTGAAACCTCCCAGGATGCTCTCTGCCTTCTAACTTCACCCGAGGGAGCGAGATCCTTTAACTTAGCTGCTGATTTCAGAACAAACCTTCACTCTTTCTGGGCCTCTCGGAGCAAAATCAAATGAAATCCATGCAGGGAAGTGACTGTTTCGGACGTTTAACATCTAATTTGTGGACTCGTTCGGATCAGACAAACTTGTGAAAGCACTTTAAAAACCTACTAAAACCCCCTCTGCTCCTGTGGTTTGATCTCTTAAGCTTCTGAGGCTGCAGACCTCAGCGAGTCCACGGTTTGTTTATGGCTGCAGAAGCTTCCAGACTGAGGAGATCCTCGAGGTGACACCGGCTACGTGACACACGTGTGTTTGTTTGTCTGCCGGATGTGAGCGTGTCTCCCCACCAGAGTGCATGTGACTGAATATCTAAGCCTCTCACCCCCCAACAGAATGAGGGGGTTTGAGTTTTAACAGAGTGAGACATATTTAGTCTGTGTGTGTCGCAGCAGCATCACAGACTCTCCTCTTATCTGGGCTCATTAACTCTGCAGTGCGCTGATTAGCAACTCAACAATCACGCTGTTATTATTACCGACATCAGGAGAGATTCCTGCTCGCTCCATCAGCGACGCACACTTTCTAATGTGTGAGAATCGGCTGGGAAGAGACGCAGAATGAACTTTAAACAACTGAGAGGACGAGGAGCAGGAAGACGCTGCCCTGTGTGTTTCAGCCTCCTCCTGCCAGCGAAGCTGCTGCTAACGGCTTTATTTCTGACTAAAATGAAAGTCTGGAAAGTGCAGAACTGCTTCAGAATATCCTGTCAGTGTCGAAGTGAAAATGACTCAGATTCTCCGAACCGTTCAGTCTACTTCAGCCGGAGAAAAACAGGCCTCCCTGTCTTCAGAATCATCCAGCTGCAGGTGTTCCTGGTCTGGATCAGGGTCCATAAAGCTGCAAACAGTGGCGTCTGAGAAGCGTCTTTATCCGGTAAAACAGGGATGTCAGACTCCGGTCCTGGAGGGCTGCTGTCCTGCAGGTTTTAGATGTTTCCTGCTCCAACGCAGCTGATTCAGATCAATGCCTCATTAGCTGGTTTGTGCAGAATGAAACAATCTTTTGAAGAGATCCATTTAATCTGAATCAGGTGAGTTGAAGCAGGGAAACATCTAAAACCTGCAGGACAGCGGCCCTCCAGGACCGGAGTTTGACATCCCTGAGGTAGGATAACTGTTGCAGTGGCTCCCTCTCAGTTATCTCAGCTGAGGCCTGTGAACTGACTCAGAATCTTCTTTATGAAGGTACTCGCAGCCACAGGATCCCACGTGTCAGGACTCAGGTTTCTGAAAAGACTCGCTAACGAAGGACAACTCTGAGTGAGCCCTTTGAGCTCCTTAAGCCTCACACTTAAGGTGCTTTAAGGGAGTTAACTTACTGCGTGAGCGTTGGTTAAACTTAAGCTGTCAAATATTAGCAGCTGCAGCTGGCCTCCGACCAAAAGCAGCTGCAGCTGGCCTCCGACCAAAAGCAGCAGCAGCTGGCCTCCGACCAAAAGCAGCTGCAGCTGGCCTCCGACCAAAAGCAGCTGCAGCTGGCCTCCGACCAAAAGCAGCTGCAGCTGGCCTCCGACCAAAAGCAGCAGCAGCTGGCCTCCGACCAAAAGCAGCTGCAGCTGGCCTCCGACCAAAAGCAGCTGCAGCTGGCCTCCGACCAAAAGCAGCTGCAGCTGGCCTCCGACCAAAAGCAGCTGCAGCTGGCCTCCGACCAAAAGCAGCTGCAGCTGGCCTCCGACCAAAAGCAGCTGCAGCTGGCCTCCGACCAAAAGCAGCAGCAGCTGGCCTCCGACCAAAAGCAGCTGCAGCTGGCCTCCAACTAAAAGCAGCAGCAGCTGGCCTGCAGCTGGCCTCCAACCAAAAGCAGCTGCAGCTGGCCTCCAACCAAAAGCAGCTGCAGCTGGCCTCCAACCAAAAGCAGCTGCAGCTGGCCTCCAACCAAAAGCAGCTGCAGCTGGCCTCCGACCAAAAGCAGCTGCAGCTGGCCTCCAACCAAAAGCAGCTGCAGCTGGCCTCCGACCAAAAGCAGCTGCAGCTGGCCTGCAGCTGGCCTCCGACCAAAAGCAGCTGCAGCTGGCCTCCGACCAAAAGCAGCTGCAGCTGGCCTCCGACCAAAAGCAGCTGCAGCTGGCCTCCGACCAAAAGCAGCTGCAGCTGGCCTCCGACCAAAAGCAGCTGCAGCTGGCCTCCGACCAAAAGCAGCTGCAGCTGGCCTCCAACCAAAAGCAGCTGCAGCTGGCCTCCGACCAAAAGCAGCTGCAGCTGGCCTCCAACCAAAAGCAGCTGCAGCTGGCCTCCGACCAAAAGCAGCTGCAGCTGGCCTCCAACCAAAAGCAGCTGCAGCTGGCCTCCGACCAAAAGCAGCTGCAGCTGGCCTCCGACCAAAAGCAGCTGCAGCTGGCCTCCGACCAAAAGCAGCTGCAGCTGGCCTCCGACCAAAAGCAGCTGCAGCTGGCCTCCGACCAAAAGCAGCTGCAGCTGGCCTCCGACCAAAAGCAGCAGCAGCTGGCCTCCGTCCAAAAGCAGCTGCAGCTGGCCTCCGACCAAAAGCAGCTGCAGCTGGCCTCCAACCAAAAGCAGCTGCAGCTGGCCTCCGACCAAAAGCAGCAGCAGCTGGCCTCCGACCAAAAGCAGCTGCAGCTGGCCTCCGACCAAAAGCAGCTGCAGCTGGCCTCCAACCAAAAGCAGCTGCAGCTGGCCTCCGACCAAAAGCAGCTGCAGCTGGCCTCCAACCAAAAGCAGCTGCAGCTGGCCTCCGACCAAAAGCAGCAGCAGCTGGCCTCCGACCAAAAGCAGCTGCAGCTGGCCTCCGACCAAAAGCAGCAGCAGCTGGCCTCCAACCAAAAGCAGCTGCAGCTGGCCTCCGACCAAAAGCAGCTGCAGCTGGCCTCCAACCAAAAGCAGCTGCAGCTGGCCTCCGACCAAAAGCAGCAGCAGCTGGCCTCCAACCAAAAGCAGCTGCAGCTGGCCTCCAACCAAAAGCAGCTGCAGCTGGCCTCCTACCAAAAGCAGCTGCAGCTGGCCTCCGACCAAAAGCAGCTGCAGCTGGCCTCCGACCAAAAGCAGCAGCAGCTGGCCTCCAACCAAAAGCAGCTGCAGCTGGCCTCCAACCAAAAGCAGCTGCAGCTGGCCTCCTACCAAAAGCAGCTGCAGCTGGCCTCCGACCAAAAGCAGCTGCAGCTGGCCTCCAACCAAAAGCAGCTGCAGCTGGCCTCCGACCAAAAGCAGCAGCAGCTGGCCTCCGACCAAAAGCAGCAGCAGCTGGCCTCCAACCAAAAGCAGCTGCAGCTGGCCTCCAACCAAAAGCAGCTGCAGCTGGCCTCCGACCAAAAGCAGCTGCAGCAGGCCTCCGACCAAAAGCAGCT
Source organism: Leuresthes tenuis (assembly GCF_036924035.1). NCBI lineage: Eukaryota > Metazoa > Chordata > Actinopteri > Atheriniformes > Atherinopsidae > Leuresthes > Leuresthes tenuis. The sequence continues at coordinate 2,497,710 of NW_027325378.1, read as the reverse complement.
GCAGCTGGCCTCCAACCAAAAGCAGCTGCAGCTGGCCTCCGACCAAAAGCAGCAGCAGCTGGCCTCCAACCAAAAGCAGCAGCAGCAGGCCTCCGACCAAAAGCAGCTGCAGCTGGCCTCCAACCAAAAGCAGCTGCAGCTGGCCTCCGACCAAAAGCAGCAGCAGCTGGCCTCCGACCAAAAGCAGCTGCAGCAGCACGTGGATCATTTTATGTAATGCTTTTAAACTTCAGCAAAAGGAGACGTTGGGCTCATTTCCATAAGATGTTTCTTAATGAGCTCCCTCCGGATGGTGGAGCTCCTCCCCCTATCTCTAAGGCTGAGCCCCGCCCCCCTCTGAAGGAAACCACGACCTCCTTCTTTGGGTCAGAACCCAGATCTGTGAGCTCAGGTGAGGGTTGGAACAAAGATGGAGCAGGAACCTGAAAGCTTCTCCTTCCGGCTCAGCTTCACCAAACGGACCGGAGCAGCGCCCTCATTACTGCTGACGAAGCCCCGATCCGTCTGTCCATCTCTGATCCAACTCACCATCACTGAGAACCAGGTCCAGAGATGCTTGACCTCTGACCCGGAGGCTTTACTCCACCCTCTTCCCCTCAACTTCTAGAAACTTACAGATTCTTTCTTTACTAAGAACAAAACACACGCTGCTGCATGTTGGAGACCATCTCGGTGTGCGTTTAGGCAAATCTGGCCCAGATCCAGGACTGAGGTTCAGACCCGGTCCAGACCCGGTTCAGACCCGGTTCAGACCCGGTCATGTTGGCGAGAGCTCGGAGATGTCTGCAGGTCCACACTCACTTCTGATGTGTGCGTCTGCAGAGGCTAAGTCTCGGATTCAAAGACGGAGGGATGAAAAAGTAGTCTGGCCAGCAATTACATCAGGGTGTGTGTGTGTGTGTGTGTGTGTGCCGCTGGCTCACAAACAGGGGAAGTCCACATCAGCACTCACTAATAACAGTAACATCAGCAGAGAGAGGATGTCATGGACTCAGTGTGTGTGTGTGTGTGTGTGTGACCCGTGATTATTTTTGTCACAACCAGGCAGATGTAATGAGTAAGCACCAGGACACACACACACAAACACACACTGATGCACACACACACACACACACACACACACACACACTGATGCACACACACACACTGATGCACACACACACACACACACTGATGCACACAAACACACACACTGATGCAGACACACACACTGATGCACACACACAAAGACACACAAAGACACACACGATGACTGGCGGCTTTCGGCTGATCGGAGCAGTTTCAGTCCAAGCAGATTCCATTATAATAAAGAGCTTATCTAATTTATTCTTCCTGATTCTGAGCTACTCTCACTGAAAATATTCAAAGGAACTCACTTCCGAGGGATTTTATTCAGCAACTCTGCCCCAGAGCTCCTGAGCAAGGACAGCAGCACGCTGACCACATCAGATCAGGTAAAACACACACACTAAAACTCTCAGTTTTCACCCACTACTGACGGTTTAACTGGAGGAATTAGATACTTTTCATCAAAGATTTCCTGAGATTTCACCCACGAAAAGGTCCACAAGGTGTCCAACTCCAACTGCTTTCCAACCCTTTGTACCGGCTCATCACATGACCTCTGCGACCCCGACGCATCGCTGTGGCAACGCAGAAAAGCCCCTAAACATCATGTTTTCCAGCAGTAGAGGGATAGAAGTCAAAATAAAGACTGATTTAATGGGGAAGAATGAATCTGAACAATTCTATCAAGGTCGGACTCAAACACCTGTTAAATACGCCTGTTCTGCTCTGTTTTATGTGTCCAAAAGTCAGCTTTTCTGTCCCAGATTCTGGTCAGAATCACCTTTTCTTCTCTACCTTTTACCTGATCCACTTTAACTCAAATTTCTGTACTTTTTTTCATTTTTCTGTGCACTTTCTGAACAGGAAATCAGTTTCAATCAACGTGACGGTGATGACATTTAGAGATGAAGGTTCCTCGCCGTATCCCCAGCAGACGTAAAGATGAGGAGGGAGACTCTCCAGAAACAGAGCTTTTCTTCTCCTTTTTAAACTAACGCCACGTGTTTATCCGTCTATCTCTACCATTTCTGTTCTTTTACAGCCTCTGAGCAACACAGATGTCTGCTGACCAACTTCCCTGGTTGCCAGGGTGACGGCTTCTGCTCACGTGATTGGTTGTGTGTGACGACACCTTTTCAGACTCCCAGGAAAGGCGAAGCGCTCTGTGTGCAGATCTTTCTCTCTAAAACAACACGAGGCGGACACAGCTGCCAAACTTGGTGGATCTTCCACATGGTGAGCCTCCCGTAACGGAGAAAGGTCACGTACGCCCGGGAGAGGTCGTGGCCTCGCTGCGCAGCTCTGGGGATAAACCCTTCACCAAATGCTCGCTGTTGTTTAGATCTGTCACGGTTTATTTTTCGTTCCATGTCTCATCATTTCCTGTTTTATTTTGAAAAACCACCGACCTTCTCCTCTTGTTCCAGGTAACTTCCCCTTCCTCCCGTGTCAAGCGTCTGATTGTCTTCCCTGATTCCCAAAGTGTTTCCACCTGTTCCCCTTTGGTCCCTCATGTGTTCAAACAGTCTGTTTCTCTTGTCTTGTGCCAGTATTTTGTCTCCTTTTGAGCTTCATTACCAGCCACCTGCCTCGTCTTGTCTTGAACCCACAGATTCCACGAGCCTGCAGCGAGCGACTCTCCTGCAGTGCCGACTTGCTTAGTTATTTATTGTTACGGTAAGTTTTCATAGCTTTGTTTTTCCTCCGTTTTCACGGAGTGATTTTTCGTTATTATTCCTAGTCGCCTCCGTTAAAGAAGAGCTTTTAGTTAAAGTTAAAGTTTCATAGAGCCTCTGTTTTATTAAGAGTGCGTCTTTGTTTTATTCCGCCTCATTTCGAGAGTCTTTGCTTTGTTTAGTTTTCATAGCTTTTCTGTTTTCCTCCCAGTTCGGAGAGATTTTATGTTTAACTTTCATATCTGCGCTCCTCCTCCACCTTAGATACAGAGGAGAGCGTTTAGGATCTTCAGCCAGTTTCTTTGGCGCTGCGGGAGATCGCCCTGCAGTGCCGTGTTCTGTCCTGTGTTTGATCATTTAAATAAACTCCTGAGTCCCTCTGGTAACTGACAAGATCTTCACACATGTGGAAATATTGATACGTGAAACTCTGAGAGCAAAGCTGGACAGCACACAGCAACAAGCAGTGAAAGCATTAGCTGACATCGATTCTGTCAGCAGTGTCCTGACACGATCCCTCACAAACCCGCTTACATAACACACAGATGCAGCAGAGCCCCCCCCCCCCTCAGAAAGGCTGGTTAAATGCTATGTAAACATCTGCGAGGATTAGAGCTTTTATCCCGTGAGGAACTTCAGCCTGCAGAGGAATCCTGGTGACACCAGTCAGCCTTTATCCCACACTTCAGCAGCTCCCAACTCCATCGGAAGAAGTTTGGACTGTTTACGCTGCAAAAGTGCACGGCTGCATCAAACCGGAGCTGAGGCGACAGCATTAGGGGGACATTATGTAACCTGTTGACAGCGTGACGTCCCTCTGGGTTGATGCTGATGCTGACAAACAGTCGACCAGGTGACCTCGCTGCATACATCTGATCAATTACTTCTCCGGCCTGAGAGAATAAGAGACCTGCATATTTTTACATCACCCAAATTAGTCGTTTAATGAGGTATTATCTATTAAAATATCTCCAAAAAGTTTAATCTGTGCCTACAGATCACTCTGGAATCCATTCTTTCCACCCTGGAAGCTGATTTAAATGAATAATTCATCTGAAATCACCTGGACTGTGATGAAATCTGGGTCTCCTTGTCTGTCATTTGTTGAATTAACTGAATTCTGACAGCTTTTGCTCAGTATTCCCAGAAGTAACGGGTGGTAAGGCTCAAACTCAGTGCAGGTAATGCTCCAACAGAGACCCGTGTTCGGGCCCGGTCCCGGGGTTTGCTATTTTAAACTTTATTAGCATTCTGCTTCCCACGCAGCTGCCTGCAGCCTGCGCTGCGGACATCTGACATGGTGTGAGAGTATGAGTGTGCACAGGTGTGATCAACATGGTGACTTTGGCTGAGGGCCTTTCACACCTCAGGTGAACCAATTACCATACAGCATCAGCCCATCAGCGCCCGTCAGCTCGCGTCCGCGGGGTCAGGCGCTGCAGTTAGTCACGCTGCGCTGAAGCTATCCGACCCGTTTCTGTCGGCTCGGATACTGAAACCCACCTCTCTTCTCCACACAAGGACAAAGAAAAACACGCTTAGTTTTCTTCTAGAAAAGCAAACAAATCAGTGTCTGCTTTTCCTCTCCGAGTCCCGCGGGTATTAAGAAGCTTTATGGGAACCTCACGTGTCCACAGGGGGTTTCCAAATGTGTCGCGCTCTTTGTCACTTCAGCAAAATGTCACAGCCCCCTCAACTCGCCTGAAGTTAGTTTGTTGTTGCCCACACATGTTGGACAAACAGCTGGTGAGGAGCTTTCTCCCACTCTGAGGGAAGCTTTTCAAACCAAAAACAGATTTAATCTAATTCTATGAAACCAACCAGGTGCACAAACCCTCTTCACATGAGACTGATGTTCTACCACTTCCTCCAATCACATCTGTCCTTTTACTGAAGCTACCTCTACAGCAGGGATGTCCAAAGCCGGTCCTTTAGTGCCGCTGTCCTGCAGGTTTTATGTTTCCCTGCTTCGACACACCTGATCCTGATCCAAAACGGACTCTACCCTCCTCACGGACCTCCTGCTGCCCTTAAACGGTGACAAATGAGTCATTTTAAAGGATTTTGGACTTGATTTTATCATGACAGATCATCAGGGTTCTAAACTGGCTCAGGATCCGGGCTTTTGATGGTTGAAACAGTCGTAAAATGGGAGGATTTGCTACAGATATGTCTAAAATATCTCATATATGCAGCAAAGACAGCATGGACAATCTGTTTTAAAGGGGGCTTTGTTCATCACAGGCAGCCTTTATGGGTAGATTTCAGATCAAATACCTTCAGACCCCATCAACAGAGACCGCTGAAGAGTCCACTGGGGTTCAAAGACCCGCTCTTACCAGATTTCCGATGCTCAGCATGCCGTTGAACTCGTCCGTCATGGGGTAGTGCTCCATGGCCATGAAGAGCGTGTTCAGGACGATGCAGACGGTGATGGCGAGGTCCAGGAACGGGTCCATTACCATGATCTTCATCAGCTGCTTCACCCTCAGCCAGCAGGGGCTGCACTCCCACACCAGGAAGCGGTGGGCGAAGACGTACCAGCAGGGGTGGCACTTCTTATTGGCCTCTTCCAGTTCTGCAGCACAAATCAAAGCAGACCCCGGGTCAGTTCCAGCACAGCCTCGCTATCTCGTGCATGTGCAAATCCTGTTGTGGTCGCCCACTTTCCTGATCACACTACTTTCAACCGATCAATATTTGGCTTCACAGCGCTGGTGGGTTTTTGGAAGCCGTGTGTCGGCTGAATGGAAACTAAAGTGCTCCAATAAATCAGTTATTACACAAATACCTTCTAATCTTTAGGTGTTTTGGTGCCTTAACTGAGACAGAAGCAACATATATCTATTCTTGTAGAAAAATACACACATTCCTGCAGTTTTCAGGGCTTTTACTCAGTTTTACTCAGTTTTCTATAATGAAATTGCTCCCCAGTGCTGAAATGCATGCTGATCCATGAACGTTGTGCCCCCATTAAACCTCTCAAGTGTTTTATAATCATGGTTTTACTTACTTTTACTGAAATAATACCGCCTGCACACATTTACAGAGCTCACTCTCACACCTGCTGTGCGGCTGGCGTCCAGCAGAATAAATAAACTAAGGAGTCTGATTATCTCTGGGAGTCTTGGTGTGGTGAGAACGGGCTTCAGGACGTGTTGTAGCCTACGGGGCTGGTCTCTGGGAGGCAGGAGCTGCATTAAAGAAGCTTTTTAAATAAATAAACATGCTACTTTTGGCATAAATGAAGGGAGGCTGGTCTCATCCTTGATCTTTGTCCTCCTCTACTTTTAATGCTGAACTTTAAAGGGTAGAAAAATCTTGTATTTGCTGTGTAACACTTCCTGTTTCAGCATTAAACTGAAGCTAAACTACTCTTTACCTCCTGTTAATGCGACTCAAAGGGCTGTCAGACTGAAACTTATAATTACACCGTAAATTACACGTTCTTTCTGATGCTGCAGAGCTCCTCTGGTGAAGGAGGAGGGAGTGAAGCGGGCCCAGATGGATTGTTGTGGACAGCAGTGGGTTTTTATATTTTCCTGTATAATGATCTGTTCTCTAAGAGCAGCGACCGCCGAGGGGAGAGTCTGTGACTCAGCAGACCGAACACACACTCGTTTAACACAGACCCCAAAATGTAGCACATAAATATCATTAAACACACACTCAGGAAGCGGCTCTCGCTGTTAATGAGGGGGACCGGGACGGCCGCCCTTTCTTACGCTCTGTCGCAAACAAAGTGGCGTTCCCCTGGCGATGGCGACAAACACAGACCCGGTTACACGGTCGCACACAAAGGAACCAAAGCGGAACCAAAGCGGCGCTGTGCAGGTTGTCAGTCCCGTGGAAATCGAGTGAAATCAGCGGCTGAAAGGAAACCGTCATTAAGACATTTCCTCACCTGCCCTGCTGGCGGTTGACGGTTTGGTCTGTCTTTGGAAGACATTTTGGTTCAAACATGAAAAAGAGGGAGCGTTTACTTCTTTTCGCCTCACGGCTGAACGCTGATGGGACAAACATCTGCATTTTAATCAGATGTAACTCAGACTGAGGCCTCTGATTAGAGCGATCATCGGAGAATAAAATGTCTTTGCAGCGGGTTTGGAGAGCAGCTGTCGTCACAAACAACCAGATAAATGATGGCATGAAGATATAATCTGAGTTCTTTTTAGATTCTTCTGAATTCTCTGATACCGCTGACGATGTTTTTCTTGTTGGTTCTGTTGTTCTCAGTCCTGCTAATGAACTCATCTCCTTCTGAGCATGTTGTTTATTGCTCTGTAAAGAACTTTGAGTGACCAACAAGACTAGATAAGAGCTTTAAAACACAAGTCCTGAGTCCTGACTCTGTGCTACCCATCATTCTCTGTCCTTTGGAGTTCCTCAGGGATCCATTCTTGGACCTCTTTCCTTTTGTTTGTCCATGCTGCCTGGTCCTAAAGTTCAAGTGTATTTTCTCGTTGCTGTGCTGGTTTTACACAGCTTTAGACATCTCTCAGATTACATCATCATTAATTAACATCATTTATGTCATTAACTCGTGTTTCTCTCCCAGCAGGTATCCCCGGTCTGGTGTTTTTGTGCAGATGGCTGCCTGTCCTTGTCCTGGTTCTGGTTCTGATTCTGCTGGACATTTTTTCCAGGAATGCTCAGGAAGGACTGATGTGAATTAATTTAATTGAATTATAATTCTAAAGAAAAAACTTTAATCTTAAATGTATTAATCTGTCATTTTAAAACTTAGTTTTTCAGACAAATTCCTCTGAAAACCTGCAACAATTAATCTCTCAAACCTTTAAAAAGTGTCATGAAAAGGAAGCTGATGGAACCCAAGGAGAAACACGACTTTCACCGCCTCAGATTCTACATTTGGTTCTGTTTTCTAAGTACAGTGAAGTCGGTGAAGACACCGGAAATCATTTCTCTGGACGTGTTCTTGCTGAATTAAGGTTTAAATTAAACAAGAAACAGGTTTAACCTATGGCGTAACCACGCATTCTTTGGGGGGGTCGTGTCCCCCCCCCCCAATATTGAGAAAATACCAACCTGTCCCCCCCAATATACAGAAGAAAATATGTAAAATGCATGTTCTCCTTTTATGAACCCTGTCAAGGGATCGGTCTCTTGTTATGTCTTATTTATTTTCAGTGTATTTCCGTGTGTTACCGTGGTAACGGCTGCGCCGCCGTCTCAGCAGCGGCTCTCCTTATCTTTACGTTGGACTTCTACTTTTGACGGAGCAGATTGTACCAGAACAGGAAATCCAACACAGAATCAACAAAATAAACTTCCGCCCCCTTTCAAAATAAAACAACTTAAAACAAAAATAACATTAGACTATTAGACTTTTCATTGTTAATGCACATTTTGAGACATTGACACAATAGAAATGAACCTGGACTTAAAAGTCCTCGGCACATTTTTTGTTAAAGGAAAAGTCTGTAATTTGTTACATCATTAGTTGTCCTTATTAAAATATTTCCATAAACAGGCTTTGGGTATTTGGTCGTTTTCCATTGGAAGCTGTCCTATTTGCTACAGAACTACTGGAAGAGCATAATTGTAATTGGTAGGTGTGTTTAAGGTCAGTAAACAGTAAGCAACTAACCAAAACAAAGTGGGGGGGCAGTCACTGTCTCGGAGAAATTACACTATTCCTTTAGATGTGAACTTACATGGTCAATGTAGTCCTCTAAACTATGTTCTAAATGTCCAATTTTTCATATATAAATAAAGAATTGTAGATAATGCACTCAACAATGTTGTTTTTCTTGGACCCCCCCAATGTCTAAACCATGGTTACGCCCTTGGGTTTAACCCTTTATTCCGCTTCAGAAAACATTCTGGAAAAGGAGTTTGTAGATTTGAATTTGGTTAAACTGTGGAGCAGATAAAGAATCGAGGAGGGTTGCATTAAAAGTGTTTTTGTGGCAGCTTGTTTGTGTTGCTCCTCACCTTCCATGGCGTCTGTGAGGTAGCTGGCAGCACTCAGCGCCCTCCCCCTGCGCTCCGAGTCCTGTGTGGGCGAAGGCCGAGGCAGCAGCATGGTGCTGAGCTCTGTGGTGGATGTGGGGACCTGAGAGACGCACAGAGAAGCATTTACTGGTGGATGGATCGATGTGTACATCGCATCCATCACCGGCATCATCATTCTGCAGCAGGACAAGGAGCCAGAGTCAAAAACCTTCAACTTTCAACCTTTCAATGTCTCCAAATGCTGAATCTCATTTATTTCTTCCCCTCTTCTGCTGCATCGTGGCAGAACACACACATTTGCACAGGTCGGGTCAAACTAGGTGCTGAGATGTCTTTGTTTGAGTGTGTTTCATGTCACCGCGGCAACAGATAAGCAGATGTTCAGTGAATGGCTGAAATCACTGTGGCCCTGCTGTGCATGCATGCAGTTCAGTCCTCACTAAAAGACCTGCCGGGTGGTTTTCAGATCAGCCGAACCTGAAAAACATCCATCTGACTCTAAATCAGCTGATCCTTTAAATCCCAGAACAGCGACCCAGCTGTCCGCCTCCAGTTCTCTGAGCTGTGGCCAAAAGGCGTCTGCAGCTGATCATGATGTAGCTCCACTGTCCAAATGTACCACTACGGTGCTACATTTGGCTCAAAATCGTGCACGTGACATGCTCTTTTTGTGTTTCCCTCAAACATGCCCAGCGAGCACAGGCCTGTGACGTCTTTCCAGCTGTTCGATGGTCTTATTAAATGGTATTTAGAGACTTTAGAGGCATTTTTGGCTGAATGTTATTAAAAAGTCAATAAAAGTACATTTAATTTGATGTACAAACAGGAAGCCATTGACTCGTTACTAGTACTGTGGCCTCCGTCTAATTACTGCAACAACCATCAAACAACGGTTAAATCTGCTTTTTTACCATTTCCTGTCACCATTGGTGCTCGAAGGAGGACCAAAAACAGGACTTAAGAGGCGGGAAAAGACTGATAAACATGTCTAACCAAAACAAAACCAAAGCATGTCGTCCAGAAACATCCAAATTAGCTGAGAAACCAGCTCTAAAGCCAAAAGTCTGTTTCCTGCCGTCACAGCTGGACTGAGCCTGGACAAGATAACATCCAATCAGACCAGGAGAGACACTAAGCCCCGCCTCCAAAGTCTCCAAAGTCCAGCTGACTGGCTGTGAGCACAAAAGCAGAGTCTAATGTGCACTCATTCTCACATGCACACCTGTGCTTCTGAAGCTGATCAAACGCATGCTTTTCAGGTTTTTGACGAGTCTTTCCAGCTGTTCGATGGTCTCGTTAAATGGTATTTAGCGACTTAGAGGCATTTTTTGACTGAATGTTATTAAAAAGTCAATAAAAGTACAACAGTCCTTTAATTTGATTGGTTTAGAAAGCACACCTGTGCTTCTGAAGCTGATCAAACGCATGGTTTTCAGGTCTTTCCAGCTGTTCGATGGTCTCGTTAAATGGTATTTAGAGACTTTTTTGACTGAATGTTATTAAAAAGTCAATAAAAGTACAACAGTCCTTTAATTTGATTGGTTTAGAAAGCACACCTGTGCTTCAGATGCTGATCAAACGCATGGTTTTCAGGTTTTTAGAGATGTTCAGTTACGGTTTAGTGCTTTTATTCACGTATTAAAGATCTTCTTCTGAAATAACGTGGGTTTGAAAGCCCAGTTTCTGCTCCTGCTCAGGTGTGATTGCGCAACACTTCCTGGTGGCTGTCCCTCCAATGAGACGTGACGCATTGGCCTGAAGGTCGCCGCCCACAACGCCGCCCACATCCTGTCTGTGCGCCAGCCAGGGAAGCACCAGGGAAACACACGCACTCCAGCAGCAGCCGGCCGTGCACTAATCCAGCTTCCTCTGGCTGCTGCGCGTTGCCACGGCGACGTTTCCGTGACAATAAAGCGTGTGCTCGCTCTGTCCTCCTCCCACTCGTGTCTGCATCGGTCTGAGCAGCAGGACGACAGGTCCGTGCTCTTCATGGGCGACAGGAGGCAGAAACACTTTGTGTCAAAACATGAAACTATGAACCGAACTCGGAGCAGCTGGAAACTCCCACACGGCGCCCGCGGCTTCCATTCAAAGGGCCACATTTATCAAAAAACACCTTTTCTACAAAGACTGCACCGGAGGTTCGCTTTTATTTGTAACAGCAGCGATCAAAGTGGGAAAAAATGCCTCGATCAGACAGGAGATCGCTTGGTTTCCGCCTCTCTGTGAGGACATGATGGCAGGAACCAGCTTCAGCTGCTTTATTACGAGTTGTTCTGCGTTAAAAATACTGTTTAATACTGTTAAATGTGTGTTAAATACTGTATTTGTTTTAGGCTTCTACAGTTTGAGCATCTTAGAAAAGGAACATCTGATGTATGAGTTCAGGGTTTAAAGATATATTCAGCTGCCCTCCAGTTTTCTAAAGAGAAAACATGGCTCCTCGCTCTGGTAACCGAGTCATTTCTCACTTTCTGCGATACCAGCTGCATCATTCTGAGCCGAGAAGTCCAACTCGTTTCATTTACTTCTGAGGCTAAAGCCGAGGCAGCTCCACACCTGTCATGATTCATGTCTGAGCTGAAGGTGGAGGACGACCAAGACGCTGAAAACTGACCGAAAAGCGCCGCCGAGGCCACAAACGAAACTGGAGAAGGACGAGCACGACGGCAACAAACGACACGATGTGAACAGGAAGTAAACACAAACTCTACAAAATAAAACAGGAAGCAAAGAAAACCAGGAACCCAAAAGAGAGAGTTGAGAGTTGGGAACTAACCCTGGTTCCCACTCTCTGTAATACGCTGCATATCTCATGATCTTATGATTAAAAGGTGCCTTCCTCTCCTGGTGTCCCTCAGCTACTTCTTTTTGTTCCAACTTCTCCTTCTTACATAACAGCGAAGGTCTGCTGGGCAGCTTGTGAGCCGGTGGAAGTGACTGAACAGCTCCAGGCACGGAGCTGCTGTGTTTGTCCTCATGATGCTTTAACCTGCTGCCGAAGAGGGAAGAAAGACAAACTGCACAGAAAAGTTCAGGATAAAAGTAGCTGTGTGCCTGTCAGCTGCTGCAGGTTTCATAACCGGGGGCTCACACCAAAAGAGTCGTGAGGGGCTGTGGTCGCTTCTGCCGCCGGAAGAGGCCAAAGGGGCGGGGCTTATATGTATAGCAACTAGCAGATATATATAATAATCCATCCATACATCGGTTCCCTCTTTCATCATGGATCGTACTCTGGGCCTTCTTTGTGTTTCTTTGTGTTTGCACTCTGCCGTTTTCCGCTTTTTTCCATCTTTTTTCCGCTTTTTTCGACCTTTTTTCCGCCTTTTTTCCACCTTTTTTCTGCCTTTTTTCCACCTTTTTTTCTGCCTTTTTTCCGCCTTTTTTTCAATTTTTTTCTGCCTTTTTTCCACCTTTTTTCCGCCTTTTTTCCGCCTTTTTTCCACCTTTTTTCCGCCTTTTTTCCACCTTTTTTCTGCCTTTTTTCCACCTTTTTTTCTGCCTTTTTTCCGCCTTTTTTTCTGCCTTTTTTCCGCCTTTTTTTCAAATTTTTTCCGCCTTTTTTCCGCCTTTTTTCCGCCTTTTTTCCACCTTTTTTCCGCCTTTTTTCCACCTTTTTTCTGCTTTTTTTTCACCTTTTTCCGCCTTTTTCCCACCTTTTTTCCGCCTTTTTTTCCACCTTTTTTCCAGCCTTTTTTTCACATTTTTTCTGCCTTTTTTTCGAATTTTTTCCACCTTTTTTTCCGCCTTTTTTCCACCTTCAGAACCCAGATCGGCCCTAATTGGCTGTCTACAGTCTCTTACAGGAAGTAAGCGGACGCACTCCGATCAACGGTAAACACGGTGGATAGAAGAGGCTCGCTGAGCATTTGGAAGATCAGGACATCGTAGATGGTTCCAAGCATCATGTTGCAACACTGGTGGTTAGATCTCAGCCCCCCCCGCCGGCCACCTGCAGAATGCAGCTTGTGTAACGTTCATTTCTGAGGATGCGTGAGTCGACCAATGAACCAACCGATGAACGTGCTTAACAGCAGGTGTATTTCCAACCTGACCGGGGGCTCACAACCCGCCGCTTCTACTTCTTCTGCCGCCAGAAGCGGCCAAAGGGGCGGGGCTTATATGTATAGCAACTAGCAGATATTTATAATAATCCATCCATACATCGGTTCCCTCTTTCACCATGGATCGTACTCTGGGCCTTCTTTCTGTTTCTTTGTGTTTGCGCTCTGCCATTTTCTGCTTTTTTCCACCTTTTTTTCCGCTTTTTTCCACCTTTTTTCCGCCTTTTTTCCACCTTTTTTCTGCCTTTTTTCCACCTTTTTTTCTGCCTTTTTTCCGCCTTTTTTTCTGCCTTTTTTCCGCCTTTTTTTCAAATTTTTTCCGCCTTTTTTCCGCCTTTTTTCCGCCTTTTTTCCACCTTTTTTCCGCCTTTTTTCCACCTTTTTTCTGCTTTTTTTTTCACCTTTTTCCGCCTTTTTCCCACCTTTTTTCCGCCTTTTTTTCCACCTTTTTTCCAGCCTTTTTTTCACATTTTTTCTGCCTTTTTTTCGAATTTTTTCCACCTTTTTTTCCGCCTTTTTTCCACCTTCAGAACCCAGATCGGCCCTAATTGGCTGTCTACAGTCTCTTACAGGAAGTAAGCGGACGCACTCCGATCAACGGTAAACACGGTGGATAGAAGAGGCTCGCTGAGCATTTGGAAGATCAGGACATCGTAGATGGTTCCAAGCATCATGTTGCAACACTGGTGGTTAGATCTCAGCCCCCCCCGCCGGCCACCTGCAGAATGCAGCTTGTGTAACGTTCATTTCTGAGGATGCGTGAGTCGACCAATGAACCAACCGATGAACGTGCTTAACAGCAGGTGTATTTCCAACCTGACCGGGGGCTCACAACCCGCCGCTTCTACTTCTTCTGCCGCCAGAAGCGGCCAAAGGGGCGGGGCTTATATGTATAGCAACTAGCAGATATTTATAATAATCCATCCATACATCGGTTCCCTCTTTCACCATGGATCGTACTCTGGGCCTTCTTTCTGTTTCTTTGTGTTTGCGCTCTGCCATTTTCTGCTTTTTTCCACCTTTTTTTCCGCTTTTTTCCACCTTTTTTCCGCCTTTTTTCCACCTTTTTTCTGCCTTTTTTCCACCTTTTTTTCTGCCTTTTTTCCGCCTTTTTTTCTGCCTTTTTTCCGCCTTTTTTTCAAATTTTTTCCGCCTTTTTTCCGCCTTTTTTCCGCCTTTTTTCCACCTTTTTTCCGCCTTTTTTCCACCTTTTTTCTGCTTTTTTTTTCACCTTTTTCCGCCTTTTTCCCACCTTTTTTCCGCCTTTTTTTCCACCTTTTTTCCAGCCTTTTTTTCACATTTTTTCTGCCTTTTTTTCGAATTTTTTCCACCTTTTTTTCCGCCTTTTTTCCACCTTCAGAACCCAGATCGGCCCTAATTGGCTGTCTACAGTCTCTTACAGGAAGTAAGCGGACGCACTCCGATCAACGGTAAACACGGTGGATAGAAGAGGCTCGCTGAGCATTTGGAAGATCAGGACATCGTAGATGGTTCCAAGCATCATGTTGCAACACTGGTGGTTAGATCTCAGCCCCCCCCGCCGGCCACCTGCAGAATGCAGCTTGTGTAACGTTCATTTCTGAGGATGCGTGAGTCGACCAATGAACCAACCGATGAACGTGCTTAACAGCAGGTGTATTTCCAACCTGACCGGGGGCTCACAACCCGCCGCTTCTACTTCTTCTGCCGCCAGAAGCGGCCAAAGGGGCGGGGCTTATATGTATAGCAACTAGCAGATATTTATAATAATCCATCCATACATCGGTTCCCTCTTTCACCATGGATCCTACTCTGGGCCTTCTTTCTGTTTCTTTGTGTTTGCGCTCTGCCATTTTCTGCTTTTTTCCACCTTTTTTTCCGCTTTTTTCCACCTTTTTTCCGCCTTTGGAATCCAGATCGGCCCTAATTGGCTGTCGTCGCATCGCATCACTGCTCATTTGCATAAAGTTGAGCCTTTCTCAACTCTTGAAGCTCATGAAGCTCACAACGCCGGCCGCTCATCGACGGCAGCTTACATTGAAAATGAACGGCAAGCTCAGAAAACACGATAAATCCCTTTAAACATGCAGTTAAGTCTTTGGATGGGCTGGAAACCAAAGCTCTAACCTGAAATATTTTCAAGGACATCCTGCAAAGACGCCCACTGATGAGCTCTGAATGTTTTCTTTGAAAGACTCTGACAGAAGAGAAACCGGATCCAGCATTCAACTTTTTTAATTCGACTCCATCCAATTAGTTTTCTTCCCTCGACTCTGACCTTCTTGGTCCTGATCAATACTCCTCCTGATAATGTGATTAGAGATAATACAGAAAACAGTGTCCTTATTTACTGAAACACAGAGGAAGTGAGCGAGAAACTAAGTGAACCCCTGATCCAGCAGCTTGCAGCAGCAGCTTCAGCTGTCAGCCTCTTTTCAGACTTTTCAGACTCTCCAAACTCCAAGATGGCCTCACATCTGACTCTAGAATACTTTGGTATCCAGAGGAGTTCATGGTGGACTCAATGACTGCAAGGTGCCCAGGTCCTGTGGCTGCAGAACCAGCCCAGATCATCAGCCCTCCACCACCGTGCTTGACAGCTGGTATGAGGTGTTTGTGCTGATCTGCTGTGTTTGGTTTCCTCCAAACGTGCTGCTGTGCATTAGGACCAAACATCTCCACTTTGCTCTGGTCTGTCCAAAGGACATTGTTCCAGAAGTCTTGAGCTTTGTTCAGATGCAGCTTTGCAAACCTAAGCTGTGCTGCCATGTTCTTTTTAGAGAGAAGAGGCTTTCTCCTGCAGCCCTTCCAAACAAGCCATCCTTGTTCAGCCTTTTTCTAACTGTGCTGTCATGACCTTTAACCTTTAACATGCTAACTGAGGCCTGTAGAGTCTGAGATGTAGCTCTGGGCTTTTTCACCTTGGGGTGAACTTTAACCTTTAACATGCTAACTGAGGCCTGTAGAGTCTGAGGTGTATGACCTTTAACCTTTAGCATGCTAACTGAGGCCTGTAGAGTCTGAGATGTAGCTCTGGGCTTCTTCACCTTGGGGTGAACTTGCTGGGACGTCCACTCCTGGGAAGATTGACAGCTGTCCTGAATGTTTCCCACTTGAGAATAATCTTTCTCTCTGTAGAATGATGGACTCCAGATAGTCTGGAAATGGCCTTATAACCCTTCCCAGACTGCACCTGGCTGCTGCTTATGTGTAATATCAGAGGTTGTATTTACCTTATTTTAAAACTGGAAACTCTATGAAAGACTTTCTATTTCACATGTGAATCACAAAAAACCTTCAAGTCTAACTAAGTTCCCCCGGTTTAAGTTGCCAGATCTGCATGCATGTCCACCCATCTCCTCCATCTCTGCCTGAGTTTGGTCGGTGAGTCATGCAGTGCGAGTGTGATCTGATTATCGCCTCTGCTGGGCAGAACGTGGGATAAGTGCACGCATGTGTCTGCAGGCACACAGCTGATCCACTGCATGTTAGCAGCCTTGCTGCAAAAATATTGAGAGAATATGTAGGAAAGACAGGGTGTGAGTGTGGGGGTGTTATTCAGTAAAAAGAATGTCCTTTAGCTGTCTGCCACAGTTTGGTGTTTGTGCAACTTCTGTCTGCTCAGGCTGCTGTAAATGAACTCAGATCTTGGTTTGAATCATACTTCTAGTTCAGGGATGTCAGACTCCGGTCCTGGAGGGCCGCTGTCCTGCAGGTTTTAGGTGTTTCCTGATTCAGATTAAATGAATCTCCTCAAAAGATTGTTTCATTCTGCAGAAACCAGCTAATGAGGCATTGATCTGAATCAGGGAAACAGCTCAAACCTGCAGGACAGCGGCCCTCCAGGACCAGAGTTTGACATCCCTGCTCTAGTTGTTTCAAAGTATCCTGACAAAGACAAACTTCTACATCCCATGTTGATCCAGCAGCAGCAGCTTCAGCAGCAGTGAGTGTGAAACTAAGTGAACCCCTGATCCAGCAGCTTCAGCAGCAGTGAGTGAAAAACTAAGTGAACCCCTGATCCAACAGCTTCAGCAGCAGTGAGTGAAAAACTAAGTGAACCCCTGATCCAGCAGCTTCAGCAGCAGTGAGTGAGAAACTAAGTGAACCCCTGATCCAGCAGCTTGCAACAGCAGTGAGTTTAAAACTAAGTGAACCCCTGATCCAGCAGCTTCAGCAGCAGTGAGTTTAAAACTAAGTGAACCCCTGATCCAGCAGCTTCAGCAGCAGTGAGTGAGAAATTAAGTGAACCTTAGGTGTGTTGGAGCAGGGAAACATCTAAAACCTCCAGGACCGGAGTTTGACATCCCTGCTCTAGTTTGGACCAACTTCCGTCTATAAAAAGCTCAAAACAACGAGAAGTTAGCTGGCATAGTTTGGCAGTGAGTCGCAGCAGCGGTTGGTTATGGTGTGTTAAAAAGCTCGCCAAAAAGTTTTCATCACCTGGTGATGAATCAAAGCACACTAACTGGATAATCCATGAGACTGCTGCATCACAACAGCTCTGCTGGTGCGGCTGTGTTCGGTCCTGGCGCTGCGGAGGAAGGACACCGCTGTAACCTGCCTGTGCTGGTATGTGCGGCGCCACAGCAGGCGAGGGGAATACCGCCGAGCTGTTACCCGAGCCGGTGGATCGTGTCTTTAGCCATGATATCAGAGCGGAGCTATGCAAAGCGCCGATTCATGATTCACATGTCTGAGTGTTGGACCATTGTTTCCACGGCAGCACAGACACACACACGGTACTCACACTCTCCTCCTTGACCTTCTCCATGGTGCAGGCGGGCAGCTGCCCCTGCAGAGGCGGTGGGGAAACCCCGTTCTGGTCCATGGCAACAAACAGCTTCCCGTTGACATTTAGAGTTGGATAAAACACCTGGAAACACACAAACACAGAGACCAGAGGGTGTGTGTGGAGATGTTTTTGCATCTTTGAGTCTAATTTTATCTCTCAGAGGTCCAAAGCTCAGCTCAGACCGGCACAGATGATTACAGAGTCAGAATTCCTGCCATGACTTGGCTGAGACACGTGGCAGACTGCACCATGGTTACCAAAAGGCAGGCAGGACTCACGGGGACGAGATTCGGCAAAGAAGAAGACGGTTACAGCCTGAACCCCCCGTCACACCAACCTCCTTCCTGCCCTGAGCATCACTCTCCTGTTCATGTTCAAACCATCACAGCCTCCATTCGTCTCAAACTGGCCCTGAAGAGTCCCTCTGAAGCACGCTTTGCCTCCTTTAGCTCCGCCTCCCGTCCTTCAATCAAAGCCACCGTCTCCGAACCAAACAGAGCATCACACCCGGCCTTACTTTCATAACCTTCCCAAGGAGGAACTGGGGACTGCTTATGAACCGAGGACTGACTGAGCTTCAGAAATGCCTAAATTAAATGCTTTTATTTATGAAGAAAGAAGGTGAGATGTCCTAAACTATGAAGGATGACTCAGGTTTTAGTCCACAAGCGAAGCAAAAAGATGCAAAAACTAGATGAGACTCGTTTCCATCGATGGTTTAAGGCTGGTAACCTTTGCATCGCTACTGGCTGCAATCAACCAGAAGAAGACAAACTTCTAGAAGGAAAACAACAATAACTGTGGTGGACATCCACAAAAGGAAAATGGTGACTTTATTCTGTATCTGGGAAGTTTATGGTCTGTCGGCTCAGATCAGAAACAGCTGGTCAGTCGTGATCCTCAAAGCTGTTTCCATCCCTCCTCATGAGCATCAAGTCGTCTTCAAAGCAGGCAAAACCACCTGAAGAGAGATTCAACGTGTCTTTGTGCTTTTATGCAAGTTATTTTCCACCCAGCTTTTGTTTATCACATCTTTTACAGATGCAGCCCCTTAGATCAGCCAGCTGCTTCACTCCCAATGACTGGGCTGAGTGTAACTCCAGAGTAACCACCCAAAAATTTTTTAATATGGTCTAAAACCACTTAAATGTATGCAGTAAAGCATGTTCTGCCTCATGTGATTCTCAGCTGGTTCCATCTTACTGAACTAGTCGTATTCTCGTGTATTATTTCATCCCAAAAGGTTTCTCATCCCACCTCATGGCACACAGAGAACATCCTGAATCTCAATCTAAATCATTTGAATTCATCAGACTTTATTGATAATAAAACAGAATAAAACACCCCTGTTTTTTCACGCCATCTGCCTTTAATCTAAGTTTCCTCGGCTGATGTTTTTCTAACCATCAGACATCCCGTCTCAGGTGAATTTGAGCGGCTCACCTGCGAGCTCCTGCTGGCCGTGCTGTAGGTGCTGAGTCGCCGTTTTGACCACGGATTGGGCAGGATGCCACTGAAGGTTCCCCCGCTGTACGTTCGCCCCCCGACGCCCTCCACGACGTCACCCGGGACGCTGTACTCGTCGTCGGCCATCTCCCCCTCAGACCCCCGGCTCCTCAGCCGGAAATTGAAGATGGACGAGACCTGACTGCTTCGCCGAGTCCTCGTGGAGAAGGAGCGGGCGAGGAGGGGGTGCAGGGGCTGGAGGAGGAGGTTTAAATCTTGGCTTCTACTCTTTGAAACTTTAGCAGTAAGTTCAGATTCTTCCTCTCTTACCTTTCCCCCGTCCGTCATGTCCACCTGCAGCAGCTTCTCCTCCGATAGGTTCGACTCCACGTCAGCCACGCCCATCAGGGCTTGGCTCCGCCTTCGCTCCTCCATGGTGTCCAACGGCGGGCCAAAGGGCGACAGGTCCGGTGACATCAGGGAGTCGGAGTCGAGCGTTTTCTGCGTAGAAAACTGGGGGAAGAGTTCAAAAGCTGCTAAATTTAACCAACTACTGCAGAGATGATGAAGAAGAAACCCAGAAACCCACTGGAGATATTCCCACGGTAGGGCTCTGATGTTGACCCATTGCTTCCTGAATCCAGACTTAGATCTGAACCCAGTCTGGACCTGGTGCTCACCTGCTGCTCTTTCTTCAGCCTCTCCATGGCCTGCTGGAACTCTCGCTCTTTCTGGCTGGCCTCAGCAATGGTCGCTTGGTTCTGCTCTTCGTACGCCATGGCGACCACGGCCAGGATGAGGTTGACCAGGTAGAAGGAGCCCAGGAAGATGACCACCACGAAAAACACCATGTACGTCTTACCGGCCGAGCGCAGAGTCTGCAGGCGCACAAGTCAAAGTGGACTGAAGGCATTTTATGCTCAAATAAGAAATAAAGTCCCAGAAAAAGATTGGGCACAATGTACAGCTGTGCTAATTGTGTTGTTGCAACAGTACAATCAATGCTAAATCTTTAAATCGTCCTCCTAATAGGACCTTTATACATTATAAATCTACCCATGTGACCGATAAGCTAACATCTGTGGTTCAGCATGTGTTGGACACAGAAAATAACCCCGAAGCAGCGAATATCAGAGCCCAGAACGGCAGAAAGCCTGGTTCCCCTTCACCTCTGAGGTTTGGTGGAACAGAGGGGGATAACCTCAGCTGTTGGTGGAGATCTTTCAAAGAAACCTTTGGATATTTACTCTATGATACCGAATGGACTTGATGTTTTTAGGACGGATTGTTGTCTGTTTGGATCCATCCATCCATCCATCTCCTCACTTCTCTTTGGGGCAGCAGCTTTAACAGAGAAACCCAGACCTCTCTGTCCCCGGCCACTTCCTCCAGCTCCTCCGGGGGGACCCCGAGGCGTTCCCAGGCTATAGTCTCTCCACCGTGTCCTGGGTCTCCCCCGGGTCTCCTCCCAGTGGGACGGGCCCAGAACACCTCCCCAGGGAGGCGTCCAGGAGGCATCCTAACCAGATGCCACCTCATCTGACTCCTCTCAATGCGGAGGAGCAGTGGTTCTACTCTGAGCCCCTCCCGGATCACTGAGCTTCTCACCCTATCTCTAAGGGAGGCCCAGACACCCTGCGGAGGAAACCCATTTCGGCCGATCTCGTTCTTTCGGTCTCTACCCACAGCTCCTGACCATCGGTGAGGATGGGAACGTAGACTGACCAGTAAATAGAGAGCTTCACCTTCTGGCTCAGCTCCTTCTTCACAACAATAAGTCGGTGCAGAGCAACACTGCAGACGCTGCACCGATCCGCCGTCAATCTCACGCTCCATTCGTCCTTCACTGTGAACAAAACCCAGAGATACTTGAACTCCTCCACTTGGGGAAGGATCTCATTCCCGACCCGGAGAGAGGCTGAGAACAATCGTCTCTGATTTGTTTGGATGCAGTTTTCAGTGTTTGATCTTGAATAAAGGAGCCGTTCAGTCATTCTGAGCTAAGTAAGATGACTGGATAGCGGCTGATTACCTGGAGATGAGTCCTGTATCTCACCCATGATCTGTGTTTATTGCATGTTCAACCCTTTGGTTTTGGGTGAAGCTGAAACTGAACACCTACCTGTGACTTGCAGGTATGCGATCCGCCTTCTACATTTCCATATTAACCTCATAAAGACTCTGATTAGATGCTGAGTCAGACATTAAATGCTGACTGACTCATATTCCCAGTTAACAATAACTGAACTGAGCCATGAACCGCTGCACCTGCCTCTTGTTAGACGCTCTCTCTGTATATAATCTCCTTTTGTCTGCGTTATGCTTCCTCTTTCCAGGCTGATGATTATCATTTGCTCCTCGTTTCCTGTTCATTTGTCTGCTTTTCGACTCTCTGCCTCCGCTGTGCCTTTGTTTTAGGTTCTGTCTGGTAAATTATTAAAGTTTATTTTCCGTCCATCACCTGCAGGCCTCCTGCCTTTGAGGGGAAATCCTACTTTCGATGCCTCTGTCTATGCTCTTTTCAGATCTTTTCAGTCTCTGTGAGACTCGGGGCAGAACAAAGGGAAGTTATCCCAACTTTGGACGGTAGAAATCACCAGGCTGCAGTTTAATATCTAATAAAACGCTGTAATTTTACATGTTTTGACCTCATTTGGAGGTTTTTATTCTGCCTAAAACATTTCCTGATGGTTGCATCTACACATGTTTCTTTGTGGGACCGTAAACGATCCTCGGCGTTACCTGGTGGTAGAGGTTCTCCCAGTAGTCTTGTGTCATCAGACGAAACAGCGAGAGGAAGGCCCATCCGAAGGTGTCGAAGCTGGTGTAGCCGTAGTTGGGATTTCTTCCTGCTTTTAGACACTCGAACCCGTCTGGACACTTCCTGCAGCACACAACAGAATCTGTTATCACCTACAGAAATATCTGCAGATCTCTTGCAGGCTGGTAGATTTTCAGGATTTAGAAGATGTCAGCCATCATTAAGCGATGGGAGGGGGGGGGTGATTACATAACCATGAGCAGAGTGTCTCTTACACCTGTGATTCGGAGAATCTAACACCAGCAGTTTGAGCAGAAGGGCGTAGGCGACGTTTTCAGATGCCATCCATCCATCTTTCTGTCTGTTCCTAACAAAAACACCAGCTCTGTTTCCTCCTCACTGTTTACGGCCCGAGGCTCGTTTCCGCCGGGCCACTCCGACCCGCCCACACGCGTCGCCGCGGAGACGCAGCAGACAACACGGGGAAGGCATTTGTCATAATTGATATTCCACATTCACATCCTATCACACTCACTGCCGCCCACGGGGCCACAGCTGATCCTCTGGTGCACAGCGGTCCCAGCGGTGCCGCCGGGTCAGTTTGCAGCAGCTTACGCTCACACATGCAAACGAGATGAGAGGCCGACAGGGGAGCCAAGCTCGGAACAACCCCAGAGTCCTGCTGAGCAACAACACCGTAAGGTTTCTGCTGGACAGAACCCAGTCAAACTAACACAGAAACTTTGGAGTTCTGCTTTGTGTCCATCAGTACATGGTCCACATTCTCAGAGACATCTGGAACCAACGCAGCTGCATGTTCAGCATCACCTGCTACACCTGCTCCTCAGGATCATCCTGCATGTTCCTGTCTTTGCCCCAAAACGCCAACAAGGTGCCAAAATCTATGGTTTAAACCCAACACAGAGCCCCGAATTCCCTTTGGGTCTCAGTGTTCTGGCTGAAGTTTAACAGGAATGAGTCCCCAGAGGTACTTTTCCTTCTGCCAACACTTAAAGCCGTTCTGACTCTGAGGAAACCAGGTGATGCAGAGTTCCAGCTGTTATTTTGTCCCATTCTTCCTTAAACAGGTCTTAAGGTGTGCAGCAGTGCGGGGGGGTGGTTGTATGTGTTGATTTTCAGCCTTTACTCATTCTGTCAACCCCATAAACAGACTAAACTGATCAGTTTTACATGTTATAACATTCCTAAAAGGCTTAAAATAACTTTTACAGCCACAAATTGGAAAAACTTGGGATAGTTTTCTGCAAAAAACAGTTATTTTGATCTTTTCTCTTACTTTTACTTCCTGTCAGACAGTCTGAACTCAACAGATTTCCTGTTCAGCTTCATTTAATCTGTTAACAAACATCATTTCTACACCTCAGACCTGCAGCATCCCATAAAGTCAGTGAACCTTTTCCCACTTTGTGTCCTTCTGCCAACACTTAAAGCCGCTCTGACTCTGAGGAAACCAGGTGATGCAGAGTTCCAGCTGTTATTTTGTCCCATTCCTCCTTAAACAGGTCTTAAGGTGTGCAGCAGTGCGGGGGGGTGGTTGTTTCTCTGCTGGGGACAGGTCAGGACTGCAGGCAGCCAGTCCAGCACCCGTACCTCTTCTTCCTCAGCCAGGCCTTTGGACTGTGGCAGAATGTGGTTTTCCATGGTCTGCTTGAACAATGCTGGGACGTCCCTGGAAAAGATGTGGCCTTGAAGGCAGCATATGTTGCTGTAAAATCTCAGTGAGCTTTTCTGCATTAATGCTGCCGTCACAGAAGTGGAAATGAGCTTTGCCCCCTGATCCAACCCCATACCATCACAGAGCCTGGCTGCAGGGACTGGTTGCTGACAGCAGGCTGGATGCTGCTTTTGCTCTTTGCTCCATTTCTTCCAACAAAGATGTGGAATACTGATGGGTCTGACCACAGCACACGTTTCCACCGTGTGACGGTCCATCCCAGACGCCTCCGAGCCCAGAGAAGTGGACGAGGTTAACATCAGGCTTCTTTCCTGCACAGTAAAGCTTGTGAATGGAACTCTGTATTGTGGTGCTGGACAAAGGTTTCCACAGTAATCCCTTGTCCAGGTGCTTCTATCAGCTGCTGATGAATGACGGTTCTTGATGCAGCGTCTGAGGGGTCAGAGGTCACGGGGTCCGGCTCAGGCTTGCTCCCTCGTCCTTTACACTGAAACTCCTCCAGATTCCCTGAATGCTTTAATGATATTCTGCTCTGTAGAGGAAGAAATATGCAGATCCCTTCCAGTCTTTCTCTGAGGAACTTTGTTTTAAACACAAACTGGAGCTCCCCTGAACATCTTTGCTGCTCATGGAGGCTGCTTTAGGACCAGATCATGTGTTTGAAATACCTGGTAAATATCTTTAACTAAACCGAAGGTGTTGCAGCCTGAAATGCCACAAAATTAATGTATATTAACTATTTAAATTGAGCTAACGAGCTAAAACATGACAGATTTGTCCATTTTAGGCTTGCTCCCAGAAATATGCAGATCCCTTCCAGTCTCCTCATAAACTAAATAAAATGTTGATCAGACAAAACATTAAATACAGTCTTTAATGTAATAAAAGTCTAATAAAGAGTAAGAATAAACTGCTACATTCAACTCAAATGGTTGTGGGACGTTTGAACATTGATATGAGGTCTAATCACAGGCATCATTTTGAAATTGTCATCAGAGATACAGGCATGACAGCTACATAATTATAAGTGAGCTGGTATTCATTCCTCATTCCTTCTCTGCTCTGATTGGCTTATCAAACGAACCAATCGTCACGCCTCACGTCTCAACCTGACCAACCCGGTGAAGGAAAGGAGTCCGATCCAGTCAGAGGCAATGAAAGGGTGAGTCATGCTTCCATTGTAGGAAAATGTAAAAATACTGAATGTGATCAGAGGAGATTTAAAAGTAGGTTCACTCCCACCCAGCCCTGCTTTAATGTCTCCTTTTATTCAAGATGGAAGGTTAACATGCAGAGAAACAGACCCGGTTGTTAATTTAGCAATAAAACATGGAGATCTGTTGTCGTTATCAGATTAGAAAAATGTTCTGTGATTTAAAGACATGTTAAGTTCTGCTCTGCTCTCCTGTCAGCTGCAGCAAAGCCGGAGATGGAAGTTAAGGCCGGATGAACAGGTGAGTTTGTGGGTTTGAGTTGTACCAAAGCATGGAGGAGTCAGTGGAGCTGACATTAACAGCTCCATGAGCACAGCAGCGTGAACAGACCGCTGGTTGAACAAAGCTCTGACTCACCCAGGACTTTCATGCTGAGGCACAGATAAAGGTTGCTGCTGTGCAGACACTGTTCGGGGATTCAAACCGACAACCCCGCGGTCACAAGCAGACCGAGGTGACACGTCCCGGCCGCTGATTCATCTCCGGCCAACCTGCTCGTATTTATCATCATTTTACGCCACATTTGGTGGGAGCTGGTGATTCATTAGCTTAAAATCCAGGCCTGTGCAGCAACAACAAATGGATTAAACTCCATGTTTTGCTCTTTTGGAGAACTGAAATAGACTAAATATAAAATAAAAACCTTCTGAAACAACAGTTATTAGTGGTAAAACGACCTGTGCATTTAACATGGTAAGAAGAAGCTAAGCAGCAGCCGGCACCAGCAGCCATGTGAATGCAGATAAAGGCTTCAAATGGCAGCTGATTGAGGCTGTGCAGTGCAGTTATGTAACGTGACTCTGATAATAAACTTAGTGCAGCTGCTGATATCAACATTACGGTAACAACAATCAATGCTGATCGGATCAGACGGTCCAGGAGGTCGGTGACGCCGAGATTACAGTAACAGCTTCGGAGAAAATTCAGATCTGCTGATGTTACCGTTTAAAACTGAGTGACGAGAGGAGGAAAAAGGCAACACACAGTGCATGACTAACCACTCGTGCACAGCCAGGCTCGACTGACACCAACTCAGAGCAAGGCCACCGCATCCAAGTGTGTCATTCCTCCACTTCCACCCATCCATCTCATGGCAAGTGAGTCAACATGGTGGCATGTGAGTGCAGAGAGAGGCTGTGAAGTGTGTGTGACGGCTCAGCTGAGTGTGTGTGTGCCTAAAGATGGTGGACAGTGCAATAAGTGTGTTTGGAAAAAGCCGACAGGAGGTTACTGTGTGTGAGGTGTCAGAGGGTGAGAGCCGGCGGTTATCTCTCACACACACCTCTGTGTGTGTTAATGGAGGGACGCCACTTCAGACCCCGCTCTCACACCAAAGGGGGCCCCTCAGCCGGGCACTTACACACCTACATCACAGCGGCTGCCGTGACAGACAGCTGCTGCCGTGGCGACACGAAGATTCAGACACCCCAACGCTAAATTTAGATTAAATCCAGCCGAAACACTTCGGAGAACCAACGCTCCGAGGCTCAAACTCCACAGGCTTTCATGTCAGAAATGAGAAAATATATCATTTAAAAGCAGAAAAACGTGGCATTGACAACATCTGTCAACATCTGCTGGACCTTTCCTGTCTGACGGAGGATTCCTGGGTCGTGTTTAAGTGTTTTCAGGTGGTGAAACAGCTGGACTGCAGCAGCTGGAACAGATGCAGGATGTGGTTTAACTCTGCCCTGCTGAAATATGCAAGGCCTTCCCTGAAGAAGCTGCAGATGTTGCTCTAACACCTGTTCACACCTTTCAGCTGCGATGGAGCCTTTCCAGATGTGCAGGTTTCCAGTTCCAGAGGCACAAAGGAACCCTTTTGATGACTTTAAGCTGTGGAGATGATGGAGGATTGTTCTGAATCTGCCGTCCAGCTTCCCTTTCTGCCTCTACGGAGCTCTTTTTGCGCCCGATGATGTCACCGACCTGTTGCTAACGAACCCAATTAGCTCCATCAGGCCCCTCCAGCTGCTTCTTTCTACTTACTTCTCCAGCCTTTTCTTGCCCCTGTTCCAACTTCTCTGAGAAGTGTTGCTGCCGTCAGATTAAAGATGAGCTCCAGAACTTTTACAAACTGCACTCAGCGTTTGGCCATTGCTGCTTTTTAACCATATGAGGGCGACAGGGTGGAGCTGGAGAGTAATAACTGAAGCCCTGATGTTTATCTAACTGCCAGCACACTGATCAGAGGGAGTGAATCGAGCCGTCGTGAGGTTATTGGAGCCAGACAAGCTTGGAAGATGGCAGAAATCGGCGGTGAACAAAGGAACCTGAGTCCATGATCTCTCTGTCATTACTCGGTAAAGTTCAGCTGTTTCCCGTGCACGGAAACCTGAGACTGGACCTGTGCGTGAAACAGCTGGACAGAAAGAGACGTGGACGGGCTCATTCAGAGACAAACATGCTGGCACTATTCTGGGAGACATCCTGGGGATTTCTGTGTTTTCGCTTCATGCTCCCTCTGCCATTTCATTCTGTTCCCCATGACCTCCTGCACATTTAAACACACACACACCTCTAATTATAACACTCAGGTAAACTCAAATCCGGGAGGAAGAGAGTACTTATCATCGCTATAGCAACCATATCCCAGCTCTGGTTGCCGGGGGAGACCGTTTTGTGGCACCTCTATTGGGAGACAGACAAACCCTGCTTTGTTTTTTTCTGTGTGTGTTTTCTCCAGCTCACCTCATCAAGTCCAGGGAACATTCTGCAAGTTTACCTCAGTTTTCTGATTAAAACTCACTAAAATCAAACTACTTTATTCGATCTACCAGGCGGAACAACGTGGTCACGTCGTCACAGCTCAGAGCACAACTCCTGACCTCTGAGGCTTAGCTGCTTTCGCTCATTAATCAGCGGTTTAATCCACTTAAACGGACAAGAAAACATCCCCCCCACTGCAACATAATCTAATTCACAGTAGTCCAGTTCAATCATGCCTAATCTGGTTAATCAGATTCAACCCATCCTAATTCAATATTATTCTAAGCTGGTGAACAATTGTAGGATTTACAAATAGTCGACTTCTTTAATTTAGTCATTTAAGCTTTACCCAATATAATCTGGACCAGTTTTCTGTGTCTGTCTCCATATAATAAGCAGTCTGATGTCCCAGCTCCTCCTGCTCTAATCTAAACCTTATCCCAAGCTAGCCTGAGTTTACTTGGTGCTAAAGTGTATCCAACTCCAGCCTAAAACAATCTCAATCTAATCTTGTGGTCTATAAGAGCTGAGCTGCATCAACAAGAGAGACGAGTGCTTTACCGACTTAATTAAAGTTAATTATCTGGGCGTCTACTATTGCTGGTGCATCCCGCCACAAACGCCTAAGGACGCCTTGTCTGATAGATGCTGCAGGCGTCGATAATTAAAATAAATAAGTAAAAATGAGGTAAAGTATTGAGAAAAAAACTCAAACCAAGAACCAAACATGGCAGACACTCAGAGTGTTTTTAATGACAGCATCATCCACCCTGGGTGAAGGTAACTGCTCCTGAGACTCGCTCATGTTTGTGAGTTACATGCTGTGCCTGCAGCAGGAAAACAAACGTGGCTGTTAGTCCATGTAAGCTGCAGCAGCTGCCTGGCTGTACAGCTCCAAGGTTACTGCTCTATGCAAGGCTTGCTGTGCATGACTATCGAACAAGGCGTCCACCAAGTGGATGGTATCCTGCCAGATTCAAGCCAAAGCACAGCATCTTTGGTGTGAACCTCTCCGGTTTAGTTTCAGATGCTGCTTAAAGGAGAATTCTGCACATTTTCATATGTTTATGTGTCTATATTTATGCATTTAGCAGACGCTTTTATCCAAAGCGACTTACAGGTAGGGTAAGGGGGTCTTGCCTAAGGACCCCTACTGGAGGTAATACCTTTCATGCAGGGGATTTGAACCCAGGTCTCCCACATGGAAGGCAATCACACCACTACACTATCCAGTCCCATCCCACACGCGTTCATATGAACGCTTTGGCCGACAGTTTAATTTGAGCTGGAGTTAAACGGCCTGTAGGACCACTGCTCGTCTTTAGAGGTGGAAACAGAGAGGTAGCGACTGGAGGAATCGGTACTCAAGGCTTTGGCAGGTTTTGAAGTCGTCTGCATTAAGCTAAGGTCAGCGTGGCGCTCTCTGTGTTCCCATGAGACGAGCAGACAAAATCCCTGCTGCTTTGATTGTGTTTTAATGTCTCATCAGTGGCACAGCATCTCCTGAAATAGCAGCTAAACCATCGAGGCTGTTAGCATCACAGCACAGAGCGCGCTGGCTGCAGACCAACGCTTTGATCACAGCCGTCCGCGTGGCACTTTGATCACCACATTTGGTCACATTAATAACAGAGTCGTCTCCGATGTGTTATCATTAGAACATCTAAAGCAGCCTGATTATCAGGCACT
Source organism: Leuresthes tenuis (assembly GCF_036924035.1). NCBI lineage: Eukaryota > Metazoa > Chordata > Actinopteri > Atheriniformes > Atherinopsidae > Leuresthes > Leuresthes tenuis. Next base: position 2,468,634 of record NW_027325378.1, on the reverse strand, counting down.
TATAGGCAGACACACAGCGATCTGCTGATGCATGTTCAGACCGCTCGGACAGACGTGTTCACAGTGAGCAAGAAAAATATCAATCAACATTCCAGGTCTGAGAGGACAAGTTAAAAACAGAACCTCAGCAGTCATGGGTTCAGTGTCAGGTTTTCAGTCTGAGAGTCTGGAAGGAGAGCGTTTAAACTTTAAACTTATCCCTTAAAATTATCCCTTAAACTTATCCTTTAAAATTATCCCTTAAACTTATCCTTTAAAATTATCCCTTAAACGTATCCTTTAAACTTATCCTTTAAACTTATCCTTTAAAATTATCCCTTAAACTTATCCTTTAAAATTATCCCTTAAACTTATCCTTTAAACTTATCCTTTAAACTTATCCTTTAAAATTATCCCTTAAACTTATCCCTTAAACTTATCCTTTACACTTATCCTTTAAAATTATCCCTTAAACTTATCCTTTAAAATGATCCCTTAAACTTATCCCTTAAACTTATCCTTTTTACACTTATCCTTTAAAATTATCCCTTAAACTTATCCTTTAAAATTATCCCTTAAACTTATCCTTTAAATTTATCCCTTAAACTTATCCTTTAAAATTATCCCTTAAACTTATCCTTTAAATTTATCCCTTAAACTTATCCTTTACAATTATCCTTTAAAATTATCCCTTAAACTTATCCTTTAAACTTATCCTTTAAAATTATCCCTTAAACTTATCCTTTAAACTTATCCCTTAAACTTATCCTTTAAAATTATCCCTTAAACTTATCCTTTAAAATTATCCCTTAAACTTATCCCTTAAACTTATCCCTTAAACTTATCCTTTAAAATTATCCCTTAAACTTATCCCTTAAACTTATCCCTTAAACTTATCCTTTTTACACTTATCCTTTAAAATTATCCCTTAAACTTATCCTTTAAAATTATCCCTTAAACTTATCCTTTAAATTTATCCCTTAAACTTATCCTTTAAACTTATCCCTTAATCTTATCCTTTACACTTATCCTTTAAACTTATCCCTTAAACTTATCCTTTAAACTTATCCTTTAAAATTATCCCTTAAACTTATCCTTTAAACTTATCCTTTAAACTTATCCCTTAATCTTATCCTTTAAACTTATGGTTTCTGCACAGGCTCTGAAAAGTTCTGCCAATGGACTGAGACCAGAAGACAGAAACAGACAGAAGCTAAAAACATAAATGAACATATTAACATATCCATCCCACAGCTGTTTTCAATCTACTTCTGCATTAATGCTGCAAATCGAACAAACTTTGTTTGAAAAATTCAAACAAATAAGAATCTATTTGTTAAAAAGGGACAAATGTTGTGATTTCACTGCGACGGGAACAGACCGATCTCCCAGGAATCCTCACCATGAAATCTGCATTGTTTACTGGAGGCGGGTAAAATGATTTGAGGACCGGCCGGACGTTGGTTACCATGGCGAAAACGCCGCTGTTTCTTTGAAGAGGTTGGAAGTGTGGTGAAAAATGACAACTTTGATAAAAAGAAGAACTTTGTAAATCACTAAACTCTGATCAGCTGGTCGAGCTTCACTTATTTACGTCTGAAACAACAGTAATTTAAGCATTTTAATCAGCTTTCCCCTTACTTTTACTGCTCAGTGCTGTCGGGACTCTGCCACATAAATAAATATGAATAAAATGCTGGAGAACCCAACCTGACGGTAAATTCATTCATTTATATTGTTTTCCAGCTGATCCCAACTAAGGATTTCTGGTGCCAACATAGAACCAGTGAAAACAGTGTGAAAACAGAGTGAAAACAGAGTGAAAACAGTGTGAAAACAGAGTGAAAACAGAGTGAAAACAGTGTGAAAACAGAGTGAAAACAGAGTGAAAACAGTGTGAAAACAGAGTGAAAACAGTGTGAAAACAGAGTGAAAACAGAGTGAAAACAGAGTGAAAACAGTGTGAAAACAGAGTGAAAACAGTGTGAAAACAGAGTGAAAACAGTGTGAAAACAGTGTGAAAACAGAGTGAAAACAGTGTGAAAACAGAGTGAAAACAGTGTGAAAACAGTGTGAAAACAGAGTGAAAACAGAGTGAAAACAGTGTGAAAACAGTGTGAAAACAGAGTGAAAACAGAGTGAAAACAGTGTGAAAACAGAGTGAAAACAGTGTGAAAACAGAGTGAAAACAGAGTGAAAACAGTGTGAAAACAGAGTGAAAACAGAGTGAAAACAGTGTGAAAACAGAGTGAAAACAGAGTGAAAACAGTGTGAAAACAGAGTGAAAACAGAGTGAAAACAGTGTGAAAACAGTGTGAAAACAGAGTGAAAACAGAGTGAAAACAGAGTGAAAACAGAGTGAAAACAGTGTGAAAACAGAGTGAAAACAGAGTGAAAACAGAGTGAAAACAGAGTGAAAACAGTGTGAAAACAGAGTGAAAACAGAGTGAAAACAGAGTGAAAACAGAGTGAAAACAGTGTGAAAACAGTGTGAAAACAGAGTGAAAACAGTGTGAAAACAGAGTGAAAACAGTGTGAAAACAGTGTGAAAACAGAGTGAAAACAGTGTGAAAACAGAGTGAAAACAGTGTGAAAACAGAGTGAAAACAGAGTGAAAACAGTGTGAAAACAGTGTGAAAACAGAGTGAAAACAGAGTGAAAACAGTGTGAAAACAGAGTGAAAACAGAGTGAAAACAGTGTGAAAACAGAGTGAAAACAGAGTGAAAACAGTGTGAAAACAGAGTGAAAACAGTGTGAAAACAGTGTGAAAACAGAGTGAAAACAGAGTGAAAACAGAGTGAAAACAGAGTGAAAACAGTGTGAAAACAGAGTGAAAACAGTGTGAAAACAGAGTGAAAACAGAGTGAAAACAGAGTGAAAACAGTGTGAAAACAGAGTGAAAACAGAGTGAAAACAGAGTGAAAACAGAGTGAAAACAGTGTGAAAACAGAGTGAAAACAGAGTGAAAACAGTGTGAAAACAGAGTGAAAACAGTGTGAAAACAGAGTGAAAACAGAGTGAAAACAGTGTGAAAACAGTGTGAAAACAGAGTGAAAACAGAGTGAAAACAGTGTGAAAACAGAGTGAAAACAGAGTGAAAACAGTGTGAAAACAGAGTGAAAACAGAGTGAAAACAGTGTGAAAACAGAGTGAAAACAGAGTGAAAACAGTGTGAAAACAGTGTGAAAACAGAGTGAAAACAGAGTGAAAACAGAGTGAAAACAGAGTGAAAACAGAGTGAAAACAGTGTGAAAACAGAGTGAAAACAGTGTGAAAACAGAGTGAAAACAGAGTGAAAACAGAGTGAAAACAGTGTGAAAACAGAGTGAAAACAGAGTGAAAACAGAGTGAAAACAGAGTGAAAACAGTGTGAAAACAGAGTGAAAACAGAGTGAAAACAGTGTGAAAACAGAGTGAAAACAGAGTGAAAACAGAGTGAAAACAGAGTGAAAACAGTGTGAAAACAGAGTGAAAACAGTGTGAAAACAGTGTGAAAACAGAGTGAAAACAGTGTGAAAACAGAGTGAAAACAGTGTGAAAACAGTGTGAAAACAGAGTGAAAACAGTGTGAAAACAGAGTGAAAACAGTGTGAAAACAGAGTGAAAACAGAGTGAAAACAGTGTAAATCCAAACTATCACTAACAGAAGCAGCATACGATGCCAGGTGTCTAATCTCCACACGAGCATTTGTCCTAATTCAGTCGTGCTTTTGTTTCAGTTTAGCTTCTGACGGAGCTTTCTCCGTGTTTGACAGGCTGCGGTCTATGATCCATAAAGGAACTGTTCTAATAATCCCAGCAGAGAGCTTTCATGCCACACAGATTAAATGCTGCCGCTTGGTTTCTTTAGCCTGCAGGAAAATGTGTCAGTTTATTTTTTCATCATGAAAAGGCTTCTTAACTTTTTCTGAACCTCAGCATCCTAATAGCCCTTCATTCAGACCCACTTTAATTTAACTCCTCATTCATCAGTGTAGAGTCTCACGGTTCATATGCTCAGTGACAGGATTTCATAGGCTGCAGCTTTATATCCTGTGTTATATATCCAGTCCACTATCTGTGGTGAAAAGGACTTAATGTGGCTGGACTTTAGTTTGTGTCTTCCTGGTTCTGCCAGAGGTTTCTTCCTGGTTCTGCCAGAGGTTTCTTCCTGGGTCTGGTTCTGCCAGAGGTTTCTTCCTGGTTCTGGTTCTGCCAGAGGTTTCTTCCTGGTTCCGCCAGAGGTTTCTTCCTGGTTCTGGTTCTGCCAGAGGTTTCTTCCTGAGTCTGGTTCTGCCAGAGGTTTCTTCCTGGTTCTGCCAGAGGTTTCTTCCTGGTTCTGGTTCTGCCAGAGGTTTCGTCCTGGTTCTGCCAGAGGTTTCTTCCTGGTTCTGGCTCTGTCGGAGGTTTCTTCCTGGTTCTGGTTCTGCCAGAGGTTTCTTCCTGGTTCTGGTTCTGCCAGAGGTTTCGTCCTGGTTCTGCCAGAGGTTTCTTCCTGGTTCTGTTTCTGTCGGAGATTTCTTCCTGGTTCTGGTTCTGCCAGAGGTTTCTTCCTGGGTCTGGTTCTGCCAGAGGTTTCTTCCTGGTTCTGGTTCTGCCAGAGGTTTCTTCCTGGTTCTGATTCTGCCAGAGGTTTCTTCCTGGCTCTGCCAGAGGTTTCTTCCTGGTTCTGGTTCTGCCAGAGGTTTCTTCCTGGTTCTGCCAGAGGTTTCTTCCTGAGTCTGGTTCTGCCAGAGGTTTCTTCCTGGTTCTGGTTCTGCCAGAGGTTTCTTCCTGGTTCTGGTTCTGCCAGAGGTTTCTTCCTGGTTCTGCCAGAGGTTTCTTCCTGGTTCTGGTTCTGCCAGAGGTTTCTTCCTGGTTCTGGTTCTGCCAGAGGTTTCTTCCTGGTTCTGCCAGAGGTTTCTTCCTGGTTTCGGTCCAATCTGTTGGTTTCCTTAGCTCGGATATTATTTTTGAATTGGCTCCATATGAATTAATTGGATTATGATTAAAATGAATGGAATTCCAATCGGCTTGAATTGGACTTTATTATTTAAGTGCCTTGAGATGACAATTGTTGTAATCTGGCGCTTTAGTTTGTGTGTTAAACGCTGTTAATATTCTATTATAGAAACGCTTATTTGCATCAGTAGTAAACCACAGATGTTTCTGAACTACAACATTTCAAATTTAAATAAATGAAGCTAAAGAAAAAATAGGAAGTACAAATATCACTGCTTACAGAAGAAGAAAAGCTTCCTCCTTCCCTGCTCTAAGGGACGTTTGTATCATCCTGTTTGTTTTACCCAGCTGTGGTTCCAGGGAGGACCTCTGCATGCATTTCAAAGGAAGAGGAGCAGCCGAACAAATGCTCCCGGCTGCTGTAAACTCCCTCTGAAACGCGTTCTCGAGTGGCTCATTACTGAGCTATGCGTGTCTTTATGGGAGAAGTCGTGTTGGCGGCCATTCAGACACTTGTTGGCGTTCCTGGAGAACAGCGCAGAGTGCTAAGTCATGTTCATTTCACCAGCTGTGTCCAAATGATTTATAGCAGCGGGGGGATAATGTGACGCTACAGAAATAGAGCCTGAGGGGGCGTCGGGGACGGCGGCGTCTCAGCGGGACGAGGAGCCCGTCGTGGACTGAAGACGTGGGTTTGAGATCAACTGTGGATCTGTTTTTCAGTCCCACGGTGGATCAATAACCCTCACTGCAGGGGAAGTTGAGAGTGAACTAACTTCTTTCAGTCCATCTTTCCTGTCTCTCAGAGCTGGGACTCCTTTTTATTCACATTTTTCATTAAAAGTCTTATTTTTCATTAATAATTTCATTATTTTTCATTAAAAATCCTGAAACATCCCATAGTTCTGCTGCTATAGGCCCAGCCTGCTGGGGGACCTCATCTGTCACACCTTTCCTCACTTTCCTCTCTTTTTCCCCCTGTTTAATTTCTAAATGATTTTCTGTCCCTGTGACATTATTGTGGTTATTAACTTGTGTTTCCCTGTTCCAGCAGGTATCCTTTGAATGGTGTTATGGTGTTTTTCCCCCCTCTTTTCCCTCTTTTCTGTCTTCTCAAACCCCAGCTGGTCAAGGCGGATGGCCACCCTTCCTGGTTCTGGTTCTGCCAGAGGTTCCTTCCTGGTTTTGGTTCTGCCAGAGGTTTCTTCCTGGTTCTGCCAGAGGTTTCTTCCTGTTTCTGGTTCTGCCAGAGGTTTCTTCCTGTTTCTGGTCCTGCCAGAGGTTTCTTCCTGTTTCTGGTTCTGCCAGAGGTTCCTTCCTGGTTCTGGTTCTGCCAGAGGTTTCTTCCCGGTTCTGGTTCTTCCAGAGGTTTCTTCCTGGTTCTGCCAGAGGTTTCTTCCTGGTTCTGCCAGAGGTTTCTTCCTGGTTCTGGTTCTGCCAGAGGTTTCTTCCTGAGTCTGGTTCTGCCAGAGGTTTCTTCCTGGTTCTGGTTCTGCCAGAGGTTTCTTATTTAAACTGGCTTTTCACTTTCTTGTGTTATATGTAATCTATTTTAAATCTACTTCTGGAATTGTGAAGCACTTTGGTCAATCTCTGGTTGTTGACAGGTGCTATATAAATGAATGTTGATTGATTGATTGATACATTGATTAACTTGGAGCTAGCTTTGAAGCATGCTAACGTTAGCTACTGTAAGCTAGCGCTAGCTACTGGGAACATTCGCAGCTTTTTAAGCGCTGTCCCCCATTCAGAATGTTTAGTTAGCAAATGATACTCCTCAGCCACCTCAAAAGTGAAAGTCTTGAGTAATTATTAGTCAAATTTGTATAAGAACCACTTTTTAAAGTAGTCTTTAGTCTTCATCAATAAACATGTTAGCAGTAAGTTGTTATGTCCCTCTTTTAGACATATTTGCATGCGTGCTACAACAGTAGCTCTAAAAACTGTTGTTTACCATCAACTATTTCCTTTTGGATAATATTGATCCATCTTTAGTATTTTGAACATCAATATAACTGCAGCTGCAGCTTTTCTAGGTTAAAATCGTACAAATAATAAAAAAAAGAAAAGGATGACGGGTGAGCACGATTTGTCTCATAACATCTTATGACAGCATTGTGGACAGAGATGCTAATGATGACACTTTCTCTGCCCAAAACAGATACTTGTGATGTCCATCACTTGATATGCGGCATGTCAGTTGCTGCTGGCGTTTGCTTATGCCACATGAAACTGTGAATATCTGGCACATTATAATGAAGCAGTGCTACATTTCAGTGTAAAAACTGTCCAAAATGCATAAGAAACTATCTGCCCCTTATCCCCTATGAGTCATTTTATAATGTGAACACTATAGCGAGAGAATGAGTCAACAACCTGAACACAGCCAGACTGAAAACCACTTCAAAATGAAGCAAGAGCGTGAAAATCCAGAAACCTAAAGAAGAAATCCAAACAGAACCAGAGAGGACGGCAGGTAGTTCCTACTTCCTGTCTTTCAGTTGAAGCTCAGAGTATCAGTGCTGAAACTTTAACTCTCCAACTAATTAGTTTTAAATAAGCACAAACCACAGCTGAGGATCTGTGATAGCGTTTCTGCAGAGGATCATTTCTGCTCCACATGGTGAAAATGTTCACTTTAGGGCAGGGGTCGGGAACCTATGGCTCGCCAGCCAGGTGTGGCTCTTTTGATGACTGCATCTGGCTCGCAGATAAAACTAAATATTCTCACTTGTTTTAATCCATCCATCGATTTTTCATGTCCTGTTCAGGGCTGCAGGAGCATTATTTTAATTGGATGATACTGGACTACGTTGGCCGTTGCAGCGTAAAACAGGTAAACGCCCCCTTTTGAATCAGTCTGCTCACTCATTAGCTCAAAGCTAACCCTTCGACGAAGAAGATGGCGAAAAGAAAAAAAGAGGACGAGTATCGTACATTTCAGGCCGGGTTTGCAACGACAAAATTACATCGATGAAACGGTCGAATGTAAAGCGGCACTTCGACACGCGCCATGCTACCTTTGCATCAAAATACCCGGCAGGAGACAGCAGAAAGAAAGCGTGCCAAGAGCTACTGAGCAGGGTACAAGCTAGAGCTACTGAGCAGGGTACAAGCTAGAGCTACTGAGCAGGGTACAAGCCAGAGCTACTGAGCAGGGTACAAGCTAGAGCTACTGAGCAGGGTACAAGCTAGAGCTACTGAGCAGGGTACAAGCTAGAGCTACTGAGCAGGGTACAAGCTAGAGCTACTGAGCAGGGTACAAGCCAGAGCTACTGAGCAGGGTACAAGCTAGAGCTACTGAGCAGGGTACAAGCTAGAGCTACTGAGCAGGGTACAAGCTAGAGCTACTGAGCAGGGTACAAGCTAGAGCTACTGAGCAGGGTACAAGCCAGAGCTACTGAGCAGGGTACAAGCTACAGCTACTGAGCAGGGTACAAGCTAGAGCTACTGAGCAGGGTACAAGCTAGAGCTACTGAGCAGGGTACAAGCTAGAGCTACTGAGCAGGGTACAAGCTAGAGCTACTGAGCAGGGTACAAGCTAGAGCTACTGAGCAGGGTACAAGCTAGAGCTACTGAGCAGGGTACAAGCTAGAGCTACTGAGCAGGGTACAAGCTAGAGCTACTGAGCAGGGTACAAGCTAGAGCTACTGATTCACTTTTAAAATATATTATATGGCTCTCATTGAAATAAATTTCCAATTTTTTTGCTTTCATGGCTCTCTTAGTCAAAAAGGTTCCCGACCCCTGCTTTAGAGCCTTTAAAGGCAGTTTAATCTCATGATCATTTAAACCATCACCACTCATCTCTCCATCAGTTGCCCTTGTTGTTTATAGTGCAGATATCAAGTGGTGGGGCTGTCCTGACGGTGCAGAAAACAACTACAATCAGTAAAGATTAGATGTTATTTCTGGACCCACTTCGATTGCTACCAGGTACTGTAAAATAATAATTCTGTTTGCATTGATGGGAAAGAAAAAGCACACTTTAGGTCCAATGCACTCAGCACAGCTTTCAGAGTAATGTGTTTTAGTGAGAAGTTTCTTTGCATCTTTGTCTTCTACAGTAGGAGCTAAATGCACCGACCACACGGCCAGAAAAAGCTTCCCAACACACTGCAGGGAGAGTTTAATTTGGATTAAACACAATTTGGTTTTAAATGTAACCAAAGAACAGAAGGAAACACCAACTTTCTACCTGTTAAAATCAACCCAGTTCATGACAAAACGTTTCAGAAATGTAAATCTAATCTTATTTTCTAAGATTTTCCATCTTTATATTCCATAGACTAACACATTTCACTCAATAGGGGAAAAAGTCTGCATTGGAAGAGCTGTTTATAGAGCATTTATGAGTGGGAAAGCAGCTGCAAAGACCACTAGGGCCTCTGAGTTTCTGCATTCAGTCGTTTTTTTTAATCTTTGACTGTGAGAAAAGGTCAGAGACGGTGTTCTGTGCACCTTTTGGATGACCTCACAGGTATTGGCACCAATTGAACACCCTGTTTATCCACCCTAACATGCAATGAAGTACTTCTGTGAACTTCTGCAGCGATGTCCAGAAAAAAGCAGCGAATAAAGACTTTCCGATGAATGCTAACATTTTAACTTGATTTATAGGAACGTCCTTTCATGGAACTTGAAATAATAACTGGAATCTTTTGAGAGTTTAGGGGTTCAGCCTCATATCTCTGTTCCTACCAAAGATTTAGGAAATATTTCAGTGGTCTCACTCAAGCTTCCAGGCCTGAGTTAAAGGAGTTCAATCCCAGTGTGGATGAGGCAGATGGTTTTTCCCGGCTCTCCTTCAAGTCTCCTTTAATCGTAAACATATTCTGAGACGACCCAGAAAATCGGCTTCAGTATTTCTTTCTTTGCTGCTGTCCACCTGTCTCCTGGACGCTCAGTCAGGTGTGAGACGGTGCATCGATCGGACCTCAACACACAGTATGGTGCCCACCTGCTCCCACTTGTCAACAGTGTCAACTCATTCTGTGTCAATACAGCTTCCTGTCGATAAATATTCATTTCTGTGAGACCACTTCCTCCCCGGCCTCCGGGGGGGGCTCTGTCATGTTTAATCTTTCATGCTGACTCCATAATTTTACTCAATATCACCGCCTCTGCAGGTTTACTCACACCAACAAACACAAGTTTAGAGCTAATTATCTAGCTTGAGCCGGAGTAACCAGGACAGACCAGGACCACCCTGTTCCCGGAGCTAATGTTAGCCACTTAGCTTGTTGCTGACAGCTAAAACACAGTTAGGGCTATGACAGTCATGGTGAAATAAACAATGTTAGATATCGTGTTTGAAAACAGGAAGTTAACAGTGTTTCCTGTCTATCCTCACCAGCTTCCTCTTTAAATTGAGTTGACACAAATGGGCCCAAACACCTGGTCCTAACCCTCTGTTTTTCTTTCTTGAAGACAAAGACTTCTTTTGTTTTGGAGAGGAAGGAGCTGTGGTTATCAAGGCGAATGGCCCTCAACAGCCCAGCTGAAGGGTTCGATGAGCACTACTCCATAACCCCCGAAAGACAAAGGGCATCTTAGCGCTATAAACACAGGGTTAGGGTTGAGGGGGAAATGGAGATTAGGCCTGAGGCTTTAGGTGGGAATATAATGACCCTTTAGGGCAGGGGTCGGGAACCTATGGCTCGCGAGCCAGGTGTGGCTCTTTTGATGACTGCATCTGGCTCGCAGATAAAACTAAATATTCTCACTTGTTTTAATCCATCCATCGATTTTTCATGTCCTGTTCAGGGCTGCAGGAGCAATTGTCCATTATTTTAATTGGATGATACTGGACTACGTTGGCAGCGTAAAACAGGTAAACGCCCCCTTTTGAATCAGTCTGCTCGGTCATTAGCTCAAAGCTAACCCTTCGACGAAGAAGATGGCGAAAAGAAAAAAAGAGGACGAGTATCGTACATTTCAGGCCGAATGGACTGAAGAATTCGCCTTTGTGGAGAGAGCAAATTCTGCGGTGTGGCTAATTTGCAAAGACAAAATTACATCGATGAAACGGTCGAATGTAAAGCGGCACTTCGACACGCGCCATGCTACCTTTGCATCAAAATACCCGGCAGGAGACAGCAGAAAGAAAGCGAGCCAAGAGCTACTGAGCAGGGTACAAGCTAGAGCTACTGAGCAGGGTACAAGCTAGAGCTACTGAGCAGGGTACAAGCTAGAGCTACTGAGCAGGGTACAAGCTAGAGCTACTGAGCAGGGTACAAGCTAGAGCTACTGAGCAGGGTACAAGCTAGAGCTACTGAGCAGGGTACAAGCTAGAGCTACTGAGCAGGGTACAAGCTAGAGCTACTGAGCAGGGTACAAGCTACAGCTACTGAGCAGGGTACAAGCTAGAGCTACTGAGCAGGGTACAAGCTAGAGCTACTGAGCAGGGTACAAGCTAGAGCTACTGAGCAGGGTACAAGCTAGAGCTACTGAGCAGGGTACAAGCTAGAGCTACTGAGCAGGGTACAAGCTAGCCAGCAGCAACCCGGCAAGGTGACTATAATTCTGCTAGCTTTGCTGGATCTTTAGCAATAGTGAGGAACGGAAAACCATTCACAGATGGCGAGTATGCTAATAAATAATATGCTAATATATGCTAATATAATATGCTAATAAATTCAGAGGCTTATTATACTGACATTTAGTTGAATTCACTTTTAAAACATATTATATGGCTCTCATTGAAATAAATTTCCAAATTTTTTGCTTTCATGGCTTTCTTAGTCAAAAAGGTTCCCGACCCCTGCTTTAGGGTCACTAGCATCAGGTAACCCAAGCCCAAGCTGTTCCTAAACCTAAAGCTAACCAAACAGCATGAATGGAACACAATGTGGTTTCACTCTCCAACCACTTTATGAAGATGCTCATAAGTAAATACACAAAATGTTTATGTTTATGTATTTAGCAGACGCTTTTATCCACTGGTACACTTACACTGGTAGGCAGGTAGGGTAAGGGGGTCTTGCCTAAGGACCCCTACTGGAGGTAATACCTTTCATGCAGGGGATTTGAACCCAGGTCTCCCACATTAAAATGTGGAAATCATACCTTTAAACTATGGAATGAACTCCAGAGGATGTCCAGAATGTAAAAACCCAGAAAAAGACCACGAGGCTACAAAGTCCTGGTTTGGAGGTTGGAGTGGATGGCTGGTGAATCCACACACAACAACCAAGGAGAAGAGCCGTGTCATTGTTTATTTAGTTGCTGTTTTGACCATTATTACAGACTATATTGTCATGGTTTGGTATAAAAAGACTAAATATGCAGCACAAATGAAGCAGACGTTCCATTGAAACACTGTGAAAGTTGTGCTGGAGGGCACCAAAAAAATCCCTCAGCATGAATACATTTTCTTTTTGGGACAAATTCACATTTTGAGCTGAAACCAGGCTAGTGTAACACTGGAGGCGTATAATACCATTAAAAGCGGTTTGTCAGGGCCAGAGACAACCAAACACCAGGAGCTTTGACATAACAGTCGTTCTGTTCTGGTCCACTGGGAAGGAGATCGTACCACGTTAGCCCGGAAAAGGGAGGAGAAATCCGCCTTTTGTCCCTAAACCTAAACATGTAGCTTTGGTTCCTAAGCCTAACCACACCAAAAAACTAAAAATGTTACATTTATGGGCGTTTTAGGGCAGCAACATAACAGGAAATCAGCTACATGCTTCCTCCATCAACTGTTCATTATCCAAATTCAGCAGCTGTCGGGTGTTGGTTTGTTTTACTGAAGGAATATCTACACTCTGTTCTCTGTGGGCAGATAAAGAAACACTGTATGTTTGAATCATATCATCCCGTGGTTTCATAATCACACAGTAAATAACAGCAGCCAGCCCTCTGCCTCTGGTTACCCATAATTCAGTGCTCGCATGGCGGGCCTGACCTGTCAGCGTAGGAGACGTGGAGGGCGGGTCACGATCAAGATGGTCAACATTATCCTGTCTGTTCAGCTCGTCGTGGGCTGGGAGAGAAGGTCAGAGTGTCGGCTCGGATGTTGTTTTCATCCAGTGGGTTTGTTCACACACTGCTGACAGCTCTTTTTGTGTACAGCTCAGGTGTCACTTAACCTTTTGTGTTTACACTTTGTGCTTTTAGCCACTTCTTCAGCAGAAGAGATTCAACTTGAAAGGAAATCCAAGCAGCTGCATGTCAACACTCCTCCATCCCAACAGAGCGGTTTTTCTTGGTACTGTATCCTTACTGATGTCCTCTGACAGCATCGCTGCCTGTTTTCAGCCCACACCTCAGTACTTCCACTGCCGCTGTGACCTAATTCCACCCTCAAGGATCAATAAAGTTCATTTCATCCTTCCAGTGTGATTGTTCTTCTCACTTAGAACTGTCAGTGAGTAAATTACTTTTAATTTCACCCAGTTTATTCATCCTCCACTGCTTTTATGTCATTAAATGATGAAAAAAAACTTGTAAAATGTAGGTTTTTACACAAAAAACTGTGGAAAAGAATGAATTAGGAGAAAAAGCCTCAATAAAGTAGGGGAAAGCTGAGCACCCATGCCTCACCTGCAGTCATGAGAGCTGGGATGTGACTAAATACAAGCAGCCAACGCGAGTTTTTACCTTAAGGTGGCTGATTTCGCCCCTGAAGAAAGATTTAAGAGCTCAGATTAGATTCTTCACAGCAGGACACATTAGCTCAGGTGGTTCGTACAACTGATTAAGATGCCTCCTGAGCATTTTCCTCATGCACACATGGACAAAAGGCCAAAGGCTAGACCCAGAATGTGGGTCTGTTTCACAGAGAAGGAGATGAAAAACACCGCTGGACCGGTTTGGAACATCCTTCTTATAGGTTTACGCCCAAAAACCCATCAGATGGGTGGATGGATGGAGCCAAAATGCTCAATTTCCAACAGAAAGAGAAACCTAGATAAATGTAAGGTACTGTGGAAGGTACCAGGTGTGTTATGACCCAATAAGATAAAGGTGCGAGATAGAGGATATAGAGTTAGCATAGCCACAGATACACTTATCTGTTCAAACTAAGGGCAAAATCCTTTAAAATACTTTGATTAAGACCATTTTCCAGGACTTTAGCCTGCAAAGCAGCGCTAACATCCTGGTAAAACTGCATCAAACTGCCTGAAGGACAAACTGAGGGAGCAAATGTCCCTTCCTGTGTCTTCCATGACCTCAAGCTTCAGAGCTCACACAAATAGAAACATGCAGCCAAGTCATCGGTGCACTTTTGAACTTTATCTGCAAGACAAATAACAGCAAGAATAAGAAAGCTTGCACAGCTGCAGGGAAATAACATCAACCGCCAAATTAAACTCACCGTCTGATCAGAAACATGCAGGAAAAGTGTTTTTAACCTTCTGTGTGATCTTTGGCTGAATAAAGCAAAACTTTCTCAGCTTGAATCTTTGTTTGCTGCCTACAGACAGCAAGTTTTCAAGGTTTCCAGCAGAAGATCTGTAAAATCCATGGATTTTGTTCCCTTTAACAAGCAGAGTGGGTAGAAACTAAACAAGAAAGGAGCTCTTGGGCAGCAGGAACTTCTTTCTTTTTAACTACTGGAGGAATTATCTCATCTTTTATAGTTTAAATGTCAGGGTTTTTTGGCTTCTGCCTTGGAGTAAGAGCTCCTGCAACATAACTATCCAATGTGGGGAACCCAGGACCGGCACAAAAACACTGTGAAGCGCCATTAAACTGCTGCCTTTATGAGGGAGAGTTCCCTGTGTTGACCTTAAAGAATGAAGCTCCAAAACCTGTCACAAAGACACATCATTTGTTCCCATTTCTTTAGCTGCATCTATGAAAAACAGCAAAGAAAACACAGTTTGACAGACAGAAAATAGGATTTCTGCAGCAACAAGGTGATTCCCAAAGAGCTATTAGCTGAAAACTTGGCATATCTCAGCATGGTGTGCAGTGTGTCCTTAAAACATTTGAGGAAACTGGACAAGTGGAGGACAAAAGAAGAAGTGTCAGGCCTAAAAAACTATCTACAGCAGATGAACAGGATCTGAAAGTGATGTCCTTAAGAAAGAGGAAAAAATCCAGCTGTGACCTGACAGGACCTGAGAGATGCATCTGGACCTTCAGCTGATCCATCTACTGTTGGCCCAAGCCTCATCAGAAATGGTCTCCATGGAAGGGTGGCTGTCAATAAGCCGTTCTTAAGGAAGGGAAACAGGGAGAAAAGGCTGAGCTGTGCCAAATGACACAAGAAGTGGACTGAAAATCAGTGGCAACAGGTCTTATGGAGGGATGAATCCTCCCCAGAGCCCGGACCTCAACATTATTGAAGCAGTGTGGGATCATCTGACAGAGAACGGAACAAAAGGCAGCCCACATCCAAAGAAGAGCTTTGGGATGTCCTTCAAGAAGCCTGGAGAACTATTCCTGAAGACTCCTTAAAGAAATGACAGAAAGCTTGTCTCAGAGGGTTCAGGCTGAGTTGGAGAATAAAGGAGCTCAGACCAGAGATTCACTTTAAAGCTGCTGAGAACTGATAAAAAAAACTCTGTTTCTGCCTCAGATTCTGGGTTTATGTTCATGTTTGATCATGTTTCAGTGAATCTCTGCAGCTGCTTCCTGTTTTTATGTTAATATGTAAAGAAATGAGGGCAGTTTTTGGTTAAAAAATTCCAAGTAACAGAAATTCAAAATGTTTCCTCTCAGATCTAAAATCAAGGTTCTTCTTTTTTAGTGTTTCTGTGCTTTAAGGCTGGCTGTTATCAACACACACACACTCTCTCTCAGTTATCTCCCAGCGGACCAGCGTTTAGGTGGAAGAAGCCTCTTTTGTGTCAATGGACAGATGTCACATTCACAGCCTCCCAGAGAGCTCATAACTCAGGCTAAACACACCCAGAACACACACACACATCCAGATGCAGAGAGGAAAACACACACATTTAAAGTGAGACACACACACATTTAAAGTGACACACACACGTTTAAAGTGACACACACACAAACATTTAAACTGAGACACACACGCATTTAAAGTGAGACACACATTTAAACTGAGACACACACACACACACGTTTAAAGTGACACACACACGTTTAAAGTGAGACACACATTTAAAGTGAGACACGCACACGTTTAAAGTGACACACACGCATTTAAAGTGAGACACACACACATTTAAAGTGAGACACACACACACACACGTTTAAAGTGAGACACACGCATTTAAAGTGAGACACACATTTAAAGTGAGACACACACACACGTTTAAAGTGACACACACGCATTTAAAGTGAGACACACACACATTTAAAGTGAGACACACACACATTTAAAGTGAGACACACACACACACACATTTAAAGTGAGACACACACACATTTAAAGTGAGACACACACACACATTTAAAGTAACACACACGCATTTAAAGTGAGACACACACATTTAAAGTGACACACACACACATTTAAAGTGAGACACACACACACACACGTTTAAAGTGACACACACACATTTAAAGTGAGACACACACACACATTTAAAGTGAGACACACACACACACACGTTTAAAGTGACACACACGCATTTAAAGTGAGACACACATTTAAAGTGAGACACACACACACGTTTAAAGTGACACACACGCATTTAAAGTGAGACACACACACATTTAAAGTGAGACACACACACATTTAAAGTGAGACACACACACACACACATTTAAAGTGAGACACACACACATTTAAAGTGACACACACACACACATTTAAAGTAACACACATGCATTTAAAGTGAGACACACACATTTAAAGTGACACACACACACATTTAAAGTGAGACACACACACACACACGTTTAAAGTGACACACACGCATTTAAAGCGAGACACACACACATTTAAAGTGAGACACACACAAACATTTAAAGTGAGACACACACACACATTTATAGTGAGACACACATTTAAAGTCACACCTACACATTTAAAGTGAGACACACACACATTTATAGTGAGACACACACATTTAAAGTGAGAGACACACACATTTAAAGTGAGACACACACACATTTATAGTGAGACACACACACATTTAAAGTGACACACACACACATTTAAAGTGAGACACACACACATTTAAAGTGAGACACACACACATTTAAAGTGACACACACGCATTTAAAGTGAGACACACACACATTTAAAGTGAGACACACACATTTAAAGTGACACACACACACATTTAAAGTGAGACACACACACATTTAAAGTGACACACACACACATTTAAAGTGAGACACACACACATTTAAAGTGACACACACGCATTTAAAGTGAGACACACACACATTTATAGTGAGACACACGTTTAAAGTGACACACGCACATTTAAAGTGACAGACGCACATTTATAGTGAGACACACATTTAAAGTGACACACACACATTTATAGTGACACACACACATTTAAAGTGACACACACACATTTATAGTGACACACACACATTTAAAGTGACACACACACATTTAAAGTGACACACACACATTTAAAGTGACACACACACACAGACGCAGCAGAAAGCATCAACACGCCGTCTTCCAGCAGCAGAGAAACCGAAGCAGGCAAAGACACACTTTGGAAGCGCTTTGGTGCGAGCAGACAAGAATGCTAAACTAATTTAATGGCGCACACACACACACACACTTTGGTGCTACCAGCTAGGCTAATGGAATGATGAATATCAGCTGTGTGACGCAGTGTATTCCAGGAAAACCAACCCCCCCGGCAGCTATTTCCTCAGACTCAGGTCAAGCCATATTTCTTACTAACTGCTGAGATGACAGCAGAGTCCTTCTGAGAAGAAGCTGGGTCAACGATGATTAAAGCCGTACCTCCACCTTCTCCGTTAGCTTTCTGCTCACATTATGGGGAAAACAGAAGCCGTTTGACACCTATGATAAGAAACTTTTCTTTAAATCGGCTGCAGGCGGGAAGCAGAGACAGATGTGAGTTCAACACGGGTCAATAAAGCTCTGGTTATTGAATTCGAGATTTAATTTGCTTTAGAATAAACCAAAGGTGAAGCAGCCCAACAGCATCAACAGAAAGATTAAATATGTGTTTGAATAATTATTTGATTTAACTGCAGCAGGTTTCCAGTCAGGATATCGATCTGAGTACACATGGAACCAGATTTGGGAAACTTGTTGGAATCGGTTCATTTTGTGATTGTAAAAGTTCATCGTTGTGGTGCTTTATCTGATCAGGATCTGAGGTTCTGGGCTTTAAAGCTGAGAACAGGGAACTCAGCGGGTCCACATGGTGAGATTAACTGGATTACAGCTACAGTTGGGTTCTGCTGCTTATCTGAGGGTAATTATCCTTGGATATATGGCGGTGAATGAATGGAATCACTGGCACAAAGCATCTCACACCCCGGTACGATAGGTGGCGCTGTCCCCATGTACCCATCCAAGAACTGGAGCAGAACCAGCCCCAAACTGGCCATAGCTTTGTCAAAAATAAAGGCGGTTTTAACCAGACACAGTCTCCATTTTGGTGTAGAAACCAGGAGGAGCTGACAGGAGCTGACAGCTGCTGGTTCAGCACGAGTCCACCAGAACTTCACCCAGAACACTTTATATCCTATATATATCGACTTTAGAGGTCGATTCTGGTTGGACCAACAGATGCAGCTTTGCAAACCTAAGCTGTGCTGCCATGTTCTTTTTAGAGAGAAGAGGCTTTCTCCTGCAGCCCTTCCAAACAAGCCATCCTTGTTCAGTCTTTTTCTAACTGTGCTGTCATGACCTTTAACCTTTAACATGCTAACTGAGGCCTGTAGAGTCTGAGATGTAGCTCTGGGCTTTTTCACCTTGGGGTGACCTTTAACCTTTAGCATGCTAACTGAGGCCTGTAGAGTCTGAGATGTAGCTCTGGGCTTTTTCACCTTGGGGTGACCTTTAACCTTTAGCATGCTAACTGAGGCCTGTAGAGTCTGAGATGTAGCTCTGGGCTTCTTCACCTTGGGGTGAACTTGCTGGGACGTCCACTCCTGGGAAGATTGACAGCTGTCCTGAATGTTTTCCACTTGTGAATAATCTTTCTCTCTGTAGAATGATGGACTCCAGATAGTTTGGAAATGGCCTTATAACCCTTCCCAGACTGATGGGCAGCAGCAGCTGCTTCTCTAAGATCATTGCTGGTGTCTTTCCTCCTTGGCATCATGTTAAACTGACAGAACTCCTGCTTTTATAGAGCTGCTCACACTTTTTTCCGTTCAGTAAATAATGACACAGTGTAATACATCATGTGGTGTTAATCTGAGGTCCGATTTACCTCATTTTATCACCTTTTTATGTCCTGATATACGTCAAACCTTAGAACCAGCAGGTGGTGTTTTCCACATGACTGTATTTCAGGATGAAGAACATTTTACTTTTTTGTTTTGGCTTTAAGAAGAAAAACAGATTTAGTGAAATGAGCTGAATACACAGGTGGGAATGATTTTTTTTCTTCTTGTTTTAAAGGAATTTTGGACAAATCTTCAAAAACCTTTCGTCTGTTTCCTGTTTGTTTCCATTTTTATAAATTGGCTTAAATAATTCTGTGAGTGGAACTAATGAAATAATTAGCAGACCTAAAACCCACATTAAAGCAGAGCTCTGGCAGGATGGGGAAACCAGCGGCTGAATCCTCTCAGAAACAGCAGAAGCCCTCCGGCTGCATCACTTCCTCGCAGTGACCTCACAGGTCACACGCTACATACCAACAACTCCCAGTAACGACAGCACATTGGGTCGGCCGCTAATTAGCATCAGCAACGAGGCAGCCTGTCGGTGCAGATTGTTGCTGTGCGCTTGCTGTGAGGCTGGCATGTTGCAGGCATGTCAGCTGAATACTTGCTCGACGGCCAAGGTGATGGCAGAATGCGAGCTCGTATTTCATAGGTCACATCTTTTGTCCTCGCTTGATATAAACACTGTATAACGCTTAACTGACACTGTGTAAAGCATTAAGTTCTGGCTTTCAGCACTTTGTTGAGACACTTTCTAATTAAATCAGTACAACTGCACCTGGCTGGGACGCTGTGACTGGCTTCTCTCGCTAAAGAACGACTGAAATTTGTCCAGTCGGTGCTTTTTCTCCTCAGCGGGTGCATTTCATTTGAATTCGGTGAATCTGTTGTTCATTTATTTCTAAACAGAAAGACATGTGATGGCTGATCATCATTCTGAGGAAATGTGGAAAACTGCCAGACTGATAAATCTTGTGTTAATAATAATTGTTCTGCAGCAGCAGCGGAAACCTTCCAGGGACTCCCTCACTGGAAAGTCTTAAGTGACCCATTCAGACCTGTTCTTACCATCCCCAACCAGCACTGTGGGTGCTGTCAGGGGTGAACCTGGGTCACTACGGGCAACACTTTGCAGCTTTGCAGCCCCAAACACAACAGACTGAAGCATTGTGTGACGCGTTTAGCATCAGGATCAGACAAAGAGGAGGAAATGACACAGATTTAATCATTCGTGCAAAACAAAGACACGATTTCTCAGACCTCATGTTGCCAAAGCATCGGTAACGAGGTGCCTGTGAGGTGCTGCAGGTGGTTCTGGGAGTCGCAGTGTGTCACAGAGGAGGAACTCTGCGACCTTTCCCCCCAGGCTCAGCCAATCACTGTGATCACCATCATCGCTGCTCGCTTTCATCCTCCAGCAGTTTCTTAGCCGATGTCTCAGCACCACCGACTCACTTTGGCTCTGCAGAACGAGCCTCAGCACCACTGACTCACTTTGGCTCTGCAGAACGAGCCTCAGCACCACCGACTCACTTTGGCTCTGCAGAACGAGCCTCAGCACCACTGACTCACTTTGACTCTGCAGAACGAGCCTCAGCACCACCGACTCACTTTGGCTCTGCAGAACGAGCCTCAGCACCACCGACTCACTTTGGCTCTGCAGAACGAGCCTCAGCACCACTGACTCACTTTGACTCTGCAGAACGAGCCTCAGCACCACCGACTCACTTTGGCTCTGCAGAACGAGCCTCAGCACCACTGACTCACTTTGACTCTGCAGAACGAGCCTCAGCACCACTGACTCACTTTGGCTCTGCAGAACGAGCCTCAGCACCACTGACTCACTTTGGCTCTGCAGAACGAGCCTCAGCACCACCGACTCACTTTGACTCTGCAGAACGAGCCTCAGCACCACTGACTCACTTTGACTCTGCAGAACGAGCATCAGCACCACCGACTCACTTTGGCTCTGCAGAACGAGCCTCAGCACCACTGACTCACTTTGGCTCTGCAGAACGAGCCTCAGCACCACCGACTCACTTTGGCTCTGCAGAACGAGCCTCAGCACCACTGACTCACTTTGGCTCTGCAGAACGAGCATCAGCACCACCGACTCACTTTGGCTCTGCAGAACGAGCCTCAGCACCACTGACTCACTTTGACTCTGCAGAACGAGCCTCAGCACCACTGACTCACTTTGGCTCTGCAGAACGAGCCTCAGCACCACTGACTCACTTTGACTCTGCAGAACGAGCCTCAGCACCACCGACTCACTTTGACTCTGCAGAACGAGCCTCAGCACCACCGACTCACTTTGACTCTGCAGAACGAGCCTCAGCACCACTGACTCACTTTGACTCTGCAGAACGAGCCTCAGCACCACCGACTCACTTTGACTCTGCAGAACGAGCCTCAGCACCACCGACTCACTTTGACTCTGCAGAACGAGCCTCAGCACCACTGACTCACTTTGACTCTCCAGAACGAGCCTCAGCACCACTGACTCACTTTGGCTCTGCAGAACGAGCCTCAGCACCACCGACTCACTTTGACTCTGCAGAACGAGCCTCAGCACCACTGACTCACTTTGACTCTGCAGAACGAGCCTCAGCACCACTGACTCACTTTGGCTCTGCAGAACGAGCCTCAGCTCCACTGACTCACTTTGACTCTGCAGAACGAGCCTCAGCACCACTGACTCACTTTGGCTCTGCAGAACGAGCCTCAGCACCACTGACTCACTTTGGCTCTGCAGAACGAGCCTCAGCACCACTGACTCACTTTGGCTCTGCAGAACGAGCCTCAGCACCTCCACCTCCCTGAAAGCTTGACTCAGGAGTGTCAAAATGGGGATTGAAACGCCTGTTTGGTTTAAACGAGTTGAAAAAGTGTGGCCATATAAACTGAGCTTGTTGCCTCTAAGATGAAGTGTCTCATGATTAAATTTGTGTCACTTGAGCTCTCCTTACAGGGGGCTCACACCAAAAGCGTCGTGAGCGGCCAGCTGCCGTTCATTTTCAATGTAAGCTGGCGTCGATGAGCGGCTGGCGGTGTTAGCTTCATGAGCTTCAAGAGTTGAGAAAGGCTCAACTTTATGCAAATGAGCTGTGAAGCGACGCGACGACAGCCAATTAGGGCCGATCTGGATTCCAAAGGCGGAAAAAAGGTGGAAAAAAGGTGGAAAACACAAAGAAACACAAAGAAGGCCAAGAGTACGATCCATGGTGAAAGAGGGAACCGATGTATGGATGGATTATTATATATATCTGATAGTTGCTATACATATAAGCCCCGCCCCTTTGGCCGCTTCCGGCGGCAGAAGAAGAAGAAGCGGCGGGTTGTGAGCGGCTGTGGTCGCTCCCCGGTTATTGACCAATCAGCACAGGACTCAAACTTCTTCTCAGCAGTCGTGTGAAGCTGTGACACCAAACAGGAAGTCAAACGGGCGTTTTGTGACCATTTCTCATCACAGTGTTCCTACATGGAGCTATTTGGTGTCCATCAGCACAAAAAAACAGCAAAAATTGTGATTATTTCATGTTTTTTTTGGCTTTTTGTCCCTAACGTTAAGCTGCAACTGGAAGTGAAGTGAAAATTGATCAGTTTTGAGCTGAACATGACGGTCTGTCCGCCCACTCCTACCTTCCTGCTTCATTAGAAGCATCTTTAATCATATAAAAGCTGCAAAATGTCCCATCAGTGACAGTTTCACGTGTGACTAAATGTAAGCATGTTACTATTTCCAAAGAAAAACAGGCACATAACATTTAGGAAGCCTTGAAAATGTCATCTTGTATTATTTTAGCCTTTATTGTGAGACCATTACTTTATTTCCCAGCTAATTTTATCAACTTCTCGTGCATTAAAATGGAGCGGCGTGGTCACAGAAGGCAGTGGCGTTTGGAACTGAACGGACGGTCTGTTATTGATTTGATTTGCTGCTGCTCAAAAAAAGTTGAGCTAATCTCAATTTTCCAACCACAAGAGGCACAAACAAAGCAAAGTCACAAACCTTTAATTCAGTTTGCCAACTGGAGATGTCACTGAGAAGTGAGACGAGTCTAAAGTTCCTGCTGATTTATCAGCCTCAAACCCTCTAATTCTAATGTAAGGGGTGGAAATAAGGATAAATATGACATTAAGCCTTAAAACTGCAGCAAACAACAAGTCGTTCTTTTATTTAATATGTTTTTCCAGCTTCTTTTAGTCTTTATTTTGATAACGTCAGTGAAGAAGACACATAGCGCGATGACACAATTTCCCCGGCTGCGATTTTGGTTTTTAGAAATTTACAAATTAGCCAAACTGATATCTATCTTTATACTGAACAGTGAGGACCTGGACCCTGGGAGCACAGCTGGGAACCAGGAGGGATTTGTTGGGACCGACATGCGACGTCCACTGAGCCCTAAGCTGGGGGGAGTCCAGAGGACAACGAGACCCAGAGGGATGGTTCGACTGCAGTGAACAGCCACAAGCGTCACATTCCTGCCAAATTACCAGCAAAATCCTGACGTGGAGGACAGAAAATGACAAGAGGCCAAGGCAGCACCAAACTGAAGCCCCAGGGAGAGGCGTGAGGGCCAGAGACAGGAGGCCAGAGACAGGAGGCCAGAGACAGGAGGCTAGAGACAGGAGGCCAGAGACAGGAGGCCAGAGACAGGAGGCCAGAGACAGGAGGCCAGAGACAGGAGGCCAGAGACAGGAGGCCAGAGGCAGGAGGCCAGAGACAGGAGGCCAGAGACAGGAGGCCAGAGACAGGAGGCCAGAGACAGGAGGCCAGGCCCAGCAGCAGCCACCATGTTGGGGAATCATTGGCGTAACAAGTCTTTCCCAAACGATGTCTGAAGTCAAGGCTTAAAGTCATTATCACTGAGCATTAAGTAAGACTCGGTGCACTGATCGTAGCTGTTTGGCATCAGGAGGCTACAGCTCTGTGGTTACTGTGACAGCTCCACCTGTGGCTGCCACAGCAGCAACCGGGCGACCACACCGATGAGAACCAGGTTTCAGCTTAGAAAAGGCCTCCAGCATCATGAAATGTGTCCTTTTCTGTTATTCCTTCTGCTTTCAATCTTTCTCCTTTGTCTTTCCCACCATTTTTCTACATCTTCTTAAGAATAAAACGTCTTTATTTGTCAGTCGAGACTAAAAGATTTCTTTTTCCTTCTTCCAATCTAACTTTTCACTTTCCTTCCTTTGTCCTTTAACATTAATATCTTCCCTCACTCTTCTGCCCATCCTCCTTTCTGCTTCCCCTCTCCTAAACCGACTCCTCACCTTCTCCATGTAGCATCTCTCCTTCTTCCTGTCTTAGCGCTATCTCAGCATGCTAGCTGTGCGTTTGCTTCCTCAGTCAGCTTTAACGTGGCTCATCCGTTAGCTTCAGGCTAACGGTTTTCCCAGAGGTTGGATGATGGTCTCTTCTCTGCACACAGTGTTGTCATAGCTGTGTCATTCAGTATCTGTCAGCGTGCTGCCCTCGGCGTGGACAGTCAGCACAGATACTAGTTCTTTCTGACATGTCACACAACTCTGCCGTTTATGGTACCAGCAGCAAGATTCAAGCAGACGATGAGACACATTCGTTCTGCTGCATCAGAGGAAGAAGAAGAAGAAGAAGAAGAGCGTGCAGCATCCCACAGGCTGGAGATTAAAGAGGTGAAGCACTCAGAAGAGCAAAAATGGCTTTAACTGAGTCAAATGTATCAATAATATCCACAGAAACTACCAACCACGGAAACCCCGTCTTTTTCAGCAGTTACAAGAAATTATTCATTAACGGATCAATCCACAAAATTAGAGCAACACCAGCAGAAAGCAAAGAGGAAGCCTTGGAGGAGAGCTGGCATATCCTGATCCCCTAAAATGCAACTCAGCAGCATCTTCAAACAGACCCTTCAAGCTTCTCTCGAGTTCAACTTCTTTACTTTGTTACTCAGACCTTCTGGTGGAAAATTGAAGTGTCTGAACTCCAGATTACTCAAACTCCACAAAGCTCCTCGTGAAATTCAAATATGACTATTAAACTGTGCAGCTACTGTCAAAAACTGTTAAAGAACCACAAAACACTGTCCTCCTCTAAATAAAACATTTGTTCTTTGTTAAAGGAGCTACATTAAGTTACATTAAGCCCTTTTATGCAGAGTTCACAGTGTGTTTACCTACGTTACCTTTTATCTGCTGTGTGATTTAATGCAGAAACACAGACAGAATGAAGCTGTTCCTCCAGTCAGAAACAGTCCAGCTCTATATATAAATACAGATAGTTACTCTATTGATCCCAGAGGGAAACAGGTTAGCAGTTAGCTGTAAGTTAGCAGTTAGCTGTAAGTTAGCAGTTAGCTGTAAGTTAGCAGCTAGCTGTAAGTTAGCAGTTAGCTGTAAGTTAACAGTTAGCTGTAAGTTAGCAGTTAGCTGTAAGTTAACAGTTAGCTGTAAGTTAACAGTTAGCTGTAAGTTAGCAGCTAGCTGTAAGTTAGCAGTTAGCTGTAAGTTAATAGTTAGCTGTAAGTTAACAGTTAGCTGTAAGTCAGCAGTTAGCTGTAAGTTAGCAGTAAGTTAGCAGTCAGCTGTAAGTTAACAGTTAGCTGTAAGTCAGCAGTTAGCTGTAAGTTAGCAGTAAGTTAGCAGTCAGCTATAAGTTAACAGTTAGCTGTAAGTCAGCAGTTAGCTGTAAGTTAGCAGTAAGTTAGCAGTCAGCTATAAGTTAACAGTTAGCTGTAAGTCAGCAGTTAGCTATAAGTTAGTAGTTAGCAGTAAGTTAGCTGTTAGTTGTAATTTAGCAGCAGATGCTAGCAAACAATGCTTTCTCATCAATAGTAATGGACCAAGCCGAAGATGTGCACAGAGTAACTCGTAGTAATGCGTTTAAACATTTTGGATATATTAACCTCATTAAACAATTGTACCTGGAGACCTCCATCTTTATCAGAAACATGCCGATAATGTAACGCTAACACACCGAGAGTGAGGAGAGGACTGGTGTTGGGTTGGAAACACACCTTAAACACAGCTGCAGGTTGTCTGAGTTACAGAACGGAACCGTTCAGCTAGAAAGCTTCAGCTAACAAAGTAATGTGGGAACAATAATGTTCATCTTTCAGAAAGGAGCAGCAGTAACTCCTTAGAAGTTGGTGTACGTCATCTTCATTAGCTAAGCTGTTAGCGTTAGCTGCTGCTAAAGGAAGAAATAAATCAGGAAATAAACCATGAGGAGTTATTTCTCAGATGCTTCCATTTCCCTGCTCTGAAGTTCAGGCTCTGAGAGCTGGAACTGATCCTCTTTGTGGCTCAGTTCCTTCAGTCCAGCGTTGAACTGGACCAAGTTGTTAAAACAGTGGGATGAAAAGTGTTTGCTGCACATTCACAGTCTTTAGCTAACTCTGCTGGAACATTAGCCTCAGATATAGTTTATCCACTGGGCTCTTATATCCTCTGAGGCTGCTGCTGGATGGAAGATGCATTCTCCTCAGTGCAGCTGACAGCAGAACATTTCCACCAGAAGCTGGCTTCATCCGCCCAGCAGGGTGGATGTGAGTGGGCGGGGCTTAGCAGAGGAGGCGGAGCCAACTTAAGGAGTGACGTACTTTAGAAATTAAAATCAGAACGGCTCGTTAAATGAGGAACTTTCAAAGAGGAAAGTTGTGTTTTTGGGAGTAAAAGCAAGCAGCTGTTGGTAAACCAACGATGAGGAAGACATTTATCTGTAATTATTTTCAGATTCGTCTCTCTGCACTGAACACCTGACAGTGAGGAGACTGAGGAAACATCAGCCTTAGGGGCAAAACAGAACCACCACAGAAATATTTGGAAAACTGAAGTTTAACCCTTTAGGCGCCAGAGGTTTTTTTCGAAAATCCTTAAATTTCAAAAGGCTATATCTTAAAACTGATAGGAGATAGAGACTTTCTGTAAATTACAGAAATGTTGAGGATGACCCAAAGTTTATGTAGGAAGCAAATTGACACACCTAATTTGCATATTATGACGTCATGGCGTGGCGGCCATCTTGGATTATAGAATTTTTTTTTAATTTTCATGTTTCAATGATGAAATGCAGCCTTTTTCCCCCAAATATGCCACTATGAATGGAGAAAGCTGAAGTTTAAACCCTCCACAATGATTCGCTCCAGCCACCAACAAAACCGAGAAGAAAAAGAGTCCAAAAGTCACAGCTTTTAATGTATAAATGTGTGCATGGGACCAGCAGATCTGTCCATAACTCCAGTCAGAAACATGGAAGTTTAACCAGACTCTCAGTCTGAACCTTGGAAACAAAGTAAAAACGAGCAAATCCAGGTAAATCCAGGTGTTTCCAGCTTCTGAATTCACCTAAAAACAAACTAAGAACTCACCCTGCGTCGCTGCTGTTCCCACAGATTAAGGCATCCTTGGCTCCCTCCACCTTGTAGAAGTTATCTGGAACAAAAGAGGATAAATTTCAGGTTAAGACCATGTTTTTTTTTAAATGGCCTCTTGTATAATCTCCTGTTGAAGCAGCTGAATGGAATCCAGGCCCTGCTGCCATCATCACCTTAAAGTGACATTTCAGAGTACTGTTTGGGGAGCTAGTTTAAGTTAGGAAGAGAAAATGTTTTAACAACCAATGAGGTCATCCCGTCTCTGCTGAAAGCTCAACTGAAACAGCAGGTTTGTGATTACCAGCCCATAAACCCTCAGCTCAGTCAGCTCCTCTTGATCACAGTGAGTCTGTGCTCAGATCCTCGCCGTCTGTCTGTTTCACCGCACGATCAATAAGCTCATCAGACTCGTTTGTGTGTTTTAGTCTGGTTAGACCGTCTGAGCGGTTTGTTGAGCATTCATTCAACCCTTCACTCTGACCACAAGCCATTTCCAAGTACATTAACGCGCTTTAATGTCCTCACATGGAGTACTTCAGGTACTCGACCGCCTCAAACGCACTCAAGAGCAAAGCGTCTGACATCACAAGTTCAAAAGCTTTTAATGCATGTCTGCAGGAGGAAAACAAGCGCTGCTTAACTTAACTTTTGCTGAGCATCAGGATAAACGTATTTAAGCAGCCCTGCTTTAGAGTCTGACTTCAGAACAGCCAGGCTTTTTCTTACGGGTCAAACAGAGGAACTTTCAGATCGATTTGGGTCTGTTTTCAGCTAAACAAGCTGTTAAAAATATTATTTAAGGCCAGAAAAGGGATGAGTTTTAGAGAAATCTTGGTTAAAACAGAGAATTATTAATTTAAAGGGGATTTATTTTGTTTTTTGGAGCATTTATCAGGGTCTGAAGTGTAAAACTTTGTTTTCCTTTGTTTGAAAGGAGAAAGAACTAAAAAAAAAAAGGGGTCACCTTTAAATTGTTGAGTTCAAAAGCTTTTAATGCATGTCTGCAGGAGGAAAACAAGCGCTGCTTAACTTAACTTTTGCTGAGCATCAGGATAAACGTATTTAACCAGCCCTGCTTTAGAGTCTGACTTCAGAACAGCCAGGCTTTTTCTTACGGGTCAAACAGAAGAACTTTCAGATCGATTTGGGTCTGTTTTCATGTAAACAAGCTGTTAAAAATATTATTTAAGGCCAGAAAAGGGATGAGTTTTAGAGAAATCTTGGTTAAAACAGAGAATTATTCATTTAAAGGGGACTTATTTTGTTCTTTGGAGCATTTATCAGGGTCTGAAGTGTAAAACTTTGTTTTCCTTTGTTTGAAAGGAGAAAGAACTAAAAAAAAGGGGTCACCTTTAAATTGTTGAGTTCAAAAGCTTTTAATGCATGTCTGCAGGAGGAAAACAAGCGCTGCTTAACTTAACTTTTGCTGAGGTGAGTTCATTCCCGAGCATCAGGATAAACGTATTTAACCAGCCCTGCTTTAGAGTCTGACTTCAGAACAGCCAGGCTTTTTCTTAAGGGTCAAACAGAAGAACTTTCAGATCGATTTGGGTCTGTTTTCAGATAAACAAGCTGTTAAAAATATTATTTAAGGCCAGAAAAGGGATGAGTTTTAGAGAAAACTTGGTTAAAACAGAGAATTATTCATTTAAAGGAGACTTATTTTGTTCTTTGGAGCATTTATCAGGGTCTGAAGAGTAAAACTTAGTTTCCCTTTGTTTGAAAGGAGAAAGAACTAAAAAAAAAAGGGGTCACCTTTAAATTGTTGAGGCCGACATGAAGCCCAGATGAGGTCAAACATGAAGTTATGAACCGACTTCCTGTTTTACAGCAGCTGTTATCTGCATGAACAACCCCAGCCGGCCCGGGAGCCTTCACTTCAAACCCAACTAAAGCTGCTCCAACGTCTTTTTAAAACCCTAATTTCAATGAAAAGCAGCAGGTGGGGAATACATGTCTGTTGTAGTGTCAGAGCCAGAGACATTAATAGTACTTTATGGAACAGTCGGGCTGTTTTTAGCATGTTTTTTGTTCTGGACACTTCTTATAATATGGTCCTTACCCGGTGCCACGAACAGGGCAGCTTCTGTTCAGTTACATTCAGAAGGGATGTTAGTTTATACAGGAAGTAGTGAGTTTAATGCCATGTCACGGCTCGGGGTGACGGGGAACCCAAACGCCGGAGGAAGGTGACAGAACAGGCTGCAGAAGAAGGTAAACGTGGGAAAACGGACCAATAGAGGCATGACGGATGCAGAGATTAGTTCCCTCAGGAGTCATGTTCATTATTTGGGAGGATATTTGTCAGAACTCATGTGATATTAAAGACATTTGTAAACTTTAGCTTCATGCTAGCGCCTGTTCATCCTTCCTCCATCTGACTAACATCATGGTCACATCCACCCCCACAACACCACCTGTGCTTTGGTGCTGCTGATGCTTTAAACCTCCAGCTGAGGAGATCTTCTATCTGTGATGCTCATCCTTTATTCAGCAGAGAATTGGGACCACATGTGTTTAACTCCAGCTATGAGCCATTATGACTGATTACAAAGCATTCCAAAAGAAAATATCAAAAAGGGAGTTATTTCCAAGTGTGCTCGGGGTCGGGGGGGCAGGGATGGAGGATTCAGCACTCAGAGAAACACTTCAACACCTCGTAGGGAACAAGGAGACGCTTTAACGGTTTCGGTCCAATCTGTTGGTTTCCTTAGCTCGGATATTATTTTTGAATTGGCTCCATATGAATTAATTGGATTATGATTACAATGAATTGAATTCCAATTGGCTTGAATTGGACTATATTACTTAAGTTGTTGTAATCTGGCGGTTTATAAATAAAACTGAATTGAATTGAACGCAGCTGTGTTCAGGCAGCGCAGCGGTTCTGTGGTTCTGCTGCCAGATTCAGATTCATTCAGACTCATATGTTTTCCATTATTCTGAACAGATCAACTGGGCCTTATGTGTCTAAAGCAGGCAGATTTCACCAGAACAAGCCAGAATCTCATATTTTAGACTGGATTATGATCATATAATGGTTGACCTTCAATTTGACCTTCAACTCTCAGCACATTAACTCATTTTCGCTGCACCAAAGGCACTGAAACCTTTTAATAGTGCAGCCATTCATCTGTTATCAGGGAGGCTAGCAGAAACTTCTGCAGTCCGACTGCTTTTGTTCGAGAGGTTGCTCTCGTGTTCCCAGACGAAGCAGATGCCTGCTTAGAGTCATTACCTGAAGCTCATCTTTCAGGTTTCCACACATCCTTAAAATAAAGGCTCTGACACTTAATGAAGCTTTTAATAAAGCTTTTCTTCAGAAAGACTCCAACGTGAGAAGATTTTACAGAGCGGCAGCATCTTGGAAAATTGTCTCTACGGGACATGGAGACGCTTAATTCTATTTCTTTTTTTAAAAAACTCGAGTGGCAAATTACCCTGTCAAGCCTTAATAAACCTCCATCCTGCCCTCCTGCAATTTCACCGTCGGGAGATAAATTTACACGTGGAAAATCTGTCAGCAGGGTGGGCTAATGGTCAAAGCGAATTAGACGCAGACTGTGTTAATCTGCTCCACAACGACTAAAAGATACCATTCAGTGATTAATCTATTATCCGCACGTCTGTACCGTACGCATCCATCAGAGGCTGCATGTGTGGGGAGCTGCTGGAGATGAAGGTTTACAGGTTTCTGAGCATGCAGTTCGAACAGAACGGGATCTTATTGCATTTAGGTTCTCGTCACTCAGATACAGTTTGATGCTCTGAGTCCAGCAGCACAAACACAAAGATTTTCATTTATTGACTTTTGCATGAGATTAATCCACATATGGTGCTATGGTGAGGCTTCAGGGAGAGGAGGCTCCTCCAGCTACAATGAGACTTTTCACCACTT
The DNA here is from genome assembly GCF_036924035.1 of Leuresthes tenuis. Taxonomy (NCBI): domain Eukaryota; kingdom Metazoa; phylum Chordata; class Actinopteri; order Atheriniformes; family Atherinopsidae; genus Leuresthes; species Leuresthes tenuis. The sequence goes on along the minus strand of NW_027325378.1, from coordinate 2,437,205 downwards.
TCTAATTCAGCTGGGACCACTTCATCCACACGCCCCCCTGCAGCACAGTTTATTCACTCCGGTAAGAACGTCCATCTTACTCAAAGTTGTCGTCCACGTTGTCAAAATCTGATAAATATCCTGCCATGTTGCACAAAACTATCAGCAGCAAACTCTGTGTGAAGTTAGCCGACTGTCACAGAGCACGGAGTGAATAAACTGTGCTGCAGGGGGGCGTGTGGATGAAGTGGGCCCAGTAGAGTGCCTGTGTAGAAATCCCTCCGTTAGCTCTCCTATAGCTGCAAGTAGCCACATAACAGCAGCTATGAGCTAACAGAGCTATAGCACACGTTCATTCATTCATTCTTCTTAAAGTATTGGTGAAATAAAGACAGATAATGCCTTATTTAGAGGCTGCATCCTCTAAGCCCCGTTCACTCCGTTATATGGATCTCCAGTTATCTAAATATCTTCTGAAGGACGCCGACTTTCACCAAACTGTTCTCAGTGAGTAGATGAACGTATTTCATGCCAGAAATAAGGTTTAAAAACACCGGAGTTCCCCTTTAACAGTAGGAGGATGAAGAAAAGTGGAAACAAAGAGGCACAAAGTGAGTGAGTGTGTTTCTGATTAACACGGCAGCCATCACCTATGAGTTTTAAACAGTGAAGAAGTTCACTCAGATCAGTTTTTCAGAGACTCTTGTGTGTTTCAGAGTTAAATCCTTTAATACATTTGATCATCCTCAACCTGGTTCATTGAGATGAACAAATCAGTTCCTACTTCCTGTAGAAACTTTCTCCGGTTGGGGCATCGTCAGCGTACTAAGCATGATGGAACCGCCCAACAAAGAGCCGTGTTGACATCTGCTGCAGCTGTCTCCGACCTCACAGAACAACACAGCTTGATGGGAAATGTTTAGCATAGAGAACATGTGCCATTGATCTCCCGGCTGAGGATCAGCCCAACGGACCGGGCTTAAGGCCGCGGCCTCGGCTCTCAGGTTTCACAGCAGCTTTTAGAGGTCGATACGAGAGCCTGCGGGGGACATTTGTTTGATGTGATGGATGGCAAAGCAAACTGGAAATGAATAAATAGACAGAACATTAGCGATGGCTGCATGTCTCGACAAACCCCTTTACTGTAAACTCAAACTTTACTTCGTCTGGTTTGATTCTTCCTTCAGCAGAAGAAAGAGGAAACTTCTGATTCTTTAACCCGAGTCTTTGTGGAGCATCTCTGCTTCTGTCGCTGGGGGTTGATGCAAATCCCAAAGAGATGAGACACGAAGGTTTTATTAACCGATGAACCGCCAGGTAACGGCTGCATTTACTAAAAGTCAGACAGCAAAGCCTTGAAAAGAACAAAGAAATCTGAAGTGATGGACGGCAGGTGTGAATATTTAGTTCATGTCCTGTTGTTTGTTTCATATAGAAAGGCTCGACTGTATAATGAAGCTCTTAAATGATTATTTACTGTATCATTAGTCAAGATGTCGGCACCACAAGTAACAAAATAAGCAGCGAGAACATTTTCAGATGAGGAAAAACAGGAGGAAAAAATAGCAAAACATGAGAAAAGAATAAATATTTTCAGGCTGACTGAGCGTGATCTGGAGGTAAATGTTGATTTACAGGGAAAAGGAGAGAAGACTGTGCTGTTAAACTCCCCAGAGCAGGTGTTTGCATGTGAACCGCTGACGTTTGCTGCCTTTTTCATGTATTCCAACCTGCTCCAGTGTCCTTGCACCTGATGGACAGCAGTGACTTTAGAAAGGTGGGATTCATCAAAAAAGGTAAACCGTTTAGTTTAACCGGCTCTAAATAGTCTTAAATACCTAAACCCAGTTTAAAAATAAAGTGTAGATCGCACTGGGTGGGACTGGCTGGCAGTCATGTGACTTTATTTAAGGTGACAGTTCCACAAAAGTGTTGAAACTCTGCTCCTGATTAAATTAAAGAGAAACTCAGTTTATTTATGAGCTTCTTTATTTCAGCTGTAAGTCCTGCAAAGGCCTTTTAACTCTGCCTTTAAAATGTTCAGAACAGGTTCAATTTTCTGCCTTTTTTCGCATTAATCAATTGCTTTTTGATCGCTCAGAGCCACCGTACGCCGTCACCCAAAATGATCCAAACGGATTCCTTTTGTTTTCGAGCCCAAAGCGCTTTGACGGCCGAACAGAGAAAAGGTAATTATGGGTAACTTGAGGTTCAGAGACAATCTAAAGGCAGATTGTTGTGTCATACTTTGAAATTGGAAATGTTAAATAGATTAAAGTAGAGATTCTTCTACAGGCAGCTAACTGATAGCTATTTATCTCTCTTGTTTTGTATGAGGTCAGTTAAAACCATGAAGAAAATGCAGAGCAGATATAGCCACAACAAGCTAGGTTTTCCTACAGATAGATTACTAAAATGCATCAGACTCTTTCTGTGCGTAGCAACGGGTTAAAAAACAAAAACAACACTGCATCCACACCCTCTCGTATCACCCAATCCAGGGAGTAGAAACAGGAAAAACACCGGCCAAACAGGGCTGATCAGACAGAGTCAGTCAGAGCACAAAGAGTCCGTCTCTTAGAGGATTGAAATGTGTTAAATTCATTTAGAGAAACAAGCTCCTGAAGAGTTTTTGCAGCTGATTCCAAGCAGAAGGAGCAGCACAGTTAGATTTGTTTGCTGTTTTTCCTCCTGACTCAGGAAGGATATTAGGAAGATATTAAAGGTATAATTCTTTTAAATGAAATCCAGTACTTTTCTGGAGGATTTAGGTCTGTGGCTGAATAGAAACAGACCAAGAATAGCTTCATAAAAGAGAATATGCCACTGTTTGAGTCTTCTGGAGGACAAAGCACACCATGCAACCCCAAGCATACAATGTGCAGTGATGTGTGATTTTTTACCAAACACCAATCTGAGGTTAAAAGGTGAGAAAATCCTCAAGTAATTGTATCAGGACACTGTCTCAAACTCAAAGCCAAGCAGAAGACTCAGAAGCCTCAATGTTGCATCTGAGAACATGATGAGTTCTGTTTGAAGTTTAAAATCACACAACTTAGCACAGTATATCACCATATCATCATATGAATGGAATTCGATGCATAGATTGAGACTGCTGATATGCAAAATGAAAAGAAGTGGTCCCAGTATTGAGCCTTGAGGAACACCCTCTGTTACACTGAGGTAAGTTAATGCCTTTTAACACAATCACTTACCATTTTAAACCATCTCAAAGTCCTACAGTGATAAGTCTTTACTGGTGCATGGTCCTCATACATATGGATTTAGATAGATTAATAAAAGGGGGATGTACAATGTTGATTCAATTAAACTATTTAGCACTTTTTCTACAGCTTGAAAAGATATTAATTATCCAGGAATCACTGTCTGTGAACACAGCTCAGCGTAACATCCACAGATGCAGGTTAAAGCTCCATCAGGCAGAGAAGAAGAGACTGATATGCAAAATGAAAAGAAGTGGTCCCAGTATTGAGCCTTGAGGAACACCCTCGGTTACACTGAGGTAAGTTAATGCCTTTTAACACAATCACTTACCATTTTAAACCATCTCAAAGTCCTACAGTGATAAGTCTTTACTGGTGCATGGTCCTCATACATATGGATTTAGATAGATTAATAAAAGGGGGATGTACAATGTTGATTCAATTAAACTATTTAGCACTTTTTCTACAGCTTGAGAAGATATTAATTAGTACATAGAAACTCCTTCAGCCAGTCACCAACAAGGGATTCAAGAAGCTGAATTAACCAGGACTTCCAACTTGAAGATGGGCCAACATCTAAGACAAGCAGAAAGGGCTCTTAACTTGTTTTATGACTGCGAGTTGAGAGAAAAAAGATGATAAGCAGAAATAGTTTCACTTGTATTATTAATATATTGACCTGTCTAACTCAAAGTCCACCTCCGAACCTGACATGAAGGGGTCACTAAGCTGAGTCACCTTGAGTTTGGAAAGGAGATCCAACAAGGAAGAACTCACCGCTCTCCACCCCGATGCTGTTAGCATTTAGTTATCTGAAACAGACTCAGCTGAAGCACTAACTGGATTTAGCTGGTTTAAAGCTGAGCCCAACACTTCTTTAAAGAATAAGACTTATTTCTTAATGCAGAAGAATAGAATCTGTCCTCTGTGTTGAAAGCCAAGCTGGGTCACTCTACTGCACACTCACCGCTTTCACCTGAACCAAAAGGGATGTAAAAACAACACGAAGTTCCTCACCTTCATCATCGACGAAGTCTTTTATGGAGGCCCAGGTCTTGTTGTTGCAGTAGAAGGTGGTGTTGGCCGGCAGGCTGCCGTTGATGCAGTGTGCTGTGCTCCTGATGCATTTCTGCCGCAGGTTTCCCATGAAGAGCTGCAGGCCGATGAGGGCGAAGACGCTCAGGCAGAAGACCGTGAGGATCATCACATCAGCGAGCTTCTTCACTGACTGGATCAGAGCGCCAACAATCGTCTTCAGGCCTGAGGGACCGCCGGGATGCAGGATTAACTCTTAGAAAACTCTTTACTGAGAAAGTCACTGACTAGATAATCAAAAACCTGTTTTCATGGGAAATTTTAAGTCTAAGATGTATAAATCTGATCATTTGTTAGGTGACTAACATGTTCAAGTTGAACTAAAAACCTTGTTTCCACAGGTTGGATAAAGATGGCTGCCGCTTGGATCGATTATTGAAGCTCCCTGTTTGCTTTAAATGGGTCAGATTTAAAAATTCAACTCAAACTCAAATGCAGACAAAGCATAAAGTGAAGAAGACCAAAACATAATTTAACTCTAACCCAGTTACAACAGGTTTGGACACTGTGAAATTTAAATAAAAACAGAATTCAATCATTTCACTGGGTGAAAACATCAGTGAAAACCCGAGATGAAGGTGTTGAGCTGTATCCAGGAGTCCTGATTCTTCTCAGTCTGTTGTCAAAGGCGATCCCTTTCTGTGATAAGCTGAGCACTGAGACTCCTCATGTTGAAGGTGACACATTTTACTATTTAATGATAAATCTGAGCTCATCTTTAACCTGACGGCAGCAGCACAAAAGTTGGGGTGAAAGAGTAAGTGGTGCTAAAGAGAAACAGCTGGAGGAGCAGGTTGGAGCTGATTAGGCTCATTAGCAGCAGGTCAGTGACATGATTGGGTATAAAGAGAGCACCTTAGAGAGGCAGAGTCTCTCAGAATTAAAGATGTACTGAGGTACAGCAATCTGCAACAAGCTGTGTCTGCAGATTATGGAGAGACTTTGAATCTTCCATCATCTGCAGAACATAAAGTCATCAACGATTCAGAGGATCTGGAGACGTCTCTGTGACCTTCAGACCCTCAGGCAGCTCTACATTAAAAACAGACCTGAATCTGTCCTGGAAATCACTGCCTGGGCTCAGGAACACTTCCAGGAATTACTCTGTGAGCACAGCTCAGCGTAACATCCACAGATGCAGGTTAAAGCTCCTTCAGATGCAGCTTAAAGGTCCACCGGATGCAGCTTAAAGGTCCACCAGATGCAGCTTAAAGGTCCACCAGATGCAGCTTAAAGCTCCATCAGATGCAGGTTAAAGCTCCATCAGATGCAGCTTAAAGCTCCATCAGATGCAGCTTAAAGCTCCATCAGATGCAGCTTAAAGCTCCATCAGATGCAGGTTAAAGCTCCATCAGATGCAGGTTAAAGGTCCATCAGATGCAGGTTAAAGCTCCATCAGATGCAGGTTAAAGCTCCATCAGATGCAGCTTAAAGCTCCACCAGATGCAGGTTAAAGCTCCACCAGATGCAGCTTAAAGGTCCATCAGATGCAGCTTAAAGCTCCTTCAGATGCAGGTTAAAGCTCCATCAGATGCAGGTTAAAGCTCCATCAGATGCAGGTTAAAGCGCCATCAGATGCAGCTTAAAGCTCCATCAGATGCAGCTTAAAGCTCCATCAGATGCAGCTTAAAGCTCCATCAGATGCAGCTTAAAGCTCCATCAGATGCAGCTTAAAGCTCCATCAGATGCAGGTTAAAGCTCCGTCAGATGCAGGTTAAAGCTCCATCAGATGCAGGTTAAAGCTCCATCAGATGCAGGTTAAAGCTCCATCAGATGCAGGTTAAAGCTCCATCAGATGCAGGTTAAAGCTCCATCAGATGCAGCTTAAAGCTCCATCAGATGCAGCTTAAAGCTCCATCAGATGCAGCTTAAAGCTCCATCAGATGCAGCTTAAAGCTCCATCAGATGCAGGTTAAAGCTCCTTCAGATGCAGGTTAAAGCTCGTTCAGATGCAGGTTAAAGCTCCATCAGATGCAGCTTAAAGCTCCATCAGATGCAGCTTAAAGCTCCATCAGATGCAGGTTAAAGCTCCATCAGATGCAGGTTAAAGCTCCATCAGATGCAGGTTAAAGCTCCATCAGATGCAGCTTAAAGCTCCTTCAGATGCAGGTTAAAGCGCCATCAGATGCAGCTTAAAGCTCCATCAGATGCAGCTTAAAGCTCCATCAGATGCAGCTTAAAGCTCCATCAGATGCAGCTTAAAGCTCCATCAGATGCAGGTTAAAGCTCCGTCAGATGCAGGTTAAAGCTCCATCAGATGCAGGTTAAAGCTCCATCAGATGCAGCTTAAAGCTCCATCAGATGCAGCTTAAAGCTCCATCAGATGCAGGTTAAAGCTCCATCAGATGCAGGTTAAAGGTCCATCAGATGCAGGTTAAAGCTCCATCAGATGCAGGTTAAAGCTCCATCAGATGCAGCTTAAAGCTCCATCAGATGCAGGTTAAAGCTCCACCAGATGCAGCTTAAAGGTCCATCAGATGCAGCTTAAAGCTCCTTCAGATGCAGGTTAAAGCTCCATCAGATGCAGGTTAAAGCTCCATCAGATGCAGGTTAAAGCGCCATCAGATGCAGCTTAAAGCTCCATCAGATGCAGCTTAAAGCTCCATCAGATGCAGCTTAAAGCTCCATCAGATGCAGCTTAAAGCTCCATCAGATGCAGGTTAAAGCTCCGTCAGATGCAGGTTAAAGCTCCATCAGATGCAGCTTAAAGCTCCATCAGATGCAGGTTAAAGCTCCATCAGATGCAGCTTAAAGCTCCATCAGATGCAGCTTAAAGCTCCATCAGATGCAGCTTAAAGCTCCATCAGATGCAGCTTAAAGCTCCATCAGATGCAGCTTAAAGCTCCTTCAGATGCAGGTTAAAGCTCGTTCAGATGCAGGTTAAAGCTCCATCAGATGCAGCTTAAAGCTCCATCAGATGCAGCTTAAAGCTCCATCAGATGCAGGTTAAAGCTCCATCAGATGCAGGTTAAAGCTCCATCAGATGCAGGTTAAAGCTCCATCAGATGCAGCTTAAAGCTCCTTCAGATGCAGGTTAAAGCGCCATCAGATGCAGCTTAAAGCTCCATCAGATGCAGCTTAAAGCTCCATCAGATGCAGCTTAAAGCTCCATCAGATGCAGCTTAAAGCTCCATCAGATGCAGGTTAAAGCTCCGTCAGATGCAGGTTAAAGCTCCATCAGATGCAGGTTAAAGCTCCATCAGATGCAGGTTAAAGCTCCATCAGATGCAGCTTAAAGCTCCATCAGATGCAGCTTAAAGCTCCATCAGATGCAGCTTAAAGCTCCATCAGATGCAGCTTAAAGCTCCTTCAGATGCAGGTTAAAGCTCCTTCAGATGCAGGTTAAAGCTCCGTCAGATGCAGGTTGAAGCTCCATCAGATGCAGGTTAAAGCTCCGTCAGATGCAGCTTAAAGCTCCTTCAGATGCAGGTTAAAGCTCCGTCAGATGCAGCTTAAAGCTCCATCAGATGCAGGTTAAAGCTCCACCAGATGCAGGTTAAAGCTCCATCAGATGCAGGTTAAAGCTCCATCAGATGCAGGTTAAAGCTCCACCAGATGCAGGTTAAAGCTCCATCAGATGCAGGTTAAAGCTCCTTCAGATGCAGGTTAAAGCTCCATCAGGCAGAGAAGAAGCCACATGTGAACATGATCCAGAAACTCTTCTCTGGACCGAAGCTCGTTTAAAATGGACTGAAGCAGAGAGGGAAACTGTTCTGTGGTCAGATGGATGAGAACCTGAGGCTGCAGCCTCCAGACTAAAGAGGAGAGGCACCATCCAGCTGGAACATCTGGAAAGGGTCCATCAGTGCCGAAAGGTATAAACAGGTTTTAGAGCAACATCTGCTTCTTCTTCAGGGAAGGCCTTGCATATTTCAGCAGGACAAAGTTAAACCAAATCGGCTTCGTAGCAGAAGAGTCCAGCTGCTGCAGTCCAGATGTTTCCCCACCTGAAAACATTTAAATTCAACAAAGAAGACCCAGGAATCCTCTATCAGACAGGAAGGGGACAACATTCCTCTGCCAGAGGTCCAGCAGCTGGTCTCCTCAGTTCCAGATGTTTACAGATGTTATTAAAAGAAGAGGGGATGCTGCACATGGACCTGTCCCAACTTTATTGCTGCGATCAGATTCAAGATGAGCTGATATGCTCCATGAAATAGTCAGAATGTCTCACATTAAACATTTGAAATGTCTTCCATGTTCCACTGTGATTAAATAATTTGTTTAATCTATTAATTGTTATGCAAACGTTCCTTAAAAATCATTAAATTCTGTTTTAATTTACACTTTAAACTGGATCAAAGCGTTTTGGGAGCTGTATGGAAACTATTTTCCAGTGTTTTCATTCTAAGTTAATTGGACAAATTATGTAGTGAAAGTAAAGGGCAGCCATCTTTATGCACTCGGATAAATAAACAACACATCCAATGAACTGACAGCGATTCTATCTAACAGTTCTGAGCAGAAACTTTAAGAGAAAATCACAAAAAACACAATTTAACACACGTGAACACACGGTAAAAACAGCAGGAACAAAACACTCAGAACACAAAGGGTGCAGACAAGCTGACGATTGTCCAAATGTTACCAAATTAAAGATTAAAATCAACTTTTAATCACTGGAAAACACTTCTTTAGTTCCAGTTGATTCATCAGAAACAGACTGGACCCGGTCTGGTTGCCGTGGAAACGTCTGTAAGCTAATGAATGACTGCACCTCAGTGATTACTCACAGCTGAGGTTATAACACGTATTAAACAGTGTTATAACAAGGTCATTACAATGGCGCCGGAACATTTCCATCACATTTACTGTTAGCTGTTGGCGCTACATGCTAACATGCACGGTGGAGACATACAGAGGCAGCACGTCTTAATCTGTAATCCACAATTTCAGTTTGATTTCTGTCACTGAGGAAGGAAAACGTGCTACAAATGCATAAAATGTTTTTTTAAACGCTTTTCTTTTTGCTGTTGCTCCTTATAACCAAAAAATTTACGTAGCAACTGTCAACACAACACTTTAAAAAGTAGATCAATTTAATGAAGAAATCTCCCAAAACCTTCTGCAATGACCAGTAAGCAAAGACAAAGTTTAGACTGTAATATCTTGTATTGTTTTGCCATGAAGCTCTAATTACAGGCTAGAGTCAGATGATTAAAGACAAAAAGCTTGGTGTTGGTGCCCCATAATAAAATATCAACCATTATTCACATCATGAGGCTTAAAAATACATTTAAGAGCCAAGAGGCTGATGTTACACGACTTAAAGGTGTTTCATTCACTTTGATTTGTAGCTTCAATTACATATATTTCCTTTTTAAATGTTAAAGAATGTTTTTAAGTCAGATTTTTTACCCTAAACATCATCCTGTGGGGTTTCCCATCACTTTAGTGGAGCTTAGCTGAGTCATCCAACCGATTATGACAGCAGAGCTGGAGACACTGTGGAATATTCTAGATTAAACTGGAAAACACACGATTACGTTGTGTGGTTTGTTGAGTTTGTTTGATGTATTTTTGTTTGTCAGCTGGTTTTTCTTAAGATTTTAATCAAACTATAACAGGTTCAACCCGGATTCAAATTTACCTTTAGATGTTGATCCAAGTCTGTTTCTGGACCCGGTCACTTGCTTTTTTAAAGGTAGGAAGTGACCGCTTCACTTTGAGGATTAGCCTTGAACCTTTCCTTTTGGATAAAGCTCATAGTTAGATTTGGCTAACCATGATCTTTTCTCTCCATGCATATGTATCCTGATGCATCCCCTGGTGTTTCTTTGTGTCTCTATCCCCACCCAAACAGTTCAGCACAGATTAGAAACCTATGGCTGAACACAGCTCTCTGTTGGTCCCTCACAAACACAAGGCTATATGCTAAAGACTAGCGCTGCTCTTGGTTGTGTTGCTGCTGCTGTTGGTCCTTTAGCTTTACTCCGGTTTGGAAAAGAAAGAAGTCGAACTAAGTGTTAAATAATGAAGATTGTGCAGCTCTGGTCACTGTTTTTTCTTCTTTTTATGGTTCTTAGTGCTTCTTTCTCTTGGATGTGAATTTGGTTGCTGTCGCTTTCCTGCCTCCAGCCGGCTAACATTCAACCGATATTCCATCATCACCGGAGCCTGAACTCTCATCTTTTTTCTACACACTAATACTAAGATGCTGCGATGATTTGGGTCTATTTAGAAGAAAGCAACTTGTTGATTTGGATTAGATGATAGATTTATGCAAAAACATTCAACATAAAAGGGATTTGTGGTACTTCCTTATTAATGTGTACAAGCAGTAGTTTTGCTTATTGCATCATGACCTTGATCTAGAAATGTATTTCCATTTAAAACAGTATTAATGCCTTTCCCAAAGTCCCTCATTTATGTTTTAATTTACTCACAATGGCTCTCAGACGCCATCGAACGTAGGCAGCAGTTACTCTGCTCTGAGGTGTTTACAGTTTCGTATCGATTTCCGAAGTCAGACTTCATGTAATATCTCACCAAATGGTCTTTATCAGGATATAAAGCATCTAAATCTAGTGAAACATTAGCGGGTTTTATTTTATTGTGTCAGATATATTAGAAATTGAATCCAATCTGCTTCGCAAACTGGCCAAATAATGCTAGCTGGCTAAAGACTAGCGCTGCTCTTGGTTGTGTTGCTGCTGCTGTTGGTCCTTTAGCTTTACTCCGGTTTGGAAAAGACAAGTCAAAGCAGGAGTGAAACTAAGTGTTAAATAATGAAGATCACTGGTTTTTTTTTTCTTTTTATGGTTCTTAGTGCTTCTATCTCTTGGATGTGAATTTGGTTGCTGTCGCTTTCCTGCCTCCAGCCGGCTAACATTCAACCGATATTCCAACGATGCGTAACATCATCATCGGAGCCTGAACTCTTTATCAGGATATAAAGCATCTAAATCTAGTGAAACATTAGCAGGTTTTATTTTATTGTGTCAGATATATTAGAAATTGAATCCAATCTGGTTCGCAAACTGGCCAAAGAGCCAGAATAACACCTAAATAAGATTGTTGATTATGATTAAAACACGATGCATTTGCAGCCATTTACATTTATTACTATTGTATCATTGCTTGATTAACTGTCAAGAGTTGTTTTAATTAAAAGTTTCTGTTGGCTAAGCCTCTGTTGTCCACCTTGGTGCTTCTTTCTGCATACTACCTGGGTACCTTGTGATGATTATAAAGCAGATTAAGCATTATTTCAGCAGGTAGTATGCAGGATGACAGTTCAAACACAGCCACTGAGTGTCTCCAGCAGACTCGGACCAGGAGAGGTGCGTTTCATATTCATTCCCCTGCTTTCTCACCTGGGATGACAGAGATGGTTTTGAGCGCTCGCAGCACCCTGAACGTCCTTAAGGCTGACACATTACCCAGGTCCACAAACTCAGTGACATATCTGCAACAAGCCGGGAGACAGAAGCACAAGAACAGACACACACAGAAGGGTATGACCACACTGAACAACAAGCCAACACAGAGGGATAGAAAGATGGAGATCCAGCAAGAGACAGAGAGAGGTACAGTAGAGACAGGCCAGGTTGGACGGCAACAGTGGAGGTTCAAGCTCCGCTATCAAGAAAGCGAAATCAGATATTCAAAGCTTTGCACGTGATATAAACTGGAGAAATATGCAACTCTGTCACAGACATTAATGTAGTGAAGTCTGTGCTTCGCAAATCTTCTGCCATCGGTTTCAAGCGATATGGTGTCATCTCTTAAGTGGGCCGAGGCTGAATCTAATCAGGAAAATGGACAATGTACCTGGAAACTTGCCTGAAAAATGCTGCAAATATTCAGTTTACTGTGACCGAAGACAAAGAAATCCAGCAGCTGGGAGGTCAGGAGGTCAGAAATGTTACAAACTGAAGATAATTCAGCTTCAGAGTAAATAAAAACATAACACCTGCAACTTCTGCTGACTGCCAAAAGACGTCTGAAAGAACTGGAACAGTTCATGCTAATTAGCATTAATTAGCATTGCTAAAACATTTGAATTTAATTTTATGCATATTATACTGTACTCTTTATATTGAAAATTATTGGCATTTCCACAACATTTGGTTAATGAATAATAAAAAAGCGCATGTGACCTCTCATCGTCACTCTTACCTCGTTTCCCTTTAAGTTTGAAGTTAGCTAGGTAACATTATTAGCTCATCTTAGCTGCTAGCCCCTCGTTTTATCCAACTGCTGACTGGAAAACTGGTCAAATATATAATATGATGTGCAAACAAACATATATTAGCTCTGCTGTTCTGACAGTTGCTGTTTTTTTTTAATTGTTGCTATTCAATTAGTCACAATTTGATAATTAGCAGAATGAAACTACAAAGTTAGGCCGCAACACGGCACCTTTAGAGATGTAGCATAAAGAGCTACAGGAAGACACCAAGACTTTTAATCGGTAACTCAAATAGAGGAGAGTTGTTGTTGTTGATTCTCCAGTTAACAATCACGTGCTCAGTTCAGACATACCCGACTTTTCCTTCAGTACAGTTTCTTTATGGCAGATCAGGTGACTACACCTGTGCTCCCTGATTGGGCAGAGAGAGGGAGATGGGCGGGGAGCTGGTGCTGCAAGACATGGCAGACACGTGACGAACAAGAGAGGACGTTCACGAAAGAGATTACGAGTGTTTGGTAAAACTTCGACTGCGTCTCTGTCGCCCCCTGGTGGTGGTGAGGCCTTACCTGGGATGACTGAGATAGTTTTCAGGGCTCTCAGCACTCTAAACGTTCGCAGCGCCTGCAGGTTCCCTACTTTGATAAACTCTGTTAACAGCCTGTGAGGGGCAGTGTGGGGCGGTTGTCAACATACAACAAAGGGAGACAAAGATAACAAAGTCTGAAAATCTTGTTGTGGTTTAGAAGCAAAGACAGATATACGTAGCAGCTGATTGGTCGCAGGTTCGTACATCAATGGCGCCGCCATCTTGGATGGTACCTAATCAGGACTGAACGGGGGAAAGAAGCCTGGATAATTTTCTGTTTGGGTCACTATTCAGCCCATATCACAGGGCAGTTATAGGATAGCATGGTACTATATCGCTGTACCACAGCTCTACATTTCCCTTTGTGCTGTTTTACACCTACAGGGTGAACTATCCTTTTTGGGATCATTAACAATGTATTTTTGCTTATTATTGTTGTAAATATGTGTTTTAGGCTATTTCAGTGCTATAAAAGCAGTGGCATCAGACTGCTGTTGTTTAACCGTTAACTTCTTAATTAAATCCTTCCTTTTATTTCCCTTTTTCTTTCTTATTGTCTTGAAACGAATGAGTTGTGACTCTGACCTGGAGCACAGAAATATTCTTATTGATTCATGACAAAAAAAGAAGCATAAACGGCACATTTGCTGTGTTGTACATTACATTATGTGTTGGCATCTAATTTGAAAAAAATGAATAAAAGTGATTAAAATGTCATGAATAAGTGTAAAAGTTATGACTTGTTGATGTTTTTGTTCTCCAGTCAGGTTCCCTCTCTTTTGATTGTTTAGTTTTTATTTTAATTTGTTTATTCAAAAATACTCAATATTAATGAATTACTTCACAAAAAGTCCATCTGCTCCATTTCAGACCATTTTAGGGACGAAGTCCAATGTTGAATACATGTTTAAAGCCATTTAAAATGGTTCCAGATGGGTTTTTGTGACAGAAAAATGATTTAAGAATCTTCTGCCCCCAGCAGAAAGTTCATTTTTAAAGAGTAAATTGGCTCACTTGCCTCGGCCAGAACTTTTATGTCTGTTAAATCCATTAAAACAGGATTCTTGTCCAGACAAAGACATAATAAACAGTGAAGGCTTTGATATTGACAGAATAATTATTCGGTAACGTTAAACCTCATAAATGATGCCATTAGGATAGATGTTAAAGTATTTATTTTAGTGCAGAAACCAACATTAATTTAATGTCTAATCAATCCTCTTCTATTTTGTTCTTGTCCTTGATTTAACACAAACATCAAATCCAACAGCAGCAACTCTTTAAAACAAGCATATAATGAAATAAACGAGATAACGGACACGGGCTGAGCTGTGAGCGTCTTCTCAGGATCCAATCAGACGAGGCTTTGAAAGGCGCCAGGCGACGACGGCCATTTTGGGCCCCGGTTAGATCAAATCATCTGATCCTGAGCTGCTATCGGCCTCCATTACAGCTCATATTTCAGCAGCTTTGACTGCTGGAATGATTGAATTACGGGGGAGGCGGGGGGGAGTGGCAGCCAGAACAGGCCGTTTACATGCACCAGTGGATGGAACCAGTGACAGCAGAGACAATTAACTGGAAAGACCAAAGGTTCAGGTCTGAACCGGTGTTAGAGATCCAGAAACTAACATTTTTGCCTTGTGACATCTTGTGTTTTCATTTTATTTATCCGTTTGTCTCGGTTTATGTAGGTATGGGCCATCCTTTTACCTTTTACCCAGGTGTAAAACGCTCAGGTACTCAATCCATAATGGGAACAACAGAAGAAGTTAAAACATTTACAGTTACAAATATGAACCAAATACTGATTTTGTCCAACAAAGCAGCAGATTTTGATGGAAAATTAAAGATAAACAGCACATGATTATTTTTCCTTTTACTACAGTAAGAATTTGAGATGATTTTTTTTTCACTTGATGAAAAAACATCAAATGTTGCACTTTTGATGCAGAGAAAACGGCAGCCATGAACATGTCATCGCTTCAGTCGCATCGGTAACACCGGGGAGGGGGGACTCTGTTACCATGGCGATCCTGACTCAGCGGGGGGGGGGCATCAATCAGATACTTGGTGTGTATCTGGGACAGTTGGCGTGTGTCTATTCAGCAGCAATCGCTCTGGTTTTAATAAAGCACAGAGGGTAGAAGATATTCTGACCACATAATCAGTGAAATGTTGCTCATGAAGAGGTGACTTATGTGTTCCTGTCCAACCTGAGATCCACCGGACCGCAGGACGGCCCCCAGTTCAAGGACACCGGATGTGTGTTTGTGTTCATGTCTGTGACAGTGGGACAGATGGAAAGATTAAAGTAGCTCGAGCTGCAACTGACATGTTGAAAAACTAATGTGTGGGACTCCTTGTTTTGGTGCTTTGCTGCCCTTTGTGTCCGGTTTCTGCCCACAGGGCGCCGCTTTAGGGCTCCTATAAACCCACAGCCAGGTGTTGGGCACATCTGGAGCATCAGTGACTTTTTCCCACCAAACATCCACTTTAGGAATGTTGTGCTTCCTGGACTGGATGAAGCTTCGTTAGTGAATATAATCCCTCGTCTGCGCAGGTGTCAACGTTCTGATAAGAGGAAACACTGGAGAACACCTCCACCTGCTTTATGTTTTCCCCGCATGTCCTGGAAGCGAAGCCATTTCCCTCCGAGTGATCTGCCAGCAAGTCGTCGTGGTCGCGTAATTTAAACCAGCAGACAGGATGTCCCGCCATCAGAGGGCACCTTCATCAAAATGCTTCAATTTAGTGAGTGGCTGCAGCAGAGGTGACGGCGCCTCATTACACCAACGAGTAACCTCCGAGCCCAGCCTCAGGGTCAGATATCAATCCGATGCGTTCATTCTGATCTTTTGTCATTCTGATCTGCTCCCTGACTCGCTAACCACACCAAGCTAAAGAGTTTTTCTATCGGTCGGCCAATCACAGGCGAGGACAGGTCAGGCTCTTTTTCTTTGTGAAACAAAACGGCAGGCTGAGGAAAAAAGAGACTTGGAGCTGCAGCTTCTGCTTCTCCTGCTGGCTTGAACTGATGCTTTAAGGCTCATTTATGTGCAGAGGAACTCTTTAAACCTAGATTTTATTTCTGGCATGAAATACGTTCATCTACTCACTGAGAACAGTTTGGTGAAAGTCGGCGTCCTTCGGAAGATATTTAGATAACTCGAGATCCATATAACGGAGTGAACGGGGCTTAGAGGATGCAGCCTCTAAATAAGGCATTATCTGTCTTTATTTCACCAATACTTTAAGAAGAATGAATGAATGAACGTGTGCTATAGCTCTGTTAGCTCATAGCTAGTGTGTTGTGGCTACTTGCAGCTATAGGAGAGCTAATGGAGGGATTTCTACACAGGCACTCTACTAGGACCACTACAGATTTATCATCCTTTAATCGTGTAGAAGAGTGCAGAGATAAGCTTTGTTTACGATGCACTTTTCTTCTTCTTTCTCCTTTTACTTTGGCTAAATAGCATTAAGCTACATTTGAAACATTTAAATAGCATTAAGCTACATTTGAAACATTTAAATAACATTAAGCTACATTTGAAATATTTGAAACTTTAAATAGCATTAAGCTACATTTGAAACATTTAAATAGCATTAAGCTACTTTTGAAACATTTGAAACATTTAAATAGCATTAAGCTACATTTGAAACAATTGAAACTTTAAATAGCATTAAGCTACATTTGAAACATTTAAATAGCATTAAGCTACTTTTGAAACATTTGAAACATTTAAATAGCATTAAGCTACATTTGAAACATTTAAATAGCATTAAGCTACATTTAAAACAATTGAAACTTTAAATAGCATTAAGCTACATTTGAAACATTTAAATAGCATTAAGCTACATTTGAAACATTTAAATAACATTAAGCTACATTTGAAATATTTGAAACATTTAAATAGCATTAAGCTACATTTGAAATATTTAAATAGCATTAAGCTACTTTTGAAACATTTGAAACAATTAAATAGCATTAAGCTACATTTGAAACATTTAAATAGCATTAAGCTACATTTGAAACATTTAAATAGCATTAAGCTACGTTTGAAACATTTGAAACATTTAAATAGCATTAAGCTACATTTGAAACATTTAAATAGCATTAAGCTACATTTTAAACAACTCTTAGAGTTACAAAGAATGTCCAAAATATTATAAATACTTTTTCTGTCAGCAGTTTAACTTTGTTCGTGCGTCATCATAAAATGCTGACACGGCATATTCTAAATATGATTTAGATTCTTCTAAATATGAAGTCCAGCATTTAAAGCTTTTACATGTTTTAACACCTAAAACAGGCGATTATCGTGCAAATCGGCCACTCTCAGAGTGTAATATGAATTACTGCATCGTTACCAGTGATGGTTTAGTACTTTAAGAGCTCATCAGATATTTGACAAGTTCATTTCACTCTGTTAGTTTTACTTTAGAGGAAGCATGAAAATCAGAGCAGATGAGCAGCACTTCTTTTCATGACTGACCGGGTTAATACAGATTAAAATGCCTTATTTAAACGTGGTTTGAGGCTGCAGCCTGGCTTTTTTCTGCTCTGGTTTGGACTGACGGCACAATGAGAGGAACTTCTGTGCAGCGCTTTCTCCTTACTTTGCAAAAGCTTAAAAGAGAACTTGAGGAGAGAAACTTTGAAACTTTTCTGCAAACAGTCCTGTCAGAGGCACATCCCTCCCACAGTGTTACAGATGAACTTTTATTTCTAATTCCACAGCATTAAGCCCATCAGAACAACATCAGAGTCCTGTCAGACCCGACAGTTCCCCCTGCTCCAGTCGTTAAATCTCAACCAGCTTTGGGAAGCCTTTAAAAAATGCTTGTCTCATAATCTGTTGAGCTGCCTGTTTTATTGCCTTTTTTGTTCATCTGAATGTGTAAACACCGATGAGCCATAACTTTACGACTGAAGAGAATAACACTCTTTATCTTGTTGCAGGGGTTTCCCGGCAGTGGCTGGGATATATTGGGAATATTCTGTCCTTGAAGTTGGTTATTTGGAAGCAGAAACTCCATGACGGGCTGAATTTGCTGCTCTTATGGGATGTTGCCGGTCTGCAGAGGTCAGGGTTATGGGCTGCCAAGTCTCAGCGATGCACATGGGGAGCAATTCCAGAGGTTTAGTGAGTTAGTGCAGCTCAAACTGCAGAAAACTGCATTTTGTTGGGTTTGGGTCAGGGATCAGAGGGTCCACATGCTGAGATTAACTGGATTACAGCTACAGTTGGGTTCTGCTCCTTATCTGAGGGTAATTATCCTTGGATATATGGCGGTGAATGAATGGAATCACTGGCACAAAGCAGGTCATACCCCGGTACCATAGGTGGCGCTGTCCCCATTTCAGCTATCGCTAATAGAGCCACTTCCTGTTGACGTCTTCACCGCCAACAACAACAAACTCAGGCATTCAGAAAGATGGCGAACGCAGAGCGAGATGAAGCTGCGTCCCTCTCCATCTGTGATGAGCTGGTTATGGCACAGACGATGCACAACGGCGCATTCTCCATCGCGTTGTTTCTTTCGTTCTGACGACAGCAACAGGAATATCGTCTCCTTCCACTTCCGGGTGACGATCGCGGGAAAAAATCTGGAGCATGCTCAGAACGCTCGATCCGATCCACTGTCGTCTGCAGGCACGTTCATTTGGATCGAGTTATCTCAGGGTCTTAATCTGATCTGATTTTAGTCAGATTAAGGCGTCTACATGAGCTGAATAACTCGATCTTATTGTAATTTATCCATTAATCCGATCCGATTTTAGTCGGATTAAGGCGTCTACATGAGCTGAATAACTCGATCTTATTGTAATTTATCCATTAATCCGATCCGATTTTAGTCGGATTAAGGCGTCTACATGAGCTGAATAACTCGATCTTATTGTAATTTATCCATTAATCCGATCCGATTTTAGTCGGATTAAGGCGTCTACATGAGCTGAATAACTCGATCTTATTGTAATTTAGCCATTAATCCGATCCGATGGCCCGCATGTAACCGCTCTGAGTGATAAAGAGCAGCTCAGTTGGAGTCCAACAAGCACCAAAAACAAGCTCAACCTGGTGCCAAGGATGCAGACACAGCGCTTTGGTCATCCAGGGACCGAACAGGCCCCCACAGCAACTCTGGTGGCCTGTACTCCTGCAGCATCCCCCACAGTTTAATTATCTATGACACTATGAGTTTAGATAAAGCTCCACACCAGAACTGGCTCATGGAGCAACAGCAGAAAGTGTCCTGGGCTGAAGGCATTTTGTCTTACATCATGTGGACGGTCGGGTCGGTGTGTCGCTGTGGGACAAAGACAAGATGGCAGGCGAGGGATGAGCTTAGCTTGAGCTTCAGCATTTCAGAGGAGGCCTTTCTAATCACATGGTCCTGCTGTCACATGGTCCCCTGGACAAGATCCGCCCACTTTTAGCAACAAACCTGGTTGATCAGCCAGAGTTTGGTCTCTAGATGATCATGATTTGTTGTTGCTTCCACCACCAGCCGCCGGTTTCACACCAGTCAGTCAAATTTAGGAGGAAAAGAGACATTTTGGAGCGTACCAGATGCAAAATAGGTGCAATAAAAGTGATTTTCTTGCTCTAATACAGAGTGAAACTCAGACAGGTTGATGGATCTTTCTCACACTGTGCTGCTGCTGCAGTTCATGCAGAAAGTTCAGGTACTTTAAATGTTTAAGATCTTATATCTCAGTCATTAATTCATCCTGCAAAAGGACAACAAGCCCAAACAACCCAACTTTTCTAACTCTAAACCTTCGTTATTTACTTTCAAACTACCATTTCTTCAGCAGACGTTTGCACAGAGCTGCATCTGTTAGTGTTAGTGAGTGTGCGACTCACGCCATGACAATGACGCTGAAGTCCAGCCAGTTCCAGGGGTCCCGCAGGAAGGTGAAGGGTCCCACACAGAAACCCCTCGCCAGGATCTTTATGAGAGACTCAAATGTGTAGATTCCTGTGAAGGTGTACCTGATGGGAGAAGAGGGGAAGGAAGGCAATGGCAGGATTAAAGCGAGAGGGAGGGATAAAAAGAAATGACAGATAAAGAACATACAGACGAGATAAATATTCCTAAAACATCCTTCACTTTTTCATTTTGACTCCAGAAACAAGTCGAGTCGAGTCAAACAAACGAAGAGAGGCAGGCAGTTCAGCTCTGAGGCAGCAGCTCGAAGCTGGTGGCCAAATACTGGACATTAAAGGGACAGTTCACCCGTTTGGTGGGTTCAAGGTGCTAAAAGTGCTAACTTAGTATCACATGGTTCTGTTCTGCTGTTCAGCTTCATTTATCTGTCTTCACCGCCAAAGCTTCAGTGTTTAACAAAGCGAGAAACACTCGTTTAAACCTTCAGCCTCCATCACAGACAAGCAGCCGGACAGTCTGAGTGAATGTTCCGGCGCTTTATTGTGATTTATTTTGCTAAAATAAAAAATCCTGTGTTGATATTTTCACACAAAGTGTGGCCGCTGCCTCCGGAGGTGAATCCCCTCCACCCTCCACCCTCCATCCACCCCAGCCTCTTCCCGGTAGAAACCTCCTCTGAAAACACTATTTACACAAAAAGGTCGCCTCTGAATAATGACGCTTCGCTGCTTCACAGGACTGGGAAAACGCTTCGGTGTTATTGGCTATTCCCAGTCCACTGGGAGGGTTTAAAGGACGCCACCGTCCTCCGGTAAGGATGAGGCCAGATGATCCCTCCTGTGAGTCTCAGAAAGGTTTGGGAACGTTCCCCCTGAGCAGCAGTTTAACTCTGGGATTAACTCTAAATGCTGCTGCTGACACACAGAAACCAGCAGTAAACGTTAGATTAAATCAGATTCCACACTAAACTTTTGAGCCAGACATTTCCGTTCGGACGCCTGAAAGTGGTCCGGCTGACTCCTAACCCCACAGCGCTTCCTTCCCTCTTCCCAACGGCACAAAAAGAGACACACAAAGGTTCACAGGTGTACTTACTCCACGTATTTGGCCCAGTACGCCGGCTCGGACATGGCCATGAAGCAGCAGTTGGTCAGGATGGTGCACATGATGAACAAACTGAATAACGTGACAGGGTTAAGGAAGAAGGCTGTGTTTTAACAACACAAAACAGCACAACAAATCATCCAATCAGAGCGATCAAACCTTAGATGCAGTCATAGCTGCATCCTCTAAACGCAAACAGGAGGGAAATACGCCAAACATCATGATGCATTTGTATTCTCACATCTGAATTAGCCAATAACACGTCATTAAAACACTTCCTGGTTGGTGACACATCAACCCAACAATCTGAAGGCAGTTTCTTAGTTGCAGTCTTAATTATTAATGAAAACTAACTGATAGCAGAGCAGAATAAGAATGGAATTAAATTAGAAACTGTTGAGGCAGGAAGAATTCATTCTTTAGGGAATAACATCACAGGATGAGGGTTAAAAACATAATTTTTAGGACTAAAACGCCTTCTTTAACCCCTGAATGGAGCCCATTTTCATAATTCAGCTGCAGCTGCTCGGACGACCACTAGAGGTCGCATAATCTCTGAATGCAACCGTAAGGTCGTGAACAAACGGCTCATTTTCTTACCGGGTCTTTCAGTCCAAAGTCTCACCTCACGGCTGTAGGTGAGGGTTCTGGCTCGGTTCTACGGAGAGACTTCATGTCACTGATCTATCGGCTGCTGCCATGTTAGAAACGGAACCAATTCCATTCAGTTTAGTAATTTAATCATAATAAATCGATCTTAAACCAAAGGCTGTTGGCGTCAGCTTGGACCTTTGCGATCTACCAAAGAATCTGTGGATTAAGCCTCACCCTCGAGCGTTTCTCCCGCAGTCGAGCGATTCCCCCGCAGTCGAGCGTTTCCCCCGCAGTCGAGCGTTTCCCCAGCAGTCGAGCGTTTCCCCCGCAGTCGAGCGTTTCCCCAGCAGTCGAGCGTTTCCCCCGCAGTCGAGCGTTTCCCCAGCAGTCGAGCGTTTCCCCCGCAGTCGAGCGTTTCCCCCGCAGTCGAGCGTTTCCCCCGCAGTCGAGCGTTTCCCCAGCAGTCGAGCGTTTCCCCCGCAGTCGAGCGTTTCCCCCGCAGTCGAGCGTTTCCCCCGCAGTCGAGCGTTTCCCCAGCAGTCGAGCGTTTCCCCAGCAGTCGAGCGATTCCCCCGCAGTCGAGCGTTTCCCCCGCAGTCGAGCGTTTCCCCCGCAGTCGAGCGTTTCCCCCGCAGTCGAGCGTTTCCCCCGCAGTCGAGCGTTTCCCCCGCAGTCGAGCGTTTCCCCCGCAGTCGAGCGTTTCCCCCGCAGTCGAGCGTTTCCCCCGCAGTCGAGCGTTTCCCCCGCAGTCGAGCGTTTCCCCCGCAGTCGAGCGTTTCTCCAGCAGTCGAGCGTTTCTCCAGCAGTCGAGCGTTTCTCCAGCAGTCGAGCGTTTCCCCCGCAGTCGAGCGTTTCCCCCGCAGTCGAGCGTTTCTCCAGCAGTCGAGCGTTTCTCCAGCAGTCGAGCGTTTCCCCCGCAGTCGAGCGATTCCCCAGCAGTCGAGCGTTTCTCCAGCAGTCGAGCGTTTCCCCCGCAGTCGAGCGTTTCCCCCGCAGTCGAGCGTTTCCCCCGCAGTCGAGCGTTTCCCCCGCAGTCGAGCGTTTCCCCCGCAGTCGAGCGTTTCTCCAGCAGTCGAGCGTTTCTCCAGCAGTCGAGCGTTTCCCCCGCAGTCGAGCGTTTCCCCCGCAGTCGAGCGTTTCTCCAGCAGTCGAGCGTTTCTCCAGCAGTCGAGCGTTTCTCTCGCAGTCGAGCGTTTCCCCCGCAGTCGAGCGTTTCTCCAGCAGTCGAGCGTTTCCCCCGCAGTCGAGCGTTTCTCCAGCAGTCGAGCGTTTCCCCCGCAGTCGAGCGTTTCCCCCGCAGTCGAGCGATTCTCCAGCAGTCGAGCGTTTCCCCCGCAGTCGAGCGTTTCTCCAGCAGTCGAGCGATTCTCCCGCAGTCGAGCGTTTCCCCCGCAGTCGAGCGTTTCCCCAGCAGTCGAGCGTTTCTCCCGCAGTCGAGCGTTTCCCCCGCAGTCGAGCGTTTCCCCCGCAGTCGAGCGTTTCCCCCGCAGTCGAGCGTTTCCCCCGCAGTCGAGCGTTTCTCCAGTAGTCGAGCGTTTCCCCCGCAGTCGAGCGTTTCTCCAGCAGTCGAGCGTTTCCCCAGCAGTCGAGCGTTTCTCCAGCAGTCGAGCGTTTCCCCAGCAGTCGAGCGTTTCCCCCGCAGTCGAGCGTTTCCCCCGCAGTCGAGCGTTTCCCCCGCAGTCGAGCGTTTCCCCCGCAGTCGAGCGTTTCCCCCGCAGTCGAGCGTTTCCCCCGCAGTCGAGCGTTTCCCCCGCAGTCGAGCGTTTCTCCAGCAGTCGAGCGTTTCCCCAGCAGTCGAGCGTTTCCCCCGCAGTCGAGCGTTTCCCCCGCAGTCGAGCGTTTCCCCCGCAGTCGAGCGTTTCCCCCGCAGTCGAGCGTTTCCCCCGCAGTCGAGCGTTTCCCCCGCAGTCGAGCGTTTCTCCAGCAGTCGAGCGTTTCCCCAGCAGTCGAGCGTTTCCCCCGCAGTCGAGCGTTTCCCCCGCAGTCGAGCGTTTCCCCCGCAGTCGAGCGTTTCCCCAGCAGTCGAGCGTTTCCCCCGCAGTCGAGCGTTTCTCCAGCAGTCGAGCGTTTCCCCAGCAGTCGAGCGTTTCTCCAGCAGTCGAGCGTTTCTCCAGCAGTCGAGCGATTCTCCCGCAGTCGAGCGTTTCCCCCGCAGTCGAGCGTTTCCCCAGCAGTCGAGCGTTTCTCCAGCAGTCGAGCGTTTCCCCAGCAGTCGAGCGTTTCCCCCGCAGTCGAGCGTTTCCCCCGCAGTCGAGCGTTTCCCCCGCAGTCGAGCGTTTCCCCCGCAGTCGAGCGTTTCCCCCGCAGTCGAGCGTTTCTCCAGCAGTCGAGCGTTTCCCCAGCAGTCGAGCGTTTCCCCCGCAGTCGAGCGTTTCTCCAGCAGTCGAGCGTTTCCCCAGCAGTCGAGCGTTTCCCCAGCAGTCGAGCGTTTCCCCCGCAGTCGAGCGTTTCTCCAGCAGTCGAGCGTTTCTCCAGCAGTCGAGCGTTTCCCCCGCAGTCGAGCGTTTCTCCAGCAGTCGAGCGTTTCCCCAGCAGTCGAGCGTTTCTCCAGCAGTCGAGCGTTTCCCCCGCAGTCGAGCGTTTCTCCAGCAGTCGAGCGTTTCCCCAGCAGTCGAGCGTTTCCCCCGCAGTCGAGCGTTTCCCCCGCAGTCGAGCGTTTCTCCAGCAGTCGAGCGTTTCCCCAGCAGTCGAGCGTTTCTCCAGCAGTCGAGCGTTTCTCCAGCAGTCGAGCGTTTCCCCCGCAGTCGAGCGTTTCCCCAGCAGTCGAGCGTTTCTCCAGCAGTCGAGCGTTTCCCCCGCAGTCGAGCGTTTCCCCAGCAGTCGAGCGTTTCCCCAGCAGTCGAGCGTTTCCCCCGCAGTCGAGCGTTTCCCCAGCAGTCGAGCGTTTCCCCCGCAGTCGAGCGTTTCTCCAGCAGTCGAGCGTTTCTCCAGCAGTCGAGCGTTTCCCCCGCAGTCGAGCGTTTCCCCAGCAGTCGAGCGTTTCCCCCGCAGTCGAGCGTTTCTCCAGCAGTCGAGCGTTTCCCCCGCAGTCGAGCGTTTCCCCAGCAGTCGAGCGTTTCCCCCGCAGTCGAGCGTTTCCCCCGCAGTCGAGCGTTTCCCCCGCAGTCGAGCGTTTCTCCCGCAGTCGAGCGTTTCCTTAGTTGTAATTCATTCTTTATCCACAGCTTTAGTTTTATCACAGTAAGTTTCACAGCCTGGTTTTGTTCCTCTGTTTTTTTTTTCGTGATCTTTCCTGTAATCTTTTGTAATCCTCTCAGTTAGCGGAGCTTTTGGTTTATTTAATGTTAAAGTTTTATAGTTTCCCCTCTAGTGGAGCCATTTTGTGTTTTCTTCGTTAAGATTTCTGTGCCGCCGTGCTTTTCGCTCATCGTTAAGGTTTCATAGCGTCTCGGTTTTTGTTTAAATCCGCCTCAGAAGGAGAGCCTGAGTTTATTTTGTCACCTTTAATGGCCTTTCGTTTTCCTCCTCGGGTGGAGAGGTTTTGTCTTTAATTTTCATAGCTGCACTCTTCATCCACAGCTGTTGAGGTGAGAGCTCAGGAGTTTCACAGCCTCTTCACTTTGCTCTGTGTGGAGATCCTCAACCTGTTGTTTATCAGTAAATACTTTTGCCTTAAAGACCCTGCATTTGTGTCCTGAGGCCCTGACACTCAGCATCGATCTCACAATCTGCAGTTCAGCTCTTTGTTTGGGTCACATGGTAACATCATCCTCCTAAATAACTCTAATTCATGTGAAAGAATGAGAGATCTGACCTCAGAGGGTTGGTTTCCAGCTCTGAGTCAGAGTGGATAAGAACAGCAGCTCAGACGTGGAATAAAAACACGAGTTTTTACGAGCCTTTTTAGCTAAAAGCTGGAGATTTAACATGTTTTAAACACCTTGAACTGATATTCCCTGAGAGCTAAATCAAGATGAAGTGTCCTGAGCCGTGTCTGTTCACTACAGCAAATTAATACGCCATTAACCATGTGGAAGGGGCCCACTCTAATCGTCTCATAATGGCGAGCGGGAACTTTCCAAACTGTCAGGCGGCGGCGGTACAGGTTAAATATCAGCTTCACCTGCCGTGTTCAACATGCTGCACGAGACGAGGTGGGAGAGGGCTTGGTGAGACCTCGCTCAGCCGTCAATCACGGCTATAAATGAATCATAATTATTGTAATTTGGAAGAAGGAACATTCTGCAGGGGTGAAAGCGGCCCAAACTCCAGCTGAAACTTGTTTGAGCGGCAGGGTAATTGTTGATTGAGTGCTGGCTGTAATGATGCTGCCGGAGCGCGGTGGCAGGCGGCGAGATAATACAGTTACCGATTGACAAACAACGCAAATGCCCCCCCCACCGCCACCACCACACAGCCAGAAGCTAATTATCCTGTAATGATAGCCCTGCTGTTGTGGACCTCCCAGGCCACCATAGCGGTAATATCATTATACCGCCCACATCCACGGCGGGATCCATCTTCCTCGCTCTAAACCTGCCTTTCTTTTGTTTTTCTGTCCCTTCCACGCTTACCTGCTAACGGTCGAATCAGAGCCGTGAAGTTCTGAAAGGGGAGCAGGGAGGAAACGGCGTGGACCGGACGCACGCGGGCGCTCTAATCTGCACGTGAACGCGATCAAAACACGAGACGAGACGGCGTGGAACGTGGGACGCAAAATGTGCTCGTTTTCCTTTTAAGAGCTGAGAGATAAAAGCCAACGTTTGGATTGTGACATCACAGAGTGTGAGTGCGTGCACGTGTGCGTCGGCAGCTCACGCCACAGCCTGTCATAGTGGCGCCGCTGTGGTCGGGCAGGAATCCAGAACACACTTGATCTCACACAAACACTCCTGAGGCACAAAGTAAAAGTCCAGCACCGCTCACTTCTGCTTTCCCTCTCCTCGCAACGCACGGCCGACCCAAACCAACACAGCAGCAGCGCCACACCTCTCACCCACTTATCCCCGTGACAACGGCAGCGTGTCCGCCGGCTCGACGTCTCTCAACACCAGCAGCCGCCTCCCGCTGTAAAAATAGACCAGTGTGAGGTGTGGATAAGGGGGGGTGTGAAGTCATTTCTGACATGCAGACATGTAGGCCGGCGTGGAGCCGGAGCACCGAGCCAAACTCCCACAGCTGGAGCACATCTGGACTCATGGTTTCAGCCTCATTGGAACGGATTTCCAATCAAAAGTCCAGTTTCCCATCGTGTTCCTTCAGCTTCCTTTGATGACACTTCCTGATGCTTCGGGAACTGAAATAACCTGATTCTCTGATGGCGTTTTGAGCCCCGACCCGTCCTGGTCCTGTTATACCCAATCCTGACACCCTCATCCACTTTTGTCCTCAATAATTTAACATAAGCTACAAGATGGAGATTTGTTTGCCGTAGAGCAGGGGGATCAAACTCAAATACACAGAGGGCCAAAATTTTAAACTGAACAAAACCGCGGGCCGAGGTTGAACAAATGAACCTTTTAATATGGAACCCAACAAGTTTTGATTTAACAGTGAATACTGAACCAGCAAGGCTTATATAACTTTAAAGTCCAGGCTGCAAAACTGAGTTGCTAATAATAATAATAATAATAATAAAAACGTATCAATGGCATATTAAATTAAATTAAAATAAAAATTTAATGCCTCCTTTCTGTTTGCAGCCTTCTGATTTATGTCAAAATTAGCTTCTTACACAGGCTAATAAATGTAAAAATAAAATAACATAAACCTCGAGGCGTATCTGCCTCTGTCCTAATTGACGAGCTGAGCATTGTGGGATTTGTGGTATAAGCGGTGAATGCGGGGTTACAGCGCTGCCGCCGTATAATACTGGCGGGCCAGCTCTAATATTCATTTGAAATTGCCTCGCGGGCCAAATATAATTACGACTGTGACAGTCGGCTAACTTCACACAGAGTTTGCTGCTGATAGTTTTGTGCAACATAGCAGGATATTGATCAGATTTTGACAACGTGAACGACGACTTTGAGTAAGATGGACCTTCTTACCGGAGTAAATAAGCTGTGCTGCAGGGGGGCGTGTGGATGAAGTGGTCCCAGTAGAGTGCCTGTGTAGAAATCCCTCCGTTAGCTCTCCTATAGCTGCAAGTAGCCACATAACAGCAGCTATGAGCTAACAGAGCTATAGCACACGTTCGTTCATTCATTCTCGATGAGTAGATGAACGTATTTCATGCCAGAAATAAGGTTTAAAAATACCGGAGTTCCCCTTTAAGTCTAGTTTATTCTAATTTCTTTAAACAATTGTTTTTATTATTATTGTTATTGGACCGGAGTGTTGCTGTCGAGCTTTCTGTTTTTCATGGTTGTGTAATGTTTGGAACTGCTGATGCATCTCAACGATGAGGCTATCCAAATTCAAAATAAAAAGTCACCTTTTCAGGTGATATTCCAGCCGACTCAGAGTCTCTGAGGCTGCCGGCCGGTCGGACGTTGCACACCTGTTCCTGAGTGTGTGCAGAGACTTCCTTGATGAAAGCAGCTTAGCGTTTACTGCTGGTGTTTATGGCTCCAGAGAAAGCTCCGGATGGTATCTGGCTCAGAAATCCAGCCGTCTGACTCACACACGGTCAGCTGACATGATAACTGTATACGCTGTCACTCCTGTACGTGTGCCTGGAGAGCATCCAGCTGTGGAGGTTTCTGCCAGTCTGCAGCAGCCGCTACACCGTGATGAAGTGTTGGTAAAATGTGTGGGCATGTAATCTGAGACACATGATAAACGTGAGCTGTTTGTTTTGTTTTAATTAATTCCCTTAAAATAAAACCCAGTTTTTATTTTAAACACCTTAATTGTTCAGCTGCATTAACACTATCTCATGCAGGTTATTAACGGAGGAGAATTGTGCATTAATTTAGATAATTTAGTTTAATTTTTGCACAGCTTTCCCTCTTTTAAAAGGGTTTAAAACGCGTGCAAATAGGCCACGCCTCTGACCACCTGCTTCACCCTCCCTTCTGCTGCTCCCAGAGCGCCGATTCGCTGGCTGCGCCGTTCCTCGTCCAGGATTGGCTGAATAGTCCCGACTCCTCCTCCACCATTGTACCATTCTTTGACCGGATCCACCAAACCCTGAGGCATCCATCCAATGTTAGCCGATAGTCGGTGAGAGCAGCTCGTTCAGTTCGTCTCTGCGTTAACTGAACATTTGTGACCAGGCTGCTTACTTTTGGCCACAGTGTGAACTGCATGTATTGGTTGTAGCCGCCCTGGTTAGTGGTATCATTGTGTCCCTGAAGGACTCTTGGCACAGCTACTTATGTACTTATATTACAGAAGGTAGCTCAGTTTCTGTTTTACTGATTTCTTTGATTTGTTGACACCTGCAGGCTCTGATTTGCCTTCGTTATTGACCTCATACCCACACCATCTGGCTTAATCTTACTTCCCTTTCCCTGGCTGAGCCGTGTCACAACACTCCTGTTTTCCAGGCTTCATCTCAGGAGGCTCAATCAGTTCGGGTCAATGAGACAGAACCCCTCCCCAGATTCTGCTTGATTCTACCACATTGTTTGACTCCTGATCTTGCACTGCTCAGGCCTAATCCTATAAAGAGAACTTACTTTCACAACTACTGATTAGAGATCAGCTTTAAAGCCAAAGTGAAGGCACATCCTTCTTTGGTTAAAGTCTGATGGAGAAACCATTAACCGTCGGCTGGACCGGCTAATCCCAAAGCTCTACCTCCATGTCAGCGGCTTCATGTTGCTAATAAAGATTTGCTTTAACTTTGGACTCTTATTTGCAGTTCTGCTCTGTTCGTTGAAGTCTCTCAGCTACCAAAACCGGCAGCTTTACAGCTGCTGTCACTCAACAAATCCATCAGAGCCCCCCCCCACACCAGTCAGGACGACCCAGAATCATTACCGCTGCACTGCTGAGCCAAAACCGGTGAATCTACTGGGAGACACACATCGGCCAGACTACACTCAGCATTTTCTTTCAGCTTTAAGTTCATTTGACACAGCTTAAACTCTGCTGCACAGTTAATGCTTCAAAAATTGAAAATTGATTTGTTTACAACCACGTACTGTTTCACCCATTAATGTCATGATTACTTTCTTGATTAATATTTTCTACAGCAGCTAAAAACATCAAGTTTAAGTGCATGTGTTACTAATGATGCCCTCTTCCCTGAAAACTTCCATCTTCAGCTGCTTTATGATGACATTTCTCTGGTAAGAATGCAATTTATTAACAGATTCAGTGAATTCTGCTTTAATTATATAACTATCTCTGCCACATCAGGCCTTAATGAGATCAAACCGCGCAAGGATCGAGGCAGTGAAACAGCAGAAAGGCTGAACCAACCAGCCGCCGGCGCCGGCAGGCCGACTGTGACTAACCTCTGACCGCCCTGCAGCCGAGCCCCCCCACAGCCTCAGAGAGAGGGCATTCAAGGATATGAGTGGACCAGGATCTTGATGGCGATTCTGCGGATGGGGTGGAAAGGACTGAAGATGTAGAGGGCTGATGTGGCACTGAAACGGAAGATGGCCTTCCCTTTGTTCAGGACTATGAAAGTCTGCAACAAAACCAGAGACAAAAACACATCAGTACGGCCGAGCAGGGCTGGGAAAGTTCAACTTCTACATGAACCAGTTCAAAGGTCAGTTCACAAAGTTTAAAATTAACGAGCTCAACATTTCTTTCATTTCAAATATGTTGCTGCGAGCTGTTACCCTCAGAATACTGTCATTTCCCCATTGTACACACAGAAATAAACAGAAATACAGAGAAATACACAGAAATACACAGGAATACAGTATGTTCAGTTCACGTTTACCCAAAATATGAACAAGGTCGTGAACGATCGTTCAATAAACTCGTTCAGCCACAACAAACGAGCAGCAGGTGAGAACAAGGAATGGAAACCGGGTGTGAAACAGGAAGTAAACACAGCAAAATACAGATGTGAAACAGGAAGTAAACACAGCAAATACAGATGTAAAACAGGAAGTAAACACAACAAAATACAGATGTGAAACAGGAAGTAAACACAGCAAAATACAGATGTGAAACAGGAAGTAAACACAACAAAATACAGATGTGAAACAGGAAGTAAACACAGCAAAATACAGATGTGAAACAGGAGGTAAACACAGCAAAATACAGATGTGAAACAGGAGGTAAACACAGCAAAATACAGATGTGAAACAGGAAGTAAACAACAAAATAAAGACGTGAAACAGGAAGTAAACACAGCAGAATACATATGTGAAACAGGAAGTAAACACAGCAAAATACAGATGTGAAACAGGAAGTAAACACAACAAAATACAGATGTGAAACAGGAAGTAAACACAGCAAAATACAGATGTGAAACAGGAAGTAAACACAACAAAATACAGATGTGAAACAGGAAGTAAACACAACAAAATACAGATGTGAAACAGGAAGTAAACACAACAAAATACAGATGTGAAACAGGAAGTAAACACAACAAAATACAGATGTGAAACAGGAAGTAAACAGCTAAATACACATGGAGGGAAAAATACTACGAAATAAAACAGGAAGTGAACTGAAGATCAAACAGAAAGCCAGAACATTGGAACACATGGGTCATGACAAAGTGCACGGATGCGTTTTATAGAAGCTGCATCTGGGGGTGACACAAGGGAAGATGTCTTCTTCCCTGTTCATTGTTTTTCATCTCGTGTACTGTAACCTGTGGACCGATCCGTTCCCTTACACCGACTCCTCATAATATGACTTTATAAACAGATTCATGTCCCCACAGCATGAGGAACCCAGCACACACACACACTCCCTGTTGGTTTCCTCCAGTCTTCAGTGAATCAAGCTGACGAAGAATCAATTTATCTTGCAGGGATTCTCCAACAGGAAAGAGGAGGTATTTCCAGAAACTCTCACGCACACACACACACACACTTGGCGGCCTACCCTCTTGTCTTTGAAGTAGTACGGGTCGATGTCTTCCAGGGGAACGCCCACCAGATGAGATGGGATGTCAGCGAAGATGCGCGGCAGCTGTTTTCCTGCTTCCAGGTCGGGCCGGGGCCGGGGGAGCTCCACGTTGCCCAGGTCCTGACACACATAAACACATAAAATCACTTCTTGCACCATCACATCCACTTCTTTGAGCTTCCATTTCTACTCGTAAAGTTCCCTGGTTACATTTGCTCGGTGCCTTTGTACCTCCTGGTAATGTTTTTTGCGTCGGGCCTCCTCCTGGGAGATGCGCTGCTCGATGGCCGCCAGGGAGTCCGGCGTGAAGCGCTGAAAGCTCTCTGGTCCCATTGGAAACACACAGCCAGCCATCTTCTCATCCTGATCCTGCTGCTGACTGGCCCAGTATACCAGCTGCAGACACACAGGGAGGCACGGTGACACGTTAAATGACTTCCTCCTTTAAAAATGCCCCATGTTTGATCATTTTTACTCTCCTGGTGAGTCAGCTCAGCTGTTCACCGCGTCACACAACATGGTTTCATCAACACAGCAACCAAACTGCAGCGGAGAGGAATCAACCGGCTTTAGTTCAGGAAAAGAACGACAGCAACACTCATCTACAAGTAAGAATACGGCATGGAGATTGTTCTGAATTAAGGCTTGAACACTGTAGAATTTAAACTTTCAAACCTCAAATCAATATTTTACTCACATGAGAACATGGTGCTAAAAAGAAACAGCTGGAGGAGCATGTTGGAGCTAATTCGGTTCAGGAGACATGATCGGGAATAAAAATCATCTCCAGAACATAAAATCATCAAAGATTCAGAGTTTACCAACTTTATTTAAACATATTGCTGCGATCAAACAAGCTGATGCATTTCATGAAGCAATAAAATGTCTAAATTTCAACATTTAATATGTTTTCCATGTTTTATTTTGAGTAATCTTGGTTTAAATCATTAACTCCAGTTTTATATTTACATTTTACGACTTGTTTTTTTCTCTTTTATAAAACTTTGGTTGTAAAAGTATATCGTCAGAAAGAAATTAATTTACTATTGTTATTCATGCTGGTTGACACCAGCTGTTAATGTCACCCTGAACTCATGATTTCTGAAAAAGAAAAAAAGAAAAAGCACATTTAAAAAAGTTGAGCCCGTGTTTCATCTTGATCTGTCAGATCAACTAAAAACATCTGAAATATCACGAAGATTAAGCATAGAAACAAAGTGTAAAATGTTTCCACAACATTCATTCAACAACAGTCTTCATATTTGGGCTTATTTTCCACAACAAGACACTCGGACCTTCTCAGCTTCGCTGTTTCGTGCTTCTTAGTCAGTTTTAAGCACAATCGGCTGCTGTTTTACACCCTAATTTCCTACATTTTTGGATGACAGTGGAGAATAAGATCATAAGAATAATCATAAGAATCATAAGAATAAGATCCGCTTTAACTACAATCTGAGGTCAGACTGTTCAAACACCTGTTGAGCATATTTTGAATCCTCGAGTCATGAGATGAGCGGCGTTTGATTCGAGTGCCTGCAGTGTTCGGATGGAGCTGTGATTGAACAGCTTCTTCACTCGCAGGATGATTGCGTCCTCTGAGACAGCCGCTCAGAACGGCCCACAGCCGCCCCTCGCTCATCACACCGCCGCTCAGACCGTTTGAGATGGCAGCAATCAGCCTGAAAAGTCCTGCGTTTGACCCGATGGAGCTTAACACCTGGATCCCTCTGCTCCACTGACCAGCCCACAGTTGGACAACAAAGAGTTAAAGTGACAGAAAGTCCACCGACTGTAAGTCCAAACCACTTTCTTAAAGACCTGAACTGCTCTGCACAGCCCAGCAAAATCAACCCTGAATCTGCTCAGATTCTAGTTTCTTCAGCACTAAAGTGCATTACAGTACACAGACACATTAATACAGCTCTTCAGGGGGCAGTTTATGGCTCGTTAAGTGCCTCAAGGGCATTTTGTGATATTTCATGAGGGCAGGAGAAGCCAGAGATCATCCACTGCCCCTCTGATTGGTGGATGAGATGCAGGCTCAGGGCATCATTTTCCTTCTTAACTGAACCAAACAATTACAAGTGAAACTGGATAAAGATCCAAAGCTGAACACTAGAGGCAGGTGTGGCAAACAGAAATGAGCTTTAATTCAAGTTGATGTGGAATAAAAAGTCCAACAGGGACCCGAAAATACAGGAAAGCAGACCCAAGCTTGAGTGGCAGCCTGCTGGAGAAGCTCTGGACATTTTCTGCCGAGCTTTTTTCTGTGAAAATACAGATTTTTGGAGACATGTTTCAACTCTAATTTGGATGGTAATTCTGGCACTTTTCTTTACACCCGTTACCGTGGCAACGCGGACGTTGTTTGCCTGTGAGAGCGACCGGCTGAGCTTTCCAAAGGCCAAGAAATTCCTGGAAGAAGATCCAGAATGTAGAGGAGTTGAATAAGAGACGTCTGGGATGCAAAGCGGGGACAAAATGGAGGAAAAGGAGGAGGAGATTCCAAACATTTTGTCCCTTAATCGTCGTGGGAAATGTGAGATCACGAGCTTGGACCTTCACCTGTGTTACCTGCATTCATGGCGACCTCTCAGGATGTCAAACACACCTCTCTCTGCTATACTTCAGCTTTATAAATGTCTGTCAGGTGATTTTATTCTGTTTTATCTAGCTACATATTTTTAATTTCCCTTCAGAGATTAATAATTATATTATTGAGCTGAACTGAGAACAAACCAAGAGTTACGAGATAAATTCATGGCAGGAGGATGAGACACAGAACAGACACAGGAACAACAAAGCAAGGATGTTAAAACAAGACATCACACTTAAGATTTAAACAAGAAATAAAGCAAATAAACCAAACTTTACAGCCCACAGATCAGAACATCCAGACCACCGAGTTACCATCACATACCGGTGGTCCAGTGCTTTTAATAACTTCCTAAAGAATTTATAATCTGGAGATTTTAGATATGAAAGCACAGCAAAGAGACAAATTACTTCCAGATCAGTCTGTGCTGGTGGTACGCTGTGACTCATGTCTCTCATTTAGATGCACATCAGGAAAAGCTAAAAGGTTTCAATGTTCTCAAACTCTGAGGGAGACAACAAAAGGGATGCTCTCACCGTCTGCAGCCTGAGGGTTTCTTTTCCATTTTGGAATTGATTGGTCAAAAAGTGGTGCTTTTAAGGCCCCGACCCCAACTGTGTCACATCTTTTCAGCTACAGCTGGGATAAGAGAAGCACTCGAACACACCGCAAAGACAACAAGCCAACCAGGACACAACTTTGCACTGCAGTCTACAGCCGTCCACAAAGGGAAACTACAAGGAAACATGGAGCAATGTCTGTAGAAATTCTGGTCTTTATTAGTTCAGCTTTAACAACATAACTCTTGCTCATTGGAAGAGGTTTAAAATTAACTTATAGAGCTCATTCACTCAATCATCAGAGGGGTTTCTCTGCCAAAAAATAAAAAATCAAGGCGGCATTCAGCCTGTTCCAGCCTGACGATGCATCCCAATTAGAGGAAAAGCACCTCCAGGACAACTACCACAACAAACCAGGTCAATAAAACTCTGAGCCTCATGAGACTGCTGTTACATCACATTTTCTTTGTATTAACGTTCTTAAACACGCTCCATGTGGTGTCCACAGGCCACAGTAACCAACCACAGTCTGTGTATTCCCTGTTTTTTTTACCTGAACCAGCTGTAAATGAGCTTGTTGAGGAGAGAAGGATGAGGATTGCTGTTTGCATGCATAAATTTAAATATCCAAAGAGGAAAGCTACATGGGGCCGCACGGCAAGGTTATAATAGTTTGGGATTTTTTATTTAGGCTTTTTTCCCCTCCAATTCAGTTGGTTTTAATTAGTTTTCAGTGTGGGTTTGCTAGTTTTTATTAGTTTTAGTTTTTATTTGTCAGGTGCAAGATTCAAAAAGGTGAGTATTGTTTGATTTAGTTTTATTATTCTCATTAAACACGTTAACCTATGCATCTTCCCGCTTGTGGTGCGTATTTACTAACCAGCAGCTGAGTGGTCGTCGGTGACAGCGGTCCATTGCTCTCCTTCCTGCTGTCTGGCCGGATGTCGCTTCTCTTCCGGCGGACTCGCGGAGCTAGCTTGTTTTGCTACTCGACATTAGCCGCCTTGAGCGAGCTTCTTAAATTAAACTAAACTTTGAGATTCGTTGCTTTTTCCCTTTAAGAAGCAAGCCGCATATTTTGTCAGTCTTTTTCCACTAGAAAACACTTGTTTTTCCATCTTTCTCGTCGTCATGTTAAAAAAAGTCCCATATGGGACTTTGCCGCTTTCTCCCAGCTTTTACTCCAACCGCCATTGTGCCGCCAGGTGACGTCACGGACAGTGAGGTGCAGTGAGGCGCTGCTGCTCGGTGACGTCACGGACAGTGAGGTGCAATGAGGTGGCGTAAAACTGCCGGAGCGGAATAAATCGATAATCCAACCAATTGAGGCTTATAATTAAATTGACAGAGACGAAAACTAAGGGAATTATATCTATGATTTCCGTTTGTTTTAGTTAGTTTTTATAAACACGCAATAGAGTTTCAGTTAGTCATAGTTTTTTTCTTTTAATTTTCGTTTTTTTTTTTATTTCAGTGAACAAAATTGTTTTTTCAATTTTAGTTTTCGTTATTTCGTTGGTTTTCGTAAACGATAACAACCTGGATGCACGGTGGTGCGGTGGTTAGCACCGCCGCCTCACAGCAAGAGGGTTCCAGGTTTGAATCCTGGCTTTTCTGTGTGGAGTTTGCATGTTCTCCAGCTTAATTTGTGATTCTAAATCACCAATAAATCAGAGTGTGCATGGTTGTTAGTCTCCGGATGGGCCTGGGATGGACCGGCGACCTATCCAGGGTATACCCTGCCTTGCCCAATGACAGCTGGGATAGGCTCCAGCCCCCCTGCCATACTGAATTGGATCCAGCAGGTATAGAAAATGGATGGAAAGTCCTAATGTGTCCATGTGCAAGAATGTAAACTGTGATCTGGGCAGTTTTATTCAGAGTTTGTGAAGATAAACAGCAAAACCAAATAAATACTTCAGGACATGTCAGTCAAAAAGAGTGACAGTTCTGTGGATTAGCGACAATACTGTGTCGTGACTGGTTTTATTCCATGAAAATACATTGATTTTGCTATAAAGGCCCATAAACTGTAAAATAGCTGAATTTTCTATCCTCAGTTCTCCAATCCGATCACTATCTGTCGACATTCACGCCCCAGATGTAATGATATCGACAATCGCCACTTTTGGAGATGACACATATTCCACATTACAGGGAGGGGGGGGGGGGTAATTGGGAGGCGTTCAGCCCTCAAAATTCAACTGAGATCACTGGTTCAAACCCTATCCGAGTATTTTCCACACTCCTTTTTCTGTTTGTAGTTTCTACTCTAATCCCACAAACTAACAGTTCAGATTAGCAGTTAAAGGCTTGTTACTCCGGGACGTGACGCTACCCGATATATCAATACAAAACTATTTTTAAGCCTAGATTAAGAAGCCACAACAGGATTTCTGGTGAGACTGAGCTGACCTGGACTCAGTTACACTCAGAGTGATTCAGACTATTGGAGGTAAAAAGGTTTGCTTCATGTCTACCATCGATATGTGTTTCAGGGAAGGTTTACCAGGACGAGAAGGGGAACACACACACAGTATTGAACTTATATCCATGTGTAAAATTAGATTAAATTATGGGATGTCCAGGTAATGAAGTGTAGGCTGACAATGTCTCATTCAGCTCAGAAACAAGCAATCGAGTGTAGAGTTACAGTAAGTGGGAGACTGACGGTAGGGTTACAGAGACCAGAGTTTGAATGGAGGAAGACTGAAAGTGTGTGCGTGCGTGTGCACGTGTGTGTGCACGTGTGTGTGTGCAGACCATCTGCCTTGGATCCTAATTGAATGATTAGACAGGCCTCGTTTTTCAAACCTTCATGCATTTATTCTTCACAGCTCCCAAATCTGATTTCTGAAGTGTGTGCGCGCATGTGTGCGCGTGCGTGTGTCCACATCAAAGGAAAATTTCGCTCTGTTTTCCATTCTTATCAAAAGCTGTCATCCTCTCCGTCACACACACACACAGATGTCAAGTACAGTAGCTCCTGATGAGCTCTTCGGTCCTGGTTTCCATTCTGCTCCGACACGTTGTCACGTACACCCCAGCGCCAGATTCATCAGGACGCCGCTCACATGGTGCGTTTAAGTCATGGCGTTAAAAGCGATCGGTCCCAACGCCATCAGCTGCTCGGAAAAGCAAAGGAAAAACACTTCCCCACATGTTTTTCTCCCGAACTCTCTGAGCTTTGGGACACATTCAGTGTAGAATGAGACAAAAGGTGTAAAATCCAAAGTTTTTAACAGATAAAATCACATTTAAGTAAGTGTGAGGGAGGCAGGACCCCAAATTCACTGTCACTCCCCAACCAGACAGATAGGGACCAGATCTGCTCGGGTCCCTGTGCCTGTTGGTGACGTCACACTCTCTGATTGGCTGGACGTTGTCACGGTAACGTAAGGGAATGTGATTGGTCCGGACAACTTACTGAAGTAGTAAAACAAACAACCTGTTGAAGTCGTTTTCGCGGCTCTTCGTAGGAAACATGGACGGCTTTTAGATGCTTTTTATCTTTCGAAAGGGACCCCGAGCACATCTGGTTCTTATGAAATGGGACGCAATGTAGTTTGTAATAAAGTTTCTATTAAATAACCTCATATTGGCAAAAAATACTTCATTCATAAAATGTAAATAGTAAACCCACTACTTTATGTTTTCTTAGCTGTTTTTTTGTGACTTTTATAGAAATGCTGACATGATTAGCTCAGTTTCCAAATACATTTTGTAATGAAAAAAATGTTTTTTTACGAGTGGCAGATCTGGCTACCTGAGCACATCTGGTACCTACACCGGATGTCACTACCTCGGCCCTCTGTGCTGCCATGAGTCAGTTTCTACCAGGATGCGTCTTAAGTCTCCAGAACAACAGTTTTCCATTAGCGTTAGCATCGTTTTCCAAACTGATGGTGAGAAACTGACCCAGAAATGCATCAACAGCTTAGCTGCAAGTAAAATCCTGCAGTTGATCCAGTCCTGGAGACAAACCAGAGGACTCAAACGTATTCAAACCAAGATAAACGTCACCGGAGCTGCAGAAATGATTCCCAAACTGGACAGATTCTGACTTTAGCTTGACCAGGCGCCGCCACGCATCCTGTTATTTACCTTATCTGAGTTTCCTGAAATGTGAAACACGTGTGAATGAAAACTGTCAGATTCGTGTGTTTAATAAAGCTTTTTAAATGCTTTTCATGCACAGGTGTGATTTAAACATCCTGCTGTGAGCGGTCAAACAGGCACCTTCAGTTTTACTGACTGTAAGAGGATGAATGAACTAAAGCTGGAGGAAGAGGCAGATTTCCACAACTTTTGATGCTGATTTCTTCTTTCTCTTATCTTCCTCATCTCCCTAAATCTTTCCAGATATAATCCTGTGGTTCTGCATCATCGTCTTCAACTGTTTCTGTCCTTCAGCCTCCTCCGTCGCCTCATTTTCTTGCATCTCTTATCACCTTTTCTCTGCCCTAACTTCAATCTTTGTGTGTTCTTCCTCTGCAGAAATCATCTGCCTGGTCTTCCATTCTCTCGTCTGCTTCTTTTCTTTCCCATTTCACCTTCAACCTTCCTTCATCTCATCTTCTCTCACATCCTGAGTGCAGAAGCTCAGCGGAACAGGATGGATCCCACCAACCAGCCGACCGCATGTCCTGATTATCTCAGACTTCACACCACTTTTATGGCTCATTTTACAGTCAAACACATGAATTAGGATCAGACACAGTAGTATATTTCATAGAAATGTGTCAGCCTTCTTCCAGACAGTAATCAGCCTTTCCACAGCTTCAGGCTAAACAACAACTTAGAGCTACAGACATCAAAAAATTACTGAGCAGACTCTCAGATCTTTTGTTCTGCAGAGTTTTTAATGATGTTTCTTCTTGTTTTCTCACACTTCTTTGCCTCGTTTCCTACTTATCAAGTGTTACAGCTTCACACTCCAACTGAGGTTTTAGTTTCTAATAAAATCTCAACTTTTTTGTGTCGCATTCATGTGCTTCATGCCATCGCTGCTACATGCTGCAATACAATAGCTTTTCTTGCAATGCAGCACGATGAAAGAGCAGTTTTTCTCCTGTAATCTGGGTTCTCTGATGCCTTTGTTTCTATCTGCAGTTTTTACATGTTTGTGAACGTCTCCTGTGAAAGCCCATTTTTAACAGCTATGATGAAGAAGAATATCAGCCAAAGCTCAGAAGATGAAGGAGTTATATTGTGTTAGCTCAAAAAATCTGAATCGTGTGAAGGTTTTTTGGTATTGTGAGGTAGAAAAAAGTGGAAAACTTCTGATTTTCAAATTTTACATCAAGATTTCGAGACAGACAGACATATGAAAAACTGAAATTTAAGATGCAAAGTCAGGATTTTTGAGCTCAAGCTCTCAGTAATTTGACATATGACGCATCTCAAAAACTTGAAACACACCAAGTGTGTATTTTCTGTCCAATAGTGTCGCACTTTGAACATAAAATAAAATGTCAGCCATGTTTACAGTTTGATTTTTTAAGTTTTTCTGGATCAGTCAGGTGCTTTTTGAGAGACGTTTGACCGCTCAGAGCCACCGTACATAAACATCATGATCCTAAGTTAAGGGTGCAACGATTAGTCGACATTGTCAACAAAAATCGATAACATAATTAGTCGCCGGCGTATTTAATAGTCGATTATTGTTATCGAAATAAATAATAAATTGAAGTAAATCATTTTTTGATGAAATTTTGATGCTGAACATCATTTTTCGTACGGAGTGAGTCATCTTACTTCCTACCTATCTCTGCTTAAGAGACGCATGCGCGTTACGGTAAATAATGGCGGGAGATGACGTGTAGAAACAGCAAAATGGCTGCGGCTGAATTATCGTCCTCCAGTCCAAAAGTGTCCAGGTTCTAGGAGCATTTCACCCTCGATACCCAGAAAAAATAGATTACCTGCAAGTTTTGTAAAGCCGACCTCACGTATCACGGGAGCACGTCTGTCATGCACGAGCATTTGAAGAGGAAGCAGGTTGGACTCACCATGGTAAGATATTTAGCTTGTTAGCGTAGCCTGCTAGCTATAAATAAGCGGAGTTGTCTTGGATTTTAACATTAAAGTGCAACATTAAAATTGTATAATTCAACTTAAGTCCAAAGTTACAACCAGGCTGTATTCTTTTTCACTTTTTGGTATTTATTTGACTGTTGCATTACAGCCGCACTCTTCTTGGCATTTTCAGTTAATGTTAAAAGTCAAGATGAAATATGGCTTGAATGTATCCTTTTTCAGTTTTAGATTAGTAGTTAACAGATTAATCGATAACTAGTCGACTAAAATAGTCGTTAGTTGCAGCCCTATCCCAAGTAACATCTGACAGACTGATGCACTTCATAGCAAAACACGTAAAGAACACAGAGACGTGGAATTTAAACACAGGGTGTGGCAGATCAGTTAAGCTGCTGATCAGGATGCAAGAAACACCAGAGACTTTACTGCAGGCAGCTAACTGAGAGCTGACAGTTTCCCTTGTTTTATGAAACATCAGCTGAAAACGGGAGGAACATCTGGCGTTCTCAGCCAGGAAGATTCTGCTTCATACTGACTAAATGGAGCTCACAGATGAATATATAACGTTTTAGACTTTCTGTGCAGAGTCAGTTATGTCAGATGATGGATTGATTTAAAACACAGACTTGGTTCGTTAAGGCCTAAATGTTGTCATAAAAATTGTACATTTTGAAATACTTTGTCAGAATGTTGAGATACTAAATCAGACTTCAGAAAAGGTTAAAATTGCACATTTTTGAGGTACAAAGTCGATGTTTTTAAATGTAATCTCAGATTTATTTGACTTATTAAGGCAGAAGTTAGAGCTTCGATCATCTCAAAATGCTGAGATAGACAGAATCTCACATTTTTCACGTTGGTTAGACGTAGTTTTTAACTTTTTGAATGTCTCATCAGAGGTTCAACACACAGCTTCAGCATGGAGCTCCCTGACTGAAGAAACTGAAGGATGGGACAACAGAGGAAGATGAGACAGACGCTCCAGGTATTTGTGGGTCACAAAGCAAACCAACATCGCTCTCACACACAAGAAAAGCAACAGATTTGCAAACCGACGGCTGCTTTTCCAAGCCTCCTTCCATCCTTAAACCTGTGCAACACCTCTGAATCATTTCAGCATGTTTCACAATCAGCTGTCCTGTAATGTAAACATGAATTACATCACAGTAACTTTATTAACCGACATAAAACATGTCCCGAGCACACGACGCACGCCGAGCTGATTCATTAATGTGTCAGCAGATAAATTCCCACTTCTGAAAGCGGCAGTAATTGAAGTCACATGACTCACGCTGGCTTCATGCTGCAAAAGGAAGATTTAGACTTCATCCATGTGAGCTAAGACTTACTTTCATCTCCATAAGGGATATATTTACTCTGGATTTCTCTAAAATGGTCCTTTGAGTCGT
The DNA here is from genome assembly GCF_036924035.1 of Leuresthes tenuis. NCBI lineage: Eukaryota > Metazoa > Chordata > Actinopteri > Atheriniformes > Atherinopsidae > Leuresthes > Leuresthes tenuis. The sequence continues at coordinate 2,395,049 of NW_027325378.1, read as the reverse complement.
GCTTTAAGGATTTATTTGATGCAAAGACAGTAGAAGATGACTCATTTAAAGTACTGTACCGGCAGAAAACAATGTCACCTTTCATTTATTCAGAATTTTGTCATAAAAACACGTGTTGGAAACCAAAGAACTGCGGTATCTCAGCCTCAGGGCGGTTTGAGACCCGGAAATCTACACAGCACAAGTCCAAATGAGTCAGGAGTGCATAGTTTAAGGTTCACAAACATCTGTAGTGTGGCTTTAACAAACTTTGTGACGCTCATTTTCAGCTTTTAATCAGAGCTTGTGTTGCTCACAGAAGGAAACCCTGCGAGGATGCATCCTGCATCACAGAAAACATCCAGAGTGACACAATGCTGGTCCAGGAACAACATCCGAAGGCATTCATCCTCATGACTTGTCATAGGTGCATGCATATATTCTGTCCTCCTTTATTTCCATACTGTGTTGGCCGCACGCTCGGCTTGCTTTTTTCTCCCCGGAGCGTTTCTCCCAACCTCTGCAGCTCCTTCTGTGCTCCCTCTCGTCACGTCTCCGGCTTTCACGCGATCTGAGGTCAAACTACGGAAACACAAACTACCGCATGGAGCTGGGCTGTGAGCATGTTCTGACTGACGTGTTGCACATTACAGGAGATCCCTGAGGAAAAAGCAATGGATTAATTCTACAATCATCATCCTGCAAACGAGTCTGGAGCAGGTAATGAGGGTGAATTTGGAAGCCTACATCTGTCAGTGCTGCTTACTCTCATTTATAAGCATCAAATGCAAACTCAGCTGGAACAATTCCAACATCAAGCTGCTTCCCAGTGAGCTTCATCATTTTCACTCAGAGCTGTGGTTCGAGGGTCTCATTCTGTTGTTCGGGAACTGCAAAGTATGCAGATTAACCTGAAAGATGCAGAGATGTGAGGCGGCTGCAGCCGACTCAAAGAAGAAGAAGAAGAGCAGCCGACTCCAAGAAGAAGAGGAAGAAGAGCAGCCGACTCAAAGAAGAAGAAGAGCAGCCGACTCGAAGAAGAAGAAGAGCAGCCGACTCGAAGAAGAAGAAGAAGAGCAGCCGACTCAAAGAAGAAGAAGAAGAAGAGCAGCCGACTCAAAGAAGAAGAGGAAGAAGAGCAGCCGACTCAAAGAAGAAGAGGAAGAAGAGCAGCCGACTCAAAGAAGAAGAGGAAGAAGAGCAGCCGACTCAAAGAAGAAGAAGAAGAAGAGCAGCCGACTCAAAGAAGAAGAGGAAGAAGAGCAGCCGACTCAAAGAAGAAGAAGAAGAAGAGCAGCCGACTCAAAGAAGAAGAAGAAGAAGAGCAGCCGACTCAAAGAAGAAGAAGAGCAGCCGACTCGAAGAAGAAGAGCAGCCGACTCGAAGAAGAAGAAGAAGAGCAGCCGACTCGAAGAAGAAGAAGAAGAGCAGCCGACTCGAAGAAGAAGAGGAAGAGCAGCCGACTCGAAGAAGAAGAGGAAGAGCAGCCGACTCGAAGAAGAAGAGGAAGAGCAGCAGACTCAAAGAAGAGGGGGAGATCCCGCTCGGCTTTCACCTCACGCACCGACACACCCATTCTCTGTAAATGCTTCAGTCTGACGTAGATTCAGACCAAACCAGAGGTTTTTTTTCAACATTTATCAAAACAAATAGTTTGTTTACATTTTTAGCCAAGAATATAGATCCCAAAACTTCAGCTATATGTGGCCTGTTTGCTCGGATGCTGTCGTACGGAGCGCCGAAACTGCCATAATCTGCCATAAATAAACAAGTTAAAATGATGAGAAATGGATATTTTTACATCAGTGCATTCATTTAAACTTTAAACCATTTTAATCATCATTCTAACTGGAATATATTTCATTTCTTTCTGCTGTCCTTTACATCATGTTGATCTATTCATTCCCTCCAGATTATTTATTTTTCTCTGTACTATCGGAGTAGTGAGGCTGAGTTATTATTATTATTTCTTGCTGGTTTAAGTGTAGAAATTAAACACATTTTGGGCACATTCACAGGTAAGTAGTAAAACTTAACTGTATGTTATTAATTGTCTTTTATATTCCCCCAAAATATGAACTTATCACACTTATACTGGATGTAACTCTGCACTAAAAACAATATTTGTACGAAAGATAAGAAAAATACTCTTCAGTAAGCTGACATTCAGACCTGATTACACCAAACCAAACAGGCAGCTAACAGCTACTTATTCTAACAAATAAGCTGGTAGTCCTGCAGCTCGGCTCACTTTTCTTCATGCTTCTTTGTTTTCGTTCTATTTTGGTGCAGCTGTAAAAATGATAAAAGCTCCAGGATCCCTTAAGTTTGTCTTTTCATTATTTATTCGATCTCCGTCATTCATTCAAACATGAATCTGTTTTAAATTAGATTCTCTCTCTCAATGAAGCGGGAAACATCTCAGCAGTAAGCATGTTTACATAAAACACGAAAATAAATGATATCGGACCAAAAATGGACTTTAAAAATACACGGAAACACGATAGTCTGATTGAAACTAGACTAACACAACCAGTTAATGCATGTATACGCTCAATTAGACACAAACAGGCCCAGCTGCTCCACTCAGGCTCAAAGATCCATGTTTGTGCATCTTTTTGTCCTTGAACTTTGAATAAAGTTTCTTTTCTCAGAAACTGGGACTGAAAATCAGCCCATTAAGACTCACTTAAAGCATCGCTTTGCTCTCTTTTACAACCACAGCCTCATCTGACAGAATCAGCATTAAAGTAACTTAAAGGTGACGTCTGACGGATTTCAGAGGGTGTTTTTAAGTTAAAGTTTTAGGTCTTAATGGGTGACAAAGTGCAAGAGACTTCAGGACGATGGTAGAAGTAAAAGAAGAGAATCCAGGCTAAAAACGAGGTGTTTCAGATGAGAATAACTCAGTTTGGTGTTATTCTGCAGACTTTTTACCTGCACAAAAAGCTTTATGACACAGAGAAGGACAGAAAGATGAAATCATATCATGATGTCTTTAAATTAAACCCTGAGTTTCATCTGTTTCCTGCTGTAACACATCGTCTCAGGATGCCTTTCGAAGGGTCTGACCCGCAGTTTGATTACCTTTTGAGCAGTTTCTGTCACTATAAACCTTCCATACAGTGTAACACAGAGCAGCTCCCAGCAGGTGTGGCATCGCTCAGAATCAATCCCATCAGCTCGTCCTGCTTTGCTGTAAAAGCAGAGTGTCCTGTCACAGTGCCGTGATGGAGAGCGAAAACTCACAGAAATACCTCTCCGGAGAGGACGCTGCTGTCCAGAAGCAGCAGCAGTGAATATGCAGCACCTTCAATTCAATTAGGCTGAGAGAAGAAAACACATTCTGTCACTGCGCTGCTGCGATCGGCTGCTGCTCCGCTGCCCGGCGCGGGACATGATTCACTGATGTCAGGCAGGGCGCCAAGCTGGGCTGGCAGAGGGCCGCGGGGAACGTTTGGCTTCAGGACGGGGGTGTGGTTGTGAGGAAGGGGGGGTGACCCTGACATGCAGACGCCGCTGTGCGTCACGTCCAAGCTGCATCTTGGATGGTTTCATCTCAAAACAAGCTCCAAATCCACCTTTTATTTCACACTGCAGCTGGTTTTTAACCATAAAAATGCTCTAAATCATCATTCAAAATGAATTAAAGTTAAAAACTCATTATTAGATTGACCAACATGGTGCACAAGCAAATTCAATAAAGCTGTTGAGATTTTTTTATGTTAAACCAGGAGAAAATCTTCTAAATTCAACCTCAAAGTTTCCTGCTTCAGCACAAAGACTCAGACCCTGAAGGCTTGAAGTTTTCTCTCAGTGGTGAAATTAAACAAAAGCCATCCAGGTTAAAACAACTACCGTGAAGATGATGCAGCCCAGCAACAGACCAAAACCAGATCCCTCTACATGGTTTATAGAAAAATGTATGAAGACTGTTCTCAGATAACAAAGCTGCTGTACCAAGAACCCAAAGAAAGGACTAAATTCTTATCAATACTTATCTGATATACCATTAAACGCATTGAGCGCCGCTCTGCCTCAGTTTACTTCCTGGTTCTGGAGAGGAAACTCCAACCGAACCTTCAGGAGAAGCAGGTCTATGTTCTGAGGGACTACAGGGTGCCGGGGTCACTTTTCCAGGCTATTTGGTTCCCATATAACAAAAGTAAGAGCTCTGGATCTGGATCTGGAGGATCTGGAGGTGTAGTCGGGATGATGTGGTTCTGTTGACCTTCAGCTGCTCTGGAGCGGTTCAGCTGAGGGTGAAGCAGCTCCTCCAGATCTTAGGCCCTGGTTCTGATCCTCCGGGTCGGGGTGAGTCTCTGCCTCAGCTGGAGCAGTTTCAGCATCTCTGGACCTGGTTCTGAGTGATGGTGAGTTGGATCAGAGATGGACAGACGGATCGGGGCTTCGTCAGCAGTAATGAGGGCGCTGCTCCGGTCCGTTTGGTGAAGCTGAGCCGGAAGGAGAAGCTTTCAGGTTCCTGCTCCATCTTTGTTCCAACCCTCACCTGAGCTCACAGATCTGGGTTCTGACCCAAAGAAGAAGGTCCTGGATACAAGAGGCTGAAATGAGTTTCCTTCAGAGGGGGGCGGGGCTCAGCCTTAGAGACAGGGGGAGGAGCTCCACCATCCGGGGGGAGGAGTTCCACCATCCGGAGGGAGGAGCTCCATCATCCGGAGGGAGGAGCTCCACCATATAGGGGGAGGAGCTCCACCATCCGGGGGGAGGAGCTCCACCATCCGGAGGGAGGAGCTCCATCATCCGGAGGGAGGAGCTCCACCATATAGGGGGAGGAGCTCCACCATATAGAGGGAGGAGCTCCACCATCCGGAGGGAGTCGAGCCTCACCATCCGGAGGGAGGAGCCTCACCATCCGGAGGGAGGAGCCTCACCATCCGGAGGGAGGAGCCTCACCATCCGGAGGGAGGAGCTCCACCATATAGAGGGAGGAGCCTCACCATCCGGAGGGAGTCGAGCCTCACCATCCGGAGGGAGGAGCTCCACCATCCGGAGGGAGCTCGGAGTCGAGCCGCTGCTCCTCCACATAGAAAGGAGTCAGCTGAGGTGGTTCCTCTGTCAGGATGCCTCCTGGAACGAGGCCCCGGGTCAGAACCAGAACTCACTGGAGCGATTATGTACCGCCTCGGGACCCCCCAGGAGGAGCTGAGAGGGGGACGTCCTCCTGGGTTTCCCTGCTGGACCTGACCTCAGATATGGAAATAATGAAAGGATGGAATAAACAGTTTATGATACTAGATGAGCAGCGATGGCGGGTGGATTTATTAGTGAATTAATTCTGATTATCAAATCAAATTTTACTGAAAACATTTAGAATAATGCAAAAAGGAAAAATCTAAACTCGTAACTGCCTGAAGGAACATTTTCTGATGACACTTTCAGACTCATTGGATGAACAGGACAACACGACAGCTATCATAATGTCGCTCTGTTAGCTTAAACATGCTAATGACCCGGCTGATGTTACAGCACCAGCCATCACCGGCCAGATCAATACCTGGCTTCAGCAGGGATGGAGCCTCTGCTGGTTTCTCAGTATTCTTCATTTTGTCCTTTTTATTGTCCCATAAATTAAATCCGTAAGTGAGGCCAAAGTGTTGGCTGCGTAAAGCAGCTGCGTAAACTGTGCATGTGATCAGTAAAATAGAGACCAAAGGTGCCGCTCGGTCCATTTCTCACCTTCTAACTGTTCTGCAGGAGGATTATTACATAAACTCCAGTTTCTGAAGTGATTGATTCGGGGGAGCTTGTAATCTTGTGGGTTTTATAACGAGCCTCTGCTCCTTTCTGTTCTTCCTCACAGTCTGTTCGGCCCTAAATTGGCTTCCTGTGTCAGACGGAGTTGCATCAGTCTGCTGCTGAAGGTGCTTTTCTGCTTCTCAGCGGGGTTGACTGATTGTCCCTGACTGCCAGTAGTTGGTTCACAGCGCTTTGTTGCTGCATGCAGTCCAGGCCGGCTCCTCCAGCGTGAGCCAATCTGACTCGTTAGCTTAGCAAGTCCTCCGGCTTCGCCTGCTTGGACAGCAGCGACTTCACCTTACAGTCCTCTGCAGGCCGGTAGCCCATTTTACCTGCTGCATGCCACAGAATCGTGTCTTGAGTGGAAGTGAGACAGTTTGAAGGCTTCCTGATCAGGTCGTAAGACACAAACAAACCAAGCTATCATTCAGAATTCAAATGAGAATCATTGGTCAGGGGTGTGGACGTTCAAAAGTTCCTCTAAACATGGAGCCAATCCATTTAAAACTTTAAAAGTCAGCGTTAAAATCTTAAAATCCCCTCAGAAACAGACAGTGAAGGACCAGTGAAGCTATGGCTTCATCTCAGCAATCACTCTGAGCTGGAAAAAGCTGGCCTTCATGACCTCACTGGTCTGGTTCTCCATCTTAAAGAGCTGTCAGATATTCCAGCCAGATGTCTGACAGAAGAGCCAAAGGGCCAAGAACGCCACTGCCAGGTGGATTTAGCGAGGACCAGAACCAATCCAGGTCAAGGGTTTAACTATTCACTCCGTGCTCTGTGACAGTCGGCTAACTTCACACAGAGTTTGCTGCTGATAGTTTTGTGCAACATGGCAGGATATTTATCAGATTTTGACGACTTTGAATAAGATGGACGTTCTTACCGGAGTGAATAAGCTGTGCTGCAGGGGGGCGTGTGGATGAAGTGGTCCCAGTAGAGTGCCTGTGTAGAAATCCCTCCGTTAGCTCTCCTATAGCTGCAAGTAGCCACATAACAGCAGCTATGAGCTAACAGAGCTATGAGCTAACAGAGCTATAGCACACGGTCATTCATTCATTCTTCTTAAAGTATTGGTGAAATAAAGACAGATAATGCCTTATTTAGAGGCTGCATCCTCTAAGCCCCGTTCACTCCGTTATATGGATCTCCAGTTATCTAAATATCTTCTGAAGGACGCCGACTTTCACCAAACTGTTCTCGGTGAGCAGATGAACGTATTTCATGCCAGAAATAAGGTTTAAAAATACCGGAGTTGCCCTTTAAAAGTCAGCGTGAAAATCTTAAAATCCCCTCAGAAACAGACAGTGAAGGACCAGTGAAGCTATGGCTTCATCTCAGCAATCACTCTGAGCTGGAAAAAGCTGGCCTTCATAACCTCACTGGTCTGCTTCTCCATCTTAAAGAGCTGTCAGATATTCCAGCCAGATGTCTGACAGAAGAGCCAAAGGGCCAAGAACGCCACTGCCAGGTGGATTTAGCGAGGACCAGAACCAATCCAGGTGAAGGGTTTAACTCAAGTCAACCTGATGAGAGCTGCAGCAGCTTTCAAGTGTTGGAAATCGTTTTATTTTGGTACGAAACTGACTTTTAATCTCCTGCCTGTGGTTAACCTGATGATGGTGTCATAATGCTGCTGTTAAGCGACAGGTGGAGTGAAGAACTTCAGCTCAGGCATTCGTGAGGATGTTATGCTGACACATGAGCCCAAAGTACAAACCCCCACATGGAGGCGGAGCCTCGCTGCAGGACAACGCAACTCAACTTTATTCATGCAGCACTTTTTGCTTTAAAAGCAACACAGATGGCAAGAAGCAAGAATGCAAAACCAAACCAAAGCAGCTAACAAATATAGAAGCATGGAGGCACCAGTCAAAACTCTGGGACTTTAATGGATTTCCAGTAGCAGTAATAAGCCCAGAGACCAGTTTTCACAATCTCTTTCAGGCAGTTTCTCCCTGATTCTGGAGATATTAAAGGGGAACTCTGGTATTTTTAAACCTGGACCTTATTTCTGGCATGAAATACGTTAATCTCCTCACTGAGAACAGTTTGGTGAAAGTTGGCGTCCTTCAGAAGATATTTAGATAACTGGAGATCCATATAACGGAGTGAACGGGGCTTAGAGGATGCAGCCTCTAAATAAGGCATTATCTGTCTTTATTTCACCAATACTTTAAGAAGAATGAATGAATGAACGTGTGCTATAGCTCTGTTAGCTCATAGCTGCTGTTATGTGGCTACTTGCAGCTATAGGAGAGCTAACGGAGGGATTTCTACACAGGCACTCTACTGGGACCACTTCATCCACACGCCCCCCTGCAGCACAGTTTATTCACTCCGTGCTCTGTGACAGTCGGCTAACTTCACACAGAGTTTGCTGCTGATAGTTTTGTGCAACATGGCAGGATATTTATCAGATTTTGACGACTTTGAGTAAGATGGACGTTCTTACCGGAGTGAATAAACTGTGCTGCAGGGGGGCGTGTGGATGAAGTGGGCCCAGTAGAGTGCCTGTGTAGAAATCCCTCCGTTAGCTCTCCTATAGCTGCAAGTAGCCACATAACAGCAGCTATGAGCTAACAGAGCTATAGCACACGTTCATTCATTCATTCTTCTTAAAGTATTGGTGAAATAAAGACAGATAATGCCTTATTTAGAGGCTGCATCCTCTAAGCCCCGTTCACTCCGTTATATGGATCTCCAGTTATCTAAATATCTTCTGAAGGACGCCGACTTTCACCAAACTGTTCTCAGTGAGCAGATGAACGTATTTCATGCCAGAAATAAGGTTTAAAAATACCGGAGTTCCCCTTTAAGAGGTGGGAAAATGCAGCTCTGGTTCCGTTTAACATGTGGAATATAAGACGAGTTCGGGCCATAGATGACCCCAGAGCTCCTTTCAGTGGAACTAAGAGCCAAAGTAACTCTAAAAGGTTGGATCAGGACTTATCTGACGTTTTACCTGGATTCAAAAAGAGAAAACGACCTAAAATCTCTGTAACAAACAACAATATAGCCTAAAGTAACGAATAAGTGCTTAAAACTGAGAGCTGACGCACAGCAGAGAGGGACGGGAGGGTTTATCTGGGTGTTTCAGGTCAGCTTCACCTCAAGCTAAAGCTCTTTATTCTAAAACTAATGACATGAGACTTTTAATAACTCGTAATAACTGAGCTCTGTGAGAGCAGATGTTCAGCCATTTTTGTTTCCATTATTTTACTCCATGTACAGAGGTGTTAGGAGCAGATATGGTGCCATGATTTCCATATATCAGCTGCCTGCATCGTCTCAGTAAGTGTCCCGGCTGATTGTATTGGCCGTGGTTATTAGCACACCGAGGAGCTGGTTATCGGTTCACGTTCTGGTCAAGGTCGTTTTAAAGGTGTCGACACGCAGCGAAGGAGGAGACCGAACCCGTTAAAAACGAGGCGTCAGAACGGAAGTCGCAGCATTTTCCTCCTGAAAGTTTCTGAGAAGGAAAACAGGTTCAGAAACGGCTGAAACAGCCTCTAACTTTCTCACCTTATTTCTTTCTTTTGTCTCTCTTTTCCCCCTTTAACTCCTCTCCTTTTGTGCTTCCCCTCTTCACTCGTTTCTCCTTCATCTGTTTAATCTCTTCATCACTTCTTTCCTGCTTGCTGCCTTTCAGTTTCAGTACTGTGTCTTTAGTTCTTTTCTTTCTCTCTCCATCTCCATAAAGTCTTCCTTCCTTCATCACTAAATGTCTAATTTCTCCCCGTTGACCCTCCAGTCACCTCCCATATTTCCTCATCTCCTCCTTCCTACCATCTTCTCTTTCCTTCCTTCCCTTTTTTACCTCCTTTTGTTTTCCTCATTCTTTCCATCCATCTTCATTGCCATTTCTGTCCTTCCCTGTCTTTTCCTTTTGTTCTTTCTCCTGTCATCCATCCTTCTTTCCTTCCTCCCTCCTTCAGCCTGTCCTTTTGTTCTTCCTTCTCTCCCTCAGTTTCTGTCCGTCCTTCCCTCAGTTTCTGTCCTTCCTTCCCTCAGTCTCTGTCCTTCCTTCCTTCCTTCCCTCAGTTTCTGTCCTTTCTTCCTTCCTTCCCTCCCTCAGTTTCCTTCCTTCCTTCCCTCATTCTCTCAGTCTCTGTCCTTCCTTCCGTCCCTCAGTTTCTGTCCTTCCTTCCTTCCCTAAGTCTCTGTCCTTCCTTCCTTCCTTCCTTCCTTCCCTAAGTCTCTGTCCTTCCTTCCTTCCTTCCTTCCCTCAGCTTCTGTCCTTCCTTCCTTCAGTTTCTGTCCTTCCTTCCTTCCCTAAGTCTCTGTCCGTCCTTCCTTCCTTCCTTCCTTCAGTCTCTGTCCTTCCTTCCTTCCTTCCTTCCCTAAGTCTCTGTCCTTCCTTCCTTCCTTCCCTCAGTTTCTGTACTTCCTTCCTTCCTTCAGTCTCTGTCCTTCCTTCCTTCCTTCCTTCCCTAAGTCTCTGTCCTTCCTTCCTTCCTTCCCTCAGTTTCTGTCCTTCCTTCCTTCCCTAAGTCTCTGTCCTTCCTTCCTTCCTTCCCTCAGCTTCTGTCCTTCCTTCCTTCCTTCCTTCAGTCTCTGTCCTTCCTTCCTTCCCTCAGTTTCTGTACTTCCTTCCTTCCCTAAGTCTCTGTCCTTCCTTCCTTCCTTCCTTCCCTCAGTTTCTGTCCTTCCTTCCTTCCCTCAGTTTCTGTCCTTCCTTCCTTCCTTCAGTCTCTGTCCTTCCTTCCTTCCTTCCCTAAGTCTCTGTCCTTCCTTCCTTCCTTCCCTCAGCTTCTGTCCTTCCTTCCCTAAGTCTCTGTCCGTCCTTCCTTCCTTCCTTCCCTCAGCTTCTGTCCTTCCTTCCTTCCTTCCTTCCCTCAGTTTCTGTCCTTCCTTCCCTCCCTCCCTCCCTCAGTTTCTGTCCTTCCTTCCTTCCTTCAGTTTCTGTCCTTCCTTCCTTCCTTCCTTCCTTCAGTTTCTGTCCTTCCTTCTTTCCTTCCTTCCTTCCTCCCTCCCTCCCTCTTCCCTTCCTTCTGAACTTCTGGTCGTCTCTTTAACCAGTTGACTCATTAGTGCTTCTCCATCATCCCATTCTGTCGCTGTATTTTTTATCGCCTCGTCTCCTGGTTTGTCGTGTTTGTGATGAACTGAAATTAGAGGAAACGTGCGTCAGCTGCAGCTGTCGAGCTCACCGAATTCCTCACATGTGAAACTCACCGAATCAGCTCTCCACAAACATTCCTCCCTGATATCCTCTGCAGCCGAACACGACTTCTGTCGCCGACCTTAATGCAGAAAAGCATCTGAACTTTTTGCAAACAGTTGTTTGTGGCTGACAACCACAGAAGAAGTGAATTGATCAACAGAGAACAACAAAGTGAAATAAGAGATAGACACAGAAATAGAAAGCTATGTGTCCTTGCACGAGTCTGCATGTCTACGCATGCATCACTGTCGGTTTGATGGTTTGTATGAACAAGGAGCCCGAAGTACGCATTTTAATCATTAAAATGTTATAAGTGACACAGATCCACAGCTTTTACTAGTCTGGTGTTTTTTTTCAGGTCCATCCATCTTTTTGTGAGCTGTGGTTCTTTTTCAGGTAACACGAGGCCATTATCACCACTGCAATCAGCCCCATAAACCAACATAAGTGGATACCTGACAGGGCAGCGACAAGAGCACTTACACAACATAACAGATTCCAACACAGCACACACGAACACGCTGCCAAGAGCTGCTTCTGCGTCTGGTGATGGGTTCAAAGCCAGAAACAAGCAAGTTTAAGGTGTTAAAACTCAGCGAATCCAACGTCAGATAAACACACGACATGTCATTATTTACTGAACAATAACTGAGGCAAAACACAGGAGCAGTGGGTGGAAAACTAAGTGAACCCTCACTGAACTGAGAGGGTAAGAAGCAGCCAGGAGCTGCTGATCAATGCTCTGATTAACTGATCCTCAGTCAGTGTGAGCAGCTCTATAAAAGCAGGAGTTCTGTCAGTTTAACACGATGCCAAGGAGGAAAGACACCAGCAATGATCTTAGAGAAGCAGCTGCTGCTGCCCATCAGTCTGGGAAGGGTTATAAGGCCATTTCCAGACTATCTGGAGTCCATCGTTCTACAGAGAGAAAGATTATTCACAAGTGGAAAACATTCAGGACAGCTGTCAATCTTCCCAGGAGTGGACGTCCCAGCAAGTTCACCCCAAGGTGAAGAAGCCCAGAGCTACATCTCAGACTCTACAGGCCTCAGTTAGCATGTTAAAGGTTAAAGGTCACCCCGAGGTGAAGAAGCCCAGAGCTACATCTCAGACTCTACGGGCCTCAGTTAGCATGTTAAAGGTTAAAGGTCACCCCAAGGTGAAGAAGCCCAGAGCTACATCTCAGACTCTACAGGCCTCAGTTAGCATGTTAAAGGTTAAAGGTCACCCCAAGGTGAAAAAGCCCAGAGCTACATCTCAGACTCTACAGGCCTCAGTTAGCATGCTAAAGGTTAAAGTTCACCCCAAGGTGAAAAAGCCCAGAGCTACATCTCAGACTCTACAGGCCTCAGTTAGCATGCTAAAGGTTAAAGTTCACCCCAAGGTGAAAAAGCCCAGAGCTACATCGCAGACTCTACAGGCCTCAGTTAGCATGCTAAAGGTTAAAGGTCACCCCGAGGTGAAAAAGCCCAGAGCTACATCTCAGACTCTACAGGCCTCAGTTAGCATGCTAAAGGTTAAAGGTCACCCCAAGGTGAAAAAGCCCAGAGCTACATCTCAGACTCTACAGGCCTCAGTTAGCAGGTTAAAGGTCACCCCAAGGTGAAAAAGCCAAGAGCTACATCTCAGACTCTACAGGCCTCGCTTAGCATGTTAAAGGTTAAAGGTCACCCCAAGGTGAAAAAGCCCAGAGCTACATCTCAGACTCTACAGGCCTCACTTAGCATGTTAAAGGTTAAAGGTCACCCCAAGGTGAAAAAGCCCAGAGCTACATCTCAGACTCTACAGGCCTCAGTTAGCATGTTAAAGGTTAAAGGTCACCCCAAGGTGAAAAAGCCCAGAGCTACATCTCAGACTCTACAGGCCTCAGTTAGCATGTTAAAGGTTAAAGGTCACCCCAAGGTGAAAAAGCCCAGAGCTACATCTCAGACTCTACAGGCCTCAGTTAGCATGTTAAAGGTTAAAGGTCACCCCAAGGTGAAGAAGCCCAGAGCTACATCTCAGACTCTACAGGCCTCAGTTAGCATGCTAAAGGTTAAAGGTCACCCCAAGGTGAAAAAGCCTAGAGCTACATCTCAGACTCTACAGGCCTCAGTTAGCATGTTAAAGGTTAAAGGTCACCCCAAGGTGAAAAAGCCCAGAGCTACATCTCAGACTCTACAGGCCTCAGTTAGCATGTTAAAGGTTAAAGGTCACCCCAAGGTGAAAAAGCCTAGAGCTACATCTCAGACTCTACAGGCCTCAGTTAGCATGTTAAAGGTTAAAGGTCACCCCAAGGTGAAAAAGCCCAGAGCTACATCTCAGACTCTACGGGCCTCAGTTAGCATGTTAAAGGTTAAAGGTCACCCCCAGGAAGTGTCATTAAAAGGAAGCTGGTGGAACACAAACAGTGTGTTGGTCAGTGAAGTCACTGAAAATCATTCCTTTAACCTTTATTCAGATGTTTCTGTTCGATAAAGTTTAGCTTTAAGTTTTTATTGCATTTTAAAACCCTTAAATCTTTAGTCGTTACATTTCAGGACAAAAGCTAAATAAAATGCTTTATGTATTTAAATCATCGATAAATAAACTGCGTACGGTATCATTCGAACCCAAGAAACGGGCAGAGAAACATGAGCAGGAACAAAATAAGTCTAAATTTCATCTGTTTTTGCTTCACATTGAATCGAACACTTTGTGTTAGTTCAGCTAATTAAAGCCTGACACCAACTACAGACCCGATCTTAGAAAACAATCTGTTGGCTGAAGCTGCAGGCCTCAACGAGAGGATTAATCAACACACTCTCTCTGGAGAAATCAAAACGACTCGGACACCTGTGGCTCACTGCTGTCAGCCAATCAGAAGCTGGGAAAAGAATCAGGAAACATCCAGCTGATCGGGAGGAGAGGAGTTTGGATAAATTTCAGGGAGAAGAGCGTTGAAGGAGATGAAGAAGAATGTGCGTTTAGATTAGATGAGAGGATGGAAACAGTGAAGGAGAAAACCAGAAACTAAATGAGGAAAAATAAAGCAAGGCTGATAAAAAAAAAAAGCAAATAAATAAGAGCAGCGAAGAGTAAAAAATGTGAGAAAATTCAAATAAAGAAAGAAAAAAGAAAGGAACACAGAGGAGGAACGAGTTGAGATTGAAGAGGTGGTCTTGAATTAACCAAAAGCTTCTCTGTCATCAGCTGCTGATTTTGGAGAATGACTCTCATGCACACACACATGCACACACAGGGAGGCAGCAGACGGCATTGTGGGTAATTAGCACCATCATGTCCAAAAGCGGCGGAGACAGACGTGACGGAGAGAGTCGATGAAGATGTAAATCTGCATGAAGAGTCTTCTTGTGTTTGACTGCAAGTCTGCTCACATCCACTTCAGGCCGTGCACGTGCGTGCACGTGTGGAGGTGGAGGCGTTTCACATTGTGAAGACTTGAGTTGGTTTATGGGAAGGCTGGAATGTGGTAAGTTTCCAGAAAATAAATCTGAGTTAATGTAATGTCCTCTAAAATGATGGAGGCACAGCTCCGCGTGTGCACGTGCGTGTGCATGTGTGCGTGCACACACCAGCGAACGCAACTCATGCCAGAATGAGTGACCCTGACACAAAAGAGGAGGGGGAACAAAAGCCTGGCAGCGCCGCCCGCTGCAGCTGTTTGTTCACACAGAGATACTGAAGCGGTGGAGGTGGACAAACAACCTCCAACCTGGTGCCTCCACCAACCTGGCAACCCGCCATCACCTTTCTGTTTCTGGCTCCCAGGAACAGGGATGTCCCTGTTCACCACCCGCCACATGTATTTCCACGTTGCTGAAGGCGACTATAAAGTTAATTTTGGAAGATGATGGACGCCACTTCTTCTTTTAAAGAAGAAGCCAATTATTCGCTTTTGGAGACAAACACGCGAAAGAACCTGAGAATCAAAGTCTGAAAGTTTCAGAAAAGGAATCAGAATGAACAGTTTTTTCTGCAGAACTGCCCACAGACACCGACTCATTATCGAGACAACGAGGCTCATAGTGTTATTACCTCAAGATTAAAGGGTTATTCTTATTATTTAGCCAAATAAAGTTCATTTTCCCACATGAAGATCAGCTACTGGCCGAAGTGGAGTTAGTTAAAGTCTTATTTACGCCCAGCAGCAACAGCCATCGACTGAACTCACTGCAGCTTGCAACAGAATTACACGGGTCCCTTAAATCAGTGTTAAAGGTCCCCAAACGTGGTGATGAAATTGCATTTTAACGCAGGAATCGCTCATTTTCAAGCTGCATTTTCTTATGATGACGTCATGATCTCGAGAAAAACAAAAGGCTGATTTTTGGTATAAAACAAGATGAAGTAACACTAGAAAATGTGGCTTTTTTTGCTCTTTGGCTCCTCCTACAGTTGTGTGATGTAACGCCTCGTCATAAAACACAAGCCTCAGTGGGAACCCTGCACATGCACAAAGACGCCATCAAAAGCCGGAAAAACTGTCCCCCGACCACAAAGCAAAGAAAACTGTTGCAGGTTTCAGGAATGTGAAGAACAAAGGTCAAACGAGCAAGAAGCAGCGAGATTTAAGGTTCACAAACTTCTCCCGTGTTGCTTTAACATGCAAATATCCCAGATGTGATATAATATCCCAGATGTATCCCAGAGATTAAAATGGTTCCTTAAGAAGAGCTCCCTCCATTTTCCTCTTGTGGATGTCCACCACAACTGTTGTTGTCATTTCCTGTTAAGCAACTACTTCTTCTACTGAACTGCATCCACAAGCAACGTCACACTGCTTCCTCGGTGTCTTGAAAATGGTTTAAACCTTTTGAATTTTGATGCTTTGTCCTTTAAATTATTTATAGTTTACCAAGTTTCCATTTGGAGCCTCTTTAGGCTCCTGTCATGAGAAAATCTGCCACCTTAAAGCGAGCACACCTGGTTTTGGACGCCTTTACTTACTCCAGCAAAACACAAAACTTCATTTTCAAGAACCAGTGGCTGTGAATCAAGTCGTGAGCTGCATCATGTGAGTTATGAGCAGATAAACTTTGTGAGTGAAAGTGATAGAAGCTGTGAGTCAGAATCCCGCAAAGCTAAACAAGGTGTGAAGTTAAAAGCAACAGAAATGGAGGATAAAGCTATAAAAAGAAGGCTCGACTAATCGATATTCCTGTAAGTGACGACAGCGGGTTCCCATCGGTGTCATGGTGGACTCTTTAAGGGGGTTTCTTGGCTCTGCAGGTGTCCGATGAGCAGGAAGAGACGAGTGGACGAGTCACCTTTCAGCTGGGGTTACACCCTGACATCACGACCCTCCGGGCTCCGGTGAGCTGTACTTAAACACCCTGACACACATTCATTATTCATGCGCTCACTCTTATTTACTGGCCTGCTTTTTCCTTTCGGACTGCGTTTCCAGACGTTTGTTTGGAGATCAACTGTCAGAGAAATGTCCCGTTAGCAGCCTGGAGGTAGTAAAATGCTGGAGGTAAAATCTCTGCATCTGAAGCTAACAAAAACAACATGAATCAAAAATGTTTTGTGTCATAAATGAAGTGGTATCTGCTGATATTTTGTACTGTTTGCACAGTATGTACCTGGAGGTTTTCTGTACAAAAATAACCTATAAAAAAGTCATATTTATTCCCCTAAATAAGATCTGATGTCTTCAGGAGTCTCATAATTAGCAGAATTAGGTTCAACAGTGTCCGGTGTCACATGATCTCTGTATGACGCTATAAACCTGTTCTGAAAGGCACCGTGAAGACCAGGTTATGGAGATGTACGGGTCAGGGTTGGGCTGTGAGAACATATCTGAAAACCACAAATCCATCGCTATAAAACAGGAAAGAAGGTGGCAACACCACAAAGCTGTCTTTAACCGGGCAAAGAGGGCAGAAAGAGACCAAAAGTTCCCCTGAAGGAGACTGAATCAATCCATAAACTCTGCTAAGAGAGGCCGGAAAAAGAAAAGTTCCATCTCTCATCACCTAAAGAACAGCGTCCCCACAGTGAAGCACGGTGGTGGCAGCATCATGGGGCTGGGAGACTGGTCTGAGCTGAGGGAGCGATGGATGGATGGTGCTAAAGGTTCATCTTCCAGCAGGTCGACGACCTTCAATGTTTAAATGTGTTGGAATGGACCCGTTGGGTTCTGCAGAACCCTGTGGTCTCTGATTAATCTGACTCCACATCAGAAGGTCAGGGGCTCCAGATTAGAGCCCTGCACGGGACCATTTTCTTCATCCCACCATTACCACCCGCACAAATAATAGAAATGCATTGATTTTGAGTCATTTTACAGGTTTTTAATAAAGAGATTCATGGACAACTGAGAAACGTCTCCAAATATCATCTTGTTTTGTCTTTGTGCTGCAAAGACCTTCTTTGAGCTTCCTTTCCACATCATTTACTGACATCCTGTCGCTAGGATACATCCCAATTTTAGTCGCCCACTTTGAGTTAGCGGGAACCAATCCCAATGCAGCCCTCTACTCCAGATAGGAGAGGAACAATGGTGACATACATTAATATTTGGATTATAACATATTCCTTAATTAAGCGCTTCCTGGACAGAGTCTTAGAGCATCTCTCCAGACTTGATGCATCATTCTGCAGTTCTGATACGGACCTGGTGGCCAATAAAATACATTTATGTTCGACCAGCAGGGTTCTTCCTGTACCATCACACCTCAACCCGTCCAACTTAAAGGATATGGAGCAGTTTTACTCTGAAGAAAGGCCATAAATCCCAGTGGCGACACGTTCCCAAAGACACCTGGATCTCCACAAAAGTCCCTTAACAGGTTGTGATGCAGAAAAGTAAGAAAAACACCAGGAGACGCAAATACTTTCACAAGCCACGATAAAAACGACTCATTTACTACAAGAAAAGCTCCCAAAACAGGTGTTTTTACAGGTTTAGTTTGTCCCTCCTGCTCATAAAAGACCGAAACCTTTCACAGTAAACATGTATTTTCTCCCAGCAGACAGGTTTTCCTGAAATAGTTAGAGCAATAATTTAATTTCCATATAAAAATCAGCGTCTCAGCAGCAGTCTGCCCCCCCGACAGGTCCTCTGTGTCAGAGTTACCTGGTCAGGCTTCGAATGATCAGAAGCAATCAGCAGCAGGAAGAAAATATGTGAAAATCTAACCAGCAGGTGGAAATTGTAGCCCTGTCAGGTGGTGTTTATAAAGCAGCATCTAATGTGACCTGTGAATAAAAGGAAAACGTGGACTTTGTTGTATTTAGAACATTTATCTCCTAAGTTTAACCATTCAAAGGTGAGTCAAAGAGGTCATGAGTTGACGTTTTAGGGCAGAAAAGTGAGAATGCTGAAAGCTGTCGCTCAGAGATGGAGTCAAACTGAACAGTTCAGGCTCAGTTTACATGTTTTCCAACGTTTCTGCCTTTTTAGTTTCCAGGATCCAGGTTTTTAGATCTTTTCATGTTCTCAGACCGTCAACATGGCCGCCTCACTCACCTCTTCTTCTTCTTCTCTAAATCATCTTTTCCTTCTTCATCCATATTCATCACATTCTCCATCCTTCTTTTGCTTTTCTTCTCACCTAATAATACATTTATTTTCCACTTTTATCCTTCTTCTTCCATTCGGCTCAGTTTATTTAGCTCCAACTCTCAGAAAAACTCACCTCAAAGCACTTTACAGACTAATTAAAGTCCACTTGAACACAGTCCAATTCATTCTGGTTCAGTTCCATTCCTTTCTTCACTTCCTGCTCTTCTTCACCTCCTTTTCTATCTGTTCTTTCCCCTCCTCCACCTTCCTAGCATATCTGCCGTTCCACCTCTCCCGTGTCGCTCAGCTGTCACTTTCAAACTGGGACACGAACACGCAGAAAATCCTTCGTCTGGCCTCCCATCTTCTGCCCACGATGTTGTTTCATCACACCGACACACACCAGCTAACCCCATCAGGACATTATGTTGAACTACAACCAAACCAGAACCGCAGGAATGATGTTCTGCCTCATTAGGACCGGGCTTTGGTCCCCACAAGGTCAGTACTTTCACCGGGAAATGTCCCAACGAGGCAACAAAAACAAGAACACACACATAAAGCTATGCATCTGTGGTATTATTAGAGTTTAACTCACACACACACACCTTAGTGACAGGTGTTTCACAGCAGTGAGGGCTCAGAGCAACTGCAGGTCGAGTGTGTGCACGTGTGCGTGCACGTGTGCGTGTGCACGGAAGGATCAAAAGTTCTGACAAAAACTTTGTAAAAAGAGGAAAATAAACAATAAAAACTGAAGGTAGCTGAGAAATAAGGAAGGAAAGAAGGTAGGTGAGAAATAAGGAAGGAAGGAAGGAAAGAAGGTAGGTGAGAAATAAGGAAGGAAAGAAGGTGAGAAATAAGGAAGGAAGGAAGGAAAGAAGGTAGCTGAGAAATAAGGAAGGAAGGAAGGTAGGTGAGAAATAAGGAAGGAAAGAAGGTAGGTGAGAAATAAGGAAGGTAGGTGGGAAGGAAGGTAGGTGAGAAATAAGGAAGGAAGGAAAGAAGGTAGGTGAGAAATAAGGAAGGAAGGAAGGTAGGTGAGAAATAAGGAAGGTAGGTGGGAAGGAAGGTAGGTGAGAAATAAGGAAGGAAGGAAGGTAGGTGAGAAATAAGGAAGGAAAGAAGGTAGCTGAGAAATAAGGAAGGAAGGAAGGTAGGTGAGAAATAAGGAAGGAAGGAAAGAAGGTAGATGAGAAATAAGGAAGGAAGGAAGGAAGGAAGGAAGGTAGGTGAGAAATAAGGAAGGAAAGAAGGTAGGTGAGAAATAAGGAAGGAAGGAAGGTAGGTGAGAAATAAGGAAGGAAAGAAGGTAGGTGGGAAATAAGGAAGGAAGGAAGGTAGGTGAGAAATAAGGAAGGAAGGAAGGTAGGTGAGAAATAAGGTAGGTGAGAAATAAGGAAGGTAGGTGGGAAAGAAGGTAGGTGAGAAATAAGGAAGGTAGGTGGGAAGGAAGGTAGGTGAGAAATAAGGAAGGAAAGAAGGTAGGTGAGAAATAAGGAAGGTAGGTGGGAAGGAAGGTAGGTGAGAAATAAGGAAGGAAGGAAGGTAGGTGAGAAATAAGGAAGGAAAGAAGGTAGGTGAGAAATAAGGAAGGAAGGAAGGTAGGTGAGAAATAAGGAAGGAAGGAAGGTAGGTGAGAAATAAGGAAGGAAGGAAAGAAGGTAGGTGAGAAATAAGGAAGGTAGGTGGGAAGGAAGGTAGGTGAGAAATAAGGAAGGAAGGAAGGTAGGTGAGAAATAAGGAAGGAAAGAAGGTAGGTGAGAAATAAGGAAGGAAGGAAGGTAGGTAGCTGAGAAATAAGGAAGGAAGGAAGGTAGGTGAGAAATAAGGAAGGAAAGAAGGTAGGTGAGAAATAAGGAAGGAAGGAAAGAAGGTAGCTGAGAAATAAGGAAGGAAGGAAGGTAGGTAGCTGAGAAATAAGGAAGGAAGGAAGGTAGGTGAGAAATAAGGAAGGAAAGAAGGTAGATGAGAAATAAGGAAGGTAGGTGGGAAGGAAGGTAGGTGAGAAATAAGGAAGGAAGGAAGGTAGGTGAGAAATAAGGAAGGAAAGAAGGTAGGTGAGAAATAAGGAAGGAAGGAAGGTAGGTAGCTGAGAAATAAGGAAGGAAGGAAGGTAGGTGAGAAATAAGGAAGGAAAGAAGGTAGGTGAGAAATAAGGAAGGAAGGAAAGAAGGTAGCTGAGAAATAAGGAAGGAAGGAAGGTAGGTGAGAAATAAGGAAGGAAAGAAGGTAGGTGAGAAATAAGGAAGGTAGGTGGGAAGGAAGGTAGGTGAGAAATAAGGAAGGAAGGAAGGTAGGTGAGAAATAAGGAAGGAAAGAAGGTAGGTGAGAAATAAGGAAGGAAGGAAGGTAGGTAGCTGAGAAATAAGGAAGGAAGGAAGGTAGGTGAGAAATAAGGAAGGAAAGAAGGTAGGTGAGAAATAAGGAAGGAAGGAAGGTAGGTAGCTGAGAAATAAGGAAGGAAGGAAAGAAGGTAGCTGAGAAATAAGGAAGGAAGGAAAGAAGGTAGCTGAGAAATAAGGAAGGAAGGAAGGTAGATGAGAAATAAGGAAGGAAGGAAGGTAGGTGAGAAATAAGGAAGGAAAGAAGGTAGGTGAGAAATAAGGAAGGAAGGAAGGTAGGTGAGAAATAAGGAAGGAAGGAAGGTAGGTGAGAAATAAGGAAGGAAGGAAGGTAGGTGAGAAATAAGGAAGGAAGGAGAGACCTTAGTGGACTGATTAGAAAAGGTTCAGAATGAAAGAATAAATTGATATTTTTCCCTCTTTCCTTCCCAGACAGATTTACAGAAGCAGCTTTTTATTTAATCTGTTTTTATTTCTTCATTTAATTTATTTCTCCAACACGTTGAACTCGTTCTGTAAATTAATTCCAACACCAACCGTTTAAAGATGAGGACCAATGAGGAAAGGAAGGAAAATGTTCCTGATCTTCAGCATTAAATGAAACAGAAACAGAACTGTGTTAAACTCCTGATCAGCCTCAGTTCTGCAGCTTTCTGAAGCTCTTTCAGGGTTTTTCTTTGGACATTTTCTGCTTTTTCCCTCATTTTCAGTCCATTTTTTCTTTGTTCAGCCACTTAACTCTGACCTTTGACCCATTCAGGCAGAAAAAAGGCTCCTAACTCAAGGGATGAACCAGTGTTGTGTCGACACAGAACAGACAACTTAGCAAAGAAGCCATTTTAAACTGGATCTTTAGGCACTTTGTCACAAAGACACATCATTTGTTCCCATTTCTTTAGCTGCATCTATGAAAAACAGCAAAGAAAACACAGTTTGACAGACAGAAAATAGGATTTCTGCAGCAACAAGGTGATTCCCAAAGAGCTATTAGCTGAAAACTTGGCATATCTCAGCATGGTGTGCAGTGTGTCCTTAAAACATTTGAGGAAACTGGACTCAAAGCAAACATGAGTCCGACTCGAAGGCTGCAGCTTGCCACAGGATATGTCTGATATAAGAAAGTGGAAATCTGAAGGGATTCAGCTGAGCTTCTGAAGGCTTTTGGGTAGATTTTTTGCACCGGGAGACTTTAGAAAACAACAATCTTTGCTATGCTGGAAGCCGGCCTTTAACAGACAGACTGAAATGAACTTTAATAGCCTGGTCCAACCAGGAAAAACAACGGCACCAGCCTTCACTTTCTGGCTCTGCGGCTGGAAATCAGCTGGAACATGTTTGTTTTCCAGAAGCTTCCTGTTGACACTTTCTCCAGAAGTCTCCACAGTGGAAGTCGACATGACTCAGAGCCAGATCTTTTGTGTGTCCTCTCACTGCAAATCGAGGTAATCTCCCACAGAGGCCGTCTTTAAGCCTCGTCATCGCTCAGTCTCACACACACACCTTCCTTCATTAGGCGTCAATATTCAGGTTCATTTTAATTTAGCACCAAAGGAGGTCAGACGAGCGAGCTCATCACCCTGTTATAGCTTTGTCACGGATGCACTCACACAGGCTGCTCTACTTCTGCAGCAGACAGCGGAGGAGGCAGCAAATCCACATTATCAGGCGAAAGCTCACCAACACTGACAGCCAAGCTTTCATAAAAGCATCACTTCTTTCAGGGAAACAACTCACATTTTCATGTTTCCGTGCAAAAAATTAAAGCTTCTGCGAAGGTTTCAAAGTGTTTGTTTCGGCTGTTTGACGGATCTGAGCTGGCGGAGCTGCAGGAGACACAAACTCAAGCTTCACAACAACAACAGCAGCCAAATCAAGTAAAAAAAGTCTGATTTTTTCCTGTTGCACATCAGCTTTGGACCGGATTCTTTCACAGGCTCTGAACAGTTGAGACTTCTCTTGTTTCTGAGGTTCAGAGTGAAAGTAAGGCTGAGGAAAGCAGCATTTGGGAGGGATAAATCCATCCCTTTTCACTAAATTAGCATTAAATAAGCCTCTTTCTCTCAGTTTTACCTCACATGGAAGAACTGAACTGGACCCCGAATCAGAACCCACAGACACGAGCTCGTAAGAAAACAACAACAACAACAACAACAGCAGCCAAATCACGTAAAAAAAGTCTGATTTTTTCCTGTTGCACATCAGCTTTGGACCGGATTCTTTCACAGACTCTGGATAGTTGAGACTTCTCTTGTTTCTGAGGTTCAGAGTGAAAGTAAGGCTGAGGAAAGCAGCGTTTGGGAGGGATAAATCCATCCCTTTTCACTAAATTAGCATTAAATAAGCCTCTTTCTCTCAGTTTTACCTCACATGGAAGAACTGAACTGGACCCCGAATCAGAACCCACAGACACGAGCTCGTAAGAAAACAACAACAACAACAACAACAGCAGCCAAATCACGTAAAAAAAGTCTGATTTTTTCCTGTTGCACATCAGCTTTGGACCGGATTCTTTCACAGACTCTGAACAGTTGAGACTTCTCTTGTTTCTGAGGTTCAGAGTGAAAGTAAGGCTGAGGAAAGCAGCGTTTGGGAGGGATAAATCCATCCCTTTTCACTAAATTAGCATTAAATAAGCCTCTTTCTCTCAGTTTGACCTCACAGGATGAACTGAACTGGACCCCGAATCAGAACCCACAGATACGAGCTCGTAAGAAAACAACAGAAGAAGAAAAAGAAGAAGTCGTAAACACAGCTCACACTCCTCTGTCCTCACAAACCTGGTGTGATGCTGATCAGTTTAATAGGCTTTCTATTGATTCTGCCGTCTTCACACACACACACACTGCGACCCAGTTAGATTCATCCTATTTGTCTGTCCCCCCCACCTTGTCTCTTCCATTCTGTTATTCCCTCTGTGTGTGTGTCATGCTGTTCTCTTGTTCTTCGTCCCTCGTGGCTGATTAAATCACTTCCTATTAGGACCACACTCTGCCTCTCTGTGTCTCGTGGTTTTGTCAACAGCTGCCAGAGCTTTTATTTGAACCTCCCTCTCTGAAGCCTTTAAATGTTCCTCTGTCTTTGTCACGTTTCTGCTGATCTTTGACTCTGTAATCTCTGTCTTCAAACTCCTGCAAAGCAACCAGAACATCTCGTATCTAAGGGTCGGATTAGATTCTGCAGACTCACACGTCCCATGCAGGCATGATGCAAGCGTATCCGACCCGGGAGTCCTGGAGCGCTCTTGGGCTTCAGCTCACATCAGATACCAGAATGAGGGGCATCGTTTGACCTTTGGCTGGTGGGGTTCTGCACCTGCTGCTCTCCTGCGAGCTTCACCCCAGCAGCTCTGAGGCTGCAAACATCAGGAGCTGCAGTGGGATCCGGCAGCTTCTGCTGAGGCTGCAGATGATTACTCAGAACGAGCTGCACGTCGAGTCATGATTGGACGCGATGTCGCATAACGTGACCTCAGATGTCAAGTCCTTTAATCCTAACTTCTACCGCAGACAGCATGGAAGCAGAGCTCAGATCGTCCGGTTTCCCCTGCGATATCTGGTCAGACTTAAAGTAACAGCTTCTGACAGCTGGTGGCCAAGCTGTGGATAACAAACATCAAACACCATCTATGTGGGTAGCTGAGACGAGCTTTGGCACCGCTGTGAAGACCTTTGTCAAAACTTCTCTAGAAACAGCAGCAGTTCCTCCACTTTCTTCTTCTCTCTCTGCCTCGGCGTTCTCCCTCTGTGTAAATGATTAGAGATGTAAAAAGGCTTAAATGCCCTGCTTAGTTGGTGTTCTTGTTGGGCTTCTCGGGGTTTTGGACGACATCTACAAAGTGTTGATGACTCATCATGCACAGAAGTGCTGAACTGTGGAGAAAAACGCATGAAATGCAGCAGCAGATTCGGAAAAACCAGCCGTTTCCTGAACCTTTGGGGCTCTTGGAGACTCTAAGAAGTGAGCGTGCTGCCGGGGTTTGTCTGAACTGGAGAAGAAGATGAAGGGAGATTTGAACCGGATCATACGAGCAGCAGAAGAGTTCTGAACTGGAGAAGAAGATGAAGGGAGATTTGAACCGGATCATACGAGCAGCAGAAGAGTTCTGAACTGGAGAAGAAGATGAAGGAAGATTTGAACCGGATCAGCAGCAGAAGAGTTCTGAACTGGAGAAGAAGATGAAGGGAGATTTGAACCGGATCATACGAGCAGCAGAAGAGTTCTGAACTGGAGAAGAAGATGAAGGAAGATTTGAACCGGATCAGCAGCAGAAGAGTTCTGAACTGGAGAAGAAGATGAAGGAAGATTTGAACCGGATCATACGAGCAGCAGAAGAGTTCTGAACTGGAGAAGAAGATGAAGGGAGATTTGAACCGGATCATACGAGCAGCAGAAGAGTTCTGAACTGGAGAAGAAGATGAAGGGAGATTTGAACCGGATCATACGAGCAGCAGAAGAGTTCTGAACTGGAGAAGAAGATGAAGGGAGATTTGAACCGGATCATACGAGCAGCAGAAGATTCTCCTGTTAGATCAGACTCTTTAGCAACATGTTCAGGACAGTTGGGTCAGTTTTCCTCTGACGGACGCTGCCCAGAATCCGGGTTTCTGTCCTCCCTGATCAGGCAACACGTAGATAAATGTCTTTGCTCCTTTGGGAGGCTCCAAACCTCGAACCTCCCAGTGAATACTGTCCACATCTGGAGCTGCAGAGGTGCATATTATCGGGAACACTTCTGAGCATCCTGCTCTGCTGTGGAGCTCATCTTCCTCTGAAAGCCTCTGCAGAGCCGTGGTTTCTTTGTCTTTGATTTCTTTTCTCTGGTTCAGTGCTGTGGTTCTGTGTTTCAGAACCCTGTCCTGGTCTCAGTTTAGTTTGCAGTTGACTCAGCAGCTGTTTGGTCCTCAGCTCCTCCTGGGTTTCAGCTCCTGGGTTCCTTGCTGTTGACCCGCCTTCTTCGGTTCTCTGTCATGTTGTTTTATTTAAGTCAAAGTCTTTTGTATCTTCAGTTTGTCTTTATTCATACTTTATTCATTCATTGCCTCTGGATCCTCTGAACCACACGCCTTGGACGTATTATTGCTCAGAGGAAATTAAACATGTTTTCTGGGTGAAAGTCAGGGGGTTAAAAGGAATAAATGCACCTTTCTGCAGCAGCACCAACCAAACACTAACGGTCCCAGCTTGTTCTGGTCCGAATGTTGAAAAACTCCTGAAGTCTTCTTGTCTCTGAAGGACTTTATCCACCAAAAAAAAGCATTTCTCTGGTCATCAGAAGTTATTTTGGGGTCTTAGAGGGCCTTCCTCTCATGTTTGGTGCAGTTGTAAAAGAAGAATAAAAACTACGAATACTTTAAAAGACATTTCTGTGACTCCAGCAGGTTTGAGTCCTCAGAACACCTCTGGGATGGGGCAGAGCAGGTGATTGGCAGCATGAATTTACAGCTCAGAAATGTGCAGAAATGATGTGATGAATCACGCCAACATGGAGCAGAATCTCATCAGGCATGTTCTTAACGGGGCCAGAGGAAAGAAAAAGAAGCACTTTGTCATGATCTGGTATGAAATAAAGCTGCCAGACTGTTTCTGCTGCCAATAAGAGAAGAAAAAGGTGCCTCATTTCTGATGTTGGACGAGAAACTACAACTTTTTTTATTCTTCTGAGCTGCTGTGATGGAATAAAAAGCGTCGTGTCACTAATCCTGTCAGTTAAACCCAAAAATGCCAAGATAATTAACTAACAGAGCAGATTCAAAGACTACAAATATGTTGTCATGATTACTCCAAAGAGAATAAATCAGCAGCCCAGAGAACGAAGAGAAGTAAACTGTGTTCACATGAGCTGAAAGAGACCATGGAGGATCCATAAAACCATCAGGCTCTGAATCCCAGCCCTCTGAGCAGCTCTGAGAGTCTTTTTAATGCCCACAGAGAGCCGAAACAAGGCCATCAGAGCGTAAGCCGGCTGATGGATGGTCTGTTTCCCGTCTGCTCAGGCGGCAAAGAAGCTGCACACGAGCCCCGAGGACCCTGAACACCCCGGAGCCTCGGCTGATATCCATCATCCTGGAGTCCATCTCAGTCAGAAATGAACCAAAGTCACCATCAGGACCAGGAGCGTGGCCATGGCAACCGTGTGGGCGTGGCGTGGTCTTTCTCCCAGTCCTCATCACCTCCTCTGACCCGGTCCATGACCAGCTGCTCCACAGCGCCTCCTGAAGGACTCACCTGATGATTTACTCTGGTTTCCACGAGTTCTTTGGACTAACCCGGTCCCTCTGAGTTTCCTCTCTGCTTCCTGGTGTCCACATCTATCCCTTTCCCTGGAGAAACCCCCCCGCCTGCCCACTCTTCTGGGGTCCATACTGTAAATAAATAAATCTTCCTCCCAGGATCCAAACCTCTCGACCTTCTGTCAAATCTTTCATCTCCTACATGTTGAAGAGAAAACTCTCATTGTCCTCAGGTCCATCCAAAGCTTTATTCATAAAGCAGCTGAATGAACAAAAGATTTAGTGACTCTCCAGGGCTGCTCCACACATAACTTCTGTCTTATTCCACCTCTGATGTTGATCAAACATGTCGCTTTGCTCTGTTTTCAGTTTTATTATCACTTAAAAGGCTCCGGCTGGTCAACACAAAGCAAACTAAACCCTGCTCTGATGTAAAACTGCACACAAACTCTTAATAAACACTAAAACTGATGCTTTAAAAGTTATTTTCTTCGTTTCACAGTTTCTAACTTTTAAAATACATTTTTAAAAGTTCAGATTTGATCTAAACGGAGATTTTTTTTGGCTCCGAACAGTCTTTGCTCTCATTCTGACCTTCCTGATTTCTAAGGGTTTGAATCCAATCAGACATTTGGCTGCTGGATCAATAACGTTAACCCTCCCCGCCTCCATCTCAGTGCATGATGGGATACGCTCCAGCCTCAGCTGGAACTACTGAAACTCAGTCAGCTGTTCAGAGGTGAGGACCTCCATCACGGCAGAGAGGAGAGCGATCGACCGCAGCCAAAAGTGGGCCAGAGCCTGGCCGGTGGCGCCTGCTGGTCCCAATCTGAGCTGGAGCCGGCCGAGACGCCGGGCCGCCACATGGGACCGGGAGTCAGGGAGAAGCAGGAGCTTGAAAAGGCCACAGAACAGCTGCTCCGCCTCCTGCAGCCCTTAAAAAGAGCCGAGGCTGGCTGCCATCAGCAGGTTTTACGGTTACTCCTGGATACACAAACGTATTGATACGGTTTATATCGCCTGTTGGACTTCAGCTCGACTGCACCGACTCCTACTGATGAAGCTTTTCTACGTGCTGAAGCTCAGAGACGCTCGTCTGATGCGTTCGGTCTCATCGACTCAGTCTGAGCTTCAGGTCACGACAAAAAGAGGAAGATTTTAATCTGAAAAATGTTCCCTGAACTTCTCATTCTGAACCCCACTGCGACATCTTTGTCTTTTCGTGGATTTTTCTGCATTTTCAAGCTCATTTCTGGAAAGTTTTGCATATAATCTCTCATATTTTCTGTTATTTTGACATTTCCACAGCGGTTTTACAGCAGTCGTATGATGAAATGAGGCACCTCATCAGTTCAGTAAAATGCACAGAAACTGAGCTCCTGTGTTTGGTTTTATTCCACCAACACAAACTCGTCTGAGGGGTCAGAGGTCACGGGGTCCAGCTTAGGCTCCTCCAGATTCCCTGAATGCTTTAATGATATTCTGCTCTGTAGAGGCAGAAATATGCAGATCCCTTCCAGTCTTTCTCTGAGGAACATTGTTTTAAACACAAACTGGAGCTCCTCTGAACATCTTTGCTGCTCATGGAGGCTGCTTTAGGACCAGATCATGTGTTTGAAATACCTGGTAAATATATTTTACTAAACCGAAAGTGTTGCAGCCTGAAAAGCCACAAAATTAATGTATATTAACAATTTAAATTGAGCTAACGAGCTAAAACATGACAGATTTGGGTCTTTGTTTATAATCACTGTGAAACCGTTTGACTTTTTCAGGGGAATTTGTTTTCTTTAAATCTCTCCATTCATTTGTTGTGAAATGACATCAGAACCTTTAACGGTCTGTGCTTGGGAATAAATACTGAAAGGATGTCATGGAGGCTGCTTCAGGACCAGATCATCTGTTTGAAGTCGCATTTTATTTATTTTAACCTTTAAAAGGCCTTTAAAAGCAGAACTGGATGTATTTTATGAAAGACAAAAGGATGAATATCATAAAGTATTCATGCTGTTAACATTTAATTAAAAGTAAAAGTAAGAATCAAACATTAAAAGATGGGATTATAGTCATAGTCTCTGCTTTTGCACAGTTTAGATTATCAGCTGCAATAAGGGATTAACTTTATCTTTTAACATAGAGTTCTCATTTCTTTTCTTTTTCTTTCCATCTGAAATGATTTGATCTACTTTTATAGCCATTGTTTGTGATATTTAGTCCTTCATATGTGAGTCTAATAACGCGAGTATAAGGAGATAAAAGATGAAAAAGTGAATGAGAAACACGTAAAGCTGCGACTGAAGTGTTTCAGAAACTCTCACAGCAGCTTTTTTAACCACCAGGAGCTAAAATTTCAGCCATTTTAGCTCAAACAGATGATTCTATGTGAACAATTCTTGCCTCTAAAAGCAAATCACTTCTTAATTTTCTTATTATCGCTTCACACAAGTTTCATTGATTAGGTTTTATTCTCTTTTTTACACCTTTAGAGTCCTCTTTGCCTCAGGATGTAAACCTTTTCTGATGCATGAGCGAATGTGGTTTATGAAGCTCGTTCTTTACGGACTGAAGACGAGGAGAAATGAGACGGACGTGGGGATAAAGACGGCTGGTGATGAGGGAGAGGCGCAACATGACCGCCCCTCGTTAAATTAAATCATGTCCACCTGCGCCGGAGATTTACTGCAACCAGCTTCCTTTTTAATCAGAGTCACATTTAATGTTTCTGCTGCTGACTGTAAACCAGCCGGAGGGCTTCACACACACAAAGACCACATTTCCCAGCAGCCCCCTGACTTCCTGTGACCCCCCCCACAGACGCAGAGCGGAGGTTGTTGCTGCTTTTCATGTTTCTTTTGCCTGTGAACATGGTGGAGATTTTTAAAACAACCTCAAATCAGAAAATATGGGAAGGTTTTAATTGGAAAAACAGAAGTGAGCCAAGAGGTTTCACGTGTCGTCCATTTAATCTGTGAAGAAACATCCTGCGTTTCATTTCAGGCCGGAAACACATCCCTGAAATGTTTGTCTGTGAGTGAAGAAAGTCGTGTAATCATGGGGATCTCTAGAAGGTGTGAAAATATCCTTCAAGTGTTTGATTTAGGGCTAAAAATGAGGTGAAGAAGAAATAAAATGAGACTTCAAACAGATGATCTGGTCCTAAAGCAGCCTCCATGACAGTCTGTGAGCAGCAAAGATGTTCAGAGGAGCTCCAGTTTGTCCACAAATGTGTTTAAAACTCAGAGAAAGACTGGAAGGGATCTGCATATTTCTGGGAGCAAGCCTAATCTGTCATGTTTTAGCTCGTTAGCTCAATTTAAATAGTTAATATACATTAATTTTGTGGCATTTCTGGCTGTAACACCTTCGGTTTAGTAAAAGATATTTACCAGGTATTTTAAACACATGATCTGGTCCTAAAGCAACCTCCATGACAGTCTGAGCAGCAAAGATGTTCAGAGGAGCTCCAGTTTGTGTTAAAACAATGTTCCTCAGAGAAAGACTGGAAGGGATCTGCATATTTCTGCCTCTACAGAGCAGAATATCATTAAAGCATTCAGGGAATCTGGAGGAGTTTCAGTGTAAAGGACGAGGGAGCAAGCCTAAGCTGGACCCCGTGACCTCTGACCCCTCAGACGCTGCATCAAGAACCGTCCTTCATCAGCAGCTGATAGAAGCACATGGACAAGGGATTACTGTGGAAACCTTTGTCAGGCACCACAATACAGAGTTCCATTCACAAGCTTTACTGTGCAGGAAAGAAGCCTGATGTTAACCTCGTCCACTTCTCTGGGCTCGGAGGCGTCTGGGATGGACCGTCACACGGTGGAAACGTGTGCTGTGGTCAGACCCATCAGTATTCCACATCTTTGGTGGAAGAAATGGAGCAAAGAGCAAAAGCAGCATCCAGCCTGCTGTCAGCAGCCAGTCCCTGCAGCCAGGCTCTGTGATGGTATGGGGTTGGATCAGGGGGCAAAGCTCATTTCCACTTCTGTGACGGCAGCATTAATGCAGAAAAGCTCACTGAGATTTTACAGCAACATATGCTGCCTTCAAGGCCACATCTTTTCCTGGGACGTCCCAGCATTGTTCAAGCAGACCATGGAAAACCACATTCTGCCACATTCCAAAGGCCTGGCTGAGGAAGAAGAGGTACGGGTGCTGGACTGGCTGCCTGCAGTCCTGACCTGTCCCCAGCAGAGAAACAACCACCCCCCCGCCCTGCTGCACACCTTAAGACCTGTTTAAGGAGGAATGGGACAAAATAACAGCTGGAACTCTGCATCACCTGGTTTCCTCAGAGTCAGAACGGCTTTAAGTGTTGGCAGAAGGAAACAAAGTGGGAAAAGGTTCACTGACTTTATGGGATGCTGCAGGTCTGAGGTGTAGAAATGATGTTTGTTCACAGATTAAATGAAGCTGAACAGGAAATCTGTTGAGTTCAGACTGTCTGACAGGAAGTAAAAGTAAGAGAAAACATCAAAATAACGTTTTTTGCAGAAAACTATCCCAAGTTTTTCCAATTTGTGGCTGTAAAAGTTATTTTAAGCCTTTTAGGAGTGTTATAACATGTAAAACTGATCAGTTTAGTCTGTTTATAGGGTTGACAGAATGAGTAAAGGCTGAAAATCAACACATACAACCACCCCCCCCGCACTGCTGCACACCTTAAGACCTGTTTAAGGAAGAATGGGACAAAATAACAGCTGGAACTCTGCATCACCTGGTTTCCTCAGAGTCAGAACGGCTTTAAGTGTTGGCAGAAGGAAACAAAGTGTTTGGTCATTATTTGGTATAATTTGGTCATTATTTGGTATAATTTGGTCATTATTTGGTATATTTGGTCATTATTTGGTATAATTGGTCATTATTTGGTATAATTTGGTCATTATTTGGTGTAATTTGGTCATTATTTGGTATATTTGGTCATTATTTGGTATATTTTGATCATTATTTGGTATTATTTGGTCATTATTTGGTATATTTGGTCATTATTTGGTATAATTTGGTCATTATTTGGTATAATTTGGTCATTATTTGGTATAATTTGGTCATTATTTGGTATAATTGGTCATTATTTGGTATATTTTGATCATTATTTGGTATATTTGGTCATTATTTGGTATAATTTGGTCATTATTTAGTGTAATTCGGTCATTATTTGGTGTAATTTGGTCATTATTTAGTGTAATTTGGTCATTATTTGGTGTAATTCGGACATTATTTGGTGTAATTTGGTCATTATTGGTATTCAGACGTGTTTGCAGGAAGAATGGGACAAAATAACAGCTGGAACTCTGCATCACCTGGTTTCCTCAGAGTCAGAGCGGCTTTAAGTGTTGGCAGAAGGACACAAAGTGGGAAAAGGAACGTGTTGCAGGTCTGAAATGTAGAAATGATGTTTGTTAACAGGTGAAATGAAGCTGATGAGATCTTCAGCTCATGTTGTCTGACATGAAATAAAAGTCTAATCACTGCTTTTTTTGTGCACTTATTCTGATTTGAGCTTTAACCTCTTTCCTCTGTTGTTTCCTCCAGTTCTAGTTCAGTGTTTTTAAGTCAAAGCTCGCTGTTTCTTTGCCTGAGAGACATATTTCCATTCATAAAAAGAGCAGAGCACCATGTTTCCACTTCTAAAGGAGGAGCAGCAGGTGCTGCTGGCTGAGCAGGTGGAGCAGGAGCGGCGGCCATGTTAACAGCAGGTCGAGTGACTCCATGTGTCTCCGATAAATCAAAAGACCTCAAAACAGGCCGAGTGTCACCAAGGTCAGCCGAGCACCGACTGGAGGTCAATAAACAGCAGCATGTGTGTGTTGTCATTCCATCTAAACTTCTTGTAAACATAATCCGTGATTATCGATGCCTTTAAATAGCATCGATGTGCAGGTGCACGTCATCACAAAACCAGACCCTCCACACAGCTCAGTTGGTGTATTTATAGCACAAGTTGTTCGTGTTAATGAGGAATTTGTGTCCTAACAGAGAGACGCTGGGGAGGCTGACGGGTCATCCTGTCACAGTCGGCTACAGAAGTTTATGTTATGTCACAGTTTGTTTAATCATGGTTTCAGTTATGTTCTGGTCCTGTTTCCCTGCCACCTCGGTTCACTCAAGTCGCCGGGCTCATTGTTCACAGCTGATCACTCCTTCCACAGTATTTAGCTTCCTGGTTTCCTTTCAGTCACGGCAGAATCCTCACCATCCCTCCATGCTTCCACGACAAAAGATAAGTTCGATTGCCTCATAGCCTGTTTAATATAGCCTTAGTCAGTGTTTTTCCATGTTAAGTATTTTTGATAATCCGGCCTTTTGTTCCTGCTCCCATTTTTGTAAATAAACCTTTTGATTTTTGAGAAGAACTGCATCTGGATCCCTTCTCGCTCCGTGACACATCCCAGCCAGCTGGACCGTGGCTGGCCTCCCCCCCCCCCTCATCTTTACTCTTTAACGGGACAACGTCACCAAACAGAGCAGATATTATATTCATTAGGTGGCTTTAAAGAGATGATTTGGGCCTGTTGTTGTAGCCTTCAGAGACTGCTGAGGTTTTCTGTCAACATGGGGAGTTTAAAGATGAGCCTGAGTTCAGCATTAAAGCTGTAACTGTAGCCTTGATGCATCCATCACTGCCTCCGAGGTCACCAGGAATCATGGAAATACTCACAGAAGCAAATGAAAGACCAGCGGCGTCTACCTTAAAGGTCAGAGGTCAAACACCACCTATCAACCCCTCCACTCATCCGTTTAATATTTGATCTTTTAGACGGTGCTGCATCCAAACTGTAAGCATTCAATCATCTTTTATTTGTCCTGGAGCCTGCAGGAGCATAAAGGTTTATTCAAACTGGACTAAAAGAGAGGAACTGCAGAGCAACAAGGACTGCTTCTCTTTAAGATTAAAATGAGTAAATACATTTAAATTAAGCATCTTTTAAAATCTACATCAACCAGTTTATCAGTTTTCTTCAACTAACTTGTTATTCTTTGCCAAATATAGACCTCAAAAGACTTTTAAAGACGATAGAAATATTATAAATAAAGACTTCTATGAGCAGGTTGACGTGTAAATGAACTGATTTCATCAAACTAAATCGTTTTGCTCCAATCAGTTCTTTCGTGTAGCAAATAACACCAACGTTATGAATATTATGAGGCGAAAGTCGTGCAAATTTAGAGGTAAGGTGTCCTGGAGCGTGCAGGAGCAGGACGGGGGGGCGAGGGCTGGTGGATAAAGGTTTATTCAAACTGGACTAAAAGAGGACGACACATCCCTGACAGAAAGAAGCAAATCCAAGGAGCCGGGCTCAGCTGAGGTTAGTGAGCTGAGAAAAGGACTCGAAGAAGGACTGAAAGTGAAAAGAAGGCTGAAGATGAGCAAAACAAGGATGATCCGACAAAAGCAGAACATAGAAACCCAAAAAAAGAAAGAAAAAGAGATCATTTTTATCGTTCTACCAGGAACTGAGATTAGAAACGTCCTGTTGGATGTCAGCAGTTACTCTGTACACATACTGATAAAAACACTTTCACGGCTAATTAAACGAGAGATGGGGCTGTAAAAACCACGAAACCCATAAAACCACGAGATAAAAATCTAAATCAGGAAATGAGAAGACAAAGAGAATTACCACGATGTCCAGCAACCTGCCACCAGAATAAAAACACGCCGTTTTCTGCACCTTTCGCCACAAATCCTCTGAATTTTAAGGCTTAAAACCAGCTTTACATCTGTGAGAACGCCTCCTTCAGCTCTCTTTAAAACCTCCTCCCAGATAAACCACTCAGGCGCGTAAATCTGTCCAAAACAGCAACAAGCGACAACTTATTCCCTCATTTGTGCACAGAGATGTTCGCGTGTGTTTCAGAGACAAAGATCTGACACAAAACTTCAGGTGCTGGAGCGCCGCAGGGTGAACCTGATGAGTCACAGCGTGTGGGATCCACATTTCATTGATTTCCTAACGACGCACCCACGGGGCGTGATGGATAACTCCGCCCTGCACCTCTGAGGCCGTCAGCCACCATCACACGAGCTCCTGAAAAGATGGAGGAACCGTGGCACCAGCCTCTCCTGCAGTCCGGTCACATCGGCGCCGACCGGCCAATCGCGGCGCTGCCAAACGCAGACGTGCGGTCATGTGACCGGCTCGAGGTGCGTTTGATTTACACTCTCAGACGCCTGGAGAGAGGTGTCACAAAGCAGGTGGGGATGAATCAGAGCTCAGCTGCTTCCTGAAAACTCCTCAACGGGCCTCCATCACACACCTGAGGTCGCCCACGCCGCCTGTGGGGGTGCCGATGGGACCTCAGAGCAGTCTGCGTTGCATTTGTTCAACTGCAGGATCAAACCACAGGAAGTTAGGAGCACATCCTGCCCGTTTACTCACTGCAAGAAGGTCATTACTGTATTCTGAGCTGAGTTCTTACCTGAAAGAAGACAAAGAAACGGGGCTTTTAACGTCATACTTCTGACAAAAAGGCCTCAAAGCGTCGTTTCAGAGCCCTCATGTGTCATCACATGGGTTCTTAAAGCAGAGAAAAGACTCTAAACCAGACAAATAAAAGTTTGGATGAAGAACTTTCATTCAAACTCCGCCTGGATTTAACTCAAACACTGGAAAACAGCTGCTCTGATGTTCAAGCTTCAAAGAACACGTTCAAAACACATCCTGTGGTCACAGAAAATATGCCTCCCAGGTTCAAATGACAAGATAAACCAAACAGAAGGCTGATTAAACTGGTAAAATGGGTTCAGTCCAGCACACAGCTGTGTGGGCTTAAGAAATCCACTCAGAAACTGACAAGAAAAAAGGCTTAAATCTGCTCAGGAGCAACAATATTAGACTCTGGACCAGTGGAAAAAGGTCATGAGTCCAGATTTACACATTCAGAGTGATGGGAGCCTCTGGGGGATGAAGTGCCGCCTTTAAGCGTTATGCTCCAAGTTGGTTTATCTCTAGTCAGGTCGAGGCTCAGAACAACGAGGTTTTACCACCAGAAAGATGGAAAAGATGCACCAAAACTGAGGCCCGACATCAACCCCACAGAAAACCTTCAGGATGTTCTGGAGAGGAATTAAACAGCGGTCCGACTCAAAGACTGATGCGTGCAGAGATTAAAGCTGCAGGTGGTCCAATAAAACATCAGAGAACACTTTTTGATGTCTCCAGCAGTCTAAAGACGGCCGTAAACCACAGTTTTTCAGTCAGAATGACATCAGGAAGCGTTGAGATGCTCCCGTGGCGTCCTTCGTTTGGTGGTCATCAAACCAAATCCGGGCTCGGTTCAGTTGGACCTCTACAGTGTTTCATCTCCTTTGCAGCACGACAGAACTGAGAAGGCGGAAAAAGTGGGAAGAAATCGCTGACTATTGGTCAGCTTCATTGGTGAGAAGTTCCACCAGATGCATGATGGGAAATAATCTCAGAAAAGTCCTGTTTGTACAGTTAATCTTCTGTCTTTAGATGAGAGAAGCTGTCAGACTTTCACCCAAAAAAGGAGAAATGCAGCATGTCAGCACGGACTTTTCCCTCAACATTTAAAGCTGATAATCGCCCGCTTCAGGCCAAGTTAATCAGCTCGGTCACATGAAATAGTGAATCCTCTTTTTGCGTTCTTGACCTACATCGGCTTATAATTGGCCCTAAATGGTGATGTTAACGCAGCATTTTCTTTGGGCCACGCCTAACTCCAACAACTTTGCCTTAAGCCACATCAAAGCTGACATTTGGGCCACATCTGACCCACGCAGCACCTGCCACAAGCCCCGTTAGGCCCAGTTCATGACCTCTGGGCCAAGTCTGGCCCCCATAACACTTGCCAGTGCTGTCACTGAGCCATGAGTGCCAAATGTGGCCCGTCTGCCTGCCCTGTGATGTTAGCCTAGCCTTAACCGTCCGTCTTATCTTTTTAAACATGTTCAAAAACCTGAAAAATGTGTGAAAATGACACAAAAAGTGCCCAAAACGAAAGCCAGGATCATGCTGGGCCGAGTTTGGGTTTTCAAAGGAAGCTAGCTGTAGAGAAGCAGTTTGAGGCGGACTGGCCTGCAGAATGACACTGCAATGCACTCGTTTTATCCAGTTTGCATAAGTTTGTTCAGGCAGCAGCTATCTGTCCCCTTTGTTCCTCCGTGAGCCGCCTTCTGCTGCCCCGAACAGTCACTTAAGAAAAATGTTGACAGCCAGAGCTCTATTAAAGCTGACACATGCTGCTCTTTGGTATTTCGCTTTACATGAGTCATCGGTTCAGCAGCCTTTGGACCCGCGATTAAAGAATACTTTGCTTTGCTGCGAAGAACATTCAGAGTTTCTGTTCCTGGGATCCTTTCATCAGATAATGGAGAAGCAGAAGCTGTCCGGGTACCAGGTTCAAGTTGGCTTTTGTTTTAGTCAAAAGGTCGATAAGCTGTGAACTCTGTCAACAAAGCAACAGGCTGCCGCCGCCTATAAAAAGAAACTCACGCAGAGATGACCCCTGACACCATTTTTTCACTGCATTCTCAGAGCTGCGCATCTTCTTTTGATGGCTTCATAATAAACCTCGAGTAAAGACTGGAAACACAGTCCCCCGGAGGCCGCAGCTGACCCTCAGTGTGACAACAGTGTTGTTTAAAATCAGGCAGGAATAATGACTTCCCTGTGCACACGTGCATGAATTATCAGGTGGAGAACCGGAGAGGTTCGCTCGGTCTCAGCTGCTGAGGTGAAGCCGACTGAGCAGGAAAGTGAGCCAAAGTGAGCGGTGAGAATGTGCCCAAACAGGGATAAAAAGATCCAGGAAGAGGCGTTAAAATGCAGAAGAGTGTGTTGCAGGAAGTCCACTGTGGGATTGACTTAATTAAAAGGCTTCTCTGTAAAAGGAACATGGCGAAGCTGCATCTGAACAAACCACAAGACTTCATTACGAAGCCTAAAATGGAACTAAAACACACCGAGGTTATCAAACTAAATTAAGTTCACAGAATAAATCTGAGGTCTGCGATTAAATGAAACTCACGGGACGTGACGGGAAGCTTTGTGTGACGGGAGGTGAAGGCTCGGGTTTCAGGAGCGGCTCCTTTCCTGCACAGAGGCTGCAGATAATAAGCAGGATGCTGGTCTCAGGCCTGATGTCAGAGAGGCTCAAACAGCAGCTCCTGTTGTCTCAGAAAAGGTCAGGCCTGCTGCTCCAACACCGAACAAACAGCGCACAAACACACACTCAGCGTCACACACAGGCACGCAAACACTCCCCGGTCCGGATTCCCGTGAGCCCACACACACCTGTTGTGTGGCTGCAGCAGATCCGTGGCGAGGTGTTGACACAGCAGCCTCGGCCGGTTTGTTGCAGAGTTGGAACATGACAACACAGGCTGAAAACCACCTTTTCTTTGGGAGAGTTTGTTTAAAGTCAGCCGCACCTGCAGCTGATGTCTGAGGCGGCGGCCGCGCCCTCAGCTCACCTGGGAGGCGGGAACGCCACTGCGGCCCGAACGGCATCCATTCATGAAGAGTCACATTATGTGCCGGAGCCGTTTGCTTTTAATTAACAAACAAACCAAACGAACCCCAAATAATTACTTTTGACACCCAACTCTAAGTGTGACTTTTGCAGTTTAGATCTTAAATCAGTGCATCTGATATATTTTCATGACAATAAAAGAACATTTTCTGCTTTTTCCCTCATCTTCAGTACTTGTTCCTGAGCATTTTCAGTGTTTTTTCTTTGTTCAGCCACTTAACTCTGACCTATGACCCATTCAGGCAGAAAAAAGGCTCCTAACTCAAGGGATGAACCAGTGTTGTGTCGACACAGAACAGACAACTTAGCAAAGAAGCCATTTTAAACTGGATCTTTAGGCACTTTGTCACAAA
The DNA here is from genome assembly GCF_036924035.1 of Leuresthes tenuis. Lineage (NCBI taxonomy): Eukaryota > Metazoa > Chordata > Actinopteri > Atheriniformes > Atherinopsidae > Leuresthes > Leuresthes tenuis. Next base: position 2,356,224 of record NW_027325378.1, on the reverse strand, counting down.
GACACATCATTTGTTCCCATTTCTTTAGCTGCATCTATGAAAAACAGCAAAGAAAACACAGTTTGACAGACAGAAAATAGGATTTCTGCAGCAACAAGGTGATTCCCAAAGAGCTATTAGCTGAAAACTTGGCATATCTCAGCATGGTGTGCAGTGTGTCCTTAAAACATTTGAGGAAACTGGACAAGTGGAGGACAAAAGAAGAAGTGTCAGGCCTAAAAAACTATCTCCAGCAGATGAACAGGATCTGAAAGTGATGTCCTTAAGAAAGAGGAAAAAATCCAGCTGTGACCTGACAGGACCTGAGAGATGCATCTGGACCTTCAGCTGATCCATCTACTGTTGGCCCAAGCCTCATCAGAAATGGTCTCCATGGAAGGGTGGCTGTCAAGAAGCCGTTCTTAAGGAAGGGAAACAGGGAGAAAAGGCTGAGCTGTGCCAAATGACACAAGAAGTGGACTGAAAATCAGTGGCAACAGGTCTTATGGAGGGATGAATCCTCCCCAGAGCCCGGACCTCAACATTATTGAAGCAGTGTGGGATCATCTGACAGAGAACGGAACAAAAGGCAGCCCACATCCAAAGAAGAGCTTTGGGATGTCCTTCAAGAAGCCTGGAGAACTATTCCTGAAGACTCCTTAAAGAAATGACAGAAAGCTCGTCTCAGAGGGTTCAGGCTGTGTTGGAGAATAAAGGAGCTCAGACCAGATATTCACTTTAAAGCTGCTGAGAACTGAGAAAAAACTCTGTTTCTGGGTTATATTTTCTCTCTATATCAACTCTCTCTCTGACCCAAACTGAGGACTTCTGGTTAGCACCTGCACCACAGGACAGGTCAGGTCGGGACATTTAGACAAACAGGGTTGTCATAAGATGTCTTGCTCAAGGACACCTCACTGAGGTGAGGTGGGGGGGGGTGGAGACAGCTCACCAAGTCATTTCCTGTATGGAGTCATGTGGTTCTTCCCTGCTGACCAGCAGCATCTGTTCATTTTTACAGAAGAAGTGAACACGGACACAGAAATATTGGCTCATTTTACACAAAAAATTCACTTTGTCTCTCAGCATCACATGTTTTCTTCATGGAAAAAAGCCAAATATCAGCTGCAAACACAGCTCACATTCACCAAGTTCCCGACCAGACTCTTCACCTTTTTCAGCCACCTTTAAATGCGGCATCTGAGACCGAGGCAGCAAGTCAAATTAGAACTGAAACAGCCACTCGGTTTAGCAGTTTATTAACCCAAAAATTGCTGTTTTGATAAGCAAAAGACCATTTCAACAAATATAATCATGGATCTCGACATCTGAGGTGAGAACCGGCTGCTTTTCCTTGTTGTACGCTGGAATATTTGGACTTTTAGCTCCGTGTCTTATGGTCCAAACAATGACCTGATCTCATCACAAGCAGCTTAAAGAGCTTTGTGAAGTAAACCGGCTTCATTTACCTTCTTTATTCATGGAAAAAATGCTGCATATGTTTGAATTTATATGAATCAGGTTTAATCTCCTGAGATGAATGCAGTTAGAAGACTTTTAATTTAACTCACAGACCAGAAAAGTGACACAAAACCTCTAAATTCCGAATAAAGACAACAACAAATTGTCAAATTTAAGATTAAAATCAGTAAATACATTTAAATTAAGCATCTTTTAAAATCTACATAAACCAGTTTATCAGTTTTCTTCACCTAACTTATTATTCTTTGCCAAACATAGACCTCAAACGACTTTTAAAGACGATAGAAATATTATAAATAAAGACTTCTATGAGCAGGTTGACGTATAAATGAACTGATTTCATCAAACTAAATAGTTTTGCTCCAATCAGTTATTTCATGTAACAAATGCCACCAACGTTTTGAATATTATGAGGCGAAAGTCGTGCAAATTTAGAGGTAAAAGACGGAATCAGTCACGGAAAGTCGCAGAAATACTGAGACAGAAGGAGAAAACATCAAAGTGGGACTCAGCCACATTACAGGAGCATCTACAGCTGTACAAAGACGTAAACAGGTCGGAATATGGCAGCTCCAACAACCCTCAAATGAATCTCCTCTTACATAAACAGACCCGGTTAATTAATGGAAAGTCGTGGCACGGCACGGCTCGGCTCGGCACGGCTGCTGAGGAGCGGGGTTGCATAGGAACAGAGGAAACAGAGTCTCTGGAGGGCCGAAGGAGCTCAACGCGGGGACGAAGGCTCTGAAATTTGCCCTCACCTGCGCGTCTTCGGGGTTCGTCTCGGCGCGCGTGACATAAAACATCAAAACTGCGTCCAAATGAGTAAAAACAGCGAGGTTTGAGTCGGGTGAAAACAGCTCTAAACATTAGTTTATCATTTCCTCGTTTAGAGCAAAGTTTGTGCGTAAAACTGACAGTTTGGAGACATTAAACGCGCTTTTATCCTGTTAAATTCATAAAGACTCAAACGGATTTAAGCGCAGAGGCCGATTTAAAAAGTGAATATTTCCCATCAACGGAAGTGACTTTTTACTCAGTGTCGCAGGTGTTTTAATTAAAAGGACAGAGCTCGCCCTCGGGAACACGAGCAGCCTGTAATCAGTAAGAATGAAAGCAGAACTCACATGTGAAACTCCTGCGTTAAAAACTGCGGGTTTAGATTTCTCCGTCACACCATCACCGCTGCGTCCCGCTCCCTGCTGCCAAAACCATCCGGAGGAGAGGCTCAAAGTGGCCGATCCATGCGCGTGTGTGGTGGGAAATCTCTGAACGTGATGAGGCTTGTCTGGTTAAATCCAAGTAGAGGTGAAAGTGAGGAGCTGAATGAGCCGCGGGAGCGTTCCTCCAGCAGCCGCAGGAACGCCAGTTCAGCCGCGGAGGCGAAGGTGCGCGCCGGGCTGCCTCAGCTCCGCTTCCTCCGGCGTCCTCCCAACTTCAGCCCGCTTTATTCCTCCAGGAGCGGCTCCGGCTTGCTCTTATTCCCCTTCTTTATCCCTAAAACCCGCACTCCTCCAACTCAGAAGGGCATTTTTAATTTCTTCTCATCCCTTTCAGGTATGACAGCTAATTAACCAGAAGAGCGCGCGCGCCTCCGGGATAAAGTCCTCTCCAGGCTGCAGCTGTTGCTTTTCTTTGGATTTTTCTTTCTTTGAAAGTCTCCGGTCGTCGGAGCGGAGTGTTTGGCTGCGTGTCGGAGCGTTGGTGGGCTGGTCGGGCTGACCCGCCGGACTCCCATCATCCCCGCCGCTTGATCGCCCCTGGACGCGCACGGAGAGAGAAAGAGTTGGAGAGCAGCGGATGGGGAGAGAGGGGGAATATCGCGAGGTTACACCCCAAGTCCCGTTTCCTCTGACTGTGGTGACCGCGGACGCTCACTTTTCAGCACCGTCATCCTTTGCGCTCTCACCCGTGAGCCCGGAGCTGCGTGGGCGACCGGAGGGCCACAAAACCCGCACCTCAAAGCCCAGTTTGACCACATTTTGGTGTCAGAAGAACTTGAGTGGCCTGAACAGAACTTTTCGGAACTTTACGGAACGGATTCAGCCTCCAGCTGCAGCTTTAAACCCTGCTGATGTTCCAACAGCTGGAATTTAATCTCATCTTCTGCAGATTTCCGGTTTCTAACCTGACGGGTTAAACATGATGTTAACAAAGAAGAAAAGTTGGATAAAATCACAGTTTTTACCACAAAAATCGTCACTAAAGTTTTGTTTTTAGGCTTCTGTGCTGATAAATAAAAATGCAGCGCCACAGACTGACATTTAAAATAAAAAACAGAGGATTTTATCAGATATTAGAGTTCTGGTAGTTGTTTAATTTTCGGTCAGTGTGATTAAGTGTCTCCCAGCAGCTGGTGAAGCGTAGAAGAGTCTCCCCCCTGTGGCGATAAAAAACAAACCTGCTTTATTTAAATAAAGAAATCAATTCCTTCAGGTGTAACATTTAACTTCAGCATGAAATAAAGACTCATCTACACTATGCCACATGTTTATTTTAGAAAAATTCTTAAATGCTTTTATAGAGCTGCTCCCACTAACTGATGATCAATAAATCAGAGCATTGATCAGCAGCTCCTGGCTGCTTCTTACCCTCTTATTTCAGTGAGGGTTCACTTAGTTTTTCCTGTGTTTTGTCTCAGTTTTTGTTCCATAAATAATGACTCAGTGTGTTTATCTGAAGTTGGACTCATGACACCCGGTGAGTTTGATCGGTTTTCTGTACGTTTAAGAATGATCTTTTTGACCTAAAGAGAATCTAAAAGCCAGATTTGGTTTAGTTTTTATGGATTTTTGAGAAAGTTCAGCTCCATCCAATGAATTTGGAGAAATTTACTGGAACTGGAGCAGATCAGATGTTTCTATCCAGCTCAGAGTTGATGGAGCAGCTCCATCATCAGTGAAGATAAGTGAGCAGAACCTGTGGCAGCAGAACCTGTGGCAGCAGAACCTGTGGCAGCAGAACCTGTGGCAGCAGAACCTGTGGCAGCCGGAACCTGTGGCAGCCGGAACCTGTGGCAGCCAGAACCTGTGGCAGCCAGAACCTGTGGCAGCAGAACCTGTGGCAGCAGAACCTGTGGCAGCAGAACCTGTGGCAGCCAGAACCTGTGGCAGCAGGACCTGTGGCAGACAGAACCTGTGGCAGCAGAACCTGTGGCAGCCAGAAGCTGTGGCAGCCAGAAGCTGTGGCAGCCAGAAGCTGTGGCAGCCAGAACCAGTGGCAGCAGAACCTGTGGCAGCAGAACCTGTGGCAGCAGAACCTGTGGCAGCCGGAACCTGTGGCAGCCAGAACCTGTGGCAGCAGAACCTGTGGCAGCAGAACCTGTGGCAGCAGAACCTGTGGCAGCCGGAACCTGTGGCAGCCAGAACCTGTGGCAGCAGAACCTGTGGCAGCCGGAACCTGTGGCAGCCAGAACCTGTGGCAGCCAGAACCTGTGGCAGCAGAACCCGTGGCAGCAGAACCTGTGGCAGCAGAACCTGTGGCAGCAGAACCTGTGGCACCAGAACCTGTGGCAGCAGAACCTGTGGCAGCCAGAACCTGTGGCAGCAGAACCTGTGGCAGCAGAACCTGTGGCAGCCAGAACCTGTGGCAGCAGAACCTGTGGCAGCCAGAACCTGTGGCAGCAGAACCCGTGGCAGCCAGAACCACCTGTGGCAGCAGAACCTGTGGCAGCCAGAACCCGTGGCAGCCAGAACCTGTGGCAGCAGAACCTGTGGCAGCAGAACCTGTGGCAGCAGAACCTGTGGCAGCCAGAACCTGTGGCAGCAGAACCTGTGGCAGCAGAACCTGCGGCAGCCAGAACCTGTGGCAGCCGGAACCTGCGGCAGCCAGAACCTGTGGCAGCCGGAACCTGTGGCAGCAGAACCTGTGGCAGCAGAACCTGTGGCAGCCGGAACCTGTGGCAGCAGAACCTGTGGCAGCCAGAACCCGTGGCAGCAGAACCTGTGGCAGCAGAACCTGCGGAAGCCAGAACCTGCGGCAGCCAGAACCTGTGGCAGCAGAACCTGTGGCAGCCAGAACCTGTGGCAGCAGAACCCGTGGCAGCAGAACCTGTGGCAGCAGAACCTGTGGCAGCCAGAACCTGTGGCAGCAGAACCTGCGGCAGCAGAACCTGTGGCAGCCGGAACCTGTGGCAGCAGAACCTGTGGCAGACAGAACCTGTGGCAGCAGAACCTGTGGCAGCCAGAACCCGTGGCACCAGAACCTGTGGCAGCAGAACCTGTGGCAGCAGAACCTGTGGCACCAGAACCTGTGGCAGCCAGAACCTGTGGCAGCAGAACCTGTGGCAGCAGAACCTGTGGCAGCCAGAACCTGTGGCAGCAGAACCTGTGGCAGCCAGAACCTGTGGCAGCAGAACCCGTGGAAGCCAGAACCACCTGTGGCAGCAGAACCTGTGGCAGCCAGAACCCGTGGCAGCCAGAACCTGTGGCAGCCAGAACCTGTGGCAGCAGAACCTGTGGCAGCAGAACCTGTGGCAGCCGGAACCTGTGGCAGCAGAACCTGTGGCAGCCAGAACCCGTGGCAGCAGAACCTGTGGCAGCAGAACCTGCGGAAGCCAGAACCTGCGGCAGCCAGAACCTGTGGCAGCAGAACCTGTGGCAGCAGAACCTGCGGAAGCCAGAACCTGTGGCAGCCAGAACCTGTGGCAGACAGAACCTGTGGCAGCCAGAACCTGTGGCAGCAGAACCTGTGGCAGCCAGAACCTGTGGCAGCAGAACCTGTGGCAGCAGAACCTGTGGCAGCCAGAACCTGTGGCAGCCAGAACCTGTGGCAGCAGAACCTGTGGCAGCCAGAACCTGTGGCAGCAGAACCTGCGGCAGACAGAACCCGTGGCAGACAGAACCTGTGGCAGACAGAACCTGTGGCAGCCGGAACCTGTGGCAGACAGAACCTGTGGCAGCCAGAACCTGTGGCAGACAGAACCTGTGGCAGCCGGAACCTGTGGCAGACAGAACCTGTGGCAGCCAGAACCTGTGGCAGCAGAACCTGTGGCAGCAGAACCTGCGGAAGCCGGAACCTGTGGCAGCCAGAACCTGTGGCAGCCGGAACCTGTGGCAGACAGAACCTGTGGCAGCCAGAACCTGTGGCAGCAGAACCTGCGGCAGCAGAACCTGTGGCAGCCGGAACCTGTGGCAGCCAGAACCTGTGGCAGCAGAACCTGTGGCAGCCGGAACCTGTGGCAGCCAGAACCTGTGGCAGCCAGAACCTGTGGCAGCAGAACCCGTGGCAGCAGAACCTGTGGCAGCAGAACCTGTGGCAGCCAGAACCTGTGGCAGCAGAACCTGTGGCAGCCAGAACCTGTGGCAGCAGAACCTGCGGCAGCAGAACCTGTGGCAGCCGGAACCTGTGGCAGCAGAACCTGTGGCAGACAGAACCTGTGGCAGACAGAACCTGTGGCAGCAGAACCTGTGGCAGCAGAACCTGTGGCAGCCAGAACCTGTGGCAGCAGAACCTGTGGCAGAAGAACCTGTGGCAGCAGGACCTGTGGCAGACAGAGGCTGTGGCAGCCAGAGGCTGTGGCAGCCAGAGGCTGTGGCAGCCAGAACCTGTGGCAGCAGAACCTGTGGCAGCCAGAACCTGTGGCAGCCAGAACCTGTGGCAGCAGGACCTGTGGCAGCCAGAACCTGTGGCAGCCAGAACCTGTGGCAGCAGGACCTGTGGCAGACAGAACCTGTGGCAGCAGAACCTGTGGCAGCCAGAAGCTGTGGCAGCCAGAAGCTGTGGCAGCCAGAAGCTGTGGCAGCCAGAACCAGTGGCAGCAGAACCTGTGGCAGCAGAACCTGTGGCAGCAGAACCTGTGGCAGCCAGAACCTGTGGCAGCAGAACCTGCGGCAGCAGGACCTGTGGCAGACAGAACCTGTGGCAGCCAGAACCTGTGGCAGCCAGAACCCGTGGCAGCCAGAGCCTTTGGCAGACAGAACCTGTGGCAGCCAGAACCTGTGGCAGACAGAACCTGTGGCAGACAGAACCCGTGGCAGCCAGAACCCGTGGCAGCCAGAACCTGTGGCAGCCAGAACCTGTGGCAGACAGAACCTCTGGCAGCAGAACCTGTGGCAGCCAGAACCTGTGGCAGCCAGAACCTGTGGCAGCCAGAACCCGTGGCAGCCAGAGCCTTTGGCAGCCAGAACCTGTGGCAGCCAGAACCTGTGGCAGACAGAACCTCTGGCAGCAGAACCTGTGGCAGCCAGAACCCGTGGCAGCCAGAACCTGTGGCAGCAGGACCTGTGGCAGACAGAACCTGTGGCAGCCAGAACCCGTGGCAGCCAGAACCTGTGGCAGCCAGAACCTGTGGCAGCAGAACCTGTGGCAGCCAGAACCTGTGGCAGCAGAACCTGTGGCAGCCAGAACCTGTGGCAGCCAGAACCTGTGGCAGCAGGACCTGTGGCAGCCAGAACCTGTGGCAGCCAGAACCTGTGGCAGACAGAACCTGTGGCAGCCAGAACCCGTGGCAGCCAGAACCTGTGGCAGCAGAACCTGTGGCAGCCAGAAGCTGTGGCAGCCAGAACCTGTGGCAGCAGAACCTGTGGCAGCCAGAACCTGTGGCAGCAGAACCTGTGGCAGCCAGAACCTGTGGCAGCCAGAACCTGTGGCAGCCAGAAGCTGTGGCAGCCAGAACCTGTGGCAGCAGAACGTGTGGCAGCCAGAACCTGTGGCAGCAGAACCTGTGGCAGCAGAACCTGTGGCAGCAGAACGTGTGGCAGACAGAAGCTGTGGCAGCCAGAACCCGTGGCAGCAGAACCTGTGGCAGCAGAACCTGTGGCAGCAGAACCTGTGGCAGCAGAACCTGTGGCAGCCACACTTGGGCTCCACACTTTCTTCTTGCCATCACTCTGATGCAGGTTCATCTGGGTCTGGTCTGTCCAGAACACCTTTTTCCAGAACTCTGCAGCTCCTTTAAAGGGGAACTCCGGTATTTTTAAACCTAGACCTTATTTCCCAGCAGAGTGCCTTCATCCACACGCCCCCCTGCAGCACAGTTTATTCACTCCGTGCTCTGTGACAGTCGGCTAACTTCACACAGAGTTTGCTGCTGATAGTTTTGTGCAACATGGCAGGATATTTATCAGATTTTGAGTAAGATGGATCTCCAGTTATCTAAATATCTTCTGAAGGACGCAGACTTTCACCAAACTGTTCTCGGTGAGCAGATGAACGTATTTCATGCCAGAAATAAGGTTTAAAAACACCGGAGTTCCCCTTTAAGGACTTTTTTGATAGTCGGAGTTCTTGTTAAGTTTTCCAAACAGCAAAAACACCCCGTTGCTGCAGTCTTTCCAAAAGTTCTTCTGTAAAACCTTCATGTCTGCTTCCAGATATCAACAATGAAAAATGATAATTGAACATTTTTGTTTTCAAATAAAAAAAAACATCCCGCTACCCCCTCCAGCTCCTCCTGGGGGATCCCAAGGCGTTCCCAGGAGGCATCCTGACCAGAGGAACCACCTCAGCTGACTATGTGGAAGACCAGCGGCTCTACTCCGAGCTCCTCCCTCCGGATGGTGGAGCTCCTCCCATGTATGCTGAAGCCCCTCCCCTTTATGGTGGAGCTCCTCCCCCCGGATAATGAAGCTCCTCCCCCTGATTGGTGGAGCCCCTCCCTCTGGATAATGAAGCCCCTCCCCCCGGATACTGAAGCTCCTCCCCCGGATGCTGGAGCTCCTCCTCCTATCTCTAAGGCTGAGCCCCGCCCCCCTCTGAAGGAAACCACGACCTCCTTCTTTGGGTCAGAACCCAGGTCTGTGAGCTCAGGTGAGGGTTGGAACAAAGATGGAGCAGGAACCTGAAAGCTTCTCCTTCCGGCTCAGCTTCACCAAACGGACCGGAGCAGCGCCCTCATTACTGCTGACGAAGCCCCGATCCGTCTGTCCATCTCTGATCCAACTCACCATCACTCAGAACCAGAACCAGAGATGCTGAAACTGCTCCAGCTGAGGCAGAGACTCATCCCGACCCGGAGGTTCAGAACCAGGGCCTCAGATCTGGAAGAGCTGCTTCACACTCAGCTGAACCGCTCCAGAGCAGCTGAAGGTCAACAGAACCACATCATCCTGACTACACCTCCAGATCCTGTCCATGAAAACCACAAACAGGACAAAGAACAGGTCAAAACAAATGAATCAGAGCAGTAAAACAAACACAACGATCCAAAGCACAGACTTGAGTGTTTATACAAGGTCAGGAATTTACAGTAGGGGCCGTGTTGGGGCAAATTTGACCAGATTTAGGCTCCAAGGGTCAGTAGATGTTGGTAGAAACGGTGGACGGATCTTTAGAACATATCTTTGCCACCGCACAATTACAAATATGCTTGTGGGAAGCTGGTGGGGGATCAGTACTATTTGGAAACGTCAGCATGAAGGAAAATGTTGGTGAAATAGAGTAGGGACTCGTTATTTCAGGTCTGAGTCATCTCTTCCACTCGTGTTATCTTCTGCAAGTATACAAACAGTTTGGCCCACGATGGAACGAGCTGCAAACATGATTAAAAACCAGTGCATTCTTGGCCTAAAATGGGCGTTAAGGGAAAGCATTGCTTAAAAAGGTTTAAAAAAGGTTTGTAATTCAGCTAAAATACATCAGAGACTCCCTAAAGATCTGGAAGACTGTTCTTTCATCAGGTGAGACTTAACTTTTTTGTCCAAAATGTGGCAAAAAAACCCCAAGAACCATGAAATGTTTAAATGTGTTGGAGTCAGAGCTCAAAACTCAGCCTGACTGACCTAAAGACTGTTGTTGAGCAGCTGAACCCAAGTTTAACATGAGCCAGAAGCACATTGTTTCACAAACTTCTTTAGTGTTGCTTTAAGGAGTTGTGCAGACACCTAGAGAGACTGTCAGCTGTAACTGTTGCAGAAGAAGAAAGCAGGAAGGAAAACTGATTCCCAGTGTGTTAAAAGGTGGAATCTTTCTTGTTTTTTTTAACTTTCTGGTGCATCAAAGCAGGCAAACATGTGAAATTAGTCGTTTGTTGAACATTTCCTGCCAGATTACTCCAAAGGTTAAACTACAGCGCCCTCCTGAGGTGAAAGTATAGAGTTGCATGTTCATAAAATCTAAAGTCATCATTAAATAACCAAATTAAAAAGAAATAAGATTAAACAAAAAGTATGTTTGATCTGTCCATCACAGAATCTAAAAAGTCGTTTATCTCTTTATTTTTGTCCACGCAAACGGAATTTAATATTACTTTTCTTGTAGTTTTTGCACTTGAACAGAGTTCACATCAGATCCAAAGTGCAGGAAACATACAGCAGTTAAGTTAAGATCCAACGGGGGGAGCTGCACATCACATCTGAATAGCAACAGAAGCTGGCAAAGATGATGATAAAAGTTAACAAAGTCATGATGATGGTGTGGAGCAAAATGATAGGCTTATAACATCATATTGGTGTGTGTAATATAGCTTCGATGCAAGCGTCATCCATGCAAAAAACGATGGAAGTGAGAAGGGAAAAAGAAGGAAGTAAAAGGACAGAATCAGGTTTTGTATTATTGTTTAATTTAATAACTTAATGGGATTTATTGTGGGTCTTCCCATTCATTTAGTGAACTGCATAAAAAAACATGATATAATGCATTTAAAAACAACAACAAAGTAAATTAAAATCGATGATTCTCCGCCCCAGATCTTTAAAACTCCTATTCCCCTTCTGCCACGTTTTTGCTCCTTTCCAGAGAAAGTGACTCCACCGGGAAGCTGTGCCCCAATCTGATTGGTAGGATACCATGACGACACGCCTTAAGTCCCGCCTCTAACTTGATTCTGTGATTCTGATTGGTGGAGCCAAAAGGCAATCACCGTTACTATGGACTTTGGCTTTCCTCGTAACCAAGCGAGGACGTAAGTTTTGGTCAATTTGTAGCTTCATCACAGAGAAGAACACGTCCAGCTGCTTCGTCTGCGGTGAAGTTAGTGTGATAGTTGCATCTTAATTAGCTTTAAAATTGTAGCTGTTTGTCTTGTAAACACATATTAGAGATTTTACAGTGAAATGGCGCAGAGAAAGAATTCCAAACCCCACTCCAAAAAAGGTCGGTACCCTTTTCTTGATGGATTCTCTGAGTATTTCAGGATCCTCCATATGAATTTTCATTAAGAATTCTGCCTTTTAAAGTTTTTTTCGCTTTGAGTCAGCGCCCACACGGGGTAACACAAACCTGAAACCATTCAAGGAATAATGCAGATAACATCTTGAATTCGGCTTTCACTGTCGGGTCGCCCGGAGTTCCCACGGTTTTCTTCTGGGCTTAAAGCGAGTCCTGCTGGGCGTTTGGAAGCGGCGTTAACCCGCAGAAAAACTTAAGCATTTAATAAACAGAAGTAAATATATGTGTTTTACCTACGCCGAATTTAGTTGAACTTTCAATGCGCTCATGCTTATTCGTAATAATTTTTATTTGATATTTACTTTTCCACCAAATGGCAGTATATGTGTAATTTTATGGATTTTGAATGGAGTTTGGTTTGACGCGCCCGTGGTCGAAAGAGGGCTAGTTTAGCCATTTCTGCTGGTTGTCAGAGTATTTATAACATAGTGGGCTTCCAGTTGAACTGGACTGTTGAGTTTAAGTGGAGGGATGCTCTCTGGGACTGTTAGCCTGCCCAGACGGTGCCTCTGTGGCAGTAAACCGGTAAATGAAGCTAAGCTAAGGCAGCTTCCATGTATGACAGGCTGCTAACAGATGCTAACAAGCCTTTCACATGACTGCAGTGAAGGGATGTTTGGCTGGTTCGGGATCAGGGATGGAGTCAAGAGCAAACTCAGATAATGTGAATTATTTACACATTTGAAGGCCCTGATTAAAGCGCTCCAGTTATTTTCTGCCACAGCTTCAGCATCAGTGCAGTCAGAGATGAGTCTCTGTTATTGTGGTCATGTCTGTGGGAGTTTGGTGACCTTATTTATTCAGAGCTTTGCATTGGTTCATGTGATACTCCCAGTTGTGTTATTGTGTGTGTGTGTGTGTCCTCCACCCTGATAAAACTGAGGTCAATGATCTAAATGTTTATTTTTGTTGATAAAGACTTTTTGTCAGCCTAACTATGATCTCTACTTTAGTTTTCAGAGGTAAGTAAATAACAGCAGCAGGTTTTTTCCTACAAACACAGAGCCAAGTGGACCGATTAGAGATCAATCAGATGTTTTGGCCGCTTTAAACTTATTGATTATGTAACTTGAAGCTGCCATGGTTGAGTACTCGCTGTTTTGACTGTGCAGGAAACAGTTTGAACATGTTCAAACATGAACATAAACCCAGAATCTGAGGCAGAAACAGAGTTTTTTATCAGTTCTCAGCAGCTTTAAAGTGAATATCTGGTCTGAGCTCCTTTATTCTCCAACACAGCCTGAACCCTCTGAGACAAGCTTTCTGTCATTTCTTTAAGGAGTCTTCAGGAATAGTTCTCCAGGCTTCTTGAAGGACATCCCAAAGCTCTTCTTTGGATGTGGGCTGCCTTTTGTTCCGTTCTCTGTCAGATGATCCCACACTGCTTCAATAATGTTGAGGTCCGGGCTCTGGGGAGGATTCATCCCTCCATAAGACCTGTTGCCACTGATTTTCAGTCCACTTCTTGTGTCATTTGGCACAGCTCAGCCTTTTCTCCCTGTTTCCCTTCCTTAAGAACGGCTTCTTGACAGCCACCCTTCCATGGAGACCATTTCTGATGAGGCTTGGGCCAACAGTAGATGGATCAGCTGAAGGTCCAGATGCATCTCTCAGGTCCTGTCAGGTCACAGCTGGATTTTTTCCTCTTTCTTAAGGACATCACTTTCAGATCCTGTTCATCTGCTGGAGATAGTTTTTTAGGCCTGACACTTCTTCTTTTGTCCTCCACTTGTCCAGTTTCCTCAAATGTTTTAAGGACACACTGCACACCATGCTGAGATATGCCAAGTTTTCAGCTAATAGCTCTTTGGGAATCACCTTGTTGCTGCAGAAATCCTATTTTCTGTCTGTCAAACTGTGTTTTCTTTGCTGTTTTTCATAGATGCAGCTAAAGAAATGGGAACAAATGATGTGTCTTTGTGACAAAGTGCCTAAAGATCCAGTTTAAAATGGCTTCTTTGCTAAGTTGTCTGTTCTGTGTCGACACAACACTGGTTCATCCCTTGAGTTAGGAGCCTTTTTTCTGCCTGAATGGGTCAAAGGTCAGAGTTAAGTGGCTGAACAAAGAAAAAACACTGAAAATGCTCAGGTACAAGGACTGAAAAACATCCCAATGCCGGAGCTTTTTCTTCTATAAAACATTTCTTTGTCACAATCGGATGCAGCTGTTTTAATGCTCGGTGACGTTAGTTTGGTTAGTTTAACCGGTCTCTCGCTGTCCCTTTAATTCAGGTGACATCGAAGCAGCAGTATGAGAAAACAAGTGTCAAGGTTACTCGGTGGGCTGTTCTGTCCTCTCTGGCATCCGACACACGGGGCGTCGCAGGGTTTTGTCAGCTCTAATAATAGTGTGGATCAGGTTCTGCTGCGAGGAAGAGGAGGAGCTCCTTCCTTCTCCTGCTGGACTTTCTGCTTTTCCTTTTGTCTCTCTGCCCGTTTGGATGATCAATAACTTGGTGGCTTCGTTCTTCGGGAAGGTTTTCATCACCTCGTTGGTTTCCTGCTCTAAAAGCTTTAAATAGTTTCTGTGCTGTCGTTCGTAATCTTTCCGTCTTCGACTCTGGAGGATCGCTTTGAAGTGGGAAACACATCTTAGTCTGAGTTATTGATGGTGGGTTAGAGTATCACCGGGGGTCCATGCAGCGCTACAGCCACTACGGCGCCGCCTACTCCTCCCCGTCCCCTGCTGCTCCCGTGGAGGAGATCCACGCCGAGCAGGAGGAGTACGCTGAGGAGGAGGAGGAGGAGGAGCCCCTGATAGAGGAGGAAATGCAGCCAGAGGAGGAAATGCAGCCAGAGGAGCAGGAGACAGGTAGGACTCCCAGATGAAGGAGGTTCGGTTTGTCTGGGCTCAGGTGTGGCTCTGATCCGGCTCCATGTGGCTCATTTAGGAGGCGGTAAAGAGGAGGAGGTCCAGGAGCCGGTGGTCCAGGAGCCGGTGGTCCAGGAGGCCGGTAGGAGATGCAGATGAGCTTTCTTTGGCATGATGTGGTGTTCTAACAGCTCGGTTCTGGTTTTAACTGATTTAGTTTGACCGTGTCTGGTGTGCATCGTGCGTTTAACACTTCGTCCTGCCTCTGATCTCACAGAAAACTCCCCGTGCACGCCTTTTATTTATCATAAAGTGCACGGAAAGCTGTCTGCTTACAGGCAGAGAAGAATGTGGCCACCAAAGAGATGCTAATGTGGCTCAGGATGAGTTGGTCTGCTGTGTTTTGCTTTTGAATTGGTCCAAATGACCATCTAACAGGATTAACCAATCACTGCCCACCTTAAATCGTCCAGTTTTGAGTTGTTTCCTCAGTTTCTTCTTCACTGAAACACAGAAGTTGATTTTCTGTTGATTTTTGATGCAAAACCTTGTTTTGTTTGCAGTATTTTAGTTAGAAAACTTCAAATCTGAGACCAAAAAGTCCTGTAAATGAAATATTTGTCATATAATTTAGCTTAATACACTCCGCTTTCTCTCCTCCTGACATTAACTGTCAATAAACTGACTGAAACCACATTAACAAGTCAAACTGATGAAATTATGACAGTAAAACGCTCATCAGACGGCGCCGTCTGTGGCAAAAGTGCCAAATGAGCCCAAAATCAGAAACTTGCATCCAACACAGTATCCAGAAAGTTTCAGGAGGCTCATTGAATGGAAGTGAAGATATACTAAATTAGTTATTTAATTACTCATCTAAAGGACCGAACGGAGAAAGCTTTTCCCAAAGATACAACAAACAGCCACCAAGAGCCTAATGGACCCAAAAGAGCGGAAAAATGATAACCGAGACAACCAAAGAAGACTCAAAACATAAAGGGTAAAACAGCCTCTAAGACGGCTTTTCCATCCGGGGGGAGGGGCTCCACCATCCGGGGGGAGGAGCCCCACTATCCGAGGGAGGGGCTTAACCATCCAGAGGGAGGAGCTTCATCATCCGGGGGCGGGGCTTCATCATCCGGGAGATGGGCTCCACCATCCGGGGGGAGGAGCCCCACTATCCGAGGGAGGGGCTTAACCATCCAGTGGGAGGAGCTTAACATCAAGTGGGAGGAGCTTCACTATCCAGGAGGAGGGGCTCCACTATCCGGGGAGAAGCTTCACCATCCGGGGGAGGAGCTTCACCGTTTGGGGGAGGGGCTTCACCATCCAAGGGGAGCTCGGAGTAGAGCCGCTGCTCCTCCACATAGAAAGGAGTCAGCTGAGGTGGCTCATCTGGTCAGGATGCCTCCTAATCGCCTCCCTTTAGCGTTTTTTCAGGCACGTCCAACTGGGAGGAGATCCAGGAGCAAACCCAGAACATATGATATGGATTATGTATCCCATCTGGCCTGGGAACACCTCCCTGAGGGGAGGGATGTCTGGGTTTCCTTCCTGTTGCCTCCACGACTTCGGATAAGCAGAATATCATGGATGGATGGCTGATATCAGCCCTGCCTTTGCACAATATTATCTTCCCTATTTCTAAAGCATGAAACTATCCATGACTTGTGTATCAGCCCAGAATGTCTGTGATAGTTGTTCCCCTGAAACTGTAGATGCTAAAGGATCTACTCGCATTATTCTGACTGGCCTGAAACACAGCAGGGGGTTCGAACCCATCTGAAGGAGCCGTTTTACCTCTGAAACCTCCCTGTTCCTCCTCCCTCCACGCAGTGTTGTTATCAGCTGTACCACAGCCATTACCGGCAGCACTGTGGCTCTAATCTCAGCACAGAAGCCACTTCACAAGCTTTATTGCTCTGATAGACGCTCAGAGCTAAGCCTACAGGACCTGGATATATATGTGTGTTTCTATTTCGAGCTTTAAGGCCATTAATGAGCCCGAAGTGTGATAGAAAAGCAGACAGCTGTTGTCTTTAACTGCAGCCATTTCAGTCCTGGAACAGCTGCTGACATCTTTCTCTGTCAGGGTCATATTGATTGTGTGCCTCTCACTCTATTCTGGGTCAGCCTGCCCCACCACCTCAATGCCTCCTTTTCTGGATGCTTTTAAAACTACGGGAGAATTTCCTGTGTTTGTTCCACTTTCTTTTTCTCCTTTCAGCTGCTCCAGTCGCCCTCTGTTAAAGATCACATCACAGCTCCTTCTCCCCGTGTTTCCTGCCTTTCTCTGCTCTCACTTGACATGTTTTAGCTGAAGCTGAGTGGCTGGAAGATCTGAATAAATGCTGATGTTCCCACGGTGATCTGCCCTGAGAAAACCAGCCGAACGCACAGTGATGGAAAAAGAAAGAACATCTTTGTTGAACTGGCGTAATAAAAGATAATCTGGTTATAATAATCACAATTTTCTGTTGAGTCCACCTTACATCGTCTTTATTTCCTTCGCTCTGACTTAAGTCTTCATTCCTCAGTAAAACGTCTCGGTTTATGTCAGAAAAACATCATAATTTTGGGTTAAATACACAATGAAATGCATTTTATTGCAGTAAGCTTTGCCAACATTTTCACAGTTGGATCAGAAATCAAAGAGGTGATCTGATTGGTAGGCGGCTCGAAAAGTTAAAACAACTTTCCACGGCAAACTAAAAAAGAAAAAAGTGACTCAAGATTCAATTTGGCAACGATTTCACCCCCAAAAGTTGCTCCATTTGAGTTTCCAGAAGGAAAACTGAACCAGAAGCTCCCACTGAAGTTGGATTTCTGACTCAAAGCGTCAGAAGAGCCTTAATAACCGGTTTATTAGCAAATAGGGCTGAGCTATTTTTATCGATACAGCGATTATATATCGATATTTTGTTTTCCGATTATTGATTTTTATTTTTTTTAAATTTTTTTTCTTCATTCACGAGTATCGATTTAATTATTTTTAGCAAACTTTATTGAAAAGTCAGACGTTACAATTAGTGAAAACACAGAATATTAACATAATACAAAACACATACAAAATAGTGATAGATTAGTTGATAAAAATGTTATATAAAGTGCATAACTCAGTGGTTTTGATGCTTTTCTGTTTATAGAATGTAGGATTGTTGTAATTTATTGTTTGAGCTCCTTCTCAAAAATGAAAAAAGATGGTTTGTGATCAGAGAATTTGTATTTGTGTTTATGGTATTTAGCAAGTAAAACAAGCAGGTTGATGATGTAATATTAACATAAACATGAGTCTGAAGACATGTTGGTTTGTTTCCGTTTGTCTGGCGGTGTTGTCCTTCCGGTTCAAAGGTCGGACCACCGTCCAATCAGTGACAAATCACACTGTCCCTCTAAGATCTTTCAGAAAATAATGTGTATTTAAATCGTATCGAATTGTTGGCTGAATGCCGTGTATCGCATCGTGAGATTAGTGTATCGCTACAGAACTAAAGGACATGGTCAGCAACAATACTCAGGTAGGCTGCAGCATTTAACCGATGATCTTTGGTACTGAGGGGCCCAAAGTGTGCCAAGAAGACATCCCCCCCACACCATTACACCACCAGCCTGAACCGTTGATGCAAGGCAGGATGCATCCATGCTTTCATGATGTGTAATAAATCGTATCGAATCGTATAAAATCGTATCGTATCGTGAGATTAGTGTATCGCAGCAGCCCTTTTAGCACATCTGCAGAAATACAGTCAGAACCGGCTTGTTTGGAAGGGCTGCAGGAGAAAGCCTCTTCTCTCTAAAAAGAACATGGCAGCACAGCTTAGGTTTGCAAAGCTGCATCTGAACAAAGCTTCTGGAACAATGTCCACAAAGAACAGACAGTTCCTGTGGACAGTTTTAACTTCAGGTCTGCAGCAGCAGAGCCAGAACCTGTAGTTCTACTGCTGACTAACCCACCTTTTCAGCTCCAGTTCATGGAAATGTTTTCATGTCTGCAGAGGCGAAGACGGCACCGGTGGAGAGCAAGAATGGAAAGAAGACGGAGGGAGGAGGAGGAGGAGCTAAGTACTCCATGTTTACCTGGTTTGTGGTCCTGGCCCTGCTGGGAGTGTGGAGCTCTGTGGCAGTGGTCTACTTCGACATCGTGGACTACGACAGTGTCATCGGTGAGTTTTAGGATGAGTTTGATGTTGTGAAGCAGGACAGATGATGAAGATGTTAACAGCTCTGAGTTTGGTTTAGTCTGTGTTTAACTTAACTCTGTTTGTCCAAAGCTGACAAACTCTTTCACGCTTTAACATGTAGGAAGTAAAAGACATTTATTTAAAGCCATTTAATGCCAGTAAATGGAACTGAGCTGGTTCTGATGTCAGTGATTGTGGGATTTACCAACTTCTGTTATTCAAAGTTTCAAAATTAGCATTTTCACTTTGAGCCTAATATTTACTGGTATTTATATCATGTGATGCTGCACATGGAAAAACAAGTACAAAGCCACATTATTTCAGCATTATTTACAGCAGACTTTAAGTCTTAAGTTTTATAATCGGGTCGCTTTCTCTGGATTTTTTTTTTCACTTCAGTCAAATGGCTTTACAGCCACCGGATAGTCCTGATCAGCCTCAGTCCTGTAACCTTTAAAGTGTCCTGATCAATAGTTCTGCAGCTTTCTGAACCCTTTAAAGTGTCCTGATCAATAGTTCTGCAGCTTTCTGAACCCTTTAAAGTGTCCTGATCAATAGTTCTGCAGCTTTCTGAAACCTTTAAAGTGTCCTGATCAACAGTTCTGCAGCTTTCTAGAACCTTTAAAGTGTCCTGATCAACAGTTCTGCAGCTTTCTGAAACCTTTAAAGTGTCCTGATCAATAGTTCTGCAGCTTTCTGAACCCTTTAAAGTGTCCTGATCAATAGTTCTGCAGCTTTCTGAAACCTTTAAAGTGTCCTGATCAATAGTTCTGCAGCTTTCTGAACCCTTTAAAGTGTCCTGATCAATAGTTCTGCAGCTTTCTGAAACCTTTAAAGTGTCCTGATCAACAGTTCTGCTGCTTTCTGAAACCTTTAAAGTGTCCTGATCAACAGTTCTGCAGCTTTCTAGAACCTTTAAAGTGTCCTGATCAATAGTTCTGCAGCTTTCTGAACCCTTTAAAGTGTCCTGATCAATAGTTCTGCAGCTTTCTGAACCCTTTAAAGTGTCCTGATCAATAGTTCTGCAGCTTTCTGAAACCTTTAAAGTGTCCTGATCAATAGTTCTGCAGCTTTCTGAACCCTTTAAAGTGTCCTGATCAATAGTTCTGCAGCTTTCTGTAACCTTTAAAGTGTCCTGATCAACAGTTCTGCAGCTTTCTGAAACCTTTAAAGTGTCCTGATCAATAGTTCTGCAGCTTTCTGAACCCTTTAAAGTGTCCTGATCAATAGTTCTGCAGCTTTCTGAACCCTTTAAAGTGTCCTGATCAATAGTTCTGCAGCTTTCTGAAACCTTTAAAGTGTCCTGATCAACAGTTCTGCAGCTTTCTGAAACCTTTAAAGTGTCCTGATCAACAGTTCTGCAGCTTTCTGAAACCTTTAAAGTGTCCTGATCAATAGTTCTGCAGCTTTCTGTAACCTTTAAAGTGTCCTGATCAACAGTTCTGCAGCTTTCTGAAGCTTTAAAGTGTCCTGATCAATAGTTCTGCAGCTTTCTGAAGCTTTAAAGTGTCCTGATCAACAGTTCTGCAGCTTTCTGAAACCTTTAAAGTGTCCTGATCAACAGTTCTGCAGCTTTCTGAAACCTTTAAAGTGTCCTGATCAATAGTTCTGCAGCTTTCTGTAACCTTTAAAGTGTCCTGATCAACAGTTCTGTAGCTTTCTGAAGCTTTAAAGTGTCCTGATCAATAGTTCTGCAGCTTTCTGAAGCTTTAAAGTGTCCTGATCAATAGTTCTGCAGCTTTCTGAAACCTTTAAAGTGTCCTGATCAACAGTTCTGCAGCTTTCTGTAACCTTTAAAGTGTCCTGATCAATAGTTCTGCAGCTTTCTGAAGCTTTAAAGTGTCCTGATCAATAGTTCTGCAGCTTTCTGAAGCTTTAAAGTGTCCTGATCAATAGTTCTGCAGCTTTCTGAAACCTTTAAAGTGTCCTGATCAACAGTTCTGTAGCTTTCTGTAACCTTTAAAGTGTCCTGATCAACAGTTCTGTAGCTTTCTGAAGCTTTAAAGTGTCCTGATCAATAGTTCTGCAGCTTTCTGAAGCTTTAAAGTGTCCTGATCAATAGTTCTGCAGCTTTCTGAAACCTTTAAAGTGTCCTGATCAACAGTTCTGCAGCTTTCTGTAACCTTTAAAGTGTCCTGATCAATAGTTCTGCAGCTTTCTGAAGCTTTAAAGTGTCCTGATCAATAGTTCTGCAGCTTTCTGAAGCTTTAAAGTGTCCTGATCAATAGTTCTGCAGCTTTCTGAAACCTTTAAAGTGTCCTGATCAACAGTTCTGCAGCTTTCTGAAACCTTTAAAGTGTCCTGATCAATAGTTCTGCAGCTTTCTGAAACCTTTAAAGTGTCCTGATCAATAGTTCTGCAGCTTTCTGAAACCTTTAAAGTGTCCTGATCAATAGTTCTGCAGCTTTCTGTAACCTTTAAAGTGTCCTGATCAACAGTTCTGCAGCTTTCTGAAACCTTTAAAGTGTCCTGATCAACAGTTCTGCAGCTTTCTGAAACCTTTAAAGTGTCCTGATCAATAGTTCTGCAGCTTTCTGAAGCTTTAAAGTGTCCTGATCAATAGTTCTGCAGCTTTCTGAAGCTTTAAAGTGTCCTGATCAATAGTTCTGCAGCTTTCTGGAACCTTTAAAGTGTCCTGATCAACAGTTCTGCAGCTTTCTGAAGCTCTTTCACAGTTTTTCTTTGGACATTTTCTGCTTTTTCCCTCATCTTCAGTCCTTGTTCCTGAGCATTTTCAGTGTTTTTTCTTTGTTCAGCCACTTAACTCTGACCTTTGACCCATTCAGGCAGAAAAAAGGCTCCTAACTCAAGGGATGAACCAGTGTTGTGTCGACGCAGAACAGACAACTTAGCAAAGAAGCCATTTTAAACTGGATCTTTAGGCACTTTGTCACAAAGACACATCATTTGTTCCCATTTCTTTAGCTGCATCTATGAAAAACAGCAAAGAAAACACAGTTTGACAGACAGAAAATAGGATTTCTGCAGCAACAAGGTGATTCCCAAAGAGCTATTAGCTGAAAACTTGGCATATCTCAGCATGGTGTGCAGTGTGTCCTTAAAACATTTGAGGAAACTGGACAAGTGGAGGACAAAAGAAGAAGTGTCAGGCCTAAAATCCTGATTTTCCCTAAATCATAAACCCATAACATGTGAATATAGTTTAAAACATAGAGGGGAGACCTGAACTGAAGTGGCAAAAGGCCTCAGAGCTGCCATCAGATTCAGGCTGATCTACAAACTCAAAGTAATAAAACAGGACCAGAACCCAGCTGACAAGTGACAAAACGACAGTCTGCCTGGAGTTGGTGGAGGAGAGAGCAGGACTCTGGCCTTTATAAGCTCATGTGACTGTGTTCATCCAGACTGCACTAAAAAGAGTAAAGACATGTTGTTTAGTTACAAAAAGAAGAGCTTCAGACGTCTGAGGCAGGGTATGAAACCTATGGACCTGGTATTTACAGTTTTCTGGCTCCATTTGTATTGGAAATATGTGCAATAGCTGCATTAATAAAGCTCATGAGACTATTCTGTGAAACAAAGATGCAAAACCACACAGAATCAGGATGCGAAATGCACAAAGAAAAGAAGAAGTCGGCCGAAGAAGCGACCGAGTGGCACGTTCTCAGGATGTTTGCTGCAGCAGTTAAACGGTTCACATCATATTCTCGCTGTTGCTGACCTAGTTTCTGGTTCCAACCTGCAGCTTCATGGAGTTCACGCTCACAAACACACACTGAAACTGGGTTTTTTGGTGTTTCAGACCGAGTCATTACAGTCAAACGGGGCTTTCACAACATTTCTGGCATGAGTTCATAACCTCAGAGGATGTGACATCAACGTGGATTAGTTCCCAGGAGAGTTTAACCTTAAACTTACCCAATATTGTAATAATTAGTGTTCTGCTGTATTTTCGACATGCTGCTCTAGAGGTTACATGCCGCCATTCCGACACTTTTTTCCTCCTATGGTCGGTATGGCGGTATGTTTTTTTTTTTTTTTTTTTTTAACATAGCGCCATCCCGACAGTTCCTTTTAATAGCCTGTTTTACCCAAAACATTTTGCACTAATGAACGCAAACAAACTTTAATAATCTATTATCAAAATCCCCTGAAATTTCCAATATAAAAATACAGATACTAATGTAACTCTGGCTAAAACTGATTAAGCAGAAATTCAGTGTCAGTGAGCTGTCAGCAGCCAGCTGGAGCGGAGCTCTCCACAGATGCGTCTTTTGCACGCTGGCATCATATGCAAAAGTAATAATTGCAATTACAGATATCACGGCTACTGCACAGGACACAGTTGCGAGCACTCTGTCTTGCCAATA
This sequence comes from Leuresthes tenuis, assembly GCF_036924035.1. Lineage (NCBI taxonomy): Eukaryota > Metazoa > Chordata > Actinopteri > Atheriniformes > Atherinopsidae > Leuresthes > Leuresthes tenuis. The sequence continues at coordinate 2,333,332 of NW_027325378.1, read as the reverse complement.
GGAGAGGAGAGAAATGACAGCATAGAACGTATAAAACACAACAAAATGCAGTAAAAACGTTTATTCATGTCATACTCGCTCCAATTATGGAGCGCGGATGGGCTTTGCGCATTTGGCACAAACACACAGCCTTTATACAGCCTGTTGATATCTTAAGGACCTAACTGGTCACACCTGGGAGTAAATGTCATGTAGAGATTGTTTTTACAGCTGAACATATAGCTTTCATCCACAAACCAACGTGGGAGAGCCCGAAGACGCATGTGCCAGACGCACAGAGGCATGCGTAAAACCAATTTTGACCACTTCCTGCTGTTTATTTGCTTTCTTTTAGTTAACTTTCGTTTCTTTTGGATTCTTGTGCGTATTATGGAGCCGTTTCGGTCCATGTTTGTAAGTCTTTTTGTTCCTGGATTAAATTTTCGGAAGTTGAAACAAGCGGAGTGTGTGATTAAAAACCACCGCGGTCTGCTTCTCCTCCTCCAGTTGCCGAGACTTTGTGTCTTTAATAACGCTTATCTGGAAACATGTGTTAAACATTTAAATTGCATGAACAGAAAGAAGGGACTCACCTGTTGAGTAACGCACATTTCCTTAAACTGAAAGCCTTGTCGGAATGGGTGTTGCCACCCTGCTACGGAAGATGCATCCCAGCAGCTCTTCACTCTCCTGATCAGGGCTGCAAATTTAAACTTTAGCTTGGAAATGTTCCTCCACATATGGGGTGGTGCATGTGGCATTTTTCAGTTGAATAAGACATAAGATTTAACCGAAAACCATCTCGCAGGAGGCAGAACAAACGGCTTTACGTTTGAGCTAGCTAGCACCATGATAAAACTAGCTAGCTTACATTTAGCACAGCTGGATTCCCAGTTAGCGCCACTGTATGAACACATTTTGGTTTAATACTTTAGTTAAACTTGAAGAGTATAGATCAAATATATCTACTTCATGATATCATCAAACCTTACTTGACTTTATGAAGTCTTTCAATAGCCTGTCTCTGTACTGTGGGCTAAAAATAGTAGCTTTAGTAGCTATCTGTAATCTGTATTTGCATCCAGTCTGATTGAATTCTTCAGAATCCGACTGCATTTGAACTCATCGTTCGTCGTTAAGGCCAGAGTCCTGCTCTCTCCTCCACCAACTGCTCAGAAATGGTTGACTGAACTTATAAAACTGCATTTTACTGCAGTTGTTACCAAGTCTGGACATTTGGAGCAATACAAAGGTCCAAAAGGGAAGTAATAGTTAGATTAACTGTTGGTTTGTTATTATCCAGTCTCCTGCCTTTACTAAAGGAGACGTTAAAGGAAGCATCGCAGCTCCTTTCCTCAGCTTTTAGAGACCTTTTCTGTCTTATAACCGATGCTGGTGAGGTGAAAAATAAAAACCCTGGTGCCAAATATGACATTTATGGTCCCAAACGCTCCCGTTTTGCTCGACTGACGAGTCGCTTCATGTTTGTATCTCATGTGTCACTTGGTGAGCCGCGATTTCCTGTTGAGATCACAGATCTCTTCAGTGGACGGGGCTCGAAGAGGATGTCCTGTTGGCACGTTTAAGAGAAAACAGAAGCCTGTGAGATGCAACCACTGTGATGATTTTAGGAAGTAACAGACTTCTGTGAAGGAGCATTGATGCTGAATGATGAGGGAAAACATCCATTTAAGGGCAGAAGTGTCGGATCTTTGCTGTTTCACACGTGTGAAGGAGGGTGTAAGATTCAAGCCTTACAGCTGAAGTTATTCTGTGTGTTTAAAGTGAAAAGCGGTGCAACACTGACTCAGAAAGTGAGAAAATTAGCATAAAGCTGAGAAACTGAATCAGTCTCCATGTTTCTGCCTTTTATCACAACATAAACTATGTTCAGGACGTGATATTCTGCTCATATTTGCCTCCTAAATGACACACGGGTTGTATTTTGTCAGCTCTTCTTCTGCAATGACTCTTTAATCTTCTTTCTCCTCTTCTTCTGCATGCAGCCAGAGCTCAGGAGTTTCGTATGAACTTTTCAGAAGTTTTACAAGGTAAAGGTCAAGGTTTGGTCGATGTTCTTCATCCATCCGTCACTCATCTGCTCGTTGTGACAGATTCAGGACGAAAGCAAAGAAGAAGAAGATGGGATGAGCTCAGTTGGTCGTTTATAGAAAACCTTAATGTTGGTGTGTGAAAGAGAAGCTGTGAGCAGGTTAATAATAGAGCTTCCTGTAGAGTAAATGCAGCATGACCCATAGGTTAAGCTCTGCTTTCAAACCTCGGAGCAAATAGAGCGATAATCGAGCAGCCTGATGGATCAGAAAGGGAAACCACAATAAAACTGAAAGCAGTTTGTTTGTTGTGGTTTAATTCTCTTTCAGGCGATATAAAAGTCTGAGGGAAACTTCACGTTTCCTTTGTTCTACATCATGCATCGCATTTCAAGGCCGGTTCTAAGCCTTAAAAGAACTTCAAACCTGTAAAAGGAGGTAAAACTCTTTCAGGTGAAACACTTTTAGTAAAAATTCTGGGTCAAAAGTTACATTTTGTGGCTTTTATCTGGGCTGCAGCTGTGTGACAGACGACTGTTGTCACCACATCCTTCCTCTTCCTATCGTCTTACCGTGTTTAAAGAAGTGTCTGGCGTCGTGTGCTCTGTGCTGTCTGATAATCTGCATCAGAGTGGCGTTGAGTGTAACCTCGGATTCAAGCTTTTAGTCCAGATCTAACCTCACTGGATGGGCGAGTTTGATTAGGGGAAACAGAATAATAGGAATAAAATGTGTAACCGTGCTAAAGATGTAAGATGGATGAATAAAAGGAGTTTGTTAAAGGTACATTGAACAGGTTTTAGTCTTTTCTGAGGTGTAATGATTAAATTAAATGCGTAGCGAAGAATCTTTTCTTAATTTTTAGCTCATTCCTTAAACCTGCATTGTGTCTAATGACCAGCAGGGGGCGCCACCCTGTGGCCGAATGCACAATTCAACAAGTGTTTTACACAGAACATAAATCATTCAATCCATTAATTAGTTTAAAGCTTTACAAACCAACAGGAAGCCAGTGTAGAGCCCTCCGAGGAGGGATATGAGCCACTGTTCTGGTCTCAGTAACCGGGTTTACTGGAGAGAAACGCATGCTTTAGTTAGTGCTTTAATCCTGGAAATATTCTCCAGGTAATAGTCTGAGCCGATGTGGCTGCTGGAGTTCAGGTCTGTTACATAAAAGAAAAAGCTCCAACTTCAGCTTTTAAAAGTCCAAGATGGCGACGGTCCCGTCTCTGAGGCAGCAGACCAACAGAAGTCTGAGTTAACGAGTCGAGCTCAACCAAATCTGAAGGAGAAACTTCTGCTAACTGCACGCCTGAGGGCTACATATCTGTGCGACTGCAGCCGACTGTGCTGAACAGCAGGCTGTCGGCTGCAGATGATGCCTCTCTTGCATGGAAACCTCGCAGTCGGGCCTTTAGTTCTGTTCTCGTTAGAGAATAAGACAACAAACGGCCTTATTTTTTGTCTGTTTCTGTGACATTCGTTGTTCAAAACCTGGAATAAACTCCAAAGACCACCTCTCAGGTTGATTGGTGTCTTCTTTGCCTTCTAAGACAGGAAACCTAACATTAGATGAAGTTACTGAGAGGTCCCCAGTTCATGCAAATGGTCAAGTTTATACCAGGGCGCCCCCTGCTGGATGAGGAGGGATCAGCCACAACCAACGGCTGTTTTAATGCAAACAATGAAGTTTCCCCGTGTTTCACAGCCTTGATGAGTTTATTGTCCACTGGAGAGATTAAAAATCTGTTAATGCTTCATTTTAATGGCGCTAAAGATGCAGCAGCACCAGCTGCTCGGCTCACTCCATCAGTATTAATAACATAATGAATGGAAACTGGTGTAAAGTGTGACTCTTTTTGTCTGTTTTTTTGGTTTAATTTTGCATGAAAGTGTGAATGAACTTGTTTCTTTTCTAAGAAGGTTTAAAAAGGGTAAATTTAATGAATTGTGATGAAAAAAGGAACTTTATTCTACTGTGATAAAGTCAACGCTTTACTGTAAAAACTCAGTAAAAAGGGTCAATTTAAAGAATTATGATGAAAAAAGGAACTTTATTCTACTGTGATAAAGTCAACGCTTCACTGTAAAAACTCAGTAAAAAGGGTCAATTTAAAGAATTCTGATGAAAAAAGGAACTTTATTCTACTGTGATAAAGTCAACGCTTTACTGTAAAAACTCAGTAAAAAGGGTAAATTTAAAGAATTCTGATGAAAAAAGGAACTTTATTCTACTGTGATAAAGTCAACGCTTTACTGTAAAAACTCAGTAAAAAGGGTCAATTTAAAGAATTATGATGAAAAAAGGAACTTTATTCTACTGTGATAAAGTCAACGCTTTACTGTAAAAACTCAGTAAAAAGGGTAAATTTAAAGAATTATGATGAAAAAAGGAACTTTATTCTACTGTGATAAAGTCAACGCTTCACTGTAAAAACTCAGTAAAAAGGGTAAATTTAAAGAATTCTGATGAAAAAAGGAACTTTATTCTGTGATAAAGTCAACGCTTTACTGTAAAAACTCAGTAAAAAGGGTAAATCTAAAGAATTGTGATGAAAAAAGGAACTTTATTCTACTGTGATAAAGTCAACGCTTTACTGTAAAAACTCAGTAAAAAGGGTAAATTTAAAGAATTCTGATGAAAAAAGGAACTTTATTCTACTGTGATAAAGTCAACGCTTTACTGTAAAAACTCAGTAAAAAGGGTAAATTTAAAGAATTATGATGAAAAAAGGAACTTTATTCTGTGATAAAGTCAACGCTTTACTGTAAAAACTCAGTAAAAAGGGTAAATTTAAAGAATTCTGATGAAAAAAGGAACTTTATTCTACTGTGATAAAGTCAACGCTTTACGGTAAAAACTCAGTAAAAAGGGTAAATCTAAAGAATTGTGATGAAAAAAGGAACTTTATTCTACTGTGATAAAGTCAACGCTTTACGGTAAAAACTCAGTAAAAAGGGTAAATCTAAAGAATTCTGATGAAAAAAGGAACTTTATTCTACTGTGATAAAGTCAACGCTTTACGGTAAAAACTCAGTAAAAAGGGTAAATCTAAAGAATTCTGATGAAAAAAGGAACTTTATTCTACTGTGATAAAGTCAACGCTTCACTGTAAAAACTCAGTAAAAAGGGTAAATCTAAAGAATTCTGATGAAAAAAGGAACTTTATTCTACTGTGATAAAGTCAACGCTTTACTGTAAAAACTCAGTAAAAAGGGTAAATTTAAAGAATTGTGATGAAAAAAGGAACTTTATTCTACTGTGATAAAGTCAACGCTTCACTGTAAAAACTCAGTAAAAAGGGTAAATCTAAAGAATTGTGATGAAAAAAGGAACTTTATTCTACTGTGATAAAGTCAACGCTTTACTGTAAAAACTCAGTAAAAAGGGTAAATTTAAAGAATTCTGATGAAAAAAGGAACTTTATTCTACTGTGATAAAGTCAACGCTTTACTGTAAAAACTCAGTAAAAAGGGTAAATTTAAAGAATTATGATGAAAAAAGGAACTTTATTCTACTGTGATAAAGTCAACGCTTTACTGTAAAAACTCAGTAAAAAGGGTAAATTTAAAGAATTATGATGAAAAAAGGAACTTTATTCTACTGTGATAAAGTCAACGCTTTACTGTAAAAACTCAGTAAAAAGGGTAAATCTAAAGAATTCTGATGAAAAAAGAAACTTTATTCTACTGTGATAAAGTCAACGCTTTACTGTAAAAACTCAGTAAAAAGGGCAAATCTAAAGAATTGTGATGAAAAAAGGAACTTTATTCTACTGTGATAAAGTCAACGCTTTACTGTAAAAACTCAGTAAAAAGGGTAAATTTAAAGAATTGTGATGAAAAAAGAAACTTTATTCTACTGTGATAAAGTCAACGCTTTACTGTAAAAACTCAGTAAAAAGGGTAAATTTAAAGAATTGTGATGAAAAAAGGAACTTTATTCTACTGTGATAAAGTCAACGCTTTACTGTAAAAACTCAGTAAAAAGGGTAAATTTAAAGAATTGTGATGAAAAAAGGAACTTTATTCTACTGTGATAAAGTCAACGCTTTACTGTAAAAACTCAGTAAAAAGGGTAAATTTAAAGAATTCTGATGAAAAAAGGAACTTTATTCTACTGTGATAAAGTCAACGCTTTACTGTAAAAACTCAGTAAAAAGGGTAAATTTAAAGAATTCTGATGAAAAAAGGAACTTTATTCTACTGTGATAAAGTCAACGCTTTACTGTAAAAACTCAGTAAAAAGGGTAAATTTAAAGAATTCTGATGAAAAAAGGAACTTTATTCTACTGTGATAAAGTCAACGCTTTACGGTAAAAACTCAGTAAAAAGGGTAAATTTAAAGAATTCTGATGAAAAAAGGAACTTTATTCTACTGTGATAAAGTCAACGCTTTACTGTAAAAACTCAGTAAAAAGGGTAAATCTAAAGAATTATGATGAAAAAAGGAACTTTATTCTACTGTGATAAAGTCAACGCTTCACTGTAAAAACTCAGTAAAAAGGGTAAATTTAAAGAATTATGATGAAAAAAGGAACTTTATTCTACTGTGATAAAGTCAACGCTTTACTGTAAAAACTCAGTAAAAAGGGTAAATTTAAAGAATTATGATGAAAAAAGGAACTTTATTCTACTGTGATAAAGTCAACGCTTTACTGTAAAAACTCAGTAAAAAGGGTAAATTTAAAGAATTATGATGAAAAAAGGAACTTTATTCTACTGTGATAAAGTCAACGCTTTACTGTAAAAACTCAGTAAAAAGGGTAAATTTAAAGAATTCTGATGAAAAAAGGAACTTTATTCTACTGTGATAAAGTCAACGCTTTACTGTAAAAACTCAGTAAAAAGGGTAAATTTAAAGAATTCTGATGAAAAAAGGAACTTTATTCTACTGTGATAAAGTCAACGCTTTACTGTAAAAACTCAGTAAAAAGGGTAAATCTAAAGAATTCTGATGAAAAAAGGAACTTTATTCTACTGTGATAAAGTCAACGCTTTACTGTAAAAACTCAGTAAAAAGGGTAAATTTAAAGAATTATGATGAAAAAAGGAACTTTATTCTACTGTGATAAAAAGGGTAAATTTAAAGAATTCTGATGAAAAAAGGAACTTTATTCTACTGTGATAAAGTCAACGCTTTACTGTAAAAACTCAGTAAAAAGGGTCAATTTAAAGAATTGTGATGAAAAAAGGAACTTTATTCTACTGTGATAAAGTCAACGTTTTACTGTAAAAACTCAGTAAAAAGGGTAAATTTAAAGAATTCTGATGAAAAAAGGAACTTTATTCTACTGTGATAAAAAGGGTAAATTTAAAGAATTCTGATGAAAAAAGGAACTTTATTCTACTGTGATAAAGTCAACGCTTTACTGTAAAAACTCAGTAAAAAGGGTAAATTTAAAGAATTCTGATGGAAAAAGGAACTTTATTCTACTGTGATAAAGTCAACGCTTTACTGTAAAAACTCAGTAAAAAGGGTAAATTTAAAGAATTCTGATGAAAAAAGGAACTTTATTCTACTGTGATAAAGTCAACGCTTTACTGTAAAAACTCAGTAAAAAGGGTAAATTTAAAGAATTGTGATGAAAAAAGGAACTTTATTCTACTGTGATAAAGTCAACGCTTCACTGTAAAAACTCAGTAAAAAGGGTAAATCTAAAGAATTCTGATGAAAAAAGGAACTTTATTCTACTGTGATAAAGTCAACGCTTTACTGTAAAAACTCAGTAAAAAGGGTCAATTTAAAGAATTCTGATGAAAAAAGGAACTTTATTCTACTGTGATAAAAAGGGTAAATTTAAAGAATTATGATGAAAAAAGGAACTTTATTCTACCGTGATAAAGTCAACGCTTTACTGTAAAAACTCAGTAAAAAGGGTCAATTTAAAGAATTATGATGAAAAAAGGAACTTTATTCTACTGTAAAAACTCAGCCTTCCTCTCCTCCTCCTCCTCTTCTTCAGGTAAACTGACGGCCTACGACACAGATGGAGACGGAGACTTTGATGTGGAAGACGCTAAAGTTCTGCTCGGCAAGTCCATTTTGATTTTTCTGCCTGTTTTCTCTCTGAAATGCCTGAACGAAGCGGTTTACACGGTTCCCCAGTTTTAACCGTTCAGCTCGACTCGTGCACTCCCCTGATGACGGCGAATGCACGTTACCAGATAACGAGCTTTGTCTGAGTTCAGTTAAAAAGGCACAAGCTTAAAAACGTCTAACTTTCCCTTTCTCTGAACAAATAATGGTTCAAATCGTCCCAGCATGGCTGAATTCCTCTGCTTGTTTTAACCTTTTGCATCAGAAATCTGGTCCTCTTGGAACTAAAAGCTAAATATTTCCCTTTCAGCACGAGTCTGAACTGCTGACATGTGGTCTGCTTCTGCAGGAAACGCCACAGATTGTGTTTGTCAGTAATTAAAAGGACTGAACGGTCCAGACTTGTTCCAAACAGAAACACTCACTCAGAACCGGGCCCACACATGCAAAGTGACATCTTTTCAGGCTTTTTACGGCCCCGGTTCATTCGGTGATGCGATGCTGTAATTAATGTAGCTCAAACGGTGTCAGTTTAACCACAAAATGGTGCAAAATGACCTCTGACCTTTGCTCAGTCATTATAACAGTATACAGATAGAATCTGAGTGCTGATATGAAGCCATTGGCTGCTTATTGGTGGATGTTTGGCTCTCGGATGACAAATGATGGTTCCAGTGGGCCCAACAGAACCTTCTGGCTTTGAATGTTTCTTCTATTTGTAGACCAACAACATCTCTCACTTGGGACCAGAGCCTGGCAGCCGTTAGCTGCACTAGCATCTCAGAACAACTCCTTCCTGTTGCAGTTTCCCACTCTTAGAGACACGTTAAACCTCTGAAATCCACGTCTAAACCTGCCTCTGGTGTATTCTGAGACAGTTTATCTCAACAGATCTCAGCGTTTGTCTGATTTTCCTGTTTTAATTTCACCAGCTTCCCTTTAAAATGTCGTTTTAAACCACTTGTGAGCACCTAATAAACGAGGATATGTTATTAATGAAGCCTAAAAGGCAAGCAAACAGTTCTAATGTTCCTGTTTTCCTTTATGATAAACGGCTATTATTCATCTGTAAGGGTTCATTTAATTGTAAAATTGTGAGTTGGATTTTTCTGGGATCAGACGGACGAGAAGCTTCAGTCAGTCCAGCTTTAGATTAAAGCTCATTGGTCGTTTAACTGGACCGCCGTCCTTATTATTAGATTAAGTTCTGCTGCCTGTAACCTCCTCTGTGGGAGGTTCTGGTCCATGTGAATCCAGCTGAATTCGCTGCTCAGACGCCGTCTTTAAGCTACTTTAACGGCGATTCTGTGGTTATAAAACCAGGATTTTATTAGAGCAGAGCGACAGGCTGGAAACGCTTTAACGTGTAGTCTTAATGTTCTGATTTCAGTCCCAGTGTCTGAGAAAATATGTGAATGAGAGCAGCTTTATTGGGAGTTAATGAACGCTTGCTGTGTTTTTACTGGAAGATGCAGAAAGATGGGAGTTTGGGGCTTGGACCGAGCAGCTGGGACCATCTGAGTCTAATGAAGCGTATAAATGCTGTTTTTCCTTGATGTGTTTGAAGAATCTCCTTTTTTGTACAGTTTTGCACGTGTTTACGTGCATTTTAACAGTCCGATTTTGCTCGGTAATTGGTTTTTTTGATGATCTGTGAACATGGCGGTCAAACAGGCTTCGTTGTTCTGGTTGGTCCTAATAGCTCCGCCTCCTGACCGGGGCTCACACCAAAAGCTATGTGAGCGACCACAGCCGCTCACGCCGCTCACAACCCGCCGCTTCTACTTCTTCTGCCGCCGGAAGCGGCCAAAGGGGCGGGGCTTATCTGTATAGCAACTAGCAGATATATATATATATATATATAATAATCCATCCATACATCGGTTCCCTCTTTCTCCATGGATCCTACTCTGGGCCTTCTTTGTGTTTCTTTGTGTTTTCCGCCTTTTTCCACCTTTTTTTCGCCTTTTTTCCGCCTTCGGAATCCAGATCGGCCCTAATTGGCTGTCGTCGCGTAGCGTCACTGCTCATTTGCATAAAGTTGAGCCTTTCTTAACTCTTTCTTAACGCCAGCTGACATTGAAAATGAACGGCAGCTGGCCGCTCACGACACTCACAACCCGCCGCTTCTACTTCTTCTGCCGCTGGAAGCGGCCAAAGGGGCGGGGCTTATCTGTATAGCAACTAGCAGATATATATAATAATCCATCCATACATCGGTTCCCTCTTTCACCATGGATCGTACTCTGGGCCTTCTTTGTGTTTCTTTGTGTTTGCGCCCTTTTTCTACCTTTTTCCACCTTTTCCCGCCTTTTTTCGCCTTTTTACTGCCTTTTTCCACCTTTTTCCACCTTTTTTTCGCCTTTTTACCGCCTTTTTCCACCTTTTTTTCGCCTTTTTTCCGCCTTCGGAATCCAGATCGGCCCTAATTGGCTGTCGTCGCGTAGCGTCACTGCTCATTTGCATAAAGTTGAGCCTTTCTCAACTCATGAAGCTCACAACGCCAGCTTACATTGAAAATGAACGGCAGCTGGCCGCTCACGACACTCACAACCCGCCGCTTCTACTTCTTCTGCCGCCGGAAGCGGCCAAAGGGGCGGGGCTTATATGTATAGCAACTAGCAGATATATATATATATAATAATCCATCCATACATCGGTTCCCTCTTTCACCATGGATCGTACTCTGGGCCTTCTTTGTGTTTCTTTGTGTTTGCGCTCTGCCATTTTCCGCCTTTTTCCACCTTTTTTTCGCCTTTTTTCCACCATTTGAATCCAGATCGGCCCTAATTGGCTGTCGTCGCGTAGCATCACTGCTCATTTGCATAAAGTTGAGCCTTTCTTAACTCTTTCTTAACGCCAGCTGACATTGAAAATGAACGGCAGCTGGCCGCTCACGACGCCTTTGGTGTGATCCCCCGGTGAGAGTGGATCCACAAAAGAGTGGTTCTGCTGTAGCACCAATTTCCTGACCCAGACTTCTCTGAACCTTAGCCGGAGTGCTATCTCCCTCGCTGTGAGTCACAGCCACAGAACCTGGCAGTTGTTAGCTCTCTGGCGCCCCCTACAGCAGCTCTGTGGGAACCCTGCACGTGCACAGCCGTACACGTGGGTTTTCTGTCGTGTTTCAGGCCCTAAAAGCGCGTCAGAAGCTCTTAGTTTGAACAGACTAAACCTTTATCTTTGCCTCGGCCTTTATTCTCAGCAGTGCTTTGTCACAGTAAGTCTTCTTGTTCTGGTTTCCTTCCTCTTTTACGGGATGATTTTTGTGATTCTTCGGTTCCAGTCGGCCCACAGTGGGTCCACCTGCCTCCTGCTTATGGTCGGGCGCTGGAAAGTGATGGAACCCCGTTGGAGGTCGGGTTTTGATCACCTGACGAGACTGAGACAGAGAGAAAATGTTTACTTGATATCTGCTTCATCTTTAACTCACTATCTTTCTCTTGTCCTATCTTCATCCTCCATTTTTTACCCTCGTTTCGTTGCCTCCCCTCCTTTCTCTTTCCTTTCCTCTTCCATCCTCTTTTCTAAGTCTTTATAATTTGCTCCTCCTTCCTCCCGTCACACCTCCCCTCCCTCCTTCTCTCTTCCTCTCTTTCGTCAGGCCTGACCAAAGATGGCGGCGCTAGTGCGAACGCAGAGTCGCTTGAGGAGGTTCTGAATATTTTAGCTGAGGAGGGTTCTGATTGGATCTATGGCTTCTTCACCTTCCTTTATGACGTAGTGTCCTCGCCCGTAGAGCGGCCTGAGGAGGATGAGGAGGTGGCTGAGATGCAGGAGGAGGGCGGGACGACCCCAGCGGATGACGGGGAGGTTAAAGGGGTCATACTGGACCTCCAGGACCAGTAGGAGGACAGGAAGCAGAGCCTGTAAAGAGGCTGCCTGGTCTGACCAATAAGGACCAGACTGGGCTGCAGTGTCCCGGTCCAACTGCAGGAGGTTGGCAGGGTGCGGTTCTGATCGCTGGCTTCCACTGTGGGCCCAGACTGAGAGGAAACATCACAGACAAGAAAAACTTACTGAAATTAATGATTTTTATTGGATTATTTATCTTATTTCTACTAGATATCAAGAGATAATGAAGGAAACTTCAATTTTCCTCATTATGAACAACCATCAAATAGTTTAATTCTGTAAAAATCATCTCGTAGAGACTTGAAACCTGTTTCTGATTTAATGTTATTTAATATATTATTTTATATGATTAAATAACTGCAGCAGGATATTTAGAAACTGTGGTTTAGGATGGTTAACATACATGAATAATATCTAAAGTATTTTAAATTTAAACTCCTGATCAGCCTCATTTCTGAAACCTTTAAAGTGTCCTGATCAACAGTTCTGCAGCTTTCTATAACCTTTAAAGTGTCCTGATCAACAGTTCTGCAGCTTTCTGAAACCTTTAAAGTGTCCTGATCAACAGTTCTGCAGCTTTCTGAAACCTTTAAAGTGTCCTGATCAATAGTTCTGCAGCTTTCTGTAACCTTTAAAGTGTCCTGATCAACAGTTCTGCAGCTTTCTGAAACCTTTAAAGTGTCCTGATCAACAGTTCTGCAGCTTTCTGTAACCTTTAAAGTGTCCTGATCAACAGTTCTGCAGCTTTCTGAAACCTTTAAAGTGTCCTGATCAACAGTTCTGCAGCTTTCTGTAACCTTTAAAGTGTCCTGATCAATAGTTCTGCAGCTTTCTGTAACCTTTAAAGTGTCCTGATCAACAGTTCTGCAGCTTTCTGAAACCTTTAAAGTGTCCTGATCAACAGTTCTGCAGCTTTCTGAAACCTTTAAAGTGTCCTGATCAATAGTTCTGCAGCTTTCTGAAACCTTTAAAGTGTCCTGATCAACAGTTCTGCAGCTTTCTGAAACCTTTAAAGTGTCCTGATCAACAGTTCTGCAGCTTTCTGAAACCTTTAAAGTGTCCTGATCAATAGTTCTGCAGCTTTCTGAAGCTCTTTCACAGTTTTTCTTTGGACATTTTCTGCTTTTTCCCTCATCTTCAGTCCTTGTTCCTGAGCATTTTCAGTGTTTTTTCTTTGTTCAGCCACTTAACTCTGAGCTATGAAGCATTCAGGCAGAAAAAAGGCTCCTAACTCAAGGGATGAACCAGTGTTGTGTCGACACAGAACAGACAACTTAGCAAAGAAGCCATTTTAAACTGGATCTTTAGGCACTTTGTCACAAAGACACATCATTTGTTCCCATTTCTTTAGCTGCATCTATGAAAAACAGCAAAGAAAACACAGTTTGACAGACAGAAAATAGGATTTCTGCAGCAACAAGGTGATTCCCAAAGAGCTATTAGCTGAAAACTTGGCATATCTCAGCATGGTGTGCAGTGTGTCCTTAAAACATTTGAGGAAACTGGACAAGTGGAGGACAAAAGAAGAAGTGTCAGGCCTAAAAAACTATCTCCAGCAGATGAACAGGATCTGAAAGTGATGTCCTTAAGAAAGAGGAAAAAATCCAGCTGTGACCTGACAGGACCTGAGAGATGCATCTGGACCTTCAGCTGATCCATCTACTGTTGGCCCAAGCCTCATCAGAAATGGGCTCCATGGAAGGGTGGCTGTCAAGAAGCCGTTCTTAAGGAAGGGAAACAGGGAGAAAAGGCTGAGCTGTGCCAAATGACACAAGAAGTGGACTGAAAATCAGTGGCAACAGGTCTTATGGAGGGATGAATCCTCCCCAGAGCCCGGACCTCAACATTATTGAAGCAGTGTGGGATCATCTGACAGAGAACGGAACAAAAGGCAGCCCACATCCAAAGAAGAGCTTTGGGATGTCCTTCAAGAAGCCTGGAGAACTATTCCTGAAGACTCCTTAAAGAAATGACAGAAAGCTGGTCTCAGAGGGTTCAGGCTGTGTTGGAGAATAAAGGAGCTCAGACCAGAGATTCACTTTAAAGCTGCTGAGAACTGATTTTAACTCACTATAAAGAAATGAGGTCTGGATCAGAACTTTTGTGCTGTTCTGCAGTTTGAACATTTTATTTACCACAAAACATTTGATTTGTTCCGTAAGAACAAATGTAAAAGTTGAAGAAAAATGTTTTTATAAGAATCTAATCTGCAGCTTCACTAAATGATCTCAACATATTCAGCATTTGTTTGGTTTTTACTCACAGGTTGAAGGTATTTCACTGCGAAGCAGATGTTTTCCAGATGTTTTCTTCTTTTAATAAAAAGAATAATGACTTAGTTTTGATCTGTTGAGGTAAAAAAGAACCAATCTTTACTTTTCTTTTTCCTTTTATCAGTTTACTTAAAGATGTTTTATAATCTGTTAGATTTAACCCTGACATGAGCTCAGAGATGCAGCTTTATCTGATTTAAACTCTATTTATCAGCTAAATGACGTTCATGTGACTCAGAGATTAGAGTTTTCTCAAAAGCTGTTTAAATAATTCATTTTGTTATCGATGTTATAACTAATTAATAATCGTCTGCTTTGATATTTCAATTAAAAGGATCCATCAGGTGTCTTTTCTGCATTATTATTCTGCATAGAATTTGTTCTCTTAGTTGTTTTATTTCGTGCTGTCGTACATCTGGACACAAACAGCTTCAGTTGCATTAATTATATCTTTGATTAGCTTAAGTTTCCCCAATCATGAGCAAAAAAATACGCTTTTTAAAGCCTTTTATCGGAGGTTTTACATTTATTTTCTCAGGAAGAGGCAGCTGATTAACCGGCGTTGGTGGGAAAATGTCCGATAGTTTTCATTAACTCTCTTTTCTGTGTGCTGGCTCAGATGAGAAGAAGTTAAAGGGCCTCCGGCGAGGCGGGCCGAGCAAAGGTACCGTACACCTGTGCACCTCAAAATCCTGTTTGCACTGAGCCGAGGGCTCACCTGGCAGGTGTGTGTGCTTCTTAACTTTGTAGAGGAGAAGAAGGAGGTGAAGAAGAGGGGTAGAAGTAAAGGTACAGTGCGTGTGTTTGTGTTCCTGCACGACTGTGTTTGATGGCGGGCTGAATGAGGCGTTAACACGGCTTTAAACCGCCCGTTTAAACCTGGAAGCGTGTGTTTTTCCTTCCTCTGCACCTTTACTGGATGTTTAGCTTTGAAAACCGTGTAATAAATGTGTTAATAGAGCTGAACCGTGTGCATCTGAGCAGTTTGAATGAGCTCAGAACTGCAGTAAAAGCTTCACAGAGAAAACCCGAACGGACTCTTCTTTGCTTTGAAATATTTGGGAGCTGATCGAAGTAATACTCTGGATGCTGATCCTCCGTTTTAAGCTTGAGGACCTTTTGCTTGGGTGTGCTCTGCCTGGTGTGACTTCTGTTATCTTGGTGTCAAACACTTTCATGCGTCTCATCCTAGAGGACGGGAAACTCGAGGCTCCTGATCACGACTTTAAACTCCCAGCAGGTAGCGTCTTCCTGTCCGTCTGTGTGGGTTTTGTGATGGTGACGGATCCATTAGCTTCCTAACTTAATGTTGTTTCTGCTCTCTGTATCAGGACAAGCTGCAGAAAGAACAAACACCTCCAGAGGTACTAAACCCTGCATGTCTGGGTCTGAACTAACTGGTCTGAAGTGCTTTAAGAGAAAGAAATTAACTAATTTGATATGTTTCCAATAATTGGGACGGTATAAAATCTGCAAAGACTTGGTGTCATGAAAAAGAAACCACATCTTTTATCAGTTCTTAGGTTTTATGCATCATAATAAAACAATCATCTGGTCCTCACAAGGTCTTAAAACGAGGTCAAATCTTCCCAAGTTCACCCCAAGGTCAAAGCTCTCAGCATTTTCAGACCTGGTTTGGACCAGAGGATTTTTCCTAAAACATAAGAACTATGAGAGGGTGGACTTCAGGCCTAAAAGCAGATTATATCCTCCGATGTCCTGCAACTCTAACAGTTCCTCGGTTGCTGTGTGTTGGTGGAAGAAAATCCTTTAATCATCTAAAAACATTTCACCTCAAACATCAGACCGTCCCAGTCGAGGTGCCAAGCTGCGCTCGATTCTGAGAGACGAATTGAGGCTGATCCACGAGAAGATGGAGGCCAAGAGGATCGCTCGCATCGCTCTGGCGGAGATCCGGGCCCTCGTGGCTGAGGAAGAGGAGGAAAGGGAGGCAGCCTGGGCTTTAAAGATGAAGGCGCTGGAGCTGGCCCAAGAGCAGCTGAGAGAAGAAAAGAGGGTGGAGAGGGAGAAGGTGGCTCAAGAAAAAGCAGAAAAAGAAAGGCAAGAAAGGGAGAGACTAGCTAAAGAAGAAGCTGCCAGAGAAGAGAGAGAAAGATTGGAGAAAGAGAGGGAAAGAATCGAGCAAGAGCGCCTTGCAAAAGAACGACAGAGAGCAGAAAAGGAAAAGGCAGAGAAGGAGCAACAGGAGAAGGAAAGGATGGAAAGGGAGCAGGCTGAAAAGGAAAGGTTAGAGAGGGAACGCATTGCAAAAGAAAGACAACGACTAGAGCAAGAGAGAGCGGAGAGGGAAAGATTAGAGAAGGAGAGACTTGAGAAAGAAAGGATTGCCAAAGAGAAAGCTGAAAAAGAGAAGCTAGAAAGGGAGCGTATTGCCAAGGAGAAGGAACGACAAGAAAAAGAAAGGATTGCTAAAGAGAAAGCAGAAAAAGAGAAGCTAGAAAGGGAGCGTATCGCCAAGGAGAAAGAACAACAAGAAAAAGAAAGGATTGCCAAAGAGAAAGAGAGGCTAGAACGGGAGCGTATCGCCAAGGAGAAAGAACGACAAGAAAAAGAAAGGATTGCCAAAGAGAAAGAGAGGCTAGAAAGGGAGCGTATCGCCAAGGAGAAAGAACAACAAGAAAAAGAAAGGATTGCCAAAGAGAAAGAGAGGCTAGAAAGGGAGCGTATCGCTAAAGAGAAGGAACGACAAGAAAAAGAAAGGATTGCCAAAGAGAAAGAGAGGCTAGAAAGGGAGCGTATCGCCAAGGAGAAAGAACAACAAGAAAAAGAAAGGATTGCCAAAGAGAAAGAGAGGCTAGAAAGGGAGCGTATCGCTAAAGAGAAGGAACGACAAGAAAAAGAAAGGATTGCCAAAGAGAAAGAGAGGCTAGAAAGGGAGCGTATCGCAAGAGAAAAAGAAAGACTTGAGAAAGAAAGAATCGCCAAAGAGAAAGCTGAAAATGAAAGACTGGAAAAGGAGCGTGTCGCTAAAGAAAGGGAGAGAATTGCTAGGGTAAAGGCAGAAAAGGAGAGGCAAGAAAAAGAACGACTTGCCAAAGAAAGAGCAGAAAGGGAAAGACTGGAGAGGGAGCGTCTCGCTAAGGAAAGAGAAAGAATTGCTAAAGAAAAGGCAGAAAAGGAGAAAGCTAGAATCCTGCAGGAGAAGGAGAGGCTCGAGAGAGAGAAAGCAGAAAAAGAACGTGTTGAGAGGGAAAGAGCAGAGAAAGAAATGGCTGCGAGAAAAGAGAGAGCAGCGAAGGAGAAGCTGGAGCGAGAGAAGCTAATGGAGAGGCAGCGGCTGGCTCTGCGGGAGAAGATGGAGGCGGAGAGAGATGGAAACGCCACCAAGAGGCGAGCGCTTCCAGAGAGGAAGCAGAACGCCTCCCAGCTGAAGCCTCCAGGGGGCGCTGGAGCGGTCAGGAGAGAAAAGAGCGTCGAAGATGACCCCAAAAAATGACATCATGGTGCAAAGGGATGACCTCACATTCACGGCGCTGTGACCCGTGAAACCATGACCTCACGGGCGAGCTTCAATAGTCATCTCACAGCAGGCTGGACTCTGGTTTAAAAGCTTGTTTTTCAAGAATTTGTTTGGTCAGAACCACCAACGACTCGCCTCAACATCCCAGGAGGAAGTTACGCTGCAGCTGCTGTTAATTTGCACAAAACCCAGTGAAGAGCAGCAGGTTCTGCAGCTCCAGGCTCGTAAAAAACCTGAAGCTATTGCAAAATATGCTTTTTTTAGGCTCTTAAAGTTGATGGTTTACAGAAACTAAGAGCGACGGAATCAGGAAATCTCCTTTTCTCTCTGTACAAGACAAATAATTAGCTGGAAATGAATATAAAGACGTGCATTTTCAGCTTTTTATGTAAGAAACGGCCCGTGATGGACATACAAGTCCATAACGGAGACAACGGTGCAGCAAGATGATGCTATTTACTTATTTATTAAGTATTACAGGTTGGAAAATGTGACGTTTTATTGGTTTCATCCAAGAATTATAAAGAAATGGTTAGAAATCTCTTAGATAATTTAGATTTTATGATTGTTTGTTAGTTTTAACAGTTTTTACATTGTAAAAAAGGTAAAAATATAAGGTGTGATAGGTTTTAAAAGTTAAATTCTGATGAAGAAATCCAGTAAAAACGAAGTAAAACAACGTTTAATCTCATGGTTTGACTCTCTCTGGGGTTTTCGTATAGATTTGAGCTTTTAAGGGGTTAAAAGGTGATTTTTAATCGATCATCGTGATTGATTTGTTTCTCTTTGCTGGAGCAGAGCCGGTCGGTCGGGGTTAAATCTGATGAAAAGTTGTGAGCTTCGGTGAATCGTAGTTTATGTAGTGAACCTTGTAACGGGCCCACCAGGACCTGCATGAAGCCTTTACGGCGTTCAGATTTAAATCTTCTTTTAAATAAATGCTTCCTACTTTTCTCTTATCGGTTTGACTTCTTCCCACATTATCCTGAGCTTCGGTTCGTTTAACTCTGGGACCTGATCAGGTTTCTTCTTCTGTTGTTTTTATGTATTTCATGTCAGAGTGACCTCTGTATGACCTCTGTTTGACCTCTGAATGACCTCTGTTTGACCTCTGTTTGACCTCTTTAGTAAAAGATATTCTATCATCATTTTGCTGTGTTTTTTAAAGAGGAACTACATGAGATTCTGAATTTTTCTGATTTATTCTTACTTATTTCTGCATGTTTGTGTGAATAAACTTTAGTTTAGAGGTTTTATTTAACAGAACACGTGTCAGCTGGGTTTTTTCTGTAGTTTTCCTTCCATCTCTTGTGATGCAGAGTTTTATCAGGAAGACTTTCTGCTCATAATGTTTACTCCTCCAACACAGCCTGAACCCTCTGAGACAAGCTTTCTGTCATTTCTTTAAGGAGTCTTCAGGAATAGTTCTCCAGGCTTCTTGAAGGACATCCCAAAGCTCTTCTTTGGATGTGGGCTGCCTTTTGTTCCGTTCTCTGTCAGATGATCCCACACTGCTTCAATAATGTTGAGGTCCGGGCTCTGGGGAGGATTCATCCCTCCATAAGACCTGTTGCCACTGATTTTCAGTCCACTTCTTGTGTCATTTGGCACAGCTCAGCCTTTTCTCCCTGTTTCCCTTCCTTAAGAACGGCTTCTTGACAGCCACCCTTCCATGGAGCCCATTTCTGATGAGGCTTGGGCCAACAGTAGATGGATCAGCTGAAGGTCCAGATGCATCTCTCAGGTCCTGTCAGGTCACAGCTGGATTTTTTCCTCTTTCTTAAGGACATCACTTTCAGATCCTGTTCATCTGCTGGAGATAGTTTTTTAGGCCTGACACTTCTTCTTTTGTCCTCCACTTGTCCAGTTTCCTCAAATGTTTTAAGGACACACTGCACACCATGCTGAGATATGCCAAGTTTTCAGAAAAACTGGCGTCTCCATCCGTTACATCAACATCTACTCCATCAATAACCATTTTTATGGATGATAAATGTGTTTATTTAACCCACGAACCAGCAGTATTTACTTGTTTTTGGCTCATTTTGTTTGTATTTTACTTTTTCTTTCTGTTTTCCAGCATCTGTCGTGAATAAAAAATTGTTGATGGAAGAAGAAACCTCTTGTTGTTAATCTTAAACATATTAATAGAATAGTTGTGCAATTGATTTACAGAATTTACTCTTATTTTGGATTCACAGCAGCTCTGGGGATGAAAACAACTTGGCTGATATATATTTCCCACCTTTAAAGTCAGTGATACACTTAGAGAATTAATTGTGACCTTGTTTATTTTGAAGTATTATCACATTTAGGACTTTTAGATTGCTTAGAATTAGGATAAATCTATCTGTAATCAAAATAAATTACTTTTAATGAGTTAAAATGTATAAAATAAACTTAAATATCTACGTTTGGGATGAAACGGACCAGATTGAAATACTTTATATTAATTTGAATTGGTCATTTTGCAACTTTATTGCAATTTAAAAAGTGTAAAACCTTCCTAATGGGCCCAAAAACCCTGTTTTTTTTAGCGTAGCCGTTCAGTTGTGATGGTTCTGGTAAGAGGAAAGCATCAGTTCACAGCTCAAACTGATGTTTGTGTTAGATTTACAGTGATTTTAAAACCTGACCTTTTTGGACTCTGAACAGGTGTGAAAGAAGCAAAGAGGCCGACGGAGGGAGGTTCACCTGAGGAGAGAACAGGTGAGGACACACTGGCTCACACTGACCTGAAACCTGAGAAAACGTGACGTCAGAGCCGTCCAGGGTCTCTGATCCCAGCTCAGATCGGTGTCACACCAACAAAGCCTCAACTCGGCTCCACCCTGCTCCACTTTGACTCCCGGTTCAACCAGTCCGATGGGCTCTGACGCACAGCTGCTCACTTTCCCAGCTTCTGCAGCACAGCATTATCCAGTCTTTGTTAGCTTCTGCAGCACAGCATTATCCAGTCTTTGTTAGCTTCTGCAGCACAGCATTATCCAGTCTTTGTTAGCTTCTGCAGCACAGTATTATCCAGTCTTTGTTAGCTTCTGCAGCACAGCATTATCCAGTCTTTGTTAGCTTCCGCAGCACAGCATTATCCAGTCTTTGTTAGCTTCCGCAGCACAGCATTATCCAGTCTTTGTTAGCTTCCGCAGCACAGCATTATCCAGTCTTTGTTAGCTTCTGCAGCACAGCATTATCCAGTCTTTGTTAGCTTCTGCAGCACAGCATTATCCAGTCTTTGTTAGCTTCTGCAGCACAGCATTATCCAGTCTTTGTTAGCTTCCGCAGCACAGCATTATCCAGTCTTTGTTAGCTTCCGCAGCACAGCATTATCCAGTCTTTGTTAGCTTCCGCAGCACAGCATTATCCAGTCTTTGTTAGCTTCCGCAGCACAGCATTATCCAGTCTTTGTTAGCTTCTGCAACACAGCATTATCCAGTCTTTCCCAGCTTCTGCAGCACAGCATTATCCGGTCTTTGTTAGCTTCTGCAGCACAGCATTATCCAGTCTTTGTTAGCTTCTGCAGCACAGCATTATCCAGTCTTTGTTAGCTTCTGCAGCGCAGCATTATCCAGTCTTTGTTAGCATGTGATTCTCCCACAGCAACACGACTCTAATCTGGTCCTCATCAGGTCTTAAAATGAGTCCAACAAACAACACACGACATGTTACACTGAGTCAGTATTTACTGATCAAAAACTGAGACAGAACACAGGAGCAGGGTGGAAAACTAAGTGAACCCTCACTGAACTAAGAGGGTGAGAAGCAGCCAGGAGCTGCTGATCAATGCTCTGATTAATTGATCATCAGTCAGTGTGAGCAGCTCTATAAAAGCAGAAGTTCTGTCAGTTTTCAGGTGTGTGTTAACATGATGCCAAGGAGGAAAGACATCAGCAATGATCTCAGAGAAGCAGCTGTTGCTGCCCATCAGTCTGGGAAGGGTTAGCTAGGGTTAGCATTTTGTGGTTTAACGATGCGTTCAAGAGCTCAAATACAGCGCAGGAACAAACAGTGGTGTAATAAACACTTATTCTGAGCTGCAGTCATGTTTGATTTAGTAAAACTCTTTTAAAAAAACTGCTTTTTGGTGGTTTTTTCTCCTTTTTGTCCTTTGCAGTCCAAGAAAATAAAGAACCAGTGGCTGAAACAGCCAATCAGAGAGCTGCAGAGCAACAGGACAGCGAGGCCACGCCCACTGAAGCCCCGGCCGAGGAGGCGCCGTCAGGTGTGTGTGCTGGAAACATCTGCATGTGTTTAAAGAGGAACCGATTAAATGGTTCCTGTTGCAGCAGGAAACATTGACAGCAGCTCAGTTTGGTGGTTTCAGCTCCTCTTTGTGACGCTTTGAAGATTTTCGCTGAATAAAAGTCGTTTTTAGCTGCGCTCGAGAGTGTTTTCTGACACTTTTTAAGAGAAGAAACTCATTTTGATTGGTCTGAAAAGTGAGTTTATGTTGATTTGTCGAATTAAAACTGTCGTTGTTGCTTTTAGAGAGCGTCACTGCGGCCGCCCTCGATGACCAAGGTACGTCACATGATCACGAACACAGGAAATGAAATGTGGAATTCCTCCTTTCTCTGTTTTAATGGCTTCTGGAGCTTCAGACAAACATCAAAACTTTCTTTGATGGAAAAGAATCTAAAAAGCTTTTTTCGTCCTTTGATGCGAAACCTGAATTTCGAAAAAGGATGGGACGCCGTTTAAGATGTAAATTATCTCCAAATGTCAGAAGTCAAAGTTTTATTCACAGCAGGAAACTTATTAATGTTGAAAGTGAGACTTTTTATTATTAAAGAGCACCTCAGAGAGGCAGAGTCTCTCAGGGAAAAACCTGAGGAGCAGTCAGACGCAGGTTAAAGCTCCATCAGATGCAGGTTAAAGCTCCATCAGATGCAGGTTAAAGCTCCATCAGACGCAGGTTAAAGCTCCATCAGATGCAGGTTAAAGCTCCATCAGACGCAGGTTAAAGCTCCATCAGATGCAGGTTAAAGCTCCATCAGACGCAGGTTAAAGCTCCATCAGATGCAGGTTAAAGCTCCATCAGATGCAGGTTAAAGCTCCATCAGATGCAGGTTAAAGCTCCATCAGATGCAGCTTAAAGCTCCATCAGATGCAGGTTAAAGCTCCATCAGATGCAGGTTACAGCTCCATCAGATGCAGCTTAAAGCTCCATCAGATGCAGGTTACAGCTCCGTCAGATGCAGCTTAAAGCTCCATCAGATGCAGGTTAAAGCTCCATCAGATGCAGGTTAAAGCTCCGTCAGATGCAGCTTAAAGCTCCATCAGATGCAGGTTAAAGTTCCATCAGATGCAGGTTAAAGCTCCATCAGATGCAGGTTAAAGCTCCATCAGATGCAGCTTAAAGCTCCATCAGATGCAGGTTAAAGCTCCATCAGATGCAGGTTAAAGCTCCATCAGATGCAGGTTAAAGCTCCATCAGATGCAGGTTAAAGCTCCATCAGATGCAGGTTAAAGCTCCTTCAGATGCAGGTTAAAGTTCCATCAGATGCAGGTTAAAGCTCCATCAGATGCAGGTTAAAGCTCCATCAGATGCAGGTTAAAGCTCCATCAGATGCAGGTTAAAGCTCCATCAGATGCAGGTTAAAGCTCCATAGAATGATAGAATGTTTTCTATCTTCTGAGAATGAAATCTTGGCTTCTGAATCCTTTCTACGCGGCGTCCCAACTCTTTTGGAACATTTGGCTGACGATTAACACAGTTTGACTTGAAGTATCTGCCACACGGCGTACGAATCAGCTGCTTTCTGAATGCACACTTCACCCGCTGTGCCTGACGTGTTGCCATGACGACTGTAACGTTGTGGCTTCTGTGTGTGTCTGATTCAGCGGCTGGATCTCAGGACGTGGAGTCTGAAATCCAAGGTTGGTTTCTCTGCGGCTGCTGCATGCGCTCACGTCCGTCTCTAACCGTTTACGGCTCTGAGGAACTTTACTCGATCTTTACTCGACTTTACTTTAGATTAAACGGAAAAACAGCCCAAGAATAGTTTCTCTAACCTGCAGCGAGCCCTCCATGATGCTCTTTATCCACAGCTTAGAGTAACCTTTGGGACGGGTGGCTTCCAGGTGTGGCCAGAGGCGGCCACCCGAGTGCATGTGTGTGTGCATGTGCCTGTGCACGTGTGTCAGCTGCTAACATGCACTGTCTTCACCTCCAGCTGCTGTTCCTCTTCCCCCGTTTGTAGAAGACGACTTTGTTCCAGGTCAGTTCAACACAAACATGCTTTTATTTATTTTCTTCTTCAGTTTTCTGTTGTTTTTTGATGATGATGATTTGTTTTTGGCCCTAAAACCTTCATATCCTGGAGTTACATGCTTGTGTTTAACATATTAAAGCCTGTAATCTTCTTGTTTTTGGCCCTAAAACCTTCATATCCTGGAGTTACATGCTTGGGTTTAACATATTAAAGCCTGTAATCTTCTTGTTTTTGGCCCTAAAACCTTCATATCCTGGAGTTACATGCTTGTGTTTAACATATTAAAGCCTGTAATCTTCTTGTTTTTGGCCCTAAAACCTTCATATCCAACCCACGGTTACTCTGGATGGCGCCATGTGTGACATCACAACTTAAAACTGTGTGAAACACCAGATCCAGACTGACTTTTTTTCTCATTAGAGTCAGAAACAATAACCCAACATGTCTCCTTCTTTGCCGTAGATGATCCTCGAGACATCGCACATCCTTATGGTCAGTAAAACCGATCCTCTGCTGTTCTCTCGCCATCACCGAGCGTTTATAATAATCTGCTTCCTTATCTTTCGTTTCCTCCAGAGGAAGAAACCGACACGATCGACACCACTGGAGGTGAGAGCAAAGATAGCGTTAATAAAGCGGGTTTTTGCTCTTCGGCTCCCCCTACAGTTAACTCCAGGTCATTAAAACTAATCTGAGACTGAACCCTGCACATGCACAGCCGTAAACACAGCCGTGCACAGCCAGAAACACAGAGAAAGTCATGGTGGGAAGCGGAGATGCTAACATTTAGAGCTGAGTTTGGTTGTAACGTCCATAATAAACTAAAGTAAAATGTCTGTTGGTGCAGTTCTGGTGGAGGAGCCGCGGTCCGAGGAGAGTTCAGGTGAGTCGAACAGCTCTTAATGATTATTTAACTTTAACTTGGAGTTTAATTCCTTTTACTTCTGTTTGTCTCAGTGGATTAATTTAGTTTGGTTTTATTCTGAAGCTGTTGGAGGTCTGAACTGATCCGACGTGACGTTATAATAATGTAATAAAGCATTATTCTTAACATATTACAGAGTTCTTCATGTCGCTACAGATGGAAATTAAACCAGTTAGAACAACAGTGTAGAATGTAATAAACTTTCCCAACACAAAAACCTTTAATAAAAGTGAGTTTTTAGAAGAGATTCAAAAGAAGAGATTAATTCTGCTGATTTCCAGCTTCGAGCTAAACTATCAGAGAGCCCAAAAACCAGGTTTCAGTGTCGAGTTCTCTGTAAAAAAAGGATTTATTTGCAGTCTGAGCGTCGATGAGAAACTTTTCAGTGGCACGCCGTCACTTTGTTCAGTTTAAAGTGGGTTTAAAGACAGAATATATCGGTTCAAACGGAGGTTTTTCTCATTTCAGCTGTTTCAGATGAAATACTTTGTGCTTCCAGGACCTCAGAAATCAGACAGTCGATCACATTAAAAGTTCTTACCCCCATAATCAGGATTATAATGGTGTTTCTGTCTATGTTTCCAACGACTTCACTTTGTCTGACTTTAGAAGCAGAAAGTTCTTCCAGGTCTTCATGTCTTTTAGTCTAAGACGTTCTTTAACTCCATATTTATTGTCCATGTGGCAGATTTAATGAGTTGAAACCTTTCTGCTGGGGAAACATGAGTTTGGAAACCTGTTTTCATACTGAGCAGCGTTGTCCCTTTCAGCTCAGAACAAATAGAAAGAGTCTTCAGAGACTTAAAGTGGCTCATTAGTGATACTGTTGGAGCTGTGATTCTCTGCAGCCTTATATTTCACCAGAGATCAGTGTTGCAGGAGCAGCTTGTTGCATGTTTCACCTGGAATCACTCAGCCTGACGCGTGTTTCTCTGCAGCGGCGTCTGGACAATACCTGACGAGCTCCAAAGTGACGCAGGAAGCAGGTCTGTTGGTCTAAAAAAGTGTTTCTGTGGCCCAACTCACCTCTAATATTCAGTTCCTGAACATTTTGGAATGTTTTTAGGAGTTTTTTACAGGGAAAGAAAGCAGAAAACTGTCTATAAGAGTCAATAATCCACACTTTTATTCCCAGAAACGGTTGTGACATATTGTTTAATTCACAGAAGCAGAAGACCGTCCTGAACCAGAACCGCAGGGTGAGATCGGCCCTGATGGCGGCTCTGATGGCGGCCCTGATGGCGGCCCTGATGGCGGCCCTGATGGCGGCCCTGATGGCGGCCCTGATGGCGTTCAGGAGGCTGGCGGTGAGCACCCGTTCATGATAAGCAGATGTTCTCACAGCTGCTCTGATGGAGGATGAAGCCTCATATTTTAATTCATTATGTTGTTTGTTTCTATATTTACTTTATTTGTTTTTATTGATCCAAGTTTACATTTTACAGAAATTTAGAAATGAAATCGATTCAGTTGATTTAATTTGCTTATATTATAATATTTATTCTTTCTTCACACCGAATCCTATAAACTGCATTGAACAGTGTTTCAGGTCTGGTTTCCTCTCAGAAACTGAACTTTCTGATGATAAACTCTGTCACAGGAACATCTGAGCAGCAGCTGGAGGAGAAGCTCAGAGAAAAAGGTAAAAACTCAGAAAAGGATTCAAGCAGAAGGCGACTCTGAGCTTCGTGTCTCTGATCGTTCCTCCTCCTGCTTTCTTTCCTTCAGCGAAGAAGAAGAAGCCAAAACTATTCAACAAGTTCGATAAAACCATCAAAGCAGAAATTGACGCAGCAGAGAAGCTTCGTAAAAAGGTGCGTTTTATTTTGAAAAGCAGTTCGGACGCCGCCGGTCCTCCTCCTCCTCAGACGTTCAGCTCTTCGTGAACTTCTTTATTCGCCTGTTTTCAGGGGAAGGTGGAGGAGGCTCTGAAAGCGTTTGAGGCGCTGGTGCAGCGGTATCCACAGAGCCCCCGCGCTCTTTACGGCAAAGCCCAGGTACGGCAAAGCCCAGGTCCAGCACGGGACGACCACGCGGCGAGCCGGTTCGGCGTGATGATGAGGTAACGGTAATGTGTGTGCGTGCAGGCGGAGGACGACGTGGCTGAGAAGCAGCGCAGTAACGACATGCTGCAGAGAGCCATCAACACCTACAGAGAGGCGGCCGAGCTTCCCGACGTGACCTCTGACCTCCTGAGAGCTGCGCTGAAGAGACGGTCCGAGAGGCAGCAGTTCCTGGGTAACGCATCACTGACGCCACGCCGCCATAAATACACAAAACCAGACCAGAGAGACAGAAGAAGGCGCTCAGAGCGTTGATGTGCACAAGCTTTGAGCCCTAAAACTGTCTCATTCTGCACAGTCCTGGGCTGAGACTGTCCTGCAGGACCCAGTCCACACAAGTCTACTGAAACGTT
Source organism: Leuresthes tenuis (assembly GCF_036924035.1). Taxonomy (NCBI): domain Eukaryota; kingdom Metazoa; phylum Chordata; class Actinopteri; order Atheriniformes; family Atherinopsidae; genus Leuresthes; species Leuresthes tenuis. The sequence continues at coordinate 2,306,100 of NW_027325378.1, read as the reverse complement.
GTTGTTTACCAGCCTGAAACGTTGTTGTTTATCAGCCTGAAACGTTGTTGTTTGTTGTTGTTTATCAGCCTGAAACGTTGTTGTTTATCAGCCTGAAACGTTGTTGTTTGTTGTTGTTTATCAGCCTGAAACGTTGTTGTTTACCAGCCTGAAACGTTGTTGTTTATGAAACTGAAACGTTGTTGTTTATCAGACTGAAACGTTGTTGTTTATCAGACTGAAACGTTGTTGTTTATGAAACTGAAACGTTGTTGTTTATCAGACTGAAACGTTGTTGTTTATCAGACTGAAACGTTGTTGTTTATGAAACTGAAACGTTGTTTATCAGCCTGAAACATTGTTGTTTATCAGCCTGAAACGTTGTTGTTTACCAGACTGAAACGTTGTTGTTTATTAGACTGAAACGTTGTTGTTTATTAGACTGAAACATTGTTGTTTATCAGCCTGAAACGTTGTTGTTTACCAGCCTGAAACGTTGTTGTTTATGAAACTGAAACGTTGTTTATCAGCCTGAAACATTGTTGTTTATCAGCCTGAAACGTTGTTGTTTATTAGACTGAAACGTTGTTGTTTATCAGCCTGAAACGTTGTTGTTTGTTGTTGTTTATCAGCCTGAAACGTTGTTGTTTATCAGCCTGAAACGTTGTTGTTTGTTGTTGTTTATCAGCCTGAAACGTTGTTGTTTACCAGCCTGAAACGTTGTTGTTTATGAAACTGAAACGTTGTTGTTTATCAGACTGAAACGTTGTTGTTTATCAGACTGAAACGTTGTTGTTTATGAAACTGAAACGTTGTTGTTTATCAGACTGAAACGTTGTTGTTTATCAGACTGAAACGTTGTTGTTTATGAAACTGAAACGTTGTTTATCAGCCTGAAACATTGTTGTTTATCAGCCTGAAACGTTGTTGTTTACCAGACTGAAACGTTGTTGTTTATTAGACTGAAACGTTGTTGTTTATTAGACTGAAACATTGTTGTTTATCAGCCTGAAACGTTGTTGTTTACCAGCCTGAAACGTTGTTGTTTATGAAACTGAAACGTTGTTTATCAGCCTGAAACATTGTTGTTTATCAGCCTGAAACGTTGTTGTTTATTAGACTGAAACGTTGTTGTTTCTCAGACTGAAACGTTGTTGTTTACCAGACTGAAACGTTGTTGTTTATGAAACTGAAACGTTGTTTATCAGCCTGAAACATTGTTGTTTATTAGACTGAAACGTTGTTGTTTATTAGACTGAAACGTTGTTGTTTCTCAGACTGCAACGTTGTTGTTTACCAGACTGAAACGTTGTTGTTTCTCAGACTGAAACGTTGTTGTTTATCAGACTGAAACGTTGTTGTTTATCAGACTGAAACGTTGTTGTTTATCAGCCTGAAACGTTGTTGTTTATCAGCCTGAAACGTTGTTGTTTATCAGACTGAAACGTTGTTGTTTATCAGCCTGAAACGTTGTTGTTTATCAGACTGAAACGTTGTTGTTTATCAGCCTGAAACGTTGTTGTTTATCAGCCTGAAACCTTGTTGTTTATCAGACTGAAACGTTGTTGTTTATCAGACTGAAACGTTGTTGTTTATCAGACTGAAACGTTGTTGGAACCCGATCTGAAGCCTCAGACTAACATGAAAATCTTTGTTTTGTTTTCCGTTTTTTCTCAGGTCGGATGCGAGGATCTCTGGCGACGCTGGAGAAGCTGGTTCAGAGCTTTCCAGAAGACATCAGTCTGAAGAACGACCTGGGCGTCGCCCACCTGTTGCTAGGCGACAACAAGGGCGCCAAGAAGGTCTACGAAGAGGTGTGTGTGCTGGTGGCTTTAATGAGCAGAAACATCCTGTCTTGTGTGAGCGGTGACAGCAGTTTGCGGCTCCTCTGATTGGCTCTCTGTCCTCTATGCCCCGCCCCCCCCCAGGTTCTGGCAGTTGCCCCGAGCAGCGGCTTCGCTAAAGTTCACTACGGCTTCATCCTGAAGTCCGAAAACAAGATCGCAGAGAGTATACCGTACCTGAGGGTAAGTAAGGTGGTGCTGATCTCAGTCTTTGTGTTTGGAAAACCTCAGGACTGCGTTACGCTCAGGTTTAAAGCTGAGAAAATACCTGTTTTTCACCTTTATATGAGGAGCATTGGCACAATAAAGCAGGTTAGTGTTCGGTTTCTGTATGATGGACATTGTAGACGTTGGACACATTATCAGGTTTGCTGTCGCCTTCGTACAGCATCATGTGTAAGTTTGGTGTTCATCTCTGAGGATGTTCACAGCAGACGCTCCAAACAACAACTTCTCTGACACGGTTCCATGAAATCAGCTCGATTTCAGAGCAAATCGGAGACAAACTTGTTTATTATTATTTATTTATTATTTAATACATTATTATTATTTATTATTATTGATTCGATATTCTCTGACTGTCTGTCTGTCGAAGCCACTTTCAGACAAAGCAGGATAAAATATGAAGACGTTAGTTTTTTGCTCGCATATTTTCATCTCAACCTGATGTGTTCAGCATCAGTTACCATGGTGATCGGGCAGGTTAAAGGGTGATTCTGAACTCTGACTTTAGGCCCAACATACCTCATTAAAAGATGTTTACATCCGACAAACATCTGTCTGTCACATCTGTTTTCTTTCATTCTGCTGATCAGCTGTCGCAGCGATACAAATGTTTGAAACGACGCATCGTGACCTGACACCTCTGACCTGGATCTGCCCGCTTTAAATGAAACGTTGAACATGCTGCTCTTCACTTCCTGTCTGCAGGAGGGTTTGGAGTCAGGTGAGCCGGGGACGGACGACGGGCGCTTTTATTTCCACCTGGGAGACGCTCTGCAGCGAGTCGGCGACGACAGCGTGAGTGTTTACGCCACCGTCCTGCAGTACCACATGCAGGCCACAGGGGGCAGTGTGTCTTTTGTTGATTTTTGTATGAAATCCACTTAAAACTGAAAGATATTTATATTTTTTGGGGGGTTTAAAGGGGAAAAACAAAAAGGGTTTTACCACAAACAAATAAACGGTTCTTTTGTCACAGTTTGAACAGGAAAAAATAAGTTTTCTACAATTAGCAGAATTATTTCCTGATTCTAACTCACTGGACTCTGACTCCACCGAAACTTCTCTGGAGGATCTTTTAAATATTGGTTCTTTAATGTTAACATTTATTTTATCACGTTTAATATGACCCCGAAGAGTCCGAGCAGCAGCCACGATGAGAGCTGTTTGAATTCTCCAAATATTAAGACAAACAACAAAAAACTTCTCCTTTAGGATAAGAAACATCCTTTTTGAGAGACAGCAGCTAATTCCATCCCATAATTCCTTGCGGCAGACCCTCATCCAGTCGTACTAACTGTGATTCACGTGTTTGAGCAGCCGGTGACGTTATATTTCACTTTTTGACCTAAAACCTTGATAATAAAGTTATATTTTTAATCATCTCTCTTATAGAAACGTTTGTGTAACAATGTGATCAGACTGGTGTAGACGAAGTATTTAAAGCGTGTTGTGTGTGTTTAACCATCCACAACTCAAAGCCTGCACATGCACAGCCGTGCGCATGAATTATTTGTCACGTTGAAGAGGCCACAAAGCCCGGAAAAACGTCCGGTGACCTTAAAGTGAAGCAGTGGCGCAGGGCTGGAAACCAAGATGGTGAACTGCTGTAACTCTAAGCCAGAACCATGCGAGTGAAAGTTGGTGGGAAAGTCTGGATAAATTCAATTCAATTCAATTCAATTCAATTTTATTCAATTCAATTCAATTCAATTCAATTCAATTCAATTCAATTCAACTTTATTTATAAAGCGCCAGATTACAACAATTGTCATCTCAAGGCACTTAAGTAATAAAGTCCAATTCAAGCCAATTGGAATTCAATTCATTGTAATCATAATCCAATTAATTCATATGGAGCCAATTCAAAAATAATATCCGAGCTAAGGAAACCAACAGATTGGACCAAAACTGGTCTTCAGTCCAATCTCCCGTCCTGAGCCTGAGGGACTGTGGAAAGGAACGACTCCCTTTAACAGGAAGAAACCTCTGGCAGAACCAGAACCAGGAAGAAACCTCTGGCAGAACCAGGAAGAAACCTCTGGCAGAACCAGAACCAGAAAGAAACCTCTGGCAGAACCAGGAAGAAACCTCTGGCAGAACCAGAACCAGGAAGAAACCTCTGGCAGAACCAGACTTAGGAAGAAACCTCTGGCAGAACCAGAACCAGGAAGAAACCTCTGGCAGAACCAGACCCAGGAAGAAACCTCTGGCAGAACCAGAACCAGGAAGAAACCTCTGGCAGAACCAGAACCAGGAAGGAACCTCTGGCAGAACCAGAACCAGAACCAGGAAGAAACCTCTGGCAGAACCAGAACCAGGAAGAAACCTCTGGCAGAACCACAACCAGGAAGAAACCTCTGGCAGAACCAGGAAGAAACCTCTGGCAGAACCAGGAAGAAACCTCTGGCAGAACCAGAACCAGGAAGAAACCTCTGGCAGAACCAGGAAGAAACCTCTGGCAGAACCAGAACCAGGAAGAAACCTCTGGCAGAACCAGGAAGAAACCTCTGGCAGAACCAGACTCAGGAAGAAACCTCTGGCAGAACCAGAACCAGGAAGAAACCTCTGGCAGAACCAGAACCAGGAAGGGTGTCCATCCGCCTCGCCCAGCTGGGGTTTGAGAAGACAGAAAAGAGGGAAAAGAGGAGGAAAAACACCATAACACCATTCAAAGGATACCTGCTGGAACAGGGAAACACAAGTTAATAACCACAATAATGTCACATGGACAGAAAATCATCTGAGAAATTAAACAGGAGGAAAAAGAGAGGAAAGGGAGGAAAGGTGTGACAGATGAGGTCCCCCAGCAGGCTGGGCCTATAGCAGCAGAACTATGGGATGTTTCAGGCTCACCTGAGCCATCCCTAACTATAAGCTTTAAGCTATAAATGAGTTTCTTGTACATAAAAATACAAAAAATCTTCTTTTTAAGAGCTTTGGGTGACGTTTAAAGAATCCCTTTCGACAGAAAACAGGGGAAAACATGCCTCGCGCCCCTTAAAGCGGCTGTTCTCTGATCAGAATATGATCTGTGTTTAGGCGTATCATTGGTACGAACTGGGTCACAAACACGGCCACTTCGCCTCGGTGTGGCAGAGGTCTCTGTACAACGTGAACGGACTGAAGGCTCAGCCCTGGTGGACGGCCAAAGAGACGGGATACGCCGACCTGGTGAAGGTAGGCGGCCTCGGCGAGGCACACCTGAAGCCCGCTGGTGGACAGCTTCCCTGAGGTGTTGAACGTGTTTTCAGATGCTGGAGAGGAACTGGAAGACGATCAGGGACGAGGCGCTGGCCGTCATGGACCAAAGCAACGGGCGCTTCATCCCTGAGGAGGAAAACCTCCGAGAGAAGGGGGTGTGGGGCCAGTACACACTCTGGCAGCAGGGTAGGAGCTCCTTTTTAATAAGAATAAAGACGTTTTATTGCTTTAACAGACGGATAACATCTGTGTGTGTTCAGGGAGGAAGGTTGGAACTTCCTGTCAGGGGGTCCCGAAGACCTGCTCGCTGATGGAGAGGTTCCCCGAAGCCACAGGCTGCAAGAGAGGACAGGTAGGATGTTGTATCTCTGCACATCTGGAAACAAGCCAGTGGAGGCACTCGTTTCAATGAGCTGATTTTAGGGATTTCACTGCTAAAAATACCCAAACTGACCCCAGTTTGAATGTAAAATCCAATCCGTACTCACTGAAAATATGTTTTTATCTTTTCATGAGATGTGTAAAGTATACATTTTACACATCTCATGAGTCTGTTTCATTCCCAGGAGAACATAGAAAGTATTGCTGGTGTTGAAATTTAATGATAAATGTGAGATAATCGTGAATCTGAGGGAAGAAACAGAAAAACGACTCAGAAACGTTGGGAGAGAAGCAACGAAAGGCTGGAAAAGTAAAAAGAAACAGCTGGAGGAGCATGTTGGAGATAATTAGGTTCATTAGCAACAGGTCAGAGACATGATCGGGTATAAAAATCATCAAACATCTGGAAAGGCTCCATCACTGCTGAAAGGTATCAACAGGTGTTGGAGCAACATCTGCAGCTTCTCCAGGGAAGGCCTGAAATATTTCAGCAGGACAGAGTTAAACCACATCCTGCATCTGTTCCAGTCCAGCTGCTGCAGTCCAGATGTTTCAAGAGTCCATCTGCTGCTCTGACCTGCAGCTGTCCAGATGTTTCAGGAGTCCAGCTGCTGCTCTGACCTGCTGCAGTCCAGATGTTTCAAGAGTCCGGCTGCTGCTCTGACCTGCTGCAATCCAGATGTTTCAAGAGTCCGGCTGCTGCTCTGACCTGCTGCAGTCCAGATGTTTCAAGAGTCCAGCTTCTGCTCTGTCCTGCTGCAGTCCAGATGTTGCACTGACCTGCAGCAGTCCAGATGTTTCAAGAGCCCGGCTGCTGCAGTCCAGATGTTTCAAGAGTCCAGCTGCTGTTCTGACCTGCTGCAGTCCAGATGTTTCAAGAGTCCAGCTGCTGCTCTGACCTGCTGCAGTCCAGATGTTTCAAGAGTCCAGCTGCTGCTCTGACCTGCAGCTGTCCAGATGTTTCAGGAGTCCAGCTGCTGCTCTGACCTGCTGCAGTCCAGATGTTTCAAGAGTCCGGCTGCTGCTCTGACCTGCTGCAGTTCAGATGTTTCAAGAGTCCAGCTGCTGCTCTGACCTGCAGCTGTCCAGATGTTTCAGGAGTCCAGCTGCTGCTCTGTCCTGCTGCAGTCCAGATGTTTCAAGAGTCCAGCTGCTGCTCTGACCTGCAGCTGTCCAGATGTTTCAGGAGTCCAGCTGCTGCTCTGACCTGCTGCAGTCCAGATGTTTCAAGAGTCCAGCTGCTGGACTGACCTGCTGCAGTCCAGATGTTTCAAGAGTCCAGCTGCTGCTCTGACCTGCTGCAGTCCAGATGTTTCAAGAGTCCAGCTGCTGGACTGACCTGCTGCAGTCCAGATGTTTCAAGAGTCCAGCTGCTGCTCTGACCTGCTGCGGTCCAGATGTTTCACCACCTGAAAACATTTAAATTCAACAAAGGAGAGCCAGGAATCCTCTCTCAGACAGGAAGGGGACAACGTTCCTCTGTCCAGCAGCTGGTCTCCTCGGCTCCAGATGTTTCCAGATGTTGTTAAAAGAAGAGGGGATGCCGCACATGGACTCATATGTTGCATAAAACAGTAAAATGTGAATAAAGTGCATTCTGGAGCTTGGTTTCAGACGTGGTGACTGTGAGTGTCTCTGTGCAGATTAAGTTCTCGGTGATGCAGCCCGGTACCCACGTCTGGCCTCACACCGGACCCACCAACTGCAGACTGAGGATGCACCTCGGCCTCGTCATCCCCAGACAGGGCTGCAGGATCCGCTGCACCAACCAGACCAGGTAACCTCTGACCTTTACACACATCCTGACTGCGTTTGGAGATGTTTTAGAGGTGCTAATTTATGATTAATCATCATAGTTTAGATTAAAATCTGGTTCAAACCTGCAGCTCCTTCCTTATGGAGCACTGAAACTGCCATAATCGCAAATAAATGTAAACATATATAAATAGCTAAATAAATAAGCTTATATGCTGATAAATGCCAAGTTAGAAGTGAATTAATACAACAATAACTGTGTAGAATGTGAAATTAATTTGTTTTAATGTCTTCATTAGTTATTCTTATATTTATTCCCATATTATTTTCCTTTATTTTTCCCTCCAAATGATTTGTTTTTGCTTTTTTAAAATTTAAATTCTTTGATTTATTTTATTTAAAGATAAACTGAATAAATGAGGAGAAAAGTCAGGATTAAATTTGAAATTATACTTAAAAAATGTTCCATAAAATTAAGATAAAATACAAAAACACATTAAATACATTAATATGATATAAGAGAAAGTAGAACAGAAAAAAACGAATAAAGAAAGAAATTAAATATATAGTAAATAACATTAACTGAAGTTTAAATGAAAGCAGTTTGACATTAAAAAACATTTTAATTTCACATTCTGTACATTTACTGTCGCATTAATTCATTTTTATTTAATTTCAGTTGAATTTATCATCTTAAAAACATAATTATCCGTATTTTCGTATTAATTTTGGAGGATGGCAGTTTCAGTGCTCCATACCTGCTCTGAGCAGACGACCTCAGAGACCCGATCAGCTGGTGAAAGAAGTGTAAACATGTTGATTAAAAGCAGCATGGGGTCTCATCACCTCCTCCCCGTGTCGCAGGGAGTGGGAAGAAGGTAAAGTCCTCATCTTCGACGACTCCTTCGAGCACGAGGTCTGGCAGGAGGCCGGCAGCTACCGCCTCATCTTCATCGTGGACGTCTGGCACCCGGAGCTGACCCAGCACCAGCGCCAGACTCTGAGCCCCATTTAGAGCGGCGAGGAGAAGGCGGGCGGGTCACGGACGGGTAAGAGCAGTTAAACGGGCAGAAACTGTCGTTTCCCAGGTGCATCAGACTGAGGAATGTGTGGACTTTTTATAATACTACTGACTTGACGGTACTTTTGTTCAAGCCCAGTTCGGCTCGGCTTCTGGGATCCTGCGACGTTTGTGGGTTTAAATTTTCCTGCTCTGAGAAAAAAAACCAAACCCACCTCTCTGTGTAAGTTCTGGAGCTAAATAATGAAACGGAAACACTAAAACACCCAAGAAGTGGAGGAAGTTCCTTCTTTTCCACCAAGAAACACTTTGATCATGTTGAGGAAATCTGTCTTTAGGAATGAGGCCTTAACTGGAGATGGACCACTGTGCATTTTGTCGGGTTATCCAGGCGGGTTTTTACTTTCACCCTCTTTACTTTTGCACATTCACAAGCTAACGCAAATGTTCTAGATGATGATTTATATTTATATAAAAAAATAAAAGATGCAAAAACATTTCAAACCTTACAAAGTGTGTGTTGGTTTTCTTTCTTTGTGTTTTTTTCTTGTGTAAAATCTCTTATTTTAGGCTCAATCCACCATTAAAATGTTTAATTAGCTGCTGTTATCAAGCATCCACTGTAGGTGAAGTCATAGAAAAAGCTGTTTTTCAACTAGTTCCTGATACAAAACAACCGTTTTAACAATTTTCCGTCCACGCCACTGCACTGAGTGAAGTTAACTTTTGTTAAAGTAATAAAAAACGTCCAGTTAAACAACGACAATGTCTCTGTCTTCATCTCAGTGCTGCTCCACAGACTTTCTGCTGCTTTGATTCTTACTTAAAAGACTATTTGGTGTCTTCAGGTAACCACACAGCTGATTGGACAAAAATGTGGAGTCCCGCAGGGTTTAACTCTGGGGCCTCTTTTACTCTACATTTATGTTTCTGTATTTATCAGACGCTTTTATCCAAAGCGACTTTAACTCAGTCGTTTCTTGGTCATTTAGTATAAAAAAGTACAAAATAAAGCCTCTTATCTTTAACCAGGAACAGGAAAGTGTGAACTTATAACGCCAGCGATGGCACTCGATTGGCTTCCTTTTTATTACTTCAATTGAATCTCGCACAGAAATCATTTTCACATAAATTTCCATCTTTTTTTGTTTCTGTTTCTGTATTTATCAGACGCTTTTATCCAAAGCGACTTACAAATCAAGATATAACAGCTTTATAAAAAGCTAACAATAAGCTACATAGAAGGAACCCAGGAGTCCGACTCTGTCAGAGGGGACAGAGTAGAGATAGGGTGCAGGCATAGAAGGAAGAGCAGAAAGATAAAGTGCAGAGATAGAGGGGGGAGGGAAGTACAAGGTAAGTGCTGGGATAGGAGATGCTCTCTGAAGAGCTGGGTTTTCAGGAGCTTCTTGAAGATAGACAGGGACGCCCCTGTTCTGGTAGCGCTCGGTAGGTCATTCCACCATCGTGGGACGACACATGAACAGAGTTTGGATTGTCTTAGGCGTGGTGTAGGAGCTGCTAGACGACAATCCTGGGACCAACGGAGGGACCCAGTTGGGACAGAAGCCTTTGCAAGAGCATTCAAGGAGATGGAGCCGTTCCATTAAGCTCTTTGTAGCTAACATCAGGGACTTGGATCTGATGCTAAGGGCAGCCAGAGGAGCTCAATGAACAGAGGGGGGACGTGTTCTTTTAGGCTGATCCAAGACCAGACGCACCGCCGCGTTCTGGACCATCTGCAGAGGTTTCACAGGCTGGAGACCAGTTAGGAGACCAGTTAGGAAACCAGTTAGGAGACCAGTTAGGAAACCAGTTAGGAAACCAGTTAGGAGACCAGTTAGGAGACCAGTTAGGAAACCAGTTAGGAGACCAGTTAGGAAACCAGTTAGGAAACCAGTTAGGAGAGCAGTTAGGAAACCAGTTAGGAGACCTGTTAGGAAACCAGTTAGGAGACCAGTTAGGAGAGAAGTTAGGAAACCAGTTAGGAGACCAGTTAGGAAACCAGTTAGGAGACCAGTTAGGAGACCAGTTAGGAAACCAGTTAGGAGACCAGTTAGGAGACCAGTTAGGAGACCAGTTAGGAGAGCAGTTAGGAAACCAGTTAGGAGACCAGTTAGGAAACCAGTTAGGAAACCAGTTAGGAGAGCAGTTAGGAAACCAGTTAGGAGACCTGTTAGGAAACCAGTTAGGAGACCAGTTAGGAGAGAAGTTAGGAAACCAGTTAGGAGACCAGTTAGGAAACCAGTTAGGAGACCAGTTAGGAGACCAGTTAGGAAACCAGTTAGGAGACCAGTTAGGAGACCAGTTAGGAGACCAGTTAGGAGACCAGTTAGGAAACCAGTTAGGAGACCAGTTAGGAAACCAGTTAGGAAACCAGTTAGGAGACCAGTTAGGAGAGAAGTTAGGAAACCAGTTAGGAGACCAGTTAGGAAACCAGTTAGGAGACCAGTTAGGAGACCAGTTAGGAAACCAGTTAGGAGACCAGTTAGGAGACCAGTTAGGAGACCAGTTAGGAGAGCGTTGCAGTAGTGAAGGTGGGAGATGACCATGGCCTGCACCAGGAGCTGGGGGGCATGTTGGGTCAGATATGGTCTGATCTTTCTTATGTTTAGTAATGCAAAGAACGAGCAACCGAGGTAACGCGATCTTTGAGGGTTAGTTGGTCATCAATCATGGCACCCAAGGTTACGCTCCCACTGGCTCAGATTATGCAAAGCGGCCACATCATCTGGGGATTATAATCCGTTAGAAACACTCATTAAGAGCCTCAAACAAACAGTTTGAACAGTTAAAAATCTGAGCTCAGCTTCAGTCTTTAATGTTGAAAACCACAAACCAGGCCAGAAATCTGGGTGTTATTATGGACTCAGACCTGAAGCTGACTTCCACCTGGAGAATATTTACAGGATTAAAGGACTGATGTGGTTTAGAAAAGCTGCTCCAGGCATTTATCTCCAGCAGATGATCAGCTGATTCAGTCCTCACAGAGAGCAGAAAACTGGATCATATCCTCCACCTGAGGTCTCTACACTGACTTCCTGTTGGTTTATAAAGCTTTAGATGGTTTAATCTCAGATATTCAGGAACACTGAGAAGCTGCTTTCAGTTTCCAGAACTTTCCTGTTCACCATTGTATTTAATTAACTGATTTAATTTAATTAAACAACTGTGATTAATGGCTTGTTCCTGTAAATGTAGCTTTTAATCCACCTTGTTGTTGAATTGTGCCACATAAATACATTTAAGCTGCCTTATATTTAAGATAAACCTTCTTTTTTTAATGTTTTTATCACAACAAACTAAAATTGCCATGAACGCCTTTCAGGATGAACATTTCAGGGTCAAATAAAGCACAACATGAGCAGGTTGGTGTAAATGTTTACTTCTATACATTCATTGAAAGGAAATACATTACATTAGAGTCGGGTGGAGATCAGAGCAGCCCTGACGAGTCAAACGCTTCTTTTTACAAATAATCCACCTTTATATTCAGTGTTTTATCCACCTGCACATTAAACGGAGTCATTTCTGTTGCAGGAAGTCAAGATAATTGAATTCAAATATCTTCAGTGTGACTTTTTTTTGCACCGCAGTAATACTGGTAACATGAATATACAATCTTCAAATAAAAACAATCTTTCCTTCGCTACAGGAGAAGTTAAAGGTGAGGGTTTGGCATCCTGTGGTGGAGGCAGAGGAGTTTCATGCATGTCCTCCTGTTACAGTGTCGGTGTACTCTTGTGTTAACACTTGGTGCCTTTGAATAGAACTTAAACCAAGGTGAAATTGTTCTACTACAGTCACGTTTCCTCCTTTCCTTTGCCGGCCGATCCATGTAAGTCTCTCTGTTTCTGGCAGGTTTCTATCAGTTTACACATTTCAGGATGTGAAAGTGGATTTTGCTGCGATTCTCCAGAAGCTACAAAAAGATGATGAACTTAATGCATTTAAATTTAAATGGACCAAAGAGGATTATCTTTTAACTTGTTTTACTCATTTTTAAAGCTGCAATGTGAAATAAAAATAAAGATTTTGATGAAAATTTGATTTTATTGTTGAAAACTATTTTCTCTGTCTAATTTTTGTCTTTAACGTGTCTTTAAGGTGTTTTTTAAGGTGTTTTTAACCTCAAGAGCACCACTTACATCCTTAAAAAGGTGAAGTCAAGCAGTCTGTATCTTCTACAGTTTCTCACATTTTCAGAAACCAAACTTGACTTCATGCATGTTGATGAAACAAGAAGCTTGCAAGATAAGGAGAGAAGTTACTAAAAGTTCAGTGGAGAACACCAATGAAGCTCAGAGCGGTTCGACTGTATAGCTGCAAGCTCTACCAAGAGCTAGCCAGGAGGTTGTTTAGCAGTGAGCTTGGAAGCTAACCAGACTAGCTCTCAGGCAAATCAGTTGCCATGCTAGCTGTTAGGTTATACATCTAGAGCTTGGGCAAAGATGGTGACCTCCAGGGCCACAAGCTAGCCAAAAAAGCTAAGCTAGCACTCAGTTGAATTAGTAGGATCCCCATGGTTCTGGAGATTGGATGACTAAGAACTAGCTTCACTAGCTCCTGAGTTCCAGGCTGAGTGACCTCTTGGTAAGCTCTTGACTGAGCAAGTTGCCTGAAGCTAGTCGAACTAGCAATCTGCTGGGAACTTGTGAGCTACCTTAGCTAACGGCCAGATGAGCTAACGGCCAGATGAGCTAACGGCCTTCCTGGTTGAGCTTAGCACATTTCCAGGAACTTATTAGCTAGCTAAGCTAACGACCAGACGACCTGGGACCTTAGTCACACCTGACAATTATCTTGGGAAATCAGTATCACAGTAATCCAGAGATTACTGACTTTTCATCTGTGATTGCTCTGCAAACAATAACTGCTAATATTAAAATCAGTTAACTCATGACAACATTATACTTTCGGAAAGCTCCCAAACAAAGCAGAATTACCTTCAAACAGACAAATGAATGTGCTGTAAGGAGTAACTAAGCTAATTAGTTCAAAATAATGTAGCTTTTGTTTTAGGTGAATCCACATTGGAACTCGCTCTGAAATACCTTTAAATTAATTACTTACTTACTGTCTTACTGTCATTGAAAAATGGTGTCTTGGTGCCAGTGAAGTTTCGGGTTTTACGATGTCCTGTCATGCTTCAACTCAGTTAAACCTTCGTCCTTTTCGTTTCTTTCTTTTTGACTTTGCTCGCAGTTCACACAAACAACTTTGTGTCGCATTTGAGATGCAATAAAACCCGGTTTAGTGAGAAATAGAAGCACACAGTCCTGCTGCAGTTGACACAAACACAGTTGTGATGGTGCTGTTGTGGACATCTGAACAGATGTTGCTGGCTGGAGAATGGATCGGCTGGTAGGCTTTACGTGTGTGTTTGTTTATATGTCTTTGTGGGGACTTCTTTTAGATGGAGACCTTGTGAGTGAAGACACTGCTGCACTGCGAGGACATTTGGTCCGGTCCTTTTCTTGGACCACTTTGGGGCTTGGTTGTAAGTTTAGGGACCAAAACTGGGAACACATATTACATTTGAGATATAAGTATTTTTAAGTGCATCTCTTGTTGATCTTAAAGTAAAATGTTTATCTGTAACTGAAATCTGAAGTCACAATGAGTTTTATCCTGAGTGTCTGAGAATAATTCTACGTTATTTGATTTATAATAAAATATAAAAGGCTGGAGAACCTCTATTATTGACTAATTTCCTCAATATATAGAGATATAAACACTTGCCAAAGTACTTTTGTCTTGATGACCCACACAGAAAGACTTACAAGTTTAAAACAGCTGCAGCTATACTGTCACAGCTGCTGATAATGTAATAAAAATTAAAGCATTGGTTTCATTTAAGAGTCCCCACAAAGACAGAAGGACAATTGTGTGAATAAATGTGTGCGTATCTGTTGTGTTCAGAAAGTTTAGTCACTAAGAGATCAGGTCAACGGGATAAACAGAGTTCAAATCCACCAGTTGGTGCACAGCTGCTGCTGCCTGTGTGCGTGTTTAAATAAATCTGAGCATGTTTGTGTATACACTGCGTGGGTGTGTGTGTTTAGTCCAGGGCCAGCAACGGCGTGCTTGTTTCTCTGTCCGTCTGTCGAAGAGTTCCTGCCTCCACTGTTGACTGAGATCTGAAAAACAAAATCTCTGATGTTTATGAGTCTCATAAGTGAACACACTGCGGCTAAACAACAAAAGACACAGTTTACACAACAAAAAAGTAAAAGGCTTCACAACAAAACAAAAAGGCTACATAACAAAGCAAAAAGGCTACACATCAAAACAAAAAGGCTACACAACAAAACAAAAAGACTACACAACAAAACAAAAAGGCTACACATCAAAGCCACCAAGCTTCACAGCAAAACAAAAAGGCTACATAACAAAGCAAAAAGGCTACACATCAAAACAAAAAGGCTACACATCAAAACAAAAAGGCTACACAACAAAACAAAAAGACTACACAACAAAGCCACCAAGCTTCACAACTAAGCTAAAAGGCTTCACAACAACATAAAAAGGCTACACAACAAAACAAAAAGGCTACACAACAAAGCCACCAAGCTTCACAACTAAGCTAAAAGGCTTCACAACAAAACAAAAAGGCTACATAACAAAGCAAAAAGGCTACACAACAAAACAAAAAGGCTACATAACAAAGCAAAAAGGCTACACATCAAAACAAAAAGGCTACACAACAAAACAAAAAGACTACACAACAAAACAAAAAGGCTACACATCAAAGCCACCAAGCTTCACAGCAAAACAAAAAGGCTACATAACAAAGCAAAAAGGCTACACATCAAAACAAAAAGGCTACACATCAAAACAAAAAGGCTACACAACAAAACAAAAAGACTACACAACAAAGCCACCAAGCTTCACAACTAAGCTAAAAGGCTTCACAACAACATAAAAAGGCTACACAACAAAACAAAAAGGCTACACAACAAAGCCACCAAGCTTCACAACTAAGCTAAAAGGCTTCACAACAAAACAAAAAGACTACACAACAAAACAAAAAGGCTACACATCAAAGCCACCAAGCTTCACAGCAAAACAAAAAGGCTACATAACAAAGCAAAAAGGCTACACAACAAAACAAAAAGGCTACACAACAAAGCTACCAAGCTTCACAGAAAAGCAAAAAGGCTACACAACAAAACAAAAAGGCTACACATCAAAACAAAAAGGCTACACAACAAAACAAAAAGACTACACAACAAAGCCACCAAGCTTCACAACTAAGCTAAAAGGCTTCACAACAACATAAAAAGGCTACACATCAAAACAAAAAGGCTACACAACAAAACAAAAAGGCTACACATCAAAACAAAAAGGCTACACAACAAAACAAAAAGACTACACAACAAAGCCACCAAGCTTCACAACTAAGCTAAAAGGCTTCACAACAACATAAAAAGGCTACACAACAAAACAAAAAGTCTACACAACAAAACAAAAAGGCTACACAACAAAGCCACCAAGCTTCACAACTAAGCTAAAAGGCTTCACAACAACATAAAAAGGCTACACAACAAAACAAAAAGGTTACACAACAACACAAAAAGGCTACACAACTAAACAAAAAGGCTTCACAACAAAGCTAACAGACTTCACAACAAAACAAAAAGGCTACACAACAAAGCCACCAAGCTTCACAACTAAGCTAAAAGGCTACACAACAAAACAAAAAGGCTACACAACAAAGCCACCAAGCTTCACAACCAAGCTAAAAGGCTTCACAACAAAGCTAACAGACTTCACAACAAAACAAAAAGGCTACACAACAAAACAAAAAGGCTACACAACTAAGCTAACAGACTTCACAACAAAACAAAAAGGCTACACAACAAAGCCACCAAGCTTCACAACTAAGCTAAAAGGCTTCACAACAAAGCTAACAGACTTCACAACAAAACAAAAAGGCTACACAACAAAACAAAAATGCTACACAACAAAGCTAACAGACTTCACACCAAAGGAAAAAGGCTACACAACAAAACAAAAAGGCTACACAACAAAGCTAACAGACTTCACAACAAAACAAAAAGGCTACACAACAAAGCAAAAAGGCTACACAACAAAGCTAACAGACTTCACAACAAAACAAAAAGGCTACACAACAAAACAAAAAGGCTACACAACAAAGCTAACAGACTTCACAACAAAACAAAAAGGCTACACAACAAAACAAAAAGGCTACACAACAAAGCTAACAGACTTCACAGCAAAGCAAAAAGGCTTCAAAACAAAGCTAACAGACTTCACAACAAAACAAAAATCCTGCACAACAAAACAAAAAGGCTACATAACAAAGCTAACTGCCTAAACAACTAAGCTAACAGACTTCACAGCAAAACAAAAAGGCTTCAAAACAAAGCTAACTGCCTACACATCAAAGCTAAGTGGCTACACCTGATCCAAGGCTTCACAGCTAAACAAACAGGCTACACAATAGGTGATTTAAATTTGCCAGTAAATCTGCTTTGTTCCCTGTTGAGTTGAATTGTTAAATTTGTTGAAAAAAGTTGAAATATTCAGTTTTAAGCTAATCTCAACTTGTACCTCTTCATCGTGTCCTTGTCTCCTCCTCCTCCACAGTTCTCCCTGACGTGCAGGGCATCGTACGTCAGTGTGTACTCGGTCTCGTCGTTGTAGTCGGGTCCCAGCAACGTTCGCGCCCAGATGCCCATATCGTATGGCGGCAGCGTCCCGCCAAACTCTGACGGCAAACACTCGGGGTGAATGAGCTGATGGAGCGAGTTTAGGTTGTTACCATGGAGGAAGATCTGAGGAAGGAGAGGTGACAAAGAGGACAGGAGAAGAACAGAGGAAATATAAAAAGGAGAGAAGAGCAGGAAACAAGATCGAAAGAGAAAATAAGGAAAAAATAAGACAACAGGAGCATAAACAAGAAGAGGAAAGGAGTCAAGGAGAGAAGGGGAGGTACAAGGGTATGAGTGGAGAAGAAATAAGAGGGTTGGAACAAGAAAAGATAAAGAAAGGAGGAGGGGAAAATATTAGAGAAGGAAATAAGAAGATCGGGAAAGTAAACAAGGAAAGGAAGGATGTCGAGAGAAGAAGAAAGGAAATAAGGAGAGAGGAGATGAGGAATCAAAACAAGAGTAAAGAGACTGAATGATGTCTGAAAATTAAATGTTAAGAAAGAAGAAAAGAGATAAAAGAGGAAGGGGTGACAGTAAAAACAAAGGAGAGACAGATTATGAAATGAGCCATAATGAGGAAGAACGGGAGGACGTAAACAAGCGT
The DNA here is from genome assembly GCF_036924035.1 of Leuresthes tenuis. Lineage (NCBI taxonomy): Eukaryota > Metazoa > Chordata > Actinopteri > Atheriniformes > Atherinopsidae > Leuresthes > Leuresthes tenuis. The sequence continues at coordinate 2,288,412 of NW_027325378.1, read as the reverse complement.
TCACCCTTTTCCTGGTCTTGTCTTTGAGGAACGGCTTGATGATGGTGTACATGGCGTGAATGTACCACGGCTGATTCACAAAGTGGATTCCTCCGAACCGAGCCGGGAAACTGTCCTGAGACGGAAACAAGAGGCGACACAGTCGTATTTATTCAGTTCTCACAACATCCGGTTTCATTTTCTGGGAATATTACAGGAAAAATGACGGCGTTCAGCGAGGAGAGAAGCCGCTCACCTGAAGACCCTCGATGGCCAGTTTGAGGATGTTGGGCGTGAGCTTGGAGGCCTGTTTGAAGGAGAAGTTGCTCCAGTCGATGATGAGGATGAAGCCATTGATCTGGAGCTCCGGGTTTTCAATCAGAACCTCCAGAGAGAGAAGGATGGCCCTCAGGATGTCCGTGAATGAGTTCCTGCGGAGGGAGGTATTGATCAGCAGCTAATCGATCGTTAAAGAGCATGTGATGGCCCCTCGGCCTCTAAGTGTTAACTACACCTCTGTTTTTGTCTGTTTCAGTCGAAGAACAGAAACGACTCATTAGCTTCTTTGTACCTTCGATCAATCATGAAACAGACGCGTCCAGGACCAGGTTTTACTCATCAGGACGTTCAAATTTAATTAAAACTCGTATCACACTGTGTCCTTATTTATTGAACAAAAACTGACACATTTTTATAGACTTAAACTGAAGAGGTAGTAGAACAAAATAAGCCCTGAAACTTACAGTTAACTTCATCAGGTAATTAATCCAAAGGAAGCCCTCATAAAGATGGTAAAAACGTGAGTGTTCTACCTGCTTTGGTCCCAGTTGGAAGCGAACAGAATCAGGATTTTTCGGCCATGTTGGTCCGGAGTCTCCAGCACGCCCGGGAAACCGTCCATCAGCGCTCGCTTAATGCCGGGGTCGTCCACCTGGTGAAGACGTGGCGTGGCGCAGACAAACGGCAAGTTAACTTTGATTGAGCCCATGGAAACGATGGGAAATGATCCCAGATGTTCTAAAGCCTCTTCGACGTTGAATCAACCCCGAACCAGGTCTGAACTCCCAGAGGTCAAATGATACCTTTTTTTTAATAGTTTTTCCTGTTTTAGTTACAAACTTTGATGATAAAGTAATATTCTATGTTTTCTCTGATTTGATTTCCAGTGCATGACATCATTTTCATGAAACTATGTGATCATTTTGCAACAGACGAAGTATCCAAAGCACTTTTTGCTGAATATTTATTGAACACCGTAGTAATTGTGTCAGATTGGTCGTCCTTAAGGACGTTTCCCACAAGGTCAAAGAAAAGAGCTTCAGAAAGGACGATAGGAGGTCATTTTTCTGACTGCTGGACTGGATCCATGGTCTTAGCTCTTTGCTTTAGCCCTTGTGTCTGAAGAGGTAAGAAACCCCTTTTCTTTGTAGATTAAGGAGTAGTTATCTGGTCCTTCAATGAAAGTCGAGCCACTGGGATTTAACTCCTCGTGATGAACAAATCGATATCTGAAAGTAAATACTGCAGGTTGGAGGATTCTTTCAAACTCAAGGAATGCAGAGAAGCACGCCTGCTTTTTGCAGACGATGTGTTCCTGGAGCTGTTTGCAACCAGAAGTGATCAACACCAGAACTGAAGGGATACCGAGGAGCATTTGGCCTCTAAGGGAGGATCCGAAGCTGGCTGAGGTGGAGCAGAAGGATCTGTGGGCAGGAATCCCTCAGAACAGGTTTACGTTGGAGGGATTTTATATTAGGAAGTGGCTAAGAGTCTGATGAACCTAGACTTCCGAACAGCGAGCCTACTTTTATGTTTTTGGGGTAAAAAAAAAAGCACAAACCTTGAAGCTCTGGAACATGTCGAGGTTCTGCTGTCGGAACTGGAAGTACTGGGCCAGCAGTCGGAAGGTCTCCACCTGGTCGAACTTTCTGGCTCTGAGGAAGCGGAGGATGAAGTCGTCGTCCGTTCGCAGGAAACCGATGTCCGGCCGCGTCACGATCATGTCCCGCACCTATGAAACCAGAGCCGAAGACCGTTAACCCGGGAATAAAGATTAAAGCGGCATCGTTGAAGTTTATGTCACATTATGAATCATTTAAACTGCTTTTCACGGTACTGTCGCACCTTTAAAACTGCATATCTTGTTGAGTTATCACATAGCTTCAGATTTCAACCCTAATTTCATTCCTTCTGACGTCATTTCACGTCCGTAGAGGATCTATAAGACTGATTTATTGCTAACGGTGCAGCTGATGGTTCGGTGACAGAATACAAACATCAGAGAAGTGGTACAAGATGCTAACGACTATTTTTCCAACAATTATAATCCAGACTTGTGTATCAACAAAGTAAAACAAACTATTTAAGTACCAAAATGACTGTTTTTACTATTAAACATGTCCGTTGGACGTTAGCTAACCAATGCTACAGAGCTGGATTGTTCTCATTTACAATAGAAAGTGAAAATCTTTGGTAAAGAAATGTTAAGAACTACATCAGACTGACTGCAAGTTTTTCTGTGTCTAAACATGATTTGGATCATTTTATAGGTTAAAATATTGTTTTACCACCAATATTTGATATTTAAATGACACGTTTTCAATCAGAAAAACTAAAACTTTGTGCAACTTTTAAGCAAATTACCAGAAATTCTGCAGAAGAAACAGTGAAATGTGTGATTCTGTCTTCTACATTTCAGAGAATATTAATAAGAAGCGTTAATAAGTCCAGATAGTCGGGTTAACTCGAGGTTCTTTAACTTTAACTCTACTTTTCTGGATTTTTCTTGCTAAAACTGATCAACACTCCACACTTTCATGCAGTTTCACAAACTTCGAACACAGATTTAATTTGGGAAACGGCAGATAAATCCTAAAAGGCTGTGCCATGGCATTTTTTGGACATTTACTCAGGCCGGGCCTTTAAAGGGAGCGTTTCCACGCCATCGTGCCTTAACAGAGAGGAAAAGCTGGAGAAATGCTGACGGCAGGACTGTTGGTACGGTTTGGAGCAAGATAAAGATGCAGAGTTACAATCTGAGGGGAGTAAAAAGCGAACCTGACTTCTGTAAGTGTGATAGAGCTTTGTTTGTGGGGATTCTTTCACCTACAAGACTTTGCCGACCTGTCTGACAGGCTGTGGTGCAGCTGTATACCTGCTGGATGTCGTGATGCAGAGTATCCGGGTTTTCATTGAGCTCTAAGCGAGCCTTCTCCGTCGTCTCCGAGCTCAGGCCGGAGTGAAGCTGATTCATCGCTGAGTCTCTAAATAACTTCTGTCCGGAATCTGTCGGGTTTGAACGGCTGCGTCTTTTATTCTGAAACACAATCGTAGTCGCTGTCTGTCTTTGTGATGCCTTTAATTTCTGATTTATAAAAGTTAACGAACACCAAAGTGTCAGTTTTGTGATGACAATCAGGATCGGTGGTACAATCCGCTGCAGGTCGACGGGTTTGTTCTCCAACAGAAGCTCCGTCAGCCTCCAGGGAGCTGAAAGACCCAACTTTCTGACTTTGGATAGAAAAGAACCTTCAGTTTTTGGTATTTGATGCTTGGTTAAAATGTTTCATAGCCACACAATCTCAGTCATGTTGAATCGAAAAAGGTTTGAGTCTCAAACAGAAGCAGGTAAACAAACAGTTCTGTGAACGTCGGATTCAAATTCACGTCCTGTTTGTCCCGATTCCGCCTGCTGAGCCGCCCTCCTCCTCCTGCTCCCTGTCATGGCTCTCAGGTTTAATCAGGCGTCGAACCTCTGCTTCATCACGGTTGGAGACGAAGGCTGTGATGATGAGTCCGGGTTTCAGTTTCTGTCGGGCGTCAGAGAACGGCGGCGGGTCAGTGAAGGCACCTCGTTCGGATCTGGGGCTCCTCAGCCTGAAAGAGGACAGAATCAGTCATGAAACTGTCTTTAATGTGAAGAGTACAGCTTCATTTATTTATATACTTCAAGATTGGCTTCAAATGAAAGACAGTTAACCATAAAATCTGGTTAAAGGTGTGAAAACAGTTTAATTCCTCCCACAGTCGGGAAACTGTAGAAAATATATGGAATAATCCTTTTTTGTCTGTAAAAAAACTGATGAGTTTCATCATCTTTGATGAGTAACTCACAAAAACTGTGATATTTACGCCTGAAGTTAACGAGATGCTTCACAATACCTGACAAATATCAGTTAAATTTCCTTTTAAAACCTTTTTTAAAAAGTTTTTTTGATGAATACAACCATTTTTATTCCATTTAACCTGGAGATAAAAACTCTTCAGATCTAAAATATATTTCCCAAAAAGGTTCTGACCAAGATGGGCAGCAGCTGAGGTCAATAATAAACCAAATGGTACAATCTGCTTTTAATATTTTGTGTTTAAACACATCAAGCAGAGGGAGTTGCAAACTCAAATGCTTTCTTTCTAAGTTCAGTACGGACATGAGGGATGTCCATCTAAGATCAGATAAAAGCGGCAGCAGCGGTACGTGGATGGAGGCCCCAAACCAAGCTCAGCGTGAGAAACTGACGATACCAAACACCGAAACATCAAAGGTGAGCTTACACGCCCCCTGCTGCTCACTTATATATTGCAGCTTGCATATGTGTTGCGTTAATTTCTGAGGACGCGTACAAACGATCGCAGGAAACGGGACGTATGACAGGGAGTTAACAGCAGCTGTATTTGCATACAAATACTCCTCTGTATACTCCTCTCTCTGGATGATGGAGCCCCTCCCTCCTTATGTTGGAGCTCCTCCCTCCGGATGGTGGAGCTCCTCCCTCTATATGATGAAGCTCCTCCCCCGGATGGTGGAGCTCCTCCCCCGGATGATGGAGCTCCTCCCTCCGGATGGTGGAGCTCCTCCCCCCAGATGATGAAGCTCCTCCTCCTTATGTTGGAGCTCCTCCCTCCGGATGGTGGAGCTCCTCCCTCTATATGATGAAGCTCCTCCCCCGGATGGTGGAGTTCCTCCCCCTTATGTTGGAGCTCCTCCCTCCGGATGGTGGAGCTCCTCCCCCCAGATGATGAAGCTCCTCCTCCTTATGTTGGAGCTCCTCCCTCCGGATGGTGGAGCTCCTCCCTCCTTATGTTGGAGCTCCTCCCTCCGGATGGTGGAGCTCCTCCCCCCAGATGATGAAGCTCCTCCTCCTTATGTTGGAGCTCCTCCCTCCGGATGGTGGAGCTCCTCCCCCCAGATGATGAAGCTCCTCCTCCTTATGTTGGAGCTCCTCCCTCCGGATGGTGGAGCTCCTCCCTCTATATGATGAAGCTCCTCCCCCGGATGATGGAGCTCCTCCCTCCGGATGGTGGAGCTCCTCCCCCCAGATGATGAAGCTCCTCCTCCTTATGTTGGAGCTCCTCCCTCCGGATGGTGGAGCTCCTCCCTCTATATGATGAAGCTCCTCCCCCGGATGGTGGAGTTCCTCCCCCTTATGTTGGAGCTCCTCCCTCCGGATGGTGGAGCTCCTCCCCCCAGATGATGAAGCTCCTCCTCCTTATGTTGGAGCTCCTCCCTCCGGATGGTGGAGCTCCTCCCTCTATATGATGAAGCTCCTCCCCCGGATGGTGGAGTTCCTCCCCCTTATGTTGGAGCTCCTCCCTCCGGATGGTGGAGCTCCTCCCCCCAGATGATGAAGCTCCTCCTCCTTATGTTGGAGCTCCTCCCTCCGGATGGTGGAGCTCCTCCCCCGGATGGTGGAGTTCCTCCCCCTTATGTTGGAGCTCCTCCCTCCGGATGGTGGAGCTCCTCCCCCCAGATGATGAAGCTCCTCCTCCTTATGATGAAGCTCCTCCCCCGGATGGTGGAGCTCCTCCCCCGGATGATGGAGCTCCTCCCTCCGGATGGTGGAACTCCTCCCCCCGGATGATGGAGCTCCTCCCTCCGGATGGTGGAGCTCCTCCCCCTGATAATGGAGCCCCTCCCCCTTATGGTGGAGCTCCTCCCCCTATCTCTAAGGCTGAGCCCCGCCCCCCTCTGCAGGAAACTCATTTCAGCCGCTTGTATCCAGGACCTCCTTCTTTGGGTCAGAACCCAGATCTGTGAGCTCAGGTGAGGGTTGGAACAAAGATGGAGCAGGAACCTGAAAGCTTCTCCTTCCGGCTCAGCTTCACCAAACGGACCGGAGCAGCGCCCTCATTACTGCTGACGAAGCCCCGATCCGTCTGTCCATCTCTGATCCAACTCACCATCACTCAGAACCAGGTCCAGAGATGCTGAAACTGCTCCAGCTGAGGCAGAGACTCACCCCGACCCGGAGGATCAGAACCAGGTCCAGAGATGCTGAAACTGCTCCAGCTGAGGCAGAGACTCACCCCGACCCGGAGGATCAGAACCAGGGCCTAAGATCTGGAGGAGCTGCTTCACACTCAGCTGAACCGCTCCAGAGCAGCTGAAGGTCAACAGAACCACATCATCTGCAAACAGCAGAGGTAACCCTGAGGTTCCCATCCCAGACCTCTGTGGGGGTAAAGATCCGCTCCTCCTGAATCTCAGGTTCGGTCGGAGCTTCCTCTCCAACACCAAGTAAATTACTCACTGAATTTGATTTGTTTCGTCCAGATATTTATGATGAAATGATTTTCACACACGAACAGATGAAATAACTGAATCATTCTCTGCATAAAAACATTTTATCCCTCGGTTTGCTCTGATTTCGGTCTGTGATAAAACCAACTCCGAAGGTAAAATGTAAAGTTCACGTTCTGTAAAGGTTCCCCAAAGGTTCCCACAGTGGTTCTGAAGCCGGTGTGACATCAGCGAAGCACTAAAACTGGTTTTAACATCTTTAATTAAGCTTTTTCCCTCAGCATTCGTATTTTAGCTTTGGCTCCGGATCAAAAGATGTCGTCTTTATCTGTGATTCTCACGGCTTCTGTCCAGATCACCTCCACCCATTGTCCCCCACCCACACCCCCCCACCCTAAGCTCGTCCCCATCTGCCACTCACATTAAACATGTCACATGTGACCCCATCTGTGAGTCCACGGAGACGGAGTGATGAAAAAGCCGGAGACACTTAAACGTCCCGCAGGGCTGGTTCACACATCTATGTTGGAAGGAAAATGATCGAATTTCACGTTCAGATCAGCTGTTTGGTGATCAAAGTCACCTCGTGATGGTTTGTCCTCCACAAGGAGGGAAAAAGGAGCAGAATACCATTAAAGTCAGCATCTTTTTCGGGAATCTTCCCGCATTTCCGCCGCGTTTTCGGGGTAATTTCTAACAGAAGAACTCACAGTGCAGCGACCTGCTCGGTGGTTGAATCCCGGCCGTCCTGCGCGGCCCGACGGCCCTCCGGCGGTGGTGCTGATGCTGGAGGAGGAGGAGGTGGCCGTCGGCATCCCGCGGACAAAAGAGATTTCTGTTGGATTAGAACTAAAAGAAGGAGCAGAAAAAGGGATACATAGATTTATAATATATGTTCCTGGAGGCTTCAGAGGAGGAGGCTCGTCCTTGTGAGTCCGTGTGGGCACGAAGAAGAAGAGGAGGAAGAGGAGGAGGTGTGATTTCACTTTGTGCTCCGAGAGAAGACGTCAAGATGCTTCAACACGGTCAAGCCTGCATAAGCAGACCGAACCACTTCCGGTTCTGATTCAAAATAACACATCAACTGCGTTACAGTGGAAGAGAAATTCCTCAGATGTGCAATAAATAATAATTATGCTATTAAACTGATATTCATCTTTACCAGGTACAACACAGAAATAAACCAGAGAATTAAACTCCTGATCAGCCTCATTCCTAAAACCTTTAAAGTCTCCTGATCAACAGTTCTGCAGCTTTCTGAAACCTTTAAAGTGTCCTGATCAACAGTTCTGCAGCTTTCTGTAACCTTTAAAGTGTCCTGATCAATAGTTCTGCAGCTTTCTGTAACCTTTAAAGTGTCCTGATCAATAGTTCTGCAGCTTTCTGTAACCTTTAAAGTGTCCTGATCAACAGTTCTGCAGCTTTCTGAAACCTTTAAAGTGTCCTGATCAATAGTTCTGCAGCTTTCTGAAACCTTTAAAGTGTCCTGATCAACAGTTCTGCAGCTTTCTGTAACCTTTAAAGTGTCCTGATCAATAGTTCTGCAGCTTTCTGTAACCTTTAAAGTGTCCTGATCAACAGTTCTGCAGCTTTCTGAAACCTTTAAAGTGTCCTGATCAACAGTTCTGCAGCTTTCTGAAACCTTTAAAGTGTCCTGATCAACAGTTCTGCAGCTTTCTGAAACCTTTAAAGTGTCCTGATCAACAGTTCTGCAGCTTTCTGAAACCTTTAAAGTGTCCTGATCAACAGTTCTGCAGCTTTCTGTAACCTTTAAAGTGTCCTGATCAATAGTTCTGCAGCTTTCTGTAACCTTTAAAGTGTCCTGATCAACAGTTCTGCAGCTTTCTGAAACCTTTAAAGTGTCCTGATCAACAGTTCTGCAGCTTTCTGAAACCTTTAAAGTGTCCTGATCAACAGTTCTGCAGCTTTCTGTAACCTTTAAAGTGTCCTGATCAATAGTTCTGCAGCTTTCTGTAACCTTTAAAGTGTCCTGATCAACAGTTCTGCAGCTTTCTGAAACCTTTAAAGTGTCCTGATCAACAGTTCTGCAGCTTTCTGAAACCTTTAAAGTGTCCTGATCAACAGTTCTGCAGCTTTCTGTAACCTTTAAAGTGTCCTGATCAACAGTTCTGCAGCTTTCTGAAACCTTTAAAGTGTCCTGATCAACAGTTCTGCAGCTTTCTGTAACCTTTAAAGTGTCCTGATCAATAGTTCTGCAGCTTTCTGTAACCTTTAAAGTGTCCTGATCAACAGTTCTGCAGCTTTCTGAAACCTTTAAAGTGTCCTGATCAACAGTTCTGCAGCTTTCTGAAACCTTTAAAGTGTCCTGATCAACAGTTCTGCAGCTTTCTGAAACCTTTAAAGTGTCCTGATCAACAGTTCTGCAGCTTTCTGTAACCTTTAAAGTGTCCTGATCAACAGTTCTGCAGCTTTCTGAAACCTTTAAAGTGTCCTGATCAACAGTTCTGCAGCTTTCTGAAACCTTTAAAGTGTCCTGATCAATAGTTCTGCAGCTTTCTGTAACCTTTAAAGTGTCCTGATCAACAGTTCTGCAGCTTTCTGAAACCTTTAAAGTGTCCTGATCAACAGTTCTGCAGCTTCCTGTAACCTTTAAAGTGTCCTGATCAATAGTTCTGCAGCTTTCTGAACCCTTTAAAGTGTCCTGATCAACAGTTCTGCAGCTTTCTGAAACCTTTAAAGTGTCCTGATCAACAGTTCTGCAGCTTTCTGTAACCTTTAAAGTGTCCTGATCAATAGTTCTGCAGCTTTCTGAAACCTTTAAAGTGTCCTGATCAACAGTTCTGCAGCTTTCTGTAACCTTTAAAGTGTCCTGATCAACAGTTCTGCAGCTTTCTGTAACCTTTAAAGTGTCCTAATCAATAGTTCTGCAGCTTTCTGTAACCTTTAAAGTGTCCTAATCAACAGTTCTGCAGCTTTCTGTAACCTTTAAAGTGTCCTAATCAACAGTTCTGCAGCTTTCTGTAACCTTTAAAGTGTCCTGATCAATAGTTCTGCAGCTTTCTGAAACCTTTAAAGTGTCCTAATCAACAGTTCTGCAGCTTTCTGTAACCTTTAAAGTGTCCTGATCAACAGTTCTGCAGCTTTCTGAAACCTTTAAAGTGTCCTGATCAACAGTTCAGCAGCTTTCTGTAACCTTTAAAGTGTCCTGATCAATAGTTCTGCAGCTTTCTGAAACCTTTAAAGTGTCCTGATCAACAGTTCTGCAGCTTTCTGAAACCTTTAAAGTGTCCTGATCAATAGTTCTGCAGCTTTCTGTAACCTTTAAAGTGTCCTGATCAACAGTTCTGCAGCTTTCTGAAACCTTTAAAGTGTCCTGATCAACAGTTCTGCAGCTTTCTGTAACCTTTAAAGTGTCCTGATCTACAGTTCTGCAGCTTTCTGAAACCTTTAAAGTGTCCTGATCAACAGTTCTGCAACTTTCTGTAACCTTTAAAGTGTCCTGATCTACAGTTCTGCAGCTTTCTGAAACCTTTAAAGTGTCCTGATCTACAGTTCTGCAGCTTTCTGTAACCTTTAAAGTGTCCTGATCAACAGTTCTGCAGCTTTCTGAAACCTTTAAAGTGTCCTGATCAATAGTTCTGCAGCTTTCTGTAACCTTTAAAGTGTCCTGATCAACAGTTCTGCAGCTTTCTGAAACCTTTAAAGTGTCCTGATCAACAGTTCTGCAGCTTTCTGAAACCTTTAAAGTGTCCTGATCAACAGTTCAGCAGCTTTCTGAAACCTTTAAAGTGTCCTGATCAACAGTTCTGCAGCTTTCTGAAACCTTTAAAGTGTCCTGATCAATAGTTCTGCAGCTTTCTGAAACCTTTAAAGTGTCCTGATCAATAGTTCTGCAGCTTTCTGAAACCTTTAAAGTGTCCTGATCAACAGTTCTGCAGCTTTCTGAAACCTTTAAAGTGTCCTGATCAACAGTTCTGCAGCTTTCTGAAACCTTTAAAGTGTCCTGATCAACAGTTCTGCAGCTTTCTGTAACCTTTAAAGTGTCCTGATCAACAGTTCTGCAGCTTTCTGAAACCTTTAAAGTGTCCTGATCAACAGTTCTGCAGCTTTCTGTAACCTTTAAAGTGTCCTGATCAACAGTTCAGCAGCTTTCTGTAACTTTAAAGTGTCCTGATCAATAGTTCTGCAGCTTTCTGAAACCTTTAAAGTGTCCTGATCAACAGTTCTGCAGCTTTCTGAAGGTCTTTCAGAGTTTTTCTTTGGACTTTTTCTGCTTTTTCCCTAATCTTCAGTCCTTGTTCCTGAGCATTTTCAGTGTTTTTTCTTTGTTCAGCCACTTAACTCTGAGCTATGAAGCATTCAGGCAGAAAAAAGGCTCCTAACTCAAGGGATGAACCAGTGTTGTGTCGACACAGAACAGACAACTTAGCAAAGAAGCCATTTTAAACTGGATCTTTAGGCACTTTGTTACCAGCAGCCTGTCACAAAGACACATCATTTGTTCCCATTTCTTTAGCTGCATCTATGAAAAACAGCAAAGAAAACACAGTTTGACAGACAGAAAATAGGATTTCTGCAGCAACAAGGTGATTCCCAAAGAGCTATTAGCTGAAAACTTGGCATATCTCAGCATGGTGTGCAGTGGAGTGTTTTAACCATGAAGACTGGTGTGAAACAGCTTCAACACACTTCCTGCTCTCATGTTTCCTTGTTCCCTCCCCTGCAGACCTGCAGGCTGATGATGGGTGTGACCAGCAGCTGGTGCACTGATTGGCTCAGAGCTCAGACTAGTTTCATTTATGAGGAAGTGAAACTCACTCAGTCGCTGATCTGAGAGGAGAAATGGCGCAGAAAGGAGTTCAGCTGGACCGAGAAACCTTCTCTTGTTCGATCTGTTTGGATCTGCTGAAGGATCCGGTGGCTCTTCCCTGTGGACACAGCTACTGCAGGAACTGTATTAAAGGCTTCTGGGATGGAGAGGATCAGAAGGGAATCCACAGCTGCCCTCAGTGCAGGAAAACTTTCACACCGAGGCCTGTCCTGGAGAAAAACACCATGTTAGCTGCTTTAGTGGAGCAGCTGAAGAAGACTGGACTCCAAGCTGCTCCTGCTGATCTCTGCTATGCTGGACCTGAAGATGTGGCCTGTGATTTCTGCTCTGGAAGAAAACTGAAAGCCATCAAGTCCTGTTTAACCTGCCCAGCCTCTTACTGTGAGAATCACCTTCAGCCTCATTATGATGTGGCTCCATTAAAGAAACACAAGCTGGTGGAGCCCTCCAAGAACCTCCAGGAGAACATCTGCTCTCTTCACGATGAGGTGAAGAAGATGTTCTGCCGCACTGATCAGAAGTCTATCTGTTATCTCTGCTCTGTGGATGAACATAAAGGCCACGACACAGTGTCAGCTGCAGCAGAAAGGACTGAGAGGCAGAGAGAGCTGGAGGGGAGTCGGCAACAAATCCAGCAGAGAGTCCAGGACCGAGAGAAAGATGTGAAGCTGCTTCAGCAGGAGGTGGAGGCCATCAATCAGTCTGCTGATAAAACAGTGGAGCACAGTGAGAAGATCTTCACTGAGCTGATCCGTCTCCTCCAGAAAAGAAGCTCTGAGGTGAAGCAGCAGATCAGATCCCAGCAGGAAACTGAAGTGAGTCGAGTCAAAGAGCTTCAGGAGAAGCTGGAGCAGGAGATCACTGAGCTGCAGAGGAAAGATGCTGAGCTGCAGCAGCTCTCAGACACAGAGGATCACACCCAGTTTCTGCAGAACTGCCCCTCAGTGTCAGCACTCAGGGAGTCTACACCCTCATCCAGCATCAAGATCCGTCCTCTGAGGCACTTTGAGGCTGTGACAGCAGCTGTGTCAGAGCTCAGAGAGAAACTACAGGACCTCCTGAGGGAGGAATGGACCAACATCTCACTGAGAGTCTCTGAGGTGGATGTTTTACTGCAGGAACCAGAACCAGAACCAGAGAGCAGAGCTGACTTCTTAAAGTATTCATGTGAAATCAAACTGGATCCAAACACAGCAAACAGAAAGCTGTTCCTGTCAGAGGGGAACAGAAAAGTGACAAGAATGGAACAAGAACAGTCTTATTCTGATCATCCAGACAGATTCACTGAAAGGTTTCAGGTCCTGAGCAGAGAGAGTCTGACTGGACGCTGTTACTGGGAGGTGGAGATGAGAGGAGGAGGAGTCTCTCTAGCAGTTTCATACAAGAACATCAGCAGAGCAGGAGGTGGGACTGAATGTGTATTTGGATTTAATGACAAATCTTGGTCATTATATTGTTACCCAAACGGTTATTCATTTATGTACAACAACAAGGAAACCTTCATCTCAGGGCCTGTATCCTCCAGAGTCGGAGTGTACCTGGATCACAGAGCAGGTATTCTGTCCTTCTACAGCGTCTCTGGAGCCATGACTCTGCTCCACAGAGTCCAGACCACATTCACTCAGCCGCTCTATGCTGGGATTGGGCTTCATTATTCTTATGGAGCCACAGCAGAGTTGTGTAAAGTGGAATAAAGGTATCCTGTCAGCTCTTTGCTGTTTATTTGCTGCTTTTTCCTGTGTTTGTGCAGCCATGGAGGATATCACTGCTAATGATGAGTTTTATTCACAGAAATGTTTCTCCACATGAAAATCTAAACTTCTCTGAGCTCTAAATATTAGTTGGATGCTTGTGTTGATGTGTCTGTATGTTGTTGTTTCTCTTCCACTTCATGGAGCCCAACAGAGAGATCAGCAGACCTTCCTTTATCACAGACTCTGTTCACATCTCATCACTTTGTAAATGTAAAATTATTCTGGAGCTACACTGACTTTGATTAGTTTCACAGATCAAATGTTGCTGCTGTTTTCTAAATCAACCGACAGATGAGGAAGTCTGTTCTGAGGTGCTCAGAAACGGTCATTTCCAGGATCAGCAGGAATCAGGAGGTCCTTCATCAGCTTTAATGTGAGAACCAGTGAAGATTTTCACAGCAAATACCACTTTGAAGGAGTGAACAAAGTGTTTTCTGTTGTCTTCATTTCAGTGTTTGTGTGAAATCTGACGGAGAAAATGTCAAACTGATGTGAGGGTATAACTGAGGCCGTTTTCCTGTAACAGCACAAAGTTCAGAGTTCAGAGCAGAAAATATTTGACTTTCTTCAATAAAACAGCTTCATGGCAGAGAAATGAGTCCAGTTTTCTTTGAATTTTCCTTCCTCCGTCTCTCACTCAGAAAGATTTGATCCACATGCTTCAGATGATTAGTTTTTATCCTCTGAGCTCTGTTGTTTTGACGTTTCTTCTTTAACAAAGTAGAAAGATTGACTTTAGCTGATGAAAACAACACGAGAACCGATGAGAACAAACAGCAGGAACACCACAAACTAACATGAAGACAATAAAAGGCAGGTAGAAAAACAAAAAGGACTCGCTGGAGATGTTTCACACTCTTCATCCTCAATTAAGCGTAAATGAGACAGAAATTACAGAAAGCTTGTCTCAGAGGGTTCAGGCTGTGTTGGAGAATAAAGGAGCTCAGACCAGAGATTCACTTTAAAGCTGCTGAGAACTGATAAAAAACTCTGTTTCTGCCTCAGATTCTGGGTTTATGTCCATGTTTGAACATGTTTCATGTATAAATACATAAAACTATATAAAGAAATGAGGGCTGGATCAGGATTTGGTAACAGCACTGGTATAATTTATAATTCATAATCGGTGCTTTTCTTTTGAAGCTCCACTCGGCCCATTTCCGGTCACACCGACGTAAACACGCGGACTTCACACACGTTCCTGTGACATCTGCTGGTGGTGCGCGTTCATGAACCAACCTGGGCAGGCTAGTGTACGCGCACATGCATTACGTAGTGTGCGCATACGGGCACGCGCGTATGCGCGGTGGGTTACATTTTGCTCAAATTATTTGACTTTTTTTAGTCAGTAGGAATTTATATAAATGCTGAATGTTTTTTACACATCTTCTGTGTTTGAATTAAATCTTTAATTCTTTTGCATTTTTATCATCTGTAAATAAAAATGACCTTGCACCCACCTTTAGACGTTTTTTAATATTCAGTTCAATTAATTTTTATACATATACCAATTCACAACAAAAGGTCCAGTCAAATCAAATGAATTAAAGCCCAAATGAGTCCAATTTATTCAGAGACCACTGAAAGGAAGTATCCTAGTTAAAGAAACCAACAGATTGCGCTGAAACTTCTCTCTGATCCAATCCCCGTCCTGAGCTGCACGAGGCGACTGTGGAGAGAAAAAACTCCCTTTTAACAGGAAGAAACCTCCATCAGAACCAGAACCAGGAAGGGTCCATCTGCCTGGACCAGCTGGGGCTGAGAGGACAGGAAAGAGGGGACAACAAGCAGCGTAACACCAGGCCAGAGACACCTGCTGAGAGAGAGAAACACAAGTTAATGACAGCAATGATGTCATCTGTACATGGAGGGAGGAGAGGTGCATCATGGGAGCTCCCCCAGCAGGCTGGGCCTATAGCAGCAGAACTATGGGATGTTTCAGGCTCACCTGAGCCATCCCTAACTATAAGCTTTATCAGAAAGGAAAGTTTCAGCCTGATCTTAAAGGTAGAGAGGGTGTCTGCTTCCTGAAGCCAAACTGGCAGCTGGTTCCACAGAGAGGGGCCTGATAACTGAAGGCTCTGCCTCCCATTCTGCTTTTAGGGGCCTGATAACTGAAGGCTCTGCCTCCCATTCTGCTTTTAGGGGCCTGATAACTGAAGGCTCTGCCTCCCATTCTGCTTTTAGGGGCCTGATAACTGAAGGCTCTGCCTCCCATTCTGCTTTTAGGGGCCTGATAACTGAAGGCTCTGCCTCCCATTCTGCTTTTAGGGGCCTGATAACTGAAGGCTCTGCCTCCCATTCTGCTTTTAGGGGCCTGATAACTGAAGGCTCTGCCTCCCATTCTGCTTTTAGAAACTCTGAGAACCACAAGGAAACCTGCAGCCTGAGAGCAAAGTGCTCTGTTGGGGAAATATCCAACGGAAAAAAAGCTAAAATTCACACTAAAGATGAAGAAAATAAAGATTGGATGGCACTTTTCATAGAAAAGTTTCTCCTTTCATCATAATTATTTACTTTCTGTCGATTAAATGAATTATCCTCCATTTCACGCTAACAGTAAATATTTATTTAACTGAAACTCTTCAGGTAACTTTTAGGCTTTTATTTTGCTAGCGGAAGTTGTCTATCTAAATCTATGACGTATTTCCTGTTCACTGTGCTGGGAAAGTCCTCCGTTCTGTGGAAGCTCTCTTATAGCGTCTCAACCGTTAGTCTACTTAAAAAACATTTGTCTCCGACTTGTAAAATATATTTTACATTGCCTGAAGTTTACCTGACACTTTTCTGTACGTGTCACGTCGTGTGACGCTTTGGTATTCGTGTCGTTTTTCTCACCAAATCTCCCCTGAAACTTGCTAACGTTAGCTCAGCGGCTAGCCACCATTCAATCCCGAAAGAAACAAGCGACCGATCGATATCGCAGTTATGGATCAAACAGGAGTCACAGCGGAGACACCAAAGGTAAGAAGCCCCCAGTTGGGCTCTTATCTCCTCCTTTTGTCTGTTTTCCAGCAGCTGAAGGGGTCGTTAGAGTTAGCTGCTAATGTTATCCGTTATCCAAGATGGCCTCGCCGGCTATCATGTCGACACAGCTGAGCGATAAGGCTACATTTGACACGACTAGACATTGAAATGATGGAGACTGGTGACCCGAAGAAGGCCGTGCTGTTCGGCACGAGCGGAATAAACACTTTGAGTCTGTGAAAGTAGATGCGAAGCAGTTCTTAGTTCCTCTTTGCCAATAAATGTCTTGTCAGTGAGATTTTTTTTTAGTAGAAGTTGGAAAAAGGCAACTCAAATTAAAGTTGTGAGTTTGTTTCACTCTGCCGTATGTTTGAGGAAGAAACTTGTTTTTTAAGCTGAACTGAGGCTTCGTGTTTCTGTTCTTCTTCCTCTGAGGTGAGAGTTCACCTGTGACGTAAGAGTTCACCTGTGACGTAACCTGCTGACGCTGTGTGTGCCACCGCCGGCTCAGCTGCTGCCCAGCTTTATAAATAGCATCCCAACCCATTTATGATGTCTCAGGGTTTCAACCACACGCCTCCCTGCTGATTCATAGCTAAATAACTTCCTTATGAGGATTAATAAAGTCTTATTTAATCAAATTAATTCCAGAATGAGTTATAAAGTGATGCGTTCTTCACTTAGAGGTACTAAAGCATTATATATTTTTAAAGTTAAACCAGCAGCAGCTGGTTACTGCTCATCAGTACCACAACAATATAAATACTCATCATGTTCACTGTTCACCAAACTGAACCAGTCGTGTAGATGAATTCCTGCTTCTACAGACGGTGGGATTTATCATCTGAGGTTGTTTTACTTCATTCTAAGAGCTGCTTAAGACCAGATGTTTTTTATTACGTCCAGATGAGGACAAATGTGGCAACACGAAGGTCACCCTGATGTGTCTGCCTCACAGGAAGTGACTTAAAATGCCTTTAAGCAGGAACCAAACTCTGATGTGATGGTTCATCAGAGTTTAATGGCTTGTTCTGCAGAGCCCGTGGGGTTCGGTGGCGCCGGCGCCTCCGGCCTGCTCTCTGACCGAAGTGATGAGCGAGGAGCTGGCCCGACAGCTGGATGAAGAGAACAACGTCCTCCCGTCACTCTCAGAGTGAGTCCTGGCTGCAGCTTTTCTTCATCCCTCAAAGGTTTTAGACATTTGTAAAGTTAAAACACACTTCATTAAAGCTTCTATCCACAGCAAAGCCGGAAAGTTTGTGACATAAAGAAGAAAATCCAGAACACGACTTCTTCTACTGTGCAAAGGATGCTTAAAAGTTTCCTGTTAATTATCTAAAAAGCAGAAAACCGTGTCCCTACAGTCACAGTGTCCAAGTTCATCCTGTTAGAGGGAAGAACGAGGTGTAAAATACTTAATTTGGGCTCTTTTTCATCTTTAATTGTGGTTAACCTGATTTTAAAAGTTGACATCTCTTCAATAGGCGCCATCTAGTGGACGAGAGTTGTTACTAAAGGCGGCTTTATAGCTTTATACATCTGAGTTTATGCTTCAGTGTCATTCCTTCTCCTCTCAGTCCCGGAGCCGATCTGCTTCTGTCGGACGAAGGTCCGGACACGACCAGCGATCTGATGCTCGCCCAGATGCTGCAGATGCAGTTCGACCGCGAGTTTGACAGTCAGCTTCGCCGGGAGGAGAAGAAGTTCAACGGCGACAGCAAAGGTAGAACCACAGCAGCACCAGACAAACACACATCCCTCCTGCCTGTAAACTCTCAGCTGTTTTCTGTCCGCCTCCTGCTGGGTTCACACAGCTTCCAGTGCAAACTTAGGTCACCAAAAAGAAAATCAACCGTCCACGTTGGCATCGTGATGCATCTGAAAATAGATTTGAGCCCTGTTCTGTCCTCGCTGAGGTGTGATAACTCCAACTAGACCGTGAGCTAAACTCTCTCTATATTCATGAACATGAAGAAACTGTAGTTTGTTTGCAGATTTATTTTCACTCTTCACATTGTACTGAATTCATACAAAAGGATGAGCTAAGAGAGTGAAACTAGGAAAAAACAGACAATATTGCAATTAGTTACCGAGCTTCATAAACATGAACTTAAATCAGAGATTTTCTAAATTATTCCTGTGCAAATTATTCAACAGCTTAACCAACTGGTAATGCTAACATGTCCGTGAGATAATAATAACTAGTTTTTTATAATATGAATTTAACATACTTATGAACAGGGACGGCTGGTATAACTGGGCTACCAGGGCTCAGCCCTCCCTACATTATTCAATAAAAATTAGAATATAATATCTAAATATTTCAATAAAAACTTTAAACAAATTGTTTTTTAATTTTTGATCAGAGGCGGAGCAAAATCTGAACTGAAACCCATGAAATCGGTGAAAACGGGCTAATTATCTACAGCCCAAGCGAAGCAACTCAGTTACACTTGACTTTTCTTCAACATTTGAGTGACAGGTTGCAAGTCCCGCCCCCTCCATTCATTTGGGCCAATCACAGACGACTCTACTTGATTGGGTGTGTAGGGCTAAACTTTGACAATGGCAGGCATCGGCGTTAACAAAGTGGATTATTTACTTTCGAATCCGTTTTCTTCAATGTCCTCAGGTGAAAAAAGTAGGGGAACATCATCCAAAGGATATCCAAATTACACAGAAAGAAAAGCGCCAAAATCGTAGCTTTCGTGTAACTTGGTTTGAGAGAAAGGCTAACGGCTAACGTTAGAAAGGCTAACGGCTAACGTTAGAAAGGCTAACGGCTAACGTTAGAAAGGCTAACGGCTAACGTTAGAAAGGCTAACGGCTAACGTTAGAAAGGCTAACGGCTAACGTTAGAAAGGCTAACGGCTAACGGCCTCTTGAAGCTTCTCTTCAAACACAGATGGAACATTTTGTGGAGTATTTCTTTTCTTAACGTCTTTCTGGAGTGTTTTTCTGGAGTTACTATTTTAGTTTTGTGCTGATGTTTGGATTATTGTGTTCCAAAGCTAATTGCAATCGGCTATAAGTCTGGGTTGACCATTTTTAAAACCTTTTATGGTGTGAAAGTATTTGTATTTCCAGAGAGATGGTAGATGGTATATTTTCCATCATTCTTCTAAATAGTGTTTTGGTGGTTTGTTGAAAAGGCCCGTGCTGTTGTGATAGTTTAACTTATATTCTAACAGGACACCTTTTATGTTGAAATACAACTACTTGGCTTTTATAATACATTAGCCCCCCCATTCAATGTCACCACAAGCCGTCACTGCTTATGAATTAACTTATCTAGAACAGAAATATAATACATACAAGTGATGCCTCTGCTGATGAATCAACAGGTGATACATTTCCTCTGGTGTAATGGACTGCATCGATCACCAGCCTGCTGTCTTTTTTAACATCGTTAGCATGTTTAAGCGATCTTTTTCCAACTTCCGGTTTTAGCTCAGAACACAACTTCAAAATAAGAGTCTGCATGAAACGTCGAAATAAGAGTGCATAAAACAAAGTATACACTATTAATTGAATGAAATTCAGCCTAAATGCCTGAGAGGCAGAACAAGGAAGTCCTTTGTTGAAGTAATCGTGGGCTTTTTTAAAAGATGTGAGGGTTTGTGTTTTCTCTCCTGTCCAGTGTCCATCTCCTTTGAGAACTACCGGATGGTCCATCCTTACGAGGACAGCGACAGCTCCGAGGACGAGGTGGACTGGCAGGACACGAGGCACGACCCCTACAGAGCCGGTAAGAGTTTTAGTTCAGTGTTGGACGAACGCTGCTGAGTCCCGAGTGTTTCTGTTGCTCAAAACCTCCACATGAACTCTAACGCTGTGTGTGATGATGCAGAGAAACCTCAGACCACGCCCAGGAAGGGCTTCACCGGGAAGGGCAAAAACATCACCACGAAACACGACGAGGTGACCTGCGGCCGCAAGAACACGGCGCGCATGGACAACGTAAGACGCTCCTTTAGTTCCAGCACGTCCATAAAAACTTATGTATAAACATCTGAAAACAACGAGAATATTCAACCAAACAGGAAGTCGGTGTTCAGCTTTAACTTTTAGGAGTCTGCCACATGTCTTATTGATGTTTCAGCAGCTTAATCGCACACAAAAAGTCATTTTTCCATCACTTTACATAGTTTTTTAGTGTAAAACACGATCATCCAATATTTCCCTGTCGCAGTGTCCAATAGAAATTACTCTTCATCAGCTGACAGCTGAGGTTATTCTGCGCGTTTATCAGGTTATATGAAGCGTCTTAAAAGGTGATTAGAAGCAGATATGCATCTTACAGACTGCTAAAGGTAAAACTCCGCCTTTTGTCTCACAGTTTGCTCCGGAGGTGCACGTCGGTGACGGTTTGGGGATGGACCTGAAGTTGTCCAATCAGGTGTTTAACTCTCTGAAGCAGCACTGCTACAGCGAGCAGCGCCGAAGCGCCAGGCTGCACGAGAAGAAGGAGCACTCCACCGCCGTACGTTCGCACGCACAGCTCCTTTTTCTGTTGCTGCGGTGGAAGAAGAAGCCTCTTAATTTACCTTCACCGTCTGAACGCCTTCGTCTATCCTCAGGAACAAGCGGTGGACCCTCGCACCCGCCTGCTGATGTACAAGATGGTGAACGCCGGCGTGCTGGAGAACATTAACGGCTGCATCAGCACTGGGAAAGAGTCTGTCGTCTTCCACGCTGACGGAGGAAGGTGAGGCGAGCCTAAAAAGCATCAAAGAAACTTCCAGATGGTTCAGGAAATTGCTTTTAAATGCCATCCAATGATAAATTCAAGTGTCAGAAAGAGAGTTTCCCTTTGGTTTTGGGTGTGTTGACAGCATCGAGGAGCAGCCCGTCCCCGACGAAGTGGTGCTGAAGGTGTTCAAAACAACGCTGAACGAGTTCAAAAACAGAGACCGCTACATCAAAGACGACTATCGCTTCAAAGATCGCTTCAGCAAGCTGAACCCGAGGAAGATCATCAGGCTGTGGGCCGAGAAGGAGATGCACAACCTGAGCAGGTAACCAGACTCTGCTGAGCACCCGAGAGGAGAGCGTAGGCGAGGCGCGAGGGGAGCGTAGGCGAGGCGCGAGTAGAGCGTAGGCGAGGCGCGAGGAGAGCGTAGGCGAGGCGCGAGTGGAGCGTAGGCGAGGCGCGAGTGGAGCGTAGGCGAGGCGCGAGTGGAGCGCAGGCGGGGCGCGAGGAGAGCGGAGGCGGGGCGCGAGTAGAGCGGAGGCGGGGCGCGAGTAGAGCGTAGGCGAGGCGCGAGTGGAGCGTAGGCGAGGCGCGAGTGGAGCGTAGGCGGGGCGCGAGTAGAGCGGAGGCGAGGCGCGAGTGGAACGTAGGCGAGGCGCGAGTGGAGCGTAGGCGAGGCGCGAGGAGAGCGTAGGCGAGGCGCGAGTGGAACGTAGGCGAGGCGCGAGTGGAGCGTAGGCGAGGCGCGAGGAGAGCGTAGGCGAGGGGCGCGCAGGCGGGGCGCGAGTAGAGCGGAGGCGAGGCGCGAGTGGAGCGCAGGCGGGGCGCGAGTAGAGCGGAGGCGAGGCGCGAGTGGAGCGTAGGCGAGGCGCGAGTGGAGCGTAGGCGAGGGGCGCGCAGGCGGGGCGCGAGTAGAGCGGAGGCGGGGCGCGAGTAGAGCGGAGGCGGGGCGCGAGTGGAGCGGAGGCGGGGCGCGAGTGGAGCGTAGGCGAGGCGCGAGTGGAGCGTAGGCGAGGCGCGAGTGGAGCGTAGGCGAGGCGCGAGTGGAGCGTAGGCGAGGCGCGAGTGGAGCGGAGGCGGGGCGCGAGGAGAGCGGAGGCGGGGCGCGAGTAGAGCGTAGGCGAGGCGCGAGTGGAGCGTAGGCGAGGCGCGAGTGGAGCGTAGGCGAGTAGAGCGGAGGCGGGGCGCGAGTAGAGCAGAGGCGGGGCGCGAGTAGAGCAGAGGCGGGGCGCGAGTGGAGCGTAGGCGGGGCGCGAGTGGAGCGTAGGCGGGGCGCGAGTGGAGCGTAGGCGGGGCGCGAGGGGAGCGTAGGCGGGGCGCGAGGGGAGCGTAGGCGGGGCGCGAGTGGAGCGTAGGCGGGGCGCGAGTGGAGCGTAGGCGGGGCGCGAGTGGAGCGTAGGCGGGGCGCGAGTAGAGCGTAGGCGGGGCGCGAGTAGAGCGTAGGCGGGGCGCGAGTAGAGCGTAGGCGGGGCGCGAGTAGAGCGTAGGCGGGGCGCGAGTAGAGCGTAGGCGAGGGGAGCGCGAGTAGAGCGGTGGCGAGGGGAGCGCGAGTAGAGCGGTGGCGAGGGGAGCGCGAGTAGAGCGGTGGCGAGGGGAGCGCGAGTAGAGCGGTGGCGAGGGGAGCGCGAGTAGAGCGGTGGCGCGAGGAGAGCGCAGGCGAGGGGCGCGAGGGGAGCGCAGGCGAGGGGCGAGTAGAGCGGAGATGAAACGTGACAGAATGGTGTGTGTTCAGGATGAAGAAGGCGGAGATTCCCTGTCCAGAGGTGGTGATGCTGAAGAAACACATCCTGGTGATGTCGTTTATCGGTAAAGATCACGTCCCCGCTCCCAAACTCAAAGACGTCATCTTGGGCTCGGAGGACATGAAGAACGCCTACTGTCAGGTCCTGCACGTACGTACACGAGCAGGAAGCGCACACACACACACACACACACACACACACACACACACTGCTGATTCACCTGTTCTATCACATTAAAGTCACATATTAACACGTAGAGACTCGTAGGGAAGTCGGTGGTTTGATCCCCGACTCCCTCGGTTCGTTTGCAAATGTTGAACAAAAGAAAAAGAAGTGTCAGGCCTAAAAAACAAGTACAAAGCCACATTATTTAATTATTATTATAAAAAGGCTCCTAACTCAAGGGATGAACCAGTGTTGTGTCGACACAGAACAGACAACTTAGCAAAGAAGCCATTTTAAACTGGATCTTTAGGCACTTTGTCACAAAGACACATCATTTGTTCCCATTTCTTTAGCTGCATCTATGAAAAACAGCAAAGAAAACACAGTTTGACAGACAGAAAATAGGATTTCTGCAGCAACAAGGTGATTCCCAAAGAGCTATTAGCTGAAAACTTGGCATATCTCAGCATGGTGTGCAGTGTGTCCTTAAAACATTTGAGGAAACTGGACAAGTGGAGGACAAAAGAAGAAGTGTCAGGCCTAAAAAACTATCTCCAGCAGATGAACAGGATCTGAAAGTGATGTCCTTAAGAAAGAGGAAAAAATCCAGCTGTGACCTGACAGGACCTGAGAGATGCATCTGGACCTTCAGCTGATCCATCTACTGTTGGCCCAAGCCTCATCAGAAATGGTCTCCATGGAAGGGTGGCTGTCAAGAAGCCGTTCTTAAGGAAGGGAAACAGGGAGAAAAGGCTGAGCTGTGCCAAACAACACAAGAAGTGGACTGAAAAGTTTTATTTGTTTTTATGACCTCAGAATGAAGCAATTAAATCTACAAACTGACTTATTTTATTTTAAATCAAAACCTTCCTGTTAAATCGGAATCTTTTTTGCTCCGTAAAAGACGCCCTGATGATGATCTCCAGATGTTTGGAGTTTATTAGTCCCAGACAGACTTGAGCAGCTTCTTCTTCTTCTGCAGATGATGCAGCAGCTGTATCAGGAGTGTAACCTGGTTCACGCCGACCTCAGTGAATACAACATGCTGTGGCACGAAGGGAAGGTACGACTCTGTTTCCTGTCTTTCACCATCAACTTTTCACCTTTTTTCCACTGATTATTTTCTTCTTCTTCCCTTCAAACCTCTTTTCGTCCATTTCTCCTCTTTGTGTATTTATGGAGCACTGAACCTGCCAAATAAATACGTTTAAATAATGATAAAATGAAGTTGGAGATGAATTAAAACAGCAGTAACTCTATAGAATGTGAAATTAATACATTTTCTTCCTTACTTTAAGATTGTTAATGTTATTTATTTATTTACGGTTGTTTTAACTTAACAAATGTCTTTTATTAGTTATTCCTGTATTTATTCCCATATTATTTTGTTTTATTATTCCCTCTAAATCATTTATTTCTGCACAAAAAACTTTGGTTTAGGTGAATAAATGAAGGGAAAAGTTGATGCAGCTATAAATAAGATAAAATGCACCTTTAATTTAAAAATGTACCATAAAACTAAACTAAAATACATTATTTAGAGGGAATAGATGGATCAATAAGATATGAAGGAAGTAATACAGAAATAAAAACTAATAAACGAAGAAAAAAATTTAATTATTCCAATATATTGGAATATATATTTTATAATATACATACAGTATATATTTTGATATATAATAAAATAATATATGTGTTTTTCTATTTATTTTTTATTATAGCAGTTTCAGTGTTCCATATCGCAACGATACCCTAAATCCATGAGTTCAAAGTAACATTTAACATATTTTATTTTATCGTAATTACACGATAAATAATGCTGAATAAATTAATTAACCGGAAACGTGGAAGTTTATGAGAAAAGAGGAAAATAAACTCCTTAATATGATAATAATATTTCTTTGTTTGTTACCATAAATATGTTACAATTGTTAAATATTTTAATTATGTTAATATATTAGATATGGTAAATATATTAATGATATAAAATATGTTTTCTTATTTCCATAAACTTCTGTTTTTTTCCTTCTCGTAGGTTTGGCTCATCGACGTCAGTCAGTCCATCGAGCCGACCCACCCCCACGGCCTCGAGTTCCTCTTCAGAGACTGCAGAAACGTCTCCACGGTAACCACCTAAGATCATTTATACTTTATTTATTTGTTTATTTATTTCAGAATGGTTTATATTATTATTTATATATAATATATATGATATCTGAATATTTTACATATCATATATGTAGAAAATGTTTTTATTTGAGTTATTTTATTCATATATTGTTTTTTATTTTAATTATTAAATAATTATTAATTTATTATTAGTAGTTTTTGTATGTGGTTGATTTAATTTTCATAAAATGTTTTAATTTCTTTATTTTTCAAATGTTTTTGTTTAGTTTCTAAATAACTTTTATATTGGTCATATTTTTATCATTTATCTCAATTCTTTTTTTAAAATTATTTTCTAATTTCTGTTTTATTAGTAATGTTTTTATTTTTTTATCTTATTTTTGTATTTATAGTATAGTTTTTTTTATTCTTTATTTTAGGTGTTACAGTTTTCATACCTGGTTAATTGTTCTGTCAGATGAAGAAAAACTTCATCAGAGAAACTGAAACTAATCAATCTAAAAATGAACTGAAATAATTAAATTGATCATAAAATGTATTGATCGGGCACCTGTGGAGTAAATCCTGGGTCCTGACAGGAAATGTGGGATAACTAAAGGTTACTGGTGTCCTGATGAATGTAGTAAAATAACCTTTAAACGGTTAAAGTAACTGGTGTTAAAGTAACTGGTGTTAAAGTAACTGGTGTTAAAGTAACTGGTGTTAAAGTAACTGGTAATAAAGGTAATAAAGTAACTGGTAATAAAGTAACTGGTAATAAAGTAACTGGTGTTAAAGTAACTGGTGTTAAAGTAACTGGTGTTAAAGTAACTGGTAATAAAGTAACTGGTTATAAAGGTAATAAAGTAACTGGTAATAAAGTAACTGGTAATAAAGTAACTGGTAATAAAGTAACTGGTAATAAAGTAACTGGTAATAAAGTAACTGGTAATAAAGTAACCGGTAATAAAGTAACCGGTAATAAAGTAACTGGTGTTAAAGTAACTGGTAATAAAGTAACCGGTGTTAAAGTAACCGGTAATAAAGTAACCGGTGTTAAAGTAACTGGTAATAAAGTAACTGGTAATAAAGTAACTGGTAATAAAGTAACTGGTAATAAAGTAACTGGTAATAAAGTAACTGGTAATAAAGTGACCGGTGTTAAAGTAACTGGTAATAAAGTAACTGTTAATAAAGTGACCGGTAATAAAGTAACTGGTAATAAAGTAACTGGTAATAAAGTAACTGGTAATAAAGTAACTGGTGTTAAAGTAACTGGTAATAAAGTAACTGGTAATAAAGGTAATAAAGTAACTGGTAATAAAGTAACTGGTAATAAAGTAACTGGTAATAAAGTAACCGGTAATAAAGTAACCGGTAATAAAGTAACTGGTAATAAAGTAACTGGTGTTAAAGTAACTGGTCATAAAGTAACCGGTGTTAAAGTAACTGGTAATAAAGTAACTGGTAATAAAGTAACTGTTAATAAAGTAACTGGTAATAAAGTAACTGGTAATAAAGGTAATAAAGTAACTGGTAATAAAGTAACTGGTAATAAAGTAACTGGTAATAAAGTAACTGGTGTTAAAGTAACTGGTAATAAAGTAACTGGTAATAAAGTAACTGGTAATAAAGTAACTGGTAATAAAGTAACTGGTAATAAAGTAACTGGTGTTAAAGTAACTGGTAATAAAGTAACTGGTAATAAAGGTAATAAAGTAACTGGTAATAAAGTAACTGGTAATAAAGTAACCGGTAATAAAGTAACCGGTAATAAAGTAACTGGTGTTAAAGTAACTGGTCATAAAGTAACCGGTGTTAAAGTAACTGGTAATAAAGTAACTGGTAATAAAGTAACTGGTAATAAAGTAACTGGTAATAAAGTAACTGGTAATAAAGTAACTGGTAATAAAGGTAATAAAGTAACTGGTAATAAAGTAACTGGTAATAAAGTAACTGGTGTTAAAGTAACTGGTAATAAAGTAACTGGTAATAAAGGTAATAAAGTAACTGGTAATAAAGTAACTGGTAATAAAGTAACTGGTAATAAAGTAACCGGTAATAAAGTAACTGGTAATAAAGTAACTGGTAATAAAGTAACTGGTGTTAAAGTAACTGGTCATAAAGTAACCGGTGTTAAAGTAACCGGTAATAAAGTAACTGGTAATAAAGTAACTGGTAATAAAGTAACTGGTAATAAAGTAACTGGTAATAAAGTAACTGGTAATAAAGTAACTGGTAATAAAGTAACCGGTGTTAAAGTAACTGGTAATAAAGTAACTGGTAATAAAGTAACTGGTGTTAAAGTAACTGGTAATAAAGTAACTGGTGTTAAAGTAACTGGTAATAAAGTAACTGTTAATAAAGTAACTGGTGTTAAAGTGACCCAACACAGAAATTGGTTAAATGGCGGCTCAGAGTGAACCCGTTTGTGTGTTTCAGTTCTTCCAGAAGCGAGGAGTCGGCGAGGCGATGAGCATGTACGACCTTTTCAACGCCGTGAGCGGGCTGAACATCCCGGCCGGCGCCGAGGACGAAGCCGAGTTCATGACGGAGGTAACGGAATACGGCGAGTCGCTCAAATCAACCCAAACCTTCGGTGTCCCGTAGTTTCCTCGTTAGCTTCGACCCGCCGCTGTACGATCCCACGAGTTTTTATGTCAAACCTCTTGGGTTGAAAGGTTTTGGTTCGATATTCAAGACGTTTAGTTTGAGTTTAACGGAAAATGAACTTCTGTCTGTCAAACTGTTACCTTTGGCTTTTTTTGAGCTGATCAGAGCAGTTTCCATCGTTCAGATGTGGTAGAAATCCAGTAGAAGTTGTTACTGAAAGCTCAACGTTGCTGTAGAGCTGCGGTGGGAAACAGATTCACTTCAGAGGGTTTCTTGCCTTGATTTGGCACAAATCTGATCCCGTGTGTCTCTTCGCTCTGCTGCAGAACTCGGCAGCTTCCTGTAATAACCACGATGGTGATCACTTCGTCGTCGTCCGGTTTTAACCCGTCTGCCTTCTCTGTGACAGATCATGGCGTTGGAGAAGAGGAACGAGGATCACGTGCAGAAGCGACGGAAGAAAACCTTTCCTGTGGGCTCGGAGGGCGGCGGTCCTCCGATAAAACCCGACTCTGACGACTAACCTGATTCGCTCTCTCCGTGTCAAAAAAACGCCGAATGGAGGACAAGAACAGAGGAGGCCTCTGGTACCTTCAACCCTCTCCAGCCTGCCTACAAATGCCACCCACCGCCTCCCGTAAACGGGGCGGACGCAGCGCCTCCTCCTGGCTGCAGGAGGAAGGAAGCGTCCGGCAGGCTGAGAGGCAACGACGCGGTTTTCTGACGCCGAAACCACACCTCATATCCTCCTGCTTTTATTCATGTGTCTGTTTGTTTTGAGTAAAGTGAGAAAGCTTTTCACGCGGGAACTCGAGTTCCAGCTGAGCTTCGTTCAAACGTTTCCAGAAGCTTTCACAGATTGTTTTAGAGCATTTTGGGGGGGGGAAGCTGCTCTGTAGCTTCAACAAGGTGGAATTTTAATCTGGCGTCTGCAGGACAACATGTTTATTAAAGGATAAAATCCTGAGAAGGGGTTCTAACTATTCTGAAATAGTCTCATTTAAAACACAAACCTCCAGATGTTTGAAGCCCTGCAGCTGGATGAAAAGTGTCCCCATCTGTGGCTAAAAGCTGGAACGGTGTGTTTGCTCTTTCTGTCTTTGCTTTTTGTTTTCGTGAGTTAGCTTAGAAAGGCGGGAAGTGAAACATCTGCTCATGAACCGACAGACGAACTCGGCAGAGTTTAAAGTTTAAATGTGGAAATGAATCATCAGTTTGCAGTGAGAACATTTTACATCGCGGTGGTCAGATTATTTGCGTGTTTTTTACTTAAAATGCCAAAAGTGATGTTTTTATGGTGATGAAATGAAATTAAATGGTGAACCTGGAAGCTCCTCATGTCTGTTTTTGTTCTCAGACTTTAATCTGGTTATAGTTGCCGCCTTTAAAGGCGTTAATGACTCTTTCTGATTGATTTATCTTAACCTTTTGATACTGTTGATCATTCTGCTCTTCTCAGTAGGCATCATTGGTTCTAACAACTGTAAAGGATGAATTTAGAGCGTTTTCTAATCTTTTCTGCTTCTTTCCATCAGTAATGGTGTACCTCAGTGCTCAGTTCTTGGCCCACATTATTTTCTATATACATTAACGACACTGTTCATTCGGTTGGTGATTCTTTCGGTCACTTCTACGCCGATGACACCAGATGCTGCACTTGCATCACTGCTGGTTGTTTTCTGAGGGTTCAACAAGTCTTATCCTCTTCAAACCTTCTGTTAAACACCGCTAACACTCAGCAGAGTTGTGGCGTGATCTCATCGTTTGGTGTAAAGTGGCCATAAAACTCAATCCAGGCTGTTTTAAGGTGGTCTGTCTCATGTCGAAATCAACCAAGTTTAATATTATCATAAGTCTTTAGTCGTGTTTTATGCAAACTGGGACGTTCAGAGACGCATTCTGACTTTTTTAATGATCTTCAATGTGCCGCGTAAACATAGAAAAACTATATTTTCCTCATTATCAGGCCAGCGTGATTGATGTGATGAAAAATCTAACCAAGTACCTTTAAAGCTGTAACTAAAGCAAACAAAAAGAAAAGAAAAGCTTTTTTTAATCTGAATCTGAAGCTCTTGTTTTTAAACTCTAACTTCTCCAGTTTCCTGCATTTATGATCAGTGCAGGAAGATGCTGCAAATAATGCGTGAAAAGCAAAAGCCAAGAGACACTTTGGGAGTATTTCATGATTAACAGGCTGAAAAAACAAAGGCCAAGATGTTTATTGGGGTGGAAAAGCTCAAATATCTGTTCTCTTGATGACTTAATATAGATATCTGCATTACTGGCTTGATGCCCCCCCTTATCTGTGTCATTTAATGATTATTTTAGCTAATACTGACAATACTCGCGTTTCAAAATATATTCAGTTGGAAGGTCCTAAAACATTCCTGTGTTCAGCAGGTAATTTCTTTCAAGCTGCTGCAGCAAAGGACAGAAATGTTCTACAAAAAGCGATAATATAGATATATTTTCCTTTACAGAAGATCTAGAAATAGAAAAAAACTAAACCAGTAAAACTAGTAAGGGAAACTCGGTCACATGACTCCCAGCCTTGCTTCCAAGCCTGCACATCCGGTCTGGCTCCTTCAGAATAGAGGACTGTAATCTGAAAATTTTAGTTATGATATTATCAAATGGCATATTTGCATTGCGGAGGTTTGTACCAAAGAATTTAAGTTAAAAATGTCTAATAGTCACTTTATATGTACGTAAATGTAATAACGGGGGTTATTTTTTTTATGTTATTAAACTAGTTTTAAATTAGAAGTAAATCACTGCTCTTATTCTGAAGTTCTAAAGTGGAAGTCCGGCTGTCTCGTTAAAGTTTTGGTTCCGTATCGACGCTCTATCGCCGGATCGCCTGAACTGAGTGGGAAACTACAGGTAAAGTGACCGGCAGGTGCGCGAGGATGGCCGAGGAGCACTACCTGGAGCTGAGTGAGAACCCCGTGCAGTTTGAACATGCCTCCAACGTCAACAACGTCTTCTTCGACGAGGCCAACAAGCAGGTGAGTTAGCCGGTTAGCATAGATTAGGCTAACAGGCTAAGTTCGTTTTAAAACAGGTTCAGAATCAGAACCACAGGTTTGGACCCGTCTGCTCTTATCTGCGGGTCAACAGAAAGATAAATGTGTGTTTAACCTGTTTCCTGTGACGTGTGTCGGCTCAGATTTGAATTATAATCAGTAAACAATTATAAAAATGTTCCAAACAACTTAGTTTTTTATAAAAAGCTCAATGTGATTAGCTGAAAAATACACTTTTTACCTGAAGGTTTTAACCAGAAGGATGTAAACCTCTTTATTAACCAGTAAAGGTGGATCAATCGGACACTTTAAGGCCTAATACGGTCGGTTTTTACAGATGTTTTTACACATCTTTTCTACATAATCATTTGTGTCATGTTTGGTTAGAAACTGTGGTTCACTTTGCTCATTTTTGTTTGTTCTGGTTCTGATCCGGCTGCTGATTAAAGCTGTGACAGAATCAGAGCTCTGACCTTGGGTTTTTGTGCCCTGTGCTCTGCCTGCAGGTGTTTGCGGTGCGTTCAGGTGGAGCCACAGGTGTGGTGGTCAAAGGCCCGGATGACAAGAGCAGCGTTGCCTTCAGGTACGTCCGCTCAGGCAGGAATCTCAGACTCTTTGAGAAGTTTTCTACAGGAAAAAACAGCTGTTGTGTTGGAAGATTTTTCATGTGACTGATGATTAATTTAAGTCTGAGGGTCTCAGTCCCCTTTAAGTTTCAGCTAGATTTAAATCAGCTGACTGGCTCGGCCATGTTTCAGCTCTGAGAAACTCAGCAGGACGTTTGGGATCATTATAACATAACTACAGACTCCAAACTGTAGAAACAGGCCGAGGTATCTTATCCCTGCACTGACGACGCAGTGAAACACACCTGAGTAACCACACACACCTGGAAGCCACCTGTCCTAAACATTATGGACCCTGAAATGAGGGGAATTGTGTATAAAAAGTGTAAAAAAAGAACTGTCTGTAAAGAAAAATGTGACTCTGTCCCAAACATCATGAAGCTTACATCTGTCTGTGTTTTCCTGCACAGGATGGATGATAAAGGGGAGGTGAAGTGCATCAAGTTCTCTATTGGGAATAAGATCCTGGCTGTACAGAGAACCCCAAAGTCTGTGGTGAGTTTCTCTCGGTGTATTTATCGGATGGTTCGAGGATTCTCACACAGTTTGGCTGTTTCTGCAGCTTCATAAAACCGCCGATCGGACCGAGAGAAGCTGCTCAAACAGCGATAAAGTCGGAGTGTTTGCTCTCAAACGTCTTTCCACGGTGTAGTCAAGTCGGTTTATTTTTAGAGCACTTTTAAAACAAGATGAAAAAATAAAGATACGATCAACAAGATGCAAGAAAAAGCCATGAACATGAGTTAAAACGGTAAAAGCCGAGATCTGCCGCTCAACCAGGTCTGAAAGCCAGAGATGCTGGGGTTCATCACCTCCTTTTATGACAGGTGGCAGCAGGTATGGAGCCACTTCAGGGCCATAATGTTTGTTACCCCACGTTTCCTGAAGGCAAAATGATGTCACACCCCTGTCATCTGAAGCCCCCCCACCCCCCAGAACAGGACCGAGACTTTGAAACTGAACAAAAGGAATCTTATCGAATGACTCGATTGACTGTTTCTGATTTTGTTTTAATGAAAATCTTTTTTTTTTGTCACAGATGTTTGTTGTATTTTCTTTGATGGAAAAATGTGTTTAGTTTGTTGTTTTTTTTTACCCTCAAACGGTGAAAATAACCGACTCGTGTTCTTCTGGTTGAAAACAAACACAAAGTCGTATCTTTCGTCTGTTTGCAGGACTTCATCAACTTCATCCCCGACTATCCGCACACAGAGTTCACTCAGGAGTGTAAGGTCAGTCTGCTGCTGCTTAGAAGCTCTGAATCAGGCTGCAGGTGGAGGCTGTTTGTCAGGAAACTGTTTGTGTTGCTCTGCAGACGAAGAACGCCAGTGTTCTGGGGTTCTGTTGGACCAACTGGAACGAGATCGTCTTCGTAACCGACCAGGGGATCGAGTTCTACCAGGTGAAGCGGTTAAAAATGCGTCTATTTCTGCGTTATTCCCCGAGTCGTTTCTCTTTATTACACATAACTTATGAGAAAAATGTCGACCTGTTCATACTTACTTTCTCCACCGTATTTATTTATTCATTTCATGGTAAATTTATCCATTTCAGTACTTAATTATTGGTTTAATCTGGAATAAAAGAGCTCTGAAACTGAACTTTTGGGATGAATAAAGTTTTTCAAACTGAACTCAGGTGTTTCCAGACAAGCGCAGTCTGAAGCTGCTGAAGAGTCAGAGT
This sequence comes from Leuresthes tenuis, assembly GCF_036924035.1. Classification (NCBI taxonomy): domain Eukaryota; kingdom Metazoa; phylum Chordata; class Actinopteri; order Atheriniformes; family Atherinopsidae; genus Leuresthes; species Leuresthes tenuis. The sequence continues at coordinate 2,255,746 of NW_027325378.1, read as the reverse complement.
ATCAATGTGAACTGGTACCAGTACTGTCCGGAGACGGCCGTCATCCTGCTGTCCACCACCGTGCAGGGCAACATCCTGCAGCCGTTCGCCTTCAGAGTGAGTGTTTGTTTGTTTGTTTGTTTGTTTGTTGTTTGTTTGTGTTTCTAACGCATGCTTTTCTACTGATGATATTTGTTTTACTTGCCTCTCAGAACGGGACCATGTCCAAGATGTCCAAGTTTGAGATCGAGCTGCCGGTCGTCCCCAAACCCGCCAAACTCACCCTGTCTGAGAGAGACATCGCCATGGCAACCATGTAAGTCTCAGCCCGTGCGGATTGTGCCTCATCGTGGATCGGAGAGTGTCTCACCTGGTCTGTGTTTGTAGTTACGGTCAGCTGTACGTGATGTACCTGAAGCACCACTCGAGGACGGCCAACAGTCCCAGTGCTGAGGTGGTTCTGTACCACTTACCGAGGTGAGCACACAGGTTCAGAGTATGATTGAGTTTATAAGGAACTGTTTTTATGGTTCATTAAACAGCTTGAGTTCAGCTTTCGCTCAGTTTTTAGCTTGAGTCCCGAACAGATCAGCTTTGGTTCATTTTCTTTATCTTTCAAACACAGAATTTCTTTACTGATTCGGACCAAAGAAAATTTAACTGAACATTTCAAACCTAAGTCAAGAAAAACCTTTTTACTTAGATGGATAAAAAGCAGCTTTTGTAATTGTTATTTTATTTTTTTGGTATTTTAAAGTTATCAGTTTTGTTGCTCTTTTGTCTCAGTTTTATTTCCATAAAAACAGGAAGCAGCTGCAGAGATTCACTGAAACATGTTCAAACATGAACATAAACCCAGAATCTGAGGCAGAAACAGAGTTTTTCTCAGTTCTCAGCAGCTTTAAAGTGAATCTCTGGTCTGAGCTCCTTTATTCTCCAACACAGCCTGAACCCTCTGAGACCAGCTTTCTGTCATTTCTTTAAGGAGTCTTCAGGAATAGTTCTCCAGGCTTCTTGAAGGACATCCCAAAGCTCTTCTTTGGATGTGGGCTGCCTTTTGTTCCGTTCTCTGTCAGATGATCCCACACTGCTTCAATAATGTTGAGGTCCGGGCTCTGGGGAGGATTCATCCCTCCATAAGACCTGTTGCCACTGATTTTCAGTCCACTTCTTGTGTCATTTGGCACAGCTCAGCCTTTTCTCCCTGTTTCCCTTCCTTAAGAACGGCTTCTTGACAGCCACCCTTCCATGGAGCCCATTTCTGATGAGGCTTGGGCCAACAGTAGATGGATCAGCTGAAGGTCCAGATGCATCTCTCAGGTCCTGTCAGGTCACAGCTGGATTTTTTCCTCTTTCTTAAGGACATCACTTTCCCAGGTGATGAATTCAGAATAATGGGAATATGTGCACGCTATCACGAGTAGCTGACATAAACCTGTTTTAAAAGATCAATCATCTTGGATTGGGAGCAGACGTAACACAGGATGGCATGAAGCTGTTATAACAGGGCGGCCATCTTGGCTCTGCCCTCATGAGCTGTGCGATTGGTTGCTATGGAGACAGCTGCGTGTGTAAGACAGACAGAAGCAACCCTCACTATGGCCAACTGACAGATGACCTTGGTTTTCAGCACTGATTGGTACGCCTCGAACAAAAGGTCGCTGTTCGAAAACTATAAGTCATATTTGAAAAATTCTTGAACCGTGAGCGCCAGAAGAGACGGCAGAAGCCACCAGTGTAATTTTTATTCTGCTCCTATGTACGGTATTTTTTATATAGCAGTTTTAAAAACAGCCTTCACATTGATTTGATAAGGAGATGAGGCGACCTGGTTATAATGGCCGGGCATGGGAGCCCGAGTGGTCGCTCTCTGCACTCACAGGTGATTTGAGAGAAAACCGTGAGGCCAAGCACAATGACGGTGGTTTTGGGTGAAAGAGGACAAAAATACCTACGTTTTGCAGTAAAATTTGTCTATGTGCAGCAGACATTTTGGACGAGAGAGGCGTTTGTTTGAGTAATTTTGGTATTAATTTCAAGCTGGTCAAAATAGTGTGAGACCCCAGGTAAGGAGAGTGAGAGGGGTCCTGATTTTTACTAAAACCTAAACTGCCGTTGTGTCAAAGTGAAACAATATATCAACAAACCCTTTAGTTCTGTTAAAGTTGAGTCTTTCCTGCCCCGTGTAAACTTTGAATGATGTCTCTGTGATGCCGTATGGCTGAGTTATGAGGCCTCCAAATTTGGCTGTTTTTTTTTTGCATTTTAAAGTATTTACTTAGGGTCAAAATTCCTCGTTTTTCCCAATTTCCCGGGATTCTGTTAGAGTAATGACAGAGAAAAACACAAGCACACTTTTACCGATCACTAGACACCCGGGAATATGCTTTTTATCCCGGTCGGACCAACGGTGCGGGACTAGTAGCGCGCCGAAGTTTCAGGGTGGAAACGGGAGAATCATAGGTATGCACAATGGTAATATGTGTAGGGCTGGGTACCGAACTTCGATTCTTTAAAGGCACCGACTGAAATGCTTCGGTAGCACCGAGTATCAAAACATGCCTCATCATTTGGTGCCAAGTTTCGGTACCTAGAGGTTAATCACGTGATCAAGAACTGATCATGTGACCCTTGATTGGCTGTATTAACGTTACACTTTGATGCAGGAACATGTGGTTACGCCCACAGACGGGGTATGAAGTTGTGTGCGTGGCATCGAACCGGTTAAACGATGCCACCGAGGTCTAAAGCATGGCTCCATTTCACCAAAATTGATGCCAATAGAGCGCGATGCAACATCTGCCAAAAAATCATCGCTGCTAAGGCCAGCAACACGACTAATTTAATGAATTATTTGACCTGCACAAAATCAATTTAAGAGCAGAAGTTGCTCCGTGTTTGACTGCAAGAAGGTCGGACCGCAGCCATCCTCCTCTCAGCAGTCAGTCTGGACGCCACAGAGCCCGAGCGGCATAATTAAAAGTTTCCACCACTGGACTCGGCTTCATCTAAGAGCACCGAGGAAGGCGCAGTGTGTGGGATTATAACAGGTAATGTTCAGCGAAATCTGGCAGAAATCTCAATGTTACTGCAGCTTAATACTGCAGAAAGCAGACATGCTGATGCTTCTGAAGGAAAACTGCTGAGTGAAAAGTATCCTCAGTGTGTGGGATAGGATTAGACACCAACCTGGCTGGCACCTGTTTGCACCCCACCCAGCAAAAATTAGCTGAAAAGACATTGAAAAGACGTATGGTATGCGTCCAAACAACGTCTACAGTTGGTTGAAAAGTGAAAGGTAAAAAGCCGTCATTTTCAGGCCGTTGAAAAAAAGACTTTTCAACGACTATTTCTGGACTAAATCGAGACGATGACGGACCGACCAGATTTAGCCTAATAATCAACGTCCAAATGGCGTCTGGTGTTCGGTGGGAACTGCTTTGCTCTGGAAATGATTTGTTTCTGTAAGAGAACTGCTTGGATTGGAAGAATACTGAGCTGAAAAATAAAACTGAAGATTTGTACTGTTATGATTAATGTAATTTCGTTTTTGTTAGAATTTATATTATAAAATTGGCATCGAAAAAAGTATCGTTCAGGAACCGGTATTGAAGTGAAGGTATGGTACTGGTACAGCCCTAAATGTGTGCTTGGCACCCATACATTATCTCTAATCTTATCTTTCTATACATATTATATTCTATATTATCTCTAATCTGATAAATATGACTTGATGTAACGCTGATAAAATCCCATCAGATGAAGCATCTGCAGCTGTTTCTGTCGAATCTTTACTGAACATCCGGAGTTTCAGAGCTGCAGTCGTCTTTTCCTGAGTCCTGAAGGAGTTTTCCTCCATCTGACTTTAACCCCGTTATGTTTTTGACAAGGTGAAGGAAAATATAATCGGAGAAGTTTGTTCTTGTTTTATTTCCTCTTCTACCGGACCTTTGGTCTCATTCTCACCTGTTATCGCTCCACTCCTCTTCATCCTCTTAGTTGAGGATGGATCGAATCTTTCAAAGAAAACTGGACTCATTTCTCTGCCATGAAGCTGTTTTATTGAAGAAAGTCAAATATTTTCTGCTCTGAACTCTGAACTTTGTGCTGTTACAGGAAAACGGCCTCAGTTATACCCTCACATCAGTTTGACATTTTCTCCGTCAGATTTCACACAAACACTGAAATGAAGACAACAGAAAACACTTTGTTCACTCCTTCAAAGTGGTATTTGCTGTGAAAATCTTCACTGGTTCTCACATTAAAGCTGATGAAGGATCTCCTGACTCCTGCTGATCCTGGAAATGACCGTTTCTGAGCACCTCAGAACAGACTTCCTCATCTGTTGATTTAGAAAACAGCAGCAACATTTGATCTCTGAAACTAATGAAAGTCAGTGTAGCTCCAGAATAATTTTACATTTACAAAGTGATGAGATGTGAACAGAATCTGTGATAAAGGAAGGTCTGCTGATCTCTCTGTTGGGCTCCATGAAGTGGAAGAGAAACAACAACATACAGACACATCAACACAAGCATCCAACTAACATTTAGAGCTCAGAGAAGTTTAGATTTTCATGTGGAGAAACATTTCTGTGAATAAAACTCATCATTAGCAGTGATATCCTCCATGGCTGCACAAACACAGGAAAAAGCAGCAAATAAACAGCAAAGAGCTGACAGGATACCTTTATTCCACTTTACACACCTCTGCTGTGGCTCCATAAGAATAATGAAGCCCAATCCCAGCATAGAGCGGCTGAGTGAATGTGGTCTGGACTCTGTGGAGCAGAGTCATGGCTCCAGAGATGCTGTAGAAGGACAGAATACCTGCTCTGTGATCCAGGTACACTCCGACTCTGGAGGATACAGGACCTGAGATGGAGGTTTTCTTGTTGTTGTACATAAATAAATAACTGTTTGGGTAACAATATAATGACCAAGATTTGTCATTAAATCCAAATACACATTCAGTCCCACCTCCTGCTCTGCTGATGTTCTTGTATGCGACTGCTACATTAACTCCTCCTCCTCTCCTCTCCACCTCCCAGTAACAGCGTCCAGTCAGACTCTCTCTGCTCAGGATCTGCTGATGTTCAGTGAATCTGTCTGGATGATCAGAATAAGACTGAGTTTGATTCATATATGAAACTTTTCTGTTCCCCTCTGACAGTAACAGCTTTCTGTTTGCTGTGTTTGGATCCAGTTTGATTTCACATGAATATTTTAAGAAGTCAGCTCTGCTCTCTGGTTCAGGTTCAGGTTCAGGTTCAGGTTCAGGTTCTGGTTCTGGTTCTGGTTCAGGTTCAGGTTCAGGTTCTGGTTCTGGTTCCTGCAGTAAAACATCCACCTCAGAGACTCTCAGTGAGATGTTGGTCCATTCCTCTCTCAGGATGTCCTGTAGTTTCTCTCTGAGCTCTGACACAGCTGCTGTCACAGCCTCAAAGTGCCTCAGAGGACGGATCTTGATGCTGGATGAGGGTGTAGACTCCCTGAGTGCTGACACTGAGGGGCAGTTCTGTAGAAACTGGGTGTGATCCTCTGTGTGTGAGAGCTGCTGCAGCTCAGCATCTTTCCTCTTCAGCTCAATGATCTCCTGCTCCAGCTTCTCCTGAAGCTCTTTGACTCGACTCACTTCAGTTTCCTGCTGGGATCTGATCTGCTGCTTCACCTCAGAGCTTCTTTTCTGGAGGAGACGGATCAGCTCAGTGAAGATCTTCTCACTGTGCTCCACTGTTTTATCAGCAGACTGATTGATGGCCTCCACCTCCTGCTGAAGCAGCTTCACATCTTTCTCTCGGTCCTGGACTCTCTGCTGGATTTGTTGCCGACTCCCCTCCAGCTCTCTCTGCCTCTCAGTCCTTTCTGCTGCAGCTGACACTGTGTCGTGGCCTTTATGTTCCTCCACAGAGCAGAGATAACAGATAGACTTCTGATCAGAGCGGCAGAACATCTTCATCACCTCATCGTGAAGAGAGCAGATGTTCTCCTGGAGGTTCTTGGAGGGCTCCACCAGCTTGTGCTTCTTTAATGGAGCCACATCATAATGAGGCTGAAGGTGTTTCTCACAGTAAGAGGCTGGGCAGGTTAAACAGGACTTAAAGGCTTTCAGTTTTCTTCCAGAGCAGACATCACAGGCCACATCTTCAGCTCCAGCATAGCAGAGATCAGCAGGAGCAGCTTGGGGTCCAGTCTTCTTCAGCTGCTCCACTAAAGCAGCTAACATGGTGTTTTTCTCCAGGACAGGCCTCGGTATGAAAGTTTTCCTGCACTGAGGGCAGCTGTGGATTCCCTTCTGATCCTCTCCATCCCAGAAGCCTTTAATACAGTTCCTGCAGTAGCTGTGTCCACAGGGAAGAGTCACCGGATCCTTCAGCAGATCCAGACAGATCGAACAAGAGAAGGTTTCTCGGTCCAGCTGAACTCCTTTCTGCGCCATTTCTCCTCTCAGATCAGCGACTCACTGAGTTTCACTTCCTCATAAATGAAACTAGTCTGAGCTCTGAGCCAATCAGTGCACCAGCTGCTGGTCACACCCATCATCAGCCTGCAGGTCTGCAGGGGAGGGAACAAGGAAACATGAGAGCAGGAAGTGTGTTGAAGCTGTTTCACACCAGTCTTCATGGTTAAAACACGGCTCGATTCTTCTTTTAATCCCAAATCAAAAGTCAGACATGCTGCTGGAGAGTCAGAAAGAAATGAGGCTGATCAGGAGTCGTCTGTGTTCCTCACAGCTGCTGCACCTTAAAGACTTTTAACTTTAACTTGTGTCATCAGGCTCTAATCTTACCAGGAGGTTGGGTCACTTGAAAGAATATCCAGTAAGTAATATAAACTGAGTGGTTTTATTCATCATAAAAACATAAAAATAATACAAAGTCCAACTCATTGTGTTTTTTGGATCTGATTTCAAATAATGAACCAATGAACTTTTTATGAGATGATTAACAGACATGTACAGATTGCAGTTGAATGCTTCATAGGTCAGAGTTAAGTGGCTGAACAAAGAAAAAACACATTCCTCTGAAAATGCTCAGGAACAAGGACTGAAGATGAGGGGAAAAAGCAGAAAATGTCCAAAGAAAAACTCTGAAAGAGCTTCAGAAAGCTGTAGAACTATTGATCAGGACACTTTAAAGGTTACAGAAAGCTGCAGAACTGTTGATCAGGACACTTTAAAGGTTTCAGAAAGCTGCAGAACTGTTGATCAGGACACTTTAAAGGTTACAGAAAGCTGCAGAACTGTTGATCAGGACACTTTAAAGGTTTCAGAAAGCTGCAGAACTATTGATCAGGACACTTTAAGGGTTTCAGAAAGCTGCAGAACTATTGATCAGGACACTTTAAAGGTTTCAGAAAGCTGCAGAACTATTGATCAGGACACTTTAAAGGTTTCAGAAAGCTGCAGAACTATTGATCAGGACACTTTAAAGGTTTCAGAAAGCTGCAGAACTGTTGATCAGGACACTTTAAAGGTTTCAGAAAGCTGCAGAACTGTTTAAAGGTTACAGAAAGCTGCAGAACTGTTGATCAGGACACTTTAAAGGTTTCAGAAAGCTGCAGAACTGTTTAAAGGTTTCAGAAAGCTGCAGAACTATTGATCAGGACACTTTAAAGGTTTCAGAAAGCTGCAGAACTATTGATCAGGACACTTTAAAGGTTTCAGAAAGCTGCAGAACTATTGATCAGGACACTTTAAAGGTTTCAGAAAGCTGCAGAACTATTGATCAGGACACTTTAAAGGTTTCAGAAAGCTGCAGAACTGTTGATCAGGACACTTTAAAGGTTTCAGAAAGCTGCAGAACTGTTGATCAGGACACTTTAAAGGTTTCAGAAAGCTGCAGAACTGTTTAAAGGTTTCAGAAAGCTGCAGAACTGTTGATCAGGACACTTTAAAGGTTTCAGAAAGCTGCAGAACTATTGATCAGGACACTTTAAAGGTTTCAGAAAGCTGCAGAACTATTGATCAGGACACTTTAAAGGTTTCAGAAAGCTGCAGAACTGTTGATCAGGACACTTTAAAGGTTTCAGAAAGCTGCAGAACTATTGATCAGGACACTTTAAAGGTTTCAGAAAGCTGCAGAACTGTTGATCAGGACACTTTAAAGGTTTCAGAAAGCTGCAGAACTATTGATCAGGACACTTTAAAGGTTTCAGAAAGCTGCAGAACTGTTGATCAGGACACTTTAAAGGTTTCAGAAAGCTGCAGAACTATTGATCAGGACACTTTAAAGGTTACGGAGATGAGGCTGATCAGGAGTTTGCATCATTTTTATTTTTGTTTTAAATTGATTTACTTATTTATTGTCGCAGAAAAGTTAAAGATGAGGTTGGAGGTTTGTGTGATTCGTGTGCGACTCTTTTCCTTTGCGTGTTCAGGGAGGGAGCGTGTAAGAAGAGTCACGTGTTGAAGCTGAACACGACGGGGAAGTTCGCTCTCAACATCGTGGACAACCTGGTGGTGGTTCATCACCAGAGCTCTCAGGTCGGTGGGCACGTGCACGCTTTCCGCCTCTGCTGGCGGAGTGTTACACAGGTCAGTGATTGTCTTGTTTCCACTTTGTGCATCAGACGTCGCTGATCTTCGACATCAAGCTGAAGGAGCCGGACTGTGCCGTGAACACACACCAGCCGGTGCTGCCAGCCAGGTCCATACACCCCTACAGGATACCGCTGTCAGGTACACACACACCTGCACGCTGAGTGTGGGATTTGTTTCCATCTCTGAGTGTTGGTTGTTGTGTGTCTGCAGGCCCGGCCGTCGTTCCCTCTCAGCCCCCAGTGCCCTGCCAGCTGTGTATCCTTCTGAGCCATGTTGTGCTTTACTAACTTATTCTGTGAGTCAGAGGCTTTTGTTTTCTTGACCGTCGCTCCAGACTCTTCCTCCTGGAGCGTCTTCCAGCCCGACATCATCATCAGTGCCAGCGAAGGTTGGTGAAACAAAGGCGGTGGTCAATGTTGTAGCAGCTCGGCCAAAAATAAGACCAACAGATTCTTCTGTTCAGTGTCGCTCTTTCCTGTAGGCGGCTCGGACGTCATTTACAGGGGGTGTCGCTTTACCAAGCCAAGTTTATCTCTGCAGGTGGTAACACAGTTCTGATACCTCTTAGGTGAATGACAGTAGTTCAAAATACAGTAGGAAAACAATGAAGACAAGGAGATGGGTTTAATGAAAAGCAGCTAATATTCTGTTCTATACCCACAATCAGTGGAGTTGCTTTCTTATTAATTTATTAGATTACAAGATTTTATTCCCCAAGATAGTTTATTGTACTTTTTAATTAACTAAATAACTGATTACCGAGCAGCAAAGATCGTTTTCCAATACAGTGCCTGACACCGGAAGTAGCAAAACGGTACTTCCGGTGCCGAAGCTACGATACAGATGGCTTGCTAATTAAAAAACCGAGACAGTTTGTCTACTCTTAGTCACTTATTGGGTTGTTTAAAATACATCTGTTGTTTTTAAAGTTTGTATAAAATGTAAGCTAAGCGACGAACTGCATTTAGGTCGTTGTTCTGACGGCAAGTTAAGCTAGCCGCTAACGCTGTTAGCCTTCACCACTTCCGGTCTCTGTGGCTGTTGTGAAACAGGCCACCATGAAACAATCTGAAATGAATAAATACACAAGAATAAATGTAGGTGAAATCAAATTAAGAAAAATATTTTGAAGCATTAACGTATTTACAAAATTGACAAAGTAAGAAATTGATATTCCAATTAAAGTCATAAAACTGAGTGGCAAAGTGAATATAGAACGACATAAACTTAGTTACAATTAAAGCAGAAAAATGTATTTATTTAACAATCTATTAAGTTATTTGTGCATGAAATATTCTTTTATTTAATTTTAGAAGCATTTGTCATATAAACCTATTTATTTATGTATTTATTTTCTAAATATGGCAGTTATAGTCCTCCACAGAACACCAACAGTCATGAATGTTTAACTTTAACTCAACAACACCAGTCCAGTGTCATCAACTTTCCTTCCAAACCTAAAATCATATGCATCACTGCAGTTAACGGCGATCTGATGACCAAAAGATTCAGTTAAATTTGTTTTCCGTCGCGGCTCTTCTGACGTGTCCGCTCACCTGTCTGTGTTAGGTTACCTGTGGTACCTGCAGGTGAAGTTGCCTCCAACAGTCAACCTGCTGCAGGACAAAGGCAAGCTGATGGACTTCCTGCTACGACGGAGAGACTGCAAGATGGTCATCCTGTCTGTGTGCTCGCAGAGTACGTCTTCAATCGTTTTTAATGACCTCGTAGTTGAACTCTCCTCCTCAGACAATGACACACCTGTCAGGTGATGTCAGGTGCTCTTGGAGTTTCAGGATGTGTTACAGTTAAAAAGTATTGGACAGTGAGACCTCGGTTAATAAGGAGCAGCGATTCTGTTTGTGTTTATTATTTGAAAACTGTTTGAAATTATTTTCACGAACAAATGAGCGTAGAGTAAACGCTGCTGTTCCCGTCATTAAGCTGACCGACTCTCGCCTTGTCTCTGTTGTAGTTCTGGAGGGCGGGGAGAAGGGAAGTCTTCCTGTCGTGGCGACCGTCTTTGACAAACTCAACCAGGTGTACAAAGAATACCTGGAGGCGGAGCAGAGCTACACGGCGGTGAGTGGAAGAGCGGCCATCTTGGCTCAATCACAAGTCTGTGAGGGCATCCCAGACATGGGGCATTTTTTTACCGTTTGTAGGCCATGGAGTCCGGTCCAAGTCGAGGCAGCGCCGCCCAGAAGCGCCCAGTCAGGACTCAGGCGGTCATCGACCAATCAGACATGTACACACACGTCCTGTCATCGTTCACGGAGAGGAAGGTAGGCACAGAAACGACCGCACTACAGGCAGATTAGCGTAATAAATACCAAAGTGATGCGTCTGCTGTGTCCTGCAGGGCGTCTCCCATAAATTCATCATCGCTGTGTTGATGGAGTACATCCGCTCTCTGAACCAGAACCAGATCACTGTCCAGGTAAAACTGAGCAGTAACACCTCAGAGGCCTCTTTAACGTACAGAAACTCCATTATGATGATAATCATGACTGATGGTGTTTCTCAGCATTACCTGTACGAGCTGGTGATCAAAACGCTGGTGCAGCACAACCTGTTCTACATGCTGCATCAGTTCCTGCAGTACCACGTCCTGAGCGACTCCAAACCGCTGGTGAGTCTTAAACCGGTCCTGGTTCTGGATCTGAAGTCTTTCATTAAGACCGTGTCCCTGTACCGTGTCCCTGTACCTTGTCCCCGTAAATTGTCCCCTTTATAGTGTTTCCCTGTACCGTGTCCCTGTACCTTGTCCCCGTAAATTGTCCCCTTTATAGTGTTTCCCTGTACCGTGTCCCTGTACCTTGTCCCCGTGCCTTGTCCCCGTGCCTTGTCCCCGTACCGTGTCCCCTGTACCGTGTCCCTGTACCTTGTCCCCATAAATTGTCCCCGTAAATTGTCCCCTTTATAGCATTTCCCCGTACCGTGTCCCTGTACCGTGTCCCCGTGCCTTGTCCCCGTGCCTTGTCCCCGTAAATTGTCCCCTTTATAGTGTTTCCCTGTACCTTGTCCCCGTACCTTGTCCCCGTGCCTTGTCCCCGTACCTTGTCCCTGTACCTTGTCCCCGTAAATTGTCCCCTTTATAGTGTTTCCCTGTACAGTGTCCCTGTACCGTGTCCCTGTACCTTGTCCCCGTGCCTTGTCCCCGTACCTTGTCCCCGTACCTTGTCCCTGTACCTTGTCCCCGTAAATTGTCCCCTTTATAGTGTTTCCCTGTACCTTGTCCCCGTACCTTGTCCCCGTACCTTGTCCCCGTACCGTGTCCCCTGTACCGTGTCCCTGTACCGTGTCCCTGTACCTTGTCCCCGTACCTTGTCTCCGTGCCTTGTCCCCGTAAATTGTCCCCTTTATAGTGTGTCCCTGTACCTTGTCCCCGTACCTTGTCCCTGTACCTTGTCCCCGTAAATTGTCCCCTTTATAGTGTTTCCCCGTACCGTGTCCCCTGTACCGTGTCCCCTGTACCTTGTCCCCGTACCTTGTCCCTGTACCTTGTCCCCGTAAATTGTCCCCTTTATAGTGTTTCCCCGTACCGTGTCCCCTGTACCTTGTCCCCGTACCTTGTCCCCGTAAATTGTCCCCTTTATAGTCTTTCCCTGTACCTTGTCCCCGTACCTTGTCCCCGTACCTTGTCCCCGTGCCTTGTCCCCGTACCTTGTCCCCGTGCCTTGTCCCCGTACCTTGTCCCCGTAAATTGTCCCCTTTATAGTCTTTCCCTGTACCTTGTCCCCGTGCCTTGTCCCCGTACCTTGTCCCCGTAAATTGTCCCCTTTATAGTGTTTCCCCGTACCGTGTCCCCGTACCTTGTCCCCGTAAATTGTCCCCTTTATAGTCTTTCCCTGTACCGTGTCCCCGTACCGTGTCCCCTGTACCTTGTCCCCGTACCTTGTCCCCGTAAATTGTCCCCTTTATAGTCTTTCCCTGTACCTTGTCCCCGTACCTTGTCCCCGTACCGTGTCCCCTGTACCGTGTCCCTGTACCGTGTCCCCTGTACCTTGTCCCTGTACCGTGTCCCCGTAAATTGTCCCCTTTATAGTGTTTCCCTGTACCTTGTCCCCGTACCTTGTCCCCGTACCGTGTCCCCGTAAATTGTCCCCTTTATAGTGTTTCCCCGTACCTTGTCCCCGTGCCTTGTCCCCGTACCTTGTCCCCGTAAATTGTCCCCTTTATAGTGTTTCCCTGTACCTTGTCCCCGTACTGTGTGCATGTTTTACTGAAGGTATTAGTTTGAATGGGGCAAACAGCACCAGAATTATCAGCAGAATTGTCCAAAAGGCTGTTTTTCCTGGACCGATGTTACAGTAATAAATTAAGTAATAAATAAGATGTTTTAAGTTACTAAAATCTGCAAATGAAAATGGAAATTTCTGGGTTACTAGAGCTGATTATTTTATAATAGAGAAACTCAGGAAACAAGCAGGAAAGGGAAAGAAATGAGTGGAGCTGGTTTCCCTTTCGGAAACTGAAGCAGGAACCACAACACAGGAGAACAACTCTTCCCCCTCTCCGACACTCTGGAGCCGCTTCCAAGGCAGCGCCTCGTTCCACACATCCAGAGCTGAACCGACCTGAAACCAGATTTCTTCTTCCTGAACCACAGAGCAGAACTGTTCTGCCCAAGCTGTTGAACTTGGTTTGTGTTTGTTGTCGGTGTCTCAGTTGAGCTGTTTCTGTTTGCTGATCCCAGGCCTGCTTGCTTCTGTCTCTGGAGAGCACGTATCCTCCCGCACACCAGCTGTCTCTGGACATGCTGAAGGTAACACGTCAAAGTCTTACTTCCACTTGGTTTTATCACCGTTTTCATCGTGTTAAAGTTCCCGTTTGTGCGTTCGCAGCGTCTGTCCACGGCCAACGACGAGATCGTGGAGGTTCTGCTGTCGAAGCAGCAGGTTCTGGGCGCGCTCAGATTCATCCGCAGTGTTGGTGCGTTCAAGCTGGATCGTTATCTGTGAATTCTTAATGAAATTAAGAATTTTAGCAGCATCACATGATCCTCTGACCCGGTTTCTCAGGCGGCCACGACAACGTGTCAGCCCGGAAGTTTCTGGATGCGGCGCAGCAGACCGGAGACCAGATGTTGTTCTACACCGTGTTCAGGTCGTTCCAGCAGAGGAACCAGCGGCTCAGAGGAAACCCCGCCTTCAACCCAGGTGAGCACACAGGAAGTCGCTCTTTAACTCCGCCCACATGTAAACGAAGTAAGCGAACCTTTTCTGGATACCCGAGTTTTTGAACCTCATCCCCAAACACTCGGTGCTCTGAACTCGCCTCGTTCGGGGCGGCGGCTTCACCCACAGATGTTGAAGCTCCTCGCAGCGTGAGAAAAAAGGAGCGGCATCTTATTTCTATTCTTAAAACAAAAGCCCATTTAAATGGACGTGTTTTAAGAAGCTAACTGTGCTGTTGACATGCTGATCAAAGGCTCACATCATAAAAACACCAAGATTACAAAGACGGAAAACAGAATATCAAGCAGCCTGATCTAAGCAGAGAAGCTTAACAAACTAACCTGGCAGCTGTGGAGTCGGAGAAGATGTCGCAAAAACTCCCATCAGGACGTAAGACCGCGAGTGAAGACGAGATATTCAACTTAGCTTAATTTGATTAGCGCTTCCTCTGAATATGACCTTATTCTGGCTCCCAGATGAAGCTGGTTACATGACGTGTCGACACCAGTCTGCCACAAAACCTCTGCAGATGGTCCAGAACGCGGCGGTGCGTCTGGTCTTGGATCAGCCTAAAAGAACACGCCCCCCCTCTGTTCATTGAGCTCCTCTGGCTGCCCTTAGCATCAGATCCAAGTCCCTGATGTTAGCTACAAAGAGCTTAATGGAACGGCTCCATCTACTTGAATGCTCTTGCAAAGGCTTCTGTCCCAACTGGGTCCCTCCGTTGGTCCCAGGATTGTCGTCTAGCAGCTCCTACACCACGCCTAAGACAATCCAAACTCTGTTCATGTGTCGTCCCACGATGGTGGAATGACCTACCGAGCGCTACCAGAACAGGGGCGTCCCTGTCTATCTTCAAGAAGCTCCTGAAAACCCAGCTCTTCAGAGAGCATCTCCTATCCCAGCATTTACCTTGTACTTCCCTCCCCCCTCTATCTCTGCACTTTATCTTTCTGCACTTCCTTCTATGCCTGCACCCTATCTCTACTCTGTCCCCTCTGACAGAGTCGGACTCCTGGGTTCCTTCTATGGAGCTTATTGTTAGCTTTTTATAAAGCTGTTATATCTTCATTTGTAAGTCACTTTGGATAAAAGCTTCTGATAAATACAGAAACAGAAACAAAACACCCGATCAGTTCTGACCTCAGCAAATATCTTCTCAACATGCGATGACCAACCGGAGTCTGTGCTGTGTTTGTGTCGCCAGGAGAACACTGCGAGGAGCACGTGAATCACTTTAAGCAGCTGTTTGGGGAGCAGGCGCTGATGAAACCCTCCACCGTGTGAACCTCCAGGACCAAAAACACTCCAGCAGCTCCTCTGAAGCTGCAGACGGGACTCAAATCATCACGTTTATGTGCACATCAGCAGCTGAAGTGTGGCGTACCGCAGCCTGCCGCTTCAGAGTAAATCAACAGGTTCATTTCATGTGAAATTCAGCTGATTCCAGGATAAAAAGCTAAATTCTTAGATTTCATCAAGGTGAATGTGGTGCTGAGATGAAGACTATTTTTTATCTAGAAACTATGTAAAAGCCCTGATATGGTTGTTTTATTTCAAAGTATGGAAGACTTTTTTTGTGAATCTGTAAAAATATGATGCTTAAAATTGTGTTTCTACGGCGACAGACGTGTTATTATTGTTATCAGTGAGCAGACTGATGTGGAAGGGCTCGTTTGTTCTGGATAATATGAATATGTTGGAAATAAAGGTTAATTATCTGATGAGTTGCAGAGGATTTTTATACCAGATATATTAAGGTGGGATGTTTTCAGCATGTTTATTATTGAAAGGATCATCGTCAATTTAAAGGAAGACTACAAAACACGTGCACGTACAGAATTACAGCAACCTTAAAAGTCTGAGGTACATATCCTGTCAAAGACAGATGGATCACATCCAATATGGAAGTATTGATTAAGGGGAAAACCTCCTTGAACAGTCTGGTTGGGATTGGGTCTAAAATACAAGTTGATGGTTTAGAAAAGACTATTGCTGTTGTTAGCTCAGAAAGATCAACTGGGCAGAAGCTGTCTGAATACAAATCAGGTTCTAAAGATACTTCTAAAGCTGCTCTACTTGATGATACATCAGTGATAATAATGGGAAGGATTCCATTAATCTTCTCTCTGATAGAAACAGTTTTATTGATAAAGAATCTCAGCCTGGCTACAGCGCTGAAGAGAAACCTGGGATTGTTCTTATTCTCTTCTATCAATAATGAATAATAAGCAGTTCTAGCTTTACGAAGTGCTTTCTTATACGTTATTAAACTATCTTCCCAGACTAATTGAGACTCTAGACTTTCTCAGCTTTAAAGCAGCTGTGAATTATACCAAGGAGCCAACCTCTTCTGACTGATTACCTTCCTTTTCAGAGGGGCAACATTGTC
The DNA here is from genome assembly GCF_036924035.1 of Leuresthes tenuis. Classification (NCBI taxonomy): domain Eukaryota; kingdom Metazoa; phylum Chordata; class Actinopteri; order Atheriniformes; family Atherinopsidae; genus Leuresthes; species Leuresthes tenuis. The sequence goes on along the minus strand of NW_027325378.1, from coordinate 2,239,654 downwards.
CAGTGTTGTACGCATTGAAGCTATAGTGCTGTCAACAAGAGAGTCAAGTTCTACTGGAGTAAGATTTAGGCAGCCGTCCTCTGTCATATCAGCACATGGCAAGTGAAGAAAAGGATGATGAAATCAACTCTTTAAATCTGGTTACAGCATTCTCTGACAGACACCTTCTATATGTAGAATTCTTCTCAGAAACCGTGTAGTCAAGTAATGTAAATTCAAAAGTTATTAAAAAATCCAATAGAGTCTAATATAGAATTAAACTTAATATAATTTTCAAAATATTAAACTACAATAACTTTATGAATTATTTACAGCTGCATTCATTCATACATATATTTACACTCACCGGCCACTTTATTAGGTCCAGCTGTTAATCAGCCATAGCAGGGCAGCAGCTCAAAGCATTTAAACATGTAGAGTTTATTATTATTGAAACCGAGCATCAGAATGGGGCAGAAAGGGGAATTTATCCGACTTTCAACGTGGCTGTTGGTGCCAGGCGGTAACTCAACTAAGCACTCGTTCCAAACCCAGGATATATATATATATATATGTATATATATATCCTGGGTATATAATATATATATAATATCTTCATTATTAGTAGCTTTTATCATTAACTCTTCAAACGGTGCAAAAACAAATAATTTGTGACATTATTTCAGAACACTTATGAAACATGACTGAAATCAGCGGGAAAGAACACGTTTGCTTTCTATCACACTTTGAAATGCTAACAAATAGCAGCAAGCTAACTTGCTAGCTCAAAGAGCATCAGTGACTGCTTGTAGCAGCCAGTTAGCTGTTAGCTTGCGAGCTAGTAAATAACCAGCTACCCACGCGGAAACTTGTTTAGCCTTTTAGAAATTTTTCTTGACATTAAATACCAAAAATATTCTGTAATTCGTTACAATCCTCCATAAAACCAACAAAAGACTTGAAATGCTGAAGGAAATCGTATTTATTCCCGATTTACTGCTTAAAGAATTTTAAACCTCTTTCATACTTCTATGGACTGCTGTTCAGAAGTTAAACATCTTAATTTGACCTCAAACGTTACGACAAACTGAGCGAATGTGTCAATGTTTTACGTTCTCTTATAAATTCATTCAGTTAAAATCTGTTGTAAAAACTAGAATTTATGAATGAACAAACCTTTAATAATGTTCAATAACCGGTTAGTCAGTCACTGTAAGACCTGATACATTTTAACTGTAAAACACACAATTTGCAATGAAAGCCCCAAAAAGAGATGTAAAAAAAGACAAAAATCCAACCCTTGTTTGATTCACACACCTTTCCTTAATATAATCTTTATTGCTTTTTCTTTTTGTGTTGAATACAGAGGAGGTTTACATCTCTTGACTTAGTGAAACACTGTCATGTTCTCTAACAGCAGGGGAACAACCACAGAAACTCATCCAATGATTGTTTGTTAATGCTTTCTGATTGAGGTCCAGTACGTGTGTTGAAACGTCCACTTGGACCGGAACACACTATAACACCGGAGGATTTAATGAAGATGAGAGGGGGCAGAGACGATGTTCTGACTTTCAAACATCAAAATCCAATCACATCTTCTCTGTTAGGTGACAAGTTCACAGTCAAGTGCTAAACGTAGTGATTGACAGTTCTGAATTATATGTATATATATATATATATATATAAAAATATGTATATATATATATATATATATATATAAAAAAAATAAAAAAAGAGACAATAATCAGGACAAGTTGCAACTCAGGAAATAAGAACATGAAGCATTTCGAATAATGGATTTGTGAAAGACCCTGAGAGCGAGATTATGTATTTTTATATCCATATATATGTTGTAGCATGAGAAGTGGAGAAAAGAAATCATCCAGAATTGAACAAATTAGATTAACATGCAAAAACTAACCTAAAACTCACCCTTTAAATGAACAAAATGGATTTTCACAGTTTTATACGCATTAAATGACAAAGAGGAAGAAAATAAACACCAAAACGCATTTCTGAGCCAAACTAAAAATAAACAGAACCAACAGAATCAGACAGTCTGTTCTCAACTCATATACAGGAGATCTACATAAAGCTTTTGTATTCAGAGGGTTTCTTATTGCTAGTCCGAGTCGCACACCGGCGAGCCGGTTAGTCCACAACACAAACCATCAGTTCCTCACAACAGTTCTGCAGCATAAATGTGATATTTTCAATACATGGCTTCTTCTCAAGTCATTATAGAAACTAAACTCGCATCCACACACACATACACACCTGGGCTCCAAATAAATACATTTAAAAACAGTCCATGTGCATTCGAATGGAAGTCCAGTATTCATATGGCGATACACAGACAGACACACACAGATGTACATCAATGCTTATTCCCGAGGGAGAGGGCACATGAAGAGCTAACGAGACAGAAACCACTTCACAGAGAGAGAAAGGGAGAGTTTCTTAGCACATTTGGAAAATCAGAATTAATACCATGTCATTTAAGTTAAATAATTATACTTTCTAGTGTGTGAAAGCTGACAGCCACCGATTTAACTGCAGTGCGAGCTCACAACAGTTAGCATTGATTAATTCACGGTATAAGTTCATTTAGAAAGACTTGCCCAAATAAATCAAGAAATCTTTGTTCTACTCTAACAAACGGATGACAAAATGCAAAAATTTGGCAGCTGACCAACAGCAAAGTATCAACTTAACCAAAATAACCGGAGAGTTAGCACGTTAGCTGCGTAGCATCTTCATTATTAGTAGCTTTTATTATTAACTCTTCAAACGGTGCAAAAACAAATAATTTGTGACATTATTTCAGAACACTTATGAAACATGACTGAAATCAGCGGGAAAGAACACGTTTGCTTTCTATCACACTTTGAAATGCTAACAAATAGCAGCAAGCTAACTTGCTAGCTCAAAGGGCATCAGTGACTGCTTGTAGCAGCCAGTTAGCTGTTAGCTTGCGAGCTAGTAAATAACCAGCTACCCACGTGAAAACTTTTAGAAATTTTTCTCGACATTAAATTGTTAAATACCAAAAATATTCTGTAATTCGTTACAATCCTCCATAAAACCAACAAAAGACTTTAAATGCTGAAGGAAATCGTATTTATTCCCGATTTACTGTTTAAAGAATTTTAAACCTCTTTCATACTTCTATGGACTGCTGTTCAGAACTCAAACATCTTAATTTGACCTCAAACGTTACGACAAACTGAGCGAAACTAGCCCTTTCTCCCTTGACTGTGTCACATGGTAGTAGTACAAACAGAAGACGTAGTAGTAGGTTTGGAAGTTGTTAGTGGCAGTTCAAGGCAGCGCCTCGTTTCTTAGAGCAGTTGTTCAGTATTTCTTGCTTTTTAAACCCACTAAATGACTGACCACTGCTGCCTTACAGTTCCGTTATGAGCCGCTGAGGTTCGATTTGCTTATGAGGTTGTTTGATATTATGAAAAAAAAAGTACAATAAGAAAAATTTGCTAAACTAATATTAAAACAAGAGAACAAAACACACACACGACCCCTCCCTCTAGTCATGATATCAGAACCAATAATCCCCCGACAACCCTTCCGTTTACTGACATCCGGTCAGGTTGCCACGGCTGAACTTAGCCCTCGAACTTGTGCTGATTTTTAACGTGTGCAGCAGGGAAATACAGTTCAGGAACACGAAATAGTGTCTCGCTTGCACCAACTATTCATTCATCCTTCCATCCTTCCATTCCTCACTCTGTCATCTATCTCCCTGGAAATAATTCTGAGATACAGCTGAGGGTCAATTCTTTTTGTCAATTTTCTGTTGGAAAATTTACAACTGATTGTCTCTAATGCTAAACGTGTAACCAGAGGACTTCGGGTTGAGTTTGACGTTTCCTAAGGAAGACTGAAGTACATTTGAAATATTAATCAAAAGCTTTTAGCTCTTCTGTATGCACGGAGACGGACTGGAACAAGAAAGACGACTTTCACAAAGGAGGACGCAGAACGGTACTAAAGCAGTCTCGGGCCAACTCATCACAAACTGATAATACTGCAAGCAAACTAGCAAGGCATACCATTAGCTAGATGTGTTTTTAAACTAAGCTAATGTTAATCTTTTTATCTGGTCAGTTATTCCTAACAAACATGATCTTAGGGCCCACATCTGGCTAGAATCAACTGACCATACCATAGAAATTAAAACATATGCAGAATAGTTAGCCTGTCTGGTTATGCCAGTAATCCCATGCTTGATGCTATTTGTTCACTTAACATGAGCTAATACCTAATACCTAAAGACTTAGCTCTTAATATTTAGATTTTGATACTAGTACAGCTGACTTCGCCTCATTTAGCTGCCATTGTCCAAGTAAAACCACTTTGACATATTGGGTATGGCTAGCTCTGTTGCTACTACGCTGTGTTTGAAATCATACTAATGAGTTAGCCCTGGCTAGCTTTGATTTGGCCCACAGTAGAAACCAGGCTTAAAGAGCTTTAACCCCACTAGCCATGTTAAGGAAGACATATGATTCAAAGGGCTGCATACAGAGCTGCTCGTTGGATGTTTTAATGGTTGCAGTTAAAAAGCAGAAGTTGAGGTAAACTGAACCCGGGGCAAGTTTGTGCAGCAAGTTAGCACGCTGGAGGCCCTGTAATCAACCCTGAAAGAACACTAGGGGGCGACGATGAGAGAAAGGCAAGAGTCACACACATTCACACAAACACAACAAAAACTTTTGATTTGTTCAGTTGTTACCAAAAAAAAAAAAAAAATCCACAAAATACAAGATTTCCCTCCCCACACCTAAATATCACTGATAATCGCACACATGCAGAAACACAAAATACTCGAGCATCACGCGCCACATTTCAACTTTCTGTACACACATGGAATCAACTGAGAATGATAATGAGAAGTTAACACACAGGGTGGCTTCTGGGGGAAGAAGGGATCAATAGTGTGATGGGTTTAGAAAAAAAGAGACACGGAGAACACAAACACTATTTTCTGCCCTTTCAAGAGTTCGTTTCCACACAGAAGTGCGACTTTGACAAGTTCGTGAATGTTTTTGTGTGTTTTCGGAGCCAGAGAGAAGATGGGCATCGTGCCAAAAGGACGCCGAGGAGCCGACCTTTCTGCGTTTTCCAGTTACAAAAACCTTCCTCGGTCACACAGTGAGAGACGGCCACCGGCGGCAGCCCTTTACTTGCTGGTGAAACCGGGCTAAACCAGCCGCTTTGGCAGCCCAACAACCGTCACCTCCGTGTTCAACTCATCCAAAAATATCAAAAACGGATGTTCGAACCGGAGGAGCAGCGAGTGAATGTTCAATATTGTAAAGGCGGCTGCTGGACCGGAGAAAAAGTTTTCCACATCCACTGCTTTTTAATTCTGAAGCTTCAGATCTTAAAATCGGATGGTCGGGCGTTCGGTGCCCAGCTGCGATTTAAATACCGAAGAATAAATGTGGACGCCGAAAGTCCGCTTCAGTTGTTCTGTCTGTCGTTCGGCATCAAAGTTGATCATCAATTCTCAAACAAAATCTAGAACAATAATAAATCGTAATCGTTTATTCTTTTTATTGCTGAAATATAGATTCCCCGCACAAAAAAGTAAATCATTGTCATCATAAAAAGCTATAAAAATTATATCCATCCTCCGTAATAATGCAGATAAAGATATAGCAAAAACATCTTTTAAAGTAGGACTAGTAGTAAGGCACTTCAAGAAAACGAGGTTTTCATCTTTCTGTCAAAAAGTTTCCGGGCTGGTTTTTGCATCGTCATCAATGGTGTCTTTCCATCTTATGGCACTGCGGTGATACTGGGTGGGAGTTTCCCTTCAGTCTACCCCCACCAGAGGAGGCTCTCCGTTGGGTAGAATGTGCTCCAGAGGGGGCTTGGTGTGGATCTCCAGCAGCCCGTGGATGAGGCCTTCTGCAGGGGTCGCCGTACCTCCTGGCGGGGGGCTGGAGGAAGAGGGGTCTTTGGAGGAGTCAGGTGCTGCCTGTGAGTCGGTGCTTGTAGTTGTCTTTGATTCAGTAGCTTGAGGAGTCAAGTCAGAGGAGGGCTGCTGCGCTGAAGAGTCTGCGGAAAGTTCAGATTTATCCTTGATGTCCGCATCTTCAGAAGCTGGATCCGAGTCGGCCAGTTTAGCAGAACCTTCCTCCAGCACCGTGCCCGAGTCCTCCTGCTGACCGTCGCCCTCCTCCTTCACGTCCTCCTCCTCCAGCTCCTTTGCTCTGGCGACGGCGCTCCCGCATTCGCTCTCGTTCTCTGACGGCGGGCAGGTGGAGGTCGGGGTCGGCGTGCAGGAGTCGCCGTCTTCGCTGGCGTCATCGTTGGCGGCGGAGGAGCCGTCGGCGCCACGGGGCTTCAGATGGATCCTCTGGTGCCGGACCAGGCTGTGCTTCAGGGTGAAGGTCCTCTCACAGGTCTTACACTGGTAGGGACGCTCACCTGGGGAGTGAAAACATTCATTTTAGCCTTGGGGCATGAATCTAAAACACTGGGAACATCACACACGGCGCCACCTTTGGCTCCTACCTGTGTGCGACCTCATGTGTCTCGTCAGGTCCTGCAGAGACCAGAACCTTTTATCGCACACGTTGCAGATCTTCTTCCTCTTATCCACTCTTCCTCCTCCGGTCTCTCCTCCCTCCACATTCTTTGGTTCCGACGCCTCTTCATCGCTCCGCTCCTCCTTTTCCTTCTCCTCCTCCTCCGACTCAACGCTCTCGCCGCCCTCACTCTCACCTCCCTTCGCTCCTCCTTCCTCCGCCTCCATCTCCATCTCGTCCTTCTCCTCCTCAGCAGCTTTGCTCTCTGTCGCGTCCTCCTCCTTCGCTGGCGAAGCCTCCTCCATCGGAGTGGGAGTCTCCTCGGAAAGGTGCGCCCTCTCGTGGCGAGCGAGCGTCGTTGCGTAGCGGAAGCTCTTCCTGCACACTCGACAGACATGTTTGTATTCTGGCTGCTGCTTCACGGGGCTGCCAGTCGAACAGGAGGCGGCTGCTTTCTCCTTCTCCTCGGAGCTTTCGGTGGCTTCTTGGGGAGCGGAGGAGGAGGATGCAGATGATGAGGAAGAACAGGAGGAGGAGCAGGGTTGTTCTTCCTGAGGGGCGGAGCTTGAGGAGGACGCAGAGAGCTTAAAGTCAATAAGCTTCTTGCCAAAGTTCAGGTCCAGACTCTTGTTGCTGTGACAGTCGTCATCATCTGTGCTCTCCACCTGAAGGACGACACGATTCATCAGATTTTAATTCACATTTTTAACACCGAAATAAATCGTCCTTCATTGTCGCAACTGGGGAGGATCTGTGGTACGAAGTCAAGGTAATTCTGTTTACTGCACTTTAGTAAATATCTGCTCTTGAGCACAAACAGTTATGGAAGTAGAGAAGAAGCAACCAACCAAGACATAGGCTGTCCTTCAGGCCACTGTATGCCTTGATGGGATATCGAACTTCATTTGGCTGAGCTAACAAATTACTTGTTATGTCAAGATAACAGTAAATTACACCATTATCACATAAAAGTAGGTTAATCTTGAGATCATGAGATAATCACAGGGAAATGACGGCGTAATCATCGTAATCACCGCCTGGATTCCTGTTCTGTATGTCCAGGTGAGTAAAAACTGACCATTAAAAACACTGACAACGGTGTTACCTTGCTGCTCTGTGGAGGTTGTTTAGTGGAAGCCGCTCTGGTCTCTGGCGCCTCCTGCTGATCAGGCTGCTCACTGGTTTCAGCCTCCTGCTGCTCTGCAGCTGCAGGACACACATCTTCAGTCAGTATCATCGCCCTATAACCCTAAATGCTTCAATAGAAGGAAACTGAACTTCTTTCCTGGTTTTAGACTCATGAAGCACAGGGAAAATGAAGAACTGGAGAGTTAGCATGTTAGCTGTGCAGCATCTTTAAATGTTTTTATAATTTACCCACAACGTAAATATAGCAGTTATGAAACTAGAGGCCCACAATGTGCTTAGGATCACAGTTTGACACAGCAGCAAGCTAGTAGCAAGCTACCGTGCTAGCCCAAAGGGCATTAGTAACAGAGCGCTAATAGCAAGCTAACATCCTATCCCAAATAGCATTAGTAACGGAGCGTTAGTAGCGAGCTCAGAGAGCATTAGTAACAGAGCACTAGTAGCAAGCTAACATGCTAGCTCAAAGAGCATTAGTAACAGAGCGCTAGTAGCAAGCTATCATGCTAGCTCAAAGAGCATTAGTAACAAAGCGCTAGTAGCAAGCTAACATGCAAGCTCAAAGAGCAATAGTAGCAAGCTAACATCCTAACTCAGAGAGCATTAGTAACAGAGCGCTAGTAGCAAGCTAACATGCTAGCTCAAAGAGCATTAGTAACAGAGCGCTAGTAGCAAGCTAACGTGCAAGCTCAAAGAGCAATAGTAACAGAGCGCTAGTAGCAAGCTAACATCCTAGCTCAGAGAGCATTAGTAACAGAACGCTAGTAGCAAGCTAACATGTAAGCTCAAAGAGCCTTAGTTACAGAGTGCTAGTAGCAAGCTAGTAACTACAACTATCCCTGTTACCAGTCACAACTAACCTTGAAATGTTAAATATGGTAAAGATATTTAATAATTATTGAATTAATAATTTACCTAACAGCGCAGTGACAAAATCATCAAGACATTTGGTCTTTCGCTGCACTTAGCCGCCACCTGCTTTTACATGAGCAGGTGTGGTTGGTTTAGGACCAGTAATATTAGGCAGAAAATAATTATTTTCATTGTTAAATTATAAAAAAAAAAACACTTTCTTTAAGAGACAATAATATTTATAATCTGACAAAACAAAGAAACGCAGCAAATCATGTAAATAACTGTTGGTTAACAGGTTATTATTGACTCGTTTCAGCTCTTTCCATTGGCTGACCTTGGCTTGCTTTGTGGGCGGGGCTTCCCGGTGAGTTTTCGCAGGGCGCGGAGTTGTCACTTGTAGGGGCGTGACCCGAGTCTGTGGTCGTGGAGGCACCGCTGAGGTCATGTGTTTCTGATGCTAGCTGCTCAGTCTCTGACTGGCTCTCTGCAAGACAACAAAGACACGATCAACACGAAGAAACATCGATCAGATATTCCCAAAATGACGTTAACAGGATGTCGCAATGCAAAGATAAAGATTTCCTGACCGAGCGGGACGATATCCGCTTTATTTTTTTAGTTAATTGTATTTTTTTTATGAAGTTAGAGATGAAAAATGTTACAGGGTAGTTTGTTTCTGCAAGAGATTCATTAACACAATAAGTTAACACTAAAATTTATAATTTATTGACTGAAACTAGTGATTATTCCCTTTATTAATGTCCAAAATAATTTGTATGAGGAATCAATCATGTTTGGTAAAATATTCAATTTATTATTATTATAATATTCAATTCAGATTTAATTTAATTTTTAAATCTTTTGACTCTTAAAAAAGGAGAAAAAAGTATTCACGACAGTAAAGTGACACTGAAATCTGTAATATTTGAGGTTCTGTCAGTATTTTAACATGAAAACAGCTGCAGGTTAGTTTTTGAGTCGCTGATAAATTTACTTTATCAATAAATAATTAATAAATTGATTAAATGTTTCAGTTTTACTGGATTTCATCGTTCAGTCGACACAAAAGTAAAATGTGACCAAACTGAACGGAGAATTTGTTTATTAATATTTATCAATTGTTACCGTTTAATTTCTAATAGAAAACTATTCGTACGAAAAAATCCGTGACACCGGCCGTCTTTGGGCTGATATTATTACGGATTCTGTCTCTAATGTGACCAAACTGAATGGAGAATTTCTTTTTATTAATATTTATCACTTGTTATCGTTTATTTTCTAATAGAAAACTATTCGTACGAAAAAATCCGTGACACCAGCCGTCTTTGGGCTGATATTATTACGGATTCTCTCTAATGTGACCAAACTGAACGGAGAATTTCTGTTTATTAATATTTATCACTTGTTATCGTTTATTTTCTAATAGAAAACTATTCGTACGAAAAAATCCGTGACACCGGCCGTCTTTGGGCTGATATTATTACGGATTCTGTCTCTAATGTGACCAAACTGAACGGAGAATTTCTGTTTATTAATATTTATCAATTGTTACCGTTTAATTTCTAATAGAAAACTATTCGTACAAAAAAATCCGTGACACCGGCCGTCTTTGGGCTGATATTATTACGGATTCTGTCTCTCATGTGACCAAACTGAACGGAGAATTTCTGTTTATTAATATTTATGACTTGTTACCGTTTAATTTCTAATATAAAACTATTCGTACAAAAAAATCCGTGACACCGGCCGTCTTTGGGCTGATGTTATTACGGATTCTGTCTCTAATGTGACCAAACTGAACGGAGAATTTCTGTTTATTAATATTTATGACTTGTTACCGTTTAATTTCTAATATAAAACTATTCGTACAAAAAAATCCGTGACACCGGCCGTCTTTGGGCTGATATTATTACGGATTCTGTCTCTCATGTGACCAAACTGAATGGAGAATTTCTGTTTATTAATATTTATGACTTGTTACCGTTTATTTTCTAATAGAAAACTATTCGTACGAAAAAATCCGTGACACCAGCCGTCTTTGGGCTGATATTATTACGGATTCTGTCTCTAATGTGACCAAACTGAATGGAGAATTTCTGTTTATTAATATTTATCACTTGTTATCGTTTATTTTCTAATAGAAAACTATTCGTACGAAAAAATCCGTCACACCGACCGTCTTTGGGCTGATATTATTACGGATTCTGTCTCTAATGTGACCAAACTGAATGGAGAATTTCTGTTTATTAATATTTATGACTTGTTACCGTTTATTTTCTAATAGAAAACTATTCGTACGAAAAAATCCGTCACACCGACCGTCTTTGGGCTGATATTATTACGGATTCTCTTTTCGTACTTAAATAACAGAAAGATGTGAGATCTGAGAACAGTTGATGTTTTCTGACCGGCGCTCTCGTGCATGCCTTCGTCGTCTTCCTTCTTTACGATGGCGCCGTTGCGCCGCAGCGTCCTGTGGGTGACGCCGTGTTTGCGCAGCAGGTGGCGCTCACAGTTGGACTTTGTGGAGAAGAAGGCGTCGCATCGAGGACACGGAAACGGCTTCTGACCTGAAGAAGAGCAGAACAGACCAAAAGAAAAGTTGTCATTATTTTTGGCATCTGATGCTTTCAGATGACGCTTATTGATCGGTTGATTCGGATTAATTGTGTCAGATAAATAAAGCGCTTTGTTTAGCTGCAGAAACCTGATATCCAACAGCAGGTTCGTTAAAAACATTCAAACTATTAACTTCATGGGTTCACGAGACAGAAGAAGAAGAAACATCTAAACTGTCCTTAACGAGCAGCTAAAGAGCAGAAACAAAGCAGCGCCGCACGCTTTCATGTCTAAACGCTGCTCCGCAGTGGGACCTGTTGAGTGTGCGTTTCTGAGCGTTACCGGTGTGCGTCAGCATGTGGCGCTGCAGCGAGCTCGCCCAGGGGAACACCCGGGGGCAGAAGGGGCAGGTCATCTTCTGGACAGAGTTGGAGTAGGCGTTTTTCTTCCCTTTCGACTGAGGTACTGACATCGCCGGCTTTCCCTCCTCCCTCTCTCCTCCCTCCTTCTCCTCCCCTCCACTTCCTGCTGTAGCGGCTGCTCTGTCCACGTCTGTTCAGAGGGCGGAGTTTAAATCAATCCCCAGGTCATGGGCTGTTTCTAACCGTGGCGTTTCTGTATCTTACCTCTCTTTCCTGGCAGCTCAGCTGCTCCCGTCTGCAGGTAGGTGCTGAACTTGTTGGCGTCGGTGGTCGCCAACATCTTCTCCACGCTCGCAAACTCGCCGCTGGACTCCAGGTCGATGCCGCTGCTCACGACCTTCTCCTTCGCAGCCAGCGCCGCCGGCTTCTTCCTGGACCTCCTTCTGTGGAAGAGGAAAGCATCAGATCTGGCACAGATTCGTGCCGCAGCAGCGCTGGAAGAAGCTCACGTACCTGGAGGATCCTTCAGACAAGTCATCGCTCTGTGAGTCGATGGCGGCGGAGGGGCCGGGGTTGTCGGCGGCTGAATCTGTCTGAGCGGAAGTGGCGCCCGGCTGGGGTTTGACCTCCAGCGAGGCGGCGTCCCTCTTCAGCAGGTCTGGAGCTGCAGAGACGGAGCTGATGATCTGAGCGATGGAGGCCAGAGGAGGCAGCTCCTTCAGGGCGGTGGAAGGCGGGGTGGCGGCGGCGGGTTTGGGCAGCAGCGGTTTGAGGCGCTGAGCCCGTGCAGCGTTGGGGAGGGAGGCGGGGGGAGGAGTGGACCCAGGAGGGAGCTGGTAGCAGCCCAGCTGGGGGTGAGGGTGCAGAGGAGGCAGGGCGCCCGCCGTTTTCTCGTCCTTGGACAGAGCGAGGGCGTGCTGCTGCTCGATGACGCTCCCGCTCTGCTCCGTCTTTATCTCCCTCTTTTCGCCGCTGCTCGCCACCTCCCTCCGCTGCCGCTTGCTGGGGATGGACAGGTCGATGGGCTGGTCCAGGGCGCTGCAGTCGAAAGTGGGGGAGGCGCTCTCCAGTTTGACGCCAGGAGACCCCGCCTGGCTGCCGCCGCCCCGCCCCTTCGCTGAGAAGTCCAGCGGCTGGTCCAGTTCTGCCGGGTAAACCACGCTCGCCAGATCCTCCATCTTCACCGCCTGCAGCACCTGGATGGGAGGCTGACTGATCCCGTTCAGCGCCATCGGATTCAGCGGAGCGGTGCGGGTGTTGATGGCGGCGGTGGCAGGAAGCAGCGTGGCGATGTGCTCCTCGATCTCCCGCTCCTGCACCTCGGGGTGCTGCTTCAGCAGGTGGTGGATACAGTTGCGTTTGGCCAGGAAGGCGGCGCCGCAGCGTCTGCACTCGAATGGCTTCCTCTGGCAGCCGTTGTGGGTGCGCAGGTGGATCTGGAGCGCCCGGTAGGTCTTCAGGTCGTCGCCACAGAACCGGCAGGTGGTGTCTGCCTCCGTGTCCTGGGTGGTGGCGGCGGTGATCGGCGCCGCCATGCTTGCTGTGGTGGTGGAGGTGACGTACTTGATGTTTTTCTCGATGTCCTTCCTTGAGGTCTTGGCGTGCTTCTTCCTGAGGTGGCGCTCACAGTTGGCCTTGACGGTGAAGGGATAATGGCAGACGCGGCAGACGTACGGACGCTCGCCGCTGTGCGTGCGCAGGTGGCGGATGAGGGTCGCTTTGTCCGGAGCCACGTAGTCGCAGATGTTGCACTGGTGAGGAAGGATGCCGAGGTGGAAGCGCATGTGAGCCTGCAGGACGCCGGAAAAGGCGAACACCTGGTCGCAGAAGCGGCACGGGAAGGAGCCTTTAGCCGAGCCGGCGTTGCTGCCCGCTTTGGTTCCCAGCTTCCTGCCGCTAAGCCCCGCCTCCTCATGTACAGCCGTGGAGGCAGCAGGCGGCGAATCGGATAGCGGCGTGTCACCCATGCACTCCGTGTCCATCTGACCTCCGCTGCCAGCTGAGGACGAGGAGGAGGAGGAGGGGGTTTTGAAGAGGGTGGGAGGCGGCAGGCTGGGGCTGATGCAGCCCAGTGAGGCCTGCTGGGAGCTCTGCAGCGGCGGCGGCGTGGTGGCTGTGAGGCTGAGGCGAGGGCTGATGGGAGGTTTGGGCTTCAGTGGAGGCATCGCCTTCTGACCCTGGACTTGACCTGGAGGACGGACAAACTGTCACTCAGCGGCTCAACGCCGACATCTGGAAACAGCGAGCGTTTAAAAACAAACACCCACCTGGACTTCCCGTGAATCCAGGAGCTTTGGCCAGAGGCGGGAGTCCCATCTGATTGGGCGCCGCCGCCGCCACTTTGAGGATCTGCTGGATGTCCGCCAGCTCCATGATCCCAGCTCCACCCGCCTCCCCCGGTTTGATGCCAGAGGAAGCGGCGCTGGCGGTGGCAGCGCCGCCGTCAGGCTGCAGCAGGAAGCTCGTCTGGAACGGCTGCAGGGAGAGCAGGCTGAGGGCGTCCCGCTGGGAGAGGCCCTGCAGGGCGGAGCCTGAGGCCTCCAGCAGCGGGATGCTCAGGGCGGCCAGGCCCCCCACGTTCAGCCCCAGAGTCAGCCCCAGGCCCCCCGACAGGTGGGCTGAGGCCGGCTCCTGGGGGAGGCTGGAGGACGGGGGCTCCACGTGGATCACCTTGATGCTGTCCAGGTGGGCCTGATGGATCTCGTCATCGGTGGGACCAGGCGCCACCTGCGATGTAAGAAGAGCCCGGTTTCAGGGTTACGTCTCGTCGTTTCACCACAAAAGAAGAACCAACAGAGAGTTTAATGTGGCGCTACCTTAGAGGTGTGCTGAAGGCCGAACGCTTCCAGGAAGCAGGCCTGCTCCGGGGACACCACTTCTGTCTCGGCGTCCTGACGCTCTTCCTCGCCGTGCTCAGACTCTCCGCCCCCGTCCTCCTCCGGCTCGTCCTCCGGCTCCTCGGGGTCAGCGGCGGCGGGTTTGTCGGGGTGGGAGGTGGTTTTGTGGAGCTCCAGGGCGGAGCGCAGCGGGAAGGCCTTGTCACAGCAGTCACAGACGAACCGGTGGAACTTGCTGATGCAGCGACGGAGGTTGGTCTCACACCAGACCTGAGGGTCAAAGAGCGGTTAGAGCGGCGAAAGGCTGGAATCCGCTAATGGAGCGGCAGCAACCGCTGGGGATACCTGCGCGATGTGAGCGAACTTCTTGCAGGAGAAGTCGATGAAGGCCAGGTCGTTGAAGCCGGTGGGAATGGAGGGGTTGTTCTGGATGAAGGGCCGGCCGTTGGGGTCCTGGGGGAGGAGCTTGTGAACCCCGGCGTTGTGACGCAGCAAACCGCGGTGGGTCCGGAACGAAAGGCAGCAGAGATCACACCTGCAGAGACACAACGAGACACTTTAATCCACCGCAGAGCTGCGAGGAGAGGAGGTGAGGAGAGGAGGCGAGGAGACAAGAGGAGGCGAGGAGACAAGAGGAGGCGAGGAGACAAGAGGAGGCGAGGAGAGGAGGTGAGGAGAGGAGGCGAGGAGGCAAGGAGACAAGAGGAGGAGGCAAGGAGGCAAGAGGAGGAGGCAAGGAGACCAGGAGAGGAGGCAAGGAGACAAGAGGAGGCGAGGAGAGGAGCCAAGGAGAGGAGGCAAGGAGGCAAGAGGAGGCGAGGAGAGGAGGCAAGGAGGCAAGAGGAGGAGGCAAGGAGACCAGGAGAGGAGACGAGGAGACAAGAGGAGGTGAGGAGAGGAGACAAGAGGGGGCGAGGAGAGGAGGCAAGGAGACCAGGAGAGGAGGCAAGGAGACAAGAGGAGGCGAGGAGAGGAGCCAAGGAGAGGAGGCAAGGAGACAAGAGGAGGAGGCGAGGAGACAAGAGGAGGCGAGGAGAGGAGGCAAGGAGACAAGAGGAGGAGGCAAGGAGACCAGGAGAGGAGACAAGAGGAGGTGAGGAGAGGAGGCAAGGAGACAAGAGGGGGCCAGTTTGACACGAACAGGTTCAGGTTGGAACCTGCCCGGTCCAGGCAGATGGACCCTTCCTGGTTCTGGTTCTGATGGAGTTTTTTCTCTCCACAGTGCAGCTCAGGATCAGAGAGAAGCTCATGAACTTCTGTTTTAAATTGGTTTAATGTAAACTGGACTCGATCGTTAAAGTATTACAGTGAATCGGCTTCAATTGGGCTGGTTCTGTAAAGAAAACTGAAACATGTTTCAGTTGTTTGAGCCGGGTTTCCTTCATATTAATTTATTAATAATACAGTTAAAGTCAGCTTTAAAGGAGGAAAATTTAAATTTTTATCAATTTTAATTTATTTAAATAAATTTATAATTTTAATTTATTTATAAATTTTAATTTATTTAAATAAATTTATAATTTTAATTTATTTATAAATTTTAATTTATTTAAATAAATGTATAAAATGTAATTTATTTATTTTATTTATAAATTTAAATTTATAAATATCAGTTGAATTCACATGAAAACAAACCAAAGTCATGAATTCTGGTTCAAGATAAAACTTGTTTTGCTCTTTAAGGTTTTTGCTTCACGTTTCTGTCAGAAACTCATATTTTAGTAAGAATTTTGCCAGTTTTGACGATAAAACAGATGCTGAACTTCCCCTGTGACGCCACCAGGGGGCGACATTTCTCCATGTTTCACAGTGAACAGAAACTTTTTTCCTTCCTGACTCAGTTTAAACTCACCTGAGAGGGTTTGAACTCCACCTCCGTTTCATCCTCACATCAACACACGACCCAGAGAGAAATCTCGCATTTATTAAATTAAGAAACTAAAAAAAAACGTGAAATTGCTGCAGATTCGATCGATAATCGGCCAACAAAACCGACTCAGATCGATTCAGAGGAATGAAAGTAAACTTTTAACGTGAAGCTCTGAACCTTCAGCTGAGATCTGCAGCCTCTTTAATTATTTACGGCCATCCAAAGCCAACTTTATTGTCACTTTATTTCATGAACAGGACAAACTGAGGATTAAAACGTTTTTTTTTCTGGGGAAAAAAGTACGAAATCAATAAAAATGTGCAAAAAACTACCAAACAAAAGCGTTTTTATAGTTAAAGAGGGACAAATGAACACAAACGAGTTGGTTTTAATGTGAGAATTTACGGATTTTACTGACATTTTAACTTGTTTAACGCGTTAAAGCCGATTTTTCTTAAGTATCTGAATTTATTTCAGCATTTAAACAGTTTATAACAACGATTTAAAGCGTTTATTTAACACAGAACTGTTTGAGCCTAATAATTCAGATCTTTATGTGTGTGCTTATGAACTAGGAAAGGAAACTAGGAAAGGAAACTAGGAGAAGTTAGAAAGACTTTAAAGTGGTTCTGGACCATTGGACCCGACACGCAGCAGAACTTCACCTCCATCTCTCTGCCGGCCAGTTAAATCAGCCCTCCATCCCTCATCCCTCCATCCCTCGATCCTCTTACCGGCTGATTAAAGAGGATTTACTGCTAAATATTCTCCCTCCTCCATAACGAGCTCAGCGCCGCCTGCTGACCTCTTCTTCTCCTCCTTCATTCAAACTTCATCCTTTCTTTATTTCCTTCTCTTTTAAATTACTTCCTTCTTTCAAGCTTCTCTCTTTATTTCTCCTCCTTTCTTCCCAGCCAGCGTCACTTCCTTCTTTTCCTTTTACAGGTTTAGTGTTCTTAACCCTCAGGCTGCTGGTGCCGCTTTAAGCGCTTCGGGCTGCAGGGGTTTATGGGTAAGAAAGCGGGGTGGAGAGCGTTCCGTACCTCAGCGCCGTGTCGGGGTGGGCGTCCATGTGAGCGTCCAGATCCAGTCTGGAGCTGCAGGTCTTAAAGCAGATGGGACACGGCAGCAGCTCCTCCTCCGACCCCAGAACCGCCGCCGCCGCGTCCTCCGCCGCCGCGTCCTCCGTCACCTGAACACACAACGGAGCCGTGACGCCGCCACATCCAACACAAACCTGCTGTCGCTGAGGAGGCGGAGCCTCTGTACCTTTTTATTGGGCGGCTCCTCGCCGTTCTCCTCCTCAGGGCCCTGCCTCCTCTTGACGGACGGACGGCGGCGTTTGTTGGGAGACGGCGGGCTGCTGACGGGGAGCAGGCCGCTGGCCGGATCCTTCTCGTGAATCTTCATGTGTCTGAGGAGACAAAACGGAGTTAAAACAACAACAAGACGGATTTATCTTCAGTTTTCTCTGAGGAGACCATCAGGAGGAATTCTGGGAAACGCCGCCGCGTCACTGGGGACGGGCGCCGTGGTCACGGGAGGGGCGGGGCTAAAACAACTGTGTTCGTGTGTTTGTAGAGCTGGAAAATGTGAAGCTAGTTAATACTGGAGAGGAAACAAGGAGGCAAGGAGACCAGAGGAGGCGAGGAGAGGAGGCAAGGAGACAAGAGAAGGTGAGGAGAGGAGGCAAGGAGACAAGAGGAGGTGAGGAGAGGAGGCAAGGAGACAAGAGGAGGCCAGGAGAGGAGGCAAGGAGACAAGAGGAGGTGAGGAGAGGAGGCAAGGAGACAAGAGGAGGTGAGGAGAGGAGGCAAGGAGACAAGAGGAGGCAAGGAGACAAGAGGAGGTGAGGAGAGGAGGCAAGGAGACAAGAGGAGGCGAGGAGAGGAGGCAAGGAGACAAGAGGAGGCCAGGAGAGGAGAGGAGGAAAGGAGACAAGAGGAGGCCAGGAGAGGAGAGGAGGAAAGGAGACAAGAGGAGGTGAGGAGAGGAGGCAAGGAGACAAGAGAAGGTGAGGAGACAAGAGGAGGCGAGGAGAGGAGGCAAGGAGACAAGAGGAGGCCAGGAGAGGAGAAAAAAGAGAAGAAAAGAAAAGGAAAACAACAGGAAATTTGAAGAAAGAGATAAGAAAAGGAAATGACACCGGGGGGTTAAACAGATGAGGGGAGGAAACCAGAATAGGACACATGAAGAGGACATTAGGAGGAAGGAGAGGAAACGAGGAGAGGATAGAAAGAAGAGTTCTGCAGGATGAGGAAAGGATGAGAACATGAAGGAGAAAGGAGGAGAGAAAGGAGGTGATGTGAGGATGAGGAGAGGAGAGGAGGAGGCACCGCTGTTAAAAGTTATCAGCTATTAATAGAGCCGACAGGCAGCGGGCTGGACGCCCAAAAGAAGTCCCGACACAGTCAGCAGATCTGAGAGCAGCTGACAGGAAGCTGCTCATTAACCAATCAGAACGCAGAGGAGGTGGCGGCTAACCAGAGAGCAAAGTCTGCTCCTCTCAAACTGCACAGTGACCCCGGAACTGACCAATCAGAGAGCAGGAAACATGCCGAGTCAGCAGACACACAAGACTGATAACGTGTGTGGAGTCGAGCAGCTGTTTGCGACTCACACACTGAACAAGGAGAGGAGAGGAGAGGAAAGGAGGAGACAAGGAGACAAGGAGAGGAAATTAACCAAGGAGGCAAAGAGAGGAGACAAGGAGAAATGGGTAAGAAGACAAGGCAAGGAAGCATAAGAGGGTGCGAGGAGAAGAAATAAGAGGAAACAGGATAGGGACGAGGAAACAAAAGAAGAAGAAGGAAGAAAAGATAACAAGGAGAGTAGGGAAAGGCGACAAGGAAAGAAATATAGGAAAGGAAATAAGGAGAAAAGTGAACACAAAAGGTAAACAATCTTCATGACCTAAATCACTAATTTCAGGTTTTTGAAACAAAATGGCCGCCTTCTGCTCCTGGAGTCCTTCACATGTCAGAGGAAGCTCCTCCTCCAACACACACCTGCACACACACCTGCACACACACCTGAACACACACCTGCACACACACCTGCACACACACCTGCACACACACCTGAACACACACCTGCACACACACCTGCACACACACCTGAACACACACCTGCACGCTTCCTGCACGCTTCCTGCACGCTTCCTGCTCGGCTGCTTCCTCACCTTTCTGCATCTTTTCGTTTCCTTTGTTTTCGTCTGTATTTTTAAGCCTTTTTCTGTCTCCTCGTCACTTTTGTCTCTTTGGTTTCGTCACCTTTCTTTGCCGCCATTTTGTTTAGTTTTGTTTATTTGTTGTTATGCATCTTTGACTCTTTTTTGTAGCGCTGTGTCTCCTTGTGGTTTTTCTTTCTCTGTCACCTTCAGCTCTTTGCGGACGTTTCGTGAGTTTTCGTGGCCGCTTCGTGAGTTTCGTGGCCGCTTCGTGAGTTTCTGCGGTCGTTTCGTGAGTTTCTGCGGTCGTTTCTTGAGTTTCTGCGGTTGTTTTGTGAGTTACTGCGGTCGTTTCGTGAGTTTTCGTGGCCGCTTCGTGAGTTTCGTGGCTGTTTCGTGTGTTTCTGCGGTTGTTTCGTGAGTTTCTGCGGTTGTTTCGTGAGTTTCTGCGGTCGTTTCGTGAGTTTCTGCGGTTGTTTTGTGAGTTTCTGCGGCCGTTTCGTGAGTTTTCGTGGCCGCTTCGTGAGTTTCTGCGGCCGTTTCGTGAGTTTATGCGGTCGTTTCGTGAGTTTCTGCGGTCGTTTCGTGAGTTTTCGTGGCCGCTTCGTGAGTTTCGTGGCTGTTTCGTGAGTTTCTGCGGTTGTTTCGTGAGTTTCTGCGGTCGTTTCGTGAGTTTCTGCGGCCGTTTCGTGAGTTTCTGCGGTCGTTTCGTGAGTTTTCGTGGCCGCTTCGTGAGTTTCGTGGCTGTTTCGTGAATTTCTGCGGTGGTTTCGCTAGTTTCTGCGGCCGCTTCGTGAGTCTGCGGTCGTTTCGTGAGTTTGAGTCTTTGCAGTCGTCGCTTTGGTCAGTTCGAGTCTCAGGAGTTATTTAGCATCTGTCTGTTCTGCAGCTTTTCAGGCTGTTTGAGTTTATTATTAATTTCTTTGATGCATTTCTTTTGATCTGTTGCTGCTCGGCTCGTTGCGTTTCGCTGCTTCTCTTTGATGTTATTTTATGAGTCTTTGTAGCTGTTTTCTGTCACTTTCACATCATTTTTATGCTCGCTGTCTGTCGGCTTCATTGTTCTACATCTTTTTGCTGATACGCATCTTTGTGTTCATTTCCATCTGTGGTTTGTTTGTTTCTGTAGTTTAGTTGAATCTCACGTCTCTTTATTCCCGTTCTGTCTCTTTATGCTTATTTTTTGTGCCTTTATAGTCTGTTAGTTTCTGTTATTTCACTACAAACACGTTAATCTTCCTTTGAAGCTGCACAACTGAACTCTTCTAGTTTATTTTTAATCAATCAAACAGCCGAAATCTGTGCAAACATGTTTGAAAAGTTTAGATTTAGACGACAGAGACGTGTTTTTCACCTCCTGAAGGCAGCGAGACACTGACATCCGTCAGCCTACAGTCATTCCTCGCCGCCCACAGCGCCTCATACCGAACATTCGTCTTTTTGTCTCCGTGGCTGCAGAGGCCGAGATTCAGTCCTCCATAACTCAGATAATTAACTGTGTTGTTGAAACAGAGCATTCATCTCAAAGCAGGAGCGAGCTTCTCTGCGTTCTGCAGCTCGTGTTCGGAGGACGCCGTCTCCGGGTTAATCAGCAGCTCCTTTCACACGTAAACGAGGTCAGACATTAATTCGTGTTGAAGCTCAAACACACAGCGGACTCCGGGGACCGTTGGGTCTGATGGTGGAGGCTGGACGCTGCTGATAAAAGACTGGGCGTTGTTCTGTGGGGGGGGGCAGCAGTTTAAAGCTGCCTTCCCACTTCCTGTGGACCCCCTCCACGCACACACCCCGTCTCCAGCATGGCTGACTGGGGACCGGGTTAAACACCAACTTCCTCTGCCTCAGGTGGTGCCAGCTCCTGATTGGCCAGCAGGTAACCGTGTGTGTGACGCACTGATTGGCCAGCAGGTAACCGTGTGTGTGAAGCACTGATTGGCCAGCAGGTAACCGTGTGTGTGAAGCACCTGTCCAGCTCCTGATTGGCCAGCAGGTAACCGTGTGTGTGACGCACTCTCCTGATTGGCCAGCAGGTAACCGTGTGTGTGAAGCACCTGTCCAGCTCCTGATTGGCCAGCAGGTAACCGTGTGTGTGACGCACTCTCCTGATTGGCCAGCAGGTAACCGTGTGTGTGACGCACTCTCCTGATTGGCCAGCAGGTAACCGTGTGTGTGACGCACTCTCCTGATTGGCCAGCAGGTAACCGTGTGTGTGAAGCACCTGTCCAGCTCCTGATTGGCCAGCAGGTAACCGTGTGTGTGACGCACTCTCCTGATTGGCCAGCAGGTAACCGTGTGTGTGACGCACTCTCCTGATTGGCCAGCAGGTAACCGTGTGTGACGCACTGATTGGCCAGCAGGTAACCGTGTGTGTGACGCACTGATTGGCCAGCAGGTAACCGTGTGTGTGACGCACTGATTGGCCAGCAGGTAACCGTGTGTGACGCACCTGTGCATGTTGCCGTTGGTGGTGAAGGTTTGTCCGCAGACGTTGCACTTGTACGGTCTCTCCCCGCTGTGGACCAGCATGTGTCTGTCGAGCGACGAGGCCGAGCTCAGGCACTTCCCGCAGATGCTGCAGGAATGATCCGTGGCACCGGTGTCGGCGTTGTGCTGCGGGGGCGAGAGCGCAGGTGTCGGCGCGGCAACCACAGCTCAGATGTGCTCGTGATGACCGAGGCGAGGACTTACCTGCCGGATGTGCATGGTCAGCTGGTGCTGAGTCTGACAGTTCTTGTTGCAGAGCGGACAGATAAAAGCTGAGCTGTCGTCTTTGGTGTCCTGAAGAAACACAAAAGCTCGTAAAAACAAGGCAAACAGCAACAAATTATATCAAGGGGAAAGCGTCTGCAGCGCCACCTTGTGGCTGAAAGCAGATTAGGTCATAAACTCCGCCTCCATTACAGAAGATGAGCTGAACGAATTAATTATGATCCATATTCTTTAAAACTCCTGATCAGCATCAGTTCTTTAACCTTTAAATGTCCTGATCAACAGTTTTTCACAGTTTTTCTTTGGACATTTTCTGCTTTTTCCCTCCTCTTCAGTCCTTGTTCCTGAGCATTTTCAGTGTTTTCTTTGTTCAGCTGCTTAACTCTGACCTTTGACCCATTCAGGCAGAAAAAAGGCTCCTAACTCAAGGGATGAACCAGTGTTGTGTCGACACAGAACAGACAACTTAGCAAAGAAGCCATTTTAAACTGGATCTTTAGGCACTTTGTCACAAAGACACATCATTTGTTCCCATTTCTTTAGCTGCATCTATGAAAAACAGCAAAGAAAACACAGTTTGACAGACAGAAAATAGGATTTCTGCAGCAACAAGGTGATTCCCAAAGAGCTATTAGCTGAAAACTTGGCATATCTCAGCATGGTGTGCAGTGTGTCCTTAAAACATTTGAGGAAACTGGACAAGTGGAGGACAAAAGAAGAAGTGTCAGGCCTAAAAAACTATCTCCAGCAGATGAACAGGATCTGAAAGTGATGTCCTTAAGAAAGAGGAAAAATTCCAGCTGTGACCTGACAGGACCTGAGAGATGCATCTGGACCTTCAGCTGATCCATCTACTGTTGGCCCAAGCCTCATCAGAAATGGTCTCCATGGAAGGGTGGCTGTCAAGAAGCCGTTCTTAAGGAAGGGAAACAGGGAGAAAAGGCTGAGCTGTGCCAAACGACACAAGAAGTGGACTGAAAATCAGTGGCAACAGGTCTTATGGAGGGATGAATCCTCCCCAGAGCCGGACCTCAACATTATTGAAGCAGTGTGGGATCATCTGACAGAGAACGGAACAAAAGGCAGCCCACATCCAAAGAAGAGCTTTGGGATGTCCTTCAAGAAGCCTGGAGAACTATTCCTGAAGACTCCTTAAAGCAACCTGCTAACAACAGGTGAGGTTAAGGCCCAGTAAGCCTCATGAATAATGTCTGATAGTTTTTTAGGGCCTCAGCAGTTAGACCTGATGTCTGATGCCTCTGAACAGCTGCACACATCTGTTTGTGTTTTTGTCATTGTGGGGACCCTGAAAACTCACAAGGAGCCTAACCTGAAGCCCAAAACTAAGTTCCAGGCCTCAAATGACCTTTAAAAGGACAACATCCCAAACCGAGGACCCAATCTGAGACACATCCCCACTGAGCCGGTTTCAAACATTAAGTCTGTTCTGCTGATTCTCGTTTGAGGAAATCTTGAGAAAACAATCTCTTCAAATTACTTCACACACACACATCCTCCGTTCAAACAGAACTTCCCTTTTCCTGTCGCAGCCACAGGAAGTGATGACGCAACGTGGAATGCCAGAGTGCATGATGGGAAAGGAGAAAAGTACCACAGTGACGAGGCAAAAACAAGAGCATGGGAGAGGAGAGGAAGCTGTGGATGGCAGAGAGATGGAGGCTGAGTGGAGTCGCCGTGTTTTTACCTGGTTGCGCCGTGCGTTGCGGCTGGGCGGCGCCCTCATGGCGGCCGTGAGGGACTTGTTGGGTGAAGGGCTTCAAGCAGAAAAGAAACAAAGAATATATTTAATCTCAGAGATGCAACTGCTTTCACAGATAGTTAGCGTTAGCTTTAGCGTTAGCTTCACACAACACTTCTGGTGGGTTTGTTTTGGGAAACAAAACAAGTAAATGTGGGATTAAAGTGTTTGGTTTGTCCTGATAAACGTGCACGTCTGCTGCAGACATGCAGTTTAAATCCCATCAGGAGAGATGACCACAGGGAACATTTTATCCCCACCTCCCCCGCTGATGCTAATCCTGCACAAAGGTGGACTCAGATGGAGTTCTGCGTCTCCATTTTAGATAAAGTTTCCATATTTCTAAGTAAAAATATGACACAAAAGGTTCATGCATTAATGGAGAGCTCCAATATTCAGACTTTCAAACAGCTGCAGATGTGCAAATACTTCTGTGGAGAGGAAAAAAGACCAAAAACTGGAACATTTCTGAAGAAAAGTGAAGAATTTGATACAGTTTTAATTAAAAAGCCTTTAAGAAAACCCGTTTTTGATGCTTCATCTTAACATAAATAGCAACATGGATTAGCTTCGGGATGGTTTCTGGGTTGAAAGAGGTGCAGAACTTTATTTTTAGCAGAATACTTTGACTCTGGAGCTTTTAATTAACTCAACTTTTTATCTAAAACCTTTTGTTTTAGCATGTTTCTCCCCAGATGATTGGGTTAAAAACACCAAAATGTTCCCTTCACCTGGGCGAGGGGCCGGCGGAGGAGTTGGCTGAAGTGACTCCACTCTCTCCTTCTTCTCCTCCGCCTCCATTTATGGTCCCTGCTGCTGACATCACCGCTGACATCATGGCGTTGATGGAGGAGAGGTCTCCTCCCCCTCGGTCTCCGTTCTGCAGCTTCTCTCCTCCACTTGTTGCTCCCTCCGACACGCCGTTGATCGCTCCTGAAGGAGAGTTTTTACTCTTACCTTCTCTTAGCTCAAATTTGCTCAAACTGCGAAGGTGTGCCGCGTACCTTTGAGGTTATTGTGCGTTTTCTCCTCTTTTAGCTCCGCCTCCTTCTTGTTTATCTCGGTGTTGGCTCCTCCCCCCTCGGGCATCTCCTCTGTGGAGCTCTCCATGACAGCTGGAACGAGAACAGACACACAAACAAGTTTATTGACGAGCACCGAGAGCATCAGCAGTGACTTTAACCCACGAAGAAGAAGCTGGGCCTCATTCTGACATGTGAGGAGACGTTAAACGGGACGTTTTTTCAGTGGAGTCTGGTGTGTGAAGGTTGAAGGTTGACTGAGATGAGAATAGCTCAGGAGCTCGGCAGCTTGCCCAGAACGCTGCCGACCACAGTGTCTGGTTTCAGAGGAAAATCCTCCATTTTTTAAAAGACTTTCAGGGATTCGGAGGCGGAAGCATCCGAGTTTCTGAGTGATTTCTACAGGAGGAACACGGATGAAGCCAGAGGACGACCTTCCGTGTGTCAGGGAGCAGCTCTGGCTCAGCGCCGACTGGATCAGAGGCGACAAAACGGCGGGTTTACGGCCCTCACACCTGTTTCTAACGGGACCGGGAGGAGGGAGGATGGTGGAGGAGAGAAGGGGCTTTTCTCAGAGAGGACCACAGCTAATTACAGTTTCCTGCTGGGCCGCCCCCACAGGAAGACGCTCTCCAGAGCCGACCACTTCCTCCTCCAGAGCCCAGACTGTGTCGCATTCCTCGTTAAAAGGAGCAAACGCTCGCAGAAGGACTTTAAGGGGAGAAAAATACGCTTTAAATACTTTTTCTGCACGGCGGCATTTAATTACAAGTTTTACTTTGGATGAGGACATAAAAACAACCTGCAGCAGAGAGTGAGAAACTAAGTGAACCCCTGATCCAGCAGCTTCAGCAGCAGTGAGTTTAAAACTAAGTGAACCCCTGATCCAGCAGCTTCAGCAGCAGTGAGTGAAAAACTAAGTGAACCCCTGATCCAGCAGCTTCAGCAGCAGTGAGTGAAAAACTAAGTGAACCCCTGATCCAGCAGCTTCAGCAGCAGTGAGTTTAAAACTAAGTGAACCCCTGATCCAGCAGCTTCAGCAGCAGTGAGCTGCAGTGATGGTTTCCTGTGGGACGTTATCAGTCTCTCTCATGGTTCTGGAGGAATCTCGGCCCTCTTCTCTCCAGCGCTGCTTCAGCTCATTGAGGTTTGCAGCTTTGGTTTCTGCACAGCTCTCTTAAGGTCCCACCACAGCATCTCAGTCAGGCTGAGGTCTGGACTCTGACTGGACCATTGCAGCACCTTGATTCTTTCCTTTTTCCCACATTCTGCTGTAGATCTGCTGCTGTGTTTGGGATCTTTGTCCTGTTGATGAGCCAGTTTCAGCCCAGCTTTAGCTGTGGGACAGATGGCCTCACATCTGACTCTAGAATACTTTGGTATCCAGAGGAGTTCATGGTGGACTCAATGACTGCAAGGTGCCCAGGTCCTGTGGCTGCAGAACCAGCCCAGATCATCAGCCCTCCACCACCGTGCTTGACAGCTGGTATGAGGTGTTTGTGCTGATATGCTGTGTTTGGTTTCCTCCAAACGTGCTGCTGTGCATTAGGACCAAACATCTCCACTTTGCTCTGGTCTGTCCAAAGGACATTGTTCCAGAAGTCTTGAGCTTTGTTCAGATGCAGCTTTGCAAACCTAAGCTGTGCTGCCATGTTCTTTTTAGAGAGAAGAGGCTTTCTCCTGCAGCCCTTCCAAACAAGCCATCCTTGTTCAGGCTTTTTCTAACTGTGCTGTCATGACCTTTGACCTTTAACATGCTAACTGAGGCCTGGAGAGTCTGAGATGTAGCTCTGGGCTTCTTCACCTTGGGGTGACCTTTAACCTTTAACATGCTAACTGAGGCCTGTAGAGTCTGAGATGTAGCTCTGGGCTTCTTCACCTTGGGGTGACCTTTAACCTTTAACATGCTAACTGAGGCCTGTAGAGTCTGAGATGTAGCTCTGGGCTTTTTCACCTTGGGGTGACCTTTAACCTTTAACATGCTAACTGAGGCCTGTAGAGTCTGAGATGTAGCTCTGGGCTTTTTCACCTTGGGGTGACCTTTAACCTTTAGCATGCTAACTGAGGCCTGTAGAGTCTGAGATGTAGCTCTGGGCTTTTTCACCTTGGGGTGACCTTTAACCTTTAACATGCTAACTGAGGCCTGTAGAGTCTGAGATGTAGCTCTGGGCTTCTTCACCTTGGGGTGACCTTTAACCTTTAACATGCTAACTGAGGCCTGTAGAGTCTGAGATGTAGCTCTGGGCTTCTTCACCTTGGGGTGAACTTTAACCTTTAACATGCTAACTGAGGCCTGGAGAGTCTGAGATGTAGCTCTGGGCTTCTTCACCTTGGGGTGACCTTTAACCTTTAGCATGCTAACTGAGGCCTGTAGAGTCTGAGATGTAGCTCTGGGCTTTTTCACCTTGGGGTGACCTTTAACCTTTAACATGCTAACTGAGGCCTGTAGAGTCTGAGATGTAGCTCTGGGCTTCTTCACCTCGGGGTGACCTTTAACCTTTAGCATGCTAACTGAGGCCTGTAGAGTCTGAGATGTAGCTCTGGGCTTTTCCACCTTGGGGTGACCTTTAACCTTTAACATGCTAACTGAGGCCTGTAGAGTCTGAGATGTAGCTCTGGGCTTCTTCACCTTGGGGTGACCTTTAACCTTTAGCATGCTAACTGAGGCCTGTAGAGTCTGAGATGTAGCTCTGGGCTTCTTCACCTTGGGGTGAACTTGCTGGGACGTCCACTCCTGGGAAGACTGACAGCTGTCCTGAATGTTTTCCACTTGTGAATAATCTTTCTCTCTGTAGAATGATGGACTCCAGATAGTCTGGAAATGGCCTTATAACCCTTCCCAGACTGATGGGCAGCAGCAGCTGCTTCTCTGAGATCATTGCTGGTGTCTTTCCTCCTTGGCATCGTGTTAAACTGACAGAACTCCTGCTTTTATAGAGCTGCTCACACTGACTGATGATCAGTTAATCAGAGCATTGATCAGCAGCTCCTGGCTGCTTCTTACCCTCTGAGTTCAGCGAGGGTTCACTTAGTTTTTCAGTCACTGCTTCAGTGTTTTGTCTCAGTTTTTGTTCCATAAATAATGAGTCAGTGTAACATGTCGTGTGTTGGATTTCCTGAGTTTTAAGACTTTACTTGTTTCTTTAAGCTCTGGAGCAAATGTTTTTGAAAGTTAAACAACAGTCAGAGTCACTCTAAGTGTAACTGGGACTGATAAAGAGTCGTATGAGCGGGTCGAGTCCTTCCAAACAACCTCACAAAACCCAGAAAAAACAGCAGAAGAAGACAGAAAAGAGAAAGGACGAGTGCAGAGCGACTGCTGACAACTGGCAGAGAGCTGTGTTGTGTTTCCACTGACCTCTGAGTGTATCTGACATGACACACTGTTACATGGCCAAGGCAGGTGCACGCACACTCGCAGCCTCTGATTGGCCGAAGCAGCGCTTTTTACAGCCCGTAGAAACGAGCGGCAACAGATGGCTGCGAGAGCAGAGGAGGAGGGATGGATGGAGAAACCGAGGAGGACGACAGGCGCCTTCAACACGTCCAACAAGATCAGCTCCCAGCTGAAATTATAACGTTTGAATGATCCGTTTCTGCAGAGTTTTAACCCTGATAAACTGCTTAAAGAGGCCGAAGCTAACGGCGAGCAGCTCCACTTCTCCTGCTCACACGGACGCTTTCAGTCGCTTTCAGATCAGGTTCCGACTCTGAGGCGGAAACCTGGTTCCAGATCAGCGGCGGCTCGATGCCGTAGATCTAAAAACCGGCTACTTTGTGGGTTTGGTTGGGCTCACAGTGACGAACCCGACCGACTGTAACTCTGACCGCCATCACCTGCCGGCCTCCTCGGCCCACACCTGCTCGGTACCAACAGGACGTTTGAACTTTTTAAACCAAGTCTGCACGAAACAGCCTGAAGGTTTAAAATGTCCTTTAAAAAGTGTGTAAAACCAAACCAAACACCGAGCTGATGTTTCCACATCTGTTCCCAGCCATCAGCCAACAAAGCTCTACGACGGTTAAACCTCTCAGACCTGGAGAGACGAGCTTTTTGAAAGCCTGACAAACAGAAGTTACCCAGCGTGACTTTTAGCTCGACTTCTGAAAGGCACACGATGCTTCTCCAGAGAAATCAGAGGCCAAAGAAACAAACAAGCGGCCTGATTTAGTCCGTTAGAGACGCCGAACTAACGAAGCAATTTGGCAACGTGCAACTTCTGAGGCTTGATGTGTCGTCATGAAGTGGTTAAAAGTGCATAAACAACAAGAACGAACGGCTGGAAATATCACAGATAAATATTTGTACGATGCAGCTGAGGGTTAAATCACAGCTGTTCAAGTTTATATATATTTGAATGGGAAGCGTTTTGTCCTGAGCTCAGCAGCATCCCAACTTCCAGACGAATTCTGTCTTAAAGGCACTAAAATGTGAGTAATATTCCACCAAAAAGCATCACAATCAGTTCAGTTTCCCATCAAAAGCCGCTGCCTTCAGGCCAAACTGAGGGCAACGATGTCCCGGCAGTACTGTGGGGCACCTGAAAAACCGCTGCCTTCAGGCCAAACTGAGGGCAACAATGTCCCGACAGGACTGTGGGGCACCTGAAAAACCGCTGCCTTCAGGCCAAACTGAGGGCAACAATGTCCCGGCAGGACTGTGGGGCACCTAAGAAACTGTTGCCTTCAGGCCAAACTGAGGGCAACGATGTCCCGACAGGACTGTGGGGCACCTGAAAAACCGCTGCCTTCAGGCCAAACTGAGGGCAACGATGTCCCGACAGGACTGTGGGGCACCTGAAAAACTGCTGCCTTCAGGCCAAACTGAGGGCAACGGTGTCCCGGCAGGACTGGGGCACCTGAAAAACCGTTGCCTTCAGGCCAAACTGAGGGCAACGATGTCCCGGCAGGACTGTGGGGCACCTGAAAAGCCGCTGCCTTCAGGCCAAACTGAGGGCAACGATGTCCCGGCAGGCACCTGTGTGAAGATGTAACCCGCTGACAGGAGGGATGGTGAAGATGTGGGATGAAGGGAGAGCGGAGGAGGGGGCAGAAAGAGGTTTCCTGACACCTAAAGCCCATAAATCCTGCCTCCTTTCATCCGATGAGGCAGCTGGGGCATAAAGAGTGGACAGCAGGAGGCGGCTGCAAGTTTCTGGGATTTCACTATGAAAAAAGGAACTTCTGGAGCTCCGAAGGCTGCGAGTTAAGAAGCCTTTAAAAGTAGAGACACAAAGGGAAAGTGGCACAGCCCACTCACATCTCTTCCTCTTTTATTTCAGCCGTTTATATTTATATCTCTCTTTTAGCGAGGTGGGATATTTGTATCTGCGTTTCCTCCCTGGTGTCGGCTAACACTGGGCTTGGCAGTGGAGATGTGAGGAATAGGGATGGAGGGATGTATGGGGGGAGGACAGAGTCCAGCCACCATATGTTAGCTATTTATTACCCGTCCTAACTGTCGCTCTCTCTTCATCTGCCGTCCATCACCAGCTTCACCTCATTCGAAATGGCCCTGAAACACTCCTGAACCCGTGCTACGTTTTCTAAAGCCTGAGCAACAACTCATTATTTTACTGGAAAACTTCAATGAGTTTATTCAAAATGTTCCAATAAACTCACCTGAATTCCACCACAAAACGAACAAATTTACAATTAAGGATGAAAAAAAATACACCTTTACTTCATCCTCTGTCTGAAACAACTTATTTAAGCTACTGTCCCTTTAAGGACCCAAAACCCTACTTTCCTCTGATTGGCCGGTTTCTGGAAGCCCGCTGATGGTCAGCAGCCGCCTCGTCTGTAGTTTGTGGGTTTGTTCAAATGACTGTATTTAGACTATGAAATCATACTGTTATTTCCTCGTGAAAAATTAAGTAGGAAAACATCGACTCACGAGTTTGAAGCCCAGCTTTAAGCTCACAGGGATTATTGGTTCATACTTCATCTGAATCTTGGGCCATGATTAATATGAACATCTTGTGCTGTAAGATTACAAATATGACTGAAAAAAAAGGAAAGAAAAAGTTTTGATCCCAGATTGGCAATTTTTTTTTTGCTAACAATCATATGTTAGCTATTTAAATTGACTAGCATCCGAGTTTAGCTAATGCGGGTGATGTCAAGATTTTCACTTATTTAATTAGTTTATTTTTTATATATATTTGTTAAATAAAAAAAGGTACTATGAAAACAAATGCTACATTTGCAAAAGTGTTAGTAAGAGCTGTTAAATTCACATTTAGCCATTTAAGAAAGCTAACTGCGTACGCCTGGAGAAGCAATGCTAACACCTGAAGCTAGCTCCCTGCTCCACTGATTGAGCTCCAGTGTAATTGTCTGTTTTCAGTGCTAATGTACTGCTATTGTGATATGATAGCAGCAATAATTAAGGAATATTTTAAAATCGGGAAACAAATCTTCAAGCCAGCGCATGAAATTAATTAACCAACAACAATCAACCAATATTGATGTATTTAAGCTAGTATTTAAGCTAGCACAGTTGGACTCGAGTCAGATTTCATCAGTAGTTTTTTTTCCTTAGATGTTGTAGATGTAATAAATTTATTTTTCAAGTTTAGAAACAAAAATGAAGAAATCTGAAATTATGTCCATGAACATAAAGTTAGCCAAATGTAGGCTAGCAGGGCTAAGTTCTAAAGAAAATGAATAAAACGCCTCAAAGTTCGACAGTTTTAAGAATAATTTTTTACTTTTTCTGCTGCCGGTTTTGGTTTCTAAAAAATTATTCTTAAAACTGTCGAACTTTGAGGCGTTTTATTCATTTTCTTTAGAACTACAGCGAATTAGCAGCAGTGGTTAGCACATTAGCCCTGCTAGCCTACATTTGGCTAACTTTAATTTCATATTTCTTTATTTTTGTTTCTAAACATGAAAAATGAATTTGGCTAACTTTAATTTCCGATTTCTTTATTTTTGTTTCTAAACATGAAAAATGAATTTGGCTAACTTTAAGTATGAGGGGCAGTGTTGAGCTGGTTAAGTGTTCCTGAAAGAGACTGAAAACTTCGCAGTAATGACCCCGAGCAGACGGTGCTTGTTAAACCTCTTTAATGCTGAGCTGCTGTAATGACAGTGATTGAGAGAAGTGATGCTGCTGTTGGACCCAGCAGCAGAAACTGAAAGAATGTCTCTTTATCTTTCTGTTTCTGAGTCGGAGTCGACCACAACAGGAAGCCGACACTCACGGGAGTCACAAGAGAGCGCTTTGCTGCTTCCCCATGTGCGAGAGAGATTGATGGTTCCTCTCGATGACCCCCCCCCCCTCTTCCTCCATCTAACACTCAGCTGCCATCACCCATCCTCCACTCCTGTCTCTGAGCAGGACTTTGCCCAAACTTGTTAACACACTCTTACGAAACTGAACATCCCGAAGCAGATAGCGTTCCTGCTCCGCTCTGCGAGGTCAAAGCTACGACTCAGAGCATTTTCCCCACAAAGCAGACTTCTGGTGGCTCTTCCTCTGCTCCCCATCCTCCCTCCTCTTGCATCATCTGTTCGTTGGGGCTCATTCCTGCTCAGCCAGTGGTTCCCCTCCGGCTCGGTTACACATTGACTGTGGGAGTGTGTGTTTGTGGTGGAGTGAAGTGGAGTTTAGACCCGCCGTGATAAAGTGTTGAGATAGCATCAACGGTGTGTCAGCTCCACTGTACGGCATACCAAAGCCAGGGGGCAGGCAGAGGGGGAGGGGAGCATCTCAGCCAACCACCGAACCCCACTCACTGTGGAAAATGTCTGCCTGCTCTCAGCCAATCAGCTGCCAGATTCCTCAACTCTCAAACACACACACATTCATCTCTGCATGTTCCGCCTCATCCTTTTAATGACACAGAGCCAAAGTTGACAAAAACAATCCTCTTCATACATGAAGAACTGGCCAAAAAGCTTTGAATGAGCATTTGTTTGGGATTAAACTCCTGATCAGCCGCATTCCTGTAACCTTTAAAGTGTCCTGATCAACAGTTCTGCAGCTTTCTGAAACCTTTAAAGTGTCCTGATCAATAGTTCTGCAGCTTTCTGAAACCTTTAAAGTGTCCTGATCAACAGTTCTGCAGCTTTCTGAAACCTTTAAAGTGTCCTGATCAACAGTTCTGCAGCTTTCTGAAACCTTTAAAGTGTCCTGATCAATAGTTCTGCAGCTTTCTGAAACCTTTAAAGTGTCCTGATCAACAGTTCTGCAGCTTTCTGAAACCTTTAAAGTGTCCTGATCAATAGTTCTGCAGCTTTCTGAAACCTTTAAAGTGTCCTGATCAATAGTTCTGCAGCTTTCTGAAACCTTTAAAGTGTCCTGATCAATAGTTCTGCAGCTTTCTGTAACCTTTAAAGTGTCCTGATCAATAGTTCTGCAGCTTTCTGTAACCTTTAAAGTGTCCTGATCAATAGTTCTGCAGCTTTCTGTAACCTTTAAAGTGTCCTGATCAACAGTTCTGCAGCTTTCTGAAACCTTTAAAGTGTCCTGATCAACAGTTCTGCAGCTTTCTGAAACCTTTAAAGTGTCCTGATCAATAGTTCTGCAGCTTTCTGTAACCTTTAAAGTGTCCTGATCAATAGTTCTGCAGCTTTCTGAAACCTTTAAAGTGTCCTGATCAATAGTTCTGCAGCTTTCTGAAACCTTTAAAGTGTCCTGATCAACAGTTCTGCAGCTTTCTGTAACCTTTAAAGTGTCCTGATCAACAGTTCTGCAGCTTTCTGAAGCTCTTTCACAGTTTTTCTTTGGACATTTTCTGCTTTTTCCCTCATTTTCAGTCCTTGTTCCTGAGCATTTTCAGTGTTTTTTCTTTGTTCAGCCACTTAACTCTGACCTTTGACCCATTCAGGCAGAAAAAAGGCTCCTAACTCAAGGGATGAACCAGTGTTGTGTCGACACAGAACAGACAACTTAGCAAAGAAGCCATTTTAAACTGGATCTTTAGGCACTTTGTTACAAAGACACATCATTTGTTCCCATTTCTTTAGCTGCATCTATGAAAAACAGCAAAGAAAACACAGTTTGACAGACAGAAAATAGGATTTCTGCAGCAACAAGGTGATTCCCAAAGAGCTATTAGCTGAAAACTTGGCATATCTCAGCATGGTGTGCAGTGTGTCCTTAAAACATTTGAGGAAACTGGACAAGTGGAGGACAAAAGAAGAAGTGTCAGGCCTAAAAAACTATCTCCAGCAGATGAACAGGATCTGAAAGTGATGTCCTTAAGAAAGAGGAAAAAATCCAGCTGTGACCTGACAGGACCTGAGAGATGCATCTGGACCTTCAGCTGATCCATCTACTGTTGGCCCAAGCCTCATCAGAAATGGTCTCCATGGAAGGGTGGCTGTCAAGAAGCCGTTCTTAAGGAAGGGAAACAGGGAGAAAAGGCTGAGCTGTGCCAAATGACACAAGAAGTGGACTGAAAATCAGTGGCAACAGGTCTTATGGAGGGATGAATCCTCCCCAGAGCCCGGACCTCAACATTATTGAAGCAGTGTGGGATCATCTGACAGAGAACGGAACAAAAGGCAGCCCACATCCAAAGAAGAGCTTTGGGATGTCCTTCAAGAAGCCTGGAGAACTATTCCTGAAGACTCCTTAAAGAAATGACAGAAAGCTCGTCTCAGAGGGTTCAGGCTGTGTTGGAATCTGCCTCAGATTCTGGGTTTATGTTCATGTTTGAACCTGTTTCAGTGAATCTCTGCAGCTGCTTCCTGTTTTTATGTTAATATGTAAAGAAATTAAGCTGATCAGGAGTTTTGCTGCTTTTATTGTATCAATAAGCTGTTATTGGTCTTTTTCATGTTGAAAACATCTGGATGTAAGAAACGAACATTCAGTGCCTTTAAAGAGACAGAATATATTTTGTATAATCGTCATACAAAACTTTCACTTCCTCTTTAAAAATCATGTCGCAACTTAGACAAAGTCTGACCGACGACGAACGTCTTTGAAACAGTTGAGCTGAACAAAACCTTCATAAAAAAGTAAATTTGCTCATTTAAATCTCCTTCAGGGCAACACTGAAGCAGTTCTTATTGCAAACACTGACTGAACTGTGAGCTGAAGCAGAGACAGATGAACCAAAGATGTTCAGGAAATAGACAGAACCCTACAAACAGCTGCACTGATGGAGGATTAAACGTTTGAGTTCACAGCAACAAACCTCCAGCAGGAAAATAATAAGAGATGAAAGCTGGCAGGTGGTCACATGACAGAGGGAGGAGGCGGCAGGTGAGGCAGCGGTTACAGGTGTGCGTCTGACTTTTGTGAAACTGGATGGAAGACGGCGGAAATGTTCAAGGAAGAATGAAAAGGAGGAGAGAAGTGAAGGTGGGTCAAAAGGCAGGGATGATGGAGGGATGAAAGGAGGGAGGAGCATATTTACCCGTCCTTTTCGTAAAGCAACGCTCACTCGCTTGTTCGCTCGAGTCTCGGGGACGGGGCGGGAGGGGGCGGGGTTTGTTGTGTTTGTGTCTGCAACCACTGCTCACACTGCAGGGGGAGAGCACAAAGAGACGGTCAGTAACACAACAACACACACTTTTACACATGTACGGTCTCACAGAGATGAACACAAGGCCTCGTTTACACTAAATCAGACAGAAAACAAACTAAAGGACACAAAGTAACAACAAAATGACACAAAATAACAACAAAATGACACAAAATGACTCAAAGTAACAACAAAATGACACAGTAACAACAAAATGACACAAAATGACTCAAAGTAACAACAAAATGACTCAAAGTAACAACAAAATGACAAAGTAACAACAAAATGACAAAATAACAAAATGACAAAATAACAAAATGACACAAAGTAACAACAAAATGACACAAAGTAACACAAAATAACAACAAAATGACACAAAGTAACACAAAATAACAACAAAATGACACAAAATGACACAAAGTAACAATAAAATGACACCATGTAACAACAAAATGACACAAAATAACAACAAAATGACACAAAATGACACAAAATAACTAAATGACACAAAGTAACAACAAAATGACACAAAATGACACAAAATGACACAAAATAACAACAAAATGACACAAAATAACAACAAAATGACACAAAGTAACAACAAAGCAATTAAACTAAATCAGACAGAAAACAAACAAAATTACAGAAAGTAACAACAAAGCAAACATAAACAGGTCCTCAGAACGAAATGTAAATAAAAACATTTACACACAAACAAAAGAAACAATAACATGAACGATCACAACAAAAACAAAAGAAATTAAACCCAAATCCGACTACAAAAGAACAAATTTACCAACAACAAACAAACAGACGAGCTGGGAGCGTTAATATGGACACAAGGAGCCTTTTTAGCTCACGATACAAACACATCAGGGTGTGAAGGGGACAGCAAAAGGTTCACATTAACAAGAATAATTCACAACATGCAGCGACGGCACGAAAAGCCTCTTAAAAATTCATGTTTCAGCAGTTAAACTGAACTCTTTGCTCACATAAAACTACGACTTCACACAAAAAGTACAGAGGTCAGTTTGCTGCCGATATAATCACGGCGGTCAGATAGCGTGCACTGAACTGTGGCGACGCCATGCAGGCCGACAGTGGCCCGGTGCATCATGGGAAACAGAGAGATACCTGGTATCTGCACTATGTAGGCCAAAGTCAGATAACGAGAACACGCTGTGCGTCTGTAAGGCTTGTTTGACATAATAACTACAGCTGGCCAGGTGTTATTTATTAGGAAAAGTCAGCGAAGTTTAAAAATGAGGCGTCAAAATAAGACAAAAGCATCCTAATAAAGAGCAGAAGAAGAAACAAGAGGGCAAAGTCTAGAACAAATGGAGGCTTAGCTGAAATGCACAAAGGATAATCTGCTGACAGAGGAGGTAAGAAGAGGGAGGGCGGAGGAGGAAGAACTCGCAAGAAAATACACGATAAGAGAAAAAGATGGAGGGATAAAAGGATGCGACAGGCTGCAAAGCTCATGGATGTATTTATGGATGGAGGGATGATGAGGAAAAAGAGAGGGGGGAAGGAGACAGAAAGATTAAGAGCTTAGAGGGCTGGTAAGGCTAATTAGGAGGCAAGTGAGGATGGAGGTGAGGAGGATGGGAGGAAAATAAGGAAAGAAAATGTTTAAAACAACATTGCCGATTATGATTACCCATCATTAGGTTTTAGAAAGCAGATAAATGGGAAAATATGTCAACTTTTATCACGAATAAAGACACTTAGATGCTACAGATTCAATGAGATATTCACTGACCTCTGAGCTGTCATCATACATCTGTTTATAGGTGGAAAGTTCAATCAAATTCCACGTTTAAATGTTTAAAGTATCTGTTCTGGCATTAAATGCCACCTTCACACCAGCATCCTGTCCAACTACAGCCGAAATAAATAATAATGTAGATTATCATCACTGTGTAGGTCACACTGAAAGTATAAATGTGGATATAATGCTCAAATTAGTTCAGTTTGGCTTCATTTATGGTTTTTAACCTGCTAAATTTACTGCCCGAGTGGCATAAAAAAAGGCTTAGTCCTTATCTGCCCACTTTGTCCACAAAGGGGATGATTAGTGCTAAAGAAATTAATTTAATCCAGATTTCCCCGAGATGTTTTCAAGCCAACACCAGAAATAACATCAACCGTCCTGGTTTTGTATGTGCTGCGGTGGAGCTGCTGTCAGTGTTAATGGGTTGAACACTGTTTGAGATAAAGGAGGTGTAAGCTGATACAGGGAGGTGCCACTGCTCCCACCTAAACTCGGATTTATCACCATGCGCCCCCTCCAACACACAAAGTCCCCGCTAAGCCAGCAGCAAATGAGCTAGCCCCGCTAACTCACTTTAGCTTTGTTCTGATACAGACAGATGCCTCATTTGCAGCGTTAAACAGCTCCACACAGCTTAAAAACTGATAACTAGGCCTAACAACAACAAATATTCCAACTGGGAAAGGCTTTACATTGTTATAAGAAAAACAATTACATTAAACTCTTAATGTATCAGATATTTAGTAGAAGCTACATGTTCTGAGGCTGTTTCCACACATAAGAAACCATCCTAGCATGTTTTACTGCTTGCATAAACATCTGATGATGCTTCTGGCTCCATTTAAAGAAAATAATCTAATAAAAAATATATATATAGCTAATATTGATTTAAAAACCCAAACATAAAAATAGTAGATAACAGAGATAGCAAAGTGTTAGCATCAGTAATTAAGAATATCACAGCTGCATTAAAAAACTCAGTTTGTTATCATTTTTCTGGACAAACAGCTGGAAAACCTACTTTAAATACTGAAATACTTTATTGAAACTAAATTAACACCAATATCAGTGATTCTTGTAAGCAATTTTTATCTTGATAACACCTACTAGCATGCTAAAATTCCACTTTTTAGCTTGATTGCACGTTAAACAATGCCTCAGATTTAAAGCAAAATTTAAATTTATTTCAATACAAGTGTACTAAAATAACTAATTAACTGTAATAGCAACAAACTTCTAAAAACTAACAACTCTGAGGCTATTTTAACACATTTTCATGACTTGAGTCATTAAAATAGTCCCACTGTTGTGTGCTAAAGCTCAACTTTTTAGCATTAGCATGTATCTGTTTAATGCTAGTTCCAATACATTTCTGCTGGTTAATTTAATGCATTTTGATGACTTGTGCTAGCATGTTTCAAATCTTTATTGGCAATAGAAATGTTTTGTTTTTTTCCCCCCACTTTGATTCACAGGAAAGTTGAGGATTTATGTTGCTTCAACAAGTTAAATTAATCACCAAAGAACTGAAGTAAATGTAGATATTTGAAGCTGTGACACTTTTCTAGAGATTAACAGTTAGCATAACATCACATTAAACATGCTAGCACACTTATAGCATCACTTTTTTCCCTCTCAAAGTTTTATTTTACTATGGATGTAAATTATTTCTATTTAAACCTAATGTTTTTAATAAAATTTTCAGAAATGTACCTTCATTTTCTAATTTCAATAAAAAAAAGCATGAAAAGAGATGAACCTATGATTATTTTTCTGCTACTTTTAGTTTTTAGAATACTTTTCTAATTGCACGTTTGTTTAGTCTTAAATGAACTTAAAAAGCTAATTAAAACATTTTATTTTTGCAGCAAAGGTTCTGTTAAATGTGTCCAGTGAAGAACCGTCATTAATAACTCACTAAGTGACTGAAACATTAACCAGCTGTGGTGCTGGTTAGTCTGTTACAGTGTAACTGGGTTAAGTGGGAATAAACGAGAGGAACGACGGCACCGAACATGAGAGGGTTTGTGCATGAAAAGATGCTTCCAACAACAGGCCTGGATGGTGATGAGCGGCCTGTAACACACTCTGAGGGTAAAAATAACCCGAGAGCAGGAGGAGGAATGTGTGCGCTGAAGAATGCTGCTCGGCTTCTGGTTGACAGGCATGGACAAGTGCAGAGGGAGGCGGGAGAGGAGGAGAAACACCTGAGCAGAGTCAGGAAAGCAGAGTCTTAGAGGAGAAAGGAGGAGAAACACCTGAGCAGAGTCAGGAAAGCAGAGTCTTAGAGGAGAAAGGAGGAGAAACACCTGAGCAGAGTCAGGAAAGCAGAGTCTTAGAGGAGAAAGGAGGAGAAACACCTGAGCAGAGTCAGGAAAGCAGAGTCTTAGAGGAGAAAGGAGGAGAAACACCTGAGGAGAGTCAGGAAAGCAGAGTCTTAGAGGAGAAAGGAGGAGAAACACCTGAGCAGAGTCAGGAAAGCAGAGTCTTAGAGGAGAAAGGAGGAGAAACACCTGAGCAGAGTCAGGAAAGCAGAGTCTTAGAGGAGAAAGGAGGAGAAACACCTGAGCAGAGTCAGGAAAGCAGAGTCTTAGAGGAGAAAGGAGGAGAAACACCTGAGCAGAGTCAGGAAAGCAGAGTCTTAGAGGAGAAAGGAGGAGAAAAGAGAAGAAAAGAGGAGAAACACCTGAGCAGAGTCAGGAAAGCAGAGTCTTAGAGGAGAAAGGAGGAGAAACACCTGAGCAGAGCCAGGAAAGCAGAGTCTTAGAGGAGAAAGGAGGAGAAACACCTGAGCAGAGTCAGGAAAGCAGAGAGTCTTAGAGGAGAAAGGAGGAAAAACTGGAGAAAACAAAAGAGAAAAAACTGGAGAAAACGAGAAAACTGGAGAAAATGAAAAAATAGGAAAAAACTGTAGAAAAGGGGAAAAATGAGAAAAGGGGAAAACAGGAAATGTGCTTATGGTGAAGCGTTGGTCTTTAAAGCCATTAAAAAAAGTTATGTTGATGTGTAAAAAGATTTTAATGAGTAATTTAGAAAATCTGGTTTATTGACGACTTTCTTTCTATGAACGCTTCTATAGACGCAGACTTTGTTCTTTACAGTTTGGATGAATACAGACTTACTTCATAGTTTGGAAAATGTAAGAAATATCAGGCCAGTTCTGCCGGTTTCTGCATGAATGTGGACTAAAACCAGTGTTTGCTCCACCTGTTAAACAACAACAGATTCAGTTTATCACAAAACTACACCGAACCCTCGCATCTCAGCACCAGATCCATCAACTTTGTGTCACTTTTACATCTGCAACTGAATCAGAATAAACTTCCTCAGCCCAGAGCTTCCAGCATCTGAGCCGTGTGATCTTTCAGAGGGCCTCTGGACTTTAGTTTTACAGGAAGCAGGGCGTTTAATCGCGGCTCCACACGTTTCGCTGATACAGCGCAGCGATCCAGCGGCTGAGGAGGGAGAAAAAGGAAGTGAGACAAGAAAGAAAGAAGTGAACGTCTTCGGAGAGACAGAATCCCGTCAGACCAGATGAGCCGCTTCGCTGCTGATCCTGAGCGCCCTCCCTGAACCAAACTCTG
The DNA here is from genome assembly GCF_036924035.1 of Leuresthes tenuis. NCBI lineage: Eukaryota > Metazoa > Chordata > Actinopteri > Atheriniformes > Atherinopsidae > Leuresthes > Leuresthes tenuis. Next base: position 2,198,982 of record NW_027325378.1, on the reverse strand, counting down.
CCCTGATTGGCTCCCCGCCTGCCACCCTTCATGTAAGATGACAGCAGATAGGCTGCCAGGCTGGCATGCTGCCCGACTCCTGCCTCAAGGACATCAACACCTCCACTCCCTCTGTGCTCTCGGTTTCAGCTTTGTGGCTCGGTATGTTTCTGCCGAGCATCCTTATCAACACACACACACACGAGTCAATACGTGCAGTTACTGGTTAACTTTGTGCTCAAGTCTCATCATGTGCTGAGTGACATCTCCAGAGCTCATAAACGTGCCTCTGAGACCTTCCACATGTGCGAGGATGGCTGCAGGATGGCTGCAGGATGGCTGAAAGATGGCCGGAGGATGGCCGAAGGATGACCAAAAGATGGCCGAAAGATGGCTGAAAGATGGCCGGAGGATGGCCGAAAGATGGCCGGAGGATGGCTGAAAGGATGACCAAAAGATGGCCGGAGGATGGCTGCAGGATGGCCGAAGGGTGGCCGGAGGATGGCCGAAAGATGGCCGGAGGATGGCTGAAAGATGGCCGGAGGATGGCCGAAAGATGGCCGGAGGATGGCCGAAAGATGGCCGGAGGATGGCTGAAAGGATGGCTGAAAGATGGCCGGAGGATGGCTGAAAGGATGACCAAAAGATGGCTGCAGGATGGCTGAAAGATGGCCGGAGGATGGCTGAAAGGATGACCAAAAGATGGCCGGAGGATGGCTGCAGGATGGCCGAAGGGTGGCCGGAGGATGGCCGAAAGATGGCCGGAGGATGGCTGAAAGGATGGATGAAGGATGGCTGAAGGATGGATGAAAGATGGCCGGAGGATGGCTGAAAGATGGCCGAAAGATGGCTGCAGGATGGCTGAAAGATGGCCGGAGGATGGCTGAAAGGATGGATGAAGGATGGCTGAAGGATGGATGAAAGATGGCCGAAAGATGGCTGCAGGATGGCTGAAAGATGGCCGGAGGATGGCTGAAAGATGGCCGAAAGATGGCTGCAGGATGGCTGAAAGATGGCTGCAGGATGGCTGAAAGATGGCCGGAGGATGGCTGAAAGATGGCCGGAGGATGGCTGAAAGATGGCTGAAAGGATGGCCGGAGGATGGCCGAAAGATGGCCGGAGGATGGCCGAAAGATGGCCGGAGGATGGCCGAAAGATGGCCGGAGGATGGCCGAAAGATGGCCGGAGGATGGCTGAAAGGATGGCTGAAAGATGGCCGGAGGATGGCTGAAAGATGGCTGAAAGGATGGCTGAAAGGATGGCCACAGGACGGCCAGTGTGTGTGGACGGTGTTTAAATGCGCTGGTTGCAGCCTGATGCCTCAGCCCGTCATGACGCAGCAGTAATGCTTCCTGTCTCACATCGCGGGCCGATTCCTCATTTCAACACGGGAATGGCAAGAAAATGAAAGGTTTGCACCAAGTGCCACCAGCTGACTTCTGAAGAGGAGCAGCTGGGAGGTTTCTGCTCACGCTGGGGAGGGTCTGAGCTCTGAACCTGGGCCCTCACACATGAAAAGAAGGCTGCCGTAACGTGGAAAGTAAAGACCAGGAGGACAGTTTGATCCTCTGGGAAAAGAGCCCACAGAGAGGATAACAGCAGGAGGTACAACGGAGCCTCAGATGAGCCAACCTTTACCAAAGAGACGCCACATCTCCAGCTGGGTGTGTCCCGGTTCAATTAACTTATGATCCAGCTGCGACGCCACAACATGCCACCGGATGTCAGATACCAAATCTGACTCCCAGCGCATTTATTGGACATTTATCTGACATCCAACACAGGCAGAGTGGGTCATAAAGACAAAGTGAACGTCATTAAATTTAATCTAAAACTGATTTATGACTTTTATCACCGATTTAACACTTTATTTTTGACTTGTTCAAAGTTTAGTTTCTGTCATTTTACCTCTCCTGTTTCTTAATTCATCGATTTTTTGTCAATTTACACACTTTTTGTAAAGTTTTCCATCTAAATTTGTATTTATAATCAAATCTTTTTTTATTTTATTTTTTTACATTTCATGTTTTGTGTCATTTTACGTCTAATTTCTGTAGTTTGGGTCAATTTATCTCTAATTTAGTCATTTTACACTTTATTTTTATTATATTATCCATACATTTTGGTCATTTGATGTGTCATTTCTGTCATTTTGGTCACTTTGCATAATTTTATACCCGTTTTATTTAGCATGTTTGGATCATTTCACAGTTTAATGTCCGTTTTCTTAACAGTACGCGGTTAAAGACACTTGGACCAAGGCTGCAGCGTCAGGAAAACCTTCACATCAGAGACTGAAGCTGTGGCCTGATGGAAGCCTTGATGGTATTTGTAGTTTTTAAAGTTTTTAAAGCTTCAGGTCGTTGGGTTAATGCACTCGTTGTTCTACAGAGACGGCGGTTGAACCCTGATGAATGATAAGTGTGAAACGCTGATTTCAGCCACATCACAGCCTTCTGCATCTTGTTCTGGTCTCACTCAGACCTGCAGATACTTTCTACGTTTCAACACAAACAGAAACCGGACCCACTGCGGCTCGTGTCCATTTCAACGCTTTAAATGAACATCTTCATCACGTTTCAGTCGGACTTCTTCTCCACCCTCCCCTTACTCCAGCTTTCTGTAATTACAGCCATGGAGGTGGTGTGGGGGCGGAGTCACAGTGAACGTGGCGAGCAGCTGCCTCGCACACAAACAGGTGTCAGGGACAGCCAGCGACCCCTGAGAGGCTCCCATTCATCGGCGGCGCGCTAACAGATGCTAACCTGTGAGGACGGTCAGCAGATGCTAACCTGGAACCAGAGATCCTGACAAACATTTGTGCTGCTGCCACTTTAACCCTGCGGGACCCGTCAAACACAGCAGCCTCAGATTTATGCTGCACTCTCCGCTCTTCTTCTCACCCGTAACCATATATCACCATCATTCATGGTTCTTATTCACCTTTTCCCTGACTTTGCTTCTTCTTTTGTCTGTTTGTGGCTCTTTTCTGGGGATTCTGATCCCCTTAAAGTCTGTTTGGGCCCATTTTTACGCCTCACTTCGGTTCGGTTCAACCGAAGAGCCGTCGAACACTGGTGGATGTTTGGTGGCAGATTTGGAGCCCCTGCGTTTCCTGTCCTGATGCTAACCGAAGGCTCTGCTACATCCTCACTGCTTCTTCACCCATTTCAGGGCTGATCTGAGGCTGCTGAGGCATCTCAGATCTCCTTTTCTGAGCCTCTTCATCTCTCCATCCATCCCTCCTCCTCCTCCTCCTCCTCCTCCAGCAGTTGTCTCTCTGCTCAACAAGCGACACATTCATGGCTTGTTCGTGCACGCTCGCAGCAGCTGGCACATGCACGCCGCCTGCTAACACAGCTGGGAGTGTGTGCATGTTTCAGTAATAACACACACACATATTTGCGGGTGGACAGAAAGTTGTGTGTCGGAGGAAGAGGAGGGAACCCCCGCACACACACACGTGCACACACACACGTGCACACACACACGTGCACACACATGCACAGCTGGCCACATCCATAACACAGCGACAGGCTGCTGTTGTCCTTCAGAGCGGCTGAGCCCTCCTCCACCTACAGGAACCGGTTCAGCTCAGCAGAACCGGTTCTGCATGATGGAGAATAAACATTCTCACGTCATCTTTGTGCTTGTTTTACTTCTTATTATGTTGTCCTTTAGAGAGTCTGCCTCCGTGTCGTCTCCATTTTGCATTTTTTAGCGCTCTTAATCGTCACTTTGAGTTGTTTTACGGAGGTGAGACGATCCGATGCTGGAAGGAAAACCCTTTTCAGTCCAGGTCAGGTTGTTTTACTCTCAAACATTTCAAAGAAGCTGCAGCTTTCCTTGCTTTCTTTGTAAAGCACGGAGGCAGACTTTCATCGCTCCCGGCACGCAGCAGATCTTCCTCCTTTGTTTTTTAAAGCCCAGCTCCTCCTCATCGTCGCTGCATGCAAAGCAAACCTTCTCCTTTATCACCTGAAACGCACCAGGAGCCTCTGCTCAATGAGTCCGGCGCTCCGGCGTGTTTTAGCATGCAGCGAGGCCTCGAGGCTCCAACTGCAGCTTGTACTGGTTTGTTCTCATGAATCATCTGAACGAGCTTCAACGTTCACAGCGTTTGTCTCTTTTGTTTGAGAAATTTACTTTTTGGGAAAAATCTTTCCAGACTTCAACTGGACGGAGAAATGTGCGTCATCGTCAGGCTAAGCGCTAACCTCGCTAACAGGACTTTTTACACGTTAGCACAGAAATGTCCGGCTAAATATCAAAAAACGGCAGCAAATAGCCTGAATCATAAAAAGTTTGGACCCGGTCAGAACAGACTCTCGTTGGCCAGAAGATGCTGGATAAGACCGAACTGTTAAAGCTGCTTTTGAAGTGTGTTGGAAACAAACTGTTTTAATTTACATTTGTTGGGGCTTCGTGGCCTCTTCAACGCAACAAATTCATGTGCACGGCTGTGCATGTGCAGGGTTCACAGGGATCTATGGCAGTTGTGTTACATCCTACAACTGTAAAGGGAGCCGAAGAGTGTTCACATGCACTTTAAAACAGAGCTTCGACTCATAATTATATTAATCAGTGATTAAATGTTTGGTGGAAAACTTTATTAATCATCAGACAGTCTAATTACTGAGACATAAATTTTACAAATATCTGTCTAAAATGACAAATTAAACTAACTTAAAATTGCTCTTTTATTCAACACACAGCTTTTCTGCTGAAAAAGAGCAAATTTCTTAAACTACTTTTTCTTTAAAAAGGACCAAACTGAAAAAGTAATTAACCAAAATATTTCTAATCAATAACAACGATGTTTATTAAGCTTTAAAAGACTTTCTTCCTTTTCAAAAACTACAAATTTACTGGAAAAGTGTCAATTTCATAGCTTAAAAAGGGTAAAAAGCAACCAGAAATGGATGGTTCACTGAGCTCATTAAGACGCCTCATTGTTGAGCTATTTGCATGCATTTCCCAGCATGCATTGCATGAAAAAGTTGTGTTGCAAGACTCGAGTTACATGTGGACACAAGTTAAAACAATATGAAGCAGGGCGCAGAGAAACTCCCCCTCTTCCCTCGATAATGGTCAGCTTTGTGTCAGAAGAATACAGCCTTCATATGAAACGCACGCGCACACACACATGCACACTCCCGGTTGTAATTAGATGATGCAGCTCAGCTGACGGCTGACCAAAGATGCTCTTTATTCTTTTAGTTCATCTCTCCTTCATTTTCCTGCATCTCCTCCTCTCATCATTTTTCACTCTCTTTCAATCCTCGTCCTCTTTAAAGAAAAAGAACCTGAAGAAGAAGCCTTCATCCTGTGTGCATGTGTGTGTGCATGTGTGTGCAGGGCGTGGTGCTCAGAAGGACCAGGTTTCAGTCGAGTGAAAAGATTCAGACTCGGTCTTTGTGTGTCTGCCTCTGGGCGACACACACACACCAAAGTAGGTGTTTGTGTGTCCTGCTGCAGCACTTTCCCAGGGGATGGTTTATTGTCATTTTCAACTAAAAGCTGAATGGAGTCTGGTGGGCACACCTACTAAAGCAAACCCCCCAATTCACACCTGAGACAACACACCGGCAGACCCACCCATGACAAACACACTTTTCTGTCACCAACAAGCAGAACTAGTTGTTTCCCCCCATTTTTAAGTTAACTTTCATCAAATAATCGTCTTCGTTTTAAACTCCAAACGGTTAAACAGAAGAAGAAGGCGAGCCTGTTGACAGTCATCATATCGAGTGTTTGTGGACGTTTGGTCTACAGACGGAGGACAGAGAGACATTCACACGTGTTGGAGGAGGAGGAAGAGGAGGGGAAATGACAGATGTGGAATTAAACGAGGAAGACGAGGGCCCCTCCTGCCACATGGCTCCATGTGCTGCAGCAAACCATTATCTGGGTACTGGAGTAGTTTAGGAATCGGATTTGTTCTCAGCTAACAAGCCGACTGGTTTAAAATGCTAACGTGAAATGTTCCCTTGTGTTTGTTCCGCTCAGTGGACTCGATATGTGAACCGGCTGCTTTCTGCTGAGATGCTGCAGCACTGTGCTATCGCGCTAAGCTATCATGCTAAGCTAACTGGCTTTTACAGTGGACACACTGTTCAGTACTTTCTCTTTACTTTTCTTTGAAATGCCCTCAAACTTTAGATATTTTTCCCCTTCATTTTTCCCCTGCTGCTACAAACGTGCACACGTTGTGCGACAGTAATAACTGTCCGTGTGAAACAACCGCTGAGCAGAACATGTCGGGGAGAGTTGGACGAAGAGGAGTCTTTTCAGCGCTAGTTGTTGGTACCAGTGATTATCGGTGGGATCAGCTAATCATCGCATATAAGCCACGTTAAAAGTTACGTGAATCACAACATGAAGAAGAAAGTGAGAAGAGGAAGAATAGAAGATCAGCAAACAAAGTTTGTCTAATCTTTGCAAACGATTTACGATGTTCAACACATGAAACGAGAAAATCCAGCACAGCCTGTAGGGCTGGGCAACAAAATACTTTCTGGTTTTCCTTCCCACAGGAACCCAAACACAGTAAAGGCCCAGTTTGCTGCTGCTTGGAACCGGTTCGGTTCTCCAGAGTCAGACCTGGAACAAACCATCGCAGTTTGTTCAAAGGTTACTGCAGCTAACGGCTAATTAGCATCTCAGACAGAGGCTTCCGGCCCAGAGGGAGCTAAGTGGCTAACAACCAGATGCTAAAGACGGAGCTGCGACAGAGCAGGTGACTTCGTGGGATCATTTTCAACGCGTCCGTGTGACACGGCGGGAAGAGTTTACAATGATGCTGAAGAAATGTTTGACATTTATACGGAGCAGAAGTCGCGGTTTATCCAGGTACAGCAGAGGTTAGCTTGACGGCGTTTAGCATCTGAGAAACGTGCTCAGAAAAGTACGTTTTCAGGATCGTTAACAATGGCAGAGCTTTTTATTGTATTTTATTAACATGTAGAGTTTAAACTGTTTAATTTGTAGTCACTTTTCTTTTATTCGTTTTATTGTTCAAATAAAAACAAAACTTTGTCATGTGGAGGTTTTTTTTTAAGAGAAAGAAACAAATAAAACCAATAAAAGTAGAATAAATCTAAAACTTTTCTTTTTACGCGCATATCAACCAGCTCCGACACAATCATCGATGTTCGTAGAGCGAATTTATCCCTAAAAAATTCGTACGAAAGTTCGTAGTTCCTCCGAGAACTCCACAGCCAACACGTTCTGCCCTCTGGGAGTCGCCAGAACCGGTTCTGAACCCACCAGAACCGGTTCTGAACCCACCAGAACCGGTTCTGAACCCACCAGAACCCTCCGAGATGAGGAAACCTCAGTCCTGCGAACTTCCCACCGTAATCTTCCTCCTCCTCTTCCTCCACACACTCATGTGAGCACAGACTGAAAGCGCTTGTGTGTCAAAGGAAGACGAAAGTCCGTGGGCATGTTGGAGCTGCAGTCGCCGTGGCAACGAGGCGTGCCCCGTGTTTGCAGAACAAACAGCGGTACCTGTGCAGAGGAGGGAGGGGAGCGCGCACGTGTGTGTGTGCGCGCTCATTCCCGTGTTAATCTGTGTGCAGTGATGTGTGTGTGCGCGTGCGTCAGATTACAGCTAACAGTCAGATTAATGGGGATTATGGAAGCAGTTAGCTCCATTCACATGCTGCTGCTCAGCTCCAACAACGCCAACCGCCCCGGCTGGAAAACGGCGACATCATCACGCAGCGTCCGAACATGTCTGCACAAAGAGGCAAAGCACGGCGATACAGCTGCTTTCTGAAGCCAAAAGGAGCCGTTCTTCAAGTAAAAACACAAAAATATGAAGAGGGGAGACCAGGAAAGAGGAGGAGGCAATAAAAATTACAGAGAGAAGAGGATGGATACAGGAGCAGCTAGGAGAGGAAACAAGGAGACATGACAAAGTGAGGAAAAGGAGGCAAGGAAACCAACTGAGGATATAATGGGAGGAAACAAGCACAGATAAGGACAGAAGGAAAGAAAACAGGAATTACAGAGGAAGGTGGTAAGGAGACAAGGACAAAGGATACAGATGAGGAAAGGAAACAAGGACACATGACAAAGTGAGGAAAAGGAGGCAAGGAAACCAACTGAGGATATAATGGGAGGAAACAAGAACAGATAAGGACAGAAGGAAAGAAAACAGGAATTACAGAGGGAAGGAAACAAGGACAGAAGAAAAGAGGGAGATGATACAGGTGAGGAAAGGAAACAAGGAGACATGACAAAGTGAGGAAAAGGAGGCAAGGATATGAAGAGGAAACCAACTGAGGATATAATGGGAGGAAACAAGCACAGATAAGGACAGAAGGAAAGAAAACAGGAATTACAGAGGGAAGGAAACAAGGACAGAAGAAAAGAGGGAGAGGATACAGGGGAGGAAAGGAAACAAGGAGACATGACAAAGTGAGGAAAAGGAGGCAAGGATATGAAGAGGAAACCAACTGAGGATATAAAGGGAGGAAACAAGCACAGATAAGGACAGAAGGAAAGAAAACAGGAATTACAGAGGGAAGGAAACAAGGACAGAAGAAAAGAGGGAGAGGATACAGGGGAGGAAAGGAAACAAGGAGACATGACAAAGTGAGGAAAAGGAGGCAAGGATATGAAGAGGAAACCAACTGAGGATATAAAGGGAGGAAACAAGCACAGATAAGGACAGAAGGAAAGAAAACAGGAATTACAGAGGAAGGTGGTAAGGAGACAAGGACAAAGGATACAGATGAGGAAAGGAAACAAGGAGACATGACAAAGTGAGGAAAAGGAGGCAAGGATATGAAGAGGAAACCAACTGAGGATATAAAGGGAGGAAACAAGCACAGATAAGGACAGAAGGAAAGAAAACAGGAATTACAGAGGGAAGGAAACAAGGACAGAAGAAAAGAGGGAGAGGATACAGGTGAGGAAAGGAAACAAGGAGAGAAGAGAACGAGACAAAGATAGAGGACAAAGTGAGGAAAAAGGAGGGGAGAAAATAAGAATTACAGAGAGAAGAGGATGGATACAGGAGCAGCTAGGAGAGGAAACAAGGAGAAATGACAAAGTGAGGAAAAGGAGGCAAGGATATGAAGAGGAAACCAACTGAGGATATAAAGGGAGGAAACAAGCACAGATAAGGACAGAAGGAAAGAAAACAGGAATTACAGAAGGAAGGTGGTAAGGAGACAAGGACAAAGGATACAGATGAGGAAAGGAAACAAGGACACAAAGCAAGGAAAGAAGAGAAGGAAACAGGGAAAGGATTTGTCTGCCTCCTTAACCGAACATCAAACAGGCAGAGCCTGAAGTGATTGCGGTTCAAATCGACCTTTATTGATTCAACCACCGCTGTTATTTGCATGCTCGCTCCCCCTCCCGCTCCTCGCCAGCTGACAGATCCGTCGAGTCAGCAGGAACAGCGAGCGAGGGAGGAGGCCGAGCGAGCTGCACACAAACACCGAGAGAGAGAGAGAGCCGTTAACCCTTTCCTCCCCGCCATCAGGCGCCCAAACTTCAGCAGCAGCGATCACTTCCTGCTTTGGCCTGAAGGCGTTGCCATGGCAGCACTGAAGGTGTGCTGGACGGAGGGATGGACGCAGGGTGGAGGTTTCGTATGTAGGACAGACCTGTTGTATGAGATGCCAGCAGCTCTGAGTGTGTGCCTGTGTGGGTGTGGTGAGAGCGTCTTGCTGATAAGCAGCTTGTGGCGCTAACTACCGCCGCAGCAGCCGCCATCGCACACGCTCAGAGCCACCTTCAACCCACTGGCTGCAAATAAAGCCGTATTTACTGCCGGTCCAAAGTCCGAGCGCCTCGGCTGTGAAAGAATGTCACAATGGATGAAGGCAGGAGGAGGAGGAGGAGCCGAGGAGATGAAAGGCAGCAGCAGGAGGAGGAGGATGCTACAGAAGCTTATCTTGGCTTTTATGATTCATGCGTTAAAGACCAACCTGCTGCTGCTTCGTTTAAAGGAGCAGTTCCACCCTTTATTCTCCTTCTGACGCCGCTATCCTGTCAGTTTCAAAGTATTTTCCTCAAATAAACCTCCATAAGCCTGTTCAGAACACAAGAAACACTCCATTTTCTTCATTTTAACAGGAATCAGTGGAGAATTCAGCTGCTTTCAATGAGGAAAACTCTGCAAAATGTGACCATAAACTAAAGAATATCAGAGCTGACGAGTCGAGCTGCAGTTTCAGCTCAACTGTTCCACTTTAGTCCGATTTATGCAGAGCTCCGAAACCAAGGAAGGAAACCAACAGACTGCCTCAAAACTTTATTTGAATCCTCCATCCTGAAGGTGCACGAGGCGACAGTGGGAAGGAAAAACTCCCTTTAAACACCAGAACCAGGAAGGCCAGCGATCCATCAGGGTGCAAATGACCGACCGCAACGTCTCGTCAAACTTACGGCAACAAGGCAGGGACAAAAAGGGAAAAGATCAATTAAACTGATGTCTGCAGCCTAATAAAAAACGATCCCAGAAAGTTGTTATTTTTAAAAACTGTGGTCCAACACGGTGTCCATTTATGCTAGTGCTGGTAAATTAGTGGTAAGTTAGTGGTAAGTTAGTGGTAAGTTAGTGGTAAGTTAGTGGTAAGTTAGTGGTAAGTTACTAAACATCAACAAGGAACCGGATCAAAGAGAAGTTTCAGTGTTTTTTCTTGACTTTGCATGAATTGGACTAATCTGGGCTTTATTCAATTGGAGTTGACTGGATTACGATTGTTTTACCATGAATTGGATATTAATTTTAATTGGGTCACATGGAAGTAACGAGTTGGGGTAAAAAAGTGGATCTAAACTGAAAAGCTGCTATAAATCAATTTGAAACCAGTGGGATTGAAACAGCGAACCCGACCGTGAACCTTTGATAACGTCTAACAGCCTGTAGATGATTCTGTTCATCCGACAGTGAAGGAACGCCGCTGTAAATGATCAATGCTGTGTTGTAACAAGGAAGAAATCAGTCACTATATGACTCCTGCTTTAATATAGCAGCTTTACATCAAATAAATCTACATTTATGACTGTTTTCCACATTACTTTGGTCCAGTTCGATCCCAACACAAGAACAAAAACTCATCATTGGTGCTCTGAAAGGCGGAAAAGTACAAACTCTTGATGCTTGATGCTAAGCTATTAAAGAACGTGTTCCTCCCATGGAGAGAAAATGAGGTAGAGGAGTCAGAGAAGAAGAAAGGCTGGAGGGTTAACAGGAAGTGAAGCAGCCTCTCATCAGGAGAGCAGAAGAGGAGATGGAGGAAGTGGAGAAACAATAGCTCCTCTCTATGTGTGAGCTGCAGCGAAGCCTTTATTATCAGAGACGTTACGTAACTGTCAGAGATGTTGTTCATCCTCTGCTGCTGCGAGCTTCCAGGAAACTTTCAACCAGTCAAAAACACCGACCGCCACTCAGCGCGAGGTGGGCGGAGCTACAAGATGCTGAAGTTTCCACAAAGAAACCAAAAATGACTTTAAAAACCTGCAACAGAACTGAACTGTTGGCTTATCGGCTCCAAACCAGCCGAGTTATGTAAACGAAGCTCCCGGGGTCAGGGCCGGACAAAGTCTCCACACTTTATGGTCAGCGAGTTTACATCCGACAGTCCTACAGGTTAACTATGTGAACCCGCCGGAGGACAAAGAACAGACCGACAGAATATATTCATAAATCTGGGATGAACAATCTCTGCAAAACACAGAGAAACTATGGAAAAAAGTGATTTATGAGAGAAAATCACTTAAAGAAGTCCGACCCTTTAAATGGGAACACTAAATAATAACTGGAACCAACAATTCAGCGATAAAGAAATGAAACGTTCTTACAGACACAAAAAGACGAAACTCAAACTCCGACAATCACGAACAAAACTAAAACAAATGATCAATAAAATGTGTAAAAAGCCTCAAAACGTTCACGTCACACTCAGAAATCTACAAAAACAAGAAGTCCTTCACATTGGAGATGCTGAAAAACAAGAAAAACTGCCTGTTAGTTTCCAGCGAGGGACTCGAAACGCAGTCCGACGCCAACGACACGAACCGACATCTTCGAAAAAACAGTCGACAGACAAAAGAAAAAGTGGGTACTTCTATGTTTGTGAGGACCGGCTCGAAGGTTCCGGCCTGAGTTCAGGATTCAGGTTAGAATCAAGTTATGATTCGGGGTCCTGAGATGACTTATGTCACCTCGAGTCCTCTCAAAGACTAACTCACCAACCAGAGTGTGTGTGTGTGTGTGTGTGTGAGCGGCCTCTCGCCTAAATTTAAACCCAGCAAAGAAACCGCAAAGCGGCCTGTGGAGTGTGTGCGTGAGCCTGAGTGTGTGTGTGGTGACATCAATCCCACAGAGACACACACTTCCATGGGAGGAGCCGGTCAAACGACACACTAAACTCTGGGAGTGTGCGTCCTGCTTCGTCCCACATCTCGGATGACGCTCATCTTCTTCTCGTCTCTCAGAGCTCACTTAATCATTTTACCGGTTAAAGACTTTTTCATCTACTTGTTAAACCGTGAAACTCTCATCCAATAACTTGGAGATCCAGATCAATATTATAATCATGAGTTATCAACACAGATTGAGATCAGTTCAGATCATTTATGCAGTTTTAGGAGGAAATTTGAGGCTTTTATTTTGAAACTAAAAGCTAGAAATCAACAACTTTTCTCTGTCCAGCGAATCTTCAGCATTCTCCTCGAGCTCTTCGCTCATTCAGGAGTGCCGATGACTCATCAGCGCACCTTCAGCCTCAGTGAGCATCCAAAAACACTGACTCACAAACCGCCAAGGAGCATTTACGACATCACTTCCTGCTTTACAAACATGTGGGGCTGAACTGTGTGGTGACGAGTTTCAGCCGATGATCAGCAACAATCCGTCAGAATGGAAATAATCGGCTGGAGCGAGGACTTGCTGCTCCACAGGCCCATCAGGTACCAGAGGCCCCTGGGTTTCTAAGAGTCAAGGGGCCCCCGGGCCTTTAACTTGAGTATTAACAGCTCCGACATACAAGTCAGTGACACCCAGAATACCACAAAGATGTGGGAAAGAATCAAGGACCACTAAAAGACTACAAAGAGTCTAAACTAGCAAGAAAACTAAAACAGGCGAAAAGATTTCTAAAAAAAAAAGAAATCAATGAGTAAGAAATGCAAAAAAGACTAAACAACAGAGACCAAAAGAATCAGAAAACAACACAGTCGCTGCCTTCATCTGCATCTAAATAACAGCACTCAGACGATGGCGTCGAACCCCTCAGGTCAGAAGCGGTTTCTCTCTGGTTCAGACCAGAGGGGGAAGGTGAAAAGCCATCTGGTCCAGCCAGAGGTGTAAGAGTTTGACTTCTGCCCATCCCCCGCCCGCCATCCTCCTCACCTCCCCGTCTGCATCCAAACCAGACACAACAGCCTTCGTCCTGATGGAGCCGTAATTTCACAGCTCAAATATCAACTCATCCCTTTCTGACACAGGAAACCAGCAAATCATTTCCTTTAAATATGTGAAGGAATTACGACCAAACCATCAAAGGTCAAACAAAGCTCAAAACTTTTTTCCAATGTAAGCTGAATCTTCTTTGGTTTTTAACACTTTTACCAGATATTTTTTCCAATGTAAGCTGAATCTTCTTTGGTTTTTAACACTTTTACCAGATATTTTTTCCAATGTAAGCTGAATCTTCTTTGGTTTTTAACACTTTTACCGGATATTTTTTCCAATGTAAACTGAATCTTCTTTGGTTTTTAACACTTTTACCGGATATTTTTCCAATGTAAGCTGAGTCTTCATTGGTTTTTAACACTTTTACCGGATATTTTTTCCAATGTAAACTGAATCTTCTTTGGTTTAACACTTTTACCAGATATTTTTTCCAATGTAAGCCTAATCTTCTTTGGTTTTTAACAGTTTTACCGGATATTTTTTCCAATGTAAGCTGAACCTTCTTTGGTTTTTAACACTTTTACCAGATATTTTTTCCAATGTAAACTGAATCTTCTTTGGTTTTTAACACTTTTACCGGATATTTTTTCCAATGTAAACTGAATCTTCTTTGGTTTTTAACACTTTTACCGGATATTTTTTCCAATGTAAACTGAATCTTCTTTGGTTTTTAACACTTTTACCGGATATTTTTCCAATGTAAGCTGAGTCTTCATTGGTTTTTAACACTTTTACCGGATATTTTTTCCAATGTAAACTGAATCTTCTTTGGTTTAACACTTTTACCAGATATTTTTTCCAATGTAAGCCTAATCTTCTTTGGTTTTTAACAGTTTTACCGGATATTTTTTCCAATGTAAGCTGAACCTTCTTTGGTTTTTAACACTTTTACCAGATATTTTTTCCAATGTAAACTGAATCTTCTTTGGTTTTTAACACTTTTACCGGATATTTTTTCCAATGTAAACTGAATCTTCTTTGGTTTTTAACACTTTTACCGGATATTTTTTCCAATGTAAACTGAATCTTCTTTGGTTTAACACTTTTATCAGATATTTTTTCCAATGTAAGCCTAATCTTCTTTGGTTTTTAACAGTTTTACCGGATATTTTTTCCAATGTAAGCTGAACCTTCTTTGGTTTTTAACACTTTTACCAGATATTTTTTCCAATGTAAACTGAATCTTCTTTGGTTTTTAACACTTTTACCGGATATTTTTTCCAATGTAAACTGAATCTTCTTTGGTTTTTAACACTTTTACCGGATATTTTTTCCAATGTAAACTGAATCTTCTTTGGTTTTTAACACTTTTACCGGATATTTTTTCCAATGTAAGCTGAATCTTCTTTGGTTTTTAACACTTTTACCGGATATTTTGCACAACGCTCCAACGTTACAAACACCACAATGAACATTACGTGTTGGCCGTAAAATAATTTAAATAGGAAATTAAATGAAAGACACCAACACCTTTTCCAGAAAAAGTCCTCGTTTTGAATTTAATCGTCTTTGTTGACAATAAATCTGCAGATATTTGGCTTATTTACTTTTTAGTTAATAATTTACAATAAAAATGACTATTTCAGCACGAGGAAAGAATCAAACGGTCATCAGGTACTTTTCATTGTTACCGCCATTTCATAGAGAAAACCATTAATAAAGAAACGTAGAATTATTGATCACGTAAATAATTATTAGTAGCAGTTGAACTACATTTTGGGTGATTTTACCGGATATTTTGCTTTGTGAGCTGAAAATTTGTCATCCTCACTTTGAAGTGAATTGTACTTTTCATTGTTTATAGAAAAGTTATTTCATTAAGAAGATCGCAATCAGAATTATTGATCATGCTAATAACCACAGGTTGCAGTTTAACTGTTTTAATGGAGTAACTTGCAAAAAGAAAACAAAATTAACGTAATTAGTAAAATGATAAAAATAATGGGTCAGGTTTATGAATCAACTTTCACTCCAAACTCCCAGCTTCTCCTCCTCTTCTTCTTCCCCTCGTCTGTTGGGGGATGGAACATAATCTTATCTAAAAAAAGGCGGGGCTATAAATAGAGGTTGGGAGCAGAGGGAAAGAGAGAGGCCAGCAGAAAGAAAGAAAGGAAGGAAGGAAGAAAGGAGGAGTACATCCACCTCCTACTACACCTTCTCCTCCAGTCTGAGGAGCTGCTGCTACCTGAGTGACTCCTGCCAGCCGCTGCCCTCTGATTGGTTCAAACATCAGCTGCAGCATCATAACTTTAAACAGGATTTTTAGGCACTTTCAGTCCGTTCGCACAATCAGACATCGTCATGTGATCCAGACTCTGTGTGTGTGTTAATGTGGAGACAACAACAGTCTCGGGGGGGAGGATGACAGCTTTTAATTAGCTGCTTAACTTCTGTCCCCGTGGACATAAACATCCCTCTGAAACTCCCATTAACTCCCCCATTCACACAGTTAACATACACACACTGGTGAGTAATTATCATCGTCTGCATTAATCAATCATACCCTTAATTTGATGTTGGAAAGAAAGATTCCACCAGCATAAAACAGAAAAACGACTCCGCTTCAAACAGATCAAACATAAAAGCTCTAAAATTAATCAGAACTTTAAGTTAAAGACCTTATCGATAAAAAAAACTTTTAAAAAATTAACTCTATTAGGATTCTTTTTTAAATTTCCAAATGTAAGAAACACATAATTTAATGTAGATTTTATATATTAGGTGATTTAGGTTATTATAACCATATATACAATAACCTAAATCCCTCATATATATATAATAGCTTGAGGATTTAATGTAAATTTAAGTCAATAATATTTAAAAATATGAAACTATTTTTTTACATTTTTCATTCATTATTCAATATCAACCTTATAATACATTCACTTATTTAATATTTATATTTGATTATCTTTCTAAATCAATGATTTGGATCAGTTTTATGATCCTTTCTGAAGAAGTAGAAACAAAGGGTTGAATCCTGACTCATCAGAGTGAAACTCGGAGTTAAAGAAGCTCTGGAGCGGCTGCTGAAACAAACCAGCAGTGAGGCAATGATGAAGAGGAGATAAAACCAAGTCACAGTCGGTTGGTTTCACTCCTCCTCCACCTGTACGCAGCAAAACAAGCATCCCTCGCTTCATGCTGCATCATGTCTTCACATGACTGTGACTGCAGGCTGAGTGTCGGTCTCAGATTCCCACAAAACGCACTCACAATAGAAGATAAACACACATCACACACTCTGCGCCTCGGTGCGTGCGAGCTGCACCGAACACATCATCAAATACATCATCGCACATCAGCGGCTTAAAGAAAAACGGGCAGTTAAAAAGTGTCAATAACACTTTGATCACTTCCACTTTCTGTGACAGTGATCAATATCTGCGACAGAAGGCGAGGAATTCTTCCCGTCAGGAGGGCGTTGCATCGTCTTTGTTCTGTGATTAACTCACAGTCATGCAGTCGGGTTTCAGGATAAAGAGGTTTCACAACTTTTCCAATAAACCATTTGTCATCATTTAAATCTTATTTGCCGATCGCCTTCAAGACGTGACTCTGGGGGTGTTCTTTAAAATAAAGATTATCGAACATCAGAGCAGTCAAACCACTTTAAGACAGAAAGTTAAATGTTCAGCATCCGAGCCCACAGGAGGAATCCACTTTGATGTTTTGATTAACACCCCTTCTCCTCCCCCACCCAGCACACATCTCCATCTGAAAACCCCGCCTCCGCTCCACCAAACCAGTTAAAATTTCCCCCCTCAGCAAGAAGAGCCGTCCGTGAGAGAAAGAGGGGAGAGATCAGCGCCTGTCGCCGAGGGCCCAGCTCGGCCTCAGTGTTGAATTTCGTAATGGAATGCTAACTGCTCATCCGGATCTCTCCTCCTCCTCTTCCTGACTGGAGAGGAGGAGAGGAGGACCAAGCTCAGCGGGGATATGAGGGATATCATCACAGGAAAGCTTCCACTTCAGCTTGAAACACTCAAAGCACGCATTATACCTGGGAAAAATGTTAAAAAACGAGCCCTTAAGGTGCACCGCACACTCATCCGAGCCTCATGTGTCCACAACATAAAGTAGAATCACATCAGAAGAGAAACAGTCGTATCTGGACCACATTTATGGATCAAAATGCTGCAAAACTCAACGGAAAAACATTCACATAACCAGACAGCATCCTAAAGACAAAACTGAGCACTGGAGGCGCATTACAAGCCCATATGAGTGGTAGCATCGACATAAACCCGATTCTGAGAACAATAGATGCATTGATGTGACACCACAGGAGGTAAATCTACCATAACACACAATAAAAGTTTAATAAACACACTTCTGAGCTGCACAAATACAACCTATCCTGTGCTGAAAAGGTATTTTTCTAGGTAGAAAAGGAATTAAAGTTAATATAGGAGACCACGGGGAACGGAAAAAAGAACATTGCATCAAGCCCAGTTACATGTCCCCAACATTGATATATCAGGATAAACGCACAAAATCTCCCCTAAAGCTGCATTTATTTGGCTTTAACATTGGAAAATAATGCATCAAAACCTCTCAAAGATGCTCTAAACGCACTATAAGCCACAACACATGGATACACTTTGATTTTCATTTAAAGTAAATCAGAACGTCAGGAGTACATGGCGAACTAATACTTGCACAACAAGAACTTTTACAGATTACAAAAGGTCCAACAAAAAAGTCTTGGTACTAAAACCAGATAAGCTGCTGATAAAGGATATAATTTACCACAATACACTTTAACTGCCTACAAAGGGCGGTCAAAAATAAAAACAAGGTGATGAAAACTTAAAGTTAGCATCACTAATTCACCATTACGCCTTACAAATGGGTATAAATGTCTAAAAGAAGCTGAACTAAAAACAGAACCCCCTATTAGGTAATGCAATGGCACCTTGAAGTTAGATATATCTAACCAAGTTAAATAACTTGTTAAACCTGTAGAAAAGTCTGAAAACTATTTAAATTAGCTGCTAACATTAGCCACATAAGCTACAGGTCACACCTGACCAAGTGAGGCTGAAGCAGCAGAAACGGTTTAAGTTTACTGAACTGACACGTGACGCCATTTATTTATAATCAATTTAAATTTTAACGTGTGAACAGGTAATGTTTGAGAAGTTTCCGTCTCTGGTGAAAAGTGGAGTTAAAGTTCCTCAGCAGGGAGGAGGAGGGAGGTAGAAAATCCCTAGCAACCATTATCTAACCAGTTCAACCCTGAGACAGAGGGAGGAAGAGCTCATCAGTCCATCTCATCTCCCTCTGCCAACAGCCAAACCAAACCCCGGCCATCAATCATTCACCCAGTTCACCGATAAGAAACTCTTTGACACAGTAAAACCGCATTATTGTAGTTATTTATCAGCCCGACCAGCATCCTTCACCGTGTACCAACACGGAAAAAAAAAACCAACGACGAGGCTAACGGCTAACTTAGCCTCGAAAAAAGTTCACAAAGTCGACGGTTTGAGGCAGTAGACGGTTGGAAGAGTGCAAATAAGTAGTGAGTTAACGTTTAAAATGGAAGTTAAAGCTGGGGATGATGTCGAAAGACAGAAAAGAGGGACTAAGGAGGGGGAAGGAGGAGGAGGAGGAGGTGGTGGATGCAACAGGCGTCAC
Organism: Leuresthes tenuis; assembly: GCF_036924035.1. NCBI lineage: Eukaryota > Metazoa > Chordata > Actinopteri > Atheriniformes > Atherinopsidae > Leuresthes > Leuresthes tenuis. The sequence goes on along the minus strand of NW_027325378.1, from coordinate 2,179,916 downwards.
GTCGATGCTGCTGCTGGCTGCGCGCACCCGGAGACGGTGGAAAACTCTCCGAAATGCGGCGAAAAGTCGCCAAACAGCCGTAAAAACTGGCACACACCGACTGGATCGGCCTTATCGGCCGCCTCGGCGCCGTGTTGGTGCGCTTTGTAAATGAACAGGGGTCGCTTTCTGGCTAAATATGTCTGAGCAAGGTCACGACAGCAGCGTCGAGCTAGCGGCAGTTAGCCAGGTCGCGAGCGGAAACCGGTGGTCTCTTTTCAAAATACAACTAACGATTTTCTTTTAACGTAAAACTTCAACGTTACAGCAGTTATGAAAGTCTCGTCATACATTGTTGTTTACATTGGAATAATCCGATATGGAGCAGTTTTTAAGCTCTTTTTAAATGAAGGTTTGAAGAAGTAAAACAAGCATGTTCACGAAAAAAACATCACAGCATTATTACATCATAAAAGTTCAACAATGAAACTAACCAAACCAGAAAAGTATTTCTTGAAGCCATCGTTCTTTAAGAACATTTACATTGCCTGTAAACGTAAAGTAAACGGTTAATAAAGCGTCCACACTGACCAAAGCAAACTGCTCCCAGAGGCTGGATAGCTTAAATAACCGTTAAGGTTTCATCCTGCCAATTTCCCTTCTCAAAAAGCGCAGCAACAGGTGTTTTAATTTGAAACAACACAGGAAGCAGCACCGCTGGTTTTCGTTACCTTGCCAAGTTGGTGTCTGGTAGCTTTACACATGGCCACTAGCAGCGAGGCTCCGACCAAAGTGCACCCGAGATATGGATGCTCGACTCCGGCGGAGAGCAGACTTTGAACCCCTCCTGCCACCCTTCCCGTGGCGCAAAACCGCCGAGTAACAGCCCGAAACGTGCACACGGGGGATAAAGTTGCACCAAAAGTCGAAAACACAAGTTGCTCTCGATAATTAGCTGAAGTAGACTCAATGAGGAAGAGACACGGGGTTGAATTCCACCGCTTGGATGCGCATCAAACTAGGAAGCAACACGGAGAGGAGAGAAAAACTAGTATCCCTCCCCACCGTCTCCACATCTCAGCCCAAAGTTTAGTTTAACAGCCGCAACAAGTCCGAACATTTCCCACAGAAACGAGCAACAGGTCGAACAGCGACTAAAGTGCGCGCACAGAGCCAGAAAGCATCAAAATAAAGCGATGGAGAGGCAGAAAAAGCACACTTACGCTTGACTTTGTTGGGGTTGGGCTGCTTGCGCCGAGACATCGTGGCGAGGATGATGATGATGATGGTGGTGGTGGTGGGGGCGATGATGATGATGATGAACGGCGGGGATGGTGGATGATGAAGGGGATGAAGAAAAAAAAAAAGAAGGGAGAGAAAGAGAGGCTGCAAACTTGCTCCGAAGAGGAGAGGAATCAAAATGGCGTTTCCGAAGGGATGTGCAAACTTGGACAAACTTTACTCCGGCTTCTCCTCCTCCTCCTCCCTCCTCCTCCTCCTCTCCCCTCCCTCCACAACCTCCTCCTCTTCTGCTTCTCTTCCTCCCTTCCCTTCGCTCTCCTCTCCCGGAGGAAAGAAGTAAGAAAAAATAAAAACTCGGGGGAAGAAGTCGTCGAGAGGAAAATGTTGGTTCGGAGATGAAGTTTGGTTGAACTCCTGCCCGGACTCCAGGCTCCGTCCCCCCGTTTCTCCCTCGGCGTGTCTCGGTGTCTCACCCTCTAAACCTGATAAGTAAAGCTCATCACGTGTTGTCTCTCCAGTCTCCAAGGGGACGTGGCCACCAAGCATCTCTGTCTTTACGCACAGACGGACGTTACTGGATTACCTCCTCTGCTCTTCCTCCCGGTACCGAGCCGTTAACGCATCAGCAGCCGTGATGCAAGAGCCACTTATATCCGTTTATTCATCGCCTTTAATCGAAAAAGCAGGAAAAATGTACCAAGAAACCAGAAAAGTTGCACTATTTACGCAATTTTATACAACTTTCGTTCACGTGTCACCACTTTGCGCGACACATGTCAGCATTAAGCATCGAAATAAACATTAGCACTACTTTTTAAACGACTTTGCCGCATATATTGTAATAATTTGACACAAAAACATGGTCATAAAGTTGATTTATACACATAGTTGGGCCCACTCCACCAGAGAGCCACTGTCTTTTCTCTCAGCCGTGTGCATATTTACAAATAAACACGCGACAAACCTTCGTTTTTATCATCTACGTTGACTTTAAGGTCTTAAAAGATAAGAAACCATCCAACCACACTTCGGAGGTAGAGTTGCAGGAACTATCGCGAGGCTTGGGCTGGAGAGCGGGAGGGCTGGGGTGAGTTATCGCGGGATTTGAGGGAGTAGAGGATGCCAACCGTCAGCCTGGGGGTTGGGGAGTGCTACTGTTTCCAGGGAGGTGTTAGTAAGGCAGTCAGGTCACTTTTGAAGCTTTATTTTGCACAAATGACGAGGAAGGTGAACAAACTTGTGAAGAATAGTTAAACTCTCCAGTTGGGAGGTTTAAAATAGCGATTAGTCTCGTTTGGTGTAAAAAAATGTGTGAAAACTAATCTGAAGTGAGAGATGTTAATCTGAAACACATTTTTAAGTGTATAAACTTAAAATAAAGGCCAGACTCACCTTAAACCTGAAGATTAAACATTTATTTGTAATGGTGTACTTTTATTTGGTCCTTATTTGTTGAAGCTTGATAAGAAGTTATTCAATTTCAGATACTGAAAGTGCAACAGAAAGTAAAGTAACATATAAAACTAGTATAAAGTTAAAAGTAAATCCTTTATTAACTTTGAAGTGAAATAAAAGTGTTGCTGTGTTTTCTTAGAATCAGTAGAAACTAAAGTTATTCCATTTTATTAAGGTTACATCTGTATAAAACTCCTGTTCAGCCTCATTTCTTTAATCTCAGTGATCAACAGTTCTGCAGCTTTCAGAAACCTTTAAAGTGTCCTGATCAACAGTTCTGCAGCTTTCTGAAACCTTTAAAGTGTCCTGATCAATAGTTCTGCAGCTTTCTGTAACCTTTAAAGTGTCCTGATCAACAGTTCTGCAGCTTTCTGTAACCTTTAAAGTGTCCTGATCAACAGTTCTGCAGCTTTCTGTAACCTTTAAAGTGTCCTGATCAACAGTTCTGCAGCTTTCTGAAACCTTTAAAGTGTCCTGATCAACAGTTCTGCAGCTTTCTGTAACCTTTAAAGTGTCCTGATCAATAGTTCTGCAGCTTTCTGAAACCTTTAAAGTGTCCTGATCAACAGTTCTGCAGCTTTCTGAAACCTTTAAAGTGTCCTGATCAACAGTTCTGCAGCTTTCAGAAACCTTTAAAGTGTCCTGATCAACAGTTCTGCAGCTTTCTGAAACCTTTAAAGTGTCCTGATCAACAGTTCTGCAGCTTTCAGAAACCTTTAAAGTGTCCTGATCAACAGTTCTGCAGCTTTCAGAAACCTTTAAAGTGTCCTGATCAATAGTTCTGCAGCTTTCTGAAACCTTTAAAGTGTCCTGATCAACAGTTCTGCAGCTTTCAGAAGCCTTTAAAGTGTCCTGATCAACAGTTCTGCAGCTTTCTGAAACCTTTAAAGTGTCCTGATCAATAGTTCTGCAGCTTTCAGAAACCTTTAAAGTGTCCTGATCAATAGTTCTGCAGCTTTCTGAAACCTTTAAAGTGTCCTGATCAATATTTCTGCAGCTTTCTGAAGCTCTTTCACAGTTTTTCTTTGGACATTTTCTGCTTTTTTCCTTATTTTCAGTCCTTGTTCCTGAGCATTTTCAGAGGTTTTTTCTTTGTTCAGCCACTTAACTCTGAGCTATGAAGCATTCAGGCAGAAAAAAGGCTCCTAACTCAAGGGATGAACCAGTGTTGTGTCGACACAGAACAGACAACTTAGCAAAGAAGCCATTTTAAACTGGATCTTTAGGCACTTTGTCACAGAGACACATCATTTGTTCCCATTTCTTTAGCTGCATCTATGAAAAACAGCAAAGAAAACACAGTTTGACAGACAGAAAATAGGATTTCTGCAGCAACAAGGTGATTCCCAAAGAGCTATTAGCTGAAAACTTGGCATATCTCAGCATGGTGTGCAGTGTGTCCTTAAAACATTTGAGGAAACTGGACAAGTGGAGGACAAAAGAAGAAGTGTCAGGCCTAAAAAACTATCTCCAGCAGATGAACAGGATCTGAAAGTGATGTCCTTAAGAAAGAGGAAAAAATCCAGCTGTGACCTGACAGGACCTGAGAGATGCATCTGGACCTTCAGCTGATCCATCTACTGTTGGCCCAAGCCTCATCAGAAATGGTCTCCATGGAAGGGTGGCTGTCAAGAAGCCGTTCTTAAGGAAGGGAAACAGGGAGAAAAGGCTGAGCTGTGCCAAAGGACACAAGAAGTGGACTGAAAATCAGTGGCAACAGGTCTTATGGAGGGATGAATCCTCCCCAGAGCCCGGACCTCAACATTATTGAAGCAGTGTGGGATCATCTGACAGAGAACGGAACAAAAGGCAGCCCACATCCAAAGAAGAGCTTTGGGATGTCCTTCAAGAAGCCTGGAGAACTATTCCTGAAGACTCCTTAAAGAAATGACAGAAAGCTTGTCTCAGAGGGTTCAGGCTGAGTTGGAGAATAAAGGAGCTCAGACCAGAGATTCACTTTAAAGCTGCTGAGAACTGAGAAAAAACTCTGTTTCTGCCTCAGATTCTGGGTTTATGTTCAGGTTTGAACATATTTCAACAAATTGTTCCAGTTTGTTTCCAGTTTTTCTGGAAAATATAAAGAGTTTGGGACTTTTTCATGGTGCTGTAGTAATCACATGTTTTCTTCTAGGATGGAAGGGGATTGTAACTCGACCTTTTAACTAAACCACCTGCACTCTGCCGGATTTCAGCGCCACCTACATATCGTCTGTTTCAGGTTACTCCTACTTCCATTTAGCAAGAGAAAATATGGCCAGAAGCAGAGCTGTCATGTAGGTAAACAAAGTGGTTCCACCTCTAAATCCCCTCCGATGTGCTTCATACTCATTGATGTCCAGAAATGTTCATTTTCTAAATGAAATCTACACCCTTTTGTGGCTGCTGTTGATTCATAATGATTCTTGGCACAGTTGTCCTGGAAGCTTTTTGTTTGAAACAGACTTTTTAGTAAATATATTCACATTAAGCAGCGTTTTCCATCTTTAAACCTCCAGCTAAACAAATTATCTAAATCATTCGGGTGTTTTTGTGATTTTAGCTGTTTGAAAAGAGGACGAAACCCTCTGAAATCGATGCTGAACCACCAGTTGTCGCCCACTTTTATGTTTATGTTTATGTAACTTTTCTCTGTTATCTGACCACCAGCTTCTCGTTTGATGTCTTGTGTGTTTCTTTTTTTTTGAACAGCCAAACATGGATTTAAAAGTGGAAATCTTGAGTTCAGGGACAGTTTAGCACCTTTTTTGGTCACTGTTAGGCTTCCATTAGCTGTTTGGTTAGGTTTAGGCTCCAAACTACTTGGTTAGGTTTATGAAAAGATGCTGGTTTGGGCTGAATTTCCCTCACTTTTACCCCACTTGTGTCTACTAACTTCAAATAACAGAATATAGAAGGCAGTTCTTTTAACAGCCACTCGTGTCATTAATTTAAAGAGTTTTGTGAAAGTTGGACATACAAACGTAAGTATATCCTCGTAAAAAGTCAAAGAAAACACGCATATTTCCTCGTGTGTGTGAGATTTCTGTGCATGACCTGCAGTAAAGTCGCTGAGACGAGTTCTGAGGGTGAAAATGAAATGTTGTGTCCCTCTGAGCTGCCCGACACTTGTTGATCATCATATTCCCACCATTCTCAGAGTGATGAAGATGTGCAGCGTGTGTCCCTGATATAAATAACTGCAGCAGCAGCTCGGACCGGACTGCTCTCAGTGAAGCTGCAAACTAAATTTAAACCACCTCCGGACTCTCATTGTTAAATTTAGTGCGAGCTGCTCGACTCCTCGCTCGCTGCACATCGGGTTGCTCTCCCACATTCCTCCCAGCCCTCCATCTACAGATACAGACCCCTCCTCCTCCTCCTCCCATCATCCCCTGCCAGAGAGAGGAGCACACAGGCATCTCTCCTCCCATCACACCCCTCCTCCCCTGCAGGCGGCTGCAGCAGAGCAGGAAGAGCCTCTCCGCCTGTCTCGGGCTGGTTCGGCCTGTTGCTGATGAAGGATTTGGGTGTTTCCAGCCGTCTGCTTTCAGGACAGATCGCTTCAGTCAGACATTTTGAGGACTGCTCTGATTCAGATGGAAATCATTCTCACGTTAGGCGAGCCTCCACCGCTGGGAACAAATGTCCAGGAAGCACAGCTGCTTTAAGGGCAAAATATGCGGGAAAAGTTTTAAGGGAAGGATTGGGAAAACTTTACAAAAAACAAGCTGGAGTTTTCAAAAATTAGCAACCTGTCGGAGGCAGGATGATGACTTCCGATTTCGCAAACATGTCAACAACAGCTAAATAGTAACGACTTGTTTTGCTCTGACAGATACTTACATGTATAACTGATGTTGTTTTGATGCTCAGAGCTGAAATCCTGGTCAAAACCTCTGCTAAATGATTGCATCTCGTCCTGAATCTTAACATCCTGCAGTGTTCGTGCTGTGGAAAGTCGACTGTTGCAGCCACATTTCCTGTGGGACTCAGAAGCCTTTGGAGGACTCTGTTCCACCGGAGGAAACAGAGCCTGAAAGGAGCTTTTACAGCCATGAAGTTCTTTCTGTGTTGGTCCTGCAGCTCTGAATGTAGCACTCTCCCACATTCTCAGACCTGCAACTGCAGATGCTAATTTGTTCAACATGGAGCTACAGAAAAACACCAGAATGACAATGAAAACCAGCAGAACTCTCAGTTAAAAAGGAAAAATGTGTTGATTACTGCTTTCATTTAGCAGGTGAACAAGACCTGTCCCCAACAGAGAAATAAGACCTGTTTGCAGGAAGAATGGGACAAAATAACAGCTGGAACTCTGCATCACCTGGTTTCCTCAGAGTCAGAACGGCTTTAAGTGTTTTTACCTTCAGCAACAACTTTTCTGCTTTAGGATTGTAGAAAAAATGTGAGGAAAGAAGAAAGATTTAAACCGTTTTCATCTCTTTTTCCTTGATTTTTAAATCAGACGCTTAATTTATTCTATATCTATCTAACACGCTTGTGTAAAACTCAGCAGACACACAGGTCTACCTGCTCTTCAACCAACTCCTCGTGTTCTCAGAATTACTTTTAATTAGCTTATTTCATGAAAAATTAGTTCAAATTTGTACCAACAGGATGTTTGAATCTGTCGTTAAGTTCGAGGTTGGAGAAAACCATCCAGAAGAAGCTTATTTTAGTGTTTGTCACCAGACAACAGACGTGTCAGAGCTCCAGGTTTTAACCACCTGATGTGATCAGGATGATAGCGAAGCAGAAACAGATCAGTGTGGTGTTGACAGATAAAATAAAGCTGATGCAGCTCAGAGGAAACATCCACAGGAGCCTCCATTTTATGATGAACACACTCCGTTGTGTTTCCATCCCTTCAGAGGACCTCCGTTCTTTTTCTGCAGACTCACCCCAACCTCTGACAACGTCTTAAACATTTAACGGGACAAAAAGAAGGGTCACAAAGGACCACAATGTGGCTGTTTAAACAGGTTTATGTCCCCACAATATGAGTAACACACACACACACACACACACACACACACAAAGACAACAGAGCCGGCAAAGCAGATAACATCATTACATCACTAATCCAATCACTGCTTTTCACTTCAACTGCCCACTTTTCAATTCAAATTAATCTGCTGAGGATGCGACGAGCACACACACACACACACATGCACGCACACGTGCACACACACGTGCACACACTCCGAACGTGCTGACAGCTCAAACAAACGTCCAATAAATTAATTCCTTTCAGTGTATAATTAAGTTCTCTGAGTTTTCCTGCAGGGCAGATGGTCCCCCTCTCAGGATGGAGCGCCACCATCAGGTCACCTTTCTGTGTTCGGGATGTTGGTTTCCAACCAATTATTACAAATAACTGAAAACGGCACAAAGGAAACTGCAGATTTTACTTGTTTTGTGAAAAAAAAGATTTGCTGATTTGGAATTCGATGAAAGTAAGATGTTCAAAAAAACGTTTTGAGGCTTTTTTGATGTATTTTTTGGCTTTGGGATGTTCCAGGTGGTGACAGGTGAACAGTTTTACTGAATCATCACCTCAAGGCTCTTCAAAGATATGGTCCAATTCATACAGAACCATTTAAAGTGCACGAGGCGACTGTGGAGAGAAAAAACTCCCTTTTTACAGGAAGAAACCTCCATCAGAACCAGAACCAGGAAGGGTCCATCTGCCTGGACCAGCTGGGGCTGAGAGGACAGGAAAGAGGGGACAACAAGCAGCGTAACACCAGGCCAGAGACACCTGCTGAGAGAGAGAAACACAAGTTAATGACAGCAATGATGTCATCTGTACATGGAGGGAGGAGAGGTGCATCATGGGAGCTCCCCCAGCAGGCTGGGCCCATAGCAGCAGAACTATGGGATGTTTCAGGCTCACCTGAGCCATCCCTAACTATAAGCTTTATCAGAAAGGAAAGTTTCAGCCTGATCTTAAAGGTAGAGAGGGTGTCTGCTTCCTGAAGCCAAACTGGCAGCTGGTTCCACAGAGAGGGGCCTGATAACTGAAGGCTCTGCCTCCCATTCTGCTTTTAGGGGCCTGATAACTGAAGGCTCTGCCTCCCATTCTGCTTTTAGGGGCCTGATAACTGAAGGCTCTGCCTCCCATTCTGCTTTTAGGGGCCTGATAACTGAAGGCTCTGCCTCCCATTCTGCTTTTAGGGGCCTGATAACTGAAGGCTCTGCCTCCCATTCTGCTTTTAGGGGCCTGATAACTGAAGGCTCTGCCTCCCATTCTGCTTTTAGGGGCCTGATAACTGAAGGCTCTGCCTCCCATTCTGCTTTTAGGGGCCTGATAACTGAAGGCTCTGCCTCCCATTCTACTTTTTTATATATATATATATATATATATAATAAAGAAAAGCTAGAAAACATTCATCCTTATTATTACTCGGAGAAACTTGCATCCTCTGCCTGATTAAAGTCTCTGGATGTAAATATTTCTACATCGCCCCCTGCTGGCCAGGAGTCACCGATATGTCCTTCATGTTAGCATGTGGACGAAACTGCGGACAAAAGATTTGTCCCTTCAGCTAAAAAATTTAAGCTTTCATTTCACAGTTTGCATAAACATTAAATATGAACCCAGCTCCAAAAAATATTGGGATCCAGTTTGAAAAGTAAATGATTTACAAATCTCATAAAGTTATATTTTATAACGTAGAGCAGCTCAAATGTTGAAAGTGAGACCATTTCTTGAAAAATATCAGCTCATCTTGAATTTGACAGTAAAAACTTGGTATGGTCGAGCTGATCTGGAGAGTTAACTGGAAAACATCCTTGTCCAGCAGAGGTGAGTTACTGAAGTAAGTCTAAAGTGGACCGTGTCAGAAAACCTTCAGACATTCTGCTGCTTTTGCTTTTGTCTGTGGGAAAGTTTAGCTAAACTGAATGCACAGACGTTGTCTTTAAAATCCGGCAGCTATAAAGCCTCAAAAAACGCTCATGATATGTGATATGATCATCATGATGGTAACATATTCACTTTCCACGCTTTCAGCAGCTCAGGAGTTGCTAGCTCCATGAGCGAGGCTAACTCGGAGCTGTTAGCCTAGCGCTACCTGAGGAAGTCTGGTTCCTAGGATTAGGATACAGCAGAAGCGAGCTGACTGAACGCTCCAGGAGCTCCAGGAGCTAGCCCCCATCCCAGGACTGTAGCTCAGCGCTCTCAGAGCTAGTGGCTTTTGTGGCTAAAGAGTGTCCAGCTAGCAGCCTGGCCAAGAGTCTGCTAGTTCCCAGATTAATATGGCTCCCGAACATATCCAGATTGGTTCTGCTGGAGCTTGTGGCTTCAGCACTAAGCTCCAGATCAATTGAGAGAGTGTTTCTTTTTACCTGCAACCTCCTACAGCTTGCTAAATGCTACTACACTCAGCTTGCTAGCCTCTCACTTCATCTGTTCCTAAGTAAATTAGCTGCACAGCCCCAACCTGCAAGTCAGGAATTTGTTGGCGCTGGTTCCTCCAAATAGTCTTTGTAGCACAGACAGGCTATATGATCTTATCTTTCTCAAACTTTCTGCGGATTCAAAGGAGAAATTGTCACCAACAGCAGCAACAATGGCTGATTTTGCTCATGTCTCCTAACAAACAAAAAACATCTTATGGACACATTAACAGGAGATTGATTTATTTTATTAGAGCAGAGCGACCGTCTGTAAATGCTTTAAGTGAGCTGAGAAGCAGCCTTAATGGACTGATTTTCAGTCCCAGCAAACAGAAAAATGTGTGGATGAGAGTAGCTTTATTGGGAATTCAGCTGGATAAATGTACACTTTAGTATCTCTACGAAAAGATGGACCTCTGACAGAGTATGACACATCATGTGAGTCTGGGTTCATGTAAATATGCTTCTTCTCTAGGCCTGTGAAATCTTAGAAACTGCCGGTGGCCTAACCAGTCAGAACCTGAGAATATTTATGCTGAATCCTTCAGGGTAAAGAGAAGAGGGAACATTTACAGGTGAAGCTTTTGGAAAATGTCCCGACATCCAGAGCTTTTTTTTTTTTTTTTTAGTGAAGCTGTTGTTTATTTACATCTTTCTGATAAAGCTTATAGTTAGGGATGGCTCAGGTGAGCCTGAAACATCCCATAGTTCTGCTGCTGTAGGCCCAGCCTGCTGGGGGAGCTCCCATGATGCACCTCTCCTCCCTCCATGTACAGATGACATCATTGCTGTCATTAACTTGTGTTTCTCTCTCTCAGCAGGTATCTCTGGCCTGGTGTTACGCTGCTTGTTGTCCCCTCTTTCCTGTCCTCTCAGCCCCAGCTGGTCCAGGCAGATGGACCCTTCCTGGTTCTGGTTCTGATGGAGGTTTCTTCCTGGTTCTGGTTCTGATGGAGGTTTCTTCCTGGTTCTGGTTCTGATGGAGGTTTCTTCCTGTTAAAGGAAGTTTTTCTCTCCACAGTCGCCTCGTGCAGCTCAGGACGGGGATTGGATTGTATCTTTGAAGAGCCTTGAGATTACATTTGTTGTAATTTGCTATATAGATAAAACTGAACTGAACTGAACTCTTTCAAACGTCTGAACGTTTCTAATCTGCTGAATAAAAACCAGAAATGTGCCTCCAGAAACCAACGTATGAGTGACTCCTGAAACATTTTTGGGGCTGGTTGACTCTGAAATCTCATCTCAGGCTCAGATAAATGATATAAAAAATCAACTTGTTTTAGTTTGAGGGTCACAAAGGGAAAACTTATAAAGTTTAACTCGACTGCTGCATCCCAGCCTGAAATCCAGAGACGCAGAGGAGCGAGTGTGATGTTATTTATTGGACTGTAACCATGGAGCTGTTGCCAAGGAACGACCCATCGCTAACAAAAGGGTGGATTCATCCATTCATCCAGCGGAGAGCAAGAGGAGGAGGAGGAGGAGGAGGAGAGGCATCCCTGAACTCAGCCGAGCAGATAGAAAGAGGAGATCTGAGCTGGAGGGTTTCCCAACACAGCAGCTACGAGTTGACACAGTTGTTGTTGATGAAACTTTACACACTCCGCCTCCTCTTCCTCCCTCCTCCTCCTCCTCTTTCTTCATTGGAGCGTTGTCCGGACAGGCAGGCAGTCACATGAAGCCAACACCTGTCGGCAGTGTGGGGGGATGACAAGCACATGCTGCTCCGTCTCACACTGTTTTCCAGCCAGCTTCAAAAACACATGTTCTCCACCTCGGCCCCGTTCCTGTGTCCTCGCTGCAGAAAAGTAGCTGCAGTCACAAGAAAGTGCAACAAGACATGTGCTCTGAAGTGGGAGGAGGACAGAGGATGGTGGTGGTGCATGTGGGGGAGAAAACAGGGAGGGAGGAGGGGGTGAAAAACCGGTTTCCAATAGTGACGGATGATTTGTAGGTAACAGTTGTTTGCCTTGCAGCCTGAGGCCTGCCCTGCTGAGCTGCAGAGTTTGGAGCATGAAGCAGATCTGACTGCAGCAGCGGCAGGAAAACTGAATCCAGTTTGCCTGCTTCAGGCTGCTGCTGGAAACTCCACGCCTCCAGATGCATGAAGAATGTACAAATAGATGGAAATATCCACCTGCAACATTAACACACCCATTCTGGTTTTATCTCAAGCTTTGTGGTCACAGGAAATTAACTTCTCTATGCAGCGCCCCCTGCAGTGTGAAACAAGTCATACATCAACCTGAATCACAGGCTGCTTCAAACTCCAACTAAAGCTTAGAAGTGGTGCTCTCACACGATATCAGGCACACTTTGCTCCACTAAACCACACTTTAAGGCCAGAATAAAACCAACTCTAATTATTGTCAGTAAATTGGTGAATTTTCATCTTTACATAAAGTTAAAACACCCATAAAGTGTGATGCCTTGCCTTGCAGTAGCAGTGTCTTAGGTGCTAAATAGGCTCTATTTGTCCTGATTAGCTTCACTAGCTGCATCTTTGACAGAGTCGATAAAAATCCTTCCTTCTCTTGCTCCTTTTTTAAAATTGGTTTTGCTTAAACATTTAACTGTAATTGATTGGTGAATTTTCATCTATACATAAAGTTAAAACACCCATAAAGTGTGATGCCTTGCCTTGCAGTAGCAGTGTCTTAGGTGCTAAATAGGCTCTATTTGTCCTAATTAGCTTCACTGTAATATATTTTAACAACGCCCCTTATTTCTATAATCTCATGTGTTCAGTCTCCATTTTATACAGCAGTCCTATGAAACGCATTAATATATTTAGGCTTAAATCGGGGTCAAAGAAAAAGTGAATTTACGGTATAGTAGAACTTCCTAGAAAAGAATCTAAAAAGCTCTGACTCATCATGTACTCAGGGGCGGGAACTACTGCAGCCAATGAAATTGTTCAAATTACAGCAAAGCTGTCATAGAAAGGTGGGCGGAGCCTCATCAGGTGACTGGGGCTGACCAATCGGAGCAGACCAATCGGAGCGGACCAATCGGAGCGGACCAATCGGAGCGGACCAATCTGAGCGGACCAATCGGAGCGGACCAATCGGAGCAGACCAATCGGAGCTGACCAATCGGAGCGGACTGGGGTTTTTTTGGCCGACAACTTCTGTTTTTGAGATGCAAACAGCACTGTGCTTATTTTATGAGAACTTTTAAAACTTTTTAAAATTTCCTGACTCCTTTTCTCATTCGTCAACATGACAACAACAATCATTTAATTCAGAGGGGCTGTTTCAAGTATACCAGGAAAACTGCTTTATGTCAGTTACTATTAGACTTGGAATTGAAGATCCATCCCAGCAACTATAGTAACTATAGAAACAAAGATGAAGGTTTTACATTTCAGGACATAATATCAAATAATCATCTGGTCCTCAGCAGGTGTCAAAATGAGATAAGTCCAACCTCTGATGAACAACAGGTCCTGTGGCTGCAGAACCAGCCCAGATCATCAGCCCTCCACCACCGTGCTTGACAGCTGGTATGAGGTGTTTGTGCTGATATGCTGTGTTTGGTTTCCTCCAAACGTGCTGCTGAGCATTAGGACCAAACATCTCCACTTTGCTCTGGTCTGTCCAAAGGACTTTGTTCCAGAAGTCTTGAGCTTTGTTCAGATGCAGCTTTGCAAACCTAAGCTGTGCTGCCATGTTCTTTTTAGAGAGAAGAGGCTTTCTCCTGCAGCCCTTCCAAACAAGCCATCCTCGTTCAGTCTTTCTCTAACTGTGCTGTCATGACCTTTAACCTTTAACATGCTAACTGAGGCCTGTAGAGTCTGAGATGTAGCTCTGGGCTTTTTCACCTTGGGGTGACCTTTAACCTTTAGCATGCTAACTGAGGCCTGTAGAGTCTGAGATGTAGCTCTGGGCTTCTTCACCTTGGGGTGACCTTTAACCTTTAGCATGCTAACTGAGGCCTGTAGAGTCTGAGATGTAGCTCTGGGCTTCTTCACCTTGGGGTGAACTTGCTGGGACGTCCACTCCTAGGAAGATTGACAGCTGTCCTGAATGTTTTCCACTTGTGAATAATCTTTCTCTCTGTAGAATGATGGACTCCAGATAGTCTGGAAATGGCCTTATAACCCTTCCCAGACTGATGGGCAGCAACAGCTGCTTCTCTAGGATCATTGCTGGTGTCTTTCCTCCTTGGCATCGTGTTAAACTGACAGAACTCCTGCTTTCAAAGAGCTGCTCACACTGACTGATGATGACTTCTTTTTGTTCAGTGAATAATTACACAGTGTAATGTGTTGTTGTTCATCTCAGGTTGGATTTACCTCCTTTTAACACCTTAGAATTGAAAGAGTATGTGCTTCCATCTTCATGGGGCTGCTTATTAAATATGTTCAGACTTAAACTTCAGGTGTGATGTGTTGGCCTGAGCAGACGTGACCTTCAAAATGAAGACGCACGACAAAAACAACAAAGAGTAAAGATACGTAGACAAGACAGTCAGAATGGTTGAATCATGGCTTCAAGAAGTCGTTCCCACTCAGTGTCACCGTGACCTCTTTCCCCAGAATGACCTCCTTCACACATCAGGGAAAACCACAAACAACCGAAGCCGACACCTCATGCTGGCCCCCGTGTGGCCAAGGAAAGCTACAGCAGCTGGAGCAACAGCTTCTGGCAGCTTCTACATTAAATATACCTACAAATATCATACGTTTTTATGTAATATTGTTAATGGAAACTTGCAAACCATTTAAAGGTCCTGTATGAGGGGCCCATTCAGAGGGGCCTGAACCTTATGTTGGGAACCACTGACTGAATTAAATGTTTAATGAAGCTTGGTCTGGACTGAGTAGCTTAATCTGAAGCTTTTTCCTTCCAAGTAAATTATTTTCGGATGTTTGATTCGGGGCTTTTATGTGTGTTTCAGCATTTTTAGATTGTTGGAATGATACTTTTCATTCAGTGACTCTTTGTATTGCTGCATCGTTCCACATGAGAGAAATATATATGGGAAATTGGTAAAGAATGAAGAGACTTGTGATATTTTCAGCCCAACCAGAGTGGTTTGACCCTGTGAAGCAGCACTGTAACATGCTAGTAGGTTAAAACACGAAAATAAATGGAAGCTTGTTTGGTTTTTTTTCTCAGACAACAAACACTGTCGTTAAAACCCTGATGAGCCCCTACAGGGTTAAAACTACAGTCATGTTTGGCTGCGTGTTGGGGAATGTGACAGTGAGGGTCCTCGCAAGTGTAGAAGAAGAAATCTGCATATGCGTGTGTGACTCACCCGGACCAACCAGTTTTGTGATGCTGATACATAAGATACAGTTGCCATGACGTTGACTCACCTGTTTCAGGTGTGGGGGAAGGGAACTGTTTATACTTTAAGGTTCTCAGAAACAATTATAAAACTTTGAATTAGAGTTGTTGGATTCCTGGGACGCGAAGTGGACCCAGGATCGCTCAACATAATTCGGGTAATTTAATAAAAGGAAAATATCATCTTCAAAAGGTTCACCATCCGTCCTCCTCCTGGTCCAAAATGTGCTGCAGTGGTCCTTCTCAGCTTCAATTCTACAGCTCTGGCTCATAGGTGGATGGAAAGTTTGTGGTAATTTGATTGGACTTAGCTTACAAATTTAACAACTTCAACAAATTAATTAGTTCAGGCTTACTTACAGTCTTGTTCATTTGAGGTAGAGGAGCCACTTTTTAAAGTTAAGTAGCTATTTAAAGCCACTGCTGTTCCAGATCAGCGTTTGTTTACGTTAATGTCAAGATATGATGTCAGGATGTTAGAGATTAGACTGAACTGTTCAGCTTTTACTTCAAGGAGCTGCTGACTGCAGGATCGGGAGAAACCGCTCTTATCGGGAATTTAACTTCCATCTTTCCATCATCTTCCGCTTATCTGAGGTTTGGTCATCGAAGCAACAGGTTCAGGAGAGAAACCAAAGCCCCCCCCACTCCCCAGTGACCCTCTCAAGCTCCTAGTGGGGGATCCTGAGGCATTCCCAGGCCAGAGGGGATATCTAATCCCTTCAGAGAGTTCTAGGTATGCCCCGGGGCCTCCTCCCAGTTGGACCTGCCTGGAAAATCTCCACAGGGAGGCAACCAGGAGGCATCCTAACAAGATGAACCACCTCAGCCGACTCCTTTTGCTATACGAGGAGCCCACAGGGACACAATTCCTTGACTTGATTGCTGATATGTTTGTACTTTGTTGTCACAAACCATTTTGTTTCTCTTCATCCAGTAATAAAACCATACAACATATGAAAAAATCGGCTATTATTCGCCCTGTTGTTCACCCATCCAATTTCTGCTGCTTTTCTGAGACTGTGTTGTTGGAGCTCTCCAAATCTTCAGGGGGCACACTGAGGTGTTTCCAAACTAACTGAGTTATGGTCCTACATCCGCCCCAAGGCCTCCTCCTGGTAGGACATGTCCAAAACTCCTGACCTGATGGTTGAACCACCTCAGCTGACTCCTTTCAAACAAGAGGAGTAGTACCTTTTTGGATAGCTCCTCTGCCTATCCCTGGGGTGAACCCAGACACAAGTCTTGATTTCACACTTACTGTTCCTACCTACAGCTCATGACTGTAGTTGAGGGTTAGAAAATAGTTCATTCAACAGCTTTACCTTCCAACTCGGCTCTGTCTTCATCACAACATCCACAACACTGTAGATGCTTCCCAATCTGCTGTTCTATCCTAAACAAGACTCAGAGGTACATAAAGTCATCCACTTGAGGCAGTGACTCACCACCCTTTTCTAACTGAGGACCATGGCCTCAGACTTGGAGGTGCTGGTTCTCATCTCAGCTGCTTTACAATCGGCAGAAAATTGTCCCAGTGAATGCTGGAGAGATCCACTTGATGAAGCCAACAGAACAACAACATCTGCAAAAGCAAAGATGCATCCCGAACTGTCTGATACCCTCCACCCCTTGGCTACATGTAGAAATTCTGTTCATAAAGGTTAAGAACAGTATCAATGACAAAGAGCAGCTCTGGAGTCCAACATCCATTGGGAATGAGTCTGACTTACTGCTAGCAATGCACACCAAGCTCTCACTTGTTTAGGGACCTAAAAGCCCATAGAAAAGGATAACCCATACTTCCGAAACACCTCCCACAGAACTCCACAAGGGACCAAAACACACGAAGAGTGGTTCGGCTAACTCCCGCGCACCTTCCTCTATCCTTTCAAGGGTAAAGATCTGTCGTTTTCCACGACCAGGAAGTCTTGTCACGTTTGTTTAATCTTGAGCTTGTTTGTTCTGAAGTTTGCTTGATCAAACTCATTCAGCTGTTTCTTTACCTCATGAAATTAAAAATGCAGAAAACTTCAAACAATCAGAGAAAAAGTAAAACTGCAGCCAACAATTTTTTTTCATTATCAGATCTCATTTTCTTTGATACATTATTACCTTTTAACTATGTTAATGTTAAAAAGTCAGGAAATATCAATAACTGTCCATTTTCCCCTGAACTTTAAGTCAAATTTATCTTAGAAACAAAGCAATCTGCACAGATATTCGGCAACAAAGCAGTACATATGTGTTTATTTGAAAATAAGACATTTCTATTTCAAATAACATGCATTTTAATTGTATTTTTTTTCCAAAAAAGTGAAAATAATGACTTAGGAGAGCTTTTCTGTGCAACTACTTCAACATGTAGGAACCAAAACCTTTTAAAACATTTTCAGAAGCTTAAGATGAGTTCAGGCTGAAAATACCTCTGATGAAATCACACAAAAACTCCACAAAAACAGGTAAAACTCTAAACCAGTAAAGATAATTGCAGTGAGCAGGTGTGGAGGTCAGACAGGTGATGGAGTTAAACACTGCCGGCTCCCTCTTGTGGCGGATCTGCTGAACCGCACCTTTCTGATCCTCAGAGGTTCATTATAACACAGCAGCTGCAGAAATCATTTTACTTCTCACAAAGATGACTCCATGTTGGGTAAAAGTTGGTTCTAAGTGTTAAAACTTTACTAAAATATGTCATTTTTAGAAAGAATTCATCCAACACAATGAAAACAAAGATGTCCTCCAAGTCTTAATTAAAATACATTATAAAGCAGAATTATGATTGCTGCTTTTGGATCAAAGTTACATGTTTGATGTAACGTGGATTATTTCACTTTATTAATTTCTGCCTCATTATTAGCCTCAAACGGCTTCATTTACAACTTTTTGTGCCTTCAATTAAAGTAAAAACTTTTGTTTTTAACCATCTATTCCGAAATCTAAAATCTGTTTATCCACATCCTAAAATTGCATCCGTACTCATATTCTTTAAGGGTTTTAACAGAGGTGTAAAAAAGTTGTATTTTCTGATTTAAGGAGTGATGATGAGAAGCTAAAGTATGTATGTTTGTTTATGTGACAATTTTAACCCTTTTTAACCCATTTTTTATTATAATTACATGGTTATGAGATTGTAGTTACAATCTAATAAGACTATAATATATTTGTTATTACAAGGTAATAACACCTGTTATAACAGCTCAATAACACTTGTTATTACAGTGTTAGAATCACTCTCAGTCGGTTTTTCTGGACCTTATATTCTTGCAGATTTATCTTAAATTACACAAATAATCTCAAACTGGTTGTGATAAAGGAAAGTTTAATGTCTGAAACAAAGATATAAATGAACAATGAGACATTCAGTGGTTTTGAATATGCTTTTATTGTTAGTAGACAGGAACTTCATTGTAAAATTAATTGAGTTACAGAGCAAAGTTAAAAGGTAAAATCTCATTAATTTGAATCAAGAAAGACTGGGATTAGGTTAATTTCCATTATTTGAATTAACAGATTTACTTTCCAGACAGAAAGGAAGCTTTAATGTGACCCTTGTGAGACAGTTTCTGGTTGTTTATTGACTGAAAATATTTCTGATTGATTAATATGTCATGTCTGCCAGAGTGAATAGCTAAATGATCCAATTTGCATTTCTACTTCTTTAAAGATAAAGAAGTTTATTTTCATGTGAAACTACCCAAGAAAATGTTATGTTTCCAAATTAGATTAAATTTTGGGAGAAAATTAACTTATTTTTATAAGTATATCTAATTTATATAGAGAATAATTTATTCTTCAATAAATGAAAGAATTTAATTCAAAAGTACTAAGACAAAACTTTGATTTGTTTTCTAAAGTTAAAAAGTTAAATCATTCTTTCAACTAAAGTTCATGACAAAGTGTGGGCGGATAAATGATACATTACAGTTGGTATTTTATCACTTAAATAGTTTTGATATAACACAGAATGTTGTTTTAATCTAGTAATCTTATGTTGGGGAATTGTTGCCTTAAAGTGTTTAAACCATTTTTAAAGCCAATATCTAAATTATATATCATGTATAAATCAATGTCAATCTTTAAAATCTGAATTAGAAACTGGAGGGAAAAGTAGGCATTTAAGAATAAAGAATCTGATATTTTATTAATTAGAATATGAATTTTACATTTTACGCATTTTCTTGACCTTAATGTTTAGTTTCTCCATTTTTCCAAATGATTAAAATGTATCCTGTATTTCAGGGAATCCTGTTTATAAACATTTAGTTAATGATTTATCCCACAAAAGCTTTAAAGCATTTTTCATCTGTTTAGTTCAGCCATTGATAAACCAAAAATGCTCAAAAAATCTGACTTTAAAAGCTCACACAAACCTCCATATCTGTGGAAAAAAATATCAAAATGTTGATTTCTGAATTAAATTGATTTTAAAGAAGAAAACAAATCACTGAAGAAGCTGTGTTCATCGGCTCTCTGCGCTCAGCCAGAAGCTTATGGACTAACGTTCACCTCAAGCGTTTTCTGCACCTGAAAAATAGATACAAATAAGAAGAAATTAATAAAACTTTGGTGTCAAAAGTATAAATTGTGACCACTTAAGGACATTAGTCCCTCATTGGGTTAGGGATAAGATCTGGACTACATGTTAAAACAAGCTAACGTATCAGTTTTTATTTTCGTTTTTATTTTCCAGGTTTAACGTGCTAGAATGCAAATTAGCATGTTTAAAGACAGCAAAATGATGTAATCCATGAAGATCAATAGATGTATGATTTTTGCAATGCTACACAAATGGAGAGTAAAGATACAGAGTTGGAAATTAGCAGAAGGTCAGTTTTAACTGTTGGATGTTAAATCTATAGTGAACGTTGTTAGCAGGCATGCTAACACATACGTTACATTTCTCCTGCTAATCCTGAAGCTGATTTAATTTAGTAGCTGTGTTTTGAAATGGATGCATATCACCGTAATAGTTAGCATGCTAATGATTAATTTCAGATATGAAATATGAGCATATTGATGGTTAGCAAATTATTAGCAGTTGATGCTCAAGATAAATCAAGTCAAACTGCATGCTTTACATGTTAGCACGCTAGCTAACATCAAAAGAATGTAGAATAAAGTAATAAAGAGTATACTCGGAAGATTTGCTATTCTTTGCTGTGTCGGTTTCCCTTCTATTTACAAAGACAATAGTTGGGAGATCAAAGGGTAGCCCCAAGCTAATAACTCAAAGGATGCCATGCAGATGGTCGTACATATGAGGAATTAACATTTTGCTACCTGAAGTGGGAAAAAGTATGCCTTATATTGCAAAATACATCTACTAAAACACCATCATATTAACACAAATATGTCTAATGAACATCTCCTGACAGTCCAGTTAACGGGTGATAAAGGACCAGAACTCTTGTTTTTGGGGGACCAAAGGGGAATGTTAACGAGTAAACGACAGCATGTTACAGATGTCAATAAAGCTCGAGTAACTGATACCAGATAACACAAAAGTCCTCTGGACAATGATTCTGAGGAGCTCCTGGAAGTTTAAGCAACTGTGAGCAGAGTTTCAGTTTCACTTACATCATTCAGGTTGTCGCAGTCCAGCTGTGCCACGATGTATTTGAGTCCCGGCTTCTTGGGCGTTAACTCCACAGTCTGGTAGATCTCAGCATTCGGACCAATGACTCTAAAACAAATAAAGATGTTGAATATACAGCACATGAGGTTGCAAGCTCAGGTGCTATCTGTGGCGTACTTACCTGTAGGGAAACACCTTCGCATTCATCAGTCCAGCTGCCTCCATGGTCAGCGTGGCGTTGTGCAGGGTCATGTTGAGGGGGTTCTTGAACCGAACAGTCACAAACATTTTCTTATGCACCTGGGGTGTGCCCTTTACCTGTAGGAAGATCAGCACAATATGTCACATTCACAGTACATTTAGATATTAATTTGATAGATTTCTGCATAATTCTACGCTGAATATATCCAAACATTAACATGACAAAAAATACATTAAAGATCCTTTTCAAGCTGGAATATTTGTGTTTTACCGTTATGGTGATGCGAGGAGCCGTCAGCGAGACCACCTCGAAGTCAGACACTTCTTCATCATCACTCTTTCCATTGACCAAAAAGTGCAGGGAGTTCTTAGAGCGCAGGAGAGGCATGTACTCCTGAGGTGGGACCTCAAACACTGCACTGTTACCTGCAACACAAACACAAATCTGAGGTGTCAAAGGGTTCATCTTCAGATCCACGAAAAGGACTGTCATGGATATTTTGCTCACTCTGGTGGGCCGCCACATGAAGAGTGAAGTTCTCCTCTTTGAAGCTATTGGATACGACTCCAGTGTAGAAGACGACCGATACTTCCAGGTGGGCTTGCACAGTTTTGTTGAGTTCACTCTGGTTGTTGAAGGTCACCAGCACTTTCACGGTGTCACCCAGAGAGCACTGGACACAGGGATGGAGGGGAAGATGGACAGTTACGGCCGAAATGTTTAGCTTTTTATTATTCAACTGTTAGCCAGTTGCTTCTCGGCTCCGTATATCTGGTACAGTTAATGTAAGGGAAGCACTTTTCTGTTCACTTGTTTGGATGGATGATTATGAAAACCCCGAGGTGTTCCTCAGGAAAGGATCCTTAGTTTATAGTAGATTCTATTTGCAAAGTTTGAAAGAGAGCATGAAAAAATTTGTAGTTTTGTTTTCCTGTCCTGCTTTTCTTTTCCTGTTTATAGATCCCAAACCTTTGTTTCATCTCTTACTTTGTCGCTATACAGTTAAACTGACACCTACAGGGACACAAATGAATCGGCTGATGGTAGCAGATATATTACCGGTTCAGCCGTGATCTCAACCGAGAACTTGGCCTCAGGCAGCTCGGGGTGGTCCCTCTCACAGCCGTACTGCTCCGCCAAAGTCATAGTCCTCTCGTCCTCTGCACTACCTGTAGACACAAATCAATGCACTGCTAAGTCGGATGATCACTTCATTTGTTAGACTGGTCATCTGGAAGTTACATCTCTGTGTATGTTACCTTCAGGGTACTTGTAGGTAAATGTGACGTTCTGAGCTGTCATTGAGCCGATAGCTTTGGTTAGAATCAGCTTTCCAATTTTAGTGGTGTCCACCTTGAACGGGGTCATAGTGCCGTATTTGTCTCTCTTTATGTAGATAATGTCACTGTTGACCTGGAAGAAGGACACTTTATCACTCTGAAGCCAAAGATGATTGATTTGGTTTTGCAGAGACAGTAAAGATACATTACGGGAATGCCGTGGCATGTTCCCTGAACCAGTCTTATACAGTTCGAGCCCACTGAATCATCATCAAGACCGCATCTTTTGATGGAAAAACCTGGTCAGTCAGAATATTCAGGTAGTCAGCTGACCTAATCGTCAGACCACATGACCTTTTTCCATCACTCCTTCACTAAAGCAGGATATTTACAGCTGCGACACTCGACCTCGTTCCCCACTAACCTCAGCAAAGACGAACCCACAGTCAAATGGGTGACACAGCTCACCGTCCTTGATGGCGATGACAGGGGCTGGACCACAGCGGTAATGTCCTTGAAAATAAACAGAGTCGATTGAATTGCACATTCAGCCATCTATGAGTTGATGTGTCCATCTTTTTGTCTGTCCTACCATCACTGGTCTCTTGGGGTGTGGCATCCACCACCTGCCATCCTTTGTATTTTGGTGGCAGGTCAAAGCGGTTCATGAACGCCTCACACCAGCAGTGGTAGTTCCTAAATAACAAGGCCTAGTTAGTACACTTGCATGGGTAAACACTGGGATGGAGACAACTGATCACAGAGACTGAAGAAAGGAGCTTTTTGTTTTTGGGCACAACTTATTTCAGAATCTTACATGGGTAAAGGTAGAATATAACACAAGTGTAAATAAATGGAAAACTAAATCAAATGTGAGCGAGAAGACTTGAAAAACAAATAAATTAAACAGTGAAATTACTTCAAATTCACATGAGAAAGAAAAGAATAAGATTACATTATCAAAAAACAACTAAATGAAATGAGAAGTTATTTTAACTGCTACAACAGTCAAACTACAAAATAACTGATATTCAGACATGTAGGCGCATTTTGAAGTTTCTGTTCTATTTAGATTAATTCAGCCAAAGTTGGGGCTAAAGGCCACTTTCAAATGTTCAAATACTTCCAAACCATCGAATATAAATTAATCAAGACCAAAAATGTCATATTGTGTGCTCTTAATGTGACTACAAGCTGTGAATTTGACAAGATTCTGTCTGAGATGGCTAATCTGCTAACATAGCTTAGCTGTTTTTTAGCTGCTTGTTTTTTATCCATCATAAGCGTCATTAAACCTCTGTGAGAGAAATAATAAGTTATTTCAATACTGAAATGTACCTTTTATTCATTAGGAAGGA
Organism: Leuresthes tenuis; assembly: GCF_036924035.1. NCBI lineage: Eukaryota > Metazoa > Chordata > Actinopteri > Atheriniformes > Atherinopsidae > Leuresthes > Leuresthes tenuis. Next base: position 2,156,142 of record NW_027325378.1, on the reverse strand, counting down.
AGGTAGAAAGTGGATTAATTAAACTGAGGCAAACTTTCGTTTTCTTGCTAACTAGCTTAAATTTAGCATCATTATCTTTATTGATAGCTGCCTGGTTTGGAGGTTTTAAAGGAAACCTTGAGAGCTGTTTTACTGATATTATATACATCTAAGGTATTTTTTTATGGTACAATAAAATCTAAAAAGGTGTTCGTTTAATTAATTGTTATCCTCAGATCTTAGTTGTAAAACGGCATGATTTCTGGAAGTGTTGTTCATTAAAATCTGACCCAAAGGAGTCAGGAGTTTTGTTTGCTGACTGTGGAATACACTTCATTTGGGGGAAGTTAAGTGGCTTACCACAGGTCTTTCTTGAAGAAAATAGTTTTTTAATAAATCAACTCGCTGTTTTTTGGTGTTTAACCAATAAATTCGGACCAACCAGATAGAGTCCTTGGTGTTGCGTCTGTCTGGTATGCCAACTTCCTTGAAGATGAGTTCACAGATCAGGTTTCCATTGTTGTCGTGGGTTGAGTTGAAGTTGGTGATGACCCTCCCTGGAATGCCAAGGCATCTTAGGACTGAAGAAACACAAAGTCAGTAATATTGGTTCATCTGGTTAAATGTGTTTGATGAATGTGGCTATGTCGAAAAAGTACTTAATTATGTACTTTACAACAATTTTGAGGCACTCTACACCTAAGGACAAGAAAGTCTTTTACTTTCTAACTGTTGAGATAACATCTTAAACGACACTAGAAAATTTCTGAAGAAATTTTGATGGGTGCCAAGCTACTTCCCGCCGAGACTGAGAGCCAGAGAGGCTGTGCTGTGCTGAGAGAGCTGCTTCTTGCCAGTCAAGCATTAGATATTTCAAATCCAGTCTGAAATATGAGATTCTGCCTTGTTATGGTGAAACCTGCCTGCTTTAGACAGCATAAGTGAGGTTAACCACACAGAAGGACGACCTAAACCAGAGAGACACAGAGGACAGGTTGTGCCCGCTGAGAACAAACAGCTGTTTCAATGGATTTATAAGTCACAGTAAAAAAATTCAACCCGTTAAAAGCAGAAAAGTCTGCTGAAGACTGTTATGTAATTTATATCAAGGTCCTGTGTAGAATACAGGTTTATGACAGCCCTCACTATCAGTGTAAAGGAGAGAAGGACAGCTTCTTTATAATGGAAATGTGTGATGTGATGTGTAAGAGGCCGAGGCTGTCATGTTATTTTGTATTAGGAGCAGAGATAATACAGGTTGGCATAAAGCTGTTACAATAGGCCAGCCATGTTGGTCTGCCCTCATCAGCTGTATCAGAACAGGGCAGCCATCTTGGCTCTGGCCCCTCATTAGTTGCTATGGGCAACAGCTGCGTGTGCCAACTGTCAAATCTGCACCTGACTTTGTCCCCTTAAAATCATGGGCTTTAATAATGAAGCACAAGTCTGGAACAAACGGTTGCTGTTCGAAAAGTAGAAGTCCTATCCGAATAATTCTTGAACCGTGAGCGCCAGAAGGGATGGGGGAAGCCAGCGGTGTAATTTTTATTCTGCTCTTGCGTGTGGCTCGTTTTTTTATGGCAGTTTAAAAATGAGTCTTTCACACTGATTTCATGGCTCGGCCTGTTTATAATGGAAAAGTATGGGAGCTGGAGTGCGCCTCTCTGCACTCAGTGGTGATTTGTGAGAAATATGTGAGGCCAAGCTCCTTGAGAGTTACTTTGGGTGAAAGAGGACTAAAATGTGGACTAAAATTTGTCCAGATCAGGCAGATAGTTTGGACGTGAGAGGCATTTGTTTCAGAAAATCTTTTTAAATCATTGAGTTAGAGGGTGAGAGGCATGAGATGAGCTCCTCTGGCTACATAAAACGTAAACTGCCGTTGTTTCAAAGCTGTATAATCTATTGACAAGCCCTTTACCACAGTTAAAGTTGAGTCTTTCTTGTCACATACAAACTTTGAATGATGTGTCTGTGATGCTGTATGGCTGAGTTAGGAGGCCTCCAAGAGCAGGTAGTTGAGCCCAAAACTGCCTCGTTAAGGCCTTTTAAATGCATTTTTCCTTTTTTTCCCAGTTTCCCAATTTTCCGGAATTCCTTTCGAGTAACGACAGAGAAAAATTTAAGCACACTGATCCCGATCAACGCGCACGCAGCGATGGGTTTTTTATTCCAGTCAGACCATCGTTGTGGGAGGAGTAGCGCGCCGAAATTTGTGACGGAAACAGGAAAATAATAAGTATTTACAACAGTAATATGTGGGCCTTGCCTTTGGCATTGGCACCCATAATTACAGCTTTATGTCCATTTTAAACATCTTCATATTCACCAATGTTTGTGCTTGAATATTATATTGAATCTTAATTACTTTTTCTGATTGCTTTTATGTTTCTATGTTGTCATTTTCAGTCCCATCGTGGTCATGTTTTTTGTTGTTATGGTAAGCCGCTTTGTGTTCATATTTTTTCTTGTTATGTTCTTGTCAGTCTTTTTTAAGCTCTATTTTAGCTCTTTTTGCATCTCCCTTGAGGCTGTGTGGGATCTATTTTTGGTTCCTTAGTCTATCTGTACTTTAAATTCTTTAGAGACATGACAATAGCACTTTAAGGTGTATTGTGGTAACCATGTGTGCTCTTACAGGTGCAGAGAACTCCAGCAAACACCCAACACTGGCCAAAACAGACAGGAACTCCGGTGGCGTAGTATTTCTGCAGAATTGCGATGCTGCCAATCCAAGCTGTTGGGGGTTTGCCCATGGAGTAGTCATCACTCCAGTCACCAACCAACACACCTTGATCATCCAGAGAATTGATCTGAAACAAAAAGGAAGTCAAAGTTGAGTCAACATACATAAACGCCAAATATAAGGATTTACTAAAAAAATTCCCTTTCCTCTTCAAACCTAATTTCCAGCATTAAGGAGCACGTTTAAAGGCCTCCTTAAAAAATGCATGCACTTTTGTTTGGATTAACAGTTTTAGTAAACATAGATCTAAATGTGACTGACTGGCTTCTTTATTTGGAAAATTAATATTTTTTATGCGACTATAATATCGGGTAAGTTTGTTTTCCCGCTCTGCGTCCTCACCATGGCAGATGCCTTCCGAACAATCTTGATTACATTGCCACGACTCTGGATTGGCATCTGACATGCATCCAATATATTAATGCAGGCATCCAAAATCTGTTCCTCAAACTGTAGGGAGACAACACATAATCTGTTAACACTCTCCAGCTTTATCCTTTATACTATGATATTTCTGTTACCTGTACCTGTCCAAAAATCCAGCTGCGTTCTTCTAGAGCATCCACTGTGCCCTGGTAGATGATACCAATTGGGTTCATGACGTACTCAAAGCGTCCAGCGTCATCAGGATAAAAGACATCATCCTCTGCAAACAGTCCAACAGGAATCATTTCACTAACATCAGCTTAACTGCCTTCAACTTCAGAGCCAACAGTCTACGATGTTTCAACACTGAATCCAATTTCCATTATTTTACTTTGCTTCACTGTTTGTGTTGAGCAATAATGAATTAATCTGATCAAAAAGAAAATTGAGCTTAAAAAGATGGATGGAAACATTCTTTCACATAGTTTTTGAGAAGCCATGTCCTACGTTGTCATGACAACATGAAACTGCAGCAGCTTTAACCCTCCAACCATCAGGTGGCAGTGAAAGCAGACAGGCTTCTACCTGGACACCAGGGGTTGAACAGCAGGTACATGTTGGTGTTGGGGTCCTTTCTGGTTCGTAGCATGCCGTTGGCCGCTGATATGGCCACATACGTCCGATACATCCCCACAATAGCTTTGGCGTGCGGTTTGACACTGAGCGACATGATATTACCCTGAACGCCCAGTATCTCGCCCGACCATCGACCGCCTCGGCGGTTACCGAAGGTCACTACCACAAGGGAGCCCCTGTTGGGTGAGGGGTCAGCACCTGGGGGATAGCAAACAGAGAGAGGGCGAAGATATGAAATAAGCACTGTACCATTCATTTCACTGGTTCAGCAGAATTTCATGGTTGAATTACGTTGAATGAAAGTTTACTAAAAGGTGATTTCTTTAGTCCCGACATGCGTCAATCCACTGAAAAAGAGCCATCCCTGTGTTCCCATACCTTCTCATTTCAAAGGTCACGGGTTTTTCTCGCTTCATTTAGAAAATAAACGCTTCACAGCGCTTGAAATTCAAACTCACCAATGAGGAACTCCAACTGGAAGTCATCCTGTTGCATCAGTGGACGGCTGAGGGTGACGTCTATGACAAAACTCTGACCACGACGGACTACCAGGAGGTTGGTCATGTACTCCGTTGTGTAGTGGTTCTGTTTATTGACGTCCTTACGCATGTTGACCTGCATCACCTGCAGGGGCTCTGAAAGAGGGAAAAATGCAGATTAAGGCAACTAAAGACGCTTAAATCGTCTACACGGACTGATGGTGACGCGTGTGACTCTTACCACCACCACCAGGAAAACCTCTGGGCCCAGCATCAGGTGAACTGTCAAATGGTTCAAAGTCCTTAAAGTCGTCCTTATCATCTATGTGAAGGTTGGAAGTCGGTACCTACAAATCATCAGAAACAATAAACAAAGACATGGTGAACTATCCGTGCTTAGCTGCTCCGAATCAAGTGCAATGCTTTGATCGTGATGCGTACCGGCCCACTGTAGCGACCCTTGTAGTTGGATAATGGCATGATGGTTGAAGCTCAAACGTTCCTCTGCAAGAAGAGAGAAAACCCCAAATTCATCTTCAATAACTTAACCAGTAAAATATTCCCACGGGGCATATGTTCATGCAAATTTTCATCAGATTTTTATCATTTTCATCAGATTTTTTAAAGCATTTTCATCAAATTTTTTTTATCAGATTTTTATCGTTTACATCAGATTTTCATCAGATTTTTATCAGATCATACAAAGAAAAGTTACTTCTGCTCACCCCAAACCTTTACTGTATCACACAGCAGATAAAAAACACTCACGGTGCTATTTTAGTTTCCTCTCAGTTCTGCACACTTTAAACACGAGAATATTTCTGATTCCAGATAAAACGGCTGAAACTCACCAGTCAGATGGAGAGAAGTTCGCCTGTCGGGTCTCTGATCCGATCAGATGATGATCAGAACGACTGCAATATCACTTTATATATACACAATCTCTGCTTCCTCTTTTTACACACACACACTCAGGTTTCCATCACTTCTGAGGTCTTCACATTGACATCCATTCATTTTCTGCAGACTCACACTAACCTTCAGAAAACTGACATGAAAACAATCAGACTTTAATTATCTTCGTCATGAGAATTAGTTTAGTTACAGTGATGGAGGCAGAGTGTAAGCCAATTCTCCACAAAGTGACTGTAAACATAAAAGTCCCCATAAGGTAAGTAAAACAAGAAATAATGAGTTTAATAGTGCTTGTTTGTCAGGTAAAAACAGATTTTTTACATTTAACTTATTGAATTTTTCACCTTACAAGTGCATCAAAAGTGATTCATACAACATGAAATATTTATAAATTACATTTGACTCTAGAATACTTTGGTATCCAGAGGAGTTCATGGTGGACTCAATGACTGCATGGTGCCCAGGTCCTGTGGCTGCAGAACCAGCCCAGATCATCAGCCCTCCACCACCGTGCTTGACAGCTGGTATGAGGTGTTTGTGCTGATATGCTGTGTTTGGTTTCCTCCAAACGTGCTGCTGTGCATTAGGACCAAACATCTCCACTTTGCTCTGGTCTGTCCAAAGGACATTGTTCCAGAAGTCTTGAGCTTTGTTCAGATGCAGCTTTGCAAACCTAAGCTGTGCTGCCATGTTCTTTTTAGAGAGAAGAGGCTTTCTCCTGCAGCCCTTCCAAACAAGCCATCCTTGTTCAGTCTTTCTCTAACTGTGCTGCCATGACCTTTAACCTTTAACATGCTAACTGAGGCCTGTAGAGTCTGAGATGTAGCTCTGGGCTTTTTCACCTTGGGGTGACCTTTAACATGCTAACTGAGGCCTGTAGAGTCTGAGATGTAGCTCTGGGCTTCTTCACCTTGGGGTGAACTTGCTGGGACGTCCACTCCTGGGAAGATTGACAGCTGTCCTGAATGTTTTCCACTTGTGAATAATCTTTCTCTCTGTAGAATGATGGACTCCAGATAGTTTGTGATGATAAATCAGCAGTTTGTAGGTTTTACTTGTGTTTGATGTGTTTTCGTTGGAAGGTTAATCTTCTTTAACAAGGTTGTTGCAGTTTAACAGCTGATTGCGGCTCATTAGTCAATTGATGTGGAAAAAAAACAGTTTGCTTTCAGCTCCAGACTCGTGTTCACTGCAAAAAGTTGAATTTTTTTCTGTTCTGATGTTTAATGTTTTTCTCAAAAAATCTGCTGAAGTCTCAAAGTTTGTTCCCTTTAAATGAACTTCCTCTGAGCAGGTTGTCCTGACACGCTGCTGCTGTTTGTTCAGATCATCCACTTCTTCTCTTTCTGACACGGAAACAGAAAATGACCAACAACAGATTTTAACCCTTTAGGCGCCAGAGGTTTTTCTTAGAAAATCCATGATTTTGTCAAATAAATTTCAAAGGGCTATATCTTAAAACTGATAGGAGATAGAGACTTTCTGTTAATTAAAGAAATGTTAAGGATGACCCAAAGTTTATGTAGGAAGCAAACTGACACACCTAATTTGCATATTATGACGTCATGGGCCATCTTGGATTATAGAATTTTTATGAAATTTTCATGTTTCAATGATGAAATGCAGCCTTTTTCCCCAAATATATTCCTATGAATGTCTGTGCTATACTCAATATTATATATTCAATGCGCTAGACAATGCAAAATGTTCAGGGAAATAGCAAAGAGTAAACCAACACTGTAAATTGCGTAAGCGCGTCTCACTCCAGATCAGAAGGTTGTGAGTTCAAATCCCATCAGTGTCATTACTGATGCAATGGCAGTGGTTCAATAACTTTGTATGGAAACACACTGTGTGAGAAGTTTTGTGGCTCAGCCATTTGGCTAAGCAGGAAGATGTTGCATGGGTGGCTAAGCTAAAAATCCATCAGGTGACACGGTTTGTAGTTTTTTATGGTGTGATACCTCTCATTGCATGGTACCACACTAAGACCCACCCCACACTGCCTACACCTGTATTTTGTCTGTTCGATCAGAACATACGACATACGACACAATCTGGGTGGTCATCAGCCTTATACAGAAAGTGATGTTCTCTGAGTCTCTGTGGAATTTCTCCCGATTACTTATTCCTCCCTTTATGTCTCTCTGTGCTGGAGTAGCCTGCCAGTAAACCAGTTACCACGTCTTGCACAAAGACCTTCAGAGACTTGAGGAGCTATACAGGAGAATACAGCTTCAGTAAATTATGTGAGCATTCACCATACCTATGCTAAGAATAGCATGTAAAATTCTGTTATCTGTAATCTGATTACTTTTAGAAATATTACTGTAATCTGATTACTTAAAAAAATATTAGTGTAATCTTATTTTTTATAAGATTACTGTAATGTGATTACTTCCTGCATGAAAATTTTTCATATTTTCAACGTTATTTTTGGCCGATCTTTAGCTGCGCTCTGATTGGTCGGTCGGTACTCTCACTCTGATTGGCCGATCTTTAGCTGAGCTCTGATTGGTCGGTCTACAGCTTCAGTAAATTATGTGAGCATTCACCATACCTATGCTAAGAATAGCATGTAAAATTCTGTTATACCACTTTCTTGATCTGTGGGGAAAGAGTTAGGTCTTCATTCTTTGATCTGCAGTGTCAATGCACCCCATGAATGAATTATAATATCATTACTTTTTAAAAGATTACTGTAATCTGATTACTTTTGAATTATTACTGTAATCTGATTACTTTAGTAAGATTACTGTAATCTGATTACTTTAGTAAGATTACTGTAATCTGATTACTTTAAAAATATTACTGTAATCTGATTACTTTAATAATATTACTGTAATCTGATTACTTTTTAAAATGTTACTGTAATCTGATTACTTTAATGATATTACTGTAATCTGATTACTTTTTAAAATATTACTGTAATCTGATTACTTATAAAAATTATTAGTGTAATCTGATTTTTTATAAGATTACTGTAATGTGATTACTTCCTGCATGAAAATTTTTCATATTTTCAACGTTATTTTTAACACTGTCGTAATCAGATTGGCGCCTTGATTATTTCCTGAGACACCACAATCAAAAGTGTTTAACAGACTTATTACAGTAATAAGGGGAGAGTGATCAGATTAGTCGTAACTCTGTATTGGTCGGTTTGTACTCTCACTCTGATTGGCCGACCTTTAGCTGCGCTCTGATTGGTCGGGCTTTACTCTCACTCTGATTGGCCGATCTTTAGCTGCGCTCTGATTGGTCGGTCGGTACTCTCACTCTGATTGGCTGATCTTTAACTGCTTTCTGATTGATCGGTCTGTACTCTCACTCTGATTGGCTGATCTTTAACTGCTTTCTGATTGATCGGTCTGTACTCTCACTCTGATTGGCCGACCTTTAGCTGCGCTCTGATTGGTCGGGCTTTACTCTCACTCTGATTGGCCGATCTTTAGCTGCGCTCTGATTGGTCGGTCGGTACTCTCACTCTGATTGGCCGATCTTTAGCTGAGCTCTGATTGGTCGGTCTACAGCTTCAGTAAATTATGTGAGCATTCACCATACCTATGCTAAGAATAGCATTTAAAATTCTGTTATACCACTTTCTTGATCTGTGGGGAAAGAGTTAGGTCTTCATTCTTTGATCTGCAGTGTCAATGCACCCCATGAATGAATTATAATATCATTACTTTTTAAAAGATTACTGTAATCTGATTACTTTTGAATTATTACTGTAATCTGATTACTTTAATAATATTACTGTAATCTGATTACTTTTTAAATGTTACTGTAATCTGATTACTTTAGTAATATTACTGTAATCTGATTACTTTTAGAAATATTACTGTAATCTGATTACTTATAAAAATTATTAGTGTAATCTGATTTTTTATAAGATTACTGTAATGTGATTACTTCCTGCATGAAAATTTTTCATATTTTCAACGTTATTTTTAACACTGTCGTAATCAGATTGGCGCCTTGATTATTTCCTGAGACACCACAATCAAAAGGGTTTAACAGACTTATTACAGTAATAAGGTGAGAGTGATCAGATTAGTCGTAACTCTGTATTGGTCGGTTTGTACTCTCACTCTGATTGGCCGACCTTTAGCTGCTCTCTGATTGGCCGATCTTTAGCTGCAATCTGATTGGTCGGTCGGTACTCTCACTCTGATTGGCCGATCTTTAGCTGCGCTCTGATTGGTCGGTCGGTACTCTCACTCTGATTGGCCGATCTTTAGCTGAGCTCTGATTGGTCGGTCTACAGCTTCAGTAAATTATGTGAGCATTCACCATACCTATGCTAAGAATAGCATGTAAAATTCTGTTATACCACTTTCTTGATCTGTGGGGAAAGAGTTAGGTCTTCATTCTTTGATCTGCAGTGTCAATGCACCCCATGAATGAATTATAATATCATTACTTTTTAAAAGATTACTGTAATCTGATTACTTTTGAATTATTACTGTAATCTGATTACTTTTATAAAATTACTGTAATCTGATTACTTTAGTAAGATTACTGTAATCTGATTACTTTAAAAAATATTACTGTAATCTGATTACTTTAATAATATTACTGTAATCTGATTACTTTTTAAAATATAACTGTAATCTGATTACTTTAATGATATTACTGTAATCTGATTACTTTAATAATATTACTGTAATCTGATTACTTTAATGATATTACTGTAATCTGCTTACTTTTAGAAATATTACTGTAATCTGATTACTTTAAAAAATTATTAGTGTAATCTTATTTTTTATAAGATTACTGTAATGTGATTACTTCCTGCATGAAAATGTTTCATATTTTCAACGTTATTTTTAACACTGGGATTTCGGTTGTGTTAAAGTTTCAGCGGAATTTTTCATTACTGACAGAGTTAAGAAGTGTCAGTAAAGATTTATTTGCGTTCAAGATACAGTCATGAGAAGAGCTGCATCTGGCAGGCCAACGCCTGGATTAGGGTATGGAAACATCTGTGCAGCAAGATCTTGTTGATCTTTTTTCAGTAGTTATTTCTAAGTCGTCACTGATATGTTTCCAGCCCAGTAACTCTGCTGAGTCTCCTGAAAACGGTCGCTGCGTTGGCCGGCAATCGAACCTGGGTCAACTGCTTGGAAGGCAGCTGTGCTCACCACTATACCACCAACGCTGTAGTACACCACATCTGGCCCATCTGGAGTGAGTCCGAATGCTAAGTGCTTCAGGGTCAGCTGCGGTCACATCATGCGGCCCATACTTCACACCAGAGGTCCACCGAGCAACTTCGTGTGACTCTGTGGCGCAATGGTAGTGCGTCTGACTTCAGATCAGAAGGTTGTGAGTTCAAATCAGATTGGCGCCTTGATTGTTTCCTGAGACACCACAATCAAAAGTGTTTAACAGACTTATTACAGTAATAAGGTGAGAGTGATCATATTGGTCGGTCTGTACTCTCACTCTGATTGGCTGATCTTTAGCTGCTCTCTGATTGGCCGATCTTTAGCTGCAATCTGATTGGTCGGTCGGTACTCTCACTCTGATTGGCCGATCTTTAGCTGCGCTCTGATTGGTCGGTCGGTACTCTCACTCTGATTGGCCGATCTTTAGCTGAGCTCTGATTGGTCGGTCTACAGCTTCAGTAAATTATGTGAGCATTCACCATACCTATGCTAAGAATAGCATGTAAAATTCTGTTATACCACTTTCTTGATCTGTGGGGAAAGAGTTAGGTCTTCATTCTTTGATCTGCAGTGTCAATGCACCCCATGAATGAATTATAATATCATTACTTTTTAAAAGATTACTGTAATCTGATTACTTTTGAATTATTACTGTAATCTGATTACTTTTATAAGATTACTGTAATCTGATTACTTTAGTAAGATTACTGTAATCTGATTACTTTAAAAAATATTACTGTAATCTGATTACTTTAATAATATTACTGTAATCTGATTACTTTTTAAAATATTACTGTAATCTGATTACTTTAATGATATTACTGTAATCTGATTACTTTAATAATATTACTGTAATCTGATTACTTTAATGATATTACTGTAATCTGATTACTTTTAGAAATATTACTGTAATCTGATTACTTTAAAAAATTATTAGTGTAATCTTATTTTTTATAAGATTACTGTAATGTGATTACTTCCTGCATGAAAATGTTTCATATTTTCAACGTTATTTTTAACACTGGGATTTCGGTTGTGTTAAAGTTTCAGCGGAATTTTTCATTACTGACAGAGTTAAGAAGTGTCAGTAAAGATTTATTTGCGTTCAAGATACAGTCATGAGAAGAGCTGCATCTGGCAGGCCAACGCCTGGATTAGGGTATGGAAACATCTGTGCAGCAAGATCTTGTTGATCTTTTTTCAGTAGTTATTTCTAAGTCGTCACTGATATGTTTCCAGCCCAGCTCTGCTGGGTCTCCTGAAAACGGTCTCTGCGTTGGCCGGCAATCGAACCTGGGTCAACTGCTTGGAAGGCAGCTGTGCTCACCACTATACCACCAACGCTGTAGTACACCACATCTGGCCCATCTGGAGTGAGTCCGAATGCTAAGTGCTTCAGGGTCAGCTGCGGTCACATCATGCGGCCCATACTTCACACCAGAGGTCCACCGAGCAACTTCGTGTGACTCTGTGGCGCAATGGTAGTGCGTCTGACTTCAGATCAGAAGGTTGTGAGTTCAAATCAGATTGGCGCCTTGATTGTTTCCTGAGACACCACAATCAAAAGTGTTTAACAGACTTGTGAGAGTGATCATATTGGTCGGTCTGTACTCTCACTCTGATTGGCTGATCTTTAGCTGCTCTCTGATTGGCCGATCTTTAGCTGCAATCTGATTGGTCGGTCGGTACTCTCACTCTGATTGGCCGATCTTTAGCTGCGCTCTGATTGGTCGGTCGGTACTCTCACTCTGATTGGCCGATCTTTAGCTGCGCTCTGATTGGTCGGTCGGTACTCTCACTCTGATTGGCTGATCTTTAACTGCGTTCTGATTGATCGGTGTGTACTCTCACTCTCATTGGCTGATCTTTAGCTGCTCTCTGATTGGCCGATCTTTAGCTGATTACTTTTAATTATTACTGTAATCTGATTACTTTTACAAGATTACTGTAATCTGATTACTTTAGTAAGATTACTGTAATCTGATTACTTTAAAAATATTACTGTAATCTGATTACTTTTAGAAATATTACTGTAATCTGATTACTTAAAAAATTATGAGTGTAATCTTATTTTTTATAAGATTACTGTAATGTGATTACTTCCTGCATGAAAATGTTTCATATTTTCAACCTTATTTTTAACACTGGGATTTCGGTTGTGTTAAAGTTTCAGCGGAATTTTTCATTACTGACAGAGTTAAGAAGTGTCAGCTAAGATTTATTTGCGTGCAAGATACAGTCATGAGAAGAGCTGCATCTGGCAGGCCAACGCCTGGATTAGGGTATGGAAACATCTGTGCAGCAAGACTTGTTGATCTTTTTTCAGTAGTTATTTCTAAGTCGTCACTGATATGTTTCCAGCCCAGTAACTCTGCTGGGTCTCCTGAAAACGGTCCCTGCGTTGGCCGGCAATCGAACCTGGGTCAATTGCTTGGAAGGCAGCTGTGCTCACCACTATACCACCAACGCTGTAGTACACCACATCTGGCCCATCTGGAGTGAGTCCGAATGCTAAGTGCTTCAGGGTCAGCTGCGGTCACATCATGCGGCCCTTACTTCACACCAGAGGTCCACCGAGCAACTTCGTGTGACTCTGTGGCTCAATGGTAGTGCGTCTGACTTCAGATCAGAGGGTTGTGAGTTCAAATCAGATTGGCGCCTTGATTATTTCCTGAGACACCACAATCAAAAGGGTTTAACAGACTTATTACAGTAATAAGGTGAGAGTGATCAGATTAGTCGTAACTCTGTATTGGTCGGTTTGTACTCTCACTCTGATTGGCCGACCTTTAGCTGCTCTCTGATTGGCCGATCTTTAGCTGCAATCTGATTGGTCGGTCGGTACTCTCACTCTGATTGGCCGATCTTTAGCTGCGCTCTGATTGGTCGGTCGGTACTCTCACTCTGATTGGCCGATCTTTAGCTGAGCTCTGATTGGTCGGTCTACAGCTTCAGTAAATTATGTGAGCATTCACCATACCTATGCTAAGAATAGCATGTAAAATTCTGTTATACCACTTTCTTGATCTGTGGGGAAAGAGTTAGGTCTTCATTCTTTGATCTGCAGTGTCAATGCACCCCATGAATGAATTATAATATCATTACTTTTTAAAAGATTACTGTAATCTGATTACTTTTGAATTATTACTGTAATCTGATTACTTTTAAAAATATTACTGTAATCTGATTACTTTAATAATATTACTGTAATCTGATTACTTTTTTAAAATGTTACTGTAATCTGATTACTTTAGTAATATTACTGTAATCTGATTACTTTTAGAAATATTACTGTAATCTGATTACTTTAATGATATTACTGTAATCTGATTACTTTAATAATATTACTGTAATCTGATTACTTTAATGATATTACTGTAATCTGATTACTTTTAGAAATATTACTGTAATCTGATTACTTTAAAAAATTATTAGTGTAATCTTATTTTTTATAAGATTACTGTAATGTGATTACTTCCTGCATGAAAATGTTTCATATTTTCAACGTTATTTTTAACACTGGGATTTCGGTTGTGTTAAAGTTTCAGCGGAATTTTTCATTACTGACAGAGTTAAGAAGTGTCAGTAAAGATTTATTTGCGTTCAAGATACAGTCATGAGAAGAGCTGCATCTGGCAGGCCAACGCCTGGATTAGGGTATGGAAACATCTGTGCAGCAAGATCTTGTTGATCTTTTTTCAGTAGTTATTTCTAAGTCGTCACTGATATGTTTCCAGCCCAGCTCTGCTGGGTCTCCTGTAAACGGTCGCTGCGTTGGCCGGCAATCGAACCTGGGTCAACTGCTTGGAAGGCAGCTGTGCTCACCACTATACCACCAACGCTGTAGTACACCACATCTGGCCCATCTGGAGTGAGTCCGAATACTAAGTGCTTCAGGGTCAGCTGCGGTCACATCATGCGGCCCATACTTCACACCAGAGGTCCACCGAGCAACTTCGTGTGACTCTGTGGCGCAATGGTAGTGCGTCTGACTTCAGATCAGAAGGTTGTGAGTTCAAATCAGATTGGCGCCTTGATTGTTTCCTGAGACACCACAATCAAAAGTGTTTAACAGACTTATTACAGTAATAAGGTGAGAGTGATCATATTGGTCGGTCTGTACTCTCACTCTGATTGGCTGATCTTTAGCTGCTCTCTGATTGGCCGATCTTTAGCTGCAATCTGATTGGTCGGTCGGTACTCTCACTCTGATTGGCCGATCTTTAGCTGCGCTCTGATTGGTCGGTCGGTACTCTCACTCTGATTGGCCGATCTTTAGCTGAGCTCTGATTGGTCGGTCTACAGCTTCAGTAAATTATGTGAGCATTCACCATACCTATGCTAAGAATAGCATTTAAAATTCTGTTATACCACTTTCTTGATCTGTGGGGAAAGAGTTAGGTCTTCATTCTTTGATCTGCAGTGTCAATGCACCCCATGAATGAATTATAATATCATTACTTTTTAAAAGATTACTGTAATCTGATTACTTTTGAATTATTACTGTAATCTGATTACTTTAGTAAAATTACTGTAATCTGATTACTTTAATAATATTACTGTAATATGATTACTTTAATGATATTACTGTAATCTGATTACTTTTAGAAATATTACTGTAATCTGATTACTTAAAAAAATTATTAGTGTAATCTTATTTTTTATAAGATTACTGTAATGTGATTACTTCCTGCATGAAAATGTTTCATATTTTCAACGTTATTTTTAACACTGGGATTTCGGTTGTGTTAAAGTTTCAGCGGAATTTTTCATTACTGACAGAGTTAAGAAGTGTCAACAAAGATTTATTTGCGTTCAAGATACAGTCATGAGAAGAGCTGCATCTGGCAGGCCAACGCCTGGATTAGGGTATGGAAACATCTGTGCAGCAAGACTTGTTGATCTTTTTTCAGTAGTTATTTCTAAGTCGTCACTGATATGTTTGCAGCCCAGTAACTCTGCTGGGTCTCCTGAAAACGGTCGCTGCGTTGGCCGGCAATCGAACCTGGGTCAACTGCTTGGAAGGCAGCTGTGCTCACCACTATACCACCAACGCTGTAGTACACCACATCTGGCCCATCTGGAGTGAGTCCGAATGCTAAGTGCTTCAGGGTCAGCTGCGGTCACATCATGCGGCCCTTACTTCACACCAGAGGTCCACCGAGCAACTTCGTGTGACTCTGTGGCTCAATGGTAGTGCGTCTGACTTCAGATCAGAGGGTTGTGAGTTCAAATCAGATTGGCGCCTTGATTATTTCCTGAGACACCACAATCAAAAGGGTTTAACAGACTTATTACAGTAATAAGGTGAGAGTGATCAGATTAGTCGTAACTCTGTATTGGTCGGTTTGTACTCTCACTCTGATTGGCCGACCTTTAGCTGCTCTCTGATTGGCCGATCTTTAGCTGCAATCTGATTGGTCGGTCGGTACTCTCACTCTGATTGGCCAATCTTTAGCTGCGCTCTGATTGGTCGGTCGGTACTCTCACTCTGATTGGCCGATCTTTAGCTGAGCTCTGATTGGTCGGTCTACAGCTTCAGTAAATTATGTGAGCATTCACCATACCTATGCTAAGAATAGCATGTAAAATTCTGTTATACCACTTTCTTGATCTGTGGGGAAAGAGTTAGGTCTTCATTCTTTGATCTGCAGTGTCAATGCACCCCATGAATGAATTATAATATCATTACTTTTTAAAAGATTACTGTAATCTGATTACTTTTGAATTATTACTGTAATCTGATTACTTTTAAAAATATTACTGTAATCTGATTACTTTAATAATATTACTGTAATCTGATTACTTTTTTAAAATGTTACTGTAATCTGATTACTTTAGTAATATTATTGTAATCTGATTACTTTTAGAAATATTACTGTAATCTGATTACTTTAATGATATTACTGTAATCTGATTACTTTAATAATATTACTGTAATCTGATTACTTTAATGATATTACTGTAATCTGATTACTTTTAGAAATATTACTGTAATCTGATTACTTTTATAAGATTACTGTAATCTGATTACTTTAGTAAGATTACTGTAATCTGATTACTTTTGAATTATTACTGTAATCTGATTACTTTTATAAGATTACTGTAATCTGATTACTTTAGTAAGATTACTGTAATCTGATTACTTTAAAAAATATTACTGTAATCTGATTACTTTAATAATATTACTGTAATCTGATTACTTTTTAAAATATTACTGTAATCTGATTACTTTAATGATATTACTGTAATCTGATTACTTTAATAATATTACTGTAATCTGATTATTTTAATGATATTACTGTAATCTGCTTACTTTTAGAAATATTACTGTAATCTGATTACTTTAAAAAATTATTAGTGTAATCTTATTTTTTATAAGATTACTGTAATGTGATTACTTCCTGCATGAAAATGTTTCATATTTTCAACCTTATTTTTAACACTGGGATTTCGGTTGTGTTAAAGTTTCAGCGGAATTTTTCATTACTGACAGAGTTAAGAAGTGTCAGTAAAGATTTATTTGCGTTCAAGATACAGTCATGAGAAGAGCTGCATCTGGCAGGCCAACGCCTGGATTAGGGTATGGAAACATCTGTGCAGCAAGATCTTGTTGATCTTTTTTCAGTAGTTATTTCTAAGTCGTCACTGATATGTTTCCAGCCCAGCTCTGCTGGGTCTCCTGAAAACGGTCGCTGCGTTGGCCGGCAATCGAACCTGGGTCAACTGCTTGGAAGGCAGCTGTGCTCACCACTATACCACCAACGCTGTAGTACACCACATCTGGCCCATCTGGAGTGAGTCCGAATGCTAAGTGCTTCAGGGTCAGCTGCGGTCACATCATGCGGCCCATACTTCACACCAGAGGTCCACCGAGCAACTTCGTGTGACTCTGTGGCGCAATGGTAGTGCGTCTGACTTCAGATCAGAAGGTTGTGAGTTCAAATCAGATTGGCGCCTTGATTGTTTCCTGAGACACCACAATCAAAAGTGTTTAACAGACTTATTACAGTAATAAGGTGAGAGTGATCATATTGGTCGGTCTGTACTCTCACTCTGATTGGCTGATCTTTAGCTGCTCTCTGATTGGCCGATCTTTAGCTGCAATCTGATTGGTCGGTCGGTACTCTCACTCTGATTGGCCGATCTTTAGCTGCGCTCTGATTGGCCGATCTTTAGCTGCAATCTGATTGGTCGGTCGGTACTCTCACTCTGATTGGCCGATCTTTAGCTGCGCTCTGATTGGTCGGTCGGTACTCTCACTCTGATTGGCCGATCTTTAGCTGAGCTCTGATTGGTCGGTCTACAGCTTCAGTAAATTATGTGAGCATTCACCATACCTATGCTAAGAATAGCATGTAAAATTCTGTTATACCACTTTCTTGATCTGTGGGGAAAGAGTTAGGTCTTCATTCTTTGATCTGCAGTGTCAATGCACCCCATGAATGAATTATAATATCATTACTTTTTAAAAGATTACTGTAATCTGATTACTTTTGAATTATTACTGTAATCTGATTACTTTTAAAAATATTACTGTAATCTGATTACTTTAATAATATTACTGTAATCTGATTACTTTTTTAAAATGTTACTGTAATCTGATTACTTTAGTAATATTACTGTAATCTGATTACTTTTAGAAATATTACTGTAATCTGATTACTTTAATGATATTACTGTAATCTGATTACTTTAATAATATTACTGTAATCTGATTACTTTAATGATATTACTGTAATCTGATTACTTTTAGAAATATTACTGTAATCTGATTACTTTAAAAAATTATTAGTGTAATCTTATTTTTTATAAGATTACTGTAATGTGATTACTTCCTGCATGAAAATGTTTCATATTTTCAACGTTATTTTTAACACTGGGATTTCGGTTGTGTTAAAGTTTCAGCGGAATTTTTCATTACTGACAGAGTTAAGAAGTGTCAGTAAAGATTTATTTGCGTTCAAGATACAGTCATGAGAAGAGCTGCATCTGGCAGGCCAACGCCTGGATTAGGGTATGGAAACATCTGTGCAGCAAGATCTTGTTGATCTTTTTTCAGTAGTTATTTCTAAGTCGTCACTGATATGTTTCCAGCCCAGCTCTGCTGGGTCTCCTGTAAACGGTCGCTGCGTTGGCCGGCAATCGAACCTGGGTCAACTGCTTGGAAGGCAGCTGTGCTCACCACTATACCACCAACGCTGTAGTACACCACATCTGGCCCATCTGGAGTGAGTCCGAATACTAAGTGCTTCAGGGTCAGCTGCGGTCACATCATGCGGCCCATACTTCACACCAGAGGTCCACCGAGCAACTTCGTGTGACTCTGTGGCGCAATGGTAGTGCGTCTGACTTCAGATCAGAAGGTTGTGAGTTCAAATCAGATTGGCGCCTTGATTGTTTCCTGAGACACCACAATCAAAAGTGTTTAACAGACTTATTACAGTAATAAGGTGAGAGTGATCATATTGGTCGGTCTGTACTCTCACTCTGATTGGCTGATCTTTAGCTGCTCTCTGATTGGCCGATCTTTAGCTGCAATCTGATTGGTCGGTCGGTACTCTCACTCTGATTGGCCGATCTTTAGCTGCGCTCTGATTGGTCGGTCGGTACTCTCACTCTGATTGGCCGATCTTTAGCTGAGCTCTGATTGGTCGGTCTACAGCTTCAGTAAATTATGTGAGCATTCACCATACCTATGCTAAGAATAGCATTTAAAATTCTGTTATACCACTTTCTTGATCTGTGGGGAAAGAGTTAGGTCTTCATTCTTTGATCTGCAGTGTCAATGCACCCCATGAATGAATTATAATATCATTACTTTTTAAAAGATTACTGTAATCTGATTACTTTTGAATTATTACTGTAATCTGATTACTTTAGTAAAATTACTGTAATCTGATTACTTTAATAATATTACTGTAATATGATTACTTTAATGATATTACTGTAATCTGATTACTTTTAGAAATATTACTGTAATCTGATTACTTAAAAAAATTATTAGTGTAATCTTATTTTTTATAAGATTACTGTAATGTGATTACTTCCTGCATGAAAATGTTTCATATTTTCAACGTTATTTTTAACACTGGGATTTCGGTTGTGTTAAAGTTTCAGCGGAATTTTTCATTACTGACAGAGTTAAGAAGTGTCAACAAAGATTTATTTGCGTTCAAGATACAGTCATGAGAAGAGCTGCATCTGGCAGGCCAACGCCTGGATTAGGGTATGGAAACATCTGTGCAGCAAGACTTGTTGATCTTTTTTCAGTAGTTATTTCTAAGTCGTCACTGATATGTTTGCAGCCCAGTAACTCTGCTGGGTCTCCTGAAAACGGTCGCTGCGTTGGCCGGCAATCGAACCTGGGTCAACTGCTTGGAAGGCAGCTGTGCTCACCACTATACCACCAACGCTGTAGTACACCACATCTGGCCCATCTGGAGTGAGTCCGAATGCTAAGTGCTTCAGGGTCAGCTGCGGTCACATCATGCGGCCCTTACTTCACACCAGAGGTCCACCGAGCAACTTCGTGTGACTCTGTGGCTCAATGGTAGTGCGTCTGACTTCAGATCAGAGGGTTGTGAGTTCAAATCAGATTGGCGCCTTGATTATTTCCTGAGACACCACAATCAAAAGGGTTTAACAGACTTATTACAGTAATAAGGTGAGAGTGATCAGATTAGTCGTAACTCTGTATTGGTCGGTTTGTACTCTCACTCTGATTGGCCGACCTTTAGCTGCTCTCTGATTGGCCGATCTTTAGCTGCAATCTGATTGGTCGGTCGGTACTCTCACTCTGATTGGCCAATCTTTAGCTGCGCTCTGATTGGTCGGTCGGTACTCTCACTCTGATTGGCCGATCTTTAGCTGAGCTCTGATTGGTCGGTCTACAGCTTCAGTAAATTATGTGAGCATTCACCATACCTATGCTAAGAATAGCATGTAAAATTCTGTTATACCACTTTCTTGATCTGTGGGGAAAGAGTTAGGTCTTCATTCTTTGATCTGCAGTGTCAATGCACCCCATGAATGAATTATAATATCATTACTTTTTAAAAGATTACTGTAATCTGATTACTTTTGAATTATTACTGTAATCTGATTACTTTTAAAAATATTACTGTAATCTGATTACTTTAATAATATTACTGTAATCTGATTACTTTTTTAAAATGTTACTGTAATCTGATTACTTTAGTAATATTACTGTAATCTGATTACTTTTAGAAATATTACTGTAATCTGATTACTTTAATGATATTACTGTAATCTGATTACTTTAATAATATTACTGTAATCTGATTACTTTAATGATATTACTGTAATCTGATTACTTTTAGAAATATTACTGTAATCTGATTACTTTAAAAAATTATTAGTGTAATCTTATTTTTTATAAGATTACTGTAATGTGATTACTTCCTGCATGAAAATGTTTCATATTTTCAACGTTATTTTTAACACTGGGATTTCGGTTGTGTTAAAGTTTCAGCGGAATTTTTCATTACTGACAGAGTTAAGAAGTGTCAGTAAAGATTTATTTGCGTTCAAGATACAGTCATGAGAAGAGCTGCATCTGGCAGGCCAACGCCTGGATTAGGGTATGGAAACATCTGTGCAGCAAGATCTTGTTGATCTTTTTTCAGTAGTTATTTCTAAGTCGTCACTGATATGTTTCCAGCCCAGCTCTGCTGGGTCTCCTGTAAACGGTCGCTGCGTTGGCCGGCAATCGAACCTGGGTCAACTGCTTGGAAGGCAGCTGTGCTCACCACTATACCACCAACGCTGTAGTACACCACATCTGGCCCATCTGGAGTGAGTCCGAATACTAAGTGCTTCAGGGTCAGCTGCGGTCACATCATGCGGCCCATACTTCACACCAGAGGTCCACCGAGCAACTTCGTGTGACTCTGTGGCGCAATGGTAGTGCGTCTGACTTCAGATCAGAAGGTTGTGAGTTCAAATCAGATTGGCGCCTTGATTGTTTCCTGAGACACCACAATCAAAAGTGTTTAACAGACTTATTACAGTAATAAGGTGAGAGTGATCATATTGGTCGGTCTGTACTCTCACTCTGATTGGCTGATCTTTAGCTGCTCTCTGATTGGCCGATCTTTAGCTGCAATCTGATTGGTCGGTCGGTACTCTCACTCTGATTGGCCGATCTTTAGCTGCGCTCTGATTGGTCGGTCGGTACTCTCACTCTGATTGGCCGATCTTTAGCTGAGCTCTGATTGGTCGGTCTACAGCTTCAGTAAATTATGTGAGCATTCACCATACCTATGCTAAGAATAGCATTTAAAATTCTGTTATACCACTTTCTTGATCTGTGGGGAAAGAGTTAGGTCTTCATTCTTTGATCTGCAGTGTCAATGCACCCCATGAATGAATTATAATATCATTACTTTTTAAAAGATTACTGTAATCTGATTACTTTTGAATTATTACTGTAATCTGATTACTTTAGTAAAATTACTGTAATCTGATTACTTTAATAATATTACTGTAATATGATTACTTTAATGATATTACTGTAATCTGATTACTTTTAGAAATATTACTGTAATCTGATTACTTAAAAAAATTATTAGTGTAATCTTATTTTTTATAAGATTACTGTAATGTGATTACTTCCTGCATGAAAATGTTTCATATTTTCAACGTTATTTTTAACACTGGGATTTCGGTTGTGTTAAAGTTTCAGCGGAATTTTTCATTACTGACAGAGTTAAGAAGTGTCAACAAAGATTTATTTGCGTTCAAGATACAGTCATGAGAAGAGCTGCATCTGGCAGGCCAACGCCTGGATTAGGGTATGGAAACATCTGTGCAGCAAGACTTGTTGATCTTTTTTCAGTAGTTATTTCTAAGTCGTCACTGATATGTTTGCAGCCCAGTAACTCTGCTGGGTCTCCTGAAAACGGTCGCTGCGTTGGCCGGCAATCGAACCTGGGTCAACTGCTTGGAAGGCAGCTGTGCTCACCACTATACCACCAACGCTGTAGTACACCACATCTGGCCCATCTGGAGTGAGTCCGAATGCTAAGTGCTTCAGGGTCAGCTGCGGTCACATCATGCGGCCCTTACTTCACACCAGAGGTCCACCGAGCAACTTCGTGTGACTCTGTGGCTCAATGGTAGTGCGTCTGACTTCAGATCAGAGGGTTGTGAGTTCAAATCAGATTGGCGCCTTGATTATTTCCTGAGACACCACAATCAAAAGGGTTTAACAGACTTATTACAGTAATAAGGTGAGAGTGATCAGATTAGTCGTAACTCTGTATTGGTCGGTTTGTACTCTCACTCTGATTGGCCGACCTTTAGCTGCTCTCTGATTGGCCGATCTTTAGCTGCAATCTGATTGGTCGGTCGGTACTCTCACTCTGATTGGCCAATCTTTAGCTGCGCTCTGATTGGTCGGTCGGTACTCTCACTCTGATTGGCCGATCTTTAGCTGAGCTCTGATTGGTCGGTCTACAGCTTCAGTAAATTATGTGAGCATTCACCATACCTATGCTAAGAATAGCATGTAAAATTCGGTTATACCACTTTCTTGATCTGTGGGGAAAGAGTTAGGTCTTCATTCTTTGATCTGCAGTGTCAATGCACCCCATGAATGAATTATAATATCATTACTTTTTAAAAGATTACTGTAATCTGATTACTTTTGAATTATTACTGTAATCTGATTACTTTAGTAAGATTACTGTAATCTGATTACTTTAAAAATATTACTGTAATCTGATTACTTTAATAATATTACTGTAATCTGATCACTTTTTAAAATGTTACTGTAATCTGATTACTTTAATGATATTACTGTAATCTGATTACTTTTTAAAATATTACTGTAATCTGATTACTTATAAAAATTATTAGTGTAATCTGATTTTTTATAAGATTACTGTAATGTGATTACTTCCTGCATGAAAATTTTTCATATTTTCAACGTTGTTTTTAACACTGTCGTAATCAGATTGGCGCCTTGATTATTTCCTGAGACACCACAATCAAAAGTGTTTAACAGACTTATTACAGTAATAAGGGGAGAGTGATCAGATTAGTCGTAACTCTGTATTGGTCGGTTTGTACTCTCACTCTGATTGGCCGACCTTTAGCTGCGCTCTGATTGGTCGGGCTTTACTCTCACTCTGATTGGCCGATCTTTAGCTGCGCTCTGATTGGTCGGTCGGTACTCTCACTCTGATTGGCTGATCTTTAACTGCTTTCTGATTGATCGGTCTGTACTCTCACTCTGATTGGCTGATCTTTAACTGCTTTCTGATTGATCGGTCTGTACTCTCACTCTGATTGGCCGACCTTTAGCTGCGCTCTGATTGGTCGGGCTTTACTCTCACTCTGATTGGCCGATCTTTAGCTGCGCTCTGATTGGTCGGTCGGTACTCTCACTCTGATTGGCCGATCTTTAGCTGAGCTCTGATTGGTCGGTCTACAGCTTCAGTAAATTATGTGAGCATTCACCATACCTATGCTAAGAATAGCATTTAAAATTCTGTTATACCACTTTCTTGATCTGTGGGGAAAGAGTTAGGTCTTCATTCTTTGATCTGCAGTGTCAATGCACCCCATGAATGAATTATAATATCATTACTTTTTAAAAGATTACTGTAATCTGATTACTTTTGAATTATTACTGTAATCTGATTACTTTAGTAAAATTACTGTAATCTGATTACTTTTAAAAATATTACTGTAATCTGATTACTTTAATAATATTACTGTAATCTGATTACTTTTTAAATGTTACTGTAATCTGATTACTTTAGTAATATTACTGTAATCTGATTACTTTTAGAAATATTACTGTAATCTGATTACTTATAAAAATTATTAGTGTAATCTGATTTTTTATAAGATTACTGTAATGTGATTACTTCCTGCATGAAAATTTTTCATATTTTCAACGTTATTTTTAACACTGTCGTAATCAGATTGGCGCCTTGATTATTTCCTGAGACACCACAATCAAAAGGGTTTAACAGACTTATTACAGTAATAAGGTGAGAGTGATCAGATTAGTCGTAACTCTGTATTGGTCGGTTTGTACTCTCACTCTGATTGGCCGACCTTTAGCTGCTCTCTGATTGGCCGATCTTTAGCTGCAATCTGATTGGTCGGTCGGTACTCTCACTCTGATTGGCCGATCTTTAGCTGCGCTCTGATTGGTCGGTCGGTACTCTCACTCTGATTGGCCGATCTTTAGCTGCGCTCTGATTGGTCGGTCGGTACTCTCACTCTGATTGGCCGATCTTTAGCTGAGCTCTGATTGGTCGGTCTACAGCTTCAGTAAATTATGTGAGCATTCACCATACCTATGCTAAGAATAGCATGTAAAATTCTGTTATACCACTTTCTTGATCTGTGGGGAAAGAGTTAGGTCTTCATTCTTTGATCTGCAGTGTCAATGCACCCCATGAATGAATTATAATATCATTACTTTTTAAAAGATTACTGTAATCTGATTACTTTTGAATTATTACTGTAATCTGATTACTTTTAAAAATATTACTGTAATCTGATTACTTTAATAATATTACTGTAATCTGATTACTTTTTAAAAATGTTACTGTAATCTGATTACTTTAGTAATATTACTGTAATCTGATTACTTTTAGAAATATTACTGTAATCTGATTACTTTAATGATATTACTGTAATCTGATTACTTTAATAATATTACTGTAATCTGATTACTTTTAGAAATATTACTGTAATCTGATTACTTTAAAAAATTATTAGTGTAATCTTATTTTTTATAAGATTACTGTAATGTGATTACTTCCTGCATGAAAATGTTTCATATTTTCAACGTTATTTTTAACACTGGGATTTCGGTTGTGTTAAAGTTTCAGCGGAATTTTTCATTACTGACAGAGTTAAGAAGTGTCAGTAAAGATTTATTTGCGTTCAAGATACAGTCATGAGAAGAGCTGCATCTGGCAGGCCAACGCCTGGATTAGGGTATGGAAACATCTGTGCAGCAAGATCTTGTTGATCTTTTTTCAGTAGTTATTTCTAAGTCGTCACTGATATGTTTCCAGCCCAGCTCTGCTGGGTCTCCTGTAAACGGTCGCTGCGTTGGCCGGCAATCGAACCTGGGTCAACTGCTTGGAAGGCAGCTGTGCTCACCACTATACCACCAACGCTGTAGTACACCACATCTGGCCCATCTGGAGTGAGTCCGAATACTAAGTGCTTCAGGGTCAGCTGCGGTCACATCATGCGGCCCTTACTTCACACCAGAGGTCCACCGAGCAACTTCGTGTGACTCTGTGGCTCAATGGTAGTGCGTCTGACTTCAGATCAGAAGGTTGTGAGTTCAAATCAGATTGGCGCCTTGATTATTTCCTGAGACACCACAATCAAAAGGGTTTAACAGACTTATTACAGTAATAAGGTGAGAGTGATCATATTGGTCGGTCTGTACTCTCACTCTGATTGGCTGATCTTTAGCTGCTCTCTGATTGGCCGATCTTTAGCTGCAATCTGATTGGTCGGTCGGTACTCTCACTCTGATTGGCCAATCTTTAGCTGCGCTCTGATTGGTCGGTCGGTACTCTCACTCTGATTGGCCGATCTTTAGCTGAGCTCTGATTGGTCGGTCTACAGCTTCAGTAAATTATGTGAGCATTCACCATACCTATGCTAAGAATAGCATGTAAAATTCTGTTATACCACTTTCTTGATCTGTGGGGAAAGAGTTAGGTCTTCATTCTTTGATCTGCAGTGTCAATGCACCCCATGAATGAATTATAATATCATTACTTTTTAAAAGATTACTGTAATCTGATTACTTTTGAATTATTACTGTAATCTGATTACTTTAGTAAGATTACTGTAATCTGATTACTTTAAAAATATTACTGTAATCTGATTACTTTAATAATATTACTGTAATCTGATCACTTTTTAAAATGTTACTGTAATCTGATTACTTTAATGATATTACTGTAATCTGATTACTTTTTAAAATATTACTGTAATCTGATTACTTATAAAAATTATTAGTGTAATCTGATTTTTTATAAGATTACTGTAATGTGATTACTTCCTGCATGAAAATTTTTCATATTTTCAACGTTGTTTTTAACACTGTCGTAATCAGATTGGCGCCTTGATTATTTCCTGAGACACCACAATCAAAAGTGTTTAACAGACTTATTACAGTAATAAGGGGAGAGTGATCAGATTAGTCGTAACTCTGTATTGGTCGGTTTGTACTCTCACTCTGATTGGCCGACCTTTAGCTGCGCTCTGATTGGTCGGGCTTTACTCTCACTCTGATTGGCCGATCTTTAGCTGCGCTCTGATTGGTCGGTCGGTACTCTCACTCTGATTGGCTGATCTTTAACTGCTTTCTGATTGATCGGTCTGTACTCTCACTCTGATTGGCTGATCTTTAACTGCTTTCTGATTGATCGGTCTGTACTCTCACTCTGATTGGCCGACCTTTAGCTGCGCTCTGATTGGTCGGGCTTTACTCTCACTCTGATTGGCCGATCTTTAGCTGCGCTCTGATTGGTCGGTCGGTACTCTCACTCTGATTGGCCGATCTTTAGCTGAGCTCTGATTGGTCGGTCTACAGCTTCAGTAAATTATGTGAGCATTCACCATACCTATGCTAAGAATAGCATTTAAAATTCTGTTATACCACTTTCTTGATCTGTGGGGAAAGAGTTAGGTCTTCATTCTTTGATCTGCAGTGTCAATGCACCCCATGAATGAATTATAATATCATTACTTTTTAAAAGATTACTGTAATCTGATTACTTTTGAATTATTACTGTAATCTGATTACTTTAGTAAAATTACTGTAATCTGATTACTTTTAAAAATATTACTGTAATCTGATTACTTTAATAATATTACTGTAATCTGATTACTTTTTAAATGTTACTGTAATCTGATTACTTTAGTAATATTACTGTAATCTGATTACTTTTAGAAATATTACTGTAATCTGATTACTTATAAAAATTATTAGTGTAATCTGATTTTTTATAAGATTACTGTAATGTGATTACTTCCTGCATGAAAATTTTTCATATTTTCAACGTTATTTTTAACACTGTCGTAATCAGATTGGCGCCTTGATTATTTCCTGAGACACCACAATCAAAAGGGTTTAACAGACTTATTACAGTAATAAGGTGAGAGTGATCAGATTAGTCGTAACTCTGTATTGGTCGGTTTGTACTCTCACTCTGATTGGCCGACCTTTAGCTGCTCTCTGATTGGCCGATCTTTAGCTGCAATCTGATTGGTCGGTCGGTACTCTCACTCTGATTGGCCGATCTTTAGCTGCGCTCTGATTGGTCGGTCGGTACTCTCACTCTGATTGGCCGATCTTTAGCTGCGCTCTGATTGGTCGGTCGGTACTCTCACTCTGATTGGCCGATCTTTAGCTGAGCTCTGATTGGTCGGTCTACAGCTTCAGTAAATTATGTGAGCATTCACCATACCTATGCTAAGAATAGCATGTAAAATTCTGTTATACCACTTTCTTGATCTGTGGGGAAAGAGTTAGGTCTTCATTCTTTGATCTGCAGTGTCAATGCACCCCATGAATGAATTATAATATCATTACTTTTTAAAAGATTACTGTAATCTGATTACTTTTGAATTATTACTGTAATCTGATTACTTTTAAAAATATTACTGTAATCTGATTACTTTAATAATATTACTGTAATCTGATTACTTTTTAAAAATGTTACTGTAATCTGATTACTTTAGTAATATTACTGTAATCTGATTACTTTTAGAAATATTACTGTAATCTGATTACTTTAATGATATTACTGTAATCTGATTACTTTAATAATATTACTGTAATCTGATTACTTTTAGAAATATTACTGTAATCTGATTACTTTAAAAAATTATTAGTGTAATCTTATTTTTTATAAGATTACTGTAATGTGATTACTTCCTGCATGAAAATGTTTCATATTTTCAACGTTATTTTTAACACTGGGATTTCGGTTGTGTTAAAGTTTCAGCGGAATTTTTCATTACTGACAGAGTTAAGAAGTGTCAGTAAAGATTTATTTGCGTTCAAGATACAGTCATGAGAAGAGCTGCATCTGGCAGGCCAACGCCTGGATTAGGGTATGGAAACATCTGTGCAGCAAGATCTTGTTGATCTTTTTTCAGTAGTTATTTCTAAGTCGTCACTGATATGTTTCCAGCCCAGCTCTGCTGGGTCTCCTGTAAACGGTCGCTGCGTTGGC
This sequence comes from Leuresthes tenuis, assembly GCF_036924035.1. Classification (NCBI taxonomy): domain Eukaryota; kingdom Metazoa; phylum Chordata; class Actinopteri; order Atheriniformes; family Atherinopsidae; genus Leuresthes; species Leuresthes tenuis. Next base: position 2,127,590 of record NW_027325378.1, on the reverse strand, counting down.
CGGCAATCGAACCTGGGTCAACTGCTTGGAAGGCAGCTGTGCTCACCACTATACCACCAACGCTGTAGTACACCACATCTGGCCCATCTGGAGTGAGTCCGAATACTAAGTGCTTCAGGGTCAGCTGCGGTCACATCATGCGGCCCATACTTCACACCAGAGGTCCACCGAGCAACTTCGTGTGACTCTGTGGCGCAATGGTAGTGCGTCTGACTTCAGATCAGAAGGTTGTGAGTTCAAATCAGATTGGCGCCTTGATTGTTTCCTGAGACACCACAATCAAAAGTGTTTAACAGACTTATTACAGTAATAAGGTGAGAGTGATCATATTGGTCGGTCTGTACTCTCACTCTGATTGGCTGATCTTTAGCTGCTCTCTGATTGGCCGATCTTTAGCTGCAATCTGATTGGTCGGTCGGTACTCTCACTCTGATTGGCCGATCTTTAGCTGCGCTCTGATTGGTCGGTCGGTACTCTCACTCTGATTGGCCGATCTTTAGCTGAGCTCTGATTGGTCGGTCTACAGCTTCAGTAAATTATGTGAGCATTCACCATACCTATGCTAAGAATAGCATTTAAAATTCTGTTATACCACTTTCTTGATCTGTGGGGAAAGAGTTAGGTCTTCATTCTTTGATCTGCAGTGTCAATGCACCCCATGAATGAATTATAATATCATTACTTTTTAAAAGATTACTGTAATCTGATTACTTTTGAATTATTACTGTAATCTGATTACTTTAGTAAAATTACTGTAATCTGATTACTTTAATAATATTACTGTAATATGATTACTTTAATGATATTACTGTAATCTGATTACTTTTAGAAATATTACTGTAATCTGATTACTTAAAAAAATTATTAGTGTAATCTTATTTTTTATAAGATTACTGTAATGTGATTACTTCCTGCATGAAAATGTTTCATATTTTCAACCTTATTTTTAACACTGGGATTTCGGTTGTGTTAAAGTTTCAGCGGAATTTTTCATTACTGACAGAGTTAAGAAGTGTCAGCTAAGATTTATTTGCGTGCAAGATACAGTCATGAGAAGAGCTGCATCTGGCAGGCCAACGCCTGGATTAGGGTATGGAAACATCTGTGCAGCAAGACTTGTTGATCTTTTTTCAGTAGTTATTTCTAAGTCGTCACTGATATGTTTCCAGCCCAGTAACTCTGCTGGGTCTCCTGAAAACGGTCCCTGCGTTGGCCGGCAATCGAACCTGGGTCAATTGCTTGGAAGGCAGCTGTGCTCACCACTATACCACCAACGCTGTAGTACACCACATCTGGCCCATCTGGAGTGAGTCCGAATGCTAAGTGCTTCAGGGTCAGCTGCGGTCACATCATGCGGCCCTTACTTCACACCAGAGGTCCACCGAGCAACTTCGTGTGACTCTGTGGCTCAATGGTAGTGCGTCTGACTTCAGATCAGAGGGTTGTGAGTTCAAATCAGATTGGCGCCTTGATTATTTCCTGAGACACCACAATCAAAAGGGTTTAACAGACTTATTACAGTAATAAGGTGAGAGTGATCAGATTAGTCGTAACTCTGTATTGGTCGGTTTGTACTCTCACTCTGATTGGCCGACCTTTAGCTGCTCTCTGATTGGCCGATCTTTAGCTGCAATCTGATTGGTCGGTCGGTACTCTCACTCTGATTGGCCGATCTTTAGCTGCGCTCTGATTGGTCGGTCGGTACTCTCACTCTGATTGGCCGATCTTTAGCTGAGCTCTGATTGGTCGGTCTACAGCTTCAGTAAATTATGTGAGCATTCACCATACCTATGCTAAGAATAGCATGTAAAATTCTGTTATACCACTTTCTTGATCTGTGGGGAAAGAGTTAGGTCTTCATTCTTTGATCTGCAGTGTCAATGCACCCCATGAATGAATTATAATATCATTACTTTTTAAAAGATTACTGTAATCTGATTACTTTTGAATTATTACTGTAATCTGATTACTTTTAAAAATATTACTGTAATCTGATTACTTTAATAATATTACTGTAATCTGATTACTTTTTAAAAATGTTACTGTAATCTGATTACTTTAGTAATATTACTGTAATCTGATTACTTTTAGAAATATTACTGTAATCTGATTACTTATAAAAATTATTAGTGTAATCTGATTTTTTATAAGATTACTGTAATGTGATTACTTCCTGCATGAAAATTTTTCATATTTTCAACGTTATTTTTAACACTGTCGTAATCAGATTGGCGCCTTGATTATTTCCTGAGACACCACAATCAAAAGTGTTTAACAGACTTATTACAGTAATAAGGTGAGAGTGATCAGATTAGTCGTAACTCTGTGTTGGTCGGTTTGTACTCTCACTCTGATTGGCCGACCTTTAGCTGCGCTCTGATTGGTCGGGCTGTACTCTCACTCTGATTGGCCGATCTTTAGCTGCGCTCTGATTGGTCGGTCGGTACTCTCACTCTGATTGGCTGATCTTTAACTGCGTTCTGATTGATCGGTGTGTACTCTCACTCTCATTGGCTGATCTTTAGCTGCTCTCTGATTGGCCGATCTTTAGCTGATTACTTTTAATTATTACTGTAATCTGATTACTTTTACAAGATTACTGTAATCTGATTACTTTAGTAAGATTACTGTAATCTGATTACTTTAAAAATATTACTGTAATCTGATTACTTTTAGAAATATTACTGTAATCTGATTACTTAAAAAATTATGAGTGTAATCTTATTTTTTATAAGATTACTGTAATGTGATTACTTCCTGCATGAAAATGTTTCATATTTTCAACCTTATTTTTAACACTGGGATTTCGGTTGTGTTAAAGTTTCAGCGGAATTTTTCATTACTGACAGAGTTAAGAAGTGTCAGCTAAGATTTATTTGCGTGCAAGATACAGTCATGAGAAGAGCTGCATCTGGCAGGCCAACGCCTGGATTAGGGTATGGAAACATCTGTGCAGCAAGACTTGTTGATCTTTTTTCAGTAGTTATTTCTAAGTCGTCACTGATATGTTTCCAGCCCAGTAACTCTGCTGGGTCTCCTGAAAACGGTCCCTGCGTTGGCCGGCAATCGAACCTGGGTCAATTGCTTGGAAGGCAGCTGTGCTCACCACTATACCACCAACGCTGTAGTACACCACATCTGGCCCATCTGGAGTGAGTCCGAATGCTAAGTGCTTCAGGGTCAGCTGCGGTCACATCATGCGGCCCTTACTTCACACCAGAGGTCCACCGAGCAACTTCGTGTGACTCTGTGGCTCAATGGTAGTGCGTCTGACTTCAGATCAGAGGGTTGTGAGTTCAAATCAGATTGGCGCCTTGATTATTTCCTGAGACACCACAATCAAAAGGGTTTAACAGACTTATTACAGTAATAAGGTGAGAGTGATCAGATTAGTCGTAACTCTGTATTGGTCGGTTTGTACTCTCACTCTGATTGGCCGACCTTTAGCTGCTCTCTGATTGGCCGATCTTTAGCTGCAATCTGATTGGTCGGTCGGTACTCTCACTCTGATTGGCCGATCTTTAGCTGCGCTCTGATTGGTCGGTCGGTACTCTCACTCTGATTGGCCGATCTTTAGCTGAGCTCTGATTGGTCGGTCTACAGCTTCAGTAAATTATGTGAGCATTCACCATACCTATGCTAAGAATAGCATGTAAAATTCTGTTATACCACTTTCTTGATCTGTGGGGAAAGAGTTAGGTCTTCATTCTTTGATCTGCAGTGTCAATGCACCCCATGAATGAATTATAATATCATTACTTTTTAAAAGATTACTGTAATCTGATTACTTTTGAATTATTACTGTAATCTGATTACTTTTAAAAATATTACTGTAATCTGATTACTTTAATAATATTACTGTAATCTGATTACTTTTTAAAAATGTTACTGTAATCTGATTACTTTAGTAATATTACTGTAATCTGATTACTTTTAGAAATATTACTGTAATCTGATTACTTTAATGATATTACTGTAATCTGATTACTTTAATAATATTACTGTAATCTGATTACTTTAATGATATTACTGTAATCTGATTACTTTTAGAAATATTACTGTAATCTGATTACTTTAAAAAATTATTAGTGTAATCTTATTTTTTATAAGATTACTGTAATGTGATTACTTCCTGCATGAAAATGTTTCATATTTTCAACGTTATTTTTAACACTGGGATTTCGGTTGTGTTAAAGTTTCAGCGGAATTTTTCATTACTGACAGAGTTAAGAAGTGTCAGTAAAGATTTATTTGCGTTCAAGATACAGTCATGAGAAGAGCTGCATCTGGCAGGCCAACGCCTGGATTAGGGTATGGAAACATCTGTGCAGCAAGATCTTGTTGATCTTTTTTCAGTAGTTATTTCTAAGTCGTCACTGATATGTTTCCAGCCCAGCTCTGCTGGGTCTCCTGAAAACGGTCGCTGCGTTGGCCGGCAATCGAACCTGGGTCAACTGCTTGGAAGGCAGCTGTGCTCACCACTATACCACCAACGCTGTAGTACACCACATCTGGCCCATCTGGAGTGAGTCCGAATGCTAAGTGCTTCAGGGTCAGCTGCGGTCACATCATGCGGCCCATACTTCACACCAGAGGTCCACCGAGCAACTTCGTGTGACTCTGTGGCGCAATGGTAGTGCGTCTGACTTCAGATCAGAAGGTTGTGAGTTCAAATCAGATTGGCGCCTTGATTGTTTCCTGAGACACCACAATCAAAAGTGTTTAACAGACTTATTACAGTAATAAGGTGAGAGTGATCATATTGGTCGGTCTGTACTCTCACTCTGATTGGCTGATCTTTAGCTGCTCTCTGATTGGCCGATCTTTAGCTGCAATCTGATTGGTCGGTCGGTACTCTCACTCTGATTGGCCGATCTTTAGCTGCGCTCTGATTGGTCGGTCGGTACTCTCACTCTGATTGGCCGATCTTTAGCTGAGCTCTGATTGGTCGGTCTACAGCTTCAGTAAATTATGTGAGCATTCACCATACCTATGCTAAGAATAGCATGTAAAATTCTGTTATACCACTTTCTTGATCTGTGGGGAAAGAGTTAGGTCTTCATTCTTTGATCTGCAGTGTCAATGCACCCCATGAATGAATTATAATATCATTACTTTTTAAAAGATTACTGTAATCTGATTACTTTTGAATTATTACTGTAATCTGATTACTTTTATAAGATTACTGTAATCTGATTACTTTAGTAAGATTACTGTAATCTGATTACTTTAAAAAATATTACTGTAATCTGATTACTTTAATAATATTACTGTAATCTGATTACTTTTTAAAATATTACTGTAATCTGATTACTTTAATGATATTACTGTAATCTGATTACTTTAATAATATTACTGTAATCTGATTATTTTAATGATATTACTGTAATCTGCTTACTTTTAGAAATATTACTGTAATCTGATTACTTTAAAAAATTATTAGTGTAATCTTATTTTTTATAAGATTACTGTAATGTGATTACTTCCTGCATGAAAATGTTTCATATTTTCAACCTTATTTTTAACACTGGGATTTCGGTTGTGTTAAAGTTTCAGCGGAATTTTTCATTACTGACAGAGTTAAGAAGTGTCAGTAAAGATTTATTTGCGTTCAAGATACAGTCATGAGAAGAGCTGCATCTGGCAGGCCAACGCCTGGATTAGGGTATGGAAACATCTGTGCAGCAAGATCTTGTTGATCTTTTTTCAGTAGTTATTTCTAAGTCGTCACTGATATGTTTCCAGCCCAGCTCTGCTGGGTCTCCTGAAAACGGTCGCTGCGTTGGCCGGCAATCGAACCTGGGTCAACTGCTTGGAAGGCAGCTGTGCTCACCACTATACCACCAACGCTGTAGTACACCACATCTGGCCCATCTGGAGTGAGTCCGAATGCTAAGTGCTTCAGGGTCAGCTGCGGTCACATCATGCGGCCCATACTTCACACCAGAGGTCCACCGAGCAACTTCGTGTGACTCTGTGGCGCAATGGTAGTGCGTCTGACTTCAGATCAGAAGGTTGTGAGTTCAAATCAGATTGGCGCCTTGATTGTTTCCTGAGACACCACAATCAAAAGTGTTTAACAGACTTATTACAGTAATAAGGTGAGAGTGATCATATTGGTCGGTCTGTACTCTCACTCTGATTGGCTGATCTTTAGCTGCTCTCTGATTGGCCGATCTTTAGCTGCAATCTGATTGGTCGGTCGGTACTCTCACTCTGATTGGCCGATCTTTAGCTGCGCTCTGATTGGTCGGTCGGTACTCTCACTCTGATTGGCCGATCTTTAGCTGAGCTCTGATTGGTCGGTCTACAGCTTCAGTAAATTATGTGAGCATTCACCATACCTATGCTAAGAATAGCATGTAAAATTCTGTTATACCACTTTCTTGATCTGTGGGGAAAGAGTTAGGTCTTCATTCTTTGATCTGCAGTGTCAATGCACCCCATGAATGAATTATAATATCATTACTTTTTAAAAGATTACTGTAATCTGATTACTTTTGAATTATTACTGTAATCTGATTACTTTTAAAAATATTACTGTAATCTGATTACTTTAATAATATTACTGTAATCTGATTACTTTTTAAAAATGTTACTGTAATCTGATTACTTTAGTAATATTACTGTAATCTGATTACTTTTAGAAATATTACTGTAATCTGATTACTTTAATGATATTACTGTAATCTGATTACTTTAATAATATTACTGTAATCTGATTACTTTAATGATATTACTGTAATCTGATTACTTTTAGAAATATTACTGTAATCTGATTACTTTAAAAAATTATTAGTGTAATCTTATTTTTTATAAGATTACTGGAATGTGATTACTTCCTGCATGAAAATGTTTCATATTTTCAACGTTATTTTTAACACTGGGATTTCGGTTGTGTTAAAGTTTCAGCGGAATTTTTCATTACTGACAGAGTTAAGAAGTGTCAGTAAAGATTTATTTGCGTTCAAGATACAGTCATGAGAAGAGCTGCATCTGGCAGGCCAACGCCTGGATTAGGGTATGGAAACATCTGTGCAGCAAGATCTTGTTGATCTTTTTTCAGTAGTTATTTCTAAGTCGTCACTGATATGTTTCCAGCCCAGCTCTGCTGGGTCTCCTGAAAACGGTCGCTGCGTTGGCCGGCAATCGAACCTGGGTCAACTGCTTGGAAGGCAGCTGTGCTCACCACTATACCACCAACGCTGTAGTACACCACATCTGGCCCATCTGGAGTGAGTCCGAATGCTAAGTGCTTCAGGGTCAGCTGCGGTCACATCATGCGGCCCATACTTCACACCAGAGGTCCACCGAGCAACTTCGTGTGACTCTGTGGCGCAATGGTAGTGCGTCTGACTTCAGATCAGAAGGTTGTGAGTTCAAATCAGATTGGCGCCTTGATTGTTTCCTGAGACACCACAATCAAAAGTGTTTAACAGACTTATTACAGTAATAAGGTGAGAGTGATCATATTGGTCGGTCTGTACTCTCACTCTGATTGGCTGATCTTTAGCTGCTCTCTGATTGGCCGATCTTTAGCTGCAATCTGATTGGTCGGTCGGTACTCTCACTCTGATTGGCCGATCTTTAGCTGCGCTCTGATTGGTCGGTCGGTACTCTCACTCTGATTGGCCGATCTTTAGCTGAGCTCTGATTGGTCGGTCTACAGCTTCAGTAAATTATGTGAGCATTCACCATACCTATGCTAAGAATAGCATGTAAAATTCTGTTATACCACTTTCTTGATCTGTGGGGAAAGAGTTAGGTCTTCATTCTTTGATCTGCAGTGTCAATGCACCCCATGAATGAATTATAATATCATTACTTTTTAAAAGATTACTGTAATCTGATTACTTTTGAATTATTACTGTAATCTGATTACTTTTAAAAATATTACTGTAATCTGATTACTTTAATAATATTACTGTAATCTGATTACTTTTTAAAAATGTTACTGTAATCTGATTACTTTAGTAATATTACTGTAATCTGATTACTTTTAGAAATATTACTGTAATCTGATTACTTTAATGATATTACTGTAATCTGATTACTTTAATAATATTACTGTAATCTGATTACTTTAATGATATTACTGTAATCTGATTACTTTTAGAAATATTACTGTAATTTGATTACTTTAAAAAATTATTAGTGTAATCTTATTTTTTATAAGATTACTGTAATGTGATTACTTCCTGCATGAAAATGTTTCATATTTTCAACGTTATTTTTAACACTGGGATTTCGGTTGTGTTAAAGTTTCAGCGGAATTTTTCATTACTGACAGAGTTAAGAAGTGTCAGTAAAGATTTATTTGCGTTCAAGATACAGTCATGAGAAGAGCTGCATCTGGCAGGCCAACGCCTGGATTAGGGTATGGAAACATCTGTGCAGCAAGATCTTGTTGATCTTTTTTCAGTAGTTATTTCTAAGTCGTCACTGATATGTTTCCAGCCCAGCTCTGCTGGGTCTCCTGTAAACGGTCGCTGCGTTGGCCGGCAATCGAACCTGGGTCAACTGCTTGGAAGGCAGCTGTGCTCACCACTATACCACCAACGCTGTAGTACACCACATCTGGCCCATCTGGAGTGAGTCCGAATACTAAGTGCTTCAGGGTCAGCTGCGGTCACATCATGCGGCCCATACTTCACACCAGAGGTCCACCGAGCAACTTCGTGTGACTCTGTGGCGCAATGGTAGTGCGTCTGACTTCAGATCAGAAGGTTGTGAGTTCAAATCAGATTGGCGCCTTGATTGTTTCCTGAGACACCACAATCAAAAGTGTTTAACAGACTTATTACAGTAATAAGGTGAGAGTGATCATATTGGTCGGTCTGTACTCTCACTCTGATTGGCTGATCTTTAGCTGCTCTCTGATTGGCCGATCTTTAGCTGCAATCTGATTGGTCGGTCGGTACTCTCACTCTGATTGGCCGATCTTTAGCTGCGCTCTGATTGGTCGGTCGGTACTCTCACTCTGATTGGCCGATCTTTAGCTGAGCTCTGATTGGTCGGTCTACAGCTTCAGTAAATTATGTGAGCATTCACCATACCTATGCTAAGAATAGCATTTAAAATTCTGTTATACCACTTTCTTGATCTGTGGGGAAAGAGTTAGGTCTTCATTCTTTGATCTGCAGTGTCAATGCACCCCATGAATGAATTATAATATCATTACTTTTTAAAAGATTACTGTAATCTGATTACTTTTGAATTATTACTGTAATCTGATTACTTTAGTAAAATTACTGTAATCTGATTACTTTAATAATATTACTGTAATATGATTACTTTAATGATATTACTGTAATCTGATTACTTTTAGAAATATTACTGTAATCTGATTACTTAAAAAAATTATTAGTGTAATCTTATTTTTTATAAGATTACTGTAATGTGATTACTTCCTGCATGAAAATGTTTCATATTTTCAACGTTATTTTTAACACTGGGATTTCGGTTGTGTTAAAGTTTCAGCGGAATTTTTCATTACTGACAGAGTTAAGAAGTGTCAACAAAGATTTATTTGCGTTCAAGATACAGTCATGAGAAGAGCTGCATCTGGCAGGCCAACGCCTGGATTAGGGTATGGAAACATCTGTGCAGCAAGACTTGTTGATCTTTTTTCAGTAGTTATTTCTAAGTCGTCACTGATATGTTTGCAGCCCAGTAACTCTGCTGGGTCTCCTGAAAACGGTCGCTGCGTTGGCCGGCAATCGAACCTGGGTCAACTGCTTGGAAGGCAGCTGTGCTCACCACTATACCACCAACGCTGTAGTACACCACATCTGGCCCATCTGGAGTGAGTCCGAATGCTAAGTGCTTCAGGGTCAGCTGCGGTCACATCATGCGGCCCTTACTTCACACCAGAGGTCCACCGAGCAACTTCGTGTGACTCTGTGGCTCAATGGTAGTGCGTCTGACTTCAGATCAGAGGGTTGTGAGTTCAAATCAGATTGGCGCCTTGATTATTTCCTGAGACACCACAATCAAAAGGGTTTAACAGACTTATTACAGTAATAAGGTGAGAGTGATCAGATTAGTCGTAACTCTGTATTGGTCGGTTTGTACTCTCACTCTGATTGGCCGACCTTTAGCTGCTCTCTGATTGGCCGATCTTTAGCTGCAATCTGATTGGTCGGTCGGTACTCTCACTCTGATTGGCCAATCTTTAGCTGCGCTCTGATTGGTCGGTCGGTACTCTCACTCTGATTGGCCGATCTTTAGCTGAGCTCTGATTGGTCGGTCTACAGCTTCAGTAAATTATGTGAGCATTCACCATACCTATGCTAAGAATAGCATGTAAAATTCGGTTATACCACTTTCTTGATCTGTGGGGAAAGAGTTAGGTCTTCATTCTTTGATCTGCAGTGTCAATGCACCCCATGAATGAATTATAATATCATTACTTTTTAAAAGATTACTGTAATCTGATTACTTTTGAATTATTACTGTAATCTGATTACTTTAGTAAGATTACTGTAATCTGATTACTTTAAAAATATTACTGTAATCTGATTACTTTAATAATATTACTGTAATCTGATCACTTTTTAAAATGTTACTGTAATCTGATTACTTTAATGATATTACTGTAATCTGATTACTTTTTAAAATATTACTGTAATCTGATTACTTATAAAAATTATTAGTGTAATCTGATTTTTTATAAGATTACTGTAATGTGATTACTTCCTGCATGAAAATTTTTCATATTTTCAACGTTGTTTTTAACACTGTCGTAATCAGATTGGCGCCTTGATTATTTCCTGAGACACCACAATCAAAAGTGTTTAACAGACTTATTACAGTAATAAGGGGAGAGTGATCAGATTAGTCGTAACTCTGTATTGGTCGGTTTGTACTCTCACTCTGATTGGCCGACCTTTAGCTGCGCTCTGATTGGTCGGGCTTTACTCTCACTCTGATTGGCCGATCTTTAGCTGCGCTCTGATTGGTCGGTCGGTACTCTCACTCTGATTGGCTGATCTTTAACTGCTTTCTGATTGATCGGTCTGTACTCTCACTCTGATTGGCTGATCTTTAACTGCTTTCTGATTGATCGGTCTGTACTCTCACTCTGATTGGCCGACCTTTAGCTGCGCTCTGATTGGTCGGGCTTTACTCTCACTCTGATTGGCCGATCTTTAGCTGCGCTCTGATTGGTCGGTCGGTACTCTCACTCTGATTGGCCGATCTTTAGCTGAGCTCTGATTGGTCGGTCTACAGCTTCAGTAAATTATGTGAGCATTCACCATACCTATGCTAAGAATAGCATTTAAAATTCTGTTATACCACTTTCTTGATCTGTGGGGAAAGAGTTAGGTCTTCATTCTTTGATCTGCAGTGTCAATGCACCCCATGAATGAATTATAATATCATTACTTTTTAAAAGATTACTGTAATCTGATTACTTTTGAATTATTACTGTAATCTGATTACTTTAGTAAAATTACTGTAATCTGATTACTTTTAAAAATATTACTGTAATCTGATTACTTTAATAATATTACTGTAATCTGATTACTTTTTAAATGTTACTGTAATCTGATTACTTTAGTAATATTACTGTAATCTGATTACTTTTAGAAATATTACTGTAATCTGATTACTTATAAAAATTATTAGTGTAATCTGATTTTTTATAAGATTACTGTAATGTGATTACTTCCTGCATGAAAATTTTTCATATTTTCAACGTTATTTTTAACACTGTCGTAATCAGATTGGCGCCTTGATTATTTCCTGAGACACCACAATCAAAAGGGTTTAACAGACTTATTACAGTAATAAGGTGAGAGTGATCAGATTAGTCGTAACTCTGTATTGGTCGGTTTGTACTCTCACTCTGATTGGCCGACCTTTAGCTGCTCTCTGATTGGCCGATCTTTAGCTGCAATCTGATTGGTCGGTCGGTACTCTCACTCTGATTGGCCGATCTTTAGCTGCGCTCTGATTGGTCGGTCGGTACTCTCACTCTGATTGGCCGATCTTTAGCTGCGCTCTGATTGGTCGGTCGGTACTCTCACTCTGATTGGCCGATCTTTAGCTGAGCTCTGATTGGTCGGTCTACAGCTTCAGTAAATTATGTGAGCATTCACCATACCTATGCTAAGAATAGCATGTAAAATTCTGTTATACCACTTTCTTGATCTGTGGGGAAAGAGTTAGGTCTTCATTCTTTGATCTGCAGTGTCAATGCACCCCATGAATGAATTATAATATCATTACTTTTTAAAAGATTACTGTAATCTGATTACTTTTGAATTATTACTGTAATCTGATTACTTTTAAAAATATTACTGTAATCTGATTACTTTAATAATATTACTGTAATCTGATTACTTTTTAAAAATGTTACTGTAATCTGATTACTTTAGTAATATTACTGTAATCTGATTACTTTTAGAAATATTACTGTAATCTGATTACTTTAATGATATTACTGTAATCTGATTACTTTAATAATATTACTGTAATCTGATTACTTTTAGAAATATTACTGTAATCTGATTACTTTAAAAAATTATTAGTGTAATCTTATTTTTTATAAGATTACTGTAATGTGATTACTTCCTGCATGAAAATGTTTCATATTTTCAACGTTATTTTTAACACTGGGATTTCGGTTGTGTTAAAGTTTCAGCGGAATTTTTCATTACTGACAGAGTTAAGAAGTGTCAGTAAAGATTTATTTGCGTTCAAGATACAGTCATGAGAAGAGCTGCATCTGGCAGGCCAACGCCTGGATTAGGGTATGGAAACATCTGTGCAGCAAGATCTTGTTGATCTTTTTTCAGTAGTTATTTCTAAGTCGTCACTGATATGTTTCCAGCCCAGCTCTGCTGGGTCTCCTGTAAACGGTCGCTGCGTTGGCCGGCAATCGAACCTGGGTCAACTGCTTGGAAGGCAGCTGTGCTCACCACTATACCACCAACGCTGTAGTACACCACATCTGGCCCATCTGGAGTGAGTCCGAATACTAAGTGCTTCAGGGTCAGCTGCGGTCACATCATGCGGCCCTTACTTCACACCAGAGGTCCACCGAGCAACTTCGTGTGACTCTGTGGCTCAATGGTAGTGCGTCTGACTTCAGATCAGAAGGTTGTGAGTTCAAATCAGATTGGCGCCTTGATTATTTCCTGAGACACCACAATCAAAAGGGTTTAACAGACTTATTACAGTAATAAGGTGAGAGTGATCATATTGGTCGGTCTGTACTCTCACTCTGATTGGCTGATCTTTAGCTGCTCTCTGATTGGCCGATCTTTAGCTGCAATCTGATTGGTCGGTCGGTACTCTCACTCTGATTGGCCGATCTTTAGCTGCGCTCTGATTGGTCGGTCGGTACTCTCACTCTGATTGGCCGATCTTTAGCTGAGCTCTGATTGGTCGGTCTACAGCTTCAGTAAATTATGTGAGCATTCACCATACCTATGCTAAGAATAGCATTTAAAATTCTGTTATACCACTTTCTTGATCTGTGGGGAAAGAGTTAGGTCTTCATTCTTTGATCTGCAGTGTCAATGCACCCCATGAATGAATTATAATATCATTACTTTTTAAAAGATTACTGTAATCTGATTACTTTTGAATTATTACTGTAATCTGATTACTTTAGTAAAATTACTGTAATCTGATTACTTTAATAATATTACTGTAATATGATTACTTTAATGATATTACTGTAATCTGATTACTTTTAGAAATATTACTGTAATCTGATTACTTAAAAAAATTATTAGTGTAATCTTATTTTTTATAAGATTACTGTAATGTGATTACTTCCTGCATGAAAATGTTTCATATTTTCAACGTTATTTTTAACACTGGGATTTCGGTTGTGTTAAAGTTTCAGCGGAATTTTTCATTACTGACAGAGTTAAGAAGTGTCAACAAAGATTTATTTGCGTTCAAGATACAGTCATGAGAAGAGCTGCATCTGGCAGGCCAACGCCTGGATTAGGGTATGGAAACATCTGTGCAGCAAGACTTGTTGATCTTTTTTCAGTAGTTATTTCTAAGTCGTCACTGATATGTTTGCAGCCCAGTAACTCTGCTGGGTCTCCTGAAAACGGTCGCTGCGTTGGCCGGCAATCGAACCTGGGTCAACTGCTTGGAAGGCAGCTGTGCTCACCACTATACCACCAACGCTGTAGTACACCACATCTGGCCCATCTGGAGTGAGTCCGAATGCTAAGTGCTTCAGGGTCAGCTGCGGTCACATCATGCGGCCCTTACTTCACACCAGAGGTCCACCGAGCAACTTCGTGTGACTCTGTGGCTCAATGGTAGTGCGTCTGACTTCAGATCAGAGGGTTGTGAGTTCAAATCAGATTGGCGCCTTGATTATTTCCTGAGACACCACAATCAAAAGGGTTTAACAGACTTATTACAGTAATAAGGTGAGAGTGATCAGATTAGTCGTAACTCTGTATTGGTCGGTTTGTACTCTCACTCTGATTGGCCGACCTTTAGCTGCTCTCTGATTGGCCGATCTTTAGCTGCAATCTGATTGGTCGGTCGGTACTCTCACTCTGATTGGCCAATCTTTAGCTGCGCTCTGATTGGTCGGTCGGTACTCTCACTCTGATTGGCCGATCTTTAGCTGAGCTCTGATTGGTCGGTCTACAGCTTCAGTAAATTATGTGAGCATTCACCATACCTATGCTAAGAATAGCATGTAAAATTCTGTTATACCACTTTCTTGATCTGTGGGGAAAGAGTTAGGTCTTCATTCTTTGATCTGCAGTGTCAATGCACCCCATGAATGAATTATAATATCATTACTTTTTAAAAGATTACTGTAATCTGATTACTTTTGAATTATTACTGTAATCTGATTACTTTAGTAAGATTACTGTAATCTGATTACTTTAAAAATATTACTGTAATCTGATTACTTTAATAATATTACTGTAATCTGATCACTTTTTAAAATGTTACTGTAATCTGATTACTTTAATGATATTACTGTAATCTGATTACTTTTTAAAATATTACTGTAATCTGATTACTTATAAAAATTATTAGTGTAATCTGATTTTTTATAAGATTACTGTAATGTGATTACTTCCTGCATGAAAATTTTTCATATTTTCAACGTTGTTTTTAACACTGTCGTAATCAGATTGGCGCCTTGATTATTTCCTGAGACACCACAATCAAAAGTGTTTAACAGACTTATTACAGTAATAAGGGGAGAGTGATCAGATTAGTCGTAACTCTGTATTGGTCGGTTTGTACTCTCACTCTGATTGGCCGACCTTTAGCTGCGCTCTGATTGGTCGGGCTTTACTCTCACTCTGATTGGCCGATCTTTAGCTGCGCTCTGATTGGTCGGTCGGTACTCTCACTCTGATTGGCTGATCTTTAACTGCTTTCTGATTGATCGGTCTGTACTCTCACTCTGATTGGCTGATCTTTAACTGCTTTCTGATTGATCGGTCTGTACTCTCACTCTGATTGGCCGACCTTTAGCTGCGCTCTGATTGGTCGGGCTTTACTCTCACTCTGATTGGCCGATCTTTAGCTGCGCTCTGATTGGTCGGTCGGTACTCTCACTCTGATTGGCCGATCTTTAGCTGAGCTCTGATTGGTCGGTCTACAGCTTCAGTAAATTATGTGAGCATTCACCATACCTATGCTAAGAATAGCATTTAAAATTCTGTTATACCACTTTCTTGATCTGTGGGGAAAGAGTTAGGTCTTCATTCTTTGATCTGCAGTGTCAATGCACCCCATGAATGAATTATAATATCATTACTTTTTAAAAGATTACTGTAATCTGATTACTTTTGAATTATTACTGTAATCTGATTACTTTAGTAAAATTACTGTAATCTGATTACTTTTAAAAATATTACTGTAATCTGATTACTTTAATAATATTACTGTAATCTGATTACTTTTTAAATGTTACTGTAATCTGATTACTTTAGTAATATTACTGTAATCTGATTACTTTTAGAAATATTACTGTAATCTGATTACTTATAAAAATTATTAGTGTAATCTGATTTTTTATAAGATTACTGTAATGTGATTACTTCCTGCATGAAAATTTTTCATATTTTCAACGTTATTTTTAACACTGTCGTAATCAGATTGGCGCCTTGATTATTTCCTGAGACACCACAATCAAAAGGGTTTAACAGACTTATTACAGTAATAAGGTGAGAGTGATCAGATTAGTCGTAACTCTGTATTGGTCGGTTTGTACTCTCACTCTGATTGGCCGACCTTTAGCTGCTCTCTGATTGGCCGATCTTTAGCTGCAATCTGATTGGTCGGTCGGTACTCTCACTCTGATTGGCCGATCTTTAGCTGCGCTCTGATTGGTCGGTCGGTACTCTCACTCTGATTGGCCGATCTTTAGCTGCGCTCTGATTGGTCGGTCGGTACTCTCACTCTGATTGGCCGATCTTTAGCTGAGCTCTGATTGGTCGGTCTACAGCTTCAGTAAATTATGTGAGCATTCACCATACCTATGCTAAGAATAGCATGTAAAATTCTGTTATACCACTTTCTTGATCTGTGGGGAAAGAGTTAGGTCTTCATTCTTTGATCTGCAGTGTCAATGCACCCCATGAATGAATTATAATATCATTACTTTTTAAAAGATTACTGTAATCTGATTACTTTTGAATTATTACTGTAATCTGATTACTTTAGTAAAATTACTGTAATCTGATTACTTTAATAATATTACTGTAATATGATTACTTTAATGATATTACTGTAATCTGATTACTTTTAGAAATATTACTGTAATCTGATTACTTAAAAAAATTATTAGTGTAATCTTATTTTTTATAAGATTACTGTAATGTGATTACTTCCTGCATGAAAATGTTTCATATTTTCAACCTTATTTTTAACACTGGGATTTCGGTTGTGTTAAAGTTTCAGCGGAATTTTTCATTACTGACAGAGTTAAGAAGTGTCAGCTAAGATTTATTTGCGTGCAAGATACAGTCATGAGAAGAGCTGCATCTGGCAGGCCAACGCCTGGATTAGGGTATGGAAACATCTGTGCAGCAAGACTTGTTGATCTTTTTTCAGTAGTTATTTCTAAGTCGTCACTGATATGTTTCCAGCCCAGTAACTCTGCTGGGTCTCCTGAAAACGGTCCCTGCGTTGGCCGGCAATCGAACCTGGGTCAATTGCTTGGAAGGCAGCTGTGCTCACCACTATACCACCAACGCTGTAGTACACCACATCTGGCCCATCTGGAGTGAGTCCGAATGCTAAGTGCTTCAGGGTCAGCTGCGGTCACATCATGCGGCCCTTACTTCACACCAGAGGTCCACCGAGCAACTTCGTGTGACTCTGTGGCTCAATGGTAGTGCGTCTGACTTCAGATCAGAGGGTTGTGAGTTCAAATCAGATTGGCGCCTTGATTATTTCCTGAGACACCACAATCAAAAGGGTTTAACAGACTTATTACAGTAATAAGGTGAGAGTGATCATATTGGTCGGTCTGTACTCTCACTCTGATTGGCTGATCTTTAGCTGCTCTCTGATTGGCCGATCTTTAGCTGCAATCTGATTGGTCGGTCGGTACTCTCACTCTGATTGGCCGATCTTTAGCTGCGCTCTGATTGGTCGGTCGGTACTCTCACTCTGATTGGCCGATCTTTAGCTGAGCTCTGATTGGTCGGTCTACAGCTTCAGTAAATTATGTGAGCATTCACCATACCTATGCTAAGAATAGCATTTAAAATTCTGTTATACCACTTTCTTGATCTGTGGGGAAAGAGTTAGGTCTTCATTCTTTGATCTGCAGTGTCAATGCACCCCATGAATGAATTATAATATCATTACTTTTTAAAAGATTACTGTAATCTGATTACTTTTGAATTATTACTGTAATCTGATTACTTTAGTAAAATTACTGTAATCTGATTACTTTAATAATATTACTGTAATATGATTACTTTAATGATATTACTGTAATCTGATTACTTTTAGAAATATTACTGTAATCTGATTACTTAAAAAAATTATTAGTGTAATCTTATTTTTTATAAGATTACTGTAATGTGATTACTTCCTGCATGAAAATGTTTCATATTTTCAACGTTATTTTTAACACTGGGATTTCGGTTGTGTTAAAGTTTCAGCGGAATTTTTCATTACTGACAGAGTTAAGAAGTGTCAGCAAAGATTTATTTGCGTTCAAGATACAGTCATGAGAAGAGCTGCATCTGGCAGGCCAACGCCTGGATTAGGGTATGGAAACATCTGTGCAGCAAGACTTGTTGATCTTTTTTCAGTAGTTATTTCTAAGTCGTCACTGATATGTTTGCAGCCCAGTAACTCTGCTGGGTCTCCTGAAAACGGTCGCTGCGTTGGCCGGCAATCGAACCTGGGTCAACTGCTTGGAAGGCAGCTGTGCTCACCACTATACCACCAACGCTGTAGTACACCACATCTGGCCCATCTGGAGTGAGTCCGAATGCTAAGTGCTTCAGGGTCAGCTGCGGTCACATCATGCGGCCCTTACTTCACACCAGAGGTCCACCGAGCAACTTCGTGTGACTCTGTGGCTCAATGGTAGTGCGTCTGACTTCAGATCAGAGGGTTGTGAGTTCAAATCAGATTGGCGCCTTGATTATTTCCTGAGACACCACAATCAAAAGGGTTTAACAGACTTATTACAGTAATAAGGTGAGAGTGATCAGATTAGTCGTAACTCTGTATTGGTCGGTTTGTACTCTCACTCTGATTGGCCGACCTTTAGCTGCTCTCTGATTGGCCGATCTTTAGCTGCAATCTGATTGGTCGGTCGGTACTCTCACTCTGATTGGCCAATCTTTAGCTGCGCTCTGATTGGTCGGTCGGTACTCTCACTCTGATTGGCCGATCTTTAGCTGAGCTCTGATTGGTCGGTCTACAGCTTCAGTAAATTATGTGAGCATTCACCATACCTATGCTAAGAATAGCATGTAAAATTCTGTTATACCACTTTCTTGATCTGTGGGGAAAGAGTTAGGTCTTCATTCTTTGATCTGCAGTGTCAATGCACCCCATGAATGAATTATAATATCATTACTTTTTAAAAGATTACTGTAATCTGATTACTTTTGAATTATTACTGTAATCTGATTACTTTAGTAAGATTACTGTAATCTGATTACTTTAAAAATATTACTGTAATCTGATTACTTTAATAATATTACTGTAATCTGATCACTTTTTAAAATGTTACTGTAATCTGATTACTTTAATGATATTACTGTAATCTGATTACTTTTTAAAATATTACTGTAATCTGATTACTTATAAAAATTATTAGTGTAATCTGATTTTTTATAAGATTACTGTAATGTGATTACTTCCTGCATGAAAATTTTTCATATTTTCAACGTTGTTTTTAACACTGTCGTAATCAGATTGGCGCCTTGATTATTTCCTGAGACACCACAATCAAAAGTGTTTAACAGACTTATTACAGTAATAAGGGGAGAGTGATCAGATTAGTCGTAACTCTGTATTGGTCGGTTTGTACTCTCACTCTGATTGGCCGACCTTTAGCTGCGCTCTGATTGGTCGGGCTTTACTCTCACTCTGATTGGCCGATCTTTAGCTGCGCTCTGATTGGTCGGTCGGTACTCTCACTCTGATTGGCTGATCTTTAACTGCTTTCTGATTGATCGGTCTGTACTCTCACTCTGATTGGCTGATCTTTAACTGCTTTCTGATTGATCGGTCTGTACTCTCACTCTGATTGGCCGACCTTTAGCTGCGCTCTGATTGGTCGGGCTTTACTCTCACTCTGATTGGCCGATCTTTAGCTGCGCTCTGATTGGTCGGTCGGTACTCTCACTCTGATTGGCCGATCTTTAGCTGAGCTCTGATTGGTCGGTCTACAGCTTCAGTAAATTATGTGAGCATTCACCATACCTATGCTAAGAATAGCATTTAAAATTCTGTTATACCACTTTCTTGATCTGTGGGGAAAGAGTTAGGTCTTCATTCTTTGATCTGCAGTGTCAATGCACCCCATGAATGAATTATAATATCATTACTTTTTAAAAGATTACTGTAATCTGATTACTTTTGAATTATTACTGTAATCTGATTACTTTAGTAAAATTACTGTAATCTGATTACTTTTAAAAATATTACTGTAATCTGATTACTTTAATAATATTACTGTAATCTGATTACTTTTTAAATGTTACTGTAATCTGATTACTTTAGTAATATTACTGTAATCTGATTACTTTTAGAAATATTACTGTAATCTGATTACTTATAAAAATTATTAGTGTAATCTGATTTTTTATAAGATTACTGTAATGTGATTACTTCCTGCATGAAAATTTTTCATATTTTCAACGTTATTTTTAACACTGTCGTAATCAGATTGGCGCCTTGATTATTTCCTGAGACACCACAATCAAAAGGGTTTAACAGACTTATTACAGTAATAAGGTGAGAGTGATCAGATTAGTCGTAACTCTGTATTGGTCGGTTTGTACTCTCACTCTGATTGGCCGACCTTTAGCTGCTCTCTGATTGGCCGATCTTTAGCTGCAATCTGATTGGTCGGTCGGTACTCTCACTCTGATTGGCCGATCTTTAGCTGCGCTCTGATTGGTCGGTCGGTACTCTCACTCTGATTGGCCGATCTTTAGCTGAGCTCTGATTGGTCGGTCTACAGCTTCAGTAAATTATGTGAGCATTCACCATACCTATGCTAAGAATAGCATGTAAAATTCTGTTATACCACTTTCTTGATCTGTGGGGAAAGAGTTAGGTCTTCATTCTTTGATCTGCAGTGTCAATGCACCCCATGAATGAATTATAATATCATTACTTTTTAAAAGATTACTGTAATCTGATTACTTTTGAATTATTACTGTAATCTGATTACTTTAGTAAAATTACTGTAATCTGATTACTTTTAAAAATATTACTGTAATCTGATTACTTTAATAATATTACTGTAATCTGATTACTTTTTAAATGTTACTGTAATCTGATTACTTTAGTAATATTACTGTAATCTGATTACTTTTAGAAATATTACTGTAATCTGATTACTTATAAAAATTATTAGTGTAATCTGATTTTTTATAAGATTACTGTAATGTGATTACTTCCTGCATGAAAATTTTTCATATTTTCAACGTTATTTTTAACACTGTCGTAATCAGATTGGCGCCTTGATTATTTCCTGAGACACCACAATCAAAAGGGTTTAACAGACTTATTACAGTAATAAGGTGAGAGTGATCAGATTAGTCGTAACTCTGTATTGGTCGGTTTGTACTCTCACTCTGATTGGCCGACCTTTAGCTGCTCTCTGATTGGCCGATCTTTAGCTGCAATCTGATTGGTCGGTCGGTACTCTCACTCTGATTGGCCGATCTTTAGCTGCGCTCTGATTGGTCGGTCGGTACTCTCACTCTGATTGGCCGATCTTTAGCTGAGCTCTGATTGGTCGGTCTACAGCTTCAGTAAATTATGTGAGCATTCACCATACCTATGCTAAGAATAGCATGTAAAATTCTGTTATACCACTTTCTTGATCTGTGGGGAAAGAGTTAGGTCTTCATTCTTTGATCTGCAGTGTCAATGCACCCCATGAATGAATTATAATATCATTACTTTTTAAAAGATTACTGTAATCTGATTACTTTTGAATTATTACTGTAATCTGATTACTTTTATAAGATTACTGTAATCTGATTACTTTAGTAAGATTACTGTAATCTGATTACTTTAAAAAATATTACTGTAATCTGATTACTTTAATAATGTTACTGTAATCTGATTACTTTTTAAAATATTACTGTAATCTGATTACTTTAATGATATTACTGTAATCTGATTACTTTAATAATATTACTGTAATCTGATTACTTTAATGATATTACTGTAATCTGCTTACTTTTAGAAATATTACTGTAATCTGATTACTTTAAAAAATTATTAGTGTAATCTTATTTTTTATAAGATTACTGTAATGTGATTACTTCCTGCATGAAAATGTTTCATATTTTCAACCTTATTTTTAACACTGGGATTTCGGTTGTGTTAAAGTTTCAGCGGAATTTTTCATTACTGACAGAGTTAAGAAGTGTCAGTAAAGATTTATTTGCGTTCAAGATACAGTCATGAGAAGAGCTGCATCTGGCAGGCCAACGCCTGGATTAGGGTATGGAAACATCTGTGCAGCAAGATCTTGTTGATCTTTTTTCAGTAGTTATTTCTAAGTCGTCACTGATATGTTTCCAGCCCAGCTCTGCTGGGTCTCCTGAAAACGGTCGCTGCGTTGGCCGGCAATCGAACCTGGGTCAACTGCTTGGAAGGCAGCTGTGCTCACCACTATACCACCAACGCTGTAGTACACCACATCTGGCCCATCTGGAGTGAGTCCGAATGCTAAGTGCTTCAGGGTCAGCTGCGGTCACATCATGCGGCCCATACTTCACACCAGAGGTCCACCGAGCAACTTCGTGTGACTCTGTGGCGCAATGGTAGTGCGTCTGACTTCAGATCAGAAGGTTGTGAGTTCAAATCAGATTGGCGCCTTGATTGTTTCCTGAGACACCACAATCAAAAGTGTTTAACAGACTTATTACAGTAATAAGGTGAGAGTGATCATATTGGTCGGTCTGTACTCTCACTCTGATTGGCCGATCTTTAGCTGCTCTCTGATTGGCCGATCTTTAGCTGCAATCTGATTGGTCGGTCGGTACTCTCACTCTGATTGGCCGATCTTTAGCTGCGCTCTGATTGGTCGGTCGGTACTCTCACTCTGATTGGCCGATCTTTAGCTGAGCTCTGATTGGTCGGTCTACAGCTTCAGTAAATTATGTGAGCATTCACCATACCTATGCTAAGAATAGCATGTAAAATTCTGTTATACCACTTTCTTGATCTGTGGGGAAAGAGTTAGGTCTTCATTCTTTGATCTGCAGTGTCAATGCACCCCATGAATGAATTATAATATCATTACTTTTTAAAAGATTACTGTAATCTGATTACTTTTGAATTATTACTGTAATCTGATTACTTTTAAAAATATTACTGTAATCTGATTACTTTAATAATATTACTGTAATCTGATTACTTTTTAAAAATGTTACTGTAATCTGATTACTTTAGTAATATTACTGTAATCTGATTACTTTTAGAAATATTACTGTAATCTGATTACTTTAATGATATTACTGTAATCTGATTACTTTAATAATATTACTGTAATCTGATTACTTTAATGATATTACTGTAATCTGATTACTTTTAGAAATATTACTGTAATCTGATTACTTTAAAAAATTATTAGTGTAATCTTATTTTTTATAAGATTACTGTAATGTGATTACTTCCTGCATGAAAATGTTTCATATTTTCAACGTTATTTTTAACACTGGGATTTCGGTTGTGTTAAAGTTTCAGCGGAATTTTTCATTACTGACAGAGTTAAGAAGTGTCAGTAAAGATTTATTTGCGTTCAAGATACAGTCATGAGAAGAGCTGCATCTGGCAGGCCAACGCCTGGATTAGGGTATGGAAACATCTGTGCAGCAAGATCTTGTTGATCTTTTTTCAGTAGTTATTTCTAAGTCGTCACTGATATGTTTCCAGCCCAGCTCTGCTGGGTCTCCTGTAAACGGTCGCTGCGTTGGCCGGCAATCGAACCTGGGTCAACTGCTTGGAAGGCAGCTGTGCTCACCACTATACCACCAACGCTGTAGTACACCACATCTGGCCCATCTGGAGTGAGTCCGAATACTAAGTGCTTCAGGGTCAGCTGCGGTCACATCATGCGGCCCATACTTCACACCAGAGGTCCACCGAGCAACTTCGTGTGACTCTGTGGCGCAATGGTAGTGCGTCTGACTTCAGATCAGAAGGTTGTGAGTTCAAATCAGATTGGCGCCTTGATTGTTTCCTGAGACACCACAATCAAAAGTGTTTAACAGACTTATTACAGTAATAAGGTGAGAGTGATCATATTGGTCGGTCTGTACTCTCACTCTGATTGGCTGATCTTTAGCTGCTCTCTGATTGGCCGATCTTTAGCTGCAATCTGATTGGTCGGTCGGTACTCTCACTCTGATTGGCCGATCTTTAGCTGCGCTCTGATTGGTCGGTCGGTACTCTCACTCTGATTGGCCGATCTTTAGCTGAGCTCTGATTGGTCGGTCTACAGCTTCAGTAAATTATGTGAGCATTCACCATACCTATGCTAAGAATAGCATTTAAAATTCTGTTATACCACTTTCTTGATCTGTGGGGAAAGAGTTAGGTCTTCATTCTTTGATCTGCAGTGTCAATGCACCCCATGAATGAATTATAATATCATTACTTTTTAAAAGATTACTGTAATCTGATTACTTTTGAATTATTACTGTAATCTGATTACTTTAGTAAAATTACTGTAATCTGATTACTTTAATAATATTACTGTAATATGATTACTTTAATGATATTACTGTAATCTGATTACTTTTAGAAATATTACTGTAATCTGATTACTTAAAAAAATTATTAGTGTAATCTTATTTTTTATAAGATTACTGTAATGTGATTACTTCCTGCATGAAAATGTTTCATATTTTCAACGTTATTTTTAACACTGGGATTTCGGTTGTGTTAAAGTTTCAGCGGAATTTTTCATTACTGACAGAGTTAAGAAGTGTCAGCTAAGATTTATTTGCGTTCAAGATACAGTCATGAGAAGAGCTGCATCTGGCAGGCCAACGCCTGGATTAGGGTATGGAAACATCTGTGCAGCAAGACTTGTTGATCTTTTTTCAGTAGTTATTTCTAAGTCGTCACTGATATGTTTGCAGCCCAGTAACTCTGCTGGGTCTCCTGAAAACGGTCACTGCGTTGGCCGGCAATCGAACCTGGGTCAACTGCTTGGAAGGCAGCTGTGCTCACCACTATACCACCAACGCTGTAGTACACCACATCTGGCCCATCTGGAGTGAGTCCGAATGCTAAGTGCTTCAGGGTCAGCTGCGGTCACATCATGCGGCCCTTACTTCACACCAGAGGTCCACCGAGCAACTTCGTGTGACTCTGTGGCTCAATGGTAGTGCGTCTGACTTCAGATCAGAGGGTTGTGAGTTCAAATCAGATTGGCGCCTTGATTATTTCCTGAGACACCACAATCAAAAGGGTTTAACAGACTTATTACAGTAATAAGGTGAGAGTGATCAGATTAGTCGTAACTCTGTATTGGTCGGTTTGTACTCTCACTCTGATTGGCCGACCTTTAGCTGCTCTCTGATTGGCCGATCTTTAGCTGCAATCTGATTGGTCGGTCGGTACTCTCACTCTGATTGGCCAATCTTTAGCTGCGCTCTGATTGGTCGGTCGGTACTCTCACTCTGATTGGCCGATCTTTAGCTGAGCTCTGATTGGTCGGTCTACA
The DNA here is from genome assembly GCF_036924035.1 of Leuresthes tenuis. Lineage (NCBI taxonomy): Eukaryota > Metazoa > Chordata > Actinopteri > Atheriniformes > Atherinopsidae > Leuresthes > Leuresthes tenuis. The sequence goes on along the minus strand of NW_027325378.1, from coordinate 2,102,182 downwards.
GCTTCAGTAAATTATGTGAGCATTCACCATACCTATGCTAAGAATAGCATGTAAAATTCTGTTATACCACTTTCTTGATCTGTGGGGAAAGAGTTAGGTCTTCATTCTTTGATCTGCAGTGTCAATGCACCCCATGAATGAATTATAATATCATTACTTTTTAAAAGATTACTGTAATCTGATTACTTTTGAATTATTACTGTAATCTGATTACTTTAGTAAGATTACTGTAATCTGATTACTTTAAAAATATTACTGTAATCTGATTACTTTAATAATATTACTGTAATCTGATCACTTTTTAAAATGTTACTGTAATCTGATTACTTTAATGATATTACTGTAATCTGATTACTTTTTAAAATATTACTGTAATCTGATTACTTATAAAAATTATTAGTGTAATCTGATTTTTTATAAGATTACTGTAATGTGATTACTTCCTGCATGAAAATTTTTCATATTTTCAACGTTGTTTTTAACACTGTCGTAATCAGATTGGCGCCTTGATTATTTCCTGAGACACCACAATCAAAAGTGTTTAACAGACTTATTACAGTAATAAGGGGAGAGTGATCAGATTAGTCGTAACTCTGTATTGGTCGGTTTGTACTCTCACTCTGATTGGCCGACCTTTAGCTGCGCTCTGATTGGTCGGGCTTTACTCTCACTCTGATTGGCCGATCTTTAGCTGCGCTCTGATTGGTCGGTCGGTACTCTCACTCTGATTGGCTGATCTTTAACTGCTTTCTGATTGATCGGTCTGTACTCTCACTCTGATTGGCTGATCTTTAACTGCTTTCTGATTGATCGGTCTGTACTCTCACTCTGATTGGCCGACCTTTAGCTGCGCTCTGATTGGTCGGGCTTTACTCTCACTCTGATTGGCCGATCTTTAGCTGCGCTCTGATTGGTCGGTCGGTACTCTCACTCTGATTGGCCGATCTTTAGCTGAGCTCTGATTGGTCGGTCTACAGCTTCAGTAAATTATGTGAGCATTCACCATACCTATGCTAAGAATAGCATTTAAAATTCTGTTATACCACTTTCTTGATCTGTGGGGAAAGAGTTAGGTCTTCATTCTTTGATCTGCAGTGTCAATGCACCCCATGAATGAATTATAATATCATTACTTTTTAAAAGATTACTGTAATCTGATTACTTTTGAATTATTACTGTAATCTGATTACTTTAGTAAAATTACTGTAATCTGATTACTTTTAAAAATATTACTGTAATCTGATTACTTTAATAATATTACTGTAATCTGATTACTTTTTAAATGTTACTGTAATCTGATTACTTTAGTAATATTACTGTAATCTGATTACTTTTAGAAATATTACTGTAATCTGATTACTTATAAAAATTATTAGTGTAATCTGATTTTTTATAAGATTACTGTAATGTGATTACTTCCTGCATGAAAATTTTTCATATTTTCAACGTTATTTTTAACACTGTCGTAATCAGATTGGCGCCTTGATTATTTCCTGAGACACCACAATCAAAAGGGTTTAACAGACTTATTACAGTAATAAGGTGAGAGTGATCAGATTAGTCGTAACTCTGTATTGGTCGGTTTGTACTCTCACTCTGATTGGCCGACCTTTAGCTGCTCTCTGATTGGCCGATCTTTAGCTGCAATCTGATTGGTCGGTCGGTACTCTCACTCTGATTGGCCGATCTTTAGCTGCGCTCTGATTGGTCGGTCGGTACTCTCACTCTGATTGGCCGATCTTTAGCTGAGCTCTGATTGGTCGGTCTACAGCTTCAGTAAATTATGTGAGCATTCACCATACCTATGCTAAGAATAGCATGTAAAATTCTGTTATACCACTTTCTTGATCTGTGGGGAAAGAGTTAGGTCTTCATTCTTTGATCTGCAGTGTCAATGCACCCCATGAATGAATTATAATATCATTACTTTTTAAAAGATTACTGTAATCTGATTACTTTTGAATTATTACTGTAATCTGATTACTTTAGTAAAATTACTGTAATCTGATTACTTTTAAAAATATTACTGTAATCTGATTACTTTAATAATATTACTGTAATCTGATTACTTTTTAAATGTTACTGTAATCTGATTACTTTAGTAATATTACTGTAATCTGATTACTTTTAGAAATATTACTGTAATCTGATTACTTATAAAAATTATTAGTGTAATCTGATTTTTTATAAGATTACTGTAATGTGATTACTTCCTGCATGAAAATTTTTCATATTTTCAACGTTATTTTTAACACTGTCGTAATCAGATTGGCGCCTTGATTATTTCCTGAGACACCACAATCAAAAGGGTTTAACAGACTTATTACAGTAATAAGGTGAGAGTGATCAGATTAGTCGTAACTCTGTATTGGTCGGTTTGTACTCTCACTCTGATTGGCCGACCTTTAGCTGCTCTCTGATTGGCCGATCTTTAGCTGCAATCTGATTGGTCGGTCGGTACTCTCACTCTGATTGGCCGATCTTTAGCTGCGCTCTGATTGGTCGGTCGGTACTCTCACTCTGATTGGCCGATCTTTAGCTGAGCTCTGATTGGTCGGTCTACAGCTTCAGTAAATTATGTGAGCATTCACCATACCTATGCTAAGAATAGCATGTAAAATTCTGTTATACCACTTTCTTGATCTGTGGGGAAAGAGTTAGGTCTTCATTCTTTGATCTGCAGTGTCAATGCACCCCATGAATGAATTATAATATCATTACTTTTTAAAAGATTACTGTAATCTGATTACTTTTGAATTATTACTGTAATCTGATTACTTTTATAAGATTACTGTAATCTGATTACTTTAGTAAGATTACTGTAATCTGATTACTTTAAAAAATATTACTGTAATCTGATTACTTTAATAATATTACTGTAATCTGATTACTTTTTAAAATATTACTGTAATCTGATTACTTTAATGATATTACTGTAATCTGATTACTTTAATAATATTACTGTAATCTGATTACTTTAATGATATTACTGTAATCTGCTTACTTTTAGAAATATTACTGTAATCTGATTACTTTAAAAAATTATTAGTGTAATCTTATTTTTTATAAGATTACTGTAATGTGATTACTTCCTGCATGAAAATGTTTCATATTTTCAACGTTATTTTTAACACTGGGATTTCGGTTGTGTTAAAGTTTCAGCGGAATTTTTCATTACTGACAGAGTTAAGAAGTGTCAGTAAAGATTTATTTGCGTTCAAGATACAGTCATGAGAAGAGCTGCATCTGGCAGGCCAACGCCTGGATTAGGGTATGGAAACATCTGTGCAGCAAGATCTTGTTGATCTTTTTTCAGTAGTTATTTCTAAGTCGTCACTGATATGTTTCCAGCCCAGCTCTGCTGGGTCTCCTGAAAACGGTCGCTGCGTTGGCCGGCAATCGAACCTGGGTCAACTGCTTGGAAGGCAGCTGTGCTCACCACTATACCACCAACGCTGTAGTACACCACATCTGGCCCATCTGGAGTGAGTCCGAATGCTAAGTGCTTCAGGGTCAGCTGCGGTCACATCATGCGGCCCATACTTCACACCAGAGGTCCACCGAGCAACTTCGTGTGACTCTGTGGCGCAATGGTAGTGCGTCTGACTTCAGATCAGAAGGTTGTGAGTTCAAATCAGATTGGCGCCTTGATTGTTTCCTGAGACACCACAATCAAAAGTGTTTAACAGACTTATTACAGTAATAAGGTGAGAGTGATCATATTGGTCGGTCTGTACTCTCACTCTGATTGGCTGATCTTTAGCTGCTCTCTGATTGGCCGATCTTTAGCTGCAATCTGATTGGTCGGTCGGTACTCTCACTCTGATTGGCCGATCTTTAGCTGCGCTCTGATTGGTCGGTCGGTACTCTCACTCTGATTGGCCGATCTTTAGCTGAGCTCTGATTGGTCGGTCTACAGCTTCAGTAAATTATGTGAGCATTCACCATACCTATGCTAAGAATAGCATGTAAAATTCTGTTATACCACTTTCTTGATCTGTGGGGAAAGAGTTAGGTCTTCATTCTTTGATCTGCAGTGTCAATGCACCCCATGAATGAATTATAATATCATTACTTTTTAAAAGATTACTGTAATCTGATTACTTTTGAATTATTACTGTAATCTGATTACTTTTAAAAATATTACTGTAATCTGATTACTTTAATAATATTACTGTAATCTGATTACTTTTTAAAAATGTTACTGTAATCTGATTACTTTAGTAATATTACTGTAATCTGATTACTTTTAGAAATATTACTGTAATCTGATTACTTTAATGATATTACTGTAATCTGATTACTTTAATAATATTACTGTAATCTGATTACTTTAATGATATTACTGTAATCTGATTACTTTTAGAAATATTACTGTAATCTGATTACTTTAAAAAATTATTAGTGTAATCTTATTTTTTATAAGATTACTGTAATGTGATTACTTCCTGCATGAAAATGTTTCATATTTTCAACGTTATTTTTAACACTGGGATTTCGGTTGTGTTAAAGTTTCAGCGGAATTTTTCATTACTGACAGAGTTAAGAAGTGTCAGTAAAGATTTATTTGCGTTCAAGATACAGTCATGAGAAGAGCTGCATCTGGCAGGCCAACGCCTGGATTAGGGTATGGAAACATCTGTGCAGCAAGATCTTGTTGATCTTTTTTCAGTAGTTATTTCTAAGTCGTCACTGATATGTTTCCAGCCCAGCTCTGCTGGGTCTCCTGTAAACGGTCGCTGCGTTGGCCGGCAATCGAACCTGGGTCAACTGCTTGGAAGGCAGCTGTGCTCACCACTATACCACCAACGCTGTAGTACACCACATCTGGCCCATCTGGAGTGAGTCCGAATACTAAGTGCTTCAGGGTCAGCTGCGGTCACATCATGCGGCCCATACTTCACACCAGAGGTCCACTGAGCAACTTCGTGTGACTCTGTGGCGCAATGGTAGTGCGTCTGACTTCAGATCAGAAGGTTGTGAGTTCAAATCAGATTGGCGCCTTGATTGTTTCCTGAGACACCACAATCAAAAGTGTTTAACAGACTTATTACAGTAATAAGGTGAGAGTGATCATATTGGTCGGTCTGTACTCTCACTCTGATTGGCTGATCTTTAGCTGCTCTCTGATTGGCCGATCTTTAGCTGCAATCTGATTGGTCGGTCGGTACTCTCACTCTGATTGGCCGATCTTTAGCTGCGCTCTGATTGGTCGGTCGGTACTCTCACTCTGATTGGCCGATCTTTAGCTGAGCTCTGATTGGTCGGTCTACAGCTTCAGTAAATTATGTGAGCATTCACCATACCTATGCTAAGAATAGCATTTAAAATTCTGTTATACCACTTTCTTGATCTGTGGGGAAAGAGTTAGGTCTTCATTCTTTGATCTGCAGTGTCAATGCACCCCATGAATGAATTATAATATCATTACTTTTTAAAAGATTACTGTAATCTGATTACTTTTGAATTATTACTGTAATCTGATTACTTTAGTAAAATTACTGTAATCTGATTACTTTAATAATATTACTGTAATATGATTACTTTAATGATATTACTGTAATCTGATTACTTTTAGAAATATTACTGTAATCTGATTACTTAAAAAAATTATTAGTGTAATCTTATTTTTTATAAGATTACTGTAATGTGATTACTTCCTGCATGAAAATGTTTCATATTTTCAACGTTATTTTTAACACTGGGATTTCGGTTGTGTTAAAGTTTCAGCGGAATTTTTCATTACTGACAGAGTTAAGAAGTGTCAACAAAGATTTATTTGCGTTCAAGATACAGTCATGAGAAGAGATGCATCTGGCAGGCCAACGCCTGGATTAGGGTATGGAAACATCTGTGCAGCAAGACTTGTTGATCTTTTTTCAGTAGTTATTTGTAAGTCGTCACTGATATGTTTGCAGCCCAGTAACTCTGCTGGGTCTCCTGAAAACGGTCGCTGCGTTGGCCGGCAATCGAACCTGGGTCAACTGCTTGGAAGGCAGCTGTGCTCACCACTATACCACCAACGCTGTAGTACACCACATCTGGCCCATCTGGAGTGAGTCCGAATGCTAAGTGCTTCAGGGTCAGCTGCGGTCACATCATGCGGCCCTTACTTCACACCAGAGGTCCACCGAGCAACTTCGTGTGACTCTGTGGCTCAATGGTAGTGCGTCTGACTTCAGATCAGAGGGTTGTGAGTTCAAATCAGATTGGCGCCTTGATTATTTCCTGAGACACCACAATCAAAAGGGTTTAACAGACTTATTACAGTAATAAGGTGAGAGTGATCAGATTAGTCGTAACTCTGTATTGGTCGGTTTGTACTCTCACTCTGATTGGCCGACCTTTAGCTGCTCTCTGATTGGCCGATCTTTAGCTGCAATCTGATTGGTCGGTCGGTACTCTCACTCTGATTGGCCGATCTTTAGCTGCGCTCTGATTGGTCGGTCGGTACTCTCACTCTGATTGGCCGATCTTTAGCTGAGCTCTGATTGGTCGGTCTACAGCTTCAGTAAATTATGTGAGCATTCACCATACCTATGCTAAGAATAGCATGTAAAATTCGGTTATACCACTTTCTTGATCTGTGGGGAAAGAGTTAGGTCTTCATTCTTTGATCTGCAGTGTCAATGCACCCCATGAATGAATTATAATATCATTACTTTTTAAAAGATTACTGTAATCTGATTACTTTTGAATTATTACTGTAATCTGATTACTTTAGTAAGATTACTGTAATCTGATTACTTTAAAAATATTACTGTAATCTGATTACTTTAATAATATTACTGTAATCTGATCACTTTTTAAAATGTTACTGTAATCTGATTACTTTAATGATATTACTGTAATCTGATTACTTTTTAAAATATTACTGTAATCTGATTACTTATAAAAATTATTAGTGTAATCTGATTTTTTATAAGATTACTGTAATGTGATTACTTCCTGCATGAAAATTTTTCATATTTTCAACGTTGTTTTTAACACTGTCGTAATCAGATTGGCGCCTTGATTATTTCCTGAGACACCACAATCAAAAGTGTTTAACAGACTTATTACAGTAATAAGGGGAGAGTGATCAGATTAGTCGTAACTCTGTATTGGTCGGTTTGTACTCTCACTCTGATTGGCCGACCTTTAGCTGCGCTCTGATTGGTCGGGCTTTACTCTCACTCTGATTGGCCGATCTTTAGCTGCGCTCTGATTGGTCGGTCGGTACTCTCACTCTGATTGGCTGATCTTTAACTGCTTTCTGATTGATCGGTCTGTACTCTCACTCTGATTGGCCGACCTTTAGCTGCGCTCTGATTGGTCGGGCTTTACTCTCACTCTGATTGGCCGATCTTTAGCTGCGCTCTGATTGGTCGGTCGGTACTCTCACTCTGATTGGCCGATCTTTAGCTGAGCTCTGATTGGTCGGTCTACAGCTTCAGTAAATTATGTGAGCATTCACCATACCTATGCTAAGAATAGCATTTAAAATTCTGTTATACCACTTTCTTGATCTGTGGGGAAAGAGTTAGGTCTTCATTCTTTGATCTGCAGTGTCAATGCACCCCATGAATGAATTATAATATCATTACTTTTTAAAAGATTACTGTAATCTGATTACTTTTGAATTATTACTGTAATCTGATTACTTTAGTAAAATTACTGTAATCTGATTACTTTTAAAAATATTACTGTAATCTGATTACTTTAATAATATTACTGTAATCTGATTACTTTTTAAATGTTACTGTAATCTGATTACTTTAGTAATATTACTGTAATCTGATTACTTTTAGAAATATTACTGTAATCTGATTACTTATAAAAATTATTAGTGTAATCTGATTTTTTATAAGATTACTGTAATGTGATTACTTCCTGCATGAAAATTTTTCATATTTTCAACGTTATTTTTAACACTGTCGTAATCAGATTGGCGCCTTGATTATTTCCTGAGACACCACAATCAAAAGGGTTTAACAGACTTATTACAGTAATAAGGTGAGAGTGATCAGATTAGTCGTAACTCTGTATTGGTCGGTTTGTACTCTCACTCTGATTGGCCGACCTTTAGCTGCTCTCTGATTGGCCGATCTTTAGCTGCAATCTGATTGGTCGGTCGGTACTCTCACTCTGATTGGCCGATCTTTAGCTGCGCTCTGATTGGTCGGTCGGTACTCTCACTCTGATTGGCCGATCTTTAGCTGAGCTCTGATTGGTCGGTCTACAGCTTCAGTAAATTATGTGAGCATTCACCATACCTATGCTAAGAATAGCATGTAAAATTCTGTTATACCACTTTCTTGATCTGTGGGGAAAGAGTTAGGTCTTCATTCTTTGATCTGCAGTGTCAATGCACCCCATGAATGAATTATAATATCATTACTTTTTAAAAGATTACTGTAATCTGATTACTTTTGAATTATTACTGTAATCTGATTACTTTTATAAGATTACTGTAATCTGATTACTTTAGTAAGATTACTGTAATCTGATTACTTTAAAAAATATTACTGTAATCTGATTACTTTAATAATATTACTGTAATCTGATTACTTTTTAAAATATTACTGTAATCTGATTACTTTAATGATATTACTGTAATCTGATTACTTTAATAATATTACTGTAATCTGATTACTTTAATGATATTACTGTAATCTGCTTACTTTTAGAAATATTACTGTAATCTGATTACTTTAAAAAATTATTAGTGTAATCTTATTTTTTATAAGATTACTGTAATGTGATTACTTCCTGCATGAAAATGTTTCATATTTTCAACGTTATTTTTAACACTGGGATTTCGGTTGTGTTAAAGTTTCAGCGGAATTTTTCATTACTGACAGAGTTAAGAAGTGTCAGTAAAGATTTATTTGCGTTCAAGATACAGTCATGAGAAGAGCTGCATCTGGCAGGCCAACGCCTGGATTAGGGTATGGAAACATCTGTGCAGCAAGATCTTGTTGATCTTTTTTCAGTAGTTATTTCTAAGTCGTCACTGATATGTTTCCAGCCCAGCTCTGCTGGGTCTCCTGTAAACGGTCGCTGCGTTGGCCGGCAATCGAACCTGGGTCAACTGCTTGGAAGGCAGCTGTGCTCACCACTATACCACCAACGCTGTAGTACACCACATCTGGCCCATCTGGAGTGAGTCCGAATACTAAGTGCTTCAGGGTCAGCTGCGGTCACATCATGCGGCCCATACTTCACACCAGAGGTCCACCGAGCAACTTCGTGTGACTCTGTGGCGCAATGGTAGTGCGTCTGACTTCAGATCAGAAGGTTGTGAGTTCAAATCAGATTGGCGCCTTGATTGTTTCCTGAGACACCACAATCAAAAGTGTTTAACAGACTTATTACAGTAATAAGGTGAGAGTGATCATATTGGTCGGTCTGTACTCTCACTCTGATTGGCTGATCTTTAGCTGCTCTCTGATTGGCCGATCTTTAGCTGCAATCTGATTGGTCGGTCGGTACTCTCACTCTGATTGGCCGATCTTTAGCTGCGCTCTGATTGGTCGGTCGGTACTCTCACTCTGATTGGCCGATCTTTAGCTGAGCTCTGATTGGTCGGTCTACAGCTTCAGTAAATTATGTGAGCATTCACCATACCTATGCTAAGAATAGCATTTAAAATTCTGTTATACCACTTTCTTGATCTGTGGGGAAAGAGTTAGGTCTTCATTCTTTGATCTGCAGTGTCAATGCACCCCATGAATGAATTATAATATCATTACTTTTTAAAAGATTACTGTAATCTGATTACTTTTGAATTATTACTGTAATCTGATTACTTTAGTAAAATTACTGTAATCTGATTACTTTAATAATATTACTGTAATATGATTACTTTAATGATATTACTGTAATCTGATTACTTTTAGAAATATTACTGTAATCTGATTACTTAAAAAAATTATTAGTGTAATCTTATTTTTTATAAGATTACTGTAATGTGATTACTTCCTGCATGAAAATGTTTCATATTTTCAACGTTATTTTTAACACTGGGATTTCGGTTGTGTTAAAGTTTCAGCGGAATTTTTCATTACTGACAGAGTTAAGAAGTGTCAGCTAAGATTTATTTGCGTTCAAGATACAGTCATGAGAAGAGCTGCATCTGGCAGGCCAACGCCTGGATTAGGGTATGGAAACATCTGTGCAGCAAGACTTGTTGATCTTTTTTCAGTAGTTATTTCTAAGTCGTCACTGATATGTTTGCAGCCCAGTAACTCTGCTGGGTCTCCTGAAAACGGTCACTGCGTTGGCCGGCAATCGAACCTGGGTCAACTGCTTGGAAGGCAGCTGTGCTCACCACTATACCACCAACGCTGTAGTACACCACATCTGGCCCATCTGGAGTGAGTCCGAATGCTAAGTGCTTCAGGGTCAGCTGCGGTCACATCATGCGGCCCTTACTTCACACCAGAGGTCCACCGAGCAACTTCGTGTGACTCTGTGGCTCAATGGTAGTGCGTCTGACTTCAGATCAGAGGGTTGTGAGTTCAAATCAGATTGGCGCCTTGATTATTTCCTGAGACACCACAATCAAAAGGGTTTAACAGACTTATTACAGTAATAAGGTGAGAGTGATCAGATTAGTCGTAACTCTGTATTGGTCGGTTTGTACTCTCACTCTGATTGGCCGACCTTTAGCTGCTCTCTGATTGGCCGATCTTTAGCTGCAATCTGATTGGTCGGTCGGTACTCTCACTCTGATTGGCCAATCTTTAGCTGCGCTCTGATTGGTCGGTCGGTACTCTCACTCTGATTGGCCGATCTTTAGCTGAGCTCTGATTGGTCGGTCTACAGCTTCAGTAAATTATGTGAGCATTCACCATACCTATGCTAAGAATAGCATGTAAAATTCTGTTATACCACTTTCTTGATCTGTGGGGAAAGAGTTAGGTCTTCATTCTTTGATCTGCAGTGTCAATGCACCCCATGAATGAATTATAATATCATTACTTTTTAAAAGATTACTGTAATCTGATTACTTTTGAATTATTACTGTAATCTGATTACTTTAGTAAGATTACTGTAATCTGATTACTTTAAAAATATTACTGTAATCTGATTACTTTAATAATATTACTGTAATCTGATCACTTTTTAAAATGTTACTGTAATCTGATTACTTTAATGATATTACTGTAATCTGATTACTTTTTAAAATATTACTGTAATCTGATTACTTATAAAAATTATTAGTGTAATCTGATTTTTTATAAGATTACTGTAATGTGATTACTTCCTGCATGAAAATTTTTCATATTTTCAACGTTGTTTTTAACACTGTCGTAATCAGATTGGCGCCTTGATTATTTCCTGAGACACCACAATCAAAAGTGTTTAACAGACTTATTACAGTAATAAGGGGAGAGTGATCAGATTAGTCGTAACTCTGTATTGGTCGGTTTGTACTCTCACTCTGATTGGCCGACCTTTAGCTGCGCTCTGATTGGTCGGGCTTTACTCTCACTCTGATTGGCCGATCTTTAGCTGCGCTCTGATTGGTCGGTCGGTACTCTCACTCTGATTGGCTGATCTTTAACTGCTTTCTGATTGATCGGTCTGTACTCTCACTCTGATTGGCTGATCTTTAACTGCTTTCTGATTGATCGGTCTGTACTCTCACTCTGATTGGCCGACCTTTAGCTGCGCTCTGATTGGTCGGGCTTTACTCTCACTCTGATTGGCCGATCTTTAGCTGCGCTCTGATTGGTCGGTCGGTACTCTCACTCTGATTGGCCGATCTTTAGCTGAGCTCTGATTGGTCGGTCTACAGCTTCAGTAAATTATGTGAGCATTCACCATACCTATGCTAAGAATAGCATTTAAAATTCTGTTATACCACTTTCTTGATCTGTGGGGAAAGAGTTAGGTCTTCATTCTTTGATCTGCAGTGTCAATGCACCCCATGAATGAATTATAATATCATTACTTTTTAAAAGATTACTGTAATCTGATTACTTTTGAATTATTACTGTAATCTGATTACTTTAGTAAAATTACTGTAATCTGATTACTTTTAAAAATATTACTGTAATCTGATTACTTTAATAATATTACTGTAATCTGATTACTTTTTAAATGTTACTGTAATCTGATTACTTTAGTAATATTACTGTAATCTGATTACTTTTAGAAATATTACTGTAATCTGATTACTTATAAAAATTATTAGTGTAATCTGATTTTTTATAAGATTACTGTAATGTGATTACTTCCTGCATGAAAATTTTTCATATTTTCAACGTTATTTTTAACACTGTCGTAATCAGATTGGCGCCTTGATTATTTCCTGAGACACCACAATCAAAAGGGTTTAACAGACTTATTACAGTAATAAGGTGAGAGTGATCAGATTAGTCGTAACTCTGTATTGGTCGGTTTGTACTCTCACTCTGATTGGCCGACCTTTAGCTGCTCTCTGATTGGCCGATCTTTAGCTGCAATCTGATTGGTCGGTCGGTACTCTCACTCTGATTGGCCGATCTTTAGCTGCGCTCTGATTGGTCGGTCGGTACTCTCACTCTGATTGGCCGATCTTTAGCTGAGCTCTGATTGGTCGGTCTACAGCTTCAGTAAATTATGTGAGCATTCACCATACCTATGCTAAGAATAGCATGTAAAATTCTGTTATACCACTTTCTTGATCTGTGGGGAAAGAGTTAGGTCTTCATTCTTTGATCTGCAGTGTCAATGCACCCCATGAATGAATTATAATATCATTACTTTTTAAAAGATTACTGTAATCTGATTACTTTTGAATTATTACTGTAATCTGATTACTTTAGTAAAATTACTGTAATCTGATTACTTTTAAAAATATTACTGTAATCTGATTACTTTAATAATATTACTGTAATCTGATTACTTTTTAAATGTTACTGTAATCTGATTACTTTAGTAATATTACTGTAATCTGATTACTTTTAGAAATATTACTGTAATCTGATTACTTATAAAAATTATTAGTGTAATCTGATTTTTTATAAGATTACTGTAATGTGATTACTTCCTGCATGAAAATTTTTCATATTTTCAACGTTATTTTTAACACTGTCGTAATCAGATTGGCGCCTTGATTATTTCCTGAGACACCACAATCAAAAGGGTTTAACAGACTTATTACAGTAATAAGGTGAGAGTGATCAGATTAGTCGTAACTCTGTATTGGTCGGTTTGTACTCTCACTCTGATTGGCCGACCTTTAGCTGCTCTCTGATTGGCCGATCTTTAGCTGCAATCTGATTGGTCGGTCGGTACTCTCACTCTGATTGGCCGATCTTTAGCTGCGCTCTGATTGGTCGGTCGGTACTCTCACTCTGATTGGCCGATCTTTAGCTGAGCTCTGATTGGTCGGTCTACAGCTTCAGTAAATTATGTGAGCATTCACCATACCTATGCTAAGAATAGCATGTAAAATTCTGTTATACCACTTTCTTGATCTGTGGGGAAAGAGTTAGGTCTTCATTCTTTGATCTGCAGTGTCAATGCACCCCATGAATGAATTATAATATCATTACTTTTTAAAAGATTACTGTAATCTGATTACTTTTGAATTATTACTGTAATCTGATTACTTTTATAAGATTACTGTAATCTGATTACTTTAGTAAGATTACTGTAATCTGATTACTTTAAAAAATATTACTGTAATCTGATTACTTTAATAATATTACTGTAATCTGATTACTTTTTAAAATATTACTGTAATCTGATTACTTTAATGATATTACTGTAATCTGATTACTTTAATAATATTACTGTAATCTGATTACTTTAATGATATTACTGTAATCTGCTTACTTTTAGAAATATTACTGTAATCTGATTACTTTAAAAAATTATTAGTGTAATCTTATTTTTTATAAGATTACTGTAATGTGATTACTTCCTGCATGAAAATGTTTCATATTTTCAACGTTATTTTTAACACTGGGATTTCGGTTGTGTTAAAGTTTCAGCGGAATTTTTCATTACTGACAGAGTTAAGAAGTGTCAGTAAAGATTTATTTGCGTTCAAGATACAGTCATGAGAAGAGCTGCATCTGGCAGGCCAACGCCTGGATTAGGGTATGGAAACATCTGTGCAGCAAGATCTTGTTGATCTTTTTTCAGTAGTTATTTCTAAGTCGTCACTGATATGTTTCCAGCCCAGCTCTGCTGGGTCTCCTGAAAACGGTCGCTGCGTTGGCCGGCAATCGAACCTGGGTCAACTGCTTGGAAGGCAGCTGTGCTCACCACTATACCACCAACGCTGTAGTACACCACATCTGGCCCATCTGGAGTGAGTCCGAATGCTAAGTGCTTCAGGGTCAGCTGCGGTCACATCATGCGGCCCATACTTCACACCAGAGGTCCACCGAGCAACTTCGTGTGACTCTGTGGCGCAATGGTAGTGCGTCTGACTTCAGATCAGAAGGTTGTGAGTTCAAATCAGATTGGCGCCTTGATTGTTTCCTGAGACACCACAATCAAAAGTGTTTAACAGACTTATTACAGTAATAAGGTGAGAGTGATCATATTGGTCGGTCTGTACTCTCACTCTGATTGGCTGATCTTTAGCTGCTCTCTGATTGGCCGATCTTTAGCTGCAATCTGATTGGTCGGTCGGTACTCTCACTCTGATTGGCCGATCTTTAGCTGCGCTCTGATTGGTCGGTCGGTACTCTCACTCTGATTGGCCGATCTTTAGCTGAGCTCTGATTGGTCGGTCTACAGCTTCAGTAAATTATGTGAGCATTCACCATACCTATGCTAAGAATAGCATGTAAAATTCTGTTATACCACTTTCTTGATCTGTGGGGAAAGAGTTAGGTCTTCATTCTTTGATCTGCAGTGTCAATGCACCCCATGAATGAATTATAATATCATTACTTTTTAAAAGATTACTGTAATCTGATTACTTTTGAATTATTACTGTAATCTGATTACTTTTAAAAATATTACTGTAATCTGATTACTTTAATAATATTACTGTAATCTGATTACTTTTTAAAAATGTTACTGTAATCTGATTACTTTAGTAATATTACTGTAATCTGATTACTTTTAGAAATATTACTGTAATCTGATTACTTTAATGATATTACTGTAATCTGATTACTTTAATAATATTACTGTAATCTGATTACTTTAATGATATTACTGTAATCTGATTACTTTTAGAAATATTACTGTAATCTGATTACTTTAAAAAATTATTAGTGTAATCTTATTTTTTATAAGATTACTGTAATGTGATTACTTCCTGCATGAAAATGTTTCATATTTTCAACGTTATTTTTAACACTGGGATTTCGGTTGTGTTAAAGTTTCAGCGGAATTTTTCATTACTGACAGAGTTAAGAAGTGTCAGTAAAGATTTATTTGCGTTCAAGATACAGTCATGAGAAGAGCTGCATCTGGCAGGCCAACGCCTGGATTAGGGTATGGAAACATCTGTGCAGCAAGATCTTGTTGATCTTTTTTCAGTAGTTATTTCTAAGTCGTCACTGATATGTTTCCAGCCCAGCTCTGCTGGGTCTCCTGTAAACGGTCGCTGCGTTGGCCGGCAATCGAACCTGGGTCAACTGCTTGGAAGGCAGCTGTGCTCACCACTATACCACCAACGCTGTAGTACACCACATCTGGCCCATCTGGAGTGAGTCCGAATACTAAGTGCTTCAGGGTCAGCTGCGGTCACATCATGCGGCCCATACTTCACACCAGAGGTCCACCGAGCAACTTCGTGTGACTCTGTGGCGCAATGGTAGTGCGTCTGACTTCAGATCAGAAGGTTGTGAGTTCAAATCAGATTGGCGCCTTGATTGTTTCCTGAGACACCACAATCAAAAGTGTTTAACAGACTTATTACAGTAATAAGGTGAGAGTGATCATATTGGTCGGTCTGTACTCTCACTCTGATTGGCTGATCTTTAGCTGCTCTCTGATTGGCCGATCTTTAGCTGCAATCTGATTGGTCGGTCGGTACTCTCACTCTGATTGGCCGATCTTTAGCTGCGCTCTGATTGGTCGGTCGGTACTCTCACTCTGATTGGCCGATCTTTAGCTGAGCTCTGATTGGTCGGTCTACAGCTTCAGTAAATTATGTGAGCATTCACCATACCTATGCTAAGAATAGCATTTAAAATTCTGTTATACCACTTTCTTGATCTGTGGGGAAAGAGTTAGGTCTTCATTCTTTGATCTGCAGTGTCAATGCACCCCATGAATGAATTATAATATCATTACTTTTTAAAAGATTACTGTAATCTGATTACTTTTGAATTATTACTGTAATCTGATTACTTTAGTAAAATTACTGTAATCTGATTACTTTAATAATATTACTGTAATATGATTACTTTAATGATATTACTGTAATCTGATTACTTTTAGAAATATTACTGTAATCTGATTACTTAAAAAAATTATTAGTGTAATCTTATTTTTTATAAGATTACTGTAATGTGATTACTTCCTGCATGAAAATGTTTCATATTTTCAACGTTATTTTTAACACTGGGATTTCGGTTGTGTTAAAGTTTCAGCGGAATTTTTCATTACTGACAGAGTTAAGAAGTGTCAACAAAGATTTATTTGCGTTCAAGATACAGTCATGAGAAGAGATGCATCTGGCAGGCCAACGCCTGGATTAGGGTATGGAAACATCTGTGCAGCAAGACTTGTTGATCTTTTTTCAGTAGTTATTTGTAAGTCGTCACTGATATGTTTGCAGCCCAGTAACTCTGCTGGGTCTCCTGAAAACGGTCGCTGCGTTGGCCGGCAATCGAACCTGGGTCAACTGCTTGGAAGGCAGCTGTGCTCACCACTATACCACCAACGCTGTAGTACACCACATCTGGCCCATCTGGAGTGAGTCCGAATGCTAAGTGCTTCAGGGTCAGCTGCGGTCACATCATGCGGCCCTTACTTCACACCAGAGGTCCACCGAGCAACTTCGTGTGACTCTGTGGCTCAATGGTAGTGCGTCTGACTTCAGATCAGAGGGTTGTGAGTTCAAATCAGATTGGCGCCTTGATTATTTCCTGAGACACCACAATCAAAAGGGTTTAACAGACTTATTACAGTAATAAGGTGAGAGTGATCAGATTAGTCGTAACTCTGTATTGGTCGGTTTGTACTCTCACTCTGATTGGCCGACCTTTAGCTGCTCTCTGATTGGCCGATCTTTAGCTGCAATCTGATTGGTCGGTCGGTACTCTCACTCTGATTGGCCGATCTTTAGCTGCGCTCTGATTGGTCGGTCGGTACTCTCACTCTGATTGGCCGATCTTTAGCTGAGCTCTGATTGGTCGGTCTACAGCTTCAGTAAATTATGTGAGCATTCACCATACCTATGCTAAGAATAGCATGTAAAATTCGGTTATACCACTTTCTTGATCTGTGGGGAAAGAGTTAGGTCTTCATTCTTTGATCTGCAGTGTCAATGCACCCCATGAATGAATTATAATATCATTACTTTTTAAAAGATTACTGTAATCTGATTACTTTTGAATTATTACTGTAATCTGATTACTTTAGTAAGATTACTGTAATCTGATTACTTTAAAAATATTACTGTAATCTGATTACTTTAATAATATTACTGTAATCTGATCACTTTTTAAAATGTTACTGTAATCTGATTACTTTAATGATATTACTGTAATCTGATTACTTTTTAAAATATTACTGTAATCTGATTACTTATAAAAATTATTAGTGTAATCTGATTTTTTATAAGATTACTGTAATGTGATTACTTCCTGCATGAAAATTTTTCATATTTTCAACGTTGTTTTTAACACTGTCGTAATCAGATTGGCGCCTTGATTATTTCCTGAGACACCACAATCAAAAGTGTTTAACAGACTTATTACAGTAATAAGGGGAGAGTGATCAGATTAGTCGTAACTCTGTATTGGTCGGTTTGTACTCTCACTCTGATTGGCCGACCTTTAGCTGCGCTCTGATTGGTCGGGCTTTACTCTCACTCTGATTGGCCGATCTTTAGCTGCGCTCTGATTGGTCGGTCGGTACTCTCACTCTGATTGGCTGATCTTTAACTGCTTTCTGATTGATCGGTCTGTACTCTCACTCTGATTGGCCGACCTTTAGCTGCGCTCTGATTGGTCGGGCTTTACTCTCACTCTGATTGGCCGATCTTTAGCTGCGCTCTGATTGGTCGGTCGGTACTCTCACTCTGATTGGCCGATCTTTAGCTGAGCTCTGATTGGTCGGTCTACAGCTTCAGTAAATTATGTGAGCATTCACCATACCTATGCTAAGAATAGCATTTAAAATTCTGTTATACCACTTTCTTGATCTGTGGGGAAAGAGTTAGGTCTTCATTCTTTGATCTGCAGTGTCAATGCACCCCATGAATGAATTATAATATCATTACTTTTTAAAAGATTACTGTAATCTGATTACTTTTGAATTATTACTGTAATCTGATTACTTTAGTAAAATTACTGTAATCTGATTACTTTTAAAAATATTACTGTAATCTGATTACTTTAATAATATTACTGTAATCTGATTACTTTTTAAATGTTACTGTAATCTGATTACTTTAGTAATATTACTGTAATCTGATTACTTTTAGAAATATTACTGTAATCTGATTACTTATAAAAATTATTAGTGTAATCTGATTTTTTATAAGATTACTGTAATGTGATTACTTCCTGCATGAAAATTTTTCATATTTTCAACGTTATTTTTAACACTGTCGTAATCAGATTGGCGCCTTGATTATTTCCTGAGACACCACAATCAAAAGGGTTTAACAGACTTATTACAGTAATAAGGTGAGAGTGATCAGATTAGTCGTAACTCTGTATTGGTCGGTTTGTACTCTCACTCTGATTGGCCGACCTTTAGCTGCTCTCTGATTGGCCGATCTTTAGCTGCAATCTGATTGGTCGGTCGGTACTCTCACTCTGATTGGCCGATCTTTAGCTGCGCTCTGATTGGTCGGTCGGTACTCTCACTCTGATTGGCCGATCTTTAGCTGAGCTCTGATTGGTCGGTCTACAGCTTCAGTAAATTATGTGAGCATTCACCATACCTATGCTAAGAATAGCATGTAAAATTCTGTTATACCACTTTCTTGATCTGTGGGGAAAGAGTTAGGTCTTCATTCTTTGATCTGCAGTGTCAATGCACCCCATGAATGAATTATAATATCATTACTTTTTAAAAGATTACTGTAATCTGATTACTTTTGAATTATTACTGTAATCTGATTACTTTTATAAGATTACTGTAATCTGATTACTTTAGTAAGATTACTGTAATCTGATTACTTTAAAAAATATTACTGTAATCTGATTACTTTAATAATATTACTGTAATCTGATTACTTTTTAAAATATTACTGTAATCTGATTACTTTAATGATATTACTGTAATCTGATTACTTTAATAATATTACTGTAATCTGATTACTTTAATGATATTACTGTAATCTGCTTACTTTTAGAAATATTACTGTAATCTGATTACTTTAAAAAATTATTAGTGTAATCTTATTTTTTATAAGATTACTGTAATGTGATTACTTCCTGCATGAAAATGTTTCATATTTTCAACGTTATTTTTAACACTGGGATTTCGGTTGTGTTAAAGTTTCAGCGGAATTTTTCATTACTGACAGAGTTAAGAAGTGTCAGTAAAGATTTATTTGCGTTCAAGATACAGTCATGAGAAGAGCTGCATCTGGCAGGCCAACGCCTGGATTAGGGTATGGAAACATCTGTGCAGCAAGATCTTGTTGATCTTTTTTCAGTAGTTATTTCTAAGTCGTCACTGATATGTTTCCAGCCCAGTAACTCTGCTGAGTCTCCTGAAAACGGTCGCTGCGTTGGCCGGCAATCGAACCTGGGTCAACTGCTTGGAAGGCAGCTGTGCTCACCACTATACCACCAACGCTGTAGTACACCACATCTGGCCCATCTGGAGTGAGTCCGAATGCTAAGTGCTTCAGGGTCAGCTGCGGTCACATCATGCGGCCCATACTTCACACCAGAGGTCCACCGAGCAACTTCGTGTGACTCTGTGGCGCAATGGTAGTGCGTCTGACTTCAGATCAGAAGGTTGTGAGTTCAAATCAGATTGGCGCCTTGATTGTTTCCTGAGACACCACAATCAAAAGTGTTTAACAGACTTATTACAGTAATAAGGTGAGAGTGATCATATTGGTCGGTCTGTACTCTCACTCTGATTGGCTGATCTTTAGCTGCTCTCTGATTGGCCGATCTTTAGCTGCAATCTGATTGGTCGGTCGGTACTCTCACTCTGATTGGCCGATCTTTAGCTGCGCTCTGATTGGTCGGTCGGTACTCTCACTCTGATTGGCCGATCTTTAGCTGAGCTCTGATTGGTCGGTCTACAGCTTCAGTAAATTATGTGAGCATTCACCATACCTATGCTAAGAATAGCATGTAAAATTCTGTTATACCACTTTCTTGATCTGTGGGGAAAGAGTTAGGTCTTCATTCTTTGATCTGCAGTGTCAATGCACCCCATGAATGAATTATAATATCATTACTTTTTAAAAGATTACTGTAATCTGATTACTTTTGAATTATTACTGTAATCTGATTACTTTTAAAAATGTTACTGTAATCTGATTACTTTAGTAATATTACTGTAATCTGATTACTTTTAGAAATATTACTGTAATCTGATTACTTTAATGATATTACTGTAATCTGATTACTTTAATAATATTACTGTAATCTGATTACTTTAATGATATTACTGTAATCTGATTACTTTTAGAAATATTACTGTAATCTGATTACTTTAAAAAATTATTAGTGTAATCTTATTTTTTATAAGATTACTGTAATGTGATTACTTCCTGCATGAAAATGTTTCATATTTTCAACGTTATTTTTAACACTGGGATTTCGGTTGTGTTAAAGTTTCAGCGGAATTTTTCATTACTGACAGAGTTAAGAAGTGTCAGTAAAGATTTATTTGCGTTCAAGATACAGTCATGAGAAGAGCTGCATCTGGCAGGCCAACGCCTGGATTAGGGTATGGAAACATCTGTGCAGCAAGATCTTGTTGATCTTTTTTCAGTAGTTATTTCTAAGTCGTCACTGATATGTTTCCAGCCCAGCTCTGCTGGGTCTCCTGTAAACGGTCGCTGCGTTGGCCGGCAATCGAACCTGGGTCAACTGCTTGGAAGGCAGCTGTGCTCACCACTATACCACCAACGCTGTAGTACACCACATCTGGCCCATCTGGAGTGAGTCCGAATACTAAGTGCTTCAGGGTCAGCTGCGGTCACATCATGCGGCCCATACTTCACACCAGAGGTCCACCGAGCAACTTCGTGTGACTCTGTGGCGCAATGGTAGTGCGTCTGACTTCAGATCAGAAGGTTGTGAGTTCAAATCAGATTGGCGCCTTGATTGTTTCCTGAGACACCACAATCAAAAGTGTTTAACAGACTTATTACAGTAATAAGGTGAGAGTGATCATATTGGTCGGTCTGTACTCTCACTCTGATTGGCTGATCTTTAGCTGCTCTCTGATTGGCCGATCTTTAGCTGCAATCTGATTGGTCGGTCGGTACTCTCACTCTGATTGGCCGATCTTTAGCTGCGCTCTGATTGGTCGGTCGGTACTCTCACTCTGATTGGCCGATCTTTAGCTGAGCTCTGATTGGTCGGTCTACAGCTTCAGTAAATTATGTGAGCATTCACCATACCTATGCTAAGAATAGCATTTAAAATTCTGTTATACCACTTTCTTGATCTGTGGGGAAAGAGTTAGGTCTTCATTCTTTGATCTGCAGTGTCAATGCACCCCATGAATGAATTATAATATCATTACTTTTTAAAAGATTACTGTAATCTGATTACTTTTGAATTATTACTGTAATCTGATTACTTTAGTAAAATTACTGTAATCTGATTACTTTAATAATATTACTGTAATATGATTACTTTAATGATATTACTGTAATCTGATTACTTTTAGAAATATTACTGTAATCTGATTACTTAAAAAAATTATTAGTGTAATCTTATTTTTTATAAGATTACTGTAATGTGATTACTTCCTGCATGAAAATGTTTCATATTTTCAACGTTATTTTTAACACTGGGATTTCGGTTGTGTTAAAGTTTCAGCGGAATTTTTCATTACTGACAGAGTTAAGAAGTGTCAACAAAGATTTATTTGCGTTCAAGATACAGTCATGAGAAGAGATGCATCTGGCAGGCCAACGCCTGGATTAGGGTATGGAAACATCTGTGCAGCAAGACTTGTTGATCTTTTTTCAGTAGTTATTTGTAAGTCGTCACTGATATGTTTGCAGCCCAGTAACTCTGCTGGGTCTCCTGAAAACGGTCGCTGCGTTGGCCGGCAATCGAACCTGGGTCAACTGCTTGGAAGGCAGCTGTGCTCACCACTATACCACCAACGCTGTAGTACACCACATCTGGCCCATCTGGAGTGAGTCCGAATGCTAAGTGCTTCAGGGTCAGCTGCGGTCACATCATGCGGCCCTTACTTCACACCAGAGGTCCACCGAGCAACTTCGTGTGACTCTGTGGCTCAATGGTAGTGCGTCTGACTTCAGATCAGAGGGTTGTGAGTTCAAATCAGATTGGCGCCTTGATTATTTCCTGAGACACCACAATCAAAAGGGTTTAACAGACTTATTACAGTAATAAGGTGAGAGTGATCAGATTAGTCGTAACTCTGTATTGGTCGGTTTGTACTCTCACTCTGATTGGCCGACCTTTAGCTGCTCTCTGATTGGCCGATCTTTAGCTGCAATCTGATTGGTCGGTCGGTACTCTCACTCTGATTGGCCGATCTTTAGCTGCGCTCTGATTGGTCGGTCGGTACTCTCACTCTGATTGGCCGATCTTTAGCTGAGCTCTGATTGGTCGGTCTACAGCTTCAGTAAATTATGTGAGCATTCACCATACCTATGCTAAGAATAGCATGTAAAATTCGGTTATACCACTTTCTTGATCTGTGGGGAAAGAGTTAGGTCTTCATTCTTTGATCTGCAGTGTCAATGCACCCCATGAATGAATTATAATATCATTACTTTTTAAAAGATTACTGTAATCTGATTACTTTTGAATTATTACTGTAATCTGATTACTTTAGTAAGATTACTGTAATCTGATTACTTTAAAAATATTACTGTAATCTGATTACTTTAATAATATTACTGTAATCTGATCACTTTTTAAAATGTTACTGTAATCTGATTACTTTAATGATATTACTGTAATCTGATTACTTTTTAAAATATTACTGTAATCTGATTACTTATAAAAATTATTAGTGTAATCTGATTTTTTATAAGATTACTGTAATGTGATTACTTCCTGCATGAAAATTTTTCATATTTTCAACGTTGTTTTTAACACTGTCGTAATCAGATTGGCGCCTTGATTATTTCCTGAGACACCACAATCAAAAGTGTTTAACAGACTTATTACAGTAATAAGGGGAGAGTGATCAGATTAGTCGTAACTCTGTATTGGTCGGTTTGTACTCTCACTCTGATTGGCCGACCTTTAGCTGCGCTCTGATTGGTCGGGCTTTACTCTCACTCTGATTGGCCGATCTTTAGCTGCGCTCTGATTGGTCGGTCGGTACTCTCACTCTGATTGGCTGATCTTTAACTGCTTTCTGATTGATCGGTCTGTACTCTCACTCTGATTGGCTGATCTTTAACTGCTTTCTGATTGATCGGTCTGTACTCTCACTCTGATTGGCCGACCTTTAGCTGCGCTCTGATTGGTCGGGCTTTACTCTCACTCTGATTGGCCGATCTTTAGCTGCGCTCTGATTGGTCGGTCGGTACTCTCACTCTGATTGGCCGATCTTTAGCTGAGCTCTGATTGGTCGGTCTACAGCTTCAGTAAATTATGTGAGCATTCACCATACCTATGCTAAGAATAGCATTTAAAATTCTGTTATACCACTTTCTTGATCTGTGGGGAAAGAGTTAGGTCTTCATTCTTTGATCTGCAGTGTCAATGCACCCCATGAATGAATTATAATATCATTACTTTTTAAAAGATTACTGTAATCTGATTACTTTTGAATTATTACTGTAATCTGATTACTTTAGTAAAATTACTGTAATCTGATTACTTTTAAAAATATTACTGTAATCTGATTACTTTAATAATATTACTGTAATCTGATTACTTTTTAAATGTTACTGTAATCTGATTACTTTAGTAATATTACTGTAATCTGATTACTTTTAGAAATATTACTGTAATCTGATTACTTATAAAAATTATTAGTGTAATCTGATTTTTTATAAGATTACTGTAATGTGATTACTTCCTGCATGAAAATTTTTCATATTTTCAACGTTATTTTTAACACTGTCGTAATCAGATTGGCGCCTTGATTATTTCCTGAGACACCACAATCAAAAGGGTTTAACAGACTTATTACAGTAATAAGGTGAGAGTGATCAGATTAGTCGTAACTCTGTATTGGTCGGTTTGTACTCTCACTCTGATTGGCCGACCTTTAGCTGCTCTCTGATTGGCCGATCTTTAGCTGCAATCTGATTGGTCGGTCGGTACTCTCACTCTGATTGGCCGATCTTTAGCTGCGCTCTGATTGGTCGGTCGGTACTCTCACTCTGATTGGCCGATCTTTAGCTGAGCTCTGATTGGTCGGTCTACAGCTTCAGTAAATTATGTGAGCATTCACCATACCTATGCTAAGAATAGCATGTAAAATTCTGTTATACCACTTTCTTGATCTGTGGGGAAAGAGTTAGGTCTTCATTCTTTGATCTGCAGTGTCAATGCACCCCATGAATGAATTATAATATCATTACTTTTTAAAAGATTACTGTAATCTGATTACTTTTGAATTATTACTGTAATCTGATTACTTTTATAAGATTACTGTAATCTGATTACTTTAGTAAGATTACTGTAATCTGATTACTTTAAAAAATATTACTGTAATCTGATTACTTTAATAATATTACTGTAATCTGATTACTTTTTAAAATATTACTGTAATCTGATTACTTTAATGATATTACTGTAATCTGATTACTTTAATAATATTACTGTAATCTGATTACTTTAATGATATTACTGTAATCTGCTTACTTTTAGAAATATTACTGTAATCTGATTACTTTAAAAAATTATTAGTGTAATCTTATTTTTTATAAGATTACTGTAATGTGATTACTTCCTGCATGAAAATGTTTCATATTTTCAACGTTATTTTTAACACTGGGATTTCGGTTGTGTTAAAGTTTCAGCGGAATTTTTCATTACTGACAGAGTTAAGAAGTGTCAGTAAAGATTTATTTGCGTTCAAGATACAGTCATGAGAAGAGCTGCATCTGGCAGGCCAACGCCTGGATTAGGGTATGGAAACATCTGTGCAGCAAGATCTTGTTGATCTTTTTTCAGTAGTTATTTCTAAGTCGTCACTGATATGTTTCCAGCCCAGTAACTCTGCTGAGTCTCCTGAAAACGGTCGCTGCGTTGGCCGGCAATCGAACCTGGGTCAACTGCTTGGAAGGCAGCTGTGCTCACCACTATACCACCAACGCTGTAGTACACCACATCTGGCCCATCTGGAGTGAGTCCGAATGCTAAGTGCTTCAGGGTCAGCTGCGGTCACATCATGCGGCCCATACTTCACACCAGAGGTCCACCGAGCAACTTCGTGTGACTCTGTGGCGCAATGGTAGTGCGTCTGACTTCAGATCAGAAGGTTGTGAGTTCAAATCAGATTGGCGCCTTGATTGTTTCCTGAGACACCACAATCAAAAGTGTTTAACAGACTTATTACAGTAATAAGGTGAGAGTGATCATATTGGTCGGTCTGTACTCTCACTCTGATTGGCTGATCTTTAGCTGCTCTCTGATTGGCCGATCTTTAGCTGCAATCTGATTGGTCGGTCGGTACTCTCACTCTGATTGGCCGATCTTTAGCTGCGCTCTGATTGGTCGGTCGGTACTCTCACTCTGATTGGCCGATCTTTAGCTGAGCTCTGATTGGTCGGTCTACAGCTTCAGTAAATTATGTGAGCATTCACCATACCTATGCTAAGAATAGCATGTAAAATTCTGTTATACCACTTTCTTGATCTGTGGGGAAAGAGTTAGGTCTTCATTCTTTGATCTGCAGTGTCAATGCACCCCATGAATGAATTATAATATCATTACTTTTTAAAAGATTACTGTAATCTGATTACTTTTGAATTATTACTGTAATCTGATTACTTTTAAAAATGTTACTGTAATCTGATTACTTTAGTAATATTACTGTAATCTGATTACTTTTAGAAATATTACTGTAATCTGATTACTTTAATGATATTACTGTAATCTGATTACTTTAATAATATTACTGTAATCTGATTACTTTAATGATATTACTGTAATCTGATTACTTTTAGAAATATTACTGTAATCTGATTACTTTAAAAAATTATTAGTGTAATCTTATTTTTTATAAGATTACTGTAATGTGATTACTTCCTGCATGAAAATGTTTCATATTTTCAACGTTATTTTTAACACTGGGATTTCGGTTGTGTTAAAGTTTCAGCGGAATTTTTCATTACTGACAGAGTTAAGAAGTGTCAGTAAAGATTTATTTGCGTTCAAGATACAGTCATGAGAAGAGCTGCATCTGGCAGGCCAACGCCTGGATTAGGGTATGGAAACATCTGTGCAGCAAGATCTTGTTGATCTTTTTTCAGTAGTTATTTCTAAGTCGTCACTGATATGTTTCCAGCCCAGCTCTGCTGGGTCTCCTGTAAACGGTCGCTGCGTTGGCCGGCAATCGAACCTGGGTCAACTGCTTGGAAGGCAGCTGTGCTCACCACTATACCACCAACGCTGTAGTACACCACATCTGGCCCATCTGGAGTGAGTCCGAATACTAAGTGCTTCAGGGTCAGCTGCGGTCACATCATGCGGCCCATACTTCACACCAGAGGTCCACCGAGCAACTTCGTGTGACTCTGTGGCGCAATGGTAGTGCGTCTGACTTCAGATCAGAAGGTTGTGAGTTCAAATCAGATTGGCGCCTTGATTGTTTCCTGAGACACCACAATCAAAAGTGTTTAACAGACTTATTACAGTAATAAGGTGAGAGTGATCATATTGGTCGGTCTGTACTCTCACTCTGATTGGCTGATCTTTAGCTGCTCTCTGATTGGCCGATCTTTAGCTGCAATCTGATTGGTCGGTCGGTACTCTCACTCTGATTGGCCGATCTTTAGCTGCGCTCTGATTGGTCGGTCGGTACTCTCACTCTGATTGGCCGATCTTTAGCTGAGCTCTGATTGGTCGGTCTACAGCTTCAGTAAATTATGTGAGCATTCACCATACCTATGCTAAGAATAGCATGTAAAATTCTGTTATACCACTTTCTTGATCTGTGGGGAAAGAGTTAGGTCTTCATTCTTTGATCTGCAGTGTCAATGCACCCCATGAATGAATTATAATATCATTACTTTTTAAAAGATTACTGTAATCTGATTACTTTTGAATTATTACTGTAATCTGATTACTTTTAAAAATATTACTGTAATCTGATTACTTTAATAATATTACTGTAATCTGATTACTTTTTAAAAATGTTACTGTAATCTGATTACTTTAGTAATATTACTGTAATCTGATTACTTTTAGAAATATTACTGTAATCTGATTACTTTAATGATATTACTGTAATCTGATTACTTTAATAATATTACTGTAATCTGATTACTTTAATGATATTACTGTAATCTGATTACTTTTAGAAATATTACTGTAATCTGATTACTTTAAAAAATTATTAGTGTAATCTTATTTTTTATAAGATTACTGTAATGTGATTACTTCCTGCATGAAAATGTTTCATATTTTCAACGTTATTTTTAACACTGGGATTTCGGTTGTGTTAAAGTTTCAGCGGAATTTTTCATTACTGACAGAGTTAAGAAGTGTCAGTAAAGATTTATTTGCGTTCAAGATACAGTCATGAGAAGAGCTGCATCTGGCAGGCCAACGCCTGGATTAGGGTATGGAAACATCTGTGCAGCAAGATCTTGTTGATCTTTTTTCAGTAGTTATTTCTAAGTCGTCACTGATATGTTTCCAGCCCAGCTCTGCTGGGTCTCCTGTAAACGGTCGCTGCGTTGGCCGGCAATCGAACCTGGGTCAACTGCTTGGAAGGCAGCTGTGCTCACCACTATACCACCAACGCTGTAGTACACCACATCTGGCCCATCTGGAGTGAGTCCGAATACTAAGTGCTTCAGGGTCAGCTGCGGTCACATCATGCGGCCCATACTTCACACCAGAGGTCCACCGAGCAACTTCGTGTGACTCTGTGGCGCAATGGTAGTGCGTCTGACTTCAGATCAGAAGGTTGTGAGTTCAAATCAGATTGGCGCCTTGATTGTTTCCTGAGACACCACAATCAAAAGTGTTTAACAGACTTATTACAGTAATAAGGTGAGAGTGATCATATTGGTCGGTCTGTACTCTCACTCTGATTGGCTGATCTTTAGCTGCTCTCTGATTGGCCGATCTTTAGCTGCAATCTGATTGGTCGGTCGGTACTCTCACTCTGATTGGCCGATCTTTAGCTGCGCTCTGATTGGTCAGTCGGTACTCTCACTCTGATTGGCCGATCTTTAGCTGAGCTCTGATTGGTCGGTCTACAGCTTCAGTAAATTATGTGAGCATTCACCATACCTATGCTAAGAATAGCATTTAAAATTCTGTTATACCACTTTCTTGATCTGTGGGGAAAGAGTTAGGTCTTCATTCTTTGATCTGCAGTGTCAATGCACCCCATGAATGAATTATAATATCATTACTTTTTAAAAGATTACTGTAATCTGATTACTTTTGAATTATTACTGTAATCTGATTACTTTAGTAAAATTACTGTAATCTGATTACTTTAATAATATTACTGTAATATGATTACTTTAATGATATTACTGTAATCTGATTACTTTTAGAAATATTACTGTAATCTGATTACTTAAAAAAATTATTAGTGTAATCTTATTTTGTAATCTTATTCTGGCAGGCCAACGCCTGGATTAGGGTATGGAAACATCTGTGCAGCAAGACTTGTTGATCTTTTTTCAGTAGTTATTTCTAAGTCGTCACTGATATGTTTGCAGCCCAGTAACTCTGCTGGGTCTCCTGAAAACGGTCGCTGCGTTGGCCGGCAATCGAACCTGGGTCAACTGCTTGGAAGGCAGCTGTGCTCACCACTATACCACCAACGCTGTAGTACACCACATCTGGCCCATCTGGAGTGAGTCCGAATGCTAAGTGCTTCAGGGTCAGCTGCGGTCACATCATGCGGCCCTTACTTCACACCAGAGGTCCACCGAGCAACTTCGTGTGACTCTGTGGCTCAATGGTAGTGCGTCTGACTTCAGATCAGAGGGTTGTGAGTTCAAATCAGATTGGCGCCTTGATTATTTCCTGAGACACCACAATCAAAAGGGTTTAACAGACTTATTACAGTAATAAGGTGAGAGTGATCAGATTAGTCGTAACTCTGTATTGGTCGGTTTGTACTCTCACTCTGATTGGCCGACCTTTAGCTGCTCTCTGATTGGCCGATCTTTAGCTGCAATCTGATTGGTCGGACGGTACTCTCACTCTGATTGGCCAATCTTTAGCTGCGCTCTGATTGGTCGGTCGGTACTCTCACTCTGATTGGCCGATCTTTAGCTGAGCTCTGATTGGTCGGTCTACAGCTTCAGTAAATTATGTGAGCATTCACCATACCTATGCTAAGAATAGCATGTAAAATTCTGTTATACCACTTTCTTGATCTGTGGGGAAAGAGTTAGGTCTTCATTCTTTGATCTGCAGTGTCAATGCACCCCATGAATGAATTATAATATCATTACTTTTTAAAAGATTACTGTAATCTGATTACTTTTGAATTATTACTGTAATCTGATTACTTTAGTAAGATTACTGTAATCTGATTACTTTAAAAATATTACTGTAATCTGATTACTTTAATAATATTACTGTAATCTGATCACTTTTTAAAATGTTACTGTAATCTGATTACTTTAATGATATTACTGTAATCTGATTACTTTTTAAAATATTACTGTAATCTGATTACTTATAAAAATTATTAGTGTAATCTGATTTTTTATAAGATTACTGTAATGTGATTACTTCCTGCATGAAAATTTTTCATATTTTCAACGTTGTTTTTAACACTGTCGTAATCAGATTGGCGCCTTGATTATTTCCTGAGACACCACAATCAAAAGTGTTTAACAGACTTATTACAGTAATAAGGGGAGAGTGATCAGATTAGTCGTAACTCTGTATTGGTCGGTTTGTACTCTCACTCTGATTGGCCGACCTTTAGCTGCGCTCTGATTGGTCGGGCTTTACTCTCACTCTGATTGGCCGATCTTTAGCTGCGCTCTGATTGGTCGGTCGGTACTCTCACTCTGATTGGCTGATCTTTAACTGCTTTCTGATTGATCGGTCTGTACTCTCACTCTGATTGGCTGATCTTTAACTGCTTTCTGATTGATCGGTCTGTACTCTCACTCTGATTGGCCGACCTTTAGCTGCGCTCTGATTGGTCGGGCTTTACTCTCACTCTGATTGGCCGATCTTTAGCTGCGCTCTGATTGGTCGGTCGGTACTCTCACTCTGATTGGCCGATCTTTAGCTGAGCTCTGATTGGTCGGTCTACAGCTTCAGTAAATTATGTGAGCATTCACCATACCTATGCTAAGAATAGCATTTAAAATTCTGTTATACCACTTTCTTGATCTGTGGGGAAAGAGTTAGGTCTTCATTCTTTGATCTGCAGTGTCAATGCACCCCATGAATGAATTATAATATCATTACTTTTTAAAAGATTACTGTAATCTGATTACTTTTGAATTATTACTGTAATCTGATTACTTTAGTAAAATTACTGTAATCTGATTACTTTTAAAAATATTACTGTAATCTGATTACTTTAATAATATTACTGTAATCTGATTACTTTTTAAATGTTACTGTAATCTGATTACTTTAGTAATATTACTGTAATCTGATTACTTTTAGAAATATTACTGTAATCTGATTACTTATAAAAATTATTAGTGTAATCTGATTTTTTATAAGATTACTGTAATGTGATTACTTCCTGCATGAAAATTTTTCATATTTTCAACGTTATTTTTAACACTGTCGTAATCAGATTGGCGCCTTGATTATTTCCTGAGACACCACAATCAAAAGGGTTTAACAGACTTATTACAGTAATAAGGTGAGAGTGATCAGATTAGTCGTAACTCTGTATTGGTCGGTTTGTACTCTCACTCTGATTGGCCGACCTTTAGCTGCTCTCTGATTGGCCGATCTTTAGCTGCAATCTGATTGGTCGGTCGGTACTCTCACTCTGATTGGCTGATCTTTAACTGCGTTCTGATTGATCGGTGTGTACTCTCACTCTCATTGGCTGATCTTTAGCTGCTCTCTGATTGGCCGATCTTTAGCTGATTACTTTTTAATTATTACTGTAATCTGATTACTTTTATAAGATTACTGTAATCTGATTACTTTAGTAATGTTACTGTAATCTGATTACTTTTAGAAATATTACTGTAATCTGATTACTTTAAAAAATTATTAGTGTAATCTTATTTTTTATAAGATTACTGTAATGTGATTACTTCCTGCATGAAAATGTTTCATATTTTCAACGTTATTTTTAACACTGGGATTTCGGTTGTGTTAAAGTTTCAGCGGAATTTTTCATTACTGACAGAGTTAAGAAGTGTCAGCTAAGATTTATTTGCGTGCAAGATACAGTCATGAGAAGAGCTGCATCTGGCAGGCCAACGCCTGGATTAGGGTATGGAAACATCTGTGCAGCAAGATCTTGTTGATCTTTTTTCAGTAGTTATTTCTAAGTCGTCACTGATATGTTTCCAGCCCAGTAACTCTGCTGGGTCTCCTGAAAACGGTCCCTGCGTTGGCCGGCAATCGAACCTGGGTCAACTGCTTGGAAGGCAGCTGTGCTCACCACTATACCACCAACGCTGTAGTACACCACATCTGGCCCATCTGGAGTGAGTCCGAATGCTAAGTGCTTCAGGGTCAGCTGCGGTCACATCATGCGGCCCATACTTCACACCAGAGGTCCACCGAGCAACTTCGTGTGACTCTGTGGCGCAATGGTAGTGCGTCTGACTTCAGATCAGAAGGTTGTGAGTTCAAATCAGATTGGCGCCTTGATTATTTCCTGAGACACCACAATCAAAAGTGTTTAAAAGACTTATTACAGTAATAAGGTGAGAGTGATCATATTGGTCGGTCTGTACTCTCACTCTGATTGGCTGATCTTTAGCTGCTCTCTGATTGGCCGATCTTTAGCTGCGCTCTGATTGGTCGGGCTGTACTCTCACTCTGATTGGCCGATCTTTAGCTGCGCTCTGATTGGTCGGTCGGTACTCTCACTCTGATTGGCTGATCTTTAACTGCGTTCTGATTGATCGGTGTGTACTCTCACTCTCATTGGCTGATCTTTAGCTGCTCTCTGATTGGCCGATCTTTAGCTGATTACTTTTTAATTATTACTGTAATCTGATTACTTTTATAAGATTACTGTAATCTGATTACTTTAGTAAGATTACTGTAATCTGATTACTTTTTAAAATATTACTGTAATCTGATTACTTTTAGAAATATTACTGTAATCTGATTACTTAAAAAATTATTAGTGTAATCTGATTTTTTATAAGATTACTGTAATGTGATTACTTCCTGCATGAAAATGTTTCATATTTTCAACCTTATTTTTAACACTGGGATTTCGGTTGTGTTAAAGTTTCAGCGGAATTTTTCATTACTGACAGAGTTAAGAAGTGTCAGCTAAGATTTATTTGCGTGCAAGATACAGTCATGAGAAGAGCTGCATCTGGCAGGCCAACGCCTGGATTAGGGTATGGAAACATCTGTGCAGCAAGACTTGTTGATCTTTTTTCAGTAGTTACTTCTAAGTCGTCACTGATATGTTTCCAGCCCAGTAACTCTGCTGGGTCTCCTGAAAACGGTCCCTGCGTTGGCCGGCAATCGAACCTGGGTTAACTGCTTGGAAGGCAGCTGTGCTCACCACTATACCACCAACGCTGTAGTACACCACATCTGGCCCATCTGGAGTGAGTCCGAATGCTAAGTGCTTCAGGGTCAGCTGCGGTCACATCATGCGGCCCATACTTCACACCAGAGGTCCACCGAGCAACTTCGTGTGACTCTGTGGCGCAATGGTAGTGCGTCTGACTTCAGATCAGAAGGTTGTGAGTTCAAATCAGATTGGCGCCTTGATTGTTTCCTGAGACACCACAATCAAAAGTGTTTAACAGACTTATTACAGTAATAAGGTGAGAGTGATCATATTGGTCGGTCTGTACTCTCACTCTGATTGGCTGATCTTTAGCTGCTCTCTGATTGGCCGATCTTTAGCTGCAATCTGATTGGTCGGTCGGTACTCTCACTCTGATTGGCCGATCTTTAGCTGCGCTCTGATTGGTCAGTCGGTACTCTCACTCTGATTGGCCGATCTTTAGCTGAGCTCTGATTGGTCGGTCTACAGCTTCAGTAAATTATGTGAGCATTCACCATACCTATGCTAAGAATAGCATTTAAAATTCTGTTATACCACTTTCTTGATCTGTGGGGAAAGAGTTAGGTCTTCATTCTTTGATCTGCAGTGTCAATGCACCCCATGAATGAATTATAATATCATTACTTTTTAAAAGATTACTGTAATCTGATTACTTTTGAATTATTACTGTAATCTGATTACTTTAGTAAAATTACTGTAATCTGATTACTTTAATAATATTACTGTAATATGATTACTTTAATGATATTACTGTAATCTGATTACTTTTAGAAATATTACTGTAATCTGATTACTTAAAAAAATTATTAGTGTAATCTTATTTTGTAATCTTATTCTGGCAGGCCAACGCCTGGATTAGGGTATGGAAACATCTGTGCAGCAAGACTTGTTGATCTTTTTTCAGTAGTTATTTCTAAGTCGTCACTGATATGTTTGCAGCCCAGTAACTCTGCTGGGTCTCCTGAAAACGGTCGCTGCGTTGGCCGGCAATCGAACCTGGGTCAACTGCTTGGAAGGCAGCTGTGCTCACCACTATACCACCAACGCTGTAGTACACCACATCTGGCCCATCTGGAGTGAGTCCGAATGCTAAGTGCTTCAGGGTCAGCTGCGGTCACATCATGCGGCCCTTACTTCACACCAGAGGTCCACCGAGCAACTTCGTGTGACTCTGTGGCTCAATGGTAGTGCGTCTGACTTCAGATCAGAGGGTTGTGAGTTCAAATCAGATTGGCGCCTTGATTATTTCCTGAGACACCACAATCAAAAGGGTTTAACAGACTTATTACAGTAATAAGGTGAGAGTGATCAGATTAGTCGTAACTCTGTATTGGTCGGTTTGTACTCTCACTCTGATTGGCCGACCTTTAGCTGCTCTCTGATTGGCCGATCTTTAGCTGCAATCTGATTGGTCGGACGGTACTCTCACTCTGATTGGCCAATCTTTAGCTGCGCTCTGATTGGTCGGTCGGTACTCTCACTCTGATTGGCCGATCTTTAGCTGAGCTCTGATTGGTCGGTCTACAGCTTCAGTAAATTATGTGAGCATTCACCATACCTATGCTAAGAATAGCATGTAAAATTCTGTTATACCACTTTCTTGATCTGTGGGGAAAGAGTTAGGTCTTCATTCTTTGATCTGCAGTGTCAATGCACCCCATGAATGAATTATAATATCATTACTTTTTAAAAGATTACTGTAATCTGATTACTTTTGAATTATTACTGTAATCTGATTACTTTAGTAAGATTACTGTAATCTGATTACTTTAAAAATATTACTGTAATCTGATTACTTTAATAATATTACTGTAATCTGATCACTTTTTAAAATGTTACTGTAATCTGATTACTTTAATGATATTACTGTAATCTGATTACTTTTTAAAATATTACTGTAATCTGATTACTTATAAAAATTATTAGTGTAATCTGATTTTTTATAAGATTACTGTAATGTGATTACTTCCTGCATGAAAATTTTTCATATTTTCAACGTTGTTTTTAACACTGTCGTAATCAGATTGGCGCCTTGATTATTTCCTGAGACACCACAATCAAAAGTGTTTAACAGACTTATTACAGTAATAAGGGGAGAGTGATCAGATTAGTCGTAACTCTGTATTGGTCGGTTTGTACTCTCACTCTGATTGGCCGACCTTTAGCTGCGCTCTGATTGGTCGGGCTTTACTCTCACTCTGATTGGCCGATCTTTAGCTGCGCTCTGATTGGTCGGTCGGTACTCTCACTCTGATTGGCTGATCTTTAACTGCTTTCTGATTGATCGGTCTGTACTCTCACTCTGATTGGCTGATCTTTAACTGCTTTCTGATTGATCGGTCTGTACTCTCACTCTGATTGGCCGACCTTTAGCTGCGCTCTGATTGGTCGGGCTTTACTCTCACTCTGATTGGCCGATCTTTAGCTGCGCTCTGATTGGTCGGTCGGTACTCTCACTCTGATTGGCCGATCTTTAGCTGAGCTCTGATTGGTCGGTCTACAGCTTCAGTAAATTATGTGAGCATTCACCATACCTATGCTAAGAATAGCATTTAAAATTCTGTTATACCACTTTCTTGATCTGTGGGGAAAGAGTTAGGTCTTCATTCTTTGATCTGCAGTGTCAATGCACCCCATGAATGAATTATAATATCATTACTTTTTAAAAGATTACTGTAATCTGATTACTTTTGAATTATTACTGTAATCTGATTACTTTAGTAAAATTACTGTAATCTGATTACTTTTAAAAATATTACTGTAATCTGATTACTTTAATAATATTACTGTAATCTGATTACTTTTTAAATGTTACTGTAATCTGATTACTTTAGTAATATTACTGTAATCTGATTACTTTTAGAAATATTACTGTAATCTGATTACTTATAAAAATTATTAGTGTAATCTGATTTTTTATAAGATTACTGTAATGTGATTACTTCCTGCATGAAAATTTTTCATATTTTCAACGTTATTTTTAACACTGTCGTAATCAGATTGGCGCCTTGATTATTTCCTGAGACACCACAATCAAAAGGGTTTAACAGACTTATTACAGTAATAAGGTGAGAGTGATCAGATTAGTCGTAACTCTGTATTGGTCGGTTTGTACTCTCACTCTGATTGGCCGACCTTTAGCTGCTCTCTGATTGGCCGATCTTTAGCTGCAATCTGATTGGTCGGTCGGTACTCTCACTCTGATTGGCTGATCTTTAACTGCGTTCTGATTGATCGGTGTGTACTCTCACTCTCATTGGCTGATCTTTAGCTGCTCTCTGATTGGCCGATCTTTAGCTGATTACTTTTTAATTATTACTGTAATCTGATTACTTTTATAAGATTACTGTAATCTGATTACTTTAGTAATGTTACTGTAATCTGATTACTTTTAGAAATATTACTGTAATCTGATTACTTTAAAAAATTATTAGTGTAATCTTATTTTTTATAAGATTACTGTAATGTGATTACTTCCTGCATGAAAATGTTTCATATTTTCAACGTTATTTTTAACACTGGGATTTCGGTTGTGTTAAAGTTTCAGCGGAATTTTTCATTACTGACAGAGTTAAGAAGTGTCAGCTAAGATTTATTTGCGTGCAAGATACAGTCATGAGAAGAGCTGCATCTGGCAGGCCAACGCCTGGATTAGGGTATGGAAACATCTGTGCAGCAAGATCTTGTTGATCTTTTTTCAGTAGTTATTTCTAAGTCGTCACTGATATGTTTCCAGCCCAGTAACTCTGCTGGGTCTCCTGAAAACGGTCCCTGCGTTGGCCGGCAATCGAACCTGGGTCAACTGCTTGGAAGGCAGCTGTGCTCACCACTATACCACCAACGCTGTAGTACACCACATCTGGCCCATCTGGAGTGAGTCCGAATGCTAAGTGCTTCAGGGTCAGCTGCGGTCACATCATGCGGCCCATACTTCACACCAGAGGTCCACCGAGCAACTTCGTGTGACTCTGTGGCGCAATGGTAGTGCGTCTGACTTCAGATCAGAAGGTTGTGAGTTCAAATCAGATTGGCGCCTTGATTATTTCCTGAGACACCACAATCAAAAGTGTTTAAAAGACTTATTACAGTAATAAGGTGAGAGTGATCATATTGGTCGGTCTGTACTCTCACTCTGATTGGCTGATCTTTAGCTGCTCTCTGATTGGCCGATCTTTAGCTGCGCTCTGATTGGTCGGGCTGTACTCTCACTCTGATTGGCCGATCTTTAGCTGCGCTCTGATTGGTCGGTCGGTACTCTCACTCTGATTGGCTGATCTTTAACTGCGTTCTGATTGATCGGTGTGTACTCTCACTCTCATTGGCTGATCTTTAGCTGCTCTCTGATTGGCCGATCTTTAGCTGATTACTTTTTAATTATTACTGTAATCTGATTACTTTTATAAGATTACTGTAATCTGATTACTTTAGTAAGATTACTGTAATCTGATTACTTTTTAAAATATTACTGTAATCTGATTACTTTTAGAAATATTACTGTAATCTGATTACTTAAAAAATTATTAGTGTAATCTGATTTTTTATAAGATTACTGTAATGTGATTACTTCCTGCATGAAAATGTTTCATATTTTCAACCTTATTTTTAACACTGGGATTTCGGTTGTGTTAAAGTTTCAGCGGAATTTTTCATTACTGACAGAGTTAAGAAGTGTCAGCTAAGATTTATTTGCGTGCAAGATACAGTCATGAGAAGAGCTGCATCTGGCAGGCCAACGCCTGGATTAGGGTATGGAAACATCTGTGCAGCAAGACTTGTTGATCTTTTTTCAGTAGTTACTTCTAAGTCGTCACTGATATGTTTCCAGCCCAGTAACTCTGCTGGGTCTCCTGAAAACGGTCCCTGCGTTGGCCGGCAATCGAACCTGGGTTAACTGCTTGGAAGGCAGCTGTGCTCACCACTATACCACCAACGCTGTAGTACACCACATCTGGCCCATCTGGAGTGAGTCCGAATGCTAAGTGCTTCAGGGTCAGCTGCGGTCACATCATGCGGCCCATACTTCACACCAGAGGTCCACCGAGCAACTTCGTGTGACTCTGTGGCGCAATGGTAGTGCGTCTGACTTCAGATCAGAAGGTTGTGAGTTCAAATCAGATTGGCGCCTTGATTGTTTCCTGAGACACCACAATCAAAAGTGTTTAACAGACTTATTACAGTAATAAGGTGAGAGTGATCATATTGGTCGGTCTGTACTCTCACTCTGATTGGCTGATCTTTAGCTGCTCTCTGATTGGCCGATCTTTAGCTGAGCTCTGATTGGTCGGTCTACAGCTTCAGTAAATTATGTGAGCATTCACCATACCTATGCTAAGAATAGCATTTAAAATTCTGTTATACCACTTTCTTGATCTGTGGGGAAAGAGTTAGGTCTTCATTCTTTGATCTGCAGTGTCAATGCACCCCATGAATGAATTATAATATCATTACTTTTTAAAAGATTACTGTAATCTGATTACTTTTGAATTATTACTGTAATCTGATTACTTTAGTAAAATTACTGTAATCTGATTACTTTTTAAAATATTACTGTAATCTGATTACTTTAATAATATTACTGTAATCTGATTACTTTTTTAAATGTTACTGTAATCTGATTACTTTAGTAATATTACTGTAATCTGATTACTTTTAGAAATATTACTGTAATCTGATTACTTATAAAAATTATTAGTGTAATCTGATTTTTTATAAGATTACTGTAATGTGATTACTTCCTGCATGAAAATTTTTCATATTTTCAACGTTATTTTTAACACTGTCGTAATCAGATTGGCGCCTTGATTATTTCCTGAGACACCACAATCAAAAGTGTTTAACAGACTTATTACAGTAATAAGGTGAGAGTGATCAGATTAGTCGTAACTCTGTGTTGGTCGGTTTGTACTCTCACTCTGATTGGCCGACCTTTAGCTGCGCTCTGATTGGTCGGGCTGTACTCTCACTCTGATTGGCCGATCTTTAGCTGCGCTCTGATTGGTCGGTCGGTACTCTCACTCTGATTGGCTGATCTTTAACTGCGTTCTGATTGTTCGGTGTGTACTCTCACTCTCATTGGCTGATCTTTAGCTGCTCTCTGATTGGCCGATCTTTAGCTGATTACTTTTTAATTATTACTGTAATCTGATTACTTTTATAAGATTACTGTAATCTGATTACTTTAGTAATATTACTGTAATCTGATTACTTTAATGATATTACTGTAATCTGATTACTTTTAGAAATATTACTGTAATCTGATTACTTTAAAAAATTATTAGTGTAATCTTATTTTTTATAAGATTACTGTAATGTGATTACTTCCTGCATGAAAATGTTTCATATTTTCAACGTTATTTTTAACACTGGGATTTCGGTTGTGTTAAAGTTTCAGCGGAATTTTTCATTACTGACAGAGTTAAGAAGTGTCAGCTAAGATTTATTTGCGTGCAAGATACAGTCTGGCAGGCCAACGCCTGGATTAGGGTATGGAAACATCTGTGCAGCAAGACTTGTTGATCTTTTTTCAGTAGTTACTTCTAAGTCGTCACTGATATGTTTCCAGCCCAGTAACTCTGCTGGGTCTCCTGAAAACGGTCCCTGCGTTGGCCGGCAATCGAACCTGGGTCAACTGCTTGGAAGGCAGCTGTGCTCACCACTATACCACCAACGCTGTAGTACACCACATCTGGCCCATCTGGAGTGAGTCCGAATGCTAAGTGCTTCAGGGTCAGCTGCGGTCACATCATGCGGCCCATACTTCACACCAGAGGTCCACCGAGCAACTTCGTGTGACTCTGTGGCGCAATGGTAGTGCGTCTGACTTCAGATCAGAAGGTTGTGAGTTCAAATCAGATTGGCGCCTTGATTGTTTCCTGAGACACCACAATCAAAAGTGTTTAACAGACTTATTACAGTAATAAGGTGAGAGTGATCATATTGGTCGGTCTGTACTCTCACTCTGATTGGCCGATCTTTAGCTGCTCTCTGATTGGCCGATCTTTAGCTGCAATCTGATTGGTCGGTCGGTACTCTCACTCTGATTGGCCGATCTTTAGCTGCGCTCTGATTGGTCGGTCGGTACTCTCACTCTGATTGGCCGATCTTTAGCTGAGCTCTGATTGGTCGGTCTACAGCTTCAGTAAATTATGTGAGCATTCACCATACCTATGCTAAGAATAGCATGTAAAATTCTGTTATACCACTTTCTTGATCTGTGGGGAAAGAGTTAGGTCTTCATTCTTTGATCTGCAGTGTCAATGCACCCCATGAATGAATTATAATATCATTACTTTTTAAAAGATTACTGTAATCTGATTACTTTTGAATTATTACTGTAATCTGATTACTTTTAAAAATATTACTGTAATCTGATTACTTTAATAATATTACTGTAATCTGATTACTTTTTAAAAATGTTACTGTAATCTGATTACTTTA
The DNA here is from genome assembly GCF_036924035.1 of Leuresthes tenuis. Taxonomy (NCBI): domain Eukaryota; kingdom Metazoa; phylum Chordata; class Actinopteri; order Atheriniformes; family Atherinopsidae; genus Leuresthes; species Leuresthes tenuis. The sequence goes on along the minus strand of NW_027325378.1, from coordinate 2,061,586 downwards.
GTAATATTACTGTAATCTGATTACTTTTAGAAATATTACTGTAATCTGATTACTTTAATGATATTACTGTAATCTGATTACTTTAATAATATTACTGTAATCTGATTACTTTAATGATATTACTGTAATCTGATTACTTTTAGAAATATTACTGTAATCTGATTACTTTAAAAAATTATTAGTGTAATCTTATTTTTTATAAGATTACTGTAATGTGATTACTTCCTGCATGAAAATGTTTCATATTTTCAACGTTATTTTTAACACTGGGATTTCGGTTGTGTTAAAGTTTCAGCGGAATTTTTCATTACTGACAGAGTTAAGAAGTGTCAGTAAAGATTTATTTGCGTTCAAGATACAGTCATGAGAAGAGCTGCATCTGGCAGGCCAACGCCTGGATTAGGGTATGGAAACATCTGTGCAGCAAGATCTTGTTGATCTTTTTTCAGTAGTTATTTCTAAGTCGTCACTGATATGTTTCCAGCCCAGCTCTGCTGGGTCTCCTGTAAACGGTCGCTGCGTTGGCCGGCAATCGAACCTGGGTCAACTGCTTGGAAGGCAGCTGTGCTCACCACTATACCACCAACGCTGTAGTACACCACATCTGGCCCATCTGGAGTGAGTCCGAATACTAAGTGCTTCAGGGTCAGCTGCGGTCACATCATGCGGCCCATACTTCACACCAGAGGTCCACCGAGCAACTTCGTGTGACTCTGTGGCGCAATGGTAGTGCGTCTGACTTCAGATCAGAAGGTTGTGAGTTCAAATCAGATTGGCGCCTTGATTGTTTCCTGAGACACCACAATCAAAAGTGTTTAACAGACTTATTACAGTAATAAGGTGAGAGTGATCATATTGGTCGGTCTGTACTCTCACTCTGATTGGCTGATCTTTAGCTGCTCTCTGATTGGCCGATCTTTAGCTGCAATCTGATTGGTCGGTCGGTACTCTCACTCTGATTGGCCGATCTTTAGCTGCGCTCTGATTGGTCGGTCGGTACTCTCACTCTGATTGGCCGATCTTTAGCTGAGCTCTGATTGGTCGGTCTACAGCTTCAGTAAATTATGTGAGCATTCACCATACCTATGCTAAGAATAGCATTTAAAATTCTGTTATACCACTTTCTTGATCTGTGGGGAAAGAGTTAGGTCTTCATTCTTTGATCTGCAGTGTCAATGCACCCCATGAATGAATTATAATATCATTACTTTTTAAAAGATTACTGTAATCTGATTACTTTTGAATTATTACTGTAATCTGATTACTTTAGTAAAATTACTGTAATCTGATTACTTTAATAATATTACTGTAATATGATTACTTTAATGATATTACTGTAATCTGATTACTTTTAGAAATATTACTGTAATCTGATTACTTAAAAAAATTATTAGTGTAATCTTATTTTTTATAAGATTACTGTAATGTGATTACTTCCTGCATGAAAATGTTTCATATTTTCAACGTTATTTTTAACACTGGGATTTCGGTTGTGTTAAAGTTTCAGCGGAATTTTTCATTACTGACAGAGTTAAGAAGTGTCAGCTAAGATTTATTTGCGTTCAAGATACAGTCATGAGAAGAGCTGCATCTGGCAGGCCAACGCCTGGATTAGGGTATGGAAACATCTGTGCAGCAAGACTTGTTGATCTTTTTTCAGTAGTTATTTCTAAGTCGTCACTGATATGTTTGCAGCCCAGTAACTCTGCTGGGTCTCCTGAAAACGGTCGCTGCGTTGGCCGGCAATCGAACCTGGGTCAACTGCTTGGAAGGCAGCTGTGCTCACCACTATACCACCAACGCTGTAGTACACCACATCTGGCCCATCTGGAGTGAGTCCGAATGCTAAGTGCTTCAGGGTCAGCTGCGGTCACATCATGCGGCCCTTACTTCACACCAGAGGTCCACCGAGCAACTTCGTGTGACTCTGTGGCTCAATGGTAGTGCGTCTGACTTCAGATCAGAGGGTTGTGAGTTCAAATCAGATTGGCGCCTTGATTATTTCCTGAGACACCACAATCAAAAGGGTTTAACAGACTTATTACAGTAATAAGGTGAGAGTGATCAGATTAGTCGTAACTCTGTATTGGTCGGTTTGTACTCTCACTCTGATTGGCCGACCTTTAGCTGCTCTCTGATTGGCCGATCTTTAGCTGCAATCTGATTGGTCGGTCGGTACTCTCACTCTGATTGGCCAATCTTTAGCTGCGCTCTGATTGGTCGGTCGGTACTCTCACTCTGATTGGCCGATCTTTAGCTGAGCTCTGATTGGTCGGTCAACAGCTTCAGTAAATTATGTGAGCATTCACCATACCTATGCTAAGAATAGCATGTAAAATTCTGTTATACCACTTTCTTGATCTGTGGGGAAAGAGTTAGGTCTTCATTCTTTGATCTGCAGTGTCAATGCACCCCATGAATGAATTATAATATCATTACTTTTTAAAAGATTACTGTAATCTGATTACTTTTGAATTATTACTGTAATCTGATTACTTTAGTAAGATTACTGTAATCTGATTACTTTAAAAATATTACTGTAATCTGATTACTTTAATAATATTACTGTAATCTGATCACTTTTTAAAATGTTACTGTAATCTGATTACTTTAATGATATTACTGTAATCTGATTACTTTTTAAAATATTACTGTAATCTGATTACTTATAAAAATTATTAGTGTAATCTGATTTTTTATAAGATTACTGTAATGTGATTACTTCCTGCATGAAAATTTTTCATATTTTCAACGTTGTTTTTAACACTGTCGTAATCAGATTGGCGCCTTGATTATTTCCTGAGACACCACAATCAAAAGTGTTTAACAGACTTATTACAGTAATAAGGGGAGAGTGATCAGATTAGTCGTAACTCTGTATTGGTCGGTTTGTACTCTCACTCTGATTGGCCGACCTTTAGCTGCGCTCTGATTGGTCGGGCTTTACTCTCACTCTGATTGGCCGATCTTTAGCTGCGCTCTGATTGGTCGGTCGGTACTCTCACTCTGATTGGCTGATCTTTAACTGCTTTCTGATTGATCGGTCTGTACTCTCACTCTGATTGGCTGATCTTTAACTGCTTTCTGATTGATCGGTCTGTACTCTCACTCTGATTGGCCGACCTTTAGCTGCGCTCTGATTGGTCGGGCTTTACTCTCACTCTGATTGGCCGATCTTTAGCTGCGCTCTGATTGGTCGGTCGGTACTCTCACTCTGATTGGCCGATCTTTAGCTGAGCTCTGATTGGTCGGTCTACAGCTTCAGTAAATTATGTGAGCATTCACCATACCTATGCTAAGAATAGCATTTAAAATTCTGTTATACCACTTTCTTGATCTGTGGGGAAAGAGTTAGGTCTTCATTCTTTGATCTGCAGTGTCAATGCACCCCATGAATGAATTATAATATCATTACTTTTTAAAAGATTACTGTAATCTGATTACTTTTGAATTATTACTGTAATCTGATTACTTTAGTAAAATTACTGTAATCTGATTACTTTTAAAAATATTACTGTAATCTGATTACTTTAATAATATTACTGTAATCTGATTACTTTTTAAATGTTACTGTAATCTGATTACTTTAGTAATATTACTGTAATCTGATTACTTTTAGAAATATTACTGTAATCTGATTACTTATAAAAATTATTAGTGTAATCTGATTTTTTATAAGATTACTGTAATGTGATTACTTCCTGCATGAAAATTTTTCATATTTTCAACGTTATTTTTAACACTGTCGTAATCAGATTGGCGCCTTGATTATTTCCTGAGACACCACAATCAAAAGGGTTTAACAGACTTATTACAGTAATAAGGTGAGAGTGATCAGATTAGTCGTAACTCTGTATTGGTCGGTTTGTACTCTCACTCTGATTGGCCGACCTTTAGCTGCTCTCTGATTGGCCGATCTTTAGCTGCAATCTGATTGGTCGGTCGGTACTCTCACTCTGATTGGCCGATCTTTAGCTGCGCTCTGATTGGTCGGTCGGTACTCTCACTCTGATTGGCCGATCTTTAGCTGAGCTCTGATTGGTCGGTCTACAGCTTCAGTAAATTATGTGAGCATTCACCATACCTATGCTAAGAATAGCATGTAAAATTCTGTTATACCACTTTCTTGATCTGTGGGGAAAGAGTTAGGTCTTCATTCTTTGATCTGCAGTGTCAATGCACCCCATGAATGAATTATAATATCATTACTTTTTAAAAGATTACTGTAATCTGATTACTTTTGAATTATTACTGTAATCTGATTACTTTTATAAAATTACTGTAATCTGATTACTTTTAAAAATATTACTGTAATCTGATTACTTTAATAATATTACTGTAATCTGATTACTTTTTAAATGTTACTGTAATCTGATTACTTTAGTAATATTACTGTAATCTGATTACTTTTAGAAATATTACTGTAATCTGATTACTTATAAAAATTATTAGTGTAATCTGATTTTTTATAAGATTACTGTAATGTGATTACTTCCTGCATGAAAATTTTTCATATTTTCAACGTTATTTTTAACACTGTCGTAATCAGATTGGCGCCTTGATTATTTCCTGAGACACCACAATCAAAAGGGTTTAACAGACTTATTACAGTAATAAGGTGAGAGTGATCAGATTAGTCGTAACTCTGTATTGGTCGGTTTGTACTCTCACTCTGATTGGCCGACCTTTAGCTGCTCTCTGATTGGCCGATCTTTAGCTGCAATCTGATTGGTCGGTCGGTACTCTCACTCTGATTGGCCGATCTTTAGCTGCGCTCTGATTGGTCGGTCGGTACTCTCACTCTGATTGGCCGATCTTTAGCTGAGCTCTGATTGGTCGGTCTACAGCTTCAGTAAATTATGTGAGCATTCACCATACCTATGCTAAGAATAGCATGTAAAATTCTGTTATACCACTTTCTTGATCTGTGGGGAAAGAGTTAGGTCTTCATTCTTTGATCTGCAGTGTCAATGCACCCCATGAATGAATTATAATATCATTACTTTTTAAAAGATTACTGTAATCTGATTACTTTTGAATTATTACTGTAATCTGATTACTTTTATAAGATTACTGTAATCTGATTACTTTAGTAAGATTACTGTAATCTGATTACTTTAAAAAATATTACTGTAATCTGATTACTTTAATAATATTACTGTAATCTGATTACTTTTTAAAATATTACTGTAATCTGATTACTTTAATGATATTACTGTAATCTGATTACTTTAATAATATTACTGTAATCTGATTACTTTAATGATATTACTGTAATCTGCTTACTTTTAGAAATATTACTGTAATCTGATTACTTTAAAAAATTATTAGTGTAATCTTATTTTTTATAAGATTACTGTAATGTGATTACTTCCTGCATGAAAATGTTTCATATTTTCAACGTTATTTTTAACACTGGGATTTCGGTTGTGTTAAAGTTTCAGCGGAATTTTTCATTACTGACAGAGTTAAGAAGTGTCAGTAAAGATTTATTTGCGTTCAAGATACAGTCATGAGAAGAGCTGCATCTGGCAGGCCAACGCCTGGATTAGGGTATGGAAACATCTGTGCAGCAAGATCTTGTTGATCTTTTTTCAGTAGTTATTTCTAAGTCGTCACTGATATGTTTCCAGCCCAGCTCTGCTGGGTCTCCTGTAAACGGTCGCTGCGTTGGCCGGCAATCGAACCTGGGTCAACTGCTTGGAAGGCAGCTGTGCTCACCACTATACCACCAACGCTGTAGTACACCACATCTGGCCCATCTGGAGTGAGTCCGAATGCTAAGTGCTTCAGGGTCAGCTGCGGTCACATCATGCGGCCCATACTTCACACCAGAGGTCCACCGAGCAACTTCGTGTGACTCTGTGGCGCAATGGTAGTGCGTCTGACTTCAGATCAGAAGGTTGTGAGTTCAAATCAGATTGGCGCCTTGATTGTTTCCTGAGACACCACAATCAAAAGTGTTTAACAGACTTATTACAGTAATAAGGTGAGAGTGATCATATTGGTCGGTCTGTACTCTCACTCTGATTGGCTGATCTTTAGCTGCTCTCTGATTGGCCGATCTTTAGCTGCAATCTGATTGGTCGGTCGGTACTCTCACTCTGATTGGCCGATCTTTAGCTGCGCTCTGATTGGTCGGTCGGTACTCTCACTCTGATTGGCCGATCTTTAGCTGAGCTCTGATTGGTCGGTCTACAGCTTCAGTAAATTATGTGAGCATTCACCATACCTATGCTAAGAATAGCATGTAAAATTCTGTTATACCACTTTCTTGATCTGTGGGGAAAGAGTTAGGTCTTCATTCTTTGATCTGCAGTGTCAATGCACCCCATGAATGAATTATAATATCATTACTTTTTAAAAGATTACTGTAATCTGATTACTTTTGAATTATTACTGTAATCTGATTACTTTTAAAAATATTACTGTAATCTGATTACTTTAATAATATTACTGTAATCTGATTACTTTTTAAAAATGTTACTGTAATCTGATTACTTTAGTAATATTACTGTAATCTGATTACTTTTAGAAATATTACTGTAATCTGATTACTTTAATGATATTACTGTAATCTGATTACTTTAATAATATTACTGTAATCTGATTACTTTAATGATATTACTGTAATCTGATTACTTTTAGAAATATTACTGTAATCTGATTACTTTAAAAAATTATTAGTGTAATCTTATTTTTTATAAGATTACTGTAATGTGATTACTTCCTGCATGAAAATGTTTCATATTTTCAACGTTATTTTTAACACTGGGATTTCGGTTGTGTTAAAGTTTCAGCGGAATTTTTCATTACTGACAGAGTTAAGAAGTGTCAGTAAAGATTTATTTGCGTTCAAGATACAGTCATGAGAAGAGCTGCATCTGGCAGGCCAACGCCTGGATTAGGGTATGGAAACATCTGTGCAGCAAGATCTTGTTGATCTTTTTTCAGTAGTTATTTCTAAGTCGTCACTGATATGTTTCCAGCCCAGCTCTGCTGGGTCTCCTGTAAACGGTCGCTGCGTTGGCCGGCAATCGAACCTGGGTCAACTGCTTGGAAGGCAGCTGTGCTCACCACTATACCACCAACGCTGTAGTACACCACATCTGGCCCATCTGGAGTGAGTCCGAATACTAAGTGCTTCAGGGTCAGCTGCGGTCACATCATGCGGCCCATACTTCACACCAGAGGTCCACCGAGCAACTTCGTGTGACTCTGTGGCGCAATGGTAGTGCGTCTGACTTCAGATCAGAAGGTTGTGAGTTCAAATCAGATTGGCGCCTTGATTGTTTCCTGAGACACCACAATCAAAAGTGTTTAACAGACTTATTACAGTAATAAGGTGAGAGTGATCATATTGGTCGGTCTGTACTCTCACTCTGATTGGCTGATCTTTAGCTGCTCTCTGATTGGCCGATCTTTAGCTGCAATCTGATTGGTCGGTCGGTACTCTCACTCTGATTGGCCGATCTTTAGCTGCGCTCTGATTGGTCGGTCGGTACTCTCACTCTGATTGGCCGATCTTTAGCTGAGCTCTGATTGGTCGGTCTACAGCTTCAGTAAATTATGTGAGCATTCACCATACCTATGCTAAGAATAGCATTTAAAATTCTGTTATACCACTTTCTTGATCTGTGGGGAAAGAGTTAGGTCTTCATTCTTTGATCTGCAGTGTCAATGCACCCCATGAATGAATTATAATATCATTACTTTTTAAAAGATTACTGTAATCTGATTACTTTTGAATTATTACTGTAATCTGATTACTTTAGTAAAATTACTGTAATCTGATTACTTTAATAATATTACTGTAATATGATTACTTTAATGATATTACTGTAATCTGATTACTTTTAGAAATATTACTGTAATCTGATTACTTAAAAAAATTATTAGTGTAATCTTATTTTTTATAAGATTACTGTAATGTGATTACTTCCTGCATGAAAATGTTTCATATTTTCAACGTTATTTTTAACACTGGGATTTCGGTTGTGTTAAAGTTTCAGCGGAATTTTTCATTACTGACAGAGTTAAGAAGTGTCAACAAAGATTTATTTGCGTTCAAGATACAGTCATGAGAAGAGATGCATCTGGCAGGCCAACGCCTGGATTAGGGTATGGAAACATCTGTGCAGCAAGACTTGTTGATCTTTTTTCAGTAGTTATTTGTAAGTCGTCACTGATATGTTTGCAGCCCAGTAACTCTGCTGGGTCTCCTGAAAACGGTCGCTGCGTTGGCCGGCAATCGAACCTGGGTCAACTGCTTGGAAGGCAGCTGTGCTCACCACTATACCACCAACGCTGTAGTACACCACATCTGGCCCATCTGGAGTGAGTCCGAATGCTAAGTGCTTCAGGGTCAGCTGCGGTCACATCATGCGGCCCTTACTTCACACCAGAGGTCCACCGAGCAACTTCGTGTGACTCTGTGGCTCAATGGTAGTGCGTCTGACTTCAGATCAGAGGGTTGTGAGTTCAAATCAGATTGGCGCCTTGATTATTTCCTGAGACACCACAATCAAAAGGGTTTAACAGACTTATTACAGTAATAAGGTGAGAGTGATCAGATTAGTCGTAACTCTGTATTGGTCGGTTTGTACTCTCACTCTGATTGGCCGACCTTTAGCTGCTCTCTGATTGGCCGATCTTTAGCTGCAATCTGATTGGTCGGTCGGTACTCTCACTCTGATTGGCCGATCTTTAGCTGCGCTCTGATTGGTCGGTCGGTACTCTCACTCTGATTGGCCGATCTTTAGCTGAGCTCTGATTGGTCGGTCTACAGCTTCAGTAAATTATGTGAGCATTCACCATACCTATGCTAAGAATAGCATGTAAAATTCGGTTATACCACTTTCTTGATCTGTGGGGAAAGAGTTAGGTCTTCATTCTTTGATCTGCAGTGTCAATGCACCCCATGAATGAATTATAATATCATTACTTTTTAAAAGATTACTGTAATCTGATTACTTTTGAATTATTACTGTAATCTGATTACTTTAGTAAGATTACTGTAATCTGATTACTTTAAAAATATTACTGTAATCTGATTACTTTAATAATATTACTGTAATCTGATCACTTTTTAAAATGTTACTGTAATCTGATTACTTTAATGATATTACTGTAATCTGATTACTTTTTAAAATATTACTGTAATCTGATTACTTATAAAAATTATTAGTGTAATCTGATTTTTTATAAGATTACTGTAATGTGATTACTTCCTGCATGAAAATTTTTCATATTTTCAACGTTGTTTTTAACACTGTCGTAATCAGATTGGCGCCTTGATTATTTCCTGAGACACCACAATCAAAAGTGTTTAACAGACTTATTACAGTAATAAGGGGAGAGTGATCAGATTAGTCGTAACTCTGTATTGGTCGGTTTGTACTCTCACTCTGATTGGCCGACCTTTAGCTGCGCTCTGATTGGTCGGGCTTTACTCTCACTCTGATTGGCCGATCTTTAGCTGCGCTCTGATTGGTCGGTCGGTACTCTCACTCTGATTGGCTGATCTTTAACTGCTTTCTGATTGATCGGTCTGTACTCTCACTCTGATTGGCTGATCTTTAACTGCTTTCTGATTGATCGGTCTGTACTCTCACTCTGATTGGCCGACCTTTAGCTGCGCTCTGATTGGTCGGGCTTTACTCTCACTCTGATTGGCCGATCTTTAGCTGCGCTCTGATTGGTCGGTCGGTACTCTCACTCTGATTGGCCGATCTTTAGCTGAGCTCTGATTGGTCGGTCTACAGCTTCAGTAAATTATGTGAGCATTCACCATACCTATGCTAAGAATAGCATTTAAAATTCTGTTATACCACTTTCTTGATCTGTGGGGAAAGAGTTAGGTCTTCATTCTTTGATCTGCAGTGTCAATGCACCCCATGAATGAATTATAATATCATTACTTTTTAAAAGATTACTGTAATCTGATTACTTTTGAATTATTACTGTAATCTGATTACTTTAGTAAAATTACTGTAATCTGATTACTTTTAAAAATATTACTGTAATCTGATTACTTTAATAATATTACTGTAATCTGATTACTTTTTAAATGTTACTGTAATCTGATTACTTTAGTAATATTACTGTAATCTGATTACTTTTAGAAATATTACTGTAATCTGATTACTTATAAAAATTATTAGTGTAATCTGATTTTTTATAAGATTACTGTAATGTGATTACTTCCTGCATGAAAATTTTTCATATTTTCAACGTTATTTTTAACACTGTCGTAATCAGATTGGCGCCTTGATTATTTCCTGAGACACCACAATCAAAAGGGTTTAACAGACTTATTACAGTAATAAGGTGAGAGTGATCAGATTAGTCGTAACTCTGTATTGGTCGGTTTGTACTCTCACTCTGATTGGCCGACCTTTAGCTGCTCTCTGATTGGCCGATCTTTAGCTGCAATCTGATTGGTCGGTCGGTACTCTCACTCTGATTGGCCGATCTTTAGCTGCGCTCTGATTGGTCGGTCGGTACTCTCACTCTGATTGGCCGATCTTTAGCTGAGCTCTGATTGGTCGGTCTACAGCTTCAGTAAATTATGTGAGCATTCACCATACCTATGCTAAGAATAGCATGTAAAATTCTGTTATACCACTTTCTTGATCTGTGGGGAAAGAGTTAGGTCTTCATTCTTTGATCTGCAGTGTCAATGCACCCCATGAATGAATTATAATATCATTACTTTTTAAAAGATTACTGTAATCTGATTACTTTTGAATTATTACTGTAATCTGATTACTTTTATAAGATTACTGTAATCTGATTACTTTAGTAAGATTACTGTAATCTGATTACTTTAAAAAATATTACTGTAATCTGATTACTTTAATAATATTACTGTAATCTGATTACTTTTTAAAATATTACTGTAATCTGATTACTTTAATGATATTACTGTAATCTGATTACTTTAATAATATTACTGTAATCTGATTACTTTAATGATATTACTGTAATCTGCTTACTTTTAGAAATATTACTGTAATCTGATTACTTTAAAAAATTATTAGTGTAATCTTATTTTTTATAAGATTACTGTAATGTGATTACTTCCTGCATGAAAATGTTTCATATTTTCAACGTTATTTTTAACACTGGGATTTCGGTTGTGTTAAAGTTTCAGCGGAATTTTTCATTACTGACAGAGTTAAGAAGTGTCAGTAAAGATTTATTTGCGTTCAAGATACAGTCATGAGAAGAGCTGCATCTGGCAGGCCAACGCCTGGATTAGGGTATGGAAACATCTGTGCAGCAAGATCTTGTTGATCTTTTTTCAGTAGTTATTTCTAAGTCGTCACTGATATGTTTCCAGCCCAGTAACTCTGCTGAGTCTCCTGAAAACGGTCGCTGCGTTGGCCGGCAATCGAACCTGGGTCAACTGCTTGGAAGGCAGCTGTGCTCACCACTATACCACCAACGCTGTAGTACACCACATCTGGCCCATCTGGAGTGAGTCCGAATGCTAAGTGCTTCAGGGTCAGCTGCGGTCACATCATGCGGCCCATACTTCACACCAGAGGTCCACCGAGCAACTTCGTGTGACTCTGTGGCGCAATGGTAGTGCGTCTGACTTCAGATCAGAAGGTTGTGAGTTCAAATCAGATTGGCGCCTTGATTGTTTCCTGAGACACCACAATCAAAAGTGTTTAACAGACTTATTACAGTAATAAGGTGAGAGTGATCATATTGGTCGGTCTGTACTCTCACTCTGATTGGCTGATCTTTAGCTGCTCTCTGATTGGCCGATCTTTAGCTGCAATCTGATTGGTCGGTCGGTACTCTCACTCTGATTGGCCGATCTTTAGCTGCGCTCTGATTGGTCGGTCGGTACTCTCACTCTGATTGGCCGATCTTTAGCTGAGCTCTGATTGGTCGGTCTACAGCTTCAGTAAATTATGTGAGCATTCACCATACCTATGCTAAGAATAGCATGTAAAATTCTGTTATACCACTTTCTTGATCTGTGGGGAAAGAGTTAGGTCTTCATTCTTTGATCTGCAGTGTCAATGCACCCCATGAATGAATTATAATATCATTACTTTTTAAAAGATTACTGTAATCTGATTACTTTTGAATTATTACTGTAATCTGATTACTTTTAAAAATGTTACTGTAATCTGATTACTTTAGTAATATTACTGTAATCTGATTACTTTTAGAAATATTACTGTAATCTGATTACTTTAATGATATTACTGTAATCTGATTACTTTAATAATATTACTGTAATCTGATTACTTTAATGATATTACTGTAATCTGATTACTTTTAGAAATATTACTGTAATCTGATTACTTTAAAAAATTATTAGTGTAATCTTATTTTTTATAAGATTACTGTAATGTGATTACTTCCTGCATGAAAATGTTTCATATTTTCAACGTTATTTTTAACACTGGGATTTCGGTTGTGTTAAAGTTTCAGCGGAATTTTTCATTACTGACAGAGTTAAGAAGTGTCAGTAAAGATTTATTTGCGTTCAAGATACAGTCATGAGAAGAGCTGCATCTGGCAGGCCAACGCCTGGATTAGGGTATGGAAACATCTGTGCAGCAAGATCTTGTTGATCTTTTTTCAGTAGTTATTTCTAAGTCGTCACTGATATGTTTCCAGCCCAGCTCTGCTGGGTCTCCTGTAAACGGTCGCTGCGTTGGCCGGCAATCGAACCTGGGTCAACTGCTTGGAAGGCAGCTGTGCTCACCACTATACCACCAACGCTGTAGTACACCACATCTGGCCCATCTGGAGTGAGTCCGAATACTAAGTGCTTCAGGGTCAGCTGCGGTCACATCATGCGGCCCATACTTCACACCAGAGGTCCACCGAGCAACTTCGTGTGACTCTGTGGCGCAATGGTAGTGCGTCTGACTTCAGATCAGAAGGTTGTGAGTTCAAATCAGATTGGCGCCTTGATTGTTTCCTGAGACACCACAATCAAAAGTGTTTAACAGACTTATTACAGTAATAAGGTGAGAGTGATCATATTGGTCGGTCTGTACTCTCACTCTGATTGGCTGATCTTTAGCTGCTCTCTGATTGGCCGATCTTTAGCTGCAATCTGATTGGTCGGTCGGTACTCTCACTCTGATTGGCCGATCTTTAGCTGCGCTCTGATTGGTCGGTCGGTACTCTCACTCTGATTGTGGCGCAATGGTAGTGCGTCTGACTTCAGATCAGAAGGTTGTGAGTTCAAATCAGATTGGCGCCTTGATTGTTTCCTGAGACACCACAATCAAAAGTGTTTAACAGACTTATTACAGTAATAAGGTGAGAGTGATCATATTGGTCGGTCTGTACTCTCACTCTGATTGGCTGATCTTTAGCTGCTCTCTGATTGGCCGATCTTTAGCTGAGCTCTGATTGGTCGGTCTACAGCTTCAGTAAATTATGTGAGCATTCACCATACCTATGCTAAGAATAGCATTTAAAATTCTGTTATACCACTTTCTTGATCTGTGGGGAAAGAGTTAGGTCTTCATTCTTTGATCTGCAGTGTCAATGCACCCCATGAATGAATTATAATATCATTACTTTTTAAAAGATTACTGTAATCTGATTACTTTTGAATTATTACTGTAATCTGATTACTTTAGTAAAATTACTGTAATCTGATTACTTTTTAAAATATTACTGTAATCTGATTACTTTAATAATATTACTGTAATCTGATTACTTTTTTAAATGTTACTGTAATCTGATTACTTTAGTAATATTACTGTAATCTGATTACTTTTAGAAATATTACTGTAATCTGATTACTTATAAAAATTATTAGTGTAATCTGATTTTTTATAAGATTACTGTAATGTGATTACTTCCTGCATGAAAATTTTTCATATTTTCAACGTTATTTTTAACACTGTCGTAATCAGATTGGCGCCTTGATTATTTCCTGAGACACCACAATCAAAAGTGTTTAACAGACTTATTACAGTAATAAGGTGAGAGTGATCAGATTAGTCGTAACTCTGTGTTGGTCGGTTTGTACTCTCACTCTGATTGGCCGACCTTTAGCTGCGCTCTGATTGGTCGGGCTGTACTCTCACTCTGATTGGCCGATCTTTAGCTGCGCTCTGATTGGTCGGTCGGTACTCTCACTCTGATTGGCTGATCTTTAACTGCGTTCTGATTGTTCGGTGTGTACTCTCACTCTCATTGGCTGATCTTTAGCTGCTCTCTGATTGGCCGATCTTTAGCTGATTACTTTTTAATTATTACTGTAATCTGATTACTTTTATAAGATTACTGTAATCTGATTACTTTAGTAATATTACTGTAATCTGATTACTTTAATGATATTACTGTAATCTGATTACTTTTAGAAATATTACTGTAATCTGATTACTTTAAAAAATTATTAGTGTAATCTTATTTTTTATAAGATTACTGTAATGTGATTACTTCCTGCATGAAAATGTTTCATATTTTCAACGTTATTTTTAACACTGGGATTTCGGTTGTGTTAAAGTTTCAGCGGAATTTTTCATTACTGACAGAGTTAAGAAGTGTCAGCTAAGATTTATTTGCGTGCAAGATACAGTCTGGCAGGCCAACGCCTGGATTAGGGTATGGAAACATCTGTGCAGCAAGACTTGTTGATCTTTTTTCAGTAGTTACTTCTAAGTCGTCACTGATATGTTTCCAGCCCAGTAACTCTGCTGGGTCTCCTGAAAACGGTCCCTGCGTTGGCCGGCAATCGAACCTGGGTCAACTGCTTGGAAGGCAGCTGTGCTCACCACTATACCACCAACGCTGTAGTACACCACATCTGGCCCATCTGGAGTGAGTCCGAATGCTAAGTGCTTCAGGGTCAGCTGCGGTCACATCATGCGGCCCATACTTCACACCAGAGGTCCACCGAGCAACTTCGTGTGACTCTGTGGCGCAATGGTAGTGCGTCTGACTTCAGATCAGAAGGTTGTGAGTTCAAATCAGATTGGCGCCTTGATTGTTTCCTGAGACACCACAATCAAAAGTGTTTAACAGACTTATTACAGTAATAAGGTGAGAGTGATCATATTGGTCGGTCTGTACTCTCACTCTGATTGGCTGATCTTTAGCTGCTCTCTGATTGGCCGATCTTTAGCTGAGCTCTGATTGGTCGGTCTACAGCTTCAGTAAATTATGTGAGCATTCACCATACCTATGCTAAGAATAGCATTTAAAATTCTGTTATACCACTTTCTTGATCTGTGGGGAAAGAGTTAGGTCTTCATTCTTTGATCTGCAGTGTCAATGCACCCCATGAATGAATTATAATATCATTACTTTTTAAAAGATTACTGTAATCTGATTACTTTTGAATTATTACTGTAATCTGATTACTTTAGTAAAATTACTGTAATCTGATTACTTTTTAAAATATTACTGTAATCTGATTACTTTAATAATATTACTGTAATCTGATTACTTTTTTAAATGTTACTGTAATCTGATTACTTTAGTAATATTACTGTAATCTGATTACTTTTAGAAATATTACTGTAATCTGATTACTTATAAAAATTATTAGTGTAATCTGATTTTTTATAAGATTACTGTAATGTGATTACTTCCTGCATGAAAATTTTTCATATTTTCAACGTTATTTTTAACACTGTCGTAATCAGATTGGCGCCTTGATTATTTCCTGAGACACCACAATCAAAAGTGTTTAACAGACTTATTACAGTAATAAGGTGAGAGTGATCATATTGGTCGGTCTGTACTCTCACTCTGATTGGCTGATCTTTAGCTGCTCTCTGATTGGCCGATCTTTAGCTGCGCTCTGATTGGTCGGGCTGTACTCTCACTCTGATTGGCCGATCTTTAGCTGCGCTCTGATTGGTCGGTCGGTACTCTCACTCTGATTGGCTGATCTTTAACTGCGTTCTGATTGATCGGTGTGTACTCTCACTCTCATTGGCTGATCTTTAGCTGCTCTCTGATTGGCCGATCTTTAGCTGATTACTTTTTAATTATTACTGTAATCTGATTACTTTTATAAGATTACTGTAATCTGATTACTTTAGTAAGATTACTGTAATCTGATTACTTTTTAAAATATTACTGTAATCTGATTACTTTTAGAAATATTACTGTAATCTGATTACTTAAAAAATTATTAGTGTAATCTGATTTTTTATAAGATTACTGTAATGTGATTACTTCCTGCATGAAAATGTTTCATATTTTCAACCTTATTTTTAACACTGGGATTTCGGTTGTGTTAAAGTTTCAGCGGAATTTTTCATTACTGACAGAGTTAAGAAGTGTCAGCTAAGATTTATTTGCGTGCAAGATACAGTCATGAGAAGAGCTGCATCTGGCAGGCCAACGCCTGGATTAGGGTATGGAAACATCTGTGCAGCAAGACTTGTTGATCTTTTTTCAGTAGTTACTTCTAAGTCGTCACTGATATGTTTCCAGCCCAGTAACTCTGCTGGGTCTCCTGAAAACGGTCCCTGCGTTGGCCGGCAATCGAACCTGGGTTAACTGCTTGGAAGGCAGCTGTGCTCACCACTATACCACCAACGCTGTAGTACACCACATCTGGCCCATCTGGAGTGAGTCCGAATGCTAAGTGCTTCAGGGTCAGCTGCGGTCACATCATGCGGCCCATACTTCACACCAGAGGTCCACCGAGCAACTTCGTGTGACTCTGTGGCGCAATGGTAGTGCGTCTGACTTCAGATCAGAAGGTTGTGAGTTCAAATCAGATTGGCGCCTTGATTGTTTCCTGAGACACCACAATCAAAAGTGTTTAACAGACTTATTACAGTAATAAGGTGAGAGTGATCATATTGGTCGGTCTGTACTCTCACTCTGATTGGCTGATCTTTAGCTGCTCTCTGATTGGCCGATCTTTAGCTGAGCTCTGATTGGTCGGTCTACAGCTTCAGTAAATTATGTGAGCATTCACCATACCTATGCTAAGAATAGCATTTAAAATTCTGTTATACCACTTTCTTGATCTGTGGGGAAAGAGTTAGGTCTTCATTCTTTGATCTGCAGTGTCAATGCACCCCATGAATGAATTATAATATCATTACTTTTTAAAAGATTACTGTAATCTGATTACTTTTGAATTATTACTGTAATCTGATTACTTTAGTAAAATTACTGTAATCTGATTACTTTTTAAAATATTACTGTAATCTGATTACTTTAATAATATTACTGTAATCTGATTACTTTTTTAAATGTTACTGTAATCTGATTACTTTAGTAATATTACTGTAATCTGATTACTTTTAGAAATATTACTGTAATCTGATTACTTATAAAAATTATTAGTGTAATCTGATTTTTTATAAGATTACTGTAATGTGATTACTTCCTGCATGAAAATTTTTCATATTTTCAACGTTATTTTTAACACTGTCGTAATCAGATTGGCGCCTTGATTATTTCCTGAGACACCACAATCAAAAGTGTTTAACAGACTTATTACAGTAATAAGGTGAGAGTGATCAGATTAGTCGTAACTCTGTGTTGGTCGGTTTGTACTCTCACTCTGATTGGCCGACCTTTAGCTGCGCTCTGATTGGTCGGGCTGTACTCTCACTCTGATTGGCCGATCTTTAGCTGCGCTCTGATTGGTCGGTCGGTACTCTCACTCTGATTGGCTGATCTTTAACTGCGTTCTGATTGTTCGGTGTGTACTCTCACTCTCATTGGCTGATCTTTAGCTGCTCTCTGATTGGCCGATCTTTAGCTGATTACTTTTTAATTATTACTGTAATCTGATTACTTTTATAAGATTACTGTAATCTGATTACTTTAGTAATATTACTGTAATCTGATTACTTTAATGATATTACTGTAATCTGATTACTTTTAGAAATATTACTGTAATCTGATTACTTTAAAAAATTATTAGTGTAATCTTATTTTTTATAAGATTACTGTAATGTGATTACTTCCTGCATGAAAATGTTTCATATTTTCAACGTTATTTTTAACACTGGGATTTCGGTTGTGTTAAAGTTTCAGCGGAATTTTTCATTACTGACAGAGTTAAGAAGTGTCAGCTAAGATTTATTTGCGTGCAAGATACAGTCTGGCAGGCCAACGCCTGGATTAGGGTATGGAAACATCTGTGCAGCAAGACTTGTTGATCTTTTTTCAGTAGTTACTTCTAAGTCGTCACTGATATGTTTCCAGCCCAGTAACTCTGCTGGGTCTCCTGAAAACGGTCCCTGCGTTGGCCGGCAATCGAACCTGGGTCAACTGCTTGGAAGGCAGCTGTGCTCACCACTATACCACCAACGCTGTAGTACACCACATCTGGCCCATCTGGAGTGAGTCCGAATGCTAAGTGCTTCAGGGTCAGCTGCGGTCACATCATGCGGCCCATACTTCACACCAGAGGTCCACCGAGCAACTTCGTGTGACTCTGTGGCGCAATGGTAGTGCGTCTGACTTCAGATCAGAAGGTTGTGAGTTCAAATCAGATTGGCGCCTTGATTGTTTCCTGAGACACCACAATCAAAAGTGTTTAACAGACTTATTACAGTAATAAGGTGAGAGTGATCATATTGGTCGGTCTGTACTCTCACTCTGATTGGCTGATCTTTAGCTGCTCTCTGATTGGCCGATCTTTAGCTGAGCTCTGATTGGTCGGTCTACAGCTTCAGTAAATTATGTGAGCATTCACCATACCTATGCTAAGAATAGCATTTAAAATTCTGTTATACCACTTTCTTGATCTGTGGGGAAAGAGTTAGGTCTTCATTCTTTGATCTGCAGTGTCAATGCACCCCATGAATGAATTATAATATCATTACTTTTTAAAAGATTACTGTAATCTGATTACTTTTGAATTATTACTGTAATCTGATTACTTTAGTAAAATTACTGTAATCTGATTACTTTTTAAAATATTACTGTAATCTGATTACTTTAATAATATTACTGTAATCTGATTACTTTTTTAAATGTTACTGTAATCTGATTACTTTAGTAATATTACTGTAATCTGATTACTTTTAGAAATATTACTGTAATCTGATTACTTATAAAAATTATTAGTGTAATCTGATTTTTTATAAGATTACTGTAATGTGATTACTTCCTGCATGAAAATTTTTCATATTTTCAACGTTATTTTTAACACTGTCGTAATCAGATTGGCGCCTTGATTATTTCCTGAGACACCACAATCAAAAGTGTTTAACAGACTTATTACAGTAATAAGGTGAGAGTGATCATATTGGTCGGTCTGTACTCTCACTCTGATTGGCTGATCTTTAGCTGCTCTCTGATTGGCCGATCTTTAGCTGCAATCTGATTGGTCGGTCGGTACTCTCACTCTGATTGGCCGATCTTTAGCTGCGCTCTGATTGGTCGGTCGGTACTCTCACTCTGATTGGCCGATCTTTAGCTGAGCTCTGATTGGTCGGTCTACAGCTTCAGTAAATTATGTGAGCATTCACCATACCTATGCTAAGAATAGCATTTAAAATTCTGTTATACCACTTTCTTGATCTGTGGGGAAAGAGTTAGGTCTTCATTCTTTGATCTGCAGTGTCAATGCACCCCATGAATGAATTATAATATCATTACTTTTTAAAAGATTACTGTAATCTGATTACTTTTGAATTATTACTGTAATCTGATTACTTTAGTAAAATTACTGTAATCTGATTACTTTTAAAAATATTACTGTAATCTGATTACTTTTAGAAATATTACTGTAATCTGATTACTTTTTAAAATGTTACTGTAATCTGATTACTTTAGTAATATTACTGTAATCTGATTACTTTTAGAAATATTACTGTAATCTGATTACTTATAAAAATTATTAGTGTAATCTGATTTTTTATAAGATTACTGTAATGTGATTACTTCCTGCATGAAAATTTTTCATATCTTCAACGTTATTTTTAACACTGTCGTAATCAGATTGGCGCCTTGATTATTTCCTGAGACACCACAATCAAAAGTGTTTAACAGACTTATTACAGTAATAAGGTGAGAGTGATCAGATTAGTCGTAACTCTGTATTGGTCGGTTTGTAGTCTCACTCTGATTGGCCGACCTTTAGCTGCGCTCTGATTGGTCGGGCTGTACTCTCACTCTGATTGGCCGATCTTTAGCTGCGCTCTGATTGGTCGGTCGGTACTCTCACTCTGATTGGCTGATCTTTAACTGCGTTCTGATTGATCGGTGTGTACTCTCACTCTCATTGGCTGATCTTTAGCTGCTCTCTGATTGGCCGATCTTTAGCTGATTACTTTTTAATTATTACTGTAATCTGATTACTTTTATAAGATTACTGTAATCTGATTACTTTAGTAATATTACTGTAATCTGATTACTTTAATGATATTACTGTAATCTGATTACTTTTAGAAATATTACTGTAATCTGATTACTTTAAAAAATTATTAGTGTAATCTTATTTTTTATAAGATTACTGTAATGTGATTACTTCCTGCATGAAAATGTTTCATATTTTCAACGTTATTTTTAACACTGGGATTTCGGTTGTGTTAAAGTTTCAGCGGAATTTTTCATTACTGACAGAGTTAAGAAGTGTCAGCTAAGATTTATTTGCGTGCAAGATACAGTCATGAGAAGAGCTGCATCTGGCAGGCCAACGCCTGGATTAGGGTATGGAAACATCTGTGCAGCAAGACTTGTTGATCTTTTTTCAGTAGTTATTTCTAAGTCGTCACTGATATGTTTCCAGCCCAGTAACTCTGCTGGGTCTCCTGAAAACGGTCCCTGCGTTGGCCGGCAATCGAACCTGGGTCAACTGCTTGGAAGGCAGCTGTGCTCACCACTATACCACCAACGCTGTAGTACACCACATCTGGCCCATCTGGAGTGAGTCCGAATGCTAAGTGCTTCAGGGTCAGCTGCGGTCACATCATGCGGCCCATACTTCACACCAGAGGTCCACCGAGCAACTTCGTGTGACTCTGTGGCGCAATGGTAGTGCGTCTGACTTCAGATCAGAAGGTTGTGAGTTCAAATCAGATTGGCGCCTTGATTATTTCCTGAGACACCACAATCAAAAGTGTTTAAAAGACTTATTACAGTAATAAGGTGAGAGTGATCATATTGGTCGGTCTGTACTCTCACTCTGATTGGCTGATCTTTAGCTGCTCTCTGATTGGCCGATCTTTAGCTGCGCTCTGATTGGTCGGGCTGTACTCTCACTCTGATTGGCCGATCTTTAGCTGCGCTCTGATTGGTCGGTCGGTACTCTCACTCTGATTGGCTGATCTTTAACTGCGTTCTGATTGATCGGTGTGTACTCTCACTCTCATTGGCTGATCTTTAGCTGCTCTCTGATTGGCCGATCTTTAGCTGATTACTTTTTAATTATTACTGTAATCTGATTACTTTTATAAGATTACTGTAATCTGATTACTTTAGTAAGATTACTGTAATCTGATTACTTTTAAAAATATTACTGTAATCTGATTACTTTTAGAAATATTACTGTAATCTGATTACTTAAAAAATTATTAGTGTAATCTGATTTTTTATAAGATTACTGTAATGTGATTACTTCCTGCATGAAAATGTTTCATATTTTCAACCTTATTTTTAACACTGGGATTTCGGTTGTGTTAAAGTTTCAGCGGAATTTTTCATTACTGACAGAGTTAAGAAGTGTCAGCTAAGATTTATTTGCGTGCAAGATACAGTCATGAGAAGAGCTGCATCTGGCAGGCCAACGCCTGGATTAGGGTATGGAAACATCTGTGCAGCAAGACTTGTTGATCTTTTTTCAGTAGTTACTTCTAAGTCGTCACTGATATGTTTCCAGCCCAGTAACTCTGCTGGGTCTCCTGAAAACGGTCCCTGCGTTGGCCGGCAATCGAACCTGGGTCAACTGCTTGGAAGGCAGCTGTGCTCACCACTATACCACCAACGCTGTAGTACACCACATCTGGCCCATCTGGAGTGAGTCCGAATGCTAAGTGCTTCAGGGTCAGCTGCGGTCACATCATGCGGCCCATACTTCACACCAGAGGTCCACCGAGCAACTTCGTGTGACTCTGTGGCGCAATGGTAGTGCGTCTGACTTCAGATCAGAAGGTTGTGAGTTCAAATCAGATTGGCGCCTTGATTGTTTCCTGAGACACCACAATCAAAAGTGTTTAACAGACTTATTACAGTAATAAGGTGAGAGTGATCATATTGGTCGGTCTGTACTCTCACTCTGATTGGCTGATCTTTAGCTGCTCTCTGATTGGCCGATCTTTAGCTGAGCTCTGATTGGTCGGTCTACAGCTTCAGTAAATTATGTGAGCATTCACCATACCTATGCTAAGAATAGCATTTAAAATTCTGTTATACCACTTTCTTGATCTGTGGGGAAAGAGTTAGGTCTTCATTCTTTGATCTGCAGTGTCAATGCACCCCATGAATGAATTATAATATCATTACTTTTTAAAAGATTACTGTAATCTGATTACTTTTGAATTATTACTGTAATCTGATTACTTTAGTAAAATTACTGTAATCTGATTACTTTTTAAAATATTACTGTAATCTGATTACTTTAATAATATTACTGTAATCTGATTACTTTTTTAAATGTTACTGTAATCTGATTACTTTAGTAATATTACTGTAATCTGATTACTTTTAGAAATATTACTGTAATCTGATTACTTATAAAAATTATTAGTGTAATCTGATTTTTTATAAGATTACTGTAATGTGATTACTTCCTGCATGAAAATTTTTCATATTTTCAACGTTATTTTTAACACTGTCGTAATCAGATTGGCGCCTTGATTATTTCCTGAGACACCACAATCAAAAGTGTTTAACAGACTTATTACAGTAATAAGGTGAGAGTGATCAGATTAGTCGTAACTCTGTGTTGGTCGGTTTGTACTCTCACTCTGATTGGCCGACCTTTAGCTGCGCTCTGATTGGTCGGGCTGTACTCTCACTCTGATTGGCCGATCTTTAGCTGCGCTCTGATTGGTCGGTCGGTACTCTCACTCTGATTGGCTGATCTTTAACTGCGTTCTGATTGTTCGGTGTGTACTCTCACTCTCATTGGCTGATCTTTAGCTGCTCTCTGATTGGCCGATCTTTAGCTGATTACTTTTTAATTATTACTGTAATCTGATTACTTTTATAAGATTACTGTAATCTGATTACTTTAGTAATATTACTGTAATCTGATTACTTTAATGATATTACTGTAATCTGATTACTTTTAGAAATATTACTGTAATCTGATTACTTTAAAAAATTATTAGTGTAATCTTATTTTTTATAAGATTACTGTAATGTGATTACTTCCTGCATGAAAATGTTTCATATTTTCAACGTTATTTTTAACACTGGGATTTCGGTTGTGTTAAAGTTTCAGCGGAATTTTTCATTACTGACAGAGTTAAGAAGTGTCAGCTAAGATTTATTTGCGTGCAAGATACAGTCTGGCAGGCCAACGCCTGGATTAGGGTATGGAAACATCTGTGCAGCAAGACTTGTTGATCTTTTTTCAGTAGTTACTTCTAAGTCGTCACTGATATGTTTCCAGCCCAGTAACTCTGCTGGGTCTCCTGAAAACGGTCCCTGCGTTGGCCGGCAATCGAACCTGGGTCAACTGCTTGGAAGGCAGCTGTGCTCACCACTATACCACCAACGCTGTAGTACACCACATCTGGCCCATCTGGAGTGAGTCCGAATGCTAAGTGCTTCAGGGTCAGCTGCGGTCACATCATGCGGCCCATACTTCACACCAGAGGTCCACCGAGCAACTTCGTGTGACTCTGTGGCGCAATGGTAGTGCGTCTGACTTCAGATCAGAAGGTTGTGAGTTCAAATCAGATTGGCGCCTTGATTGTTTCCTGAGACACCACAATCAAAAGTGTTTAACAGACTTATTACAGTAATAAGGTGAGAGTGATCATATTGGTCGGTCTGTACTCTCACTCTGATTGGCTGATCTTTAGCTGCTCTCTGATTGGCCGATCTTTAGCTGAGCT
Source organism: Leuresthes tenuis (assembly GCF_036924035.1). NCBI lineage: Eukaryota > Metazoa > Chordata > Actinopteri > Atheriniformes > Atherinopsidae > Leuresthes > Leuresthes tenuis. Next base: position 2,037,602 of record NW_027325378.1, on the reverse strand, counting down.
CTGATTGGTCGGTCTACAGCTTCAGTAAATTATGTGAGCATTCACCATACCTATGCTAAGAATAGCATTTAAAATTCTGTTATACCACTTTCTTGATCTGTGGGGAAAGAGTTAGGTCTTCATTCTTTGATCTGCAGTGTCAATGCACCCCATGAATGAATTATAATATCATTACTTTTTAAAAGATTACTGTAATCTGATTACTTTTGAATTATTACTGTAATCTGATTACTTTAGTAAAATTACTGTAATCTGATTACTTTTTAAAATATTACTGTAATCTGATTACTTTAATAATATTACTGTAATCTGATTACTTTTTTAAATGTTACTGTAATCTGATTACTTTAGTAATATTACTGTAATCTGATTACTTTTAGAAATATTACTGTAATCTGATTACTTATAAAAATTATTAGTGTAATCTGATTTTTTATAAGATTACTGTAATGTGATTACTTCCTGCATGAAAATTTTTCATATTTTCAACGTTATTTTTAACACTGTCGTAATCAGATTGGCGCCTTGATTATTTCCTGAGACACCACAATCAAAAGTGTTTAACAGACTTATTACAGTAATAAGGTGAGAGTGATCATATTGGTCGGTCTGTACTCTCACTCTGATTGGCTGATCTTTAGCTGCTCTCTGATTGGCCGATCTTTAGCTGCAATCTGATTGGTCGGTCGGTACTCTCACTCTGATTGGCCGATCTTTAGCTGCGCTCTGATTGGTCGGTCGGTACTCTCACTCTGATTGGCCGATCTTTAGCTGAGCTCTGATTGGTCGGTCTACAGCTTCAGTAAATTATGTGAGCATTCACCATACCTATGCTAAGAATAGCATTTAAAATTCTGTTATACCACTTTCTTGATCTGTGGGGAAAGAGTTAGGTCTTCATTCTTTGATCTGCAGTGTCAATGCACCCCATGAATGAATTATAATATCATTACTTTTTAAAAGATTACTGTAATCTGATTACTTTTGAATTATTACTGTAATCTGATTACTTTAGTAAAATTACTGTAATCTGATTACTTTTAAAAATATTACTGTAATCTGATTACTTTTAGAAATATTACTGTAATCTGATTACTTTTTAAAATGTTACTGTAATCTGATTACTTTAGTAATATTACTGTAATCTGATTACTTTTAGAAATATTACTGTAATCTGATTACTTATAAAAATTATTAGTGTAATCTGATTTTTTATAAGATTACTGTAATGTGATTACTTCCTGCATGAAAATTTTTCATATCTTCAACGTTATTTTTAACACTGTCGTAATCAGATTGGCGCCTTGATTATTTCCTGAGACACCACAATCAAAAGTGTTTAACAGACTTATTACAGTAATAAGGTGAGAGTGATCAGATTAGTCGTAACTCTGTATTGGTCGGTTTGTAGTCTCACTCTGATTGGCCGACCTTTAGCTGCGCTCTGATTGGTCGGGCTGTACTCTCACTCTGATTGGCCGATCTTTAGCTGCGCTCTGATTGGTCGGTCGGTACTCTCACTCTGATTGGCTGATCTTTAACTGCGTTCTGATTGATCGGTGTGTACTCTCACTCTCATTGGCTGATCTTTAGCTGCTCTCTGATTGGCCGATCTTTAGCTGATTACTTTTTAATTATTACTGTAATCTGATTACTTTTATAAGATTACTGTAATCTGATTACTTTAGTAATATTACTGTAATCTGATTACTTTAATGATATTACTGTAATCTGATTACTTTTAGAAATATTACTGTAATCTGATTACTTTAAAAAATTATTAGTGTAATCTTATTTTTTATAAGATTACTGTAATGTGATTACTTCCTGCATGAAAATGTTTCATATTTTCAACGTTATTTTTAACACTGGGATTTCGGTTGTGTTAAAGTTTCAGCGGAATTTTTCATTACTGACAGAGTTAAGAAGTGTCAGCTAAGATTTATTTGCGTGCAAGATACAGTCATGAGAAGAGCTGCATCTGGCAGGCCAACGCCTGGATTAGGGTATGGAAACATCTGTGCAGCAAGACTTGTTGATCTTTTTTCAGTAGTTATTTCTAAGTCGTCACTGATATGTTTCCAGCCCAGTAACTCTGCTGGGTCTCCTGAAAACGGTCCCTGCGTTGGCCGGCAATCGAACCTGGGTCAACTGCTTGGAAGGCAGCTGTGCTCACCACTATACCACCAACGCTGTAGTACACCACATCTGGCCCATCTGGAGTGAGTCCGAATGCTAAGTGCTTCAGGGTCAGCTGCGGTCACATCATGCGGCCCATACTTCACACCAGAGGTCCACCGAGCAACTTCGTGTGACTCTGTGGCGCAATGGTAGTGCGTCTGACTTCAGATCAGAAGGTTGTGAGTTCAAATCAGATTGGCGCCTTGATTATTTCCTGAGACACCACAATCAAAAGTGTTTAAAAGACTTATTACAGTAATAAGGTGAGAGTGATCATATTGGTCGGTCTGTACTCTCACTCTGATTGGCTGATCTTTAGCTGCTCTCTGATTGGCCGATCTTTAGCTGCGCTCTGATTGGTCGGGCTGTACTCTCACTCTGATTGGCCGATCTTTAGCTGCGCTCTGATTGGTCGGTCGGTACTCTCACTCTGATTGGCTGATCTTTAACTGCGTTCTGATTGATCGGTGTGTACTCTCACTCTCATTGGCTGATCTTTAGCTGCTCTCTGATTGGCCGATCTTTAGCTGATTACTTTTTAATTATTACTGTAATCTGATTACTTTTATAAGATTACTGTAATCTGATTACTTTAGTAAGATTACTGTAATCTGATTACTTTTAAAAATATTACTGTAATCTGATTACTTTTAGAAATATTACTGTAATCTGATTACTTAAAAAATTATTAGTGTAATCTGATTTTTTATAAGATTACTGTAATGTGATTACTTCCTGCATGAAAATGTTTCATATTTTCAACCTTATTTTTAACACTGGGATTTCGGTTGTGTTAAAGTTTCAGCGGAATTTTTCATTACTGACAGAGTTAAGAAGTGTCAGCTAAGATTTATTTGCGTGCAAGATACAGTCATGAGAAGAGCTGCATCTGGCAGGCCAACGCCTGGATTAGGGTATGGAAACATCTGTGCAGCAAGACTTGTTGATCTTTTTTCAGTAGTTATTTCTAAGTCGTCACTGATATGTTTCCAGCCCAGTAACTCTGCTGGGTCTCCTGAAAACGGTCCCTGCGTTGGCCGGCAATCGAACCTGGGTCAACTGCTTGGAAGGCAGCTGTGCTCACCACTATACCACCAACGCTGTAGTACACCACATCTGGCCCATCTGGAGTGAGTCCGAATGCTAAGTGCTTCAGGGTCAGCTGCGGTCACATCATGCGGCCCATACTTCACACCAGAGGTCCACCGAGCAACTTCGTGTGACTCTGTGGCGCAATGGTAGTGCGTCTGACTTCAGATCAGAAGGTTGTGAGTTCAAATCAGATTGGCGCCTTGATTGTTTCCTGAGACACCACAATCAAAAGTGTTTAACAGACTTATTACAGTAATAAGGTGAGAGTGATCATATTGGTCGGTCTGTACTCTCACTCTGATTGGCTGATCTTTAGCTGCTCTCTGATTGGCCGATCTTTAGCTGCAATCTGATTGGTCGGTCGGTACTCTCACTCTGATTGGCCGATCTTTAGCTGCGCTCTGATTGGTCGGTCGGTACTCTCACTCTGATTGGCCGATCTTTAGCTGAGCTCTGATTGGTCGGTCTACAGCTTCAGTAAATTATGTGAGCATTCACCATACCTATGCTAAGAATAGCATGTAAAATTCTGTTATACCACTTTCTTGATCTGTGGGGAAAGAGTTAGGTCTTCATTCTTTGATCTGCAGTGTCAATGCACCCCATGAATGAATTATAATATCATTACTTTTTAAAAGATTACTGTAATCTGATTACTTTTGAATTATTACTGTAATCTGATTACTTTTAAAAATGTTACTGTAATCTGATTACTTTAGTAATATTACTGTAATCTGATTACTTTTAGAAATATTACTGTAATCTGATTACTTTAATGATATTACTGTAATCTGATTACTTTAATAATATTACTGTAATCTGATTACTTTAATGATATTACTGTAATCTGATTACTTTTAGAAATATTACTGTAATCTGATTACTTTAAAAAATTATTAGTGTAATCTTATTTTTTATAAGATTACTGTAATGTGATTACTTCCTGCATGAAAATGTTTCATATTTTCAACGTTATTTTTAACACTGGGATTTCGGTTGTGTTAAAGTTTCAGCGGAATTTTTCATTACTGACAGAGTTAAGAAGTGTCAGTAAAGATTTATTTGCGTTCAAGATACAGTCATGAGAAGAGCTGCATCTGGCAGGCCAACGCCTGGATTAGGGTATGGAAACATCTGTGCAGCAAGATCTTGTTGATCTTTTTTCAGTAGTTATTTCTAAGTCGTCACTGATATGTTTCCAGCCCAGCTCTGCTGGGTCTCCTGTAAACGGTCGCTGCGTTGGCCGGCAATCGAACCTGGGTCAACTGCTTGGAAGGCAGCTGTGCTCACCACTATACCACCAACGCTGTAGTACACCACATCTGGCCCATCTGGAGTGAGTCCGAATACTAAGTGCTTCAGGGTCAGCTGCGGTCACATCATGCGGCCCATACTTCACACCAGAGGTCCACCGAGCAACTTCGTGTGACTCTGTGGCGCAATGGTAGTGCGTCTGACTTCAGATCAGAAGGTTGTGAGTTCAAATCAGATTGGCGCCTTGATTGTTTCCTGAGACACCACAATCAAAAGTGTTTAACAGACTTATTACAGTAATAAGGTGAGAGTGATCATATTGGTCGGTCTGTACTCTCACTCTGATTGGCTGATCTTTAGCTGCTCTCTGATTGGCCGATCTTTAGCTGCAATCTGATTGGTCGGTCGGTACTCTCACTCTGATTGGCCGATCTTTAGCTGCGCTCTGATTGGTCGGTCGGTACTCTCACTCTGATTGGCCGATCTTTAGCTGAGCTCTGATTGGTCGGTCTACAGCTTCAGTAAATTATGTGAGCATTCACCATACCTATGCTAAGAATAGCATTTAAAATTCTGTTATACCACTTTCTTGATCTGTGGGGAAAGAGTTAGGTCTTCATTCTTTGATCTGCAGTGTCAATGCACCCCATGAATGAATTATAATATCATTACTTTTTAAAAGATTACTGTAATCTGATTACTTTTGAATTATTACTGTAATCTGATTACTTTAGTAAAATTACTGTAATCTGATTACTTTAATAATATTACTGTAATATGATTACTTTAATGATATTACTGTAATCTGATTACTTTTAGAAATATTACTGTAATCTGATTACTTAAAAAAATTATTAGTGTAATCTTATTTTTTATAAGATTACTGTAATGTGATTACTTCCTGCATGAAAATGTTTCATATTTTCAACGTTATTTTTAACACTGGGATTTCGGTTGTGTTAAAGTTTCAGCGGAATTTTTCATTACTGACAGAGTTAAGAAGTGTCAACAAAGATTTATTTGCGTTCAAGATACAGTCATGAGAAGAGATGCATCTGGCAGGCCAACGCCTGGATTAGGGTATGGAAACATCTGTGCAGCAAGACTTGTTGATCTTTTTTCAGTAGTTATTTGTAAGTCGTCACTGATATGTTTGCAGCCCAGTAACTCTGCTGGGTCTCCTGAAAACGGTCGCTGCGTTGGCCGGCAATCGAACCTGGGTCAACTGCTTGGAAGGCAGCTGTGCTCACCACTATACCACCAACGCTGTAGTACACCACATCTGGCCCATCTGGAGTGAGTCCGAATGCTAAGTGCTTCAGGGTCAGCTGCGGTCACATCATGCGGCCCTTACTTCACACCAGAGGTCCACCGAGCAACTTCGTGTGACTCTGTGGCTCAATGGTAGTGCGTCTGACTTCAGATCAGAGGGTTGTGAGTTCAAATCAGATTGGCGCCTTGATTATTTCCTGAGACACCACAATCAAAAGGGTTTAACAGACTTATTACAGTAATAAGGTGAGAGTGATCAGATTAGTCGTAACTCTGTATTGGTCGGTTTGTACTCTCACTCTGATTGGCCGACCTTTAGCTGCTCTCTGATTGGCCGATCTTTAGCTGCAATCTGATTGGTCGGTCGGTACTCTCACTCTGATTGGCCGATCTTTAGCTGCGCTCTGATTGGTCGGTCGGTACTCTCACTCTGATTGGCCGATCTTTAGCTGAGCTCTGATTGGTCGGTCTACAGCTTCAGTAAATTATGTGAGCATTCACCATACCTATGCTAAGAATAGCATGTAAAATTCGGTTATACCACTTTCTTGATCTGTGGGGAAAGAGTTAGGTCTTCATTCTTTGATCTGCAGTGTCAATGCACCCCATGAATGAATTATAATATCATTACTTTTTAAAAGATTACTGTAATCTGATTACTTTTGAATTATTACTGTAATCTGATTACTTTAGTAAGATTACTGTAATCTGATTACTTTAAAAATATTACTGTAATCTGATTACTTTAATAATATTACTGTAATCTGATCACTTTTTAAAATGTTACTGTAATCTGATTACTTTAATGATATTACTGTAATCTGATTACTTTTTAAAATATTACTGTAATCTGATTACTTATAAAAATTATTAGTGTAATCTGATTTTTTATAAGATTACTGTAATGTGATTACTTCCTGCATGAAAATTTTTCATATTTTCAACGTTGTTTTTAACACTGTCGTAATCAGATTGGCGCCTTGATTATTTCCTGAGACACCACAATCAAAAGTGTTTAACAGACTTATTACAGTAATAAGGGGAGAGTGATCAGATTAGTCGTAACTCTGTATTGGTCGGTTTGTACTCTCACTCTGATTGGCCGACCTTTAGCTGCGCTCTGATTGGTCGGGCTTTACTCTCACTCTGATTGGCCGATCTTTAGCTGCGCTCTGATTGGTCGGTCGGTACTCTCACTCTGATTGGCTGATCTTTAACTGCTTTCTGATTGATCGGTCTGTACTCTCACTCTGATTGGCTGATCTTTAACTGCTTTCTGATTGATCGGTCTGTACTCTCACTCTGATTGGCCGACCTTTAGCTGCGCTCTGATTGGTCGGGCTTTACTCTCACTCTGATTGGCCGATCTTTAGCTGCGCTCTGATTGGTCGGTCGGTACTCTCACTCTGATTGGCCGATCTTTAGCTGAGCTCTGATTGGTCGGTCTACAGCTTCAGTAAATTATGTGAGCATTCACCATACCTATGCTAAGAATAGCATTTAAAATTCTGTTATACCACTTTCTTGATCTGTGGGGAAAGAGTTAGGTCTTCATTCTTTGATCTGCAGTGTCAATGCACCCCATGAATGAATTATAATATCATTACTTTTTAAAAGATTACTGTAATCTGATTACTTTTGAATTATTACTGTAATCTGATTACTTTAGTAAAATTACTGTAATCTGATTACTTTTAAAAATATTACTGTAATCTGATTACTTTAATAATATTACTGTAATCTGATTACTTTTTAAATGTTACTGTAATCTGATTACTTTAGTAATATTACTGTAATCTGATTACTTTTAGAAATATTACTGTAATCTGATTACTTATAAAAATTATTAGTGTAATCTGATTTTTTATAAGATTACTGTAATGTGATTACTTCCTGCATGAAAATTTTTCATATTTTCAACGTTATTTTTAACACTGTCGTAATCAGATTGGCGCCTTGATTATTTCCTGAGACACCACAATCAAAAGGGTTTAACAGACTTATTACAGTAATAAGGTGAGAGTGATCAGATTAGTCGTAACTCTGTATTGGTCGGTTTGTACTCTCACTCTGATTGGCCGACCTTTAGCTGCTCTCTGATTGGCCGATCTTTAGCTGCAATCTGATTGGTCGGTCGGTACTCTCACTCTGATTGGCCGATCTTTAGCTGCGCTCTGATTGGTCGGTCGGTACTCTCACTCTGATTGGCCGATCTTTAGCTGAGCTCTGATTGGTCGGTCTACAGCTTCAGTAAATTATGTGAGCATTCACCATACCTATGCTAAGAATAGCATGTAAAATTCTGTTATACCACTTTCTTGATCTGTGGGGAAAGAGTTAGGTCTTCATTCTTTGATCTGCAGTGTCAATGCACCCCATGAATGAATTATAATATCATTACTTTTTAAAAGATTACTGTAATCTGATTACTTTTGAATTATTACTGTAATCTGATTACTTTTATAAGATTACTGTAATCTGATTACTTTAGTAAGATTACTGTAATCTGATTACTTTAAAAAATATTACTGTAATCTGATTACTTTAATAATATTACTGTAATCTGATTACTTTTTAAAATATTACTGTAATCTGATTACTTTAATGATATTACTGTAATCTGATTACTTTAATAATATTACTGTAATCTGATTACTTTAATGATATTACTGTAATCTGCTTACTTTTAGAAATATTACTGTAATCTGATTACTTTAAAAAATTATTAGTGTAATCTTATTTTTTATAAGATTACTGTAATGTGATTACTTCCTGCATGAAAATGTTTCATATTTTCAACGTTATTTTTAACACTGGGATTTCGGTTGTGTTAAAGTTTCAGCGGAATTTTTCATTACTGACAGAGTTAAGAAGTGTCAGTAAAGATTTATTTGCGTTCAAGATACAGTCATGAGAAGAGCTGCATCTGGCAGGCCAACGCCTGGATTAGGGTATGGAAACATCTGTGCAGCAAGATCTTGTTGATCTTTTTTCAGTAGTTATTTCTAAGTCGTCACTGATATGTTTCCAGCCCAGTAACTCTGCTGAGTCTCCTGAAAACGGTCGCTGCGTTGGCCGGCAATCGAACCTGGGTCAACTGCTTGGAAGGCAGCTGTGCTCACCACTATACCACCAACGCTGTAGTACACCACATCTGGCCCATCTGGAGTGAGTCCGAATGCTAAGTGCTTCAGGGTCAGCTGCGGTCACATCATGCGGCCCATACTTCACACCAGAGGTCCACCGAGCAACTTCGTGTGACTCTGTGGCGCAATGGTAGTGCGTCTGACTTCAGATCAGAAGGTTGTGAGTTCAAATCAGATTGGCGCCTTGATTGTTTCCTGAGACACCACAATCAAAAGTGTTTAACAGACTTATTACAGTAATAAGGTGAGAGTGATCATATTGGTCGGTCTGTACTCTCACTCTGATTGGCTGATCTTTAGCTGCTCTCTGATTGGCCGATCTTTAGCTGCAATCTGATTGGTCGGTCGGTACTCTCACTCTGATTGGCCGATCTTTAGCTGCGCTCTGATTGGTCGGTCGGTACTCTCACTCTGATTGGCCGATCTTTAGCTGAGCTCTGATTGGTCGGTCTACAGCTTCAGTAAATTATGTGAGCATTCACCATACCTATGCTAAGAATAGCATGTAAAATTCTGTTATACCACTTTCTTGATCTGTGGGGAAAGAGTTAGGTCTTCATTCTTTGATCTGCAGTGTCAATGCACCCCATGAATGAATTATAATATCATTACTTTTTAAAAGATTACTGTAATCTGATTACTTTTGAATTATTACTGTAATCTGATTACTTTTAAAAATGTTACTGTAATCTGATTACTTTAGTAATATTACTGTAATCTGATTACTTTTAGAAATATTACTGTAATCTGATTACTTTAATGATATTACTGTAATCTGATTACTTTAATAATATTACTGTAATCTGATTACTTTAATGATATTACTGTAATCTGATTACTTTTAGAAATATTACTGTAATCTGATTACTTTAAAAAATTATTAGTGTAATCTTATTTTTTATAAGATTACTGTAATGTGATTACTTCCTGCATGAAAATGTTTCATATTTTCAACGTTATTTTTAACACTGGGATTTCGGTTGTGTTAAAGTTTCAGCGGAATTTTTCATTACTGACAGAGTTAAGAAGTGTCAGTAAAGATTTATTTGCGTTCAAGATACAGTCATGAGAAGAGCTGCATCTGGCAGGCCAACGCCTGGATTAGGGTATGGAAACATCTGTGCAGCAAGATCTTGTTGATCTTTTTTCAGTAGTTATTTCTAAGTCGTCACTGATATGTTTCCAGCCCAGCTCTGCTGGGTCTCCTGTAAACGGTCGCTGCGTTGGCCGGCAATCGAACCTGGGTCAACTGCTTGGAAGGCAGCTGTGCTCACCACTATACCACCAACGCTGTAGTACACCACATCTGGCCCATCTGGAGTGAGTCCGAATACTAAGTGCTTCAGGGTCAGCTGCGGTCACATCATGCGGCCCATACTTCACACCAGAGGTCCACCGAGCAACTTCGTGTGACTCTGTGGCGCAATGGTAGTGCGTCTGACTTCAGATCAGAAGGTTGTGAGTTCAAATCAGATTGGCGCCTTGATTGTTTCCTGAGACACCACAATCAAAAGTGTTTAACAGACTTATTACAGTAATAAGGTGAGAGTGATCATATTGGTCGGTCTGTACTCTCACTCTGATTGGCTGATCTTTAGCTGCTCTCTGATTGGCCGATCTTTAGCTGCAATCTGATTGGTCGGTCGGTACTCTCACTCTGATTGGCCGATCTTTAGCTGCGCTCTGATTGGTCGGTCGGTACTCTCACTCTGATTGGCCGATCTTTAGCTGAGCTCTGATTGGTCGGTCTACAGCTTCAGTAAATTATGTGAGCATTCACCATACCTATGCTAAGAATAGCATGTAAAATTCTGTTATACCACTTTCTTGATCTGTGGGGAAAGAGTTAGGTCTTCATTCTTTGATCTGCAGTGTCAATGCACCCCATGAATGAATTATAATATCATTACTTTTTAAAAGATTACTGTAATCTGATTACTTTTGAATTATTACTGTAATCTGATTACTTTTAAAAATATTACTGTAATCTGATTACTTTAATAATATTACTGTAATCTGATTACTTTTTAAAAATGTTACTGTAATCTGATTACTTTAGTAATATTACTGTAATCTGATTACTTTTAGAAATATTACTGTAATCTGATTACTTTAATGATATTACTGTAATCTGATTACTTTAATAATATTACTGTAATCTGATTACTTTAATGATATTACTGTAATCTGATTACTTTTAGAAATATTACTGTAATCTGATTACTTTAAAAAATTATTAGTGTAATCTTATTTTTTATAAGATTACTGTAATGTGATTACTTCCTGCATGAAAATGTTTCATATTTTCAACGTTATTTTTAACACTGGGATTTCGGTTGTGTTAAAGTTTCAGCGGAATTTTTCATTACTGACAGAGTTAAGAAGTGTCAGTAAAGATTTATTTGCGTTCAAGATACAGTCATGAGAAGAGCTGCATCTGGCAGGCCAACGCCTGGATTAGGGTATGGAAACATCTGTGCAGCAAGATCTTGTTGATCTTTTTTCAGTAGTTATTTCTAAGTCGTCACTGATATGTTTCCAGCCCAGCTCTGCTGGGTCTCCTGTAAACGGTCGCTGCGTTGGCCGGCAATCGAACCTGGGTCAACTGCTTGGAAGGCAGCTGTGCTCACCACTATACCACCAACGCTGTAGTACACCACATCTGGCCCATCTGGAGTGAGTCCGAATACTAAGTGCTTCAGGGTCAGCTGCGGTCACATCATGCGGCCCATACTTCACACCAGAGGTCCACCGAGCAACTTCGTGTGACTCTGTGGCGCAATGGTAGTGCGTCTGACTTCAGATCAGAAGGTTGTGAGTTCAAATCAGATTGGCGCCTTGATTGTTTCCTGAGACACCACAATCAAAAGTGTTTAACAGACTTATTACAGTAATAAGGTGAGAGTGATCATATTGGTCGGTCTGTACTCTCACTCTGATTGGCTGATCTTTAGCTGCTCTCTGATTGGCCGATCTTTAGCTGCAATCTGATTGGTCGGTCGGTACTCTCACTCTGATTGGCCGATCTTTAGCTGCGCTCTGATTGGTCAGTCGGTACTCTCACTCTGATTGGCCGATCTTTAGCTGAGCTCTGATTGGTCGGTCTACAGCTTCAGTAAATTATGTGAGCATTCACCATACCTATGCTAAGAATAGCATTTAAAATTCTGTTATACCACTTTCTTGATCTGTGGGGAAAGAGTTAGGTCTTCATTCTTTGATCTGCAGTGTCAATGCACCCCATGAATGAATTATAATATCATTACTTTTTAAAAGATTACTGTAATCTGATTACTTTTGAATTATTACTGTAATCTGATTACTTTAGTAAAATTACTGTAATCTGATTACTTTAATAATATTACTGTAATATGATTACTTTAATGATATTACTGTAATCTGATTACTTTTAGAAATATTACTGTAATCTGATTACTTAAAAAAATTATTAGTGTAATCTTATTTTGTAATCTTATTCTGGCAGGCCAACGCCTGGATTAGGGTATGGAAACATCTGTGCAGCAAGACTTGTTGATCTTTTTTCAGTAGTTATTTCTAAGTCGTCACTGATATGTTTGCAGCCCAGTAACTCTGCTGGGTCTCCTGAAAACGGTCGCTGCGTTGGCCGGCAATCGAACCTGGGTCAACTGCTTGGAAGGCAGCTGTGCTCACCACTATACCACCAACGCTGTAGTACACCACATCTGGCCCATCTGGAGTGAGTCCGAATGCTAAGTGCTTCAGGGTCAGCTGCGGTCACATCATGCGGCCCTTACTTCACACCAGAGGTCCACCGAGCAACTTCGTGTGACTCTGTGGCTCAATGGTAGTGCGTCTGACTTCAGATCAGAGGGTTGTGAGTTCAAATCAGATTGGCGCCTTGATTATTTCCTGAGACACCACAATCAAAAGGGTTTAACAGACTTATTACAGTAATAAGGTGAGAGTGATCAGATTAGTCGTAACTCTGTATTGGTCGGTTTGTACTCTCACTCTGATTGGCCGACCTTTAGCTGCTCTCTGATTGGCCGATCTTTAGCTGCAATCTGATTGGTCGGACGGTACTCTCACTCTGATTGGCCAATCTTTAGCTGCGCTCTGATTGGTCGGTCGGTACTCTCACTCTGATTGGCCGATCTTTAGCTGAGCTCTGATTGGTCGGTCTACAGCTTCAGTAAATTATGTGAGCATTCACCATACCTATGCTAAGAATAGCATGTAAAATTCTGTTATACCACTTTCTTGATCTGTGGGGAAAGAGTTAGGTCTTCATTCTTTGATCTGCAGTGTCAATGCACCCCATGAATGAATTATAATATCATTACTTTTTAAAAGATTACTGTAATCTGATTACTTTTGAATTATTACTGTAATCTGATTACTTTAGTAAGATTACTGTAATCTGATTACTTTAAAAATATTACTGTAATCTGATTACTTTAATAATATTACTGTAATCTGATCACTTTTTAAAATGTTACTGTAATCTGATTACTTTAATGATATTACTGTAATCTGATTACTTTTTAAAATATTACTGTAATCTGATTACTTATAAAAATTATTAGTGTAATCTGATTTTTTATAAGATTACTGTAATGTGATTACTTCCTGCATGAAAATTTTTCATATTTTCAACGTTGTTTTTAACACTGTCGTAATCAGATTGGCGCCTTGATTATTTCCTGAGACACCACAATCAAAAGTGTTTAACAGACTTATTACAGTAATAAGGGGAGAGTGATCAGATTAGTCGTAACTCTGTATTGGTCGGTTTGTACTCTCACTCTGATTGGCCGACCTTTAGCTGCGCTCTGATTGGTCGGGCTTTACTCTCACTCTGATTGGCCGATCTTTAGCTGCGCTCTGATTGGTCGGTCGGTACTCTCACTCTGATTGGCTGATCTTTAACTGCTTTCTGATTGATCGGTCTGTACTCTCACTCTGATTGGCTGATCTTTAACTGCTTTCTGATTGATCGGTCTGTACTCTCACTCTGATTGGCCGACCTTTAGCTGCGCTCTGATTGGTCGGGCTTTACTCTCACTCTGATTGGCCGATCTTTAGCTGCGCTCTGATTGGTCGGTCGGTACTCTCACTCTGATTGGCCGATCTTTAGCTGAGCTCTGATTGGTCGGTCTACAGCTTCAGTAAATTATGTGAGCATTCACCATACCTATGCTAAGAATAGCATTTAAAATTCTGTTATACCACTTTCTTGATCTGTGGGGAAAGAGTTAGGTCTTCATTCTTTGATCTGCAGTGTCAATGCACCCCATGAATGAATTATAATATCATTACTTTTTAAAAGATTACTGTAATCTGATTACTTTTGAATTATTACTGTAATCTGATTACTTTAGTAAAATTACTGTAATCTGATTACTTTTAAAAATATTACTGTAATCTGATTACTTTAATAATATTACTGTAATCTGATTACTTTTTAAATGTTACTGTAATCTGATTACTTTAGTAATATTACTGTAATCTGATTACTTTTAGAAATATTACTGTAATCTGATTACTTATAAAAATTATTAGTGTAATCTGATTTTTTATAAGATTACTGTAATGTGATTACTTCCTGCATGAAAATTTTTCATATTTTCAACGTTATTTTTAACACTGTCGTAATCAGATTGGCGCCTTGATTATTTCCTGAGACACCACAATCAAAAGGGTTTAACAGACTTATTACAGTAATAAGGTGAGAGTGATCAGATTAGTCGTAACTCTGTATTGGTCGGTTTGTACTCTCACTCTGATTGGCCGACCTTTAGCTGCTCTCTGATTGGCCGATCTTTAGCTGCAATCTGATTGGTCGGTCGGTACTCTCACTCTGATTGGCTGATCTTTAACTGCGTTCTGATTGATCGGTGTGTACTCTCACTCTCATTGGCTGATCTTTAGCTGCTCTCTGATTGGCCGATCTTTAGCTGATTACTTTTTAATTATTACTGTAATCTGATTACTTTTATAAGATTACTGTAATCTGATTACTTTTATAAGATTACTGTAATCTGATTACTTTAGTAATGTTACTGTAATCTGATTACTTTTAGAAATATTACTGTAATCTGATTACTTTAAAAAATTATTAGTGTAATCTTATTTTTTATAAGATTACTGTAATGTGATTACTTCCTGCATGAAAATGTTTCATATTTTCAACGTTATTTTTAACACTGGGATTTCGGTTGTGTTAAAGTTTCAGCGGAATTTTTCATTACTGACAGAGTTAAGAAGTGTCAGCTAAGATTTATTTGCGTGCAAGATACAGTCATGAGAAGAGCTGCATCTGGCAGGCCAACGCCTGGATTAGGGTATGGAAACATCTGTGCAGCAAGATCTTGTTGATCTTTTTTCAGTAGTTATTTCTAAGTCGTCACTGATATGTTTCCAGCCCAGTAACTCTGCTGGGTCTCCTGAAAACGGTCCCTGCGTTGGCCGGCAATCGAACCTGGGTCAACTGCTTGGAAGGCAGCTGTGCTCACCACTATACCACCAACGCTGTAGTACACCACATCTGGCCCATCTGGAGTGAGTCCGAATGCTAAGTGCTTCAGGGTCAGCTGCGGTCACATCATGCGGCCCATACTTCACACCAGAGGTCCACCGAGCAACTTCGTGTGACTCTGTGGCGCAATGGTAGTGCGTCTGACTTCAGATCAGAAGGTTGTGAGTTCAAATCAGATTGGCGCCTTGATTATTTCCTGAGACACCACAATCAAAAGTGTTTAAAAGACTTATTACAGTAATAAGGTGAGAGTGATCATATTGGTCGGTCTGTACTCTCACTCTGATTGGCTGATCTTTAGCTGCTCTCTGATTGGCCGATCTTTAGCTGCGCTCTGATTGGTCGGGCTGTACTCTCACTCTGATTGGCCGATCTTTAGCTGCGCTCTGATTGGTCGGTCGGTACTCTCACTCTGATTGGCTGATCTTTAACTGCGTTCTGATTGATCGGTGTGTACTCTCACTCTCATTGGCTGATCTTTAGCTGCTCTCTGATTGGCCGATCTTTAGCTGATTACTTTTTAATTATTACTGTAATCTGATTACTTTTATAAGATTACTGTAATCTGATTACTTTAGTAAGATTACTGTAATCTGATTACTTTTTAAAATATTACTGTAATCTGATTACTTTTAGAAATATTACTGTAATCTGATTACTTAAAAAATTATTAGTGTAATCTGATTTTTTATAAGATTACTGTAATGTGATTACTTCCTGCATGAAAATGTTTCATATTTTCAACCTTATTTTTAACACTGGGATTTCGGTTGTGTTAAAGTTTCAGCGGAATTTTTCATTACTGACAGAGTTAAGAAGTGTCAGCTAAGATTTATTTGCGTGCAAGATACAGTCATGAGAAGAGCTGCATCTGGCAGGCCAACGCCTGGATTAGGGTATGGAAACATCTGTGCAGCAAGACTTGTTGATCTTTTTTCAGTAGTTACTTCTAAGTCGTCACTGATATGTTTCCAGCCCAGTAACTCTGCTGGGTCTCCTGAAAACGGTCCCTGCGTTGGCCGGCAATCGAACCTGGGTTAACTGCTTGGAAGGCAGCTGTGCTCACCACTATACCACCAACGCTGTAGTACACCACATCTGGCCCATCTGGAGTGAGTCCGAATGCTAAGTGCTTCAGGGTCAGCTGCGGTCACATCATGCGGCCCATACTTCACACCAGAGGTCCACCGAGCAACTTCGTGTGACTCTGTGGCGCAATGGTAGTGCGTCTGACTTCAGATCAGAAGGTTGTGAGTTCAAATCAGATTGGCGCCTTGATTGTTTCCTGAGACACCACAATCAAAAGTGTTTAACAGACTTATTACAGTAATAAGGTGAGAGTGATCATATTGGTCGGTCTGTACTCTCACTCTGATTGGCTGATCTTTAGCTGCTCTCTGATTGGCCGATCTTTAGCTGAGCTCTGATTGGTCGGTCTACAGCTTCAGTAAATTATGTGAGCATTCACCATACCTATGCTAAGAATAGCATTTAAAATTCTGTTATACCACTTTCTTGATCTGTGGGGAAAGAGTTAGGTCTTCATTCTTTGATCTGCAGTGTCAATGCACCCCATGAATGAATTATAATATCATTACTTTTTAAAAGATTACTGTAATCTGATTACTTTTGAATTATTACTGTAATCTGATTACTTTAGTAAAATTACTGTAATCTGATTACTTTTTAAAATATTACTGTAATCTGATTACTTTAATAATATTACTGTAATCTGATTACTTTTTTAAATGTTACTGTAATCTGATTACTTTAGTAATATTACTGTAATCTGATTACTTTTAGAAATATTACTGTAATCTGATTACTTATAAAAATTATTAGTGTAATCTGATTTTTTATAAGATTACTGTAATGTGATTACTTCCTGCATGAAAATTTTTCATATTTTCAACGTTATTTTTAACACTGTCGTAATCAGATTGGCGCCTTGATTATTTCCTGAGACACCACAATCAAAAGTGTTTAACAGACTTATTACAGTAATAAGGTGAGAGTGATCAGATTAGTCGTAACTCTGTGTTGGTCGGTTTGTACTCTCACTCTGATTGGCCGACCTTTAGCTGCGCTCTGATTGGTCGGGCTGTACTCTCACTCTGATTGGCCGATCTTTAGCTGCGCTCTGATTGGTCGGTCGGTACTCTCACTCTGATTGGCTGATCTTTAACTGCGTTCTGATTGTTCGGTGTGTACTCTCACTCTCATTGGCTGATCTTTAGCTGCTCTCTGATTGGCCGATCTTTAGCTGATTACTTTTTAATTATTACTGTAATCTGATTACTTTTATAAGATTACTGTAATCTGATTACTTTAGTAATATTACTGTAATCTGATTACTTTAATGATATTACTGTAATCTGATTACTTTTAGAAATATTACTGTAATCTGATTACTTTAAAAAATTATTAGTGTAATCTTATTTTTTATAAGATTACTGTAATGTGATTACTTCCTGCATGAAAATGTTTCATATTTTCAACGTTATTTTTAACACTGGGATTTCGGTTGTGTTAAAGTTTCAGCGGAATTTTTCATTACTGACAGAGTTAAGAAGTGTCAGCTAAGATTTATTTGCGTGCAAGATACAGTCTGGCAGGCCAACGCCTGGATTAGGGTATGGAAACATCTGTGCAGCAAGACTTGTTGATCTTTTTTCAGTAGTTACTTCTAAGTTGTCACTGATATGTTTCCAGCCCAGTAACTCTGCTGGGTCTCCTGAAAACGGTCCCTGCGTTGGCCGGCAATCGAACCTGGGTCAACTGCTTGGAAGGCAGCTGTGCTCACCACTATACCACCAACGCTGTAGTACACCACATCTGGCCCATCTGGAGTGAGTCCGAATACTAAGTGCTTCAGGGTCAGCTGCGGTCACATCATGCGGCCCATACTTCACACCAGAGGTCCACCGAGCAACTTCGTGTGACTCTGTGGCGCAATGGTAGTGCGTCTGACTTCAGATCAGAAGGTTGTGAGTTCAAATCAGATTGGCGCCTTGATTGTTTCCTGAGACACCACAATCAAAAGTGTTTAACAGACTTATTACAGTAATAAGGTG
Source organism: Leuresthes tenuis (assembly GCF_036924035.1). NCBI lineage: Eukaryota > Metazoa > Chordata > Actinopteri > Atheriniformes > Atherinopsidae > Leuresthes > Leuresthes tenuis. The sequence goes on along the minus strand of NW_027325378.1, from coordinate 2,019,063 downwards.
AGAGTGATCATATTGGTCGGTCTGTACTCTCACTCTGATTGGCTGATCTTTAGCTGCTCTCTGATTGGCCGATCTTTAGCTGCAATCTGATTGGTCGGTCGGTACTCTCACTCTGATTGGCCGATCTTTAGCTGCGCTCTGATTGGTCAGTCGGTACTCTCACTCTGATTGGCCGATCTTTAGCTGAGCTCTGATTGGTCGGTCTACAGCTTCAGTAAATTATGTGAGCATTCACCATACCTATGCTAAGAATAGCATTTAAAATTCTGTTATACCACTTTCTTGATCTGTGGGGAAAGAGTTAGGTCTTCATTCTTTGATCTGCAGTGTCAATGCACCCCATGAATGAATTATAATATCATTACTTTTTAAAAGATTACTGTAATCTGATTACTTTTGAATTATTACTGTAATCTGATTACTTTAGTAAAATTACTGTAATCTGATTACTTTAATAATATTACTGTAATATGATTACTTTAATGATATTACTGTAATCTGATTACTTTTAGAAATATTACTGTAATCTGATTACTTAAAAAAATTATTAGTGTAATCTTATTTTGTAATCTTATTCTGGCAGGCCAACGCCTGGATTAGGGTATGGAAACATCTGTGCAGCAAGACTTGTTGATCTTTTTTCAGTAGTTATTTCTAAGTCGTCACTGATATGTTTGCAGCCCAGTAACTCTGCTGGGTCTCCTGAAAACGGTCGCTGCGTTGGCCGGCAATCGAACCTGGGTCAACTGCTTGGAAGGCAGCTGTGCTCACCACTATACCACCAACGCTGTAGTACACCACATCTGGCCCATCTGGAGTGAGTCCGAATGCTAAGTGCTTCAGGGTCAGCTGCGGTCACATCATGCGGCCCTTACTTCACACCAGAGGTCCACCGAGCAACTTCGTGTGACTCTGTGGCTCAATGGTAGTGCGTCTGACTTCAGATCAGAGGGTTGTGAGTTCAAATCAGATTGGCGCCTTGATTATTTCCTGAGACACCACAATCAAAAGGGTTTAACAGACTTATTACAGTAATAAGGTGAGAGTGATCAGATTAGTCGTAACTCTGTATTGGTCGGTTTGTACTCTCACTCTGATTGGCCGACCTTTAGCTGCTCTCTGATTGGCCGATCTTTAGCTGCAATCTGATTGGTCGGACGGTACTCTCACTCTGATTGGCCAATCTTTAGCTGCGCTCTGATTGGTCGGTCGGTACTCTCACTCTGATTGGCCGATCTTTAGCTGAGCTCTGATTGGTCGGTCTACAGCTTCAGTAAATTATGTGAGCATTCACCATACCTATGCTAAGAATAGCATGTAAAATTCTGTTATACCACTTTCTTGATCTGTGGGGAAAGAGTTAGGTCTTCATTCTTTGATCTGCAGTGTCAATGCACCCCATGAATGAATTATAATATCATTACTTTTTAAAAGATTACTGTAATCTGATTACTTTTGAATTATTACTGTAATCTGATTACTTTAGTAAGATTACTGTAATCTGATTACTTTAAAAATATTACTGTAATCTGATTACTTTAATAATATTACTGTAATCTGATCACTTTTTAAAATGTTACTGTAATCTGATTACTTTAATGATATTACTGTAATCTGATTACTTTTTAAAATATTACTGTAATCTGATTACTTATAAAAATTATTAGTGTAATCTGATTTTTTATAAGATTACTGTAATGTGATTACTTCCTGCATGAAAATTTTTCATATTTTCAACGTTGTTTTTAACACTGTCGTAATCAGATTGGCGCCTTGATTATTTCCTGAGACACCACAATCAAAAGTGTTTAACAGACTTATTACAGTAATAAGGGGAGAGTGATCAGATTAGTCGTAACTCTGTATTGGTCGGTTTGTACTCTCACTCTGATTGGCCGACCTTTAGCTGCGCTCTGATTGGTCGGGCTTTACTCTCACTCTGATTGGCCGATCTTTAGCTGCGCTCTGATTGGTCGGTCGGTACTCTCACTCTGATTGGCTGATCTTTAACTGCTTTCTGATTGATCGGTCTGTACTCTCACTCTGATTGGCTGATCTTTAACTGCTTTCTGATTGATCGGTCTGTACTCTCACTCTGATTGGCCGACCTTTAGCTGCGCTCTGATTGGTCGGGCTTTACTCTCACTCTGATTGGCCGATCTTTAGCTGCGCTCTGATTGGTCGGTCGGTACTCTCACTCTGATTGGCCGATCTTTAGCTGAGCTCTGATTGGTCGGTCTACAGCTTCAGTAAATTATGTGAGCATTCACCATACCTATGCTAAGAATAGCATTTAAAATTCTGTTATACCACTTTCTTGATCTGTGGGGAAAGAGTTAGGTCTTCATTCTTTGATCTGCAGTGTCAATGCACCCCATGAATGAATTATAATATCATTACTTTTTAAAAGATTACTGTAATCTGATTACTTTTGAATTATTACTGTAATCTGATTACTTTAGTAAAATTACTGTAATCTGATTACTTTTAAAAATATTACTGTAATCTGATTACTTTAATAATATTACTGTAATCTGATTACTTTTTAAATGTTACTGTAATCTGATTACTTTAGTAATATTACTGTAATCTGATTACTTTTAGAAATATTACTGTAATCTGATTACTTATAAAAATTATTAGTGTAATCTGATTTTTTATAAGATTACTGTAATGTGATTACTTCCTGCATGAAAATTTTTCATATTTTCAACGTTATTTTTAACACTGTCGTAATCAGATTGGCGCCTTGATTATTTCCTGAGACACCACAATCAAAAGGGTTTAACAGACTTATTACAGTAATAAGGTGAGAGTGATCAGATTAGTCGTAACTCTGTATTGGTCGGTTTGTACTCTCACTCTGATTGGCCGACCTTTAGCTGCTCTCTGATTGGCCGATCTTTAGCTGCAATCTGATTGGTCGGTCGGTACTCTCACTCTGATTGGCTGATCTTTAACTGCGTTCTGATTGATCGGTGTGTACTCTCACTCTCATTGGCTGATCTTTAGCTGCTCTCTGATTGGCCGATCTTTAGCTGATTACTTTTTAATTATTACTGTAATCTGATTACTTTTATAAGATTACTGTAATCTGATTACTTTAGTAATGTTACTGTAATCTGATTACTTTTAGAAATATTACTGTAATCTGATTACTTTAAAAAATTATTAGTGTAATCTTATTTTTTATAAGATTACTGTAATGTGATTACTTCCTGCATGAAAATGTTTCATATTTTCAACGTTATTTTTAACACTGGGATTTCGGTTGTGTTAAAGTTTCAGCGGAATTTTTCATTACTGACAGAGTTAAGAAGTGTCAGCTAAGATTTATTTGCGTGCAAGATACAGTCATGAGAAGAGCTGCATCTGGCAGGCCAACGCCTGGATTAGGGTATGGAAACATCTGTGCAGCAAGATCTTGTTGATCTTTTTTCAGTAGTTATTTCTAAGTCGTCACTGATATGTTTCCAGCCCAGTAACTCTGCTGGGTCTCCTGAAAACGGTCCCTGCGTTGGCCGGCAATCGAACCTGGGTCAACTGCTTGGAAGGCAGCTGTGCTCACCACTATACCACCAACGCTGTAGTACACCACATCTGGCCCATCTGGAGTGAGTCCGAATGCTAAGTGCTTCAGGGTCAGCTGCGGTCACATCATGCGGCCCATACTTCACACCAGAGGTCCACCGAGCAACTTCGTGTGACTCTGTGGCGCAATGGTAGTGCGTCTGACTTCAGATCAGAAGGTTGTGAGTTCAAATCAGATTGGCGCCTTGATTATTTCCTGAGACACCACAATCAAAAGTGTTTAAAAGACTTATTACAGTAATAAGGTGAGAGTGATCATATTGGTCGGTCTGTACTCTCACTCTGATTGGCTGATCTTTAGCTGCTCTCTGATTGGCCGATCTTTAGCTGCGCTCTGATTGGTCGGGCTGTACTCTCACTCTGATTGGCCGATCTTTAGCTGCGCTCTGATTGGTCGGTCGGTACTCTCACTCTGATTGGCTGATCTTTAACTGCGTTCTGATTGATCGGTGTGTACTCTCACTCTCATTGGCTGATCTTTAGCTGCTCTCTGATTGGCCGATCTTTAGCTGATTACTTTTTAATTATTACTGTAATCTGATTACTTTTATAAGATTACTGTAATCTGATTACTTTAGTAAGATTACTGTAATCTGATTACTTTTTAAAATATTACTGTAATCTGATTACTTTTAGAAATATTACTGTAATCTGATTACTTAAAAAATTATTAGTGTAATCTGATTTTTTATAAGATTACTGTAATGTGATTACTTCCTGCATGAAAATGTTTCATATTTTCAACCTTATTTTTAACACTGGGATTTCGGTTGTGTTAAAGTTTCAGCGGAATTTTTCATTACTGACAGAGTTAAGAAGTGTCAGCTAAGATTTATTTGCGTGCAAGATACAGTCATGAGAAGAGCTGCATCTGGCAGGCCAACGCCTGGATTAGGGTATGGAAACATCTGTGCAGCAAGACTTGTTGATCTTTTTTCAGTAGTTACTTCTAAGTCGTCACTGATATGTTTCCAGCCCAGTAACTCTGCTGGGTCTCCTGAAAACGGTCCCTGCGTTGGCCGGCAATCGAACCTGGGTTAACTGCTTGGAAGGCAGCTGTGCTCACCACTATACCACCAACGCTGTAGTACACCACATCTGGCCCATCTGGAGTGAGTCCGAATGCTAAGTGCTTCAGGGTCAGCTGCGGTCACATCATGCGGCCCATACTTCACACCAGAGGTCCACCGAGCAACTTCGTGTGACTCTGTGGCGCAATGGTAGTGCGTCTGACTTCAGATCAGAAGGTTGTGAGTTCAAATCAGATTGGCGCCTTGATTGTTTCCTGAGACACCACAATCAAAAGTGTTTAACAGACTTATTACAGTAATAAGGTGAGAGTGATCATATTGGTCGGTCTGTACTCTCACTCTGATTGGCTGATCTTTAGCTGCTCTCTGATTGGCCGATCTTTAGCTGAGCTCTGATTGGTCGGTCTACAGCTTCAGTAAATTATGTGAGCATTCACCATACCTATGCTAAGAATAGCATTTAAAATTCTGTTATACCACTTTCTTGATCTGTGGGGAAAGAGTTAGGTCTTCATTCTTTGATCTGCAGTGTCAATGCACCCCATGAATGAATTATAATATCATTACTTTTTAAAAGATTACTGTAATCTGATTACTTTTGAATTATTACTGTAATCTGATTACTTTAGTAAAATTACTGTAATCTGATTACTTTTTAAAATATTACTGTAATCTGATTACTTTAATAATATTACTGTAATCTGATTACTTTTTTAAATGTTACTGTAATCTGATTACTTTAGTAATATTACTGTAATCTGATTACTTTTAGAAATATTACTGTAATCTGATTACTTATAAAAATTATTAGTGTAATCTGATTTTTTATAAGATTACTGTAATGTGATTACTTCCTGCATGAAAATTTTTCATATTTTCAACGTTATTTTTAACACTGTCGTAATCAGATTGGCGCCTTGATTATTTCCTGAGACACCACAATCAAAAGTGTTTAACAGACTTATTACAGTAATAAGGTGAGAGTGATCAGATTAGTCGTAACTCTGTGTTGGTCGGTTTGTACTCTCACTCTGATTGGCCGACCTTTAGCTGCGCTCTGATTGGTCGGGCTGTACTCTCACTCTGATTGGCCGATCTTTAGCTGCGCTCTGATTGGTCGGTCGGTACTCTCACTCTGATTGGCTGATCTTTAACTGCGTTCTGATTGTTCGGTGTGTACTCTCACTCTCATTGGCTGATCTTTAGCTGCTCTCTGATTGGCCGATCTTTAGCTGATTACTTTTTAATTATTACTGTAATCTGATTACTTTTATAAGATTACTGTAATCTGATTACTTTAGTAATATTACTGTAATCTGATTACTTTAATGATATTACTGTAATCTGATTACTTTTAGAAATATTACTGTAATCTGATTACTTTAAAAAATTATTAGTGTAATCTTATTTTTTATAAGATTACTGTAATGTGATTACTTCCTGCATGAAAATGTTTCATATTTTCAACGTTATTTTTAACACTGGGATTTCGGTTGTGTTAAAGTTTCAGCGGAATTTTTCATTACTGACAGAGTTAAGAAGTGTCAGCTAAGATTTATTTGCGTGCAAGATACAGTCTGGCAGGCCAACGCCTGGATTAGGGTATGGAAACATCTGTGCAGCAAGACTTGTTGATCTTTTTTCAGTAGTTACTTCTAAGTCGTCACTGATATGTTTCCAGCCCAGTAACTCTGCTGGGTCTCCTGAAAACGGTCCCTGCGTTGGCCGGCAATCGAACCTGGGTCAACTGCTTGGAAGGCAGCTGTGCTCACCACTATACCACCAACGCTGTAGTACACCACATCTGGCCCATCTGGAGTGAGTCCGAATGCTAAGTGCTTCAGGGTCAGCTGCGGTCACATCATGCGGCCCATACTTCACACCAGAGGTCCACCGAGCAACTTCGTGTGACTCTGTGGCGCAATGGTAGTGCGTCTGACTTCAGATCAGAAGGTTGTGAGTTCAAATCAGATTGGCGCCTTGATTGTTTCCTGAGACACCACAATCAAAAGTGTTTAACAGACTTATTACAGTAATAAGGTGAGAGTGATCATATTGGTCGGTCTGTACTCTCACTCTGATTGGCCGATCTTTAGCTGCTCTCTGATTGGCCGATCTTTAGCTGCAATCTGATTGGTCGGTCGGTACTCTCACTCTGATTGGCCGATCTTTAGCTGCGCTCTGATTGGTCGGTCGGTACTCTCACTCTGATTGGCCGATCTTTAGCTGAGCTCTGATTGGTCGGTCTACAGCTTCAGTAAATTATGTGAGCATTCACCATACCTATGCTAAGAATAGCATGTAAAATTCTGTTATACCACTTTCTTGATCTGTGGGGAAAGAGTTAGGTCTTCATTCTTTGATCTGCAGTGTCAATGCACCCCATGAATGAATTATAATATCATTACTTTTTAAAAGATTACTGTAATCTGATTACTTTTGAATTATTACTGTAATCTGATTACTTTTAAAAATATTACTGTAATCTGATTACTTTAATAATATTACTGTAATCTGATTACTTTTTAAAAATGTTACTGTAATCTGATTACTTTAGTAATATTACTGTAATCTGATTACTTTTAGAAATATTACTGTAATCTGATTACTTTAATGATATTACTGTAATCTGATTACTTTAATAATATTACTGTAATCTGATTACTTTAATGATATTACTGTAATCTGATTACTTTTAGAAATATTACTGTAATCTGATTACTTTAAAAAATTATTAGTGTAATCTTATTTTTTATAAGATTACTGTAATGTGATTACTTCCTGCATGAAAATGTTTCATATTTTCAACGTTATTTTTAACACTGGGATTTCGGTTGTGTTAAAGTTTCAGCGGAATTTTTCATTACTGACAGAGTTAAGAAGTGTCAGTAAAGATTTATTTGCGTTCAAGATACAGTCATGAGAAGAGCTGCATCTGGCAGGCCAACGCCTGGATTAGGGTATGGAAACATCTGTGCAGCAAGATCTTGTTGATCTTTTTTCAGTAGTTATTTCTAAGTCGTCACTGATATGTTTCCAGCCCAGCTCTGCTGGGTCTCCTGTAAACGGTCGCTGCGTTGGCCGGCAATCGAACCTGGGTCAACTGCTTGGAAGGCAGCTGTGCTCACCACTATACCACCAACGCTGTAGTACACCACATCTGGCCCATCTGGAGTGAGTCCGAATACTAAGTGCTTCAGGGTCAGCTGCGGTCACATCATGCGGCCCATACTTCACACCAGAGGTCCACCGAGCAACTTCGTGTGACTCTGTGGCGCAATGGTAGTGCGTCTGACTTCAGATCAGAAGGTTGTGAGTTCAAATCAGATTGGCGCCTTGATTGTTTCCTGAGACACCACAATCAAAAGTGTTTAACAGACTTATTACAGTAATAAGGTGAGAGTGATCATATTGGTCGGTCTGTACTCTCACTCTGATTGGCTGATCTTTAGCTGCTCTCTGATTGGCCGATCTTTAGCTGCAATCTGATTGGTCGGTCGGTACTCTCACTCTGATTGGCCGATCTTTAGCTGCGCTCTGATTGGTCGGTCGGTACTCTCACTCTGATTGGCCGATCTTTAGCTGAGCTCTGATTGGTCGGTCTACAGCTTCAGTAAATTATGTGAGCATTCACCATACCTATGCTAAGAATAGCATTTAAAATTCTGTTATACCACTTTCTTGATCTGTGGGGAAAGAGTTAGGTCTTCATTCTTTGATCTGCAGTGTCAATGCACCCCATGAATGAATTATAATATCATTACTTTTTAAAAGATTACTGTAATCTGATTACTTTTGAATTATTACTGTAATCTGATTACTTTAGTAAAATTACTGTAATCTGATTACTTTAATAATATTACTGTAATATGATTACTTTAATGATATTACTGTAATCTGATTACTTTTAGAAATATTACTGTAATCTGATTACTTAAAAAAATTATTAGTGTAATCTTATTTTTTATAAGATTACTGTAATGTGATTACTTCCTGCATGAAAATGTTTCATATTTTCAACGTTATTTTTAACACTGGGATTTCGGTTGTGTTAAAGTTTCAGCGGAATTTTTCATTACTGACAGAGTTAAGAAGTGTCAGCTAAGATTTATTTGCGTTCAAGATACAGTCATGAGAAGAGCTGCATCTGGCAGGCCAACGCCTGGATTAGGGTATGGAAACATCTGTGCAGCAAGACTTGTTGATCTTTTTTCAGTAGTTATTTCTAAGTCGTCACTGATATGTTTGCAGCCCAGTAACTCTGCTGGGTCTCCTGAAAACGGTCGCTGCGTTGGCCGGCAATCGAACCTGGGTCAACTGCTTGGAAGGCAGCTGTGCTCACCACTATACCACCAACGCTGTAGTACACCACATCTGGCCCATCTGGAGTGAGTCCGAATGCTAAGTGCTTCAGGGTCAGCTGCGGTCACATCATGCGGCCCTTACTTCACACCAGAGGTCCACCGAGCAACTTCGTGTGACTCTGTGGCTCAATGGTAGTGCGTCTGACTTCAGATCAGAGGGTTGTGAGTTCAAATCAGATTGGCGCCTTGATTATTTCCTGAGACACCACAATCAAAAGGGTTTAACAGACTTATTACAGTAATAAGGTGAGAGTGATCAGATTAGTCGTAACTCTGTATTGGTCGGTTTGTACTCTCACTCTGATTGGCCGACCTTTAGCTGCTCTCTGATTGGCCGATCTTTAGCTGCAATCTGATTGGTCGGTCGGTACTCTCACTCTGATTGGCCAATCTTTAGCTGCGCTCTGATTGGTCGGTCGGTACTCTCACTCTGATTGGCCGATCTTTAGCTGAGCTCTGATTGGTCGGTCTACAGCTTCAGTAAATTATGTGAGCATTCACCATACCTATGCTAAGAATAGCATGTAAAATTCTGTTATACCACTTTCTTGATCTGTGGGGAAAGAGTTAGGTCTTCATTCTTTGATCTGCAGTGTCAATGCACCCCATGAATGAATTATAATATCATTACTTTTTAAAAGATTACTGTAATCTGATTACTTTTGAATTATTACTGTAATCTGATTACTTTAGTAAGATTACTGTAATCTGATTACTTTAAAAATATTACTGTAATCTGATTACTTTAATAATATTACTGTAATCTGATCACTTTTTAAAATGTTACTGTAATCTGATTACTTTAATGATATTACTGTAATCTGATTACTTTTTAAAATATTACTGTAATCTGATTACTTATAAAAATTATTAGTGTAATCTGATTTTTTATAAGATTACTGTAATGTGATTACTTCCTGCATGAAAATTTTTCATATTTTCAACGTTGTTTTTAACACTGTCGTAATCAGATTGGCGCCTTGATTATTTCCTGAGACACCACAATCAAAAGTGTTTAACAGACTTATTACAGTAATAAGGGGAGAGTGATCAGATTAGTCGTAACTCTGTATTGGTCGGTTTGTACTCTCACTCTGATTGGCCGACCTTTAGCTGCGCTCTGATTGGTCGGGCTTTACTCTCACTCTGATTGGCCGATCTTTAGCTGCGCTCTGATTGGTCGGTCGGTACTCTCACTCTGATTGGCTGATCTTTAACTGCTTTCTGATTGATCGGTCTGTACTCTCACTCTGATTGGCTGATCTTTAACTGCTTTCTGATTGATCGGTCTGTACTCTCACTCTGATTGGCCGACCTTTAGCTGCGCTCTGATTGGTCGGGCTTTACTCTCACTCTGATTGGCCGATCTTTAGCTGCGCTCTGATTGGTCGGTCGGTACTCTCACTCTGATTGGCCGATCTTTAGCTGAGCTCTGATTGGTCGGTCTACAGCTTCAGTAAATTATGTGAGCATTCACCATACCTATGCTAAGAATAGCATTTAAAATTCTGTTATACCACTTTCTTGATCTGTGGGGAAAGAGTTAGGTCTTCATTCTTTGATCTGCAGTGTCAATGCACCCCATGAATGAATTATAATATCATTACTTTTTAAAAGATTACTGTAATCTGATTACTTTTGAATTATTACTGTAATCTGATTACTTTAGTAAAATTACTGTAATCTGATTACTTTTAAAAATATTACTGTAATCTGATTACTTTAATAATATTACTGTAATCTGATTACTTTTTAAATGTTACTGTAATCTGATTACTTTAGTAATATTACTGTAATCTGATTACTTTTAGAAATATTACTGTAATCTGATTACTTATAAAAATTATTAGTGTAATCTGATTTTTTATAAGATTACTGTAATGTGATTACTTCCTGCATGAAAATTTTTCATATTTTCAACGTTATTTTTAACACTGTCGTAATCAGATTGGCGCCTTGATTATTTCCTGAGACACCACAATCAAAAGGGTTTAACAGACTTATTACAGTAATAAGGTGAGAGTGATCAGATTAGTCGTAACTCTGTATTGGTCGGTTTGTACTCTCACTCTGATTGGCTGATCTTTAGCTGCTCTCTGATTGGCCGATCTTTAGCTGCAATCTGATTGGTCGGTCGGTACTCTCACTCTGATTGGCCGATCTTTAGCTGCGCTCTGATTGGTCGGTCGGTACTCTCACTCTGATTGGCCGATCTTTAGCTGAGCTCTGATTGGTCGGTCTACAGCTTCAGTAAATTATGTGAGCATTCACCATACCTATGCTAAGAATAGCATGTAAAATTCTGTTATACCACTTTCTTGATCTGTGGGGAAAGAGTTAGGTCTTCATTCTTTGATCTGCAGTGTCAATGCACCCCATGAATGAATTATAATATCATTACTTTTTAAAAGATTACTGTAATCTGATTACTTTTGAATTATTACTGTAATCTGATTACTTTTAAAAATATTACTGTAATCTGATTACTTTAATAATATTACTGTAATCTGATTACTTTTTAAAAATGTTACTGTAATCTGATTACTTTAGTAATATTACTGTAATCTGATTACTTTTAGAAATATTACTGTAATCTGATTACTTTAATGATATTACTGTAATCTGATTACTTTAATAATATTACTGTAATCTGATTACTTTAATGATATTACTGTAATCTGATTACTTTTAGAAATATTACTGTAATCTGATTACTTTAAAAAATTATTAGTGTAATCTTATTTTTTATAAGATTACTGTAATGTGATTACTTCCTGCATGAAAATGTTTCATATTTTCAACGTTATTTTTAACACTGGGATTTCGGTTGTGTTAAAGTTTCAGCGGAATTTTTCATTACTGACAGAGTTAAGAAGTGTCAGTAAAGATTTATTTGCGTTCAAGATACAGTCATGAGAAGAGCTGCATCTGGCAGGCCAACGCCTGGATTAGGGTATGGAAACATCTGTGCAGCAAGATCTTGTTGATCTTTTTTCAGTAGTTATTTCTAAGTCGTCACTGATATGTTTCCAGCCCAGCTCTGCTGGGTCTCCTGTAAACGGTCGCTGCGTTGGCCGGCAATCGAACCTGGGTCAACTGCTTGGAAGGCAGCTGTGCTCACCACTATACCACCAACGCTGTAGTACACCACATCTGGCCCATCTGGAGTGAGTCCGAATACTAAGTGCTTCAGGGTCAGCTGCGGTCACATCATGCGGCCCATACTTCACACCAGAGGTCCACCGAGCAACTTCGTGTGACTCTGTGGCGCAATGGTAGTGCGTCTGACTTCAGATCAGAAGGTTGTGAGTTCAAATCAGATTGGCGCCTTGATTGTTTCCTGAGACACCACAATCAAAAGTGTTTAACAGACTTATTACAGTAATAAGGTGAGAGTGATCATATTGGTCGGTCTGTACTCTCACTCTGATTGGCTGATCTTTAGCTGCTCTCTGATTGGCCGATCTTTAGCTGCAATCTGATTGGTCGGTCGGTACTCTCACTCTGATTGGCCGATCTTTAGCTGCGCTCTGATTGGTCGGTCGGTACTCTCACTCTGATTGGCCGATCTTTAGCTGAGCTCTGATTGGTCGGTCTACAGCTTCAGTAAATTATGTGAGCATTCACCATACCTATGCTAAGAATAGCATTTAAAATTCTGTTATACCACTTTCTTGATCTGTGGGGAAAGAGTTAGGTCTTCATTCTTTGATCTGCAGTGTCAATGCACCCCATGAATGAATTATAATATCATTACTTTTTAAAAGATTACTGTAATCTGATTACTTTTGAATTATTACTGTAATCTGATTACTTTAGTAAAATTACTGTAATCTGATTACTTTAATAATATTACTGTAATATGATTACTTTAATGATATTACTGTAATCTGATTACTTTTAGAAATATTACTGTAATCTGATTACTTAAAAAAATTATTAGTGTAATCTTATTTTTTATAAGATTACTGTAATGTGATTACTTCCTGCATGAAAATGTTTCATATTTTCAACGTTATTTTTAACACTGGGATTTCGGTTGTGTTAAAGTTTCAGCGGAATTTTTCATTACTGACAGAGTTAAGAAGTGTCAACAAAGATTTATTTGCGTTCAAGATACAGTCATGAGAAGAGATGCATCTGGCAGGCCAACGCCTGGATTAGGGTATGGAAACATCTGTGCAGCAAGACTTGTTGATCTTTTTTCAGTAGTTATTTGTAAGTCGTCACTGATATGTTTGCAGCCCAGTAACTCTGCTGGGTCTCCTGAAAACGGTCGCTGCGTTGGCCGGCAATCGAACCTGGGTCAACTGCTTGGAAGGCAGCTGTGCTCACCACTATACCACCAACGCTGTAGTACACCACATCTGGCCCATCTGGAGTGAGTCCGAATGCTAAGTGCTTCAGGGTCAGCTGCGGTCACATCATGCGGCCCTTACTTCACACCAGAGGTCCACCGAGCAACTTCGTGTGACTCTGTGGCTCAATGGTAGTGCGTCTGACTTCAGATCAGAGGGTTGTGAGTTCAAATCAGATTGGCGCCTTGATTATTTCCTGAGACACCACAATCAAAAGGGTTTAACAGACTTATTACAGTAATAAGGTGAGAGTGATCAGATTAGTCGTAACTCTGTATTGGTCGGTTTGTACTCTCACTCTGATTGGCCGACCTTTAGCTGCTCTCTGATTGGCCGATCTTTAGCTGCAATCTGATTGGTCGGTCGGTACTCTCACTCTGATTGGCCGATCTTTAGCTGCGCTCTGATTGGTCGGTCGGTACTCTCACTCTGATTGGCCGATCTTTAGCTGAGCTCTGATTGGTCGGTCTACAGCTTCAGTAAATTATGTGAGCATTCACCATACCTATGCTAAGAATAGCATGTAAAATTCGGTTATACCACTTTCTTGATCTGTGGGGAAAGAGTTAGGTCTTCATTCTTTGATCTGCAGTGTCAATGCACCCCATGAATGAATTATAATATCATTACTTTTTAAAAGATTACTGTAATCTGATTACTTTTGAATTATTACTGTAATCTGATTACTTTAGTAAGATTACTGTAATCTGATTACTTTAAAAATATTACTGTAATCTGATTACTTTAATAATATTACTGTAATCTGATCACTTTTTAAAATGTTACTGTAATCTGATTACTTTAATGATATTACTGTAATCTGATTACTTTTTAAAATATTACTGTAATCTGATTACTTATAAAAATTATTAGTGTAATCTGATTTTTTATAAGATTACTGTAATGTGATTACTTCCTGCATGAAAATTTTTCATATTTTCAACGTTGTTTTTAACACTGTCGTAATCAGATTGGCGCCTTGATTATTTCCTGAGACACCACAATCAAAAGTGTTTAACAGACTTATTACAGTAATAAGGGGAGAGTGATCAGATTAGTCGTAACTCTGTATTGGTCGGTTTGTACTCTCACTCTGATTGGCCGACCTTTAGCTGCGCTCTGATTGGTCGGGCTTTACTCTCACTCTGATTGGCCGATCTTTAGCTGCGCTCTGATTGGTCGGTCGGTACTCTCACTCTGATTGGCTGATCTTTAACTGCTTTCTGATTGATCGGTCTGTACTCTCACTCTGATTGGCTGATCTTTAACTGCTTTCTGATTGATCGGTCTGTACTCTCACTCTGATTGGCCGACCTTTAGCTGCGCTCTGATTGGTCGGGCTTTACTCTCACTCTGATTGGCCGATCTTTAGCTGCGCTCTGATTGGTCGGTCGGTACTCTCACTCTGATTGGCCGATCTTTAGCTGAGCTCTGATTGGTCGGTCTACAGCTTCAGTAAATTATGTGAGCATTCACCATACCTATGCTAAGAATAGCATTTAAAATTCTGTTATACCACTTTCTTGATCTGTGGGGAAAGAGTTAGGTCTTCATTCTTTGATCTGCAGTGTCAATGCACCCCATGAATGAATTATAATATCATTACTTTTTAAAAGATTACTGTAATCTGATTACTTTTGAATTATTACTGTAATCTGATTACTTTAGTAAAATTACTGTAATCTGATTACTTTTAAAAATATTACTGTAATCTGATTACTTTAATAATATTACTGTAATCTGATTACTTTTTAAATGTTACTGTAATCTGATTACTTTAGTAATATTACTGTAATCTGATTACTTTTAGAAATATTACTGTAATCTGATTACTTATAAAAATTATTAGTGTAATCTGATTTTTTATAAGATTACTGTAATGTGATTACTTCCTGCATGAAAATTTTTCATATTTTCAACGTTATTTTTAACACTGTCGTAATCAGATTGGCGCCTTGATTATTTCCTGAGACACCACAATCAAAAGGGTTTAACAGACTTATTACAGTAATAAGGTGAGAGTGATCAGATTAGTCGTAACTCTGTATTGGTCGGTTTGTACTCTCACTCTGATTGGCCGACCTTTAGCTGCTCTCTGATTGGCCGATCTTTAGCTGCAATCTGATTGGTCGGTCGGTACTCTCACTCTGATTGGCCGATCTTTAGCTGCGCTCTGATTGGTCGGTCGGTACTCTCACTCTGATTGGCCGATCTTTAGCTGAGCTCTGATTGGTCGGTCTACAGCTTCAGTAAATTATGTGAGCATTCACCATACCTATGCTAAGAATAGCATGTAAAATTCTGTTATACCACTTTCTTGATCTGTGGGGAAAGAGTTAGGTCTTCATTCTTTGATCTGCAGTGTCAATGCACCCCATGAATGAATTATAATATCATTACTTTTTAAAAGATTACTGTAATCTGATTACTTTTGAATTATTACTGTAATCTGATTACTTTTATAAGATTACTGTAATCTGATTACTTTAGTAAGATTACTGTAATCTGATTACTTTAAAAAATATTACTGTAATCTGATTACTTTAATAATATTACTGTAATCTGATTACTTTTTAAAATATTACTGTAATCTGATTACTTTAATGATATTACTGTAATCTGATTACTTTAATAATATTACTGTAATCTGATTACTTTAATGATATTACTGTAATCTGCTTACTTTTAGAAATATTACTGTAATCTGATTACTTTAAAAAATTATTAGTGTAATCTTATTTTTTATAAGATTACTGTAATGTGATTACTTCCTGCATGAAAATGTTTCATATTTTCAACGTTATTTTTAACACTGGGATTTCGGTTGTGTTAAAGTTTCAGCGGAATTTTTCATTACTGACAGAGTTAAGAAGTGTCAGTAAAGATTTATTTGCGTTCAAGATACAGTCATGAGAAGAGCTGCATCTGGCAGGCCAACGCCTGGATTAGGGTATGGAAACATCTGTGCAGCAAGATCTTGTTGATCTTTTTTCAGTAGTTATTTCTAAGTCGTCACTGATATGTTTCCAGCCCAGTAACTCTGCTGAGTCTCCTGAAAACGGTCGCTGCGTTGGCCGGCAATCGAACCTGGGTCAACTGCTTGGAAGGCAGCTGTGCTCACCACTATACCACCAACGCTGTAGTACACCACATCTGGCCCATCTGGAGTGAGTCCGAATGCTAAGTGCTTCAGGGTCAGCTGCGGTCACATCATGCGGCCCATACTTCACACCAGAGGTCCACCGAGCAACTTCGTGTGACTCTGTGGCGCAATGGTAGTGCGTCTGACTTCAGATCAGAAGGTTGTGAGTTCAAATCAGATTGGCGCCTTGATTGTTTCCTGAGACACCACAATCAAAAGTGTTTAACAGACTTATTACAGTAATAAGGTGAGAGTGATCATATTGGTCGGTCTGTACTCTCACTCTGATTGGCTGATCTTTAGCTGCTCTCTGATTGGCCGATCTTTAGCTGCAATCTGATTGGTCGGTCGGTACTCTCACTCTGATTGGCCGATCTTTAGCTGCGCTCTGATTGGTCGGTCGGTACTCTCACTCTGATTGGCCGATCTTTAGCTGAGCTCTGATTGGTCGGTCTACAGCTTCAGTAAATTATGTGAGCATTCACCATACCTATGCTAAGAATAGCATGTAAAATTCTGTTATACCACTTTCTTGATCTGTGGGGAAAGAGTTAGGTCTTCATTCTTTGATCTGCAGTGTCAATGCACCCCATGAATGAATTATAATATCATTACTTTTTAAAAGATTACTGTAATCTGATTACTTTTGAATTATTACTGTAATCTGATTACTTTTAAAAATGTTACTGTAATCTGATTACTTTAGTAATATTACTGTAATCTGATTACTTTTAGAAATATTACTGTAATCTGATTACTTTAATGATATTACTGTAATCTGATTACTTTAATAATATTACTGTAATCTGATTACTTTAATGATATTACTGTAATCTGATTACTTTTAGAAATATTACTGTAATCTGATTACTTTAAAAAATTATTAGTGTAATCTTATTTTTTATAAGATTACTGTAATGTGATTACTTCCTGCATGAAAATGTTTCATATTTTCAACGTTATTTTTAACACTGGGATTTCGGTTGTGTTAAAGTTTCAGCGGAATTTTTCATTACTGACAGAGTTAAGAAGTGTCAGTAAAGATTTATTTGCGTTCAAGATACAGTCATGAGAAGAGCTGCATCTGGCAGGCCAACGCCTGGATTAGGGTATGGAAACATCTGTGCAGCAAGATCTTGTTGATCTTTTTTCAGTAGTTATTTCTAAGTCGTCACTGATATGTTTCCAGCCCAGCTCTGCTGGGTCTCCTGTAAACGGTCGCTGCGTTGGCCGGCAATCGAACCTGGGTCAACTGCTTGGAAGGCAGCTGTGCTCACCACTATACCACCAACGCTGTAGTACACCACATCTGGCCCATCTGGAGTGAGTCCGAATACTAAGTGCTTCAGGGTCAGCTGCGGTCACATCATGCGGCCCATACTTCACACCAGAGGTCCACCGAGCAACTTCGTGTGACTCTGTGGCGCAATGGTAGTGCGTCTGACTTCAGATCAGAAGGTTGTGAGTTCAAATCAGATTGGCGCCTTGATTGTTTCCTGAGACACCACAATCAAAAGTGTTTAACAGACTTATTACAGTAATAAGGTGAGAGTGATCATATTGGTCGGTCTGTACTCTCACTCTGATTGGCTGATCTTTAGCTGCTCTCTGATTGGCCGATCTTTAGCTGCAATCTGATTGGTCGGTCGGTACTCTCACTCTGATTGGCCGATCTTTAGCTGCGCTCTGATTGGTCGGTCGGTACTCTCACTCTGATTGTGGCGCAATGGTAGTGCGTCTGACTTCAGATCAGAAGGTTGTGAGTTCAAATCAGATTGGCGCCTTGATTGTTTCCTGAGACACCACAATCAAAAGTGTTTAACAGACTTATTACAGTAATAAGGTGAGAGTGATCATATTGGTCGGTCTGTACTCTCACTCTGATTGGCTGATCTTTAGCTGCTCTCTGATTGGCCGATCTTTAGCTGAGCTCTGATTGGTCGGTCTACAGCTTCAGTAAATTATGTGAGCATTCACCATACCTATGCTAAGAATAGCATTTAAAATTCTGTTATACCACTTTCTTGATCTGTGGGGAAAGAGTTAGGTCTTCATTCTTTGATCTGCAGTGTCAATGCACCCCATGAATGAATTATAATATCATTACTTTTTAAAAGATTACTGTAATCTGATTACTTTTGAATTATTACTGTAATCTGATTACTTTAGTAAAATTACTGTAATCTGATTACTTTTTAAAATATTACTGTAATCTGATTACTTTAATAATATTACTGTAATCTGATTACTTTTTTAAATGTTACTGTAATCTGATTACTTTAGTAATATTACTGTAATCTGATTACTTTTAGAAATATTACTGTAATCTGATTACTTATAAAAATTATTAGTGTAATCTGATTTTTTATAAGATTACTGTAATGTGATTACTTCCTGCATGAAAATTTTTCATATTTTCAACGTTATTTTTAACACTGTCGTAATCAGATTGGCGCCTTGATTATTTCCTGAGACACCACAATCAAAAGTGTTTAACAGACTTATTACAGTAATAAGGTGAGAGTGATCAGATTAGTCGTAACTCTGTGTTGGTCGGTTTGTACTCTCACTCTGATTGGCCGACCTTTAGCTGCGCTCTGATTGGTCGGGCTGTACTCTCACTCTGATTGGCCGATCTTTAGCTGCGCTCTGATTGGTCGGTCGGTACTCTCACTCTGATTGGCTGATCTTTAACTGCGTTCTGATTGTTCGGTGTGTACTCTCACTCTCATTGGCTGATCTTTAGCTGCTCTCTGATTGGCCGATCTTTAGCTGATTACTTTTTAATTATTACTGTAATCTGATTACTTTTATAAGATTACTGTAATCTGATTACTTTAGTAATATTACTGTAATCTGATTACTTTAATGATATTACTGTAATCTGATTACTTTTAGAAATATTACTGTAATCTGATTACTTTAAAAAATTATTAGTGTAATCTTATTTTTTATAAGATTACTGTAATGTGATTACTTCCTGCATGAAAATGTTTCATATTTTCAACGTTATTTTTAACACTGGGATTTCGGTTGTGTTAAAGTTTCAGCGGAATTTTTCATTACTGACAGAGTTAAGAAGTGTCAGCTAAGATTTATTTGCGTGCAAGATACAGTCTGGCAGGCCAACGCCTGGATTAGGGTATGGAAACATCTGTGCAGCAAGACTTGTTGATCTTTTTTCAGTAGTTACTTCTAAGTCGTCACTGATATGTTTCCAGCCCAGTAACTCTGCTGGGTCTCCTGAAAACGGTCCCTGCGTTGGCCGGCAATCGAACCTGGGTCAACTGCTTGGAAGGCAGCTGTGCTCACCACTATACCACCAACGCTGTAGTACACCACATCTGGCCCATCTGGAGTGAGTCCGAATGCTAAGTGCTTCAGGGTCAGCTGCGGTCACATCATGCGGCCCATACTTCACACCAGAGGTCCACCGAGCAACTTCGTGTGACTCTGTGGCGCAATGGTAGTGCGTCTGACTTCAGATCAGAAGGTTGTGAGTTCAAATCAGATTGGCGCCTTGATTGTTTCCTGAGACACCACAATCAAAAGTGTTTAACAGACTTATTACAGTAATAAGGTGAGAGTGATCATATTGGTCGGTCTGTACTCTCACTCTGATTGGCTGATCTTTAGCTGCTCTCTGATTGGCCGATCTTTAGCTGAGCTCTGATTGGTCGGTCTACAGCTTCAGTAAATTATGTGAGCATTCACCATACCTATGCTAAGAATAGCATTTAAAATTCTGTTATACCACTTTCTTGATCTGTGGGGAAAGAGTTAGGTCTTCATTCTTTGATCTGCAGTGTCAATGCACCCCATGAATGAATTATAATATCATTACTTTTTAAAAGATTACTGTAATCTGATTACTTTTGAATTATTACTGTAATCTGATTACTTTAGTAAAATTACTGTAATCTGATTACTTTTTAAAATATTACTGTAATCTGATTACTTTAATAATATTACTGTAATCTGATTACTTTTTTAAATGTTACTGTAATCTGATTACTTTAGTAATATTACTGTAATCTGATTACTTTTAGAAATATTACTGTAATCTGATTACTTATAAAAATTATTAGTGTAATCTGATTTTTTATAAGATTACTGTAATGTGATTACTTCCTGCATGAAAATTTTTCATATTTTCAACGTTATTTTTAACACTGTCGTAATCAGATTGGCGCCTTGATTATTTCCTGAGACACCACAATCAAAAGTGTTTAACAGACTTATTACAGTAATAAGGTGAGAGTGATCATATTGGTCGGTCTGTACTCTCACTCTGATTGGCTGATCTTTAGCTGCTCTCTGATTGGCCGATCTTTAGCTGCGCTCTGATTGGTCGGGCTGTACTCTCACTCTGATTGGCCGATCTTTAGCTGCGCTCTGATTGGTCGGTCGGTACTCTCACTCTGATTGGCTGATCTTTAACTGCGTTCTGATTGATCGGTGTGTACTCTCACTCTCATTGGCTGATCTTTAGCTGCTCTCTGATTGGCCGATCTTTAGCTGATTACTTTTTAATTATTACTGTAATCTGATTACTTTTATAAGATTACTGTAATCTGATTACTTTAGTAAGATTACTGTAATCTGATTACTTTTTAAAATATTACTGTAATCTGATTACTTTTAGAAATATTACTGTAATCTGATTACTTAAAAAATTATTAGTGTAATCTGATTTTTTATAAGATTACTGTAATGTGATTACTTCCTGCATGAAAATGTTTCATATTTTCAACCTTATTTTTAACACTGGGATTTCGGTTGTGTTAAAGTTTCAGCGGAATTTTTCATTACTGACAGAGTTAAGAAGTGTCAGCTAAGATTTATTTGCGTGCAAGATACAGTCATGAGAAGAGCTGCATCTGGCAGGCCAACGCCTGGATTAGGGTATGGAAACATCTGTGCAGCAAGACTTGTTGATCTTTTTTCAGTAGTTACTTCTAAGTCGTCACTGATATGTTTCCAGCCCAGTAACTCTGCTGGGTCTCCTGAAAACGGTCCCTGCGTTGGCCGGCAATCGAACCTGGGTTAACTGCTTGGAAGGCAGCTGTGCTCACCACTATACCACCAACGCTGTAGTACACCACATCTGGCCCATCTGGAGTGAGTCCGAATGCTAAGTGCTTCAGGGTCAGCTGCGGTCACATCATGCGGCCCATACTTCACACCAGAGGTCCACCGAGCAACTTCGTGTGACTCTGTGGCGCAATGGTAGTGCGTCTGACTTCAGATCAGAAGGTTGTGAGTTCAAATCAGATTGGCGCCTTGATTGTTTCCTGAGACACCACAATCAAAAGTGTTTAACAGACTTATTACAGTAATAAGGTGAGAGTGATCATATTGGTCGGTCTGTACTCTCACTCTGATTGGCTGATCTTTAGCTGCTCTCTGATTGGCCGATCTTTAGCTGAGCTCTGATTGGTCGGTCTACAGCTTCAGTAAATTATGTGAGCATTCACCATACCTATGCTAAGAATAGCATTTAAAATTCTGTTATACCACTTTCTTGATCTGTGGGGAAAGAGTTAGGTCTTCATTCTTTGATCTGCAGTGTCAATGCACCCCATGAATGAATTATAATATCATTACTTTTTAAAAGATTACTGTAATCTGATTACTTTTGAATTATTACTGTAATCTGATTACTTTAGTAAAATTACTGTAATCTGATTACTTTTTAAAATATTACTGTAATCTGATTACTTTAATAATATTACTGTAATCTGATTACTTTTTTAAATGTTACTGTAATCTGATTACTTTAGTAATATTACTGTAATCTGATTACTTTTAGAAATATTACTGTAATCTGATTACTTATAAAAATTATTAGTGTAATCTGATTTTTTATAAGATTACTGTAATGTGATTACTTCCTGCATGAAAATTTTTCATATTTTCAACGTTATTTTTAACACTGTCGTAATCAGATTGGCGCCTTGATTATTTCCTGAGACACCACAATCAAAAGTGTTTAACAGACTTATTACAGTAATAAGGTGAGAGTGATCAGATTAGTCGTAACTCTGTGTTGGTCGGTTTGTACTCTCACTCTGATTGGCCGACCTTTAGCTGCGCTCTGATTGGTCGGGCTGTACTCTCACTCTGATTGGCCGATCTTTAGCTGCGCTCTGATTGGTCGGTCGGTACTCTCACTCTGATTGGCTGATCTTTAACTGCGTTCTGATTGTTCGGTGTGTACTCTCACTCTCATTGGCTGATCTTTAGCTGCTCTCTGATTGGCCGATCTTTAGCTGATTACTTTTTAATTATTACTGTAATCTGATTACTTTTATAAGATTACTGTAATCTGATTACTTTAGTAATATTACTGTAATCTGATTACTTTAATGATATTACTGTAATCTGATTACTTTTAGAAATATTACTGTAATCTGATTACTTTAAAAAATTATTAGTGTAATCTTATTTTTTATAAGATTACTGTAATGTGATTACTTCCTGCATGAAAATGTTTCATATTTTCAACGTTATTTTTAACACTGGGATTTCGGTTGTGTTAAAGTTTCAGCGGAATTTTTCATTACTGACAGAGTTAAGAAGTGTCAGCTAAGATTTATTTGCGTGCAAGATACAGTCTGGCAGGCCAACGCCTGGATTAGGGTATGGAAACATCTGTGCAGCAAGACTTGTTGATCTTTTTTCAGTAGTTACTTCTAAGTCGTCACTGATATGTTTCCAGCCCAGTAACTCTGCTGGGTCTCCTGAAAACGGTCCCTGCGTTGGCCGGCAATCGAACCTGGGTCAACTGCTTGGAAGGCAGCTGTGCTCACCACTATACCACCAACGCTGTAGTACACCACATCTGGCCCATCTGGAGTGAGTCCGAATGCTAAGTGCTTCAGGGTCAGCTGCGGTCACATCATGCGGCCCATACTTCACACCAGAGGTCCACCGAGCAACTTCGTGTGACTCTGTGGCGCAATGGTAGTGCGTCTGACTTCAGATCAGAAGGTTGTGAGTTCAAATCAGATTGGCGCCTTGATTGTTTCCTGAGACACCACAATCAAAAGTGTTTAACAGACTTATTACAGTAATAAGGTGAGAGTGATCATATTGGTCGGTCTGTACTCTCACTCTGATTGGCTGATCTTTAGCTGCTCTCTGATTGGCCGATCTTTAGCTGAGCTCTGATTGGTCGGTCTACAGCTTCAGTAAATTATGTGAGCATTCACCATACCTATGCTAAGAATAGCATTTAAAATTCTGTTATACCACTTTCTTGATCTGTGGGGAAAGAGTTAGGTCTTCATTCTTTGATCTGCAGTGTCAATGCACCCCATGAATGAATTATAATATCATTACTTTTTAAAAGATTACTGTAATCTGATTACTTTTGAATTATTACTGTAATCTGATTACTTTAGTAAAATTACTGTAATCTGATTACTTTTTAAAATATTACTGTAATCTGATTACTTTAATAATATTACTGTAATCTGATTACTTTTTTAAATGTTACTGTAATCTGATTACTTTAGTAATATTACTGTAATCTGATTACTTTTAGAAATATTACTGTAATCTGATTACTTATAAAAATTATTAGTGTAATCTGATTTTTTATAAGATTACTGTAATGTGATTACTTCCTGCATGAAAATTTTTCATATTTTCAACGTTATTTTTAACACTGTCGTAATCAGATTGGCGCCTTGATTATTTCCTGAGACACCACAATCAAAAGTGTTTAACAGACTTATTACAGTAATAAGGTGAGAGTGATCAGATTAGTCGTAACTCTGTGTTGGTCGGTTTGTACTCTCACTCTGATTGGCCGACCTTTAGCTGCGCTCTGATTGGTCGGGCTGTACTCTCACTCTGATTGGCCGATCTTTAGCTGCGCTCTGATTGGTCGGTCGGTACTCTCACTCTGATTGGCTGATCTTTAACTGCGTTCTGATTGTTCGGTGTGTACTCTCACTCTCATTGGCTGATCTTTAGCTGCTCTCTGATTGGCCGATCTTTAGCTGATTACTTTTTAATTATTACTGTAATCTGATTACTTTTATAAGATTACTGTAATCTGATTACTTTAGTAATATTACTGTAATCTGATTACTTTAATGATATTACTGTAATCTGATTACTTTTAGAAATATTACTGTAATCTGATTACTTTAAAAAATTATTAGTGTAATCTTATTTTTTATAAGATTACTGTAATGTGATTACTTCCTGCATGAAAATGTTTCATATTTTCAACGTTATTTTTAACACTGGGATTTCGGTTGTGTTAAAGTTTCAGCGGAATTTTTCATTACTGACAGAGTTAAGAAGTGTCAGCTAAGATTTATTTGCGTGCAAGATACAGTCTGGCAGGCCAACGCCTGGATTAGGGTATGGAAACATCTGTGCAGCAAGACTTGTTGATCTTTTTTCAGTAGTTACTTCTAAGTCGTCACTGATATGTTTCCAGCCCAGTAACTCTGCTGGGTCTCCTGAAAACGGTCCCTGCGTTGGCCGGCAATCGAACCTGGGTCAACTGCTTGGAAGGCAGCTGTGCTCACCACTATACCACCAACGCTGTAGTACACCACATCTGGCCCATCTGGAGTGAGTCCGAATGCTAAGTGCTTCAGGGTCAGCTGCGGTCACATCATGCGGCCCATACTTCACACCAGAGGTCCACCGAGCAACTTCGTGTGACTCTGTGGCGCAATGGTAGTGCGTCTGACTTCAGATCAGAAGGTTGTGAGTTCAAATCAGATTGGCGCCTTGATTGTTTCCTGAGACACCACAATCAAAAGTGTTTAACAGACTTATTACAGTAATAAGGTGAGAGTGATCATATTGGTCGGTCTGTACTCTCACTCTGATTGGCTGATCTTTAGCTGCTCTCTGATTGGCCGATCTTTAGCTGAGCTCTGATTGGTCGGTCTACAGCTTCAGTAAATTATGTGAGCATTCACCATACCTATGCTAAGAATAGCATTTAAAATTCTGTTATACCACTTTCTTGATCTGTGGGGAAAGAGTTAGGTCTTCATTCTTTGATCTGCAGTGTCAATGCACCCCATGAATGAATTATAATATCATTACTTTTTAAAAGATTACTGTAATCTGATTACTTTTGAATTATTACTGTAATCTGATTACTTTAGTAAAATTACTGTAATCTGATTACTTTTTAAAATATTACTGTAATCTGATTACTTTAATAATATTACTGTAATCTGATTACTTTTTTAAATGTTACTGTAATCTGATTACTTTAGTAATATTACTGTAATCTGATTACTTTTAGAAATATTACTGTAATCTGATTACTTATAAAAATTATTAGTGTAATCTGATTTTTTATAAGATTACTGTAATGTGATTACTTCCTGCATGAAAATTTTTCATATTTTCAACGTTATTTTTAACACTGTCGTAATCAGATTGGCGCCTTGATTATTTCCTGAGACACCACAATCAAAAGTGTTTAACAGACTTATTACAGTAATAAGGTGAGAGTGATCATATTGGTCGGTCTGTACTCTCACTCTGATTGGCTGATCTTTAGCTGCTCTCTGATTGGCCGATCTTTAGCTGCAATCTGATTGGTCGGTCGGTACTCTCACTCTGATTGGCCGATCTTTAGCTGCGCTCTGATTGGTCGGTCGGTACTCTCACTCTGATTGGCCGATCTTTAGCTGAGCTCTGATTGGTCGGTCTACAGCTTCAGTAAATTATGTGAGCATTCACCATACCTATGCTAAGAATAGCATTTAAAATTCTGTTATACCACTTTCTTGATCTGTGGGGAAAGAGTTAGGTCTTCATTCTTTGATCTGCAGTGTCAATGCACCCCATGAATGAATTATAATATCATTACTTTTTAAAAGATTACTGTAATCTGATTACTTTTGAATTATTACTGTAATCTGATTACTTTAGTAAAATTACTGTAATCTGATTACTTTTAAAAATATTACTGTAATCTGATTACTTTTAGAAATATTACTGTAATCTGATTACTTTTTAAAATGTTACTGTAATCTGATTACTTTAGTAATATTACTGTAATCTGATTACTTTTAGAAATATTACTGTAATCTGATTACTTATAAAAATTATTAGTGTAATCTGATTTTTTATAAGATTACTGTAATGTGATTACTTCCTGCATGAAAATTTTTCATATCTTCAACGTTATTTTTAACACTGTCGTAATCAGATTGGCGCCTTGATTATTTCCTGAGACACCACAATCAAAAGTGTTTAACAGACTTATTACAGTAATAAGGTGAGAGTGATCAGATTAGTCGTAACTCTGTATTGGTCGGTTTGTAGTCTCACTCTGATTGGCCGACCTTTAGCTGCGCTCTGATTGGTCGGGCTGTACTCTCACTCTGATTGGCCGATCTTTAGCTGCGCTCTGATTGGTCGGTCGGTACTCTCACTCTGATTGGCTGATCTTTAACTGCGTTCTGATTGATCGGTGTGTACTCTCACTCTCATTGGCTGATCTTTAGCTGCTCTCTGATTGGCCGATCTTTAGCTGATTACTTTTTAATTATTACTGTAATCTGATTACTTTTATAAGATTACTGTAATCTGATTACTTTAGTAATATTACTGTAATCTGATTACTTTAATGATATTACTGTAATCTGATTACTTTTAGAAATATTACTGTAATCTGATTACTTTAAAAAATTATTAGTGTAATCTTATTTTTTATAAGATTACTGTAATGTGATTACTTCCTGCATGAAAATGTTTCATATTTTCAACGTTATTTTTAACACTGGGATTTCGGTTGTGTTAAAGTTTCAGCGGAATTTTTCATTACTGACAGAGTTAAGAAGTGTCAGCTAAGATTTATTTGCGTGCAAGATACAGTCATGAGAAGAGCTGCATCTGGCAGGCCAACGCCTGGATTAGGGTATGGAAACATCTGTGCAGCAAGACTTGTTGATCTTTTTTCAGTAGTTATTTCTAAGTCGTCACTGATATGTTTCCAGCCCAGTAACTCTGCTGGGTCTCCTGAAAACGGTCCCTGCGTTGGCCGGCAATCGAACCTGGGTCAACTGCTTGGAAGGCAGCTGTGCTCACCACTATACCACCAACGCTGTAGTACACCACATCTGGCCCATCTGGAGTGAGTCCGAATGCTAAGTGCTTCAGGGTCAGCTGCGGTCACATCATGCGGCCCATACTTCACACCAGAGGTCCACCGAGCAACTTCGTGTGACTCTGTGGCGCAATGGTAGTGCGTCTGACTTCAGATCAGAAGGTTGTGAGTTCAAATCAGATTGGCGCCTTGATTATTTCCTGAGACACCACAATCAAAAGTGTTTAAAAGACTTATTACAGTAATAAGGTGAGAGTGATCATATTGGTCGGTCTGTACTCTCACTCTGATTGGCTGATCTTTAGCTGCTCTCTGATTGGCCGATCTTTAGCTGCGCTCTGATTGGTCGGGCTGTACTCTCACTCTGATTGGCCGATCTTTAGCTGCGCTCTGATTGGTCGGTCGGTACTCTCACTCTGATTGGCTGATCTTTAACTGCGTTCTGATTGATCGGTGTGTACTCTCACTCTCATTGGCTGATCTTTAGCTGCTCTCTGATTGGCCGATCTTTAGCTGATTACTTTTTAATTATTACTGTAATCTGATTACTTTTATAAGATTACTGTAATCTGATTACTTTAGTAAGATTACTGTAATCTGATTACTTTTAAAAATATTACTGTAATCTGATTACTTTTAGAAATATTACTGTAATCTGATTACTTAAAAAATTATTAGTGTAATCTGATTTTTTATAAGATTACTGTAATGTGATTACTTCCTGCATGAAAATGTTTCATATTTTCAACCTTATTTTTAACACTGGGATTTCGGTTGTGTTAAAGTTTCAGCGGAATTTTTCATTACTGACAGAGTTAAGAAGTGTCAGCTAAGATTTATTTGCGTGCAAGATACAGTCATGAGAAGAGCTGCATCTGGCAGGCCAACGCCTGGATTAGGGTATGGAAACATCTGTGCAGCAAGACTTGTTGATCTTTTTTCAGTAGTTATTTCTAAGTCGTCACTGATATGTTTCCAGCCCAGTAACTCTGCTGGGTCTCCTGAAAACGGTCCCTGCGTTGGCCGGCAATCGAACCTGGGTCAACTGCTTGGAAGGCAGCTGTGCTCACCACTATACCACCAACGCTGTAGTACACCACATCTGGCCCATCTGGAGTGAGTCCGAATGCTAAGTGCTTCAGGGTCAGCTGCGGTCACATCATGCGGCCCATACTTCACACCAGAGGTCCACCGAGCAACTTCGTGTGACTCTGTGGCGCAATGGTAGTGCGTCTGACTTCAGATCAGAAGGTTGTGAGTTCAAATCAGATTGGCCCCTTGATTGTTTCCTGAGACACCACAATCAAAAGTGTTTAACAGACTTATTACAGTAATAAGGTGAGAGTGATCATATTGGTCGGTCTGTACTCTCACTCTGATTGGCTGATCTTTAGCTGCTCTCTGATTGGCCGATCTTTAGCTGCAATCTGATTGGTCGGTCGGTACTCTCACTCTGATTGGCCGATCTTTAGCTGCGCTCTGATTGGTCGGTCGGTACTCTCACTCTGATTGGCCGATCTTTAGCTGAGCTCTGATTGGTCGGTCTACAGCTTCAGTAAATTATGTGAGCATTCACCATACCTATGCTAAGAATAGCATTTAAAATTCTGTTATACCACTTTCTTGATCTGTGGGGAAAGAGTTAGGTCTTCATTCTTTGATCTGCAGTGTCAATGCACCCCATGAATGAATTATAATATCATTACTTTTTAAAAGATTACTGTAATCTGATTACTTTTGAATTATTACTGTAATCTGATTACTTTAGTAAAATTACTGTAATCTGATTACTTTTAAAAATATTACTGTAATCTGATTACTTTTAGAAATATTACTGTAATCTGATTACTTTTTAAAATGTTACTGTAATCTGATTACTTTAGTAATATTACTGTAATCTGATTACTTTTAGAAATATTACTGTAATCTGATTACTTATAAAAATTATTAGTGTAATCTGATTTTTTATAAGATTACTGTAATGTGATTACTTCCTGCATGAAAATTTTTCATATCTTCAACGTTATTTTTAACACTGTCGTAATCAGATTGGCGCCTTGATTATTTCCTGAGACACCACAATCAAAAGTGTTTAACAGACTTATTACAGTAATAAGGTGAGAGTGATCAGATTAGTCGTAACTCTGTATTGGTCGGTTTGTAGTCTCACTCTGATTGGCCGACCTTTAGCTGCGCTCTGATTGGTCGGGCTGTACTCTCACTCTG
This sequence comes from Leuresthes tenuis, assembly GCF_036924035.1. Classification (NCBI taxonomy): domain Eukaryota; kingdom Metazoa; phylum Chordata; class Actinopteri; order Atheriniformes; family Atherinopsidae; genus Leuresthes; species Leuresthes tenuis. The sequence goes on along the minus strand of NW_027325378.1, from coordinate 1,989,250 downwards.
ATTGGCCGATCTTTAGCTGCGCTCTGATTGGTCGGTCGGTACTCTCACTCTGATTGGCTGATCTTTAACTGCGTTCTGATTGATCGGTGTGTACTCTCACTCTCATTGGCTGATCTTTAGCTGCTCTCTGATTGGCCGATCTTTAGCTGATTACTTTTTAATTATTACTGTAATCTGATTACTTTTATAAGATTACTGTAATCTGATTACTTTAGTAATATTACTGTAATCTGATTACTTTAATGATATTACTGTAATCTGATTACTTTTAGAAATATTACTGTAATCTGATTACTTTAAAAAATTATTAGTGTAATCTTATTTTTTATAAGATTACTGTAATGTGATTACTTCCTGCATGAAAATGTTTCATATTTTCAACCTTATTTTTAACACTGGGATTTCGGTTGTGTTAAAGTTTCAGCGGAATTTTTCATTACTGACAGAGTTAAGAAGTGTCAGCTAAGATTTATTTGCGTGCAAGATACAGTCATGAGAAGAGCTGCATCTGGCAGGCCAACGCCTGGATTAGGGTATGGAAACATCTGTGCAGCAAGACTTGTTGATCTTTTTTCAGTAGTTATTTCTAAGTCGTCACTGATATGTTTCCAGCCCAGTAACTCTGCTGGGTCTCCTGAAAACGGTCCCTGCGTTGGCCGGCAATCGAACCTGGGTCAACTGCTTGGAAGGCAGCTGTGCTCACCACTATACCACCAACGCTGTAGTACACCACATCTGGCCCATCTGGAGTGAGTCCGAATGCTAAGTGCTTCAGGGTCAGCTGCGGTCACATCATGCGGCCCATACTTCACACCAGAGGTCCACCGAGCAACTTCGTGTGACTCTGTGGCGCAATGGTAGTGCGTCTGACTTCAGATCAGAAGGTTGTGAGTTCAAATCAGATTGGCGCCTTGATTATTTCCTGAGACACCACAATCAAAAGTGTTTAAAAGACTTATTACAGTAATAAGGTGAGAGTGATCATATTGGTCGGTCTGTACTCTCACTCTGATTGGCTGATCTTTAGCTGCTCTCTGATTGGCCGATCTTTAGCTGCGCTCTGATTGGTCGGGCTGTACTCTCACTCTGATTGGCCGATCTTTAGCTGCGCTCTGATTGGTCGGTCGGTACTCTCACTCTGATTGGCTGATCTTTAACTGCGTTCTGATTGATCGGTGTGTACTCTCACTCTCATTGGCTGATCTTTAGCTGCTCTCTGATTGGCCGATCTTTAGCTGATTACTTTTTAATTATTACTGTAATCTGATTACTTTTATAAGATTACTGTAATCTGATTACTTTAGTAAGATTACTGTAATCTGATTACTTTTAAAAATATTACTGTAATCTGATTACTTTTAGAAATATTACTGTAATCTGATTACTTAAAAAATTATTAGTGTAATCTGATTTTTTATAAGATTACTGTAATGTGATTACTTCCTGCATGAAAATGTTTCATATTTTCAACCTTATTTTTAACACTGGGATTTCGGTTGTGTTAAAGTTTCAGCGGAATTTTTCATTACTGACAGAGTTAAGAAGTGTCAGCTAAGATTTATTTGCGTGCAAGATACAGTCATGAGAAGAGCTGCATCTGGCAGGCCAACGCCTGGATTAGGGTATGGAAACATCTGTGCAGCAAGACTTGTTGATCTTTTTTCAGTAGTTACTTCTAAGTCGTCACTGATATGTTTCCAGCCCAGTAACTCTGCTGGGTCTCCTGAAAACGGTCCCTGCGTTGGCCGGCAATCGAACCTGGGTCAACTGCTTGGAAGGCAGCTGTGCTCACCACTATACCACCAACGCTGTAGTACACCACATCTGGCCCATCTGGAGTGAGTCCGAATGCTAAGTGCTTCAGGGTCAGCTGCGGTCACATCATGCGGCCCATACTTCACACCAGAGGTCCACCGAGCAACTTCGTGTGACTCTGTGGCGCAATGGTAGTGCGTCTGACTTCAGATCAGAAGGTTGTGAGTTCAAATCAGATTGGCCCCTTGATTGTTTCCTGAGACACCACAATCAAAAGTGTTTAACAGACTTATTACAGTAATAAGGTGAGAGTGATCATATTGGTCGGTCTGTACTCTCACTCTGATTGGCTGATCTTTAGCTGCTCTCTGATTGGCCGATCTTTAGCTGCAATCTGATTGGTCGGTCGGTACTCTCACTCTGATTGGCCGATCTTTAGCTGCGCTCTGATTGGTCGGTCGGTACTCTCACTCTGATTGGCCGATCTTTAGCTGAGCTCTGATTGGTCGGTCTACAGCTTCAGTAAATTATGTGAGCATTCACCATACCTATGCTAAGAATAGCATTTAAAATTCTGTTATACCACTTTCTTGATCTGTGGGGAAAGAGTTAGGTCTTCATTCTTTGATCTGCAGTGTCAATGCACCCCATGAATGAATTATAATATCATTACTTTTTAAAAGATTACTGTAATCTGATTACTTTTGAATTATTACTGTAATCTGATTACTTTAGTAAAATTACTGTAATCTGATTACTTTTAAAAATATTACTGTAATCTGATTACTTTTAGAAATATTACTGTAATCTGATTACTTTTTAAAATGTTACTGTAATCTGATTACTTTAGTAATATTACTGTAATCTGATTACTTTTAGAAATATTACTGTAATCTGATTACTTATAAAAATTATTAGTGTAATCTGATTTTTTATAAGATTACTGTAATGTGATTACTTCCTGCATGAAAATTTTTCATATTTTCAACGTTATTTTTAACACTGTCGTAATCAGATTGGCGCCTTGATTATTTCCTGAGACACCACAATCAAAAGTGTTTAACAGACTTATTACAGTAATAAGGTGAGAGTGATCATATTGGTCGGTCTGTACTCTCACTCTGATTGGCTGATCTTTAGCTGCTCTCTGATTGGCCGATCTTTAGCTGCAATCTGATTGGTCGGTCGGTACTCTCACTCTGATTGGCCGATCTTTAGCTGCGCTCTGATTGGTCGGTCGGTACTCTCACTCTGATTGGCCGATCTTTAGCTGAGCTCTGATTGGTCGGTCTACAGCTTCAGTAAATTATGTGAGCATTCACCATACCTATGCTAAGAATAGCATTTAAAATTCTGTTATACCACTTTCTTGATCTGTGGGGAAAGAGTTAGGTCTTCATTCTTTGATCTGCAGTGTCAATGCACCCCATGAATGAATTATAATATCATTACTTTTTAAAAGATTACTGTAATCTGATTACTTTTGAATTATTACTGTAATCTGATTACTTTAGTAAAATTACTGTAATCTGATTACTTTTAAAAATATTACTGTAATCTGATTACTTTTAGAAATATTACTGTAATCTGATTACTTTTTAAAATGTTACTGTAATCTGATTACTTTAGTAATATTACTGTAATCTGATTACTTTTAGAAATATTACTGTAATCTGATTACTTATAAAAATTATTAGTGTAATCTGATTTTTTATAAGATTACTGTAATGTGATTACTTCCTGCATGAAAATTTTTCATATCTTCAACGTTATTTTTAACACTGTCGTAATCAGATTGGCGCCTTGATTATTTCCTGAGACACCACAATCAAAAGTGTTTAACAGACTTATTACAGTAATAAGGTGAGAGTGATCAGATTAGTCGTAACTCTGTATTGGTCGGTTTGTAGTCTCACTCTGATTGGCCGACCTTTAGCTGCGCTCTGATTGGTCGGGCTGTACTCTCACTCTGATTGGCCGATCTTTAGCTGCGCTCTGATTGGTCGGTCGGTACTCTCACTCTGATTGGCTGATCTTTAACTGCGTTCTGATTGATCGGTGTGTACTCTCACTCTCATTGGCTGATCTTTAGCTGCTCTCTGATTGGCCGATCTTTAGCTGATTACTTTTTAATTATTACTGTAATCTGATTACTTTTATAAGATTACTGTAATCTGATTACTTTAGTAATATTACTGTAATCTGATTACTTTAATGATATTACTGTAATCTGATTACTTTTAGAAATATTACTGTAATCTGATTACTTTAAAAAATTATTAGTGTAATCTTATTTTTTATAAGATTACTGTAATGTGATTACTTCCTGCATGAAAATGTTTCATATTTTCAACCTTATTTTTAACACTGGGATTTCGGTTGTGTTAAAGTTTCAGCGGAATTTTTCATTACTGACAGAGTTAAGAAGTGTCAGCTAAGATTTATTTGCGTGCAAGATACAGTCATGAGAAGAGCTGCATCTGGCAGGCCAACGCCTGGATTAGGGTATGGAAACATCTGTGCAGCAAGACTTGTTGATCTTTTTTCAGTAGTTATTTCTAAGTCGTCACTGATATGTTTCCAGCCCAGTAACTCTGCTGGGTCTCCTGAAAACGGTCCCTGCGTTGGCCGGCAATCGAACCTGGGTCAACTGCTTGGAAGGCAGCTGTGCTCACCACTATACCACCAACGCTGTAGTACACCACATCTGGCCCATCTGGAGTGAGTCCGAATGCTAAGTGCTTCAGGGTCAGCTGCGGTCACATCATGCGGCCCATACTTCACACCAGAGGTCCACCGAGCAACTTCGTGTGACTCTGTGGCGCAATGGTAGTGCGTCTGACTTCAGATCAGAAGGTTGTGAGTTCAAATCAGATTGGCGCCTTGATTATTTCCTGAGACACCACAATCAAAAGTGTTTAAAAGACTTATTACAGTAATAAGGTGAGAGTGATCATATTGGTCGGTCTGTACTCTCACTCTGATTGGCTGATCTTTAGCTGCTCTCTGATTGGCCGATCTTTAGCTGCGCTCTGATTGGTCGGGCTGTACTCTCACTCTGATTGGCCGATCTTTAGCTGCGCTCTGATTGGTCGGTCGGTACTCTCACTCTGATTGGCTGATCTTTAACTGCGTTCTGATTGATCGGTGTGTACTCTCACTCTCATTGGCTGATCTTTAGCTGCTCTCTGATTGGCCGATCTTTAGCTGATTACTTTTTAATTATTACTGTAATCTGATTACTTTTATAAGATTACTGTAATCTGATTACTTTAGTAAGATTACTGTAATCTGATTACTTTTAAAAATATTACTGTAATCTGATTACTTTTAGAAATATTACTGTAATCTGATTACTTAAAAAATTATTAGTGTAATCTGATTTTTTATAAGATTACTGTAATGTGATTACTTCCTGCATGAAAATGTTTCATATTTTCAACCTTATTTTTAACACTGGGATTTCGGTTGTGTTAAAGTTTCAGCGGAATTTTTCATTACTGACAGAGTTAAGAAGTGTCAGCTAAGATTTATTTGCGTGCAAGATACAGTCATGAGAAGAGCTGCATCTGGCAGGCCAACGCCTGGATTAGGGTATGGAAACATCTGTGCAGCAAGACTTGTTGATCTTTTTTCAGTAGTTACTTCTAAGTCGTCACTGATATGTTTCCAGCCCAGTAACTCTGCTGGGTCTCCTGAAAACGGTCCCTGCGTTGGCCGGCAATCGAACCTGGGTCAACTGCTTGGAAGGCAGCTGTGCTCACCACTATACCACCAACGCTGTAGTACACCACATCTGGCCCATCTGGAGTGAGTCCGAATGCTAAGTGCTTCAGGGTCAGCTGCGGTCACATCATGCGGCCCATACTTCACACCAGAGGTCCACCGAGCAACTTCGTGTGACTCTGTGGCGCAATGGTAGTGCGTCTGACTTCAGATCAGAAGGTTGTGAGTTCAAATCAGATTGGCCCCTTGATTGTTTCCTGAGACACCACAATCAAAAGTGTTTAACAGACTTATTACAGTAATAAGGTGAGAGTGATCATATTGGTCGGTCTGTACTCTCACTCTGATTGGCTGATCTTTAGCTGCTCTCTGATTGGCCGATCTTTAGCTGCAATCTGATTGGTCGGTCGGTACTCTCACTCTGATTGGCCGATCTTTAGCTGCGCTCTGATTGGTCGGTCGGTACTCTCACTCTGATTGGCCGATCTTTAGCTGAGCTCTGATTGGTCGGTCTACAGCTTCAGTAAATTATGTGAGCATTCACCATACCTATGCTAAGAATAGCATTTAAAATTCTGTTATACCACTTTCTTGATCTGTGGGGAAAGAGTTAGGTCTTCATTCTTTGATCTGCAGTGTCAATGCACCCCATGAATGAATTATAATATCATTACTTTTTAAAAGATTACTGTAATCTGATTACTTTTGAATTATTACTGTAATCTGATTACTTTAGTAAAATTACTGTAATCTGATTACTTTTAAAAATATTACTGTAATCTGATTACTTTTAGAAATATTACTGTAATCTGATTACTTTTTAAAATGTTACTGTAATCTGATTACTTTAGTAATATTACTGTAATCTGATTACTTTTAGAAATATTACTGTAATCTGATTACTTATAAAAATTATTAGTGTAATCTGATTTTTTATAAGATTACTGTAATGTGATTACTTCCTGCATGAAAATTTTTCATATTTTCAACGTTATTTTTAACACTGTCGTAATCAGATTGGCGCCTTGATTATTTCCTGAGACACCACAATCAAAAGTGTTTAACAGACTTATTACAGTAATAAGGTGAGAGTGATCAGATTAGTCGTAACTCTGTATTGGTCGGTTTGTAGTCTCACTCTGATTGGCCGACCTTTAGCTGCGCTCTGATTGGTCGGGCTGTACTCTCACTCTGATTGGCCGATCTTTAGCTGCGCTCTGATTGGTCGGTCGGTACTCTCACTCTGATTGGCTGATCTTTAACTGCGTTCTGATTGATCGGTGTGTACTCTCACTCTCATTGGCTGATCTTTAGCTGCTCTCTGATTGGCCGATCTTTAGCTGATTACTTTTTAATTATTACTGTAATCTGATTACTTTTATAAGATTACTGTAATCTGATTACTTTAGTAATATTACTGTAATCTGATTACTTTAATGATATTACTGTAATCTGATTACTTTTAGAAATATTACTGTAATCTGATTACTTTAAAAAATTATTAGTGTAATCTTATTTTTTATAAGATTACTGTAATGTGATTACTTCCTGCATGAAAATGTTTCATATTTTCAACGTTATTTTTAACACTGGGATTTCGGTTGTGTTAAAGTTTCAGCGGAATTTTTCATTACTGACAGAGTTAAGAAGTGTCAGCTAAGATTTATTTGCGTGCAAGATACAGTCATGAGAAGAGCTGCATCTGGCAGGCCAACGCCTGGATTAGGGTATGGAAACATCTGTGCAGCAAGACTTGTTGATCTTTTTTCAGTAGTTATTTCTAAGTCGTCACTGATATGTTTCCAGCCCAGTAACTCTGCTGGGTCTCCTGAAAACGGTCCCTGCGTTGGCCGGCAATCGAACCTGGGTCAACTGCTTGGAAGGCAGCTGTGCTCACCACTATACCACCAACGCTGTAGTACACCACATCTGGCCCATCTGGAGTGAGTCCGAATGCTAAGTGCTTCAGGGTCAGCTGCGGTCACATCATGCGGCCCATACTTCACACCAGAGGTCCACCGAGCAACTTCGTGTGACTCTGTGGCGCAATGGTAGTGCGTCTGACTTCAGATCAGAAGGTTGTGAGTTCAAATCAGATTGGCGCCTTGATTATTTCCTGAGACACCACAATCAAAAGTGTTTAAAAGACTTATTACAGTAATAAGGTGAGAGTGATCATATTGGTCGGTCTGTACTCTCACTCTGATTGGCTGATCTTTAGCTGCTCTCTGATTGGCCGATCTTTAGCTGCGCTCTGATTGGTCGGGCTGTACTCTCACTCTGATTGGCCGATCTTTAGCTGCGCTCTGATTGGTCGGTCGGTACTCTCACTCTGATTGGCTGATCTTTAACTGCGTTCTGATTGATCGGTGTGTACTCTCACTCTCATTGGCTGATCTTTAGCTGCTCTCTGATTGGCCGATCTTTAGCTGATTACTTTTTAATTATTACTGTAATCTGATTACTTTTATAAGATTACTGTAATCTGATTACTTTAGTAAGATTACTGTAATCTGATTACTTTTAAAAATATTACTGTAATCTGATTACTTTTAGAAATATTACTGTAATCTGATTACTTAAAAAATTATTAGTGTAATCTGATTTTTTATAAGATTACTGTAATGTGATTACTTCCTGCATGAAAATGTTTCATATTTTCAACCTTATTTTTAACACTGGGATTTCGGTTGTGTTAAAGTTTCAGCGGAATTTTTCATTACTGACAGAGTTAAGAAGTGTCAGCTAAGATTTATTTGCGTGCAAGATACAGTCATGAGAAGAGCTGCATCTGGCAGGCCAACGCCTGGATTAGGGTATGGAAACATCTGTGCAGCAAGACTTGTTGATCTTTTTTCAGTAGTTACTTCTAAGTCGTCACTGATATGTTTCCAGCCCAGTAACTCTGCTGGGTCTCCTGAAAACGGTCCCTGCGTTGGCCGGCAATCGAACCTGGGTCAACTGCTTGGAAGGCAGCTGTGCTCACCACTATACCACCAACGCTGTAGTACACCACATCTGGCCCATCTGGAGTGAGTCCGAATGCTAAGTGCTTCAGGGTCAGCTGCGGTCACATCATGCGGCCCATACTTCACACCAGAGGTCCACCGAGCAACTTCGTGTGACTCTGTGGCGCAATGGTAGTGCGTCTGACTTCAGATCAGAAGGTTGTGAGTTCAAATCAGATTGGCCCCTTGATTGTTTCCTGAGACACCACAATCAAAAGTGTTTAACAGACTTATTACAGTAATAAGGTGAGAGTGATCATATTGGTCGGTCTGTACTCTCACTCTGATTGGCTGATCTTTAGCTGCTCTCTGATTGGCCGATCTTTAGCTGCAATCTGATTGGTCGGTCGGTACTCTCACTCTGATTGGCCGATCTTTAGCTGCGCTCTGATTGGTCGGTCGGTACTCTCACTCTGATTGGCCGATCTTTAGCTGAGCTCTGATTGGTCGGTCTACAGCTTCAGTAAATTATGTGAGCATTCACCATACCTATGCTAAGAATAGCATTTAAAATTCTGTTATACCACTTTCTTGATCTGTGGGGAAAGAGTTAGGTCTTCATTCTTTGATCTGCAGTGTCAATGCACCCCATGAATGAATTATAATATCATTACTTTTTAAAAGATTACTGTAATCTGATTACTTTTGAATTATTACTGTAATCTGATTACTTTAGTAAAATTACTGTAATCTGATTACTTTTAAAAATATTACTGTAATCTGATTACTTTTAGAAATATTACTGTAATCTGATTACTTTTTAAAATGTTACTGTAATCTGATTACTTTAGTAATATTACTGTAATCTGATTACTTTTAGAAATATTACTGTAATCTGATTACTTATAAAAATTATTAGTGTAATCTGATTTTTTATAAGATTACTGTAATGTGATTACTTCCTGCATGAAAATTTTTCATATTTTCAACGTTATTTTTAACACTGTCGTAATCAGATTGGCGCCTTGATTATTTCCTGAGACACCACAATCAAAAGTGTTTAACAGACTTATTACAGTAATAAGGTGAGAGTGATCATATTGGTCGGTCTGTACTCTCACTCTGATTGGCTGATCTTTAGCTGCTCTCTGATTGGCCGATCTTTAGCTGCAATCTGATTGGTCGGTCGGTACTCTCACTCTGATTGGCCGATCTTTAGCTGCGCTCTGATTGGTCGGTCGGTACTCTCACTCTGATTGGCCGATCTTTAGCTGAGCTCTGATTGGTCGGTCTACAGCTTCAGTAAATTATGTGAGCATTCACCATACCTATGCTAAGAATAGCATTTAAAATTCTGTTATACCACTTTCTTGATCTGTGGGGAAAGAGTTAGGTCTTCATTCTTTGATCTGCAGTGTCAATGCACCCCATGAATGAATTATAATATCATTACTTTTTAAAAGATTACTGTAATCTGATTACTTTTGAATTATTACTGTAATCTGATTACTTTAGTAAAATTACTGTAATCTGATTACTTTTAAAAATATTACTGTAATCTGATTACTTTTAGAAATATTACTGTAATCTGATTACTTTTTAAAATGTTACTGTAATCTGATTACTTTAGTAATATTACTGTAATCTGATTACTTTTAGAAATATTACTGTAATCTGATTACTTATAAAAATTATTAGTGTAATCTGATTTTTTATAAGATTACTGTAATGTGATTACTTCCTGCATGAAAATTTTTCATATCTTCAACGTTATTTTTAACACTGTCGTAATCAGATTGGCGCCTTGATTATTTCCTGAGACACCACAATCAAAAGTGTTTAACAGACTTATTACAGTAATAAGGTGAGAGTGATCAGATTAGTCGTAACTCTGTATTGGTCGGTTTGTAGTCTCACTCTGATTGGCCGACCTTTAGCTGCGCTCTGATTGGTCGGGCTGTACTCTCACTCTGATTGGCCGATCTTTAGCTGCGCTCTGATTGGTCGGTCGGTACTCTCACTCTGATTGGCTGATCTTTAACTGCGTTCTGATTGATCGGTGTGTACTCTCACTCTCATTGGCTGATCTTTAGCTGCTCTCTGATTGGCCGATCTTTAGCTGATTACTTTTTAATTATTACTGTAATCTGATTACTTTTATAAGATTACTGTAATCTGATTACTTTTAGAAATATTACTGTAATCTGATTACTTTAAAAAATTATTAGTGTAATCTTATTTTTTATAAGATTACTGTAATGTGATTACTTCCTGCATGAAAATGTTTCATATTTTCAACCTTATTTTTAACACTGGGATTTCGGTTGTGTTAAAGTTTCAGCGGAATTTTTCATTACTGACAGAGTTAAGAAGTGTCAGCTAAGATTTATTTGCGTGCAAGATACAGTCATGAGAAGAGCTGCATCTGGCAGGCCAACGCCTGGATTAGGGTATGGAAACATCTGTGCAGCAAGACTTGTTGATCTTTTTTCAGTAGTTATTTCTAAGTCGTCACTGATATGTTTCCAGCCCAGTAACTCTGCTGGGTCTCCTGAAAACAGTCCCTGCGTTGGCCGGCAATCGAACCTGGGTCAACTGCTTGGAAGGCAGCTGTGCTCACCACTATACCACCAACGCTGTAGTACACCACATCTGGCCCATCTGGAGTGAGTCCGAATGCTAAGTGCTTCAGGGTCAGCTGCGGTCACATCATGCGGCCCATACTTCACACCAGAGGTCCACCGAGCAACTTCGTGTGACTCTGTGGCGCAATGGTAGTGCGTCTGACTTCAGATCAGAAGGTTGTGAGTTCAAATCAGATTGGCGCCTTGATTATTTCCTGAGACACCACAATCAAAAGTGTTTAAAAGACTTATTACAGTAATAAGGTGAGAGTGATCATATTGGTCGGTCTGTACTCTCACTCTGATTGGCTGATCTTTAGCTGCTCTCTGATTGGCCGATCTTTAGCTGCGCTCTGATTGGTCGGGCTGTACTCTCACTCTGATTGGCCGATCTTTAGCTGCGCTCTGATTGGTCGGTCGGTACTCTCACTCTGATTGGCTGATCTTTAACTGCGTTCTGATTGATCGGTGTGTACTCTCACTCTCATTGGCTGATCTTTAGCTGCTCTCTGATTGGCCGATCTTTAGCTGATTACTTTTTAATTATTACTGTAATCTGATTACTTTTATAAGATTACTGTAATCTGATTACTTTAGTAAGATTACTGTAATCTGATTACTTTTAAAAATATTACTGTAATCTGATTACTTTTAGAAATATTACTGTAATCTGATTACTTAAAAAATTATTAGTGTAATCTGATTTTTTATAAGATTACTGTAATGTGATTACTTCCTGCATGAAAATGTTTCATATTTTCAACCTTATTTTTAACACTGGGATTTCGGTTGTGTTAAAGTTTCAGCGGAATTTTTCATTACTGACAGAGTTAAGAAGTGTCAGCTAAGATTTATTTGCGTGCAAGATACAGTCATGAGAAGAGCTGCATATGGCAGGCCAACGCCTGGATTAGGGTATGGAAACATCTGTGCAGCAAGACTTGTTGATCTTTTTTCAGTAGTTACTTCTAAGTCGTCACTGATATGTTTCCAGCCCAGTAACTCTGCTGGGTCTCCTGAAAACGGTCCCTGCGTTGGCCGGCAATCGAACCTGGGTCAACTGCTTGGAAGGCAGCTGTGCTCACCACTATACCACCAACGCTGTAGTACACCACATCTGGCCCATCTGGAGTGAGTCCGAATGCTAAGTGCTTCAGGGTCAGCTGCGGTCACATCATGCGGCCCATACTTCACACCAGAGGTCCACCGAGCAACTTCGTGTGACTCTGTGGCGCAATGGTAGTGCGTCTGACTTCAGATCAGAAGGTTGTGAGTTCAAATCAGATTGGCGCCTTGATTGTTTCCTGAGACACCACAATCAAAAGTGTTTAACAGACTTATTACAGTAATAAGGTGAGAGTGATCATATTGGTCGGTCTGTACTCTCACTCTGATTGGCTGATCTTTAGCTGCTCTCTGATTGGCCGATCTTTAGCTGAGCTCTGATTGGTCGGTCTACAGCTTCAGTAAATTATGTGAGCATTCACCATACCTATGCTAAGAATAGCATTTAAAATTCTGTTATACCACTTTCTTGATCTGTGGGGAAAGAGTTAGGTCTTCATTCTTTGATCTGCAGTGTCAATGCACCCCATGAATGAATTATAATATCATTACTTTTTAAAAGATTACTGTAATCTGATTACTTTTGAATTATTACTGTAATCTGATTACTTTAGTAAAATTACTGTAATCTGATTACTTTTTAAAATATTACTGTAATCTGATTACTTTAATAATATTACTGTAATCTGATTACTTTTTTAAATGTTACTGTAATCTGATTACTTTAGTAATATTACTGTAATCTGATTACTTTTAGAAATATTACTGTAATCTGATTACTTATAAAAATTATTAGTGTAATCTGATTTTTTATAAGATTACTGTAATGTGATTACTTCCTGCATGAAAATTTTTCATATTTTCAACGTTATTTTTAACACTGTCGTAATCAATGGTAGTGCGTCTGACTTCAGATCAGAAGGTTGTGAGTTCAAATCAGATTGGCGCCTTGATTATTTCCTGAGACACCACAATCAAAAGTGTTTAAAAGACTTATTACAGTAATAAGGTGAGAGTGATCATATTGGTCGGTCTGTACTCTCACTCTGATTGGCTGATCTTTAGCTGCTCTCTGATTGGCCGATCTTTAGCTGCGCTCTGATTGGTCGGGCTGTACTCTCACTCTGATTGGCCGATCTTTAGCTGCGCTCTGATTGGTCGGTCGGTACTCTCACTCTGATTGGCTGATCTTTAACTGCGTTCTGATTGATCGGTGTGTACTCTCACTCTCATTGGCTGATCTTTAGCTGCTCTCTGATTGGCCGATCTTTAGCTGATTACTTTTTAATTATTACTGTAATCTGATTACTTTTATAAGATTACTGTAATCTGATTACTTTAGTAAGATTACTGTAATCTGATTACTTTAAAAAATATTACTGTAATCTGATTACTTTTAGAAATATTACTGTAATCTGATTACTTAAAAAATTATTAGTGTAATCTGATTTTTTATAAGATTACTGTAATGTGACTGTAATGTGTAATGTCTAATGTGACTCTGTGGCGCAATGGTAGTGCGTCTGACTTCAGATCAGAAGGTTGTGAGTTCAAATCAGATTGGCGCCTTGATTGTTTCCTGAGACACCACAATCAAAAGTGTTTAACAGACTTATTACAGTAATAAGGTGAGAGTGATCATATTGGTCGGTCTGTACTCTCACTCTGATTGGCTGATCTTTAGCTGCTCTCTGATTGGCCGATCTTTAGCTGAGCTCTGATTGGTCGGTCTACAGCTTCAGTAAATTATGTGAGCATTCACCATACCTATGCTAAGAATAGCATTTAAAATTCTGTTATACCACTTTCTTGATCTGTGGGGAAAGAGTTAGGTCTTCATTCTTTGATCTGCAGTGTCAATGCACCCCATGAATGAATTATAATATCATTACTTTTTAAAAGATTACTGTAATCTGATTACTTTTGAATTATTACTGTAATCTGATTACTTTAGTAAAATTACTGTAATCTGATTACTTTTTAAAATATTACTGTAATCTGATTACTTTAATAATATTACTGTAATCTGATTACTTTTTTAAAATGTTACTGTAATCTGATTACTTTAGTAATATTACTGTAATCTGATTACTTTTAGAAATATTACTGTAATCTGATTACTTATAAAAATTATTAGTGTAATCTGATTTTTTATAAGATTACTGTAATGTGATTACTTCCTGCATGAAAATTTTTCATATTTTCAACGTTATTTTTAACACTGTCGTAATCAGATTGGCGCCTTGATTATTTCCTGAGACACCACAATCAAAAGTGTTTAACAGACTTATTACAGTAATAAGGTGAGAGTGATCAGATTAGTCGTAACTCTGTGTTGGTCGGTTTGTACTCTCACTCTGATTGGCCGACCTTTAGCTGCGCTCTGATTGGTCGGGCTGTACTCTCACTCTGATTGGCCGATCTTTAGCTGCGCTCTGATTGGTCGGTCGGTACTCTCACTCTGATTGGCTGATCTTTAACTGCGTTCTGATTGATCGGTGTGTACTCTCACTCTCATTGGCTGATCTTTAGCTGCTCTCTGATTGGCCGATCTTTAGCTGATTACTTTTTAATTATTACTGTAATCTGATTACTTTTATAAGATTACTGTAATCTGATTACTTTAGTAAGATTACTGTAATCTGATTACTTTTAAAAATATTACTGTAATCTGATTACTTTTAGAAATATTACTGTAATCTGATTACTTAAAAAATTATTAGTGTAATCTGATTTTTTATAAGATTACTGTAATGTGATTACTTCCTGCATGAAAATGTTTCATATTTTCAACCTTATTTTTAACACTGGGATTTCGGTTGTGTTAAAGTTTCAGCGGAATTTTTCATTACTGACAGAGTTAAGAAGTGTCAGCTAAGATTTATTTGCGTGCAAGATACAGTCATGAGAAGAGCTGCATCTGGCAGGCCAACGCCTGGATTAGGGTATGGAAACATCTGTGCAGCAAGACTTGTTGATCTTTTTTCAGTAGTTACTTCTAAGTCGTCACTGATATGTTTCCAGCCCAGTAACTCTGCTGGGTCTCCTGAAAACGGTCCCTGCGTTGGCCGGCAATCGAACCTGGGTCAACTGCTTGGAAGGCAGCTGTGCTCACCACTATACCACCAACGCTGTAGTACACCACATCTGGCCCATCTGGAGTGAGTCCGAATACTAAGTGCTTCAGGGTCAGCTGCGGTCACATCATGCGGCCCATACTTCACACCAGAGGTCCACCGAGCAACTTCGTGTGACTCTGTGGCGCAATGGTAGTGCGTCTGACTTCAGATCAGAAGGTTGTGAGTTCAAATCAGATTGGCGCCTTGATTGTTTCCTGAGACACCACAATCAAAAGTGTTTAACAGACTTATTACAGTAATAAGGTGAGAGTGATCATATTGGTCGGTCTGTACTCTCACTCTGATTGGCTGATCTTTAGCTGCTCTCTGATTGGCCGATCTTTAGCTGCAATCTGATTGGTCGGTCGGTACTCTCACTCTGATTGGCCGATCTTTAGCTGCGTTCTGATTGATCGGTCTGTACTCTCACAGAGTGCTCTATAGCTCTGAGTGAGACTACAGTTGATGATTTTAGCTGGGGGGTCGGTCTGGTCGGTACTCTAACTGGCTAACTCTAACTGATTGGTCGGTCGGTTCTCTCACTCTGATTGGCTGATCTTTAGCTGCGTTCTGATTGATCGGTCTGTACTCTCACTCTCTGAGATACTCTCTGTATAGCTCTATAGCTCTGAGTGAGACTACAGTTGCTGATTTTAGCTGGGGGGTCGGTCTGGTCGGTACTCTAACTGGCTAACTCTAACTGATTGATCGGTCTGTTCTCTCACTCTGATTGGCTGATCTTTAGCTACGTTCTGATTGGCCGAACTTTAGCTGCGCCCTGATTGGTCGGTCTATACCCTACCTCTAATTGGCTGATCTTTAATTGGTCGATCTCTGATTGACTGAGCTGTGAGTTGTCTGTACGCTCACTCTGATTGGCTTTAGTAGGAGAAGAGTTCAGTAGTTATTTCTAAGTCATCACTGATATGTTTCTCCTGGCCGGGAATCGAACCCGGGTCAACTGCTTGGAAGGCAGCTATGCTCACCACTACACCACCAAGGCTGTGGTACACCACATCCGGCCCATCTGAGGTCCACCGAATAGCTTCGTGTGACTCTGTGGTGCACTCCTGTGGTGTGACTCCAGATCAGAAGGTTGTGTGTTCAAATCCCATCAGGTTCATTACTGACCTGTGATGCAATGGCAGTGGTTCAATAACACTTCTTTGTATGGAATGGAATTAGGGTATGGAAACATCTGAGTCCGTGATACATGTGGACAGCGTATGTGGCCACAAATTAGAAGTGCAGCAAGACTTGTTGATCTTTTTTCAGTAGTTATTTCTCAGTCATCACTGATATGTTTCCAGCCCAGTAACTCTGCTGGTTCTCCTGAAAACGGTCACTGCGTTGGCCGGGAATCGAACCCGGGTCAACTGCTTGGAACGCTGTGGTACACCACGTCTGGCCCATCTGGAGTGAGACTGACAATTATATTGAAGGATGACGTTTTTTGCGTCAAATGTCAAGTGTGACATGTCTGCCAACCAGAAGTGGAGAGTAGGAACAAAATATGACGTTATTTTTGCCACAATGGGACGTTTTATTCAAGGCGCCATTTTGTCGACTTAAGTCGACCATGGCGCTTATAGGGTTAATAGGACACTGAAAAGGACAGACTCAGACACAACAGATTCCAGTGGATAAGACTTATTTAACTTTGGGCTTAAGTGAACCCTCCAACAGATTCACAGTTGCTACAAAAGGATCTTTTTCAATGACTGTTTTAGAGGTAAATCCCTTCAAAATAGAACAATTCATTATTTTCCACCAAAAGAGCTCGATTTGGATGCCGACTGACCCACGAAACACACTCTGATAAAACACTGACACATGCTGAGTTAATTTAGACGTCCAGGAAATCCTCTAAAAGGTCTTTTATAGAAAGAAAATGAGCTCCAGAAAGGTCACATCAATAATATTCAAGTCATCATGTGAACTTCAACAGAACTGAAACACCTGAAAATCTATTTGACCCATTATTCAACTCTCCCCAGCCGCCTCCCCCAGCTTTTCCCAAGCCAAGTGAGAGATAGAGTCTTTTTAGCAGGTCCTCGGTCTACCCCGAGGCATCGTCCCAGTAGGACATGTCCGAAACACCTCACCAGGGAGGCATCCCGAAGGATACCCGAACCACCCAAACTGGATCATTACAATGTGTAGGAGACTCACCTGATTGCTAAGGGTGAGCCTAGCAACCCTTTGGAAGAAGCTAATTTCTGCCAATTACAATTGTGATCCCATTCATTTGATTACTACCCACAGCTCATGGCCATAGATGAGAGATGGAACGCAGATCGCCCGGTAAATCAACAGTTTCGCCTTCGCTCTGGTCCTGGGCCCGGTCCTGGTCTTATTATACATAATTTGTATTTCTTTATTTAGCTTAACAGATGACTTTCAAATCTACCTGCTGATAACAATCAAAACAAAAATTCCTTTCAGCCTGTATTCGACTGCTTAGATTATGAACCGATTAATCTTAGGTTTCTTTATGAAAATAAGATTTGGGATAAATTCAATTTGGAAGATCAGACGGATGGTTTGTTATTCTTTGGCTTCTATTATTGATCTGTTAGTGATCTTGACAGATCAGCTCAGCTGTCCGAACAGGCTTTTAACCACAATAAGGAATTAGATCTGTTTTTAGAGATATTGAATCAGTCATTTAAACCATCATTTCAACACTCGAATGGCTTCCTTTTTGTTTCTTGATTGATTTCAAGATTTATTGTTGGTTTTTAACCATTTGGAGTCATTTTATTGATTTTTAAGCAATTGAATCTAGCACAGAAATAATTTTTACATCAATTTCCATCTTTTTTTGGGTGTAAAAGACGTCTGTTGTGTATGCGTTGGGTTTTGATAATTCTAATTTTCATCCCAGCGACATGTGGGAAAAACTAATTGGGAAAAGTTAAGTGTTTCTTACAAAATCTACTTGATGGAACATTAGGTCAGCAACAGGAATCTGGGAAATAGTTTGTAAAAGTTTGTTATATCATAACAGAATTTAGAGAATCAGAGAAATCTTAACATCAGAGACTAGGCTGGTGTTCAGGTTGTTAAACCTTAAAATCATACTTATTTACAGTTCCTAAATATCCTTCTAACTGGGACGTCTAAGAGTCACCAGATCAACTGATGAAACAGAAGCTGTTTTTTTATTATCTTCAAACCACAGTCTTCAGGTCTCTCACCTCCGACTGGTTTTAATCTGAATCATCTGGAGTCTGTCAGCACATCTGAAACCATCTGAACAGAATGAGGAACAAAAGGATGGAGAAGAAAAACAAGATGATCAAAGTAAACTGTGTCGGGTCCTTAACCAGCTGTTTCAGGTCAACGTGTCTCTGAAACAGGAGGAAAGAGGAAGTGAGAGCAAGAGATCCTCCAACTTGTTGAACACATCAGCAGATTTTTACTGAGCTATCTGCTCTGCAGAGGACATCAGCAGATCCAAAAACTGACATTTTTAACCACTTGGTATGATCCTTTGAGTGTGGTGGGTGGCAAAACCCAATCCGAAATCCCGCCATTCCGCCATTCAAACTTCCCACCATTCAGGCAAGGCTTTCCGTATAAGGAAATGTGCGTTACTCAACAGGTGAGTCCCTTCTTTCTCTTCATGCAATTTCTATGTTTAACACATGTTTCCAGATAAGCGTTATTAAAGACACAAAGTCTCGGCAACTGGAGGAGGAGAAGCAGACCGCGGTGGTTTTCAATCACACTCCAATGCCACTTGTTTCAACTTCCGAAAATTTAATCCAGGAAAAAAAGGCTTACAAATATGGACCGAAACGGCTCCATAATACGCACAAGAATCCAAAAGAAATGAAAGTTAACTAAAAGAAAGCAAATAAACAGCATGAAGTGGTCAAAATTGGTTTTACGCATGCCTATGTGCGTCTGGCACATGCGTCTTCGGGCTCTCCCACGTTGGTTTGTGGATGAAAGCTATATGTTCAGCTGTAATGTCATGTAAAAACAATCTCTACATGACATTTACTCCCAGGTGTGACCAGTTAAGTCCTTAAGATATCAACAGGCTGTATAAAGCCTTGCAACGGCTGTGTGTTTGTGCCAAATGTGCAAAGCCCATCCGCGCTTCCCTAAATTGGAGCGAGTACTCATAAATCACGTGAATAAGCTATAATGAGAAAGACGCATCCAAGAACTGACATTTTTAACCACTTGGTATGATCCCTGTAACCTGCATTGTAGATTAACCTGACTGTTGAGTGAGTGTGCTGTACTGCTACAGCAGGGATGTCCAAAGTTGGTCCTCGAGGGCCGCTGTCCTGCAGGTTTTAGATGTTTCCCTGCTTCAACACACCTGATTCAGATGAAATGGATCTCTTCAAAAGATTGTTAAGTTCTGGACAAGCCTGCTGATGATGCATTGATCTGAATGAGGTGTGTTGAAGCAGGGAAACATCTAAAACCTGCAGAACAGCGGCCCTCGAGGATCGGATGTGGAAAACCCTGTTCTACACAATAATTTACATGATTTAAAGAAGTGAAAAGTAGAGAAAATAGAGGAATAAAAAGTCTAATTTGCTTGAATCTGCAATTCTTCTGGATCTAGAATGAATAACATTTATATGTGCTTTCCAGCTAATTTTATCATCTATTATTGCACCAAGAAATCAGTTTTTCTGTTGGTTAAGACGATCGCTCGAAAGGTTACGGGTGGATTTGCACGAAATTTTCCGATATGGAACATGGCCCAATTTACAAAGGGTTGAATTTGGATTCAAGTCAAACGTTTGATTCTGTATGTGTCAGATACAAAAAAAAGTTTATCTGTATATCGGTCACACACCAAAACATTTAGCATCCACTTAAGAAGGGGGCATTGTGTCAAACGCTTTGAACCCTGGCACGCTTTAAGACCAGTACTGTGGTCTTAATTTCCGATTTCCTCATGGGAGCTTGTAAAATTCCACCTTTAAGGTAGAAATTTCAACTGGAAACTTTTAAAAGTTGGAAGAACCTCAGCAGCCCCAGCCTTAAAATCCAAAATGGTTGCCACGGACAGACCCGCATTAAGGCACCATGGGCCCCGGGCTAACCACTTTCTCAAGGCCCTCCACGGACTTACAAAAATATAGATAATTTATTGAACATAACCTAAGACAAAACACAGAAGCAGTGAGTGAAAAACTAAGTGAATCCTTCCTGCTTCCACAGGAACTAAGATGTGTTTATCCACATTCTAAAATTGTATCCGTACTCATATTCTTTAATGGTTTTAATAGAGGTGTAAAAGAGCTGTATTTTCTGATTTAAGGAGTGATGACGAGAAGCTAAAGCTGTCCTCTATATGTGTGTTTATATGACAATTTTAACCCTTTTTAACCCTCTTTTTCAATATCATTACATGGATATGAGATTGTAATTACATACAATTGTTATAACAGCTCAATAACACTTGTTATTACAGTGTTAGAATCACTCTCAGTCGGTTTTTCTGGACCTTACATTCCTGCAGATTTTGCTTTAATTACACAAATAATCTCAAACTGGTTGTGATAAAGTAAAGTTTAATGTCTGAAACAAAGATATAAATGAACAATGAGACATTCAGTGGTTTTGAATATGCTTTTATTGTTAGTAGACAGGAACTTCATTGTAAAATTAATTGAGTTACAGAGCTAAGTTAAAAGGTAAAATCTCATTCGTTTTAATCAAGAAAGACTGGGATTAGGTTCATTTCCATTATTTGAATTAACAGATTTAGTTTCCAGACAGAAAGGAAGCTTTAATGTGACCCTTGTGAGACAGTTTCTGGTTGTTTATTGACTGAAAATATTTCTGATTGATTAATATGTCATGTCTGCTAGAGTGAAGAGCTAAATGATCCAACTTGAATTTATACTTCTTTAAAGATGAAGAAGTTTCTTTAATGTGAAACTACCCAAGAAAATGTTATGTTTTCCAAATTAGATTCAATTTTGGGAGATAATGAACTTATTTTGGATGTGAATTCAATTCCTAACCAACGTGTCTCTTGTAGTTGGTATTTTATCGCTTAAATAGTTTTGATATAACACAGAATGTTGTTTTAATCTAGTAATCTTATGTTGGGGAATTGTTGCCTTAAAGTGTTTAAACCATTTTTAAAGCCAATATCTAAATTATATATCATGTATAAATCAATGTCAATCTTTAAAATCTGAATTAGAAACTGGAGGGAAAAGTAGGCATTTAAGAATAAATAATCTGATATTTTATTGATTAGATTATGAATTTTACATTTTACGCATTTTCTTGACTTTAATGTTTAGTTTCTCCATTTTGCCAAATGATTAAAATGTATCCTGTATTTCAAGGAATCCTATTTATAAACATTTAGTTAATGATTTATCCCACAAAAGCTTTAAAGCATTTTTTATCTGTTTAGTTCAGCCATTGATAAACCAAAAAAGGCCAAATCAAAAATGCTCAAAAAATCTGACTTTAAAAGCTCACACAAACCTCCATATCTGTGGAAAAAAATATCAAAATGTTGATTTCTGAATTAAATTGATTTTAAAGAAGAAAACAAATCACTGAAGAAGCTGTGTTCATCGGCTCTCTGCGCTCAGCCAGAAGCTTATGGACTAACGTTCACCTCAAGGGTTTCCTGCACCTGAAAAATAGATACAAATAAGAAGAAATTAATAAAACTTTGGTGTCAAAAGTATAAATTGTGACCACTTAAGGACATTAGTCCCTCATTGGGTTAGGGATAAGACCTGGACTACATGTTAAAACAAGCTAACGTATCAGTTTTTATTTTCCAGGTTTAACGTGCTAGAATGCAAATTAGCATGTTTAAAGACAGCAAAATGATGTAATCCATGAAGATTATTAGAAGTATGATTTTTGCAATGCTACATAAATGGAGAGTAAAGATACAGAGTTGGAAATTAGCAGAAGGTCAGTTTTAACAACTGCTGGATGTTAAATCTATAGTGAACCTTGTTAGCAGGCATGCTAACACATACGTTACATTTCTCCTGCTAATCCTGAAGCTGATTTAATTTAGTAGCTGTGTTTTGAAATGGATGCATATCACAGTAATAGTTAGCATGCTAATGAGTAATTTTAGACATGAAATATTAGCATGTTGATGGTGAGCAAATTATTAGCAGTTGATGCTCAAGATAAATCAAGTCAAACTGCATGCTTTACATGTTAGCACGCTAGCTAACATCAAAAGAATGTAGAATAAAGTAATAAAGAGTACACTCGCTAAAAGATCCACTCGGAAGATTTGCTATTCTTTGCTGTGTCGGTTTCCCTTCTATTTACAAAGACAATAGTTGGGAGATCAAAGGGTAGCCCCAAGCTAATAACTCAAAGGATGCCATGCAGATGGTCGTACATATGAGGAATTAACATTTTGCTACCTGAAGTGGGAAAAAGTATGCCTTATATTGCAAAATACATCTACTAAAACACCATCATATTAACACAAATATGTCTAATGAACATCTCCTGACAGTTAACGGGTGATAAAGGACCAGAACTCTTGTTTTTGGGGGACCAAAGGGGAATGTTAACGAGTAAACGACAGCATGTTACAGATGTCAATAAAGCTCGAGTAACTGATACCAGATAACGCAAAAGTCCTCTGGACAATGATTTTGAGGAGCTCCTGGAAGTTTAAGCAACTGTGAGCAGAGGTTCAGTTTCACTTACATCATTCAGGTTGTCGCAGTCCAGCTGTGCCACGATGTATTTGAGTCCCGGCTTCTTGGGCGTTACCTCCACAGTCTGGGAGATCTCAGCATTCGGACTAATGACACTAAAACAAATAAAGATGTTGAATATAGAGCACATGAGGTTGCAAGTTCAGGTGCTATCTGTGGCGTACTTACCTGTAGGGAAACACCCTCACATTCATCAGTCCAGCTGCCTCCATGGTCAGCGTGGCGTTGTGCAGGGTCATGTTGAGGGGGTTCTTGAACCGAACAGTCACAAACATTTTCTTTTGCACCTGGGGTGTGCCCTTTACCTGTAGGAAGATCAGCACAATATGTCATGATTTTCATGTTTTTGTGCCATTTTTATAACTTAAAAATGCTCATTCCTACTGGAGCGGAAAGTGGAATTGCACACAATTATTAAGGTATCGAGGTAATAAATGCTCTTTTTGCATTAAATCATCCTGTTTTTAATCTGTCTTTTGTTTTCTTGTGATAACGATTAATAGTTGCTTGTTGTCGTCAGAGCTTTGGGTTTTTGAGCTTTGGGTCAGCTTGAAACACCTAATTTCATCGTACATTATGGCTAACTTAGAGGAGGATCTATGACATTAAGTCAAGGCATACATGTGTGATTCTGTTTTCTGGGCTGAGTTTAGTAAACGTCTGTTCTTAAGCTCAGACATTTTTGCAAGAGGTAAAGCAGCTACGCCGCAGCCTGTAGCTACCCTTCAGGCACTGAAAACAAACTTTTCCCGGGTCAAACTAACAAAATGTTAAAGGGATAGTTCGTGGGTTCTTGAAGTGGGGTTGTGTGACGTTCTTATGAGCAGTTCGTACCTTACCTTCAAAAGGAAAACTAAAAAACACTCAAACCTCAAGAAATCCTACGTTGTAGATTATTTTACAACCCGTTACTTTCGCTTATAGTTTTTTTTGTTGCTATTTTTTTAATCGAAGAACATACGCGTTCCACAGCTGCGTATCCTCCAGCGGTTGTATCAGACTCGTTGGATATCTTCCTGCTGAGCATTACTTCTGCAGAGATTCACAAGACGTTAAGTGTTTGATCTTTACAAGTTTGTTCCAATAATGCGATATCTTGGTCACCAAAGAGACTTCGTAGTCCTTCATTTTTACTGTCTCGTAGTTGTTGTTTTGGGATTAAAGCGGCGGAACTGTGAGTCACAGCTGATGAGTGGCGGGATACGCTAGTCGGCCGCAGTGCACGCAACATAACCCAGGTGTTGTTTGGTAGAGAGAATAGCGACAAAGTTAGTGACGGCCTGATGCATTAGTGATGGATTATTAAAAAATCTACAATTTTTGAGGTTTAAGTTGTAGCTGTTAGCTTGGTTTCTCCAAACAGAGAGTGTTCTGAACGCTGCCGACTGCAGGTAAGATACTAACTACTCATAAGTATGTTGCACAACCCCACCTAAAAAAACTGAATTATCCCTTTAACCTGTTATGTTAACCAGTCATCACTATGAAGTCTATGATCATATAAAAATATATTTTCAGTAATCTTTTGAATAATTTCACAGTACATTTAGACATTAATTTGAAAGATTTCTGCATAATTCCACGCTGAATATATCCAAACATTAACATGACAAAAAAATATATGAAAGATTCTTTTCAAGCTTTAATATTTGTGTTTTACCGTTATGGTGATGCGAGGAGCCGTCAGCAAGACCACCTTGAAGTCAGATACTTCTTCATCACCACTCTTTCCATTGACCAAAAAGTGCAGGGAGTTCTTAGAGCGCAGGAGAGGCATGTACTCCTGAGGTGGGACCTCAAACACTGCACTGTTACCTGCAACACAAACACAAATCTGAGGTGTCAAAGGGTTCATCTTCAGATCCACGAAAAGGACTGTCATGGATATTTTGCTCACTCTGGTGGGCCGCCACATGAAGAGTGAAGTTCTCCTCTTTGAAGCTATTGGATACGACTCCAGTGTAGAAGACGACCGATACTTGCAGGTGGGCTTGCACAGTTTTGTTGAGTTCACTCTGGTTGTTGAAGGTCACCAGCACTTTCACGGTGTCACCCAGAGAGCACTGGACACAGGGATGGAGGGGAAGATGGACAGTTATGGCCGAAATGTTTAGCTTTTTATTGTTCAACTGTTAGCCAGTTGCTTCTCGGCTCCGTATATCTGGTACAGTTAATGTAAGGGAAGCACTTTTCTGTTCGCTTGTTTGGATGGATGATTATGAAAACCCCGAGGTGTTCCTCAGGAAAGGATCCTTAATTTATAGTAGATTCTATTTGCAAAGTTTGAGAGAGAGCATGAAAAAATTTGTAGTTTTGTTTTCCTGTCCTGCTTTTCTTTTCCTGTTTATAGATCCCAAACCTTTGTTTCATCTCTTACTCTTACGCTATACAATTAAACTGACGCCTACGGGGACACAAATGAATCGGCTGATGGTAGCAGATATATTACCGGTTCAGCCGTGATCTCGACCGAGAACTTGGCCTCAGGCAGCTCGGGGTGGTCCCTCTCACAGCCGTACTGCTCCGCCAAAGTCATAGTCCTCTCGTCCTCTGCACTACCTGTAGACACAAATCAATGCACTGCTAAGTCAGATGATCACTTCATTTGTTAGACTGGTCATCTGGAAGTTACATCTCTGTGTATGTTACCTTCAGGGTACTTGTAGGTAAATGTGACGTTCTGAGCTGTCATTGAGCCGATAGCTTTGGTTAGAATCAGCTTTCCAATATAAGTGGTGTCCACCTTGAACGGGGTCATAGTGCCGTATCTGTCTCTCTTTATGTAGATAATGTCACTGTTGACCTGGAAGAAGGACACTTTATCACTCTGAAGCCAAAGTCTGTCCTGATTTGGTTTTGCAGAGACATTAAAGAAACATTACGAGAATGCCGTGGCATGTTCCCTGAACCAGTCTGATACAGTTCGAGCATCATCATCAAGAGAGTATCTTTTGATGGATGAACCTGGTCAGTCAGAATATTCAGGTAGTCAGCTGACCTAATCGTCAGACCACATGACCTTTTTCCATCGCTCCTTCACTAAAGCAGGATATTTACAGCTGCGACACTCGACCTCGTTCCCCACTAACCTCAGCAAAGACGAACCCACAGTCAAATGGGTGACACAGCTCACCGTCCTTGATGGCGATGACCGGGGCTGGACCACAGCGGTAATGTCCTTGAAAGTAAACAGAGTCGATTGAATTGCACATTCAGCCATCTATGAGTTGATGTGTCCATCTTTTTGTCTGTCCTACCATCACTGGTCTCTTGGGGTGTGGCATCCACCACCTGCCATCCTTTGTATTTTGGTGGCAGGTCAAAGCGGTTCATGAACGCCTCACACCAGGCGTGGTAGTTCCTAAATAACGAGGCCTAGTTAGTACACTTGCATGGGTAAACACTGGGATGGAGACAACTGATCACAGAGACTGAAGAAAGGAGCTTTTTGTTTTTGGGCACAACTTATTTCAGAATCTTACATGGGTAAAGGTAGAATATAACACAAGTGTAAATAAATGGAAAACTAAATAAAATGTGAGCGAGAAGACTTGAAAAACAGTTAAATGACTTCAAATTCACATGAGATGATACCACAGTTACAACAACTACAACATGCTACAACAGTCTAATTACAAAATAACTGATATTCAGACATGTAGGCGCATTTTGAAGTTTCTGTTCTATTTAGATTAATTCAGCCAAAGTTGGGGCTAAAGGCCACTTTCAAATGTTCAAATACTTCCAAACCATCGAATATAGATTAATCAAGACCAAAAATGTCATATTGTGTGCTCTTAATGTCACTACAAGCGGTGAATTTGACAAGATTCTGTCTGAGATGGCTAATCTGCTAACATAGGTTCGCTGTTTTTTAGCTGCTTGTTTTTTATCCATCATAAGCTTCATTAAACCTCTGCGTGTGAGAGAAATAATAAGTTATTGCAATACTGAAATGTACCTTTTATTCAATAGGAAGGAAGGTAGGAAGTGGATTAATTAAACTAAGGCAAACTTTCGTTGCCTTGCTAACTAGCTAAAATTTTGCATCATTCTCTTTATTGATAGCTGCCTGGTTTGGAAGATTTAAAGGAAACCAGGAGACACTGAGAGCTGTTTTACTGATATTGTATACGTCTAAGGTATTTTTTTATGGTACAATAAAATCTAAAAAGGTGTTCGTGTAATTAATTGTTATCCTCAGATCTCAGCTGTAAAACTGCATGATTTCTGGAAGTATTGTCAGAGTTTTTCATTAAAATCTGACCCAAAGGAGAGTTTTGTTTGCTGACTGTGGAATACACTTCATTTGTGGGAAGTTAAGTGGCTTACCACAGGGCTTTCTTGAAGAAAATAGTTTTTTCATAAATCAACTCGCTGTTTTTCGGTGTTTAACCAATAAATTCGGACCAACCAGATAGAGTCCCTGGTGTTGCGTCTGTCTGGAAGGCCAGCTTCGTTGAAGATGAGTTCACAGATCAGGTTTCCTGTGTTGTCGTGGGCTGAGTTGAAGTTGGAGATGACCCTCCCTGGAATGCCGAGGCATCTTAGGACTGAAGAAACACAAAGTCAGTAATATTGTTTCATACAATTAATCTGGTTAAATGCCTTTGATGAATGTGGCTATGTCGAAAAAGTACTTAATTATGTACTTTACTACAATTTTGAGGCACTCTACACCTAAGGACAAGAAAGTCTTTTACTTTCTAACTGTTGAGATAACATCTTAAACAACACTAGAAAATTTCTGAAGAAATTTTGATGGGTGCCAAGCTACTTCCCGCCGAGACAGAGAGGCTGTGCTGTGCTGAGAGAGCTGCTTCTTGTCAGTCGAGCATGAGATATTTCAAATCCAGTCTGAAATATGACATTCTGCCTTGTTATGGTGAAACCTGCCTGCTTTAGACAGCATAAGTGAGGTTAACCACACAGAAGGACGGCCTAAACCAGAGAGACTCAGAGGACAGGTTGTGCTCCCTGAGAACAAACAGCTGTTTCAATGGATTTATAAGTCGCAGTAAAAAAAAAAAGTTCAACCCGTTAAAAGCAGAATAGTCTGCTGAAGACTGTTATGTAATTTATATCAAGGTCCTGTGTAGAATACAGGTTTATGGCAGCCCTCACTATCAGTGTAAAGGAGAGAAGGACAGCTTCTTTATAATGGAAATGTGTAATGTGATGTGTAAGAGGCCGAGGCTGTCATGTTATTTTGTATTAGGAGCAGAGATAATACAGGTTGGCATGAAGCTGTTACAATAGGCCAGCCATGTTGGTCTGCCCTCATCAGCTGTATTAGAACAGGGCAGCCATCTTGGCTCTGGCCCCTCATTAGTTGCTATGGGCAACAGCTGCGTGTGCCAACTGTCAAATCTGCACCTGACTTTGTCCCCTTAAAATCATGGGCTTTAATAATGAAGCACAAGTCTGGAACAAACGGTTGCTGTTCGAAAAGTAGAAGTCCTATCCAAATAATTCTTGAACCGTGAGCACCAGAAGGGACGGGGGAAGCCAGCGGTGTTATTTTTATTCTGCTCCTGCGTGTGGCGCGGTTTTTTTTTTATGGCAGTTTAAAAATTAGTCTTTCACACTGATTTCATGGCTCGGCCTGTTTATAATGGAAAAGTATGGGAGCTGGAGTGCGCCTCTCTGCGCTCAGAGGTGATTTGTTAGAAATATGTGAGGCCAAGCTCAATGAGAGTTACTTTGGGTGAAAGAGGACTAAAATACCTACATTTCGATGTAAAATTTGTCCAGATCAGGCAGATAGTTTGGACGTGAGAGGCATTTGTTTGAGAAAATCTTTTTAAATCATTGAGTTAGAGGGTGAGAGGCATGAGATGAGCTCCTCTGGCTACATAAAACGTAAACTGCCGTTGTTTCAAAGCTGTATAATCTATTGACAAGCCCTTTACCACAGTTAAAGTAGAGTCTTTCCTGTCACATACAAACTTTGAATGATGTGTCTGTGATGCTGTATGGCTGAGTTAGGAGGCCTCCAAGAGCAGGTAGTTGAGCCCAAAACTGCCTCGTTAAGGCCTTTTAAATGCATTTTTCCATTGGAAACTTTCCAAGTTTTTCCCAGTTTCCCAATTTTCCGGAATTCCTTTCGAGTAACGACAGAGAAAAATTGAAGCACACCGATCCCGATCGATGTGCACGTAACGATGTGTTTTTATTCCAATCGGACAATTGTTGTGGAAGGAGTAGCGCGCCGAAATTTGTGACGGAAACAGGAAAATAATAAGTATTTACAACAGTAATATGTGGGCCTTGCCTTTGGCATTGGCACCCATAATTACAGCTTTATGTCCATTTTAAACATCTTCATATTCACCAATGTTTGTACTTGAATATTATATTGAATCTTAATTACTTTTTCTGATTGCTTTTATGTTTCTTGACTGTCATTTTCAGTCCCATCGTTGTCATGTTTTTTGTTGTTATGGTAAGCCGCTTTGTGTTCATATTTTTTCTTGTTATGTTCTTGTCAGTCTTTTTTAAGCTCTATTTTAGCTCTTTTTGCATCTCCCTTGAGGCTGTGTGGGATCTATTTTTGGTTCCTTAGTCTATCTGTACTTTAAATTCTTTAGAGACATGACAATAGCACTTTAAGGTGTATTGTGGTAACCATGCGTGCTCTTACAGGTGCAGAGAACTCCAGCAAACACCCAACACTGGGCATAACGGACAGGAACTCCGGTGGCGTAGTATTTCTGCAGAATTGCGATGCTGCCAATCCAAGCTGATGGGTTTCTACCCATGGAGTAGTCATCACTCCAGTTCCCAACCAACACACCTTGATCATCCAGAGAATTGATCTGAAACAAAAAGGAAGTCAAAGTTGAGTCAACATACATAAATGCCAAATATAATGATTTACTAAAAAAATTAGGCCCATTTCCTCTTCAAACCTAATTTCCAGCATTAAGGAGCACGTTTAAAGGCCTCCTTAAAAAATGCGTGCACTTTTGTTTGGATTAACAGTTTTAGTAAACATAGATCTAAATGTGACTGACTGGCTTCTTTATTTAGAAAATTGATATTTTTTATGCGACTATAATATCGGGTAAGTTTGTTTTCCCGCTCTGCGTCCTCACCATGGCAGATGCCTTCCGAACAATCTTGATTACATTGCCACGACTCTGGATTGGCATCTGAGATGCATCCAAGATATAAATGCAGGCATCCAAAATATGTTCCTCAAACTGCAGGGAGACAACACATAATCTGTTAACACTTGCCAGCTTTATCCTTTATGATATGATATCTCTGTTACCTGTACCTGTCCATAAATCCAGCTGCGTTGTCCTACAAAATCCGCTGAGCCCTGGTAGATGATACCAACTGGGTTCATGACGTACTCAAAGCGTCCAGCGTCATCAGGATAAAAGACGTCATCCTCTGCAAACAGTCCAACAGGAATCATTTCACTAACATAGATTAAGGGCAGCCGCTTAAGGATAAATGACGAGAACTGAATCGTCACACTGTAACAATAACCTATTTTCCTACGCTGCCATTACCATGGACTCAGTGTCTAATTTTTACTCTCTTTTAACTCCCTCTTTGGTCTCTACCACCTCCTGAAGGAAAACTTGTCCCTTCAGGTTTTGATCAAAGATCAGCTGAACTGCCTTCAGTTACCTGAAACAACACTGACAGAAATCGATCAGAACGGAGCCACAGACTGAGCTGTTGTTAATTAATTAATTTTACAGACAGAATTTTGGGCAAAATCTCCAAACTGAGAATTAAAAAGAAAACTGATAATAAATATGTGTTTATGCGCACAAATCCCTCAGTTTCCCCTGGTTATTACAAACTTTTACGTATAAAAGTCACTTTTCACAGAAATAAAATTGCATTTGAGCGGCTGCAGTAAATGCAGCTGAAGAAGGGATGAAGCGGTCGTGTTAAGTCAGTTTACTATATTGTCTTTATTTACTATTTTAAGGTCGTCCTTTTACTTTGTTCTTTCATTTATTCAACTTCAGAGCCAACAGTCTACGATGTTTCAACACTGAATCCAATTTCCATTATTTTACTTTGCTTCACTGTTTGTGTTGAGCAATAATGAATTAATCTGATCAAAAAGAAAATTGAGCTTAAAAAGATGGATGGAAACATTCTTCCATATCGTTTTTGAGGAGTCATGTCCTACATTGTCATGACAACATGAAACTGCAGCAGCTTTAACCCTCTGAGCAGGACAGGAAACCTGCAGTACACCCTCCAACCATCAGGTGGCAGTGAAAGCAGACGGGCTTCTACCTGGACACCAGGGGTTGAACAGCAGGTACATGTTGGTGTTGGGGTCCTTTCTGGTTCGTATCATGCCGTTGGCCGCTGATATGGCCACATACGTCCGATACATCCCCACAATAGCTTTGGCGTGTGGTTTGACACTGAGCGACATGATATTACCCTGAACGCCCAGTATCTCGCCCGACCACCGACCGCCTCGGCGGTTACCGAAGGTCACTACCACATGGGAGCCCCTGTTGGGTGAGGGGTCAGCACCTGGGGGATAGCAAACAGAGAGAGGGCGAAGATATGAAATAAGCACTGTACCATTCATTTCACTGGTTCAGCAGAATTTCATGGTTGAATTATGTTGAATGAAAGTTTAGTAAAAGGTGATTTCTTTAGTCCCAACATGCGTCAATCCACTGAAAAAGAGCCATCCCTGTGTTCCGGTACCTTCTCATTTCAAAGATCACGGGTTTTTCTCGCTTCATTTAGAAAATAAACGCTTCACAGCGCTTGAAATTCAAACTCACCAATGAGGAACTCCAACTGGAAGTCATCCTGTTGCATCAGTGGACGGCTGAGGGTGACGTCTATGACAAAACTCTGACCACGACGGACTACCAGGAGGTTGGTCGTGTACTCCGTTGTGTAGTGGTTCCGTGTATTGACGTCCTTACGCATGTTGACCTCCATCACCTGCAGGGGCTCTGAAAGAGGGAAAAATGCAGATTAAGGCAACTAAAGACGCTTAAATCGTCTCCACGGACTGATGGTGAGTCGTGTGACTCTTACCACCACCATCAGGAAAACCTCTGGGCCCAGCATCAGGTGAACTGTCAAATGGTTCAAAGTCCTTAAAGTCATCCTTATCATCTATGTGAAGGTTGGAAGTCGGTACCTACAAATCATCAGAAACAATAAACAAAGACATGGTGAACTATCCGTGCTTAGCTGCTCCGAATCAAGTGCAATGCTTTGATCGTGATGCGTACCGGCCCACTGTAGCGACCCTTGTAGTTGGATAATGGCATGATGGTTGAAGCTCAAAAGTTCCTCTGCAAGAAGAGAGAAAACCCCAAATTCATCTTCAATAACTTAACCAGTAAAATGTTCCCACGGGGCATATGTTCATGCAAATTTTCAACAGATTTTTATCATTTTCATCAGATTTTCATCATTTCCCTCAGATTTTAAGATTTTTATTGTTTATATCAGATTTTCATCAGATTTTTATCATTTTCATCAGATTTTCTATCAGATTTTTATCATTTTTATCAGATTTTCTATCAGATTTTTATCATTTTCATCAGATTTTCTATCAGATTTTTATAATTTTCATCAGATTTTCATCAGATTTTTTAAAATCATTTTCATCAGATTTTTTAAAATCTTTTTCATCAGATTTTTTTTATCAGATTTTTATCATTTTCATAAGATTTTCATCAGATTCTTTTATCATTTTCATCAGATTTTTTTTTATCAGATTTTTATCCTTTTCATCAGATTTTTATCCTTTTCATCAGATTTTTATCATTTTCATCAGATTTTTTATCAGATTTTTATCATTTTCATCAGATTTTCATCAGATTTTTATCAGATTATACAAAGAAAAGTTACTTCTGCTCACCCCAAACCTTTACTTTATCACACAGCAGATAAAAAACACTCAGGGTGCTATTTTAGTTTCCTCTCAATTCTGCACACTTTAAACACGAGAACATTTCTGATTCCAGATAAAACGGCTGAAACTCACCAGTCAGATGGAGAGAAGTTCACCTGTCGGGTCTCTGATCCGATCAGATGATGATCAGACCGACTGCAGCATCACTTTATATATACACAATCTCTGCTTCCTCTTTTTACACACACACACTCAGGTTTCCATCACTTCTGAGGTCTTCACATTGAAATCCATTAATTTTCTGCAGACTCACACTAAGCTTCAGAAAACTGACATGAAAACAATCAGACTTTAATTATCCACTTCATGAGAATTAGTTTAGTTACAGTGATGGAGGCAGACTGTAAGCCAATTCTCCACAAAGTGACTGTAAACATAAAAGTCCCCATAAGGTAAGTAAAACAAGAAATAATGAGTTTAATAGCGCTTGTTTGTCAGGTAAAAACTGATTTTTTACATTTAACTTATTGAATTTTTCACCCTACAAGTGCATCAAAAGTGATCCATACAACATGAAATATTTATAAATGACAAAGTAGAGATGTATTAAACTGTGAGCTTAAGAGTACTGGTCTGAAAAAACACTGAATGTCTCATTGTTCATTTATATCTTTGTTTCAGAAATCATTCAGATATTAAACTTTACTTTATCACAACCAGTTTGA
Organism: Leuresthes tenuis; assembly: GCF_036924035.1. NCBI lineage: Eukaryota > Metazoa > Chordata > Actinopteri > Atheriniformes > Atherinopsidae > Leuresthes > Leuresthes tenuis. The sequence goes on along the minus strand of NW_027325378.1, from coordinate 1,955,714 downwards.
GATTATTTGTGTAATTGAAGCAAAATCTGCAGGAATATAAGGTCCAGAAAAACCGACTGAGAGTGATTCTAACACTGTAATAACAAGTGTTATTAAACAGTAATTACAAGTGTTATTACAATCTCATAACCATGTTATGATAATGAAAAAGAGGGTTAAAAAGGGTTAAAACTGTCATATAAACATACATATAGAGGACAGCTTTAGCTCCTCGTCATCACTCCTTAAATCACAAAATACAGTTTTTTTACACCTCTATTAAAACCATTAAAGAATATGAGTACAGATACAATTTTAGAATGTGGATAGATATATCTTAGTTCCTGTGGAAGCAGGAAGGATTCACTTACTTTTTCACTCACTGCTTCTGTGTTTTGTCTTAGGTTATAATAAATGATGTATATTTTTGTAAGTCCGTGGAGGGCCTTGAGAAAGTGGTTAGCCCGGGGCCCATGGTGCCTTAATGCGGGTCTGTCCGTGGCAACCATTTTTGTTTTTAAGGCTGGGGCTGCTGAGGTTCTTCCAACTTTTGAAGGTTTCCAGTTGAAATTTCTTCCTTAAAGGTGAAATTTTACAAGCTCCCATGAGGAAATCGGAAATTAAGACCACAGTACTGGTCTTAAAGCGTGCCAGGGTTCAAAGCGTTTGACACAATGCCCCCTTCTTAAGTGGATGCTAAATGTTTTGGTGTGTGACCGATATACAGATAAACTTTTTTTTGTATCTGACACTTACAGAATCAAACGTTTGACTTGAATCCAAATTCAACCCTTTGTAAATTGGGCCATGTTCCATATCGGAAAATTTCGTGCAAATCCACCCGTAACCTTTTGAGCGATCGTCTTAACCAACAGAAAAACTGATTTCAACAGATGATAAAATTAGCTGGAAAGCCCATAGAAATGTTATTCATTCTAGCTCCAGAAGAATTGCAGATTCAAGCAAATTAGACTTTTTATTCCTCTATTTTCTCTACTTTTCACTTCTTTAAATCATGTAAATTATTGTGTAGAACAGGGTCTTCCACATCCGATCCACGATGTCCGCTGTCCTGAAGGTTTTAGATGTTTCCCTGCTTCAACACACCTCATTCAGATCAATGCATCATCAGCAGGCTTGTCCAGAACTTAACAATCTTTTGAAGAGATCCATTTCATCTGAATCAGGTGCATTGAAGCAGGGAAACATCTTAAACCTGCAGGACAGCGGCCCTCGAGGACCAACTTTGGACATCCCTGCTGTAGCAGTACAGCACACTCACTCAACAGTCAGGTTAATCTACAATGCAGGTTACAGGGATCATACCAAGTGGTTAAAAATGTCAGTTTTTGGATCTGCTGATGTCCTCTGCAGAGCAGATAGCTCAGTAAAAATTTGCTGATGTGTTCAACAAGTTGGAGGATCTCTTGCTCTCACTTCCTCTTTCCTCCTGTTTCAGAGACACGTTGACCTGAAGCAGCTGGTTAAAGACTCGACACAGTTTACTTTAATCATCTTGTTTTTCTTCTTCTCCATCCTTTTGTTCCTCATTCTGTTCAGATGGTTTCAGATGTGCTGACAGACTCCAGATGATTCAGATTAAAACCAGTCGGAGGTGAGAGACCTGAAGACTGTGGTTTGAAGATAATAAAAAAACAGCTTCTGTTTCATCAGTTGATCTGGTGACTCTTAGACGTCCCAGTTAGAAGGATATTTAGGAACTGTAAATAAGTATGATTTTAAGGTTTAACAACCTGAACACCAGCCTTGTCTCTGATGTTAAGATTTCTCTGATTCTCTAAATTCTGTTATGATATAACAAACTTTTACAAACTATTTCCCAGATTCCTGTTGCTGACCTAATGTTCCATCAAGTAGATTTTATAATCAATACTTAACTTTTCCCAATTAGTTTTTCCCACATGTTGCTGGTGTCAAGGCCCAGATGAACACAGGACACAAATGCAGGGAATTATCAGAACAAGAGTGTTTATTTACAATAAAGCACTAGAGATACTCCAGATTAGAGCAAAGGCCTGTGAAACTCCTGAGGCACTGTCCTCAAGAACTATGTTTGAAGGGGAGTGCAGCTATGAAAATGATCGAACAAAAACTCTCTCCAAGCAAGGAGGAAAACAGAACGGGCTTTTCACGCTCTCCTAATGAGGCGGACTTAAACAAAAGACGCTCACCTGATAAACAGGGCACAAACGCTACAACACTATCAAACTTAACAATTATCACTGATCCTTTAACGGAGGCAAACAGGATATACTAAAACTCAAACACAAAATCACTCCACTCGATGAGAAACTATGAAACTTTAGTCTTTAACCGACGCCACGCTCCTCTAACGGAGGCGTCTATAAAAAAGGGTTACAACTCAAAATCACTCCAGAAAAAGGGAGGAACAAAATTAGGCTATGAAAAATCAACAAACCAGGAACGCTCTGTTGGAGGGTCGCTCGACTACAGGCTCGTGGATAAACGGGCTGGGAAATTCTGTGGGTTCAAGGCGCGAGAGTGAGGAACATGGAAGTTACAACACTGGCACAAGACAAGGGAGACGCAGACTATTTGAGGACATGAGGAGCCAAGGGGAACAGGTGGAAACACTTTGGGAATCAGGGAAGACAATCAGACGCTTGACACAGGAGGAAGGGCAAGATACAAGGTAAGGTAATCCTACACATTGTAATGATCCAGTTTGGGTGGTTCGGGTATCCTTCGGGATGCCTCCCTGGTTAGGTGTTTCGGACATGTTCTCCTGGGACGATGCCTCGGGGTAGACCGAAGACCCGCTAAAGAGACTCTATCCCTCATTTGGCTTGGGAAAAGCTGGGGGAGGCGGCTGGGGAGAGTTAAATAATGGGTCAAATAGATTTTCAGGTGTTTCAGTTCTGTTGAATTTCACATGATGAAATTCCTTTCTCCTGATCACCCTCCTCAGTATTTAGTTTCCTGGTTCACTCGTGTTCACTCGTCGCCACAGTTTAGTCTTGTCTCATAGTCTCGTTTCCATACTCATGTTATTTATCCATAGTCTTGTTTGTTGTTTTTGTTAATGTTTGGTATTTTTGAATGTTTTTTGGAATAAACCTTTTCTGATTATTTGAAAGAACAGCATCTGGGTCCAACCTCTCACCACCGTTCCCTGACAGTGGGTCAGTCGGCATCCAAATCGAGCTCTTCTGGTGGAAAATAATGAATTCTTCGATTTTAAATGGATTTTCCTCTAAAACAGTCATTGAAAAAGATCCTTTTGTAGCAACTGTGAATCTGTTGGAGGGTTCACTTAAGCCCAAAGTTGGATAAGTCTTATCCACTGGAATCTGCTGTGTCTGAGTCTGTCCTTTTCAGTGTCCTATTAAAATCTGTTGTTGGTCATTTTCTGTTTCCGTGTCAGAAAGAGAAGAAGTGGATGATCTGAACAAACAGCAGCAGCGTGTCAGGACAACCTGCTCAGAGGAAGTTCATTTAAAGGGAACAAACTTTGAGACTTCAGCAGATTTTTTTAATAAAAACATTAAACATCAGAACAGAAAAAATGACTGATGAGCAGCAATCTACTGTTAAACAGTGACAACCTCGTTAAAGAAGATTAACCTTCCAACGAAAACACATCAAACACAAGTTAAACCTACAAACTACTGATTTAACATCACAAAGGCTCAACTTCAGGACTGTCAGGATAAATGTGGAATCTGTAAGACCTGAAGATTGAATCTCATTCAAAAAATATAAAAAATCACTGAATAGAATCTTTTTTACACTCCTTATTTGTATAACCAAATAACCAAAAGAATAAAAATTAGCATCTGAACACATCGAGCCACAAACAGATAACGGATGGAAACAAATGACAGAAAAATGGCCAATCTGTTGTTTTTTTGGATGGATGGTCTCCATGTGGGTGCGACGTAATTAAAAACAGACAAGCCTGATATTCAGGGTTATAAGGCCATTTCCAAACTATCTGGAGTCCATCATTCTACAGAGAGAAAGATTATTCACAAGTGGAAAACATTCAGGACAGCTGTCAATCTTCCCAGGAGTGGACGTCCCAGCAAGGTCACCCCAAGGTGAAGAAGCCCAGAGCTACATCTCAGACTCTACAGGCCTCAGTTAGCATGTTAAAGGTCAAAGGTCACCCCAAGGTGAAAAAGCCCAGAGCTACATCTCAGACTCTACAGGCCTCAGTTAGCATGTTAAAGGTTAAAGGTCACCCCAAGGTGAAAAAGCCCAGAGCTACATCTCAGACTCTCCAGGCCTCAGTTAGCATGTTAAAGGTCAAAGGTCACCCCAAGGTGAAAAAGCCCAGAGCTACATCTCAGACTCTACAGGTCTCAGTTAGCATGTTAAAGGTTAAAGGTCACCCCAAGGTGAAAAAGCCCAGAGCTACATCTCAGACTCTACAGGCCTCAGTTAGCATGTTAAAGGTTAAAGGTCACCCCAAGGTGAAGAAGCCCAGAGCTACATCTCAGACTCTACAGGCCTCAGTTAGCATGTTAAAGGTTAAAGGTCATACATCTCAGACTCTACAGGCCTCAGTTAGCATGTTAAAGGTTAAAGGTCACCCCAAGGTGAAGAAGCCCAGAGCTACATCTCAGACTCTACAGGCCTCAGTTAGCATGTTAAAGGTTAAAGGTCATACATCTCAGACTCTACAGGCCTCAGTTAGCATGTTAAAGGTTAAAGGTCACCCCAAGGTGAAAAAGCCCAGAGCTACATCTCAGACTCTACAGGCCTCAGTTAGCATGTTAAAGGTCAAAGGTCATGACAGCACAGTTAGAAAAAGACTGAACAAGGATGGCTTGTTTGGAAGGGCTGCAGGAGAAAGCCTCTTCTCTCTAAAAAGAACATGGCAGCACAGCTTAGGTTTGCAAAGCTGCATCTGAACAAAGCTCAAGACTTCTGGAACAATGTCCTTTGGACAGACCAGAGCAAAGTGGAGATGTTTGGTCCTAATGCACAGCAGCACGTTTGGAGGAAACCAAACACAGCATATCAGCACAAACACCTCATACCAGCTGTCAAGCACGGTGGTGGAGGGCTGATGATCTGGGCTGGTTCTGCAGCCACAGGACCTGGGCACCTTGCAGTCATTGAGTCCACCATGAACTCCTCTGGATACCAAAGTATTCTAGAGTCAGATGTGAGGCCATCTGTCCCACAGCTAAAGCTGGGCTGAAACTGGCTCATCAACAGGACAAAGATCCCAAACACAGCAGCAGATCTACAGCAGAATGTGGGAAAAAGAACAGAATCAAGGTGTTGCAATGGTCCAGTCAGAGTCCAGACCTCAGCCTGACTGAAATGCTGTGGTGGGACCTTAAGAGAGCTGTGCAGAAACCACTGCTGCAAACCTCAATGAGCTGAAGCAGCGCTGGAGAGAAGAGGGCCGAGATTCCTCCAGAACCAGGAGAGAGACTGATAACGTCCCACAGGAAACCATCACTGCAGCTCACTGCTGCTGAAGCTGCTGGATCAGGGGTTCACTTAGTTTCTCACTCACTGCTGCTGAAGCTGCTGGATCAGGGGTTCACTTAGTTTTTCCACACACTGCTGCTGAAGCTGCTGGATCAGGGGTTCATGAGGACTGAATTATTTTGTTAATATGTACTGATATGTAAACATAAGAATTGAAAGAGGGAGTCTCTTCATTTCTTCATGACATCGTTTGAATTTTCAGTTTAAATCAGACTAAATGTCCTAATGAGCAGCTGAGCTATTGGTCGATTCTGCTGAGTTACACATCATCAGAAGACGGTTTCAGTCTCAGTAAATCAGACTTCTACAGACATAAAAAGTTCTTTATTCAGATTTATATTGATCCAGCACTGATTATCTTACCTACTGATTTCATCAGCTAACCATTTGACTGTGTTTGTTCTGTATTTGTTTTAATGTAAGTTTTGACTGACATCAGCTGATTTGGGTCAAGGTCACCCTTTACGTTCACGGTTTAATACATCTCTACTTTGTCATTTATAAATATTTCATGTTGTATGAATCACTTTTGATGCGCTTGTAGGGTGAAAAATTCAATAAGTTAAATGTAAAAAAATCTGTTTTTATCTGACAAACAAGCACTATTAAACTCATTATTTCCTGTTTTACTTAACTTATGGGGACTTTTATGTTTACAGTCACTTTGTGGAGAATTGGCTTACAGTCTGCCTCCATCACTGTAACTAAACTAATTCTCATGAAGTGGATAATTAAAGTCTGATTGTTTTCATGTCAGTTTTCTGAAGGTTAGTGTGAGTCTGCAGAAAATGAATGGATTTCAATGTGAAGACCTCAGAAGTGATGGAAACCTGAGTGTGTGTGTGTAAAAAGAGGAAGCAGAGATTGTGTATATATAAAGTGATGCTGCAGTCGGTCTGATCATCATCTGATCGGATCAGAGACCCGACAGGCGAACTTCTCTCCATCTGACTGGTAAGTTTCAGCCGTTTTATCTGGAATCAGAAATATTCTCGTATTTAAAGTGTGCAGAATTGAGAGGAAACTAAAATAGCACCGTGAGTGTTTTTTATCTGCTGTGTGATACAGTAAAGGTTTGGGGTGAACAGAAGTAACTTTTCTTTGTATAAGCTGATAAAAATCTGATGAAAATGATAAAAATCTGATTAAAAAAATCTTATGAAAATTATAAAAAAAATCTGATGAAAATTATAAAAAAATCTGACGAAAATGAAAAAAAATCTGATGAAATTTATAAAAAAATCTGATGAATATGATAAAAATCTGATGAAAATGATCAAATCTGCTAAAAATCTAATGAAAATGATAAAAATGTGATGAAAATGATAAAAATCTGATAAAAAATCTTATAAAAATGATAAAAATCTGATGAAAATGATAAAAATATGATGAAAATGATAAAAATATGATGAAAATTTGCATGAACATATGCCCCATGGGAACATTTTACTGGTTAAGTTATTGAAGATGAATTTGGGGTTTTCTCTCTTTTTGCAGTGGAACTTTTGAGCTTCAACCATCATGCCATTATCCAACTACAAGGGTCGCTACAGTGGGCCGGTACGCATCACGATCAAAGCATTGCACTTGATTCGGAGCAGCTAAGCACGGATAGTTCACCATGTCTTTGTTTATTGTTTCTGATGATTTGTAGGTACCGACTTCCAACCTTCACATAGATGATAAGGACGACTTTAAGGACTTTGAACCATTTGACAGTTCACCTGATGCTGGGCCCAGAGGTTTTCCTGATGGTGGTGGTAAGAGTCACACGACTCACCATCAGTCCGTGTAGACGATTTAAGCGTCTTTAGTTGCCTTAATCTGCATTTTTCCCTCTTTCAGAGCCCCTGCAGGTGATTGAGGTCAACATGCGTAAGGACGTCAATACACGGAACCACTACACAATGGAGTACATGACCAACCTCCTGGTAGTCCGTCGTGGTCAGAGTTTTGTCATAGACGTCACCCTCAGCCGTCCACTGATGCCACAGGATGACTTCCAGTTGGAGTTCCTCATTGGTGAGTTTGAATTTCAAGCGCTGTGAAGCGTTTATTTTCTAAATTAAGCGAGAAAAACCCGTGACCTTTGAAATGAGAAGGTACCGGAACACAGGGATGGCTCTTTTTCAGTGGATTGACGCATGTTGGGACTAAAGAAATCACCTTTTACTAAACTTTCATTCAACGTAATTCAACCATGAAATTCTGCTGAACCAGTGAAATGAATGGTACAGTGCTTATTTCATATGTTCGCCCTCTCTCTGTTTGCTATCCCCCAGGTGCTTACCCCTCACCCAACAGGGGCTCCCATGTGGTAGTGACCTTCGGTAACCGCCGAGGCGGTCGATGGTCGGGCGAGATACTGGGCGTTCAGGGTAATATCATGTCGCTCAGTGTCAAACCGCACGCCAAAGCTATTGTGGGGATGTATCGGACGTATGTGGCCATATCAGCGGCCAACGGCATGATACGAACCAGAAAGGACCCCAACACCAACATGTACCTGCTGTTCAACCCCTGGTGTCCAGGTAGAAGCCCGTCTGCTTTCACTGCCACCTGATGGTTGGAGGGTTAAAGCTGCTGCAGTTTCATGTTGACATGACAACATAGGACATTGCTCCTCAGAAACAATGTGGAAGAATGTTTCCATCCATCTTTTTAAGCTCAATTTTCTTTTTGATCAGATTAATTCATTATTGCTCAACACAAACAGTGAAGCAAAGTAAAATAATGGAAATTGGATTCAGTGTTGAAACATCGTAGACTGTTGGCTCTGAAGTTGAAGGCAGTTAAGCTGATGTTAGTGAAATGATTCCTGTTGGACTGTTTGCAGAGGATGACGTCTTTTATCCTGATGACGCTGGACGCTTTGAGTACGTCATGAACCCAATTGGTATTATCTACCAGGGCTCAGCGGATTTTGTAGGACAACGCAGCTGGATTTATGGACAGGTACAGGTAACAGAGATATCATATCATAAAGGATAAAGCTGGCAAGTGTTAACAGATTATGTGTTGTCTCCCTGCAGTTTGAGGAACACATTTTGGATGCCTGCATTTATATCTTGGATGCATGTCAGATGCCAATCCAGAGTCGTGGCAATGTAATCAAGATTGTTCGGAAGGCATCTGCCATGGTGAGGACGCAGAGCGGGAAAACAGACTTACCCGATATTATAGTCGCATAAAAAATATAAATTTTCTAAATAAAGAAGCCAGTCAGTCACATTTAGATCTATGTTTACTAAAACTTTTAATCCAAACAAAAGTGCATGCATTTTTTAAGGAGGCCTTTAAACGTGCTCCTTAATTCTGGAAATTAGGTTTGAAGAGGAAATGGGCCTAATTTTTTTAGTAAATCATTATATTTGGCATTTATGTATGTTGACTCAACTTTGACTTCCTTTTTGTTTCAGATCAATTCTCTGGATGATCAAGGTGTGTTGGTTGGGAACTGGAGTGATGACTACTCCATGGGTAGAAACCCATCAGCTTGGATTGGCAGCATCGCAATTCTGCAGAGATACTACGCCACCGGAGTTCCTGTCTGTTATGCCCAGTGTTGGGTGTTTGCTGGAGTTCTCTGCACCTGTAAGAGCACGCATGGTTACCACGATACACCTTAAAGTGCTATTGTCATGTCTCTAAAGAATTTAAAGTACAGATAGACTAAGGAACCAAAAATAGATCCCACACAGCCTCAAGGGAGATGCAAAAAGAGCTAAAATAGAGCTTAAAAAAGACTGACAAGAACATAACAAGAAAAAATATGAACACAAAGCGGCTTACCATAACAACAAAAAACATGACCACGATGGGACTTAAAATGACAACAAAGAAACATAAAAGCAATCAGAAAAAGTAATTAAGATTCAATATAATATTCAAGTACAAACATTGGTGAATGTGAATGATGTTTAAAATGGACATAAAGTTTTAATTTTGGGTGCCAATGCCAAAGGCAAGGCCCACATATTACTATTGTAAATACTTATTATTTTCCTGTTTCCGTCACAAATTTCGACTCGCTACTCCTTCCACAACGATTGTCCGACTGGAATAAAAAACACATCGTTACATGGGAAAAACTTGGAAAATTTCCATTGGAATAATGCATTTAAAAGGCCTTAACGAGGCAGTTTTGGGCTCAACTACCTGCTCTTGGAGGCCTCCTAACTCAGCCATACAACATCACAGACACATCATTCAAAGTTTGTATGTGACAGGAAAGACTCAACTTTAACTGTGGTAAAGGGCTTGTCAATAGATTATACAGCTTTGAAACAACGGCAGTTTACGTTTTATGTAGCCAGAGGAGCTCATCTCATGCCTCTCACCCTCTAACTCAATGATTTAAAAAGATTTTCTCAAACAAATGCCTCTCACGTCCAAACTATCTGCCTGATCTGGACAAATTTTACATCTAAATGTAGGTATTTTAGTCCTCTTTCACCCAAAGTAACTCTCATTGAGCTTGGCCTCACATATTTCTCACAAATCACCTCTGAGTGAGGAGAGGCGCACTCCCATACTTCTCAATTATAAACAGGCCGAGCCATGAAATCAGTGTGAAAGACTAATTTTTAAACTGCCATAAAAAAACGAGCCACACGCAAGAGCAGAATAAAAATTACACCGCTGGCTTCCCCCATCCCTTCTGGCGCTCACGGTTCAAGAATTATTCGGATAGGTCTTCTACTTTTCGAACAGCAACCGTTTGTTCCAGACTTGTGCTTCATTATTAAAGCCCATGATTTTAAGGGGACAAAGTCAGGTGCAGATTTGACAGTTGGCACACGCAGCTGTTGCCCATAGCAACTAATGAGGGGCCAGAGCCAAGATGGCTGCCCTGTTCTGATACAGCTGATGAGGGCAGACCAACATGGCTGGCCTATTGTAAAAGCTTCATGCCAACCTGTATTATCTCTGCTCCTAATACAAAATAACATGACAGCCTCGGCCTCTTACACATCACATCACACATTTCCATTATAAAGAAGCTGTCCTTCTCTCCTTTACACTGATAGTGAGGGCTGCCATAAACCTGTATTCTACACAGGACCTTGATATAAATTACATAACAGTCTTCAGCAGACTATTCTGCTTTTAACGGGTTGAACTTTTTTTTTTTTACTGCGACTTATAAATCCAAACAGCTGTTTGTTCTCAGGGGGCACAACCTGTCCTCTGAGTCTCTCTGGTTTAGGCCGATCTTCTGTGTGGTTAACCTCACTTATGCTGTCTAAAGCAGGCAGGTTTCACCATAACAAGGCAGAATCTCATATTTCAGACTGGATTTGAAATATCTAATGCTTGACTGGCAAGAAGCAGCTCTCTCAGCACAGCAGAGCCTCTCTGTCTCGGCGGGAAGTAGCTTGGCACCAATCAAAATTTCTTCAGAAATGTTCTAGTGTCGTTTAAGATGTTATCTCAACAGTTAGAAAGTAAAAGACTTTCTTGTCCTTAGGTGTAGAGCGCCTCAAAATTGTAGTAAAGTACATAATTAAGTACTTTTTCGACATAGCCACATTCATCAAAGGCATTTAACCAGATTAATTGTATGAAACAATATTACTGACTTTGTGTTTCTTCAGTCCTAAGATGCCTCGGCATTCCAGGGAGGGTCATCTCCAACTTCAACTCAGCCCACGACAACACAGGAAACCTGAGCTGTGAACTCATCTTCAACGAAGCTGGCCTTCCAGACAGACGCAACACCAGGGACTCTATCTGGTTGGTCTGAATTTAAAAACAGCGAAAAACAGCGAGTTGATTTATTAAAAAACTATTTTCTTCAAGAAAGCCCTGTGGTAGGCCACTTAACTTCCCACAAATGAAGTGTATTCCACAGTCAGCAAACAAAACTCCATTTTGGGTCAGATTTTAATGAAAAACTCTGACAACACTTCCAGAAATCATGCAGTTTTACAGCTAAGATCTGAGGATAACAATTAATTACACAAACACCTTTTTAGATTTTATTGTACCATAAAAAAAATACCTTAGACGTATACAATATCAGTAAAACAGCTCTCAATGTGTCCTGGTTTCCTTTAAAACCTCCAAACCAGGCAGCTATCAATAAAGATAATGATGCTAAATTTAAGCTAGTTAGCAAGAAAACGAAAGTTTGCCTCAGTTTAATTAATCCACTTTCTACCTTCCTTCCTAATGAATAAAAAGGTACATTTCAGTATTGCAATAACTTATTATTTCTCTCACATGCAGAGGTTTAATGACGCTTATGATGGATAAAAAACAAGCAGCTAAAAAACAGCTAAGCTATGTTAGCAGATTAGCCATCTCAGACAGAATCTTGTCAAATTCACAGCTTGTAGTCACATTAAGAGCACACAATATGACATTTTTGGTCTTGATTAATTTATATTCGATGGTTTTGAAGTATTTGAACATTTGAAAGTGGCCTTTAGCCCCAACTTTGGCTGAATCAATCTAAATAGAACAGAAACTTCAAAATGCGCCTACATGTCTGAATATCAGTTATTTTGTAGTTTGACTGTTATAGCAGTAAAAATAACTTGTCATTTCATTTAGTTGTTTTTAGATAATGTAATCTTATTCTGTTTTCTTTCTCATGTGAATTTGAAGTAATTTCACTGTTTAATATATTTATTTTTCAAGTCTTCTCGCTCCTTTCTTCAGTCTCTGTGATCAGTTGTCTCCATCCCAGTGTTTACCCATACAAGTGTACTAACTAGCCCTCGTTATTTAGGAACTACCACTGCTGGTGTGAGGCGTTCATGAACCGCTTTGACCTGCCACCAAAATACAAAGGATGGCAGGTGGTGGATGCCACACCCCAAGAGACCAGTGATGGTAGGACAGACAAAAAGATGGACACATCAACTCATAGATGGCTGAATGTGCAATTCAATCGACTCTGTTTATTTTCAAGGACATTACCGCTGTGGTCCAGCCCCTGTCATCGCCATCAAGGACGGTGAGCTGTGTCACCCATTTGACTGTGGGTTCGTCTTTGCTGAGGTTAGTGGGGAACGAGGTCGAGTGTCGCAGCTGTAAATATCCGGCTTTAGTGACGGAGCGATGGAAAAAGGTCATGTGGTCTGACGATTAGGTCAGCTGACTACCTGAATATTCTGACTGACCAGGTTTTTCCATCAAAAGATGCGGTCTTGATGATGATTCAGTGGGCTCGAACTGTATCAGACTGGTTCAGGGAACATGCCACGGCATTCCCGTAATGTTTCTTTACTGTCTCTGCAAAACCAAATCAGGACAGACTTTGGCTTCAGATGTGATAAAGTGTCCTTCTTCCAGGTCAACAGTGACATTATCTACTTAAAGAGAGACAGATACGGCACTATGACCCCGTTCAGGGTGGACACCACTTATATTGGAAAGCTGATTCTAACCAAAGCTATCGGCTCAATGACAGCTCAGAACGTCACATTTACCTACAAGTACCCTGAAGGTAACATACACAGAGATGTAACTTCCAGATGACCAGTCTAACAAATGAAGTGATCATCCGACTTAGCAGTGCATTGATTTGTGTCTACAGGTAGTCCAGAGGACGAGAGGACTATGACTTTGGCGGAGCAGTACGGCTGTGAGAGGGACCACCCCGAGCTGCCTGAGGCCAAGTTCTCGGTTGAGATCACGGCTGAACCGGTAATATATCTGCTACCATCAGCCGATTCATTTGTGTCCCTGTAGGCGTCAGTTTAATTGTATAGCGACAAAGTAAGAGATGAAACAAAGGTTTGGGATCTATAAACAGGAAAAGAAAAGCGGGACAGGAAAACAAATTTTTTCATGCTCTCTCTCAAACTTTGCAAATAGAATCTACTATAAACTAAGGATCCTTTCCTGAGGAACACCTCGGGGTTTTCATAATCATCCATCCAAACAAGTGAACAGAAAAGTGCTTCCCTTAAATTAACTGTACCAGATATACGGAGCCGAGAGGCAACTGGCTAACAGTTGAATAATAAAAAGCTAAACATTTCGGCCGTAACTGTCCATCTTCCCCTCCATCCCTGTGTCCAGTGCTCTCTGGGTGACACCGTGAAAGTGCTGGTGACCTTCAACAACCAGAGTGAACTCAACAAAACTGTGCAAGCCCACCTGGAAGTATCGGTCGTCTTCTACACTGGAGTCGCATCCAATAGCTTCAAAGAGGAGAACTTCACTCTTCATGTGGCGGCCCACCAGAGTGAGCAAAATATCCATGACAGTCCTTTTCGTGGATCTGAAGATGAACCCTTTGACACCTCAGATTTGTGTTTGTGTGGCAGGTAACAGTGCAGTGTTTGAGGTCCCACCTCAGGTGTACATGCCTCTCCTGGGCTCTAAGAACTCCCTGCAGTTTGTGGTCAATGGAAATAGTGGTGATGAAGAAGTGTCTGACTTCAAAGTGGTCTCGCTGACAGCTCATCGCATCACCATAACGGTAAAACACAAATATTAAAGCTTGAAAAGAATCTTTCATATATTTTTTTGTCATGTTAATGTTTGGATATATTCAGCGTGGAATTATGCAGAAATCTTTCAAATTAATGTCTAAATGTACTGTGAAATTATTCAAAAGATTACTGAAAATATATTTTTATATGATCATAGACTTCATAGTGATGACTGGTTAACATAACAGGTTAAAGGGATAATTCAGTTTTTTTAGGTGGGGTTGTGCAACATACTTATGAGTAGTTAGTATCTTACCTGCAGTCGGCAGCGGTCAGAACACTCTCTGTTTGGAGAAACCAAGCTAACAGCTACAACTTAAACCTCAAAAATTGTAGATTTTTTAATAATCCATCACTAATGCATCAGGCCGTCACTAACTTTGTCGCTATTCTCTCAACCAAACAACACCTGGGTTATGTTGCGTGCACTGCGGCCGACTAGCGTATCCCGCCACTCATCAGCTGTGACTCACAGTTCCGCCGCTTTAATCCCAAAACAACAACTACGAGACAGTAAAAATGAAGGACTACGAAGTCTCTTTGGTGACCAAGATATCGCATTATTGGAACAAACTTGTAAAGATCAAACACTTAACGTCTTGTGAATCTCTGCAGAAGTGATGCTCAGCAGGAATATATCCAACGAGTCTGATACAACCGCTGGAGGATACGCAGCTGTGGAACGCGTATGTTCTTCGATTAAGAAAATAGCAACAAAAAAAAACTATAAGCGAAAGTAACGAGTTGTAAAATAATCTACAACGTAGGGTTTCCTGAGGTTTGAGTGTTTTTTAGTTTTCCTTTTGAAGGTAAGGTACGAACTGCTCATAAGAATGTCACACAATCCCACTTCAAGAACCCACGAACTATCCCTTTAACATTTTGTTAGTTTGACCCGGGAAAAGTTTGTTTTCAGTGCCTGAAGGGTAGCTACAGGCTGCGGCGTAGCTGCTTTACCTCTTGAAAAAATGTCTGAGCTCAAGAACAGACGTTTACTAAACTCAGCCCAGAAAACAGAATCACACATGTATGCCTTGACTTAATGTCATAGATCCTCCTCTAAGTTAGCCATAATGTACGATGAAATTAGGTGTTTCAAGCTGACCCAAAGCTCAAAAACCCAAAGCTCTGACGACAACAAGCAACTATTAATCGTTATCACATGAAAACCAAAGACAGATTAAAAACAGGATGATTTAATGCAAAAAGAGCATTTATTACCTCGATACCTTAATAATTGTGTGCAATTCCACTTTCCGATCCAGTAGGAATGAGCATTTTTAAGTTATAAAAATGGCACGGAAACATGAAAATCATAACATATTGTGCTGATCTTCCTCCAGGTAATGGGCACACCCCAGGTGCAAAAGAAAATGTTTGTGACTGTTCGGTTCAAGAACCCCCTCAACATGACCCTGCACAACGCCACGCTGACCATGGAGGCAGCTGGACTGATGAATGTGAGGGTGTTTCCCTACAGGTAAGTACGCCACAGATAGCACCTGAGCTTGCAACCTCATGTGCTGTATATTCAACATCTTTATTTGTTTTAGTGTCATTGGACCGAATGCTGAGATCTCCCAGACTGTGGAGTTAACGCCCAAGAAGCCGGGACTCAAATACATCGTGGCACAGCTGGACTGCGACAACCTGAATGATGTAAGTGAAACTAAAACTCTGCTCACAGTTGCTTAAACTTCCAGGAGCTCCTCAAAATCATTGCCCAGAGGACTTTTGTGTTATCTGGTATCAGTTACTCGAGCTTTATTGACATCTGTAACATGCTGTCGTTTACTCGTTAACATTCCCCTTTGGTCCCCCAAAAACAAGAGTTCTGGTCTTTTATCACCCGTTAACTGTCAGGAGATGTTCATTAGACATATTTGTGTTACTATGATGGTGTTTTAGTAGATGTATTTTGCAACATAAGGCATACTTTTTCCCACTTCAGGCAGCAAAATGTTAATTACTC
The DNA here is from genome assembly GCF_036924035.1 of Leuresthes tenuis. NCBI lineage: Eukaryota > Metazoa > Chordata > Actinopteri > Atheriniformes > Atherinopsidae > Leuresthes > Leuresthes tenuis. The sequence goes on along the minus strand of NW_027325378.1, from coordinate 1,939,823 downwards.
ATATGTGCGACCATCTGCATGGCATCCTTTGAGTTATTAGCTTGGGGCTACCCTTTGATCTCCCAACTATTGTCTTTGTAAATAGAAGGGAAACCGACACAGCAAAGAATAGCAAATCTTCCGAGTGGATCTTTTAGCGAGTATACTCTTTATTACTTTATTCTACATTCTTTTGATGTTAGCTAGTGTGCTAACATGTAAAGCATGCAGTTTGACTTGATTTATCTTGAGCATCAATTGCTAATAATTTGCTCACCATCAACATGCTAATATTTCATATCTGAAATTAATCATTAGCATGCTAACTATTACTGTGATATGTATCCATTTCAAAACACAGCTACTAAATTAAATCAGCTTCAGGATTAGCAGGAGAAATGTAACGTATGTGTTAGCATGCCTGCTAACAAGGTTCACTATAGATTTAACATCCAACAGTTGTTAAAACTGACCTTCTGCTAATTTCCAACTCTGTACTTTACTCTCCATTTATGTAGCATTGCAAAAATCATACATCTAATAATCTTCATGGATTACATCATTTTGCTGTCTTTAAACATGCTAATTTGCATTTTAGCACGTTAAACTTGGAAAATAAAAACTGATACGTTAGCTTGTTTTAACATGTAGTCCAGGTCTTATCCCTAACCCAATGAGGGACTAATGTCCTTAAGTGGTCACAATTTATACTTTTGACACCAAAGTTTTATTAATTTCTTCTTATTTGTATCTATTTTTCAGGTGCAGGAAACGCTTGAGGTGAACGTTAGTCTATAAACTTCTGGCTGAGCGCAGAGAGCCGATGAACACAGCTTCTTCAGTGATTAATTTTCTACTTCAAAATCAATTTAATTCAGAAATCAACATTTTGATATTTTTTTCCACAGATATGGAGGTTTGTGTGAGCTTTTAAAGTCAGATTTTTTTAGCATTTTTGGTTTATCAATGGCTGAACTAAACAGATGAAAAATGCTTTAAAGATTTTGTGGGATAAATCATTAACTAAATGTTTATAAATAGGATTCCTTGAAATACAGGATACATTTTAATCATTTGGCAAAATGGAGAAACTAAACATTAAGGTCAAGAAAATGCGTAAAATGTATAATTCATAATCTAATCAATAAAATATCAGATTCTTTATTCTTAAATGCCTACTTTTCCCTCTAGTTTCCAATTCAGATTTTAAAGATTGACATTGATTTATACATGATATATAATTTAGATATTGGCTTTAAAAATGGTTTAAACACTTTAAGGCAACAATTCCCCAACATAAGATGACTAGATTAAAACAACATTCTGTGTTATATCAAAACTATTTAAGTGATAAAATACCAACTGTAATGTATAATTTATCCGCCCACACTTTGTCATGAACTTTAGTTGAAATAATTATTTAACTTTAGAAAACAAATCAAAGTTTTGTCTTAGTACTTTTGAATTAAATTCCTTTTCAATATCCCAGATAATTCTATACAAACTAAACCATAACAGATAAACGTTTCTGACTAACTAATTAATTAATTAATTTGTTTAAAGTAGTGCACGAAGAATAAGATTAAATTATTCTCTATATAAATTACAAATATTTTCAGTCAATAAACAACCAGAAACTGTCTCACAAGGGTCACATTAAAGCTTCCTTTCTGTCTGGAAACTAAATCTGTTAATTCAAATAATGGAAATGAACCTAATCCCAGTCTTTCTTGATTCAAATTAATGAGATTTTACCTTTGCTCTGTAACTCAATTAATTTTACAATGAAGTTCCTGTCTACTAACAATAAAAGCATATTCAAAACCACTGAATGTCTCATTGTTCATTTATACCGACTGAGAGTGATTCTAACACTGCAATAACAAGTGTTATTACACTGTAATTACATTCTCATAACCATGTTATGATAATGAAAAAGAGGGTTAAAAAGGGTTAAAATTGTCATATAAACATACACATAGAGGACAGCTTTAGCTCCTCGTCATCACTCCTTAAATCAGAAAATACAGCTTTTTTACACCTCTGTTAAAACCCTTAAAGAATATGAGTACGGATACAATTTTAGAATGTGGATAAACACATCTTATTTCCTGTGGAAGCAGGAAGGATTCACTTACTTTTTCACTCACTGCTTCTGTGTTTTGTCTTAGGTTATAATAAATTATGTATATTTTTGTAAGTCCGTGGAGGGCCTTGAGAAAGTGGTTAGCCCGGGGCCCATGGTGCCTTAATGCGGGTCTGTCCGTGGCAACCATTTTGGATTTTAAGGCTGGGGCTGCTGAGGTTCTTCCAACTTTTGAAGGTTTCCAGTTAAAATTTCTTCCTTAAAGGTGGAATTTTACAAGCTCCCATGAGGAAATCAGAAAAAAACTTTTTTTTGTATCTGACACTTACAGAATCAAACGTTTGACTTGAATCCAAAATTCAACCCTTTGTAAATTGGGCCATGTTCCATATCGGAAAATTTCGTGCAAATCCACCCGTAACCTTTCGAGCGATCGTCTTAACCAACAGAAAAACTGATTTCAACAGATGATGAAATTAGCTGGAAAGCCCATATAAATGTTATTCATTCTAGCTCCAGAAGAATTGCAGATTCAAGGAAATTATACTTTTTATTCCTCTATTTTCTCTACTGTTCACTTCTTTAAATCATTTAAGTTATTATGTAGAACAGGGTCTTCCACATCCGATAAGCGGAGGAAGAGCGCAGCTATGAAAGCTACAAACATAAAACTCTCCAACTGGGAGGAAAACAGAAAAGCTGTGAACATTAAACAAAACAAAGTCACGCTTTCAAAACAAAAGACGCACTCTGACCAAACAGAGGCTTTATAACGATAAACTTAAAATTCTCCTTTAACAGAGGTGAAACGTTACAACAAAAATCACTCCTTGCAAACGGAGGAAAAACAAAGCTATGAAACTTTTAGAATAAATAAACTAAGGCTATGGGTAAGAATAAGTTACAAAACAAGAAAGCACTGCAGTAGAGTCACTCGCTGCAGGCTCCTGGAAACTATGGCTCAAAGAACTAGACAAAGGGCTGATAATGAAGCTCAAAAGGAGACAAAATACTGGCACAAGACAAGGGAAACGCAGACTATTTGAACACATGAGGAACCAAGAGGAACAGGTGGAAACACTTTGGGAATCAGGGAAGGCAATCAGACGCTTGACACGGGAGGAAGGGCAAGATACCTGAAACGAGAGGAGAAGGTCGGTGGTTTTTCAAAATAAAACCGGAAATGACGAGACATGGAACAGAACATAAACCGTGACAGTTCAGGCTGTGATAAGAGGATCGTGTCATTGATAGCATCACAAGCAGAAGAACAGTAGAGTTCTCTGAGTCAACATTTAAAAATAGGTCATTAAAACTCCTAAAAGAGCTGTTTCAGTGCTGTGATAGTGTCTAAAACCAAAGGAAACCTTTTCATCGATGCCATTCAGGCGGACCTCAGATTCAGGAGGAGCAATGAGGTTTTCGTCCTGGTCGTCTAACACTGGAGCAGCTCTTTACCCTCACAAGGATAATGATGGTGCATCTTCTTCTAGGCTGTTTGGTCTCTGTACAGCCGGAATAAGAGGGAAGGCGAAACTGTTGATTTACCGGCCGATCTGCGTTCCATCTCTCATCTATGGCCATGAGCTGTGGGTAGTAATCAAATGAATGGGATCACAATTGTAATTGGCAGAAATGAGCTTCTTCCAAAGGGTTGCTAGGCTCACCCTTAGCAATCAGGTGAGTCTCCTACACATTGTAATGATCCAGTTTGGGTGGTTCGGGTATCCTTCGGGATGCCTCCCTGGTTAGGTGTTTCGGACATGTCCTACTGGGACGATGCCTCGGGGTAGACCGAGGACCTGCTAAAAAGACTCTATCTCTCACTTGGCTTGGGAAAAGCTGGGGGAGGCGGCTGGGGAGAGTTGAATAATGGGTCAAATAGATTTTCAGGTGTTTCAGTTCAGTTGAATTTCACATGATGACTTGAATATTATTGATGTGACCTTTCTGGAGCTCATTTTCTTTCTGTAAAAGACCTTTTAGAGGATTTCCTGGACGTCTAAATTAACTCAGCGTGTGTCAGTGTTTTATCAGAGTGTTTTTCGTGGGTCAGTCGGCATCCAAATCAAGCTCTGCTGCTGCTGCAAGCTGCTGGATCAGGGGTTCACTTAGTTTCTCTCTCACTGCTGCTGAAGCTGCTGGATCAGGGGTTCACTTAGTTTTACACTCACTGCTGCTGAAGCTGCTGGATCAGGGGTTCACTTAGTTTCTCACTCACTGCTGCTGAAGCTGCTGGATCAGGGGTTCACTTAGTTTTACACTCACTGCTGCTGAAGCTGCTGGATCAGGGGTTCACTTAGTTTTACACTCACTGCTGCTGAAGCTGCTGGATCAGGGGTTCACTTAGTTTCTCACTCACTGCTGCTGAAGCTGCTGGATCAGGGGTTCACTTAGTTTTACACTCACTGCTGCTGAAGCTGCTGGATCAGGGGTTCACTTAGTTTTACACTCACTGCTGCTACAAGCTGCTGGATCAGGGGTTCACTTAGTTTTACACTCACTGCTGCTGCAAGCTGCTGGATCAGGGGTTCACTTAGTTTTACTCTCACTGCTGCTGAAGCTGCTGGATCAGGGGTTCACTTAGTTTTACACTCACTGCTGCTGAAGCTGCTGGATCAGGGGTTCACTTAGTTTTTCAACACACTGCTGCTGAAGCTGCTGGATCAGGGGTTCACTTAGTTTTACACTCACTGCTGCTGAAGCTGCTGGATCAGGGGTTCACTTAGTTTTTCAACACACTGCTGCTGAAGCTGCTGGATCAGGGGTTCACTTAGTTTTACACTCACTGCTGCTGAAGCTGCTGCTGAAGCTGCTGGATCAGGGGTTCACTTAGTTTTTCAACACACTGCTGCTGAAGCTGCTGGATCAGGGGTTCACTTAGTTTTACACTCACTGCTGCTGAAGCTGCTGGATCAGGGGTTCACTTAGTTTTACACTCACTGCTGCTGAAGCTGCTGGATCAGGGGTTCACTTAGTTTTTCTCACTCACTGCTGCAAGCTGCTGGATCAGGGGTTCACTTAGTTTTTCTCACTCACTGCTACAAGCTGCTGGATCAGGGGTTCATGAGGACTGAATTATTTTGTTAATATGTCCTGATATGTAAACATAAGAATTGAAAGAGGGAGTCTCTTCATTTCTTCATGACATCGTTTGAATTTTCAGTTTAAATCAGACTAAATGTCCTAATGAGCAGCTGAGCTATTGGTCGATTCTGCTGAGTTACACATCATCAGAAGACGGTTTCAGTCTCAGTAAATCAGACTTCTACAGACATAAAAAAGTCCTTTATTCAGATTTATATTGATCCAGCACTGATTATCTTACCTACTGATTTCATCAGCTAACCATTTGACTGTGTTTGTTCTGTATTTGTTTTAATGTAAGTTTTGACTGACATCAGCTGATTTGGGTCAAGGTCACCCTTTAATGTCTGATTTCCTCATGGCAGCTTGTAAAATTCCACCTTTAAGGTAGAAATTTCACCTGGAAACCTTCAAAAGTTGGAAGAACCTCACCTGCCCCAGCCTTAAAATCCAAAATGGTTGCCACGGGCATTTAAAGTTACCATAGCTGTTGTAATATACTCTTAGTTTGCACCTTTTATATCACTTTGTTTCATGAAATCAGTCACACATGAAGTGAAAATATAATGTAAAATACAGACTCATGAGTTGCTATCAAAATGTAAGACTTTTGGTCCATAAACTTTAAAGCACAACTGTGTATTTAGATGTTGAGAAAGATATAAAACATTGTGTTCTGTTCTAAATTATTTGATTATTAGCTCAGTGAAGATAATAATCATAGCTTCCTTGTCACATTTAATGATGACAAACTGATGGAAATATGTTTGACTTCATTCCTCCAGTGATTAAGAAGTTTTTCCTTTTAAACATTTTTAAATAAAGTCCAATTACAGAAGTATAAAAAAGTAACATGCAAGTACGTGTTGCTGCCACTAGAGGGTGCCATTGGCTGAGAAAACAAATGTGGGCAGTGACGATAATGATGACGTTCTCTGACGTCCTCTCCCCTCTTCTGGGGCCAGATCCAACACGTGAGGGGGCCCAAAGAAGGTGTCTTTGGCCCCTAATGACCCCCCAGGCCATTTGATTGCTTTTATTTTGAAAAGCCCAAGTTTGAAAAGTCGTATCAACAGGAGACCAACAAAAGAGGCTGGAGGCAGGAGACACCTGGACAGGTCAGCAAACTAATATCAAAGCAGCAAATAAAAATGATGGCTATGAATGAAGAATAATGACTGAAATAAACAACATAAAATAGAATAAGAATATAACATTTACTGATATGTATATATGTATGTATACAGTATTTATATGTATATATATTTAAAATGCAACAAAAGAAAAAAAGCAACACAAAACCAAGTTAAAAAAATGTAAATGGGTGCAAATAATTATATATATATAATAAGATAACATTTAAACACGATAAACAACAACTCTTTAAATAATTCCAGGGTTTTACAAGGACTTACAAAAATATACATTATTTATTGGACAAAAACTAAGACAAAACACAGAAGCAGTGAGTGAAAAAGTAAGTGAACCCTTCCTGCTTCCACAGGAACTAAGAGGGTAAGAAGCAGCCAGGAGCTGCTGATCAATGCTCTGATTAACTGATCCTCAGTCAGTGTGAGCAGCTCTATAAAAGCAGGAGTTCTGTCAGTTTAACATGATGCCAAGGAGGAAAGACACCAGCAATGATCTCAGAGAAGCAGCTGCTGCTGCCCATCAGTCTGGGAAGGGTTATAAGGCCATTTCCAGACTATCTGGAGTCCATCATTCTACAGAGAGAAAGATTATTCACAAGTGGAAAACATTCAGGACAGCTGTCAATCTTCCCAGGAGTGGACGTCCCAGCAAGTTCACCCCAAGGTGAAGAAGCCCAGAGCTACATCTCAGACTCTACAGGCCTCAGTTAGCATGCTAAAGGTTAAAGGTCACCCCAAGGTGAAGAAGCCCAGAGCTACATCTCAGACTCTCCGGGCCTCAGTTAGCATGCTAAAGGTTAAAGGTCACCCCAAGGTGAAAAAGCCCAGAGCTACATCTCAGACTCTACAGGCCTCAGTTAGCATGCTAAAGGTTAAAGGTCACCCCAAGGTGAAAAAGCCCAGAGCTACATCTCAGACTCTACAGGCCTCAGTTAGCATGCTAAAGGTTAAAGGTCATACATCTCAGACTCTACAGGCCTCAGTTAGCATGCTAAAGGCTAAAGTTCACCCCCAGGAATAGATAAATAAATTATTGACATGCACCAGATGATCAATACACTGCTTTGGAGAATTTGTGGACATGTTATGTTCTTATGTTGTTGGTTTAATTCAAGATGACAAAAAAAAAAGGTTTGGAGTGGTTGCAGTTCTCCCTGTTCACCACCAGAGGGCACTGATGGCTCCAAGCTTCCATACAGAGTCATACTGGGGTGTCCAGTTCTGTGCCGGCTTCTGATTGGACGAGAGGAGCATGGATTGTGGTTGATGGTCAAAGTCAAAGGCAGGAAACAAGGTCAAACACACAGATACATTCAGTGTGTTTTCGTGTGTGGAACTATCTTTGTGTGTGTTTGATGTGGGTGGTCTGCATTTAAGTGGCTTTATATGAATGAGGGTCCTCACAAAGATAGAGGTATGAGTGTCTGTTTGTATTCATCATGTTGTGGGGACATAAATCTGTTTACAGAGTCGCAACGTGAATGCAGACAACACAAATCATCAAATTTTCATCTGAAGAGTCAGCGCAGTGTCCTCTGAGGTGAGGAAAGCTGTAGGTGTGTGTGTGCGTGCGCATGTGTGCGTGCACGTGTGGATTCTCCTGCTGCAGCGCTGCATCACCTCAGGGAAACATCTGTGTTATTATGCAGCAAAGAACGAGATCTGATTTGTTTCAGATTCAGCTGACGTCAGCAGGAGGAGGCCAGACCCCCCCCCCCCACACTTTGTTTGATTCAGGAACACACTTACTCACTATGGGGTGTGTGTGTCTTCAATGTCTTTAGTGCTGAAGCAACAGATAAAATCATTTATCAGTTTTTTACAGCTCAGCGGCCAAATGAGCGCCATCGGATCGGATTAAAGGCTAAATTACAGTAAAACTGAGTTATTCAGCTCATGTAGACGCCTTAATCTGACTAAAAACGGATCAGATAAGCCCCCGAAATAATCTAACAATAATAACTAAGTTGGTTTTTGTTTTTTCTTTGAAGAAACAGTTAATTTAGCAGTTTTTCATGGATCAAACATAAATACATTTATATATTTTTAGCCTAGAAGTTGCTTTTAGAAAAGTTATTAGACCGGGACCACAAATATATATAAACTGCAGCATTCTTATAACTTATTTTTCTTATTATTTTTCCAAATTTTTAGTGACTTTTCTGTAAATATCAACAGAATGTTGAATAAAATAAGCTGTTCTTTGATTATTGGTGTAATTCCACAGAGAAAAGAGTGCTGTGGGCTCCCTTCCATGTTCCTGCAGAAACGTAGACGTTAAAAACTCCTGATTTGGGTTCAAAAGTGTAATCAATACAGATTGATTGATAAAGTTAGCAGTGGAAACATAGCTGATCTTTTTCTTCACCAAGTAGTTGTTGTGCTTCAGTCTAAGTGTGTCATTTTATTTCCTAAACCTGACCAAGTATTTTTGATTCCTAAACTAAACCAAGTTGGTTTTGTTTTTTCTTTGAAGAAACAGTTCATTTAGCAGTTTTTCATGTTTCAAACATAAATACATTTAAATAGAATTAAAGAAAATATTGTGATGATCTTTTAGGTTATTCGACTACATTAATATTAACATTTCAAGCTAATGATCCACGAAACGGAGCGAATTCTTACAAATCTTTGAGTCTTGATTGGGACTCATTTCAAATTTGTGGCTGACTTCACCGGGTCGAGCCTCAGTTTTAAAAGTGCATAAATGAATGGAGGAAAAATCCTGAACACAGCAGAGACCACCGGTCCTCTGGCTGCTGGAACCAGTGGAAAGAATCGGATTAAAGGCTAAATTACAATAAGACTGAGTTATTCAGCTCATGTAGACGCCTTAGTCTGACTGAAAATTGGACCGGATCGGGTTGCTCAGAGTCGGATTAACGGGAGATAACTTGGTTGATGGCACGAAGCGTGCACATAGACGGGGAAGCACGTGGCTAAGCTCATCCCTCGCCTGCCATCTTGTCTTTGTCCCACAGCGACACACCGACCCGACGGTCCACATGATGTAAGACAAAATGTCTTCAGCCCAGGACACTTTCTGCTGTTGCTCCATGAGCCAGTTCTGGTGTGGAGCTTTATCTGAACTCATAGTGTCATAGATAATTAAACTGTGGGGGGTGCTGCAGGAGTACAGGCCACCAGAGTTGCTGTGGGGGCCTATTCGGTCCCTGGATGACCAAAGCGATGTGTCCGGATCCTTGGCACCAGGTTGAGCTTGTTTTGGTGCTTGTTGGACTCCAACTGGGCTGCTCTTTATCAGTCAGAGCCGCTACATGAGCGCCATGGGATCGGATTAATGGATAAATTACAATAAGATCGAGTTATTCAGCTCATGTAGACGCCTTAATCTGACTAAAATCGGATCGGATTAATGGATAAATTACAATAAGATCTTTCTGAATGCCTGAGTTTGTTGTTGTTGGTGGTGAAGATGTCAACAGGAAGTGGCTCTATTAGCGATAGCTGAAATGGGGACAGCGCCACCTATCGTACCGGGGTATGACATGCTTTGTGCACGTGATTCCATTCATTCACCGCCATATATCCAAGGATAATTACCCTCAGATAAGGAGCAGAACCCAACTGTAGCTGTAATCCAGTTAATCTCATCATGGAGACCCACTGATTTAATGAGCAGATAAACTCAGAGAACATCCAACAGTAGGTCAAGGTGTGACGGAGCCAAGGGGACAAAGGTCGAAGGTCAGGGTATCCCATACATCTGGACTGCTTTTAAAAGAGTTTTCATTTAATGGAAGATTCCTGAAGCCTTTCAAATAACCAGTGAACAGATTAATAAAGAAGAAACAGCTACAGAGAAATGCTAAAAGGTGCAAACAGAGAGAAACTATGATAAAAACAAGAAAAAGCTGCAGAAAAACTACGCCGAGCGCCACAGAAATGGTCGTCCAGCCTGGTTTTTCTCCCCACTGGACGGGTTCAAAACAAAGAGATTCGATCAAATTAAATTAGGAAACTTTTTAAAAAATTGGAATTAGAAAAATTTGACTCATTTTGATCTGAATGATTTTGGTTTGATATGATTCTCATTAGATTACAATTAATTGGATTGAACTGGACTTTAAGGAGCCCTGAGAGGTCATTTGTTGTGATTTCGTGCTTTATGGATAAAACTGAACTGCCACAAGATTCAATTCAGTTTTATTTATAAAGCGCCAAATCACAACAGATGTCATCTCAGGGTATTCAAAGATACAAACCGATTCAATCCAATGAATTATAATACAACCACAATACCATCAAATCCAATTAATTAAATTCTAAATTAGTCCAATTCATACAAACCCAATAAAAGAGAAGTTGCTAAGGAAACTTTAGCTTATTTTCTAAAGCGAAACATAAACTTAATCTGTGAATTTGTTTGAACCTTTGTTGAACAAACGTGAAGAAATTACTGTCATTGTCTTCACTGACAAACTTAATTGTATTTAGCAAATTCAAACAAATCATTAAGATCCGTTTTCCAAGCCCTAAAACCCCCGGAAACAACACTGAGCGGTAACCGAAGATGGAAATAAAACCGTGTGTAATACCACTGGTGACCACTAGGCGCTGGCCTCAGAGGCGCTCTGCTGCCCATTGATTTAAAAACATCTGACAGATCAATAAGATCCACTGCTTCTGATCAGTGGGCCTCTGCTCCTCAAAAATAGTTCCAGCATAAAGCTGATTTTAGGCCTAAAAGATTAAAGTCAATTCACTTTTATTAATATAGCGCCAAATTACAACAAATGTCATCCCAAGGAACTATAAATATGAATATATACATATATATATTTATATATGTATGTATAAATATGTACAATATATATATATATATATATATATATATATATATATGATCCCTGTAACCTGAGCTTCATATATTTATAGATGAAGCCATATTTAAAGGTTAAAATGTTCTTTTACTATGACTTATAAATCTATTGAATATGTGTGTGAATGTTTACAGATTAATCAGTAATGTGTGTTTTTTTTAGGATAAGTTGTTAAAAAACAACTTGAGCTAAAAATCTAGAAATATAAAAATAAACTATGATATTACAACTTTCCATGTCAGTTAAATTTAAGATTAAAGGAACATTTCTGAGCTGTGAAATGTGGCTGATTGGCTGATTATTGACGGTAAAATCTGATTAAAACGCGTCAAACACACATTTAATGTTTCACTAAATAAAAAACCCGTTGGAAAGGGGGCGTGTCCGTGCTCCAACCAATCAGAGAGCAGCCTCAGATCAGCTGGCTGTCCGAAATATTATTATTTATTTTTATTTCGTATTAATCTATGATATATATACAGTATTTAATGAATTCATATTGTAAATTAATCTTATCTAAGCTGTTTCCGTGTGTTTGGAAGGAAGAGGCCTTTCATTTTATTATCTTTTATCATCTTTTATTATCTTTTATTGGCTGATATTAAAGCATTTTATGAATTTTATGAATAAACAGAGAAAATGAACCTGCAGAAACGGTTTATTTCTGCGTTCAACAGGACTTTGAATGAGAGATTTTTACTCAGAAATGTGTGAAATTAAAAAGGAGAGAACAATAAAAGCAGAAAAAATGAAAGCGATGGATGGAGGGATGGATGGAGGGAGGATGGAGGGATGGAGGATGGAGGGATGGAGGATGGAGGGAGGGGCTTCTCCCTCCCTGTTCTTTTCTCTGTCGGGACGCGTAAAACGGTGTGAGAGCGCAGAGCGCAGCGCAGCGGAGAAGAAGAGCAGCGCGGAGCCAAGAAGCGACACGACTGAAGAGAGCAGAAGAAGAAGGAGGAGGAAGAGGAGGAGAAGCCGGGCAGCGGGCGGAGGACTCGGCCGTGTTGGATGTAGCTGTTTGCGGGTGTTTTGCGGGGAATGTGCGGCTCCTCCTCTGCGGCTCTCCAACTTTGTGAACCTGTGCTCTCATGGTGAGAGGCGGACGCAGAGGATGGGAGTAACCTGGTCCTCCAGATGCCTCGCACTCTTTCTCGCTCTTCACATAGGTGAGCAGCGCGCACGCGGCTTCTCGTTTATTTCGATTTTATTTCACAGTTTCCAGGATAATAATCAGATTTTTATCATTCATCAAATCTAATTTTCTTTCTTTAAAAACAAATTCAAACGAATTTATATTCATTTATATGTTTTCTTTTGTAATATTCATCACTTTTAGTTTTAAAAAACCTCCGCGTGCGCGTGACTTTTATCCGTTTTTAATCATTTAGTTTTTCTCTTCTAAAAATAATCTGCAGCTCTCTTTCTGGCAGCGGCTCCTCTTTTACACTCCACATTTAGAGCGTGTGACTGGCTGCGTGCGTGCATGCGTGTGCACGTGTGTGTGCGCTAACAAGGGGAATGCCCCCTCCCTCCCCCCCCTCCCCCCTCGGTTGTCCCAAACTGGAGACATTTGCAGCATTTTCTTCCTCCAGCCTGTAAATCTCTGTTTCTGTCACGGTTTAAATGTTCATTTCAGGACTAATTTCATTTATTTTTGGTCACATTCTGAGATTTTTGTTCGTGTTTTATTGCCAGAGAAGCTGAGGGGAGAAAACTGAGCGGAAGGAGGACAGAAAACCACTGAAATTGTCCCGGAAAGATGAAATAAATCACAGCAATTAGACGCTTAAAAAATGTCGGGTTTTGCGGGGTGCGTGCGGGAGCCTCGCGCCGCAGTGTGCGCGGGGCAGCGGCGTCACACCCCAAGCCGTCGGAGGACGGAAAGAAATAAAACCCTCCCTTTATTTCCATTACTATTATTGTTATTATTTAAGATAAAACAAACGAATAAAAAAATTTAAATTTATCTATTCAATTTTCTCTTTGCGCACGCGCAAAATTGCTCATGCACCAGCCTTACGCGCGCAGAAAATGACACCTTCTCTTTCGGCTTTATTAATGCTGAAGCTCGCGTGTGTCCTCGCGGGCTTTGGGTTTTCAGGCTGCTGGACCCGCAGCAGGACTTAGTCGCGTCCCTCCTGCCGGGACGCGTCTAATATCTGGAAACGGTAAACTGCGGCTCTGTGAGCAGAAACATGGAGCTGGTTGTTGTTTGGTGCTGTTGCGTTGCGTAACGCCACCGTGGAGGAGAGCCGTGCTGCGCGTGCGTGTCTGAGTGTGGCGGTGTGTGTGTGAAATGCTGAATTATTCAGGATGCAGAATCCTTCTCGGTGCTTTTGTTAGAGAGGAAACAGAAGAGAGAAAGTGAGGAGAGAAGAATAAAGAAAACAGAGAGAAATCTGCTTCTTTTAACAGAAGAGTCGAGTTAAACCGAATTAAAGCGAATTAAAGCGATTAATCATCTGATTTCAGTGTAAATTCTCGGCTTTGTTCCACCTGAATCTATAAAAAGGTTTAAAAACACTTTCAGGATCTTTAAATCTGTTAAAAACTCACAAATGTTGCACAGAATCCTCAGTTTGGAGTTTAAACACAGCTTGATATATTTTAAGCTTCTTTATTGTGGGTTTTTACGCACGGAAAATGGCCTCGTGCGTGTCGGTGGTGGGTGTGTCCGCGGCGTGAAGCTCCAACATGCTGCTTCTGGCATCCACACACTGCAGGCAACAGTGTGCGTGTGCGTGCGTGCGTGTGGAGGTGGGGTGAATGAGTGCCCGATGAGAGGCGTGAACGAAAAATAATTTACAAAGAAAATGTGTGCGCGCGTCCGTTTCGCGCGGGACCGTCCTGGTTTCCCTCACAAATAAAGCTGAAAATGTAGAAAAGGATCAGATGGATTTCTGCAGAAATTAAAATGAAAAGATAAAACGAATAAAAACAGACTTCAGACCGTGAATAAAATAAAGTTATTTTACTATTTTTATGTCCAAACTGAAAGAAAAAAATAGTTTTTATGCCTAAAACACAAAAAAAGAGCCAAAAATTAGCCAAAAAGGAGCCAAAAATGAGCCAAATTAAAGCTAAAAATGGAGTCAGATGCGTTTTAAATCTTTATTAATAATTAATGAGTCTTTATGATTCCAAACAACCAGAAGAAAGAAAGAAAGAAAGAAAGAAAGAAAGAAAGAAAGAAAGAAAGAAAGAAAGAAAGAAAGAAAGAAAGAAAGAAAGACGCAGGAATTTATATAATTTAATTCGTTTCATTCCGCTTTTTTAAAGGTTTTTCCCTCATTTTTATTCTTAATCTTAATGTTTTGAATCGAAATAAACTCGGAATGAAAGAAACGTTTTTTCAGTGAAAGAATCGATGAGCTCGCGACAGTTCCGCGTGCAGCGACATGCAGATATTAGTGAGAGATGATGTAATCCTCCAAAATGCAGAGAGACAGAGGAGGAGTTTCTCTCGTTCAGATTACATTAAAACACGTGCAGCTGGGGGGGGGGGATTCAGCATGTTTAAAGGATTTTAAACGCATAAAAACAACAAAATAACATTTTAAATCAGAATATTTTAAGAACAGCAACACATAATGTGCAGAAATAAGAGGTTAGATATTAAAAGGATGAAATAACTGTTAAAAACTGAGCTGCAAAATTTAATTTAAATTAATTTAAATAAATTAAATGAAAAAAAGAAATAGATAAAAATACATTTATTATTTATTTTTAGTTTATAGTTTATGTTGCTGTCATTATATTTTCATTCATTTCTATTACATGTAACATTATTTTATTTATAGTAAACAAAGTGATTTGTTTATAACATTAATGTAAACAAATTCATTATCAAATTAAAACTGTTCAAAAGTCCTGATTAAATATTTCCATAAAACCAGGAAGCAGCTGCAGAGATTCACTGAAACATGTTGAAACATGAACATAAACCCAGAATCTGAGGCAGAAACAGAGTTTTTATCAGTTCTCAGCAGCTTTAAAGTGAATATCTGGTCTGAGCTCCTTTATTCTCCAACACAGCCTGAACCCTCTGAGACGAGGTTTCTGTCATTTCTTTAAGGAGTCTTCAGGAATAGTTCTCCAGGCTTCTTGAAGGACACCCCAAAGCTCTTCTTTGGATGTGGGCTGCCTTTTGTTCCGTTCTCTGTCAGATGATCCCACACTGCTTCAATAATGTTGAGGTCCGGGCTCTGGGGAGGATTCATCCCTCCATAAGACCTGTTGCCACTGATTTTCAGTCCACTTCTTGTGTCATTTGGCACAGCTCAGCCTTTTCTCCCTGTTTCCCTTCCTTAAGAACGGCTTCTTGACAGCCACCCTTCCATGGAGACCATTTCTGATGAGGCTTGGGCCAACAGTAGATGGATCAGCTGAAGGTCCAGATGCATCTCTCAGGTCCTGTCAGGTCACAGCTGGATTTTTTCCTCTTTCTTAAGGACATCACTTTCAGATCCTGTTCATCTGCTGGAGATAGTTTTTTAGGCCTGACACTTCTTCTTTTGTCCTCCACTTGTCCAGTTTCCTCAAATGTTTTAAGGACACACTGCACACCATGCTGAGATATGCCAAGTTTTCAGCTAATAGCTCTTTGGGAATCACCTTGTTGCTGCAGAAATCCTATTTTCTGTCTGTCAAACTGTGTTTTCTTTGCTGTTTTTCATAGATGCAGCTAAAGAAATGGGAACAAATGATGTGTCTTTGTGACAGGCTGCTGGTAACAAAGAGCCTAAAGATCCAGTTTAAAATGGCTTCTTTGCTAAGTTGTCTGTTCTGTGTCGACACAACACTGGTTCATCCCTTGAGTTAGGAGCCTTTTTTCTGCCTGAATGCTTCATAGCTCGGAGTTCAGTGGCTGAACAAAGAAAAAACACTGAAAATGCTCAGGAACAAGGACTGAAGATGAGAGAAAAAGCAGAAAATGTCCAAAGAAAAACTGTGAAAAACTGTGAAAGAGCTTCAGAAAGCTGCAGAACTGTTGATCAGGACACTTTAAAGGTTAAAGAACTGAGGCTGGTCAGGAGCTGAATCATCATTTTATCTCACATTTATTAATAAAGTCTATTTTTTTTTAGATGCATTTATTATTTTTCCAACCAAACGATAAAAAATTGAACTACTGTAGTTTTCATGAGTTCTTCGATGGATTCAAACAGGAAAAAGTAAAAATGACTTTTATTTTATTTGACCTCCAGTATTACGACGGTTTGATGCTTCTTCTTCTTTCTTCTGCCTCCAATGAACTCTCTGAGGCCTTCGGTTTGCTGTGTGAAAACCTCCACAGCTTAGTGGTTTGACCCTTAATGTGCTGCGACAGCAGAATAAAAAATAAGATAAAATAAAAGCTTTCAGCTCCGTCTGGAACAGGCTGTGAGGTGGATCCACTTCAACTGGGCTGATTAAAGACGTTCTGATGGATAAATTAAGATTAAAGTGAGAAGATCAAATAAAAAACTGACAAATAAAGGCCCAAAAATACAGGAGAGCTCCATTATGTTTGGATGAGATACGTTAGAACAGGATCAAGCTGTTTTCTAACCTTAATGAGGTTAGAAAAAGCCTCAAAAAGGTATTTAAACATTTAAAAAGTAGAAAACAGAAGCATTCAGGATGAGAGCTGATCTCCAGTCAGTCGGACGCTGCTTCAGCCCCAAAATATGGACTTTGTGGCTCATTAAATGTGATTCAACAGTCAAAATGGGACTAATTGCAGAAATGTTGTTATTATTTATGGCACAAATTAAATTTTAACTCAGAATAAAACACAAATCATAAGAAATGATCCAACAACAGAGAAATAAGGTTTAACAGTTAAAAAAATAATGATAAATAAGTAAATGGGTCGAAGAAAATACACAATATTTAATAAAATGACTTAATAATGATGGAGTTGGGCTCATTTAGGTCCAGTCAGCATGTTTCAGCAACTTTTTATTTGATTTTTCAGATAAAAACTTTATATATTTAACTGTAATATTCAAAATAAGCTTTAAAACTGCAGTAGACAAAGTATTTAAAGTGATTTTTTTAAGGATATTGCTTTAAACGACTGATGTTTTCCATCAAGTTGGAGGAAAAGAGCTGAGAGTTAAAGTCAGGAATAAAGAACCAAAGATGCTTTTGACCGGAAATGAAACAAATCTGATAAAGAAAAGAAAATCTGATCTCTGAGAAATGAGCAGAAACAACCTGAGAATGAACAGGAAGGTTGAAGAAAAGCCAGAAAATATCCAGAAAGAGGTGAATGAACGCAGGTGAGATGGTTAAAGAGGATAATTAAGAACATTTAGTGACTCCGACCTGAAAGAAGAACTGATGAATAAAGAAGAAACTTCTTAAAAACTTAGAAACAGGAAGTGAGGGTGGAACAAAAAGAGCTCAGTTAAGGAAACAATACAGGAAGAAAACCCCAGATTGATCAACTTTGAACCTTTCAAACTTTATTCGTAGTTCAGTTTTTCATCATGAACAGATTTAAGATGAATTAATTAACTGTCCAGTGGAGGGAAGAATCCTGTTTTACTCTCTTTGTGGAGAAGTTGAGGAACCCCAGCAGATCCTTCTGCAGGATTCTGCAGGATAAACACCATGAAATGACCTCTCTGCTTATTAAAGGTCCAGTTAAAGTTAAAGTTTCTGCAAAGACACATTTAAAGAGTCACATCTGCTGCCTCCTGCTCTCTTTTCTGTCTTTTATCATAAAAACGCTGCTTACTGCAGCTGTAACATGCAGCTATTTCAGCTGAAGCTGATGGAGATCTTTCGCTGCTGCTGCAGATGTGCTGAGTTGACCCCCCCCCCCCTCGCCGTCCTCTAACAGCCGCGTCGTGTCCTACACGTCACGCTGTGTTAGTCCACAGCCTGATCGAGCGGAACCGGACAGCAGCCTCGTTATTATCCAAACCAATCAATCAGGCCGATCCCCTGCCTAACGAACCACGCTCTCTGTTAGCAGAGGTCGTGTAAAGGGGGGGTGCGGTTAGAGGCGGTGTGTGGCCGGGTGGAGGCGGTGTGCGGCCGGGTGGAGGCGGTGTGCGGCCGGGTGGAGGCGGCGTGCGGCCGGGTGGAGGCGGTGTGCGGCCGGGTGGAGGCGGCGTGCGGCCGGGTGGAGGCGGTGTGCGGCCGGGTGGAGGGGGCGTGCGGCCGGGTGGAGGCGGCGTGCGGCCGGGTGGAGGCGGCGTGTGGCCGGGTGGAGGCGGTGTGAGGCCGGGTGGAGGCGGGTGGAGGCGGCGTGTGGCCGGATGGAGGCGGCGTGCGGCCGGGTGGAGGCGGGTGGAGGCGTGGTTCCTCCTTTTGCTGATGTGACGTCAGGAGGTGGAGCGTCACTTTGTGTTTCTCCTGTTTCCACGGCAACACATTGTTTCTGCACAGGGTTTTTCCTGCAGGTTACAGATAGTTCTTACAGATCCTTTCGTGCTGCTGTGACAAGTCAATTCCCCCGTGTTCGATGAATAAAGTATAAATCTAATCTGTTTTATCTAATGAAATATGACAGAATTTTTCCACGTAATCCTCCTTTTAGAAAGTAGCTCCATCCAGGAGGAATATCAACCTGATTAAAGCAATAAAAACCTCATATATCAACATAAATGTGACCACAAGAGTGAATTTCCTGATTCGAAGAACATTATCAGGGTGTAATAATAACTGATCATTAGTTCCTTACCTTTAGCTGCTGTGAAACACCACAGAAGAAGAAGAATTAGACACAACGATGGAATATTTGGGTTATTTTTGCTCTGCCGGTGTCGTTTGCTTAAAAGGATTCAAATTTACCGACTGAGTTTGGGTTAAATTTAACCTGAAAAGCAACTTAACTGTAGCAGAATTTAGAAATGCATTAATCCTTCAACTTAAACTTCACAAATCCTCTTTTTTTTTTTATAAAAAGCCTTTTAAGGAGCCTCAGGCGATGCTGTTTAAAAGTCAAACTTTAGAATGAAATTCAGCTCCTTCTTAAAAGAACAGTCATTTTAAAGAAAAGTTCGGAAGCATTTTGGTCTAAATAACATAATAATAAATAAATATGTAGCATGTGCCAATAGTTTGTTTCCCACAGCCTCTTGGAGCAGTCAGTTGGATGATTTAAGCTAAAGCCCTGATGAATAAACCATGAAAGGACACTGAGGACTGAGGCTAACGCCACCTGGGCCTCTTCCTCCTGGCAGCTAACTCTGCATCACTGTTTTCTACCGATAAAGACAATAAACGTCACTACAATCGGACACTATCGCAAACAAACTATTCAAATGTGTCCAACTTTATGGACAAAGATACCTTTATCGGTTTGTGATGTTTTGCACACGAGCTGAACGGTGAAAAGGAAGCACAGCTATCGCTAATTCCTTATTGATCTTAGACATGGCAAAACAAAAGCAAATATCGTGCTACTGTTGCTGTTTTATGGCCGAAGAGGGCGGAGCTCAACAGAGATTGGTAGAAGAAATGTTTGACATCAGGGGCACGCGTCAGATCTGTGGCAACCTTCAGAGGTCTCCATCAGTGGGTTGGGCTGTTGTTTCTGTTGCTTAGCAACAACTCAGCTGATGATGTCACACACAGCGTCAGCAGGTAACTCAGGTGAACTGAGACAGAAACTCACAGCCAGCAGTTCAACATCTGGGCTGCAGAGACGCTCCAGGATTCCACCATCTGTTGTTAACCAGCTCTGTGATCCTCCTCCTTTACTGTTAGCGCTCTGTCTGCAGTCTCTGTCTGCCCGGATAGTCTTAAAGCTGAGCAGACAGCTGTTAGAGTTGTTCCTGCAGCCAGGTCCAGGATTCCACCATCTGTTGTTAACCAGCTCTGTGATCCTCCTCCTTTACTGTTAGCGCTCTGTCTGCAGTCTCTGTCTGCCCGGATAGTCTTAAAGCTGAGCAGAGAGCTGTTAGAGTTGTTCCTGCAGCCAGGTCCAGGATTCCACCATCTGTTGCTAACCAGCTCTGTGATCCTCCTCCTTTACTGTTAGCGCTCTGTCTGCAGTCTCTGTCTGCCCGGATAGTCTTAAAGCTGAGCAGAGAGCTGTTAGAGTTGTTCCTGCAGCCAGGTCCAGGATTCCACCATCTGTTGTTAACCAGCTCTGTGATCCTCCTCCTTTACTGTTAGCGCTCTGTCTGCAGTCTCTGTCTGCCCAGATAGTCTTAAAGCTGAGCAGAGAGCTGTTAGAGTTGTTCCTGCAGCCAGGTCCAGGATTCCACCATCTGTTGTTAACCAGCTCTGTGATCCTCCTCCTTTACTGTTAGCGCTCTGTCTGCAGTCTCTGTCTGCCCGGATAGTCTTAAAGCTGAGCAGAGAGCTGTTAGAGTTGTTCCTGCAGCCAGGTCCAGGATTCCACCATCTGTTGTTAACCAGCTCTGTGATCCTCCTCCTTTACTGTTAGCGCTCTGTCTGCAGTCTCTGTCTGCCCGGATAGTCTTAAAGCTGAGCAGAGAGCTGTTAGAGTTGTTCCTGCAGCCAGGTCTCTGCCTGATATTCCTGCTTTGTCCTCATCAGGGCTCCATGTTCGTCCATTTTATCCACCAGAGATCTCACATTTCTCCTGATGATTAAAGGAAGAAACGCTTTAAACTTCCTCCTCCTTTTCCTCCATTTTGTTCCTGCTCTGCATCCTAGACGTCTTCTCTTCAGCTCACCTTGGGGTCTTATTCCAGACTTTGGCTTTGGAAAACTCAGCTGAGGGTGGCGCCATTCTGTTGTCTGATATTTGAAAACACTAAAAACAGGAAATCAGAAAAGGTCATCTTGTAATCTGAGGATTCGAGACCCTGACATCCCTAAAATAGTTTCCGGGAAGTTTCTGAAGCTCGAAAAGATTCACACATGACTGCACTCAGAGCTCCTGTGATTTACTATAAATCACCACCTTTTGAAGGTTTTTGCATAATTTCTGGCGCAATGTTTGACCTGCAGCATCATTAACTTCCACTTATCAGCATAAAAATGAATCCATTTATGATCAGATCTCAACAGAAACTTCTTGGTGATGTTTCCATTTGGTATCTTTTACCCGTAGAGCCCAAAATCTTTCAGTTTGGGCTGAAAGTTGCAGTAGAAAGGTGTCTTTTTAAGGTGGAAATACATCCTGGGGCTGAAGGGTTGGGTAGTTTCTGTTGTTTCTGTTTTTCTTTCTTTTTGCTGTATTTTTATAAGAATGTTTGGGGTTGAAGTTATTAAGATCAGCTGTTTTTACCTCCATGCTCTCTCTGTTCTTGCATTCTGTGCTCTTCACAGGCGGATTTTCATCTTAAATTAAATCAATCTGTTTGCTGATGACGCTGTATTTTCTATCATGTGAAGTAAACAGGAATTCCACTTCCTTTAGGTCAGTTGTTACCAAACTTTTCCACCAGAACAGTCTGACTTCACAACCCCCAGGTTAGAGATCACTTCTCTACATGAAGTGTCTGTTGAATGAGTGAAGTTTTGATATCATGAGAGGAAACGTTGTTTTATTGGTGCAGAAAAAGTTTAATTATAGATATATTTTAAAAAAGAGAACAAAGAGGTTGAAGAGGCCTTTTAGCATAAGTAGATTAATTTAACCTGTTGTAATGTTGTTACTCTGGTATGAGCTACATGTCATTAAAGACATTCTTGTCTGATTCCTCCCCCTTTCTTCCCCTTCCTCCCCCCTGCAGTCGCTGTGTTGCAGACGGCGCTGGTCAGTGCTGGTCAATGTGATTCTGTGTTTAAGGGTTTCTCGGACTGTCTGATTCAGTTGGGGGACAACATGGCCAACTATCCCCAGGACCTGGACGACAGGGAGAACCTGCACAAGATCTGCAAGTAGGTGTTACACAGCAACAGACAATGCTCCTCACCCAGCCTCTTTTCCCCTCACAATCACTTCAAATGCTGCAAAACTACACAACAGTCAATGGAAGAAATGAGAGCTTTTAAGGTCGACTTTTCTTTGCATCCCAGAGATCCATCACAAATGTGCTAAAATGCACATAAAGTATAATATAAAGTATTTAAGTGTTTCCTTTTTTCCACAAGCAAAGACTTTCAAAACTTTCCTCCCGTAAAAAGACACGAAGCAGCCACACAAATTGTTTTATGTCATTGACAACAAAAGACGATTTTTCAAGCGATTTCAAAGTAGTTTGAATGAAAGAGAGTTCGGTCGTTTGGTGTCAGGCTGTTTTAAGGCGTTTCTTTCTCACATCACACGTTTTCGTCTTGTTTCGTGCAAATTGTGTCGTTCAGTGACTCATTCAACACGTGCGCTGTGGTCACTTCCAAACAGGAAGCAGGGGAAGCTGCGGCTGAGAGTAACCATGGCGACGAGGCTAAAAAACATGCGCACGGTTCAGCTGGACGGTCGCGTTCACATCCAACAGTGCAGCTGTGGCTAAAAGCTGCTCATCGGTCGACTTCGCTGCTGTTAGGAATTTTCACCAGGTGCATGATGGGAAATAATCTCAGACAAATCTAGTTGTTGTCTTATAAATAGTGACCCTTGTGAGATCTGGAGTCTTTGTGAAATCTTTAATCTGTGAATTAAAACTCAGTGACTTTGTCTTTAGATGTGAGTTTAAAGTTGTGTCGTCTCCGGGAAGCGAAGGTTTGTTGTTATAAAGGAGGAGGCGGCGTCTTGTGTCTGTTGTGAATATAACAGAAGTCAAAGTAGGAAGTCGGGTAACTGAGATGAGGATCAATGGGTCAACAACTTTGGCAACAGCTTGTTTTTCTGGAAAACTGGCATCACAGAAAGTATCCTTTAGCAACAGATTCAATGCGCCATATAAAACCGGTTTAATGTTCTGAAACTGTCATCTTTTCCTAAACCTAACCAAGTACTTTTAAAGCCAAAATGTGGATAAAAACAAATATCCTGATATTTTTGGATTTATAATCTCACTGCATCTCCAGACTAAAGTTCAAACTTGTATTTAGTTATTTTTCAGAAAATAACTATTAATAATTTGGTTTTTTTAGATTTTTTTGTTAGAGAAAAATCATAGTTAAATTATATTTATGAACTTTTTATTTTGCTCTCGGGAGCTTTTAACCAATGAAAATAAATGATAATTAAATAGATTATTCTCTGGGGCTCATCATGTCCAGGTTGTGGCTGTGAAAGCAGTCTGATCAATAACAGCCACATCAGCGGGAGCTTCTTTTGACCTTTTATTTGTAGATGTGCACGTGCTGAGTTTGAGGCTGACTGGAACATATTCATGGTGCTGCCACCTTTTGTTGCAGCTGATTTGTGACGGATTTAGCTGCGATACTTTCCATCTTCGGTGACCCAGCGAGCTCCAGATACAAAAACATGCAAAGGAGCGTTTTCTGTATCTTTTATGTGAAAGAAACTCATTAAAAAAAGAAGATAACATGGAGGAGTCTTAGAATAATATAACAATTTATGCTCTATATACATCTCATGAGTGAGAACTCGAGATCTAATCCCCCCGATTATAATGAATTAGCAGTAAATTGTGTAAATATGTGATTTAAAGGCAGGAAAACATCATGGAATCACATAAAAATGAGAGGTTAGAGGTCATAGCTTGAAGGAGCTGAATAAATCGCTCCAGTTTGGGTTTGTTTTCTAGCATTTCTTTTCGAGCATTTCTTTGTTTTACACATTTAATATTTAATCCTTTTAACTTTGCACTGAGAAAAAAGCAAAGAAAAAATGTTTCTTTGCATCTTTTAATCTACTTTTGACAATAATAATCAGAATCAAAGCTAAAAGTGATGTCATTCTTTTAGCTTTACGTACCTGAAGCAACTTTTAGAGACGGTTCAGGTAGGTTCACTTCCACTAACCTGAGTACAGTCAGTGAATAAAGGCAGAGCAGGACGTTAGAGGGTTAAAGGAAGGCAGAAATCCTTGTTTTTACTCAGTTTTCACCAAATATTTGAAGGCAGTGTTTACACTGAGCCTCTAACACAGAGAAAAGAATATGAGTGATTCAACCACAGCCCCTGAGGGAGGAAATGGGGTCTTATGGGGGGTGCAGTTAGTGGGGGAGTGTGCACATGTGCAGCCCCCCCCCCACTTGCTTTAATCCTCAGCTCACACCACCACCTAAACCGGGTGGGCACCAGATGGCACACTGCAGCAAGGAGCCCCCCACATCTCCACACATGACTTTTTAATTCAGTGACAGCTCCATCACAACGGAGTCGAGGCGTGGCGGGAGGCGGCGTTAATACGCCTCCACACACACACACACGCGTTAATTGCTTTGAGAAGGAGTTTCGACACGGTTTGGTTCAAGAGGTCAACATCAATAAGAGCAGATTGGAAGATTGGATTAGATACGCTCGGTGTGTGCGTTTCAGCGGGCTGGTGTCATCTTTACATTAACTGGAACCGAGCTGGACAAAGACGATTAAAAAGGGAGGGAGGGAGACAAAGAAAAAATAGGAAAATGCACATGAAGAAGAAAAGAGAGGCAGGAATCAGCAAAGAGAAGCTCGAGAGAACGTATGGAAGATGCCTCGGTATGAATAAAACATCAAACCAGCCGAGAGTGAAGGAAAACTGAAGCAGGGAGTTTCAAAAAAGAGGGTAATGGGAGGAAATAAAAGGAAGAAGGAGGGTAGGAAAGGATGGAAAATATTAAAGTACTTTTACTTGCTTTAAGAAAACCAAACGAAAAAGCTTTCGTCCCAAACAGGAGTTGGACGTAAACAGAGAAGGTTGTAGATCAAAGGAAGTTTGAATCTTTAAAAGCCATTTTATGGACCTTCCACAACGTTTCAGAGTCAGTCCATAAAACATCACGTTTGCTTTCACACATTTAGAGAAGACTCTGAGCTGAGAGTCATCTGGCTTGTTTTTCGGTCTTAAGTTTGTCTCTTTTTGTCCAATATTGATGGAAAACACGGTGCAGTTATTTGTTTGGAACATATAAACCAGGCGAAGTCCACCGGCTGTGTCCTCGTAAGCTTTTTCCCTGCGTTGCCAGATTCTGGGACGACTCCCACTCTTGGCTCTTCCTGACAACTTGATGCATTCAAGCTAGCCTCCCACTGCAGTCCAAAGCTTGTGGTGTTAACGCTTGCTGTGTTTTCTCTTGCCAGTTACTGGGATAACTTCCATTCCTGTGCCACGACGGCGCTGGCGGACTGCCAAGAGGGAGCGACGGACCTCTGGGATAAACTGAAAAAGGAATCCCGCAACCTGAATTTCCGTGGGAGTTTGTTTGAACTCTGTGGCGGCGGCAATGGAGCCCCGAGATCTGCCGACACCAGGGGCTTCATCTTGGTCCTCACCACACTGCCCACCGTACTGACTTGGCTGGCGTTTTAACAGAAACAAAAAGAAACCTAGAAACACAGAGTAAATAAAAAGAAAACCAGAGCGTTAGCTACACCTCCATACTGAAAATACAACCCCGAGGACTAAGTTTGAATTAATTACAAGAAAAAACACCCAAATCGGATTTTTACTGCTTCATCACAGAACGGTGACCTGGTTTACCCTCTGGGACCTTTGTGGGCCGTCCTCCTGGAGTCCTCAGCCAATCACAGACTGACCTGACCCACAGGTCGATCACATGAAATATTCAATACGCCACTGAGCTGAAATAAAGACATTAATAAAATTTTGATGGATTCTTGCCCGCTTACAGTTGTGGAATTACATAGTATTAAAGTCAACCATGCATTATTGATGTTTAGTAGGCTAGTCCTGGACAGCATTATGTGACTGCTGGGCACTGACACAGTACCAGGCTATATATTAGGGTTCCATATAGCCTAAGGTACTAATTCATGTGTCGTGCAAGACCAAGCGGTACTCCACAGAATCAATAAGACAAGCCAAGGCATCGAGCCCATTTTAGATCTGTCGCCTCGTTTTCACTACAGACAGCTTTTTCCCTTGTTTTTAATGGCACTAAGTTGACTCAGTTGACCGTGGTAAATGTGATGAACTGGATGCTTGATGGTGATATAGACTAATGTTTGTTCTGGTGTTGGCTGTTATTGTGCAGGGCCATGGTCACACCGGCTGTGGCGCCGTCAGAATGGGTAGCAAAGACGGATTAGCGTAACGTCCTCTTGCACAGGTCGACTTTTACAGGCATGAAGCAAAGCTGCAATAGCGGAGATGACCTTTGACCCTTGCGGCATGACTTCCAACTTTAGTGTTTTACATTTTGTTCTGATGTTTTACATTCGGTTAACATGAAAAAAACATCCCATTCTGACAGTGTCTGGTGTGATCATAGCCTTTTATCCACACCTCTGCGGTGTGGGGAGTAGTCCAGTGTAAAGCCTGCTTATATTTAAAGAGCAGAATGATGTTAGAATGATGTTAACCTGCATGTTATCAACTCAATTTCAGGAAATGGGCACGTGACTCTGAAATGCTGACGATTGTAACACTCTCAAGTGATAGTCATTTAAAACTAGCAAGGCTAGCCCAGCTAATCAGAACTAAATTTTACCTGATAATCTGCATCAGTGAGTCAGTAAAAAATATGAATCACAATCAGACTGACCCTGGTGCTATACCTGGTTTTAAAACTCTGAAATTTGAATTTTAGTTAAATAAACCAACTCTGTTAGGTTAGCTAACAGTTCAGATAGCAGCTAAAACCGCTAACGTTAGGCTAACAATACGGCAGTTAAAACAGTATGAGTCACATATAAAAGGTGGTTAGCTAAGATCTTAGAAGCTAAAAGAGACACTTGTGTTGGCAGCTAAACTGGATTGTGCGTTTTAGCTAACAGTTTGGATTAACAAATTAGCTAAAATGCTATATTAGCAATCAAATCAGAAAAGGTCAAATTAGCTAATACTTTGGTTTATTAGTTAAAACAGATTATTTAGATTATCTAACTAACTGGATTAGAAGGGAAAACAGATTAGGTCAAGTAAACTAGTTTATTCTAACAGCTAAATCCTAGAAGGACGGAGAAACTAACAGTTTGAATTAGCATTAATTTCAGGTTAGGTTTACTGTCACTTTGTATTCGCAGCTAAATCGAGCAGTTTTGGTAATGTTGTATAAACATTTGAACCAGGTTGGCTGAAGTTAACTAAATACGTGTTTAGCTGCTAATTCAGTCATCTTTAATATTTGCTTTTCACCTCCACCCTCAGCTCACAGTTTGATAAATGAAAGTCACTTTTCATTGATTAAATCCGAGATGGTCGGTGATTTTTCTTTTCAAACTAGCTAATTATTAAAAAGCTGAGGGCAAGTCTTCAGGCACTGTGCTCATTTTCTGAAATTTCACAGAACAACCTGTAAATCAGAGTGAGCAGCTGGAGGATTCTGACTGATAGAAACAGTTTTGGACACGAAAGCAGCTGTGCATCAAAATCAGTTTCAGTTGCTGGTGGTTTATTTCCACCATCTTTGTATCAGCAGACCCTTAAATTAGAGACGACGGAAGCTGAATAGCTACTGAAAGATCTTTATTTTCATTTAAAAGAATGCTGACAGCAATATGAAGACGAGACTTAACGTCCAGTGTAGCTACAGAAAATAAAGTAAAAGAATAATAACACCGTGGCTGAAGAGTGATACGACTGTTGCCATTTCACAACATTCCCAATTCATAACAGTGATTCATACTAGAGTACCTTAGCGGTGATATATTTTAGGTCTGTATGTTAGATTAAAAACTGAGTCCCAACTGTGCAGTAGCATCATACGTTACAGAAATACAGAAAATAAATCCTAGGAGTGTGTTTATTTGTTTGCTGAGACACAGTTGACATTTCCACTGCCTTCTAAGTAAAAGATGTTTGTTTGTTTGTTTGTTTGTTTGTTTGTTGCTTGGCTGGTTTGTCTCTTTGTTTGTTTACGGGGATGTTGCATAACAAAAAGAGTTTTAAAAGACTTAATTCAGAAATCATCTATCAAGAGAATATGTATATGAAAAGGATTTTTGAGATAATAAAAACACTATTAGAGATAGTCTATCCCAGACAGTTTTAACACCAGATTGATAATTTATTTAAAGATTTTAGGACTACTGAAATATGAAAGATAAAATGAACAATTGCAAAGATGAAAAGAGTAATAAATAAAATCAATAATGTTTGAAAAAAAGAACGTGTGCTGTGGTTTTAATTATAGAGAAATGGTGACTTCTTCTGTGGTCTGTTTTGTTGCATTTGAGCCTCTTCTCTTCGAGATGTTTGTGGAGTGAATTAAATATTAATGAGGAAGAGTCCCAGAGCTGCTGCATGTCTCAGCACTCGGTTTATATCGACTGAGACGTGGAGGAGGAAGGTTGCATGTGCTGAAATAGGACTTATTTGCTCAGGATTATCCTATCTGCCAAAACCTTTACAGCAATCTTATTGGATCATTTGGACTAATATAGATCAACACAAGTCATTCCAGAGAGGAAACAAACCTGTTTTTTTAATGCTTCAGAAGAAAACAATGAGCCATATGTTCTTATAATAAGTGATTTGTGACCTCGTTTCTAAGAATGAAGCAGATCTGACCATTTAAAAGTGTTATTTGAACCCCTTTAGCTTAATTTATGTGAATTTTCCTCCTAATTTAACAAACTTCCATGACCCAGTTTTCAAAGAAGTTGATTAAAATTTTAAATAAACCAAAAAAAAGACAATGAACCGTAAATCTTATGAAGTAGATGAAAAATTTCAGTCTGATGGCAGCAACATGTGTCACAAATATTGGGACAGCTCCATGTTTCCCCCTGTGCAGCATCTACTCTTCTTTTAACAACATCTGCAAACATCTGGAGCTGAGGAGACCAGCAGCTGGACCTCTGGCAGAGGAACGTTGTCCCGTTCCTGTCTGAGAGAGGATTCCTGGGTCTTTGCTGTGTTTTAGATGTTTTCAGGTGGTGAAACATCTGGACTGCAGCAGGTCGGTGCAGCAGCTGGACTCTTGAAACATCTGGACTGCAGCAGGTCAGAGCAGCAGCTGGACTCTTGAAACATCTGGACTGCAGCAGGTCAGAGCAGCAGCTGGACTCTTGAAACATCTGGACTGCAGCAGGTCAGAGCAGCAGCTGGACTCTTGAAACATCTGGACAGCAGCAGGTCAGTGCAGCAGCTGGACTCTTGAAACATCTGGACAGCAGCAGGTCAGTGCAGCAGCTGGACTCTTGAAACATCTGGACTGCAGCAGGTCAGTGCAGCAGCTGAACTCTTGAAACATCTGGACTGCAGCAGGTCAGTGCAGCAGCTGGACTCCTGAAACATCTGGACTGCAGCAGGTCAGTGCAGCAGCTGGACTCTTGAAACATCTGGACTGCAGCAGGTCAGTGCAGCAGCTGGACTCTTGAAACATCTGGACTGCAGCAGGTCAGTGCAGCAGCTGGACTCTTGAAACATCTGGACTGCAGCATGTCAGTGCAGCAGCTGGACTCTTGAAACATCTGGACTGCAGCAGGTCAGAGCAGCAGCTGGACTCCTGAAACATCTGGATGTTCCAAATAAGTTTTGATCGGAGCAACAAAATAACATCTTGTGGATGTGCTAAATAACTTCCTTAAATGTCGTCTGAGGCTGGGAAAGGAGTCGCAGGGTCATGACTTAACAAATACCAGTCGAGCAAATCTATTTCCTCCACAAATACAAAATCATGTGGAACAGGAGACTGACGGGTGTGGTACCATCACCAGGAAGGATGACCACAATACTGGTCTGGTCTCATGTAGCAGCGAGGTCAGCGCGATACACAAGTGCACTATGGGTAATCACCTACCCACAGTGTGGCTGAAGCACAACTAGGCTGGAAATGGAGGTGGAGTCCTGGGAAGCAAACAACCAGAGGGTTGAAAGCTTTGTGGGGCGCAGTGTGTCTGTGGAAAGATGTTGGATACGGTGATGTGAAACCCAGGAGGTGTGTTCAGACTCCAGCTGAGGGTGGGGAGTGTAACGCAGCTGCGTACGTAATCCTCTTCGGGATCGGTCAAAGTCCAGCCTGGAATAGATCGTCCCACACAGCCTGGTTTGTCTCAGTTTGACATGCTGAGAATTCAGCCAGTTGAAACAATACGTTTCCTGACACCTAAGTTTGAAAATACAGCTGCTGTTTCAGCTCAACTCACAGCTCAGAGTAACCGGGGCTCACACCAAAAGTGTTGTGAGCGACCACAACCCGCCGCTTGTACTTCTTCTGCCGCCGGAAGTGGCCAAAGGGGCGGGGCTTATATGTATAGCAACTAGCAGATATATATAATAATCCATCCATACATCGGTTCCCTCTTTCACCATGGATCGTACTCTGGGCCTTCTTTGTGTTTCTTTGTGTTTGCGCTCTGCCGTTTTCTGCCCTTTTCCACCTTTTTTCTGCCTTTTTTCCACCTTTTTTCCGCCTTTTTTCTGCCTTTTTTCCACCTTTTTTTCGCCTTTTTTTCACCTTTTTCCCGCCTTTTTTTCGCCTTTTTTCCACCTTTTTTCCGCCTTTTTTTCGAATTTTTTCCACATTTTTTCCACCTTCGGAATCCAGATCAGCCCTAATTGGCTGTCGTCGCGTCACTGCTCATTTGCATAAAGTTGAGCCTTTCTCAACTCTTGAAGCTCACAACGCGCCGCTCATCGACGCTTTTGGTGTGAGCCCCCGGTAACTCAGAGTAGCTGCTCTCATACTTCCTGTGTTGTACGCAGGACGCTGCTGCAGGACGTAAAGAGAAGCACTGATAAACCGTAAATATGGCGGCAACAGAAGAGGTAAAAGCAACAGCAGCGGTACCATCACAGATGGTACGTGAGGCCCCTGAACCAAGCACTAACTAAGCTAGCTTACACTCCCCCTACTGGTCACCTACATATTTTAGCTTGTGAACGCGAAACGCTAATTTAGCGATAAACAGCCATGATAAACATATGCGCAGTTAACAGCAGCTGCGTTTTCAGCTTAAGGCTCTTTAAGACGGTTTGATTTCGGCTTTCTTCCCTTCATGTGGCGACTTCTTATCTGCAAATCGTCTCATCAGGAAGATGGCGAACGCCACTAAAATGGCCACCAGGGTGGGAGCACAGATAATAGGAGGTTTGAAACTGCATTTCAGAAGGAGACATTTAAAGAAAAAGCAAATAACTTCATTATTTCCACGAATTCTCCCGTAGAGATGCACAAATTCATTCTGCAGCAGCAAATAGGTAAAAATGAGGACTGTCATGAAGCTCTTTGGTAAGATTTGGGCTTAATCAAGTATTTTTGTCAGTCTCCATCCAAAGTTATAATCCATGGAGGACATACTGAGCTCTGAGTTTGGTATTTTATCAATTGTTGCTGATCAGACTTTGATTTCTTTTGTGTTTTACATGTTAATACATGAACTGGAGCTTTAAAGTCTGACTCTGTTCCTGTTATTTCTAATAGTGAATGTTTGAGCAGGGCTTAAATCCAATAAGGTTTAATGAATCTACATCAAAGCTGTCGTTAGCGTGCATGACCCTCATGTATCTGCATTAATACGGGTGTGATTGGAAGTGAAGTGAAGGAGAAAACGGCTGCTGTCTGCAGGCCTGGCAGCTCCTCACCAGCCACAGCATGCAGGACGGCTCTTTTTACTTCAACCTGGAATGATTCACTCTCTTAAAGTAAAGAAGCAAAACCTGCAGACATGATCACATCTGCAGGGAAGATATCCAATGTCCAAATATCAGCTTTTTGTTTTTCTGCAGGACTTTACAGCCTCATACAAAAAGGATAAACAAAAGAAAATTAAATCTCATAAATGCACGAAAAACACAGGAACAATTGACAATATTTTGTATTGTTTTTTAAATTGTGAAAATACTGTTTTATATCACCTAAAAAAATCAATGAAAATATTCACCTCTTAAAACAATGAATCCTACTTTATTATTGTTGATGAAAAATTGGTTGCAGCAAAGAAGAAAAATTCCTGGAAAAAGAAAACAATCCCGAACAGCAATTATCGCCTGTAGGAAGAAACAAGAGCAGGCGAGATTTGAGGCGAGCTGCTTATTAAATATGTATGGAGGAAAGCCTGCGAGATGCAGGAACTCCCGCGGGATTTGGAGTCTTCTAATAGCCTGACCTCATTTTTCTTTCATTCAGTCCTCAGCCACCGTCTCCACCAAACAGAAGCCTGCACTGGCTTTGGCTCTCTTGTTGTAGGACGATGTGAGTCAGACTAGATTCAAATGCCATGTGTTTAAAATGATTCAAGCTGAAGCTCCAGGGCCAGAGGGGGTCTTATTGAATTCACAGCTGGTCTGCAATGGGCCAAGTAGTGCTCAAGAACTGCATAAATAAGACCTGCACCAGAGGAGCATTCATACTAAACAGTCTGAGAATGGGTGGAACAGGCAACAACCAGGGACCCAAACAGACATAATGAAAAAGGCTAAAAAGAGACGTAATGAAACACTAAAATGATCACAAAGAGCCAAAAAAGGCTAAAACTGACATAATGAAACACAAAACTGATGACAAAGAGACAAAAAAGGCTAAAACAGACGTAATGAAACACAAAACTGATGACAAAGAGACAAAAAAGGCTAAAAAGAGACGCAATCAAACACAAAAATACAAAACTGATCACAAAGAGCCAAAAAAGGCTAAAACTGACATAATGAAACACAAAACTGATGACAAAGAGACAAAAAAGGCTAAAACAGACGTAATGAAACACAAAACTGATGACAAAGAGACAAAAAAGGCTAAAAAGAGACGCAATCAAACACAAAAATACAAAAATGATCACAAAGAGACAAAAAAGGCTAAAAAGAGATGCAATCAAACATAAAAATACAAAACTGATCACAAATAGACAAAAAAGGCTAAAAAGAGACGCAATCAAACACAAAAATACAAAACTGATCACAAAGAGACAAAAAAGGCTAAAAAGAGACGCAATCGAACACAAAAATACAAAACTGATCACAAAGAGACAAAAAAGGCTAAAAAGAGACGCAATCAAACACAAAAATGATCACAAAGAGCCAAAAAAGGCTGAAAAGAGACGTAATGAAACAGAAACATGATCCCAAAGAGCCAAAAACGGCTAAAAAGAGATGTAATGAAACACAAAAATGATCTCAAAGAGACAAAAAAGGCTGAAAGAGACGTAATGAAACACAAAAATGATCACAAAGAGACAAAAAAGGCTAAAAAGAGACGTAATGAAACAGAAAAATGATCACAAAGAGACAAAAAAGGCTAAAAAGAGACGTAATGAAACACAAAAATTATCATAAAGAGCCAAAAAAGGCTAAAAAGAGACGTAATGAAACAGAAACATGATCACAAAGAGCCAAAAACGTCTAAAAAGAGACGTAATGAAACACAAAAATGATCACAAAGAGCCAAAAAAGGCTAAAAAGAGACGTAATGAAACAGAAACATGATCACAAAGAGCCAAAAAAGGCTAAAAGAGACGTAACAAAACACAAAAATGATCACAAAGAGCCAAAAAAGGCTAAAAAGAGACGTAATGAAACAGAAACATGATCACAAAGAGCCAAAAACGTCTAAAAAGAGACGTAATGAAACAGAAAAATTATCACAAAGAGCCAAAAAAGGCTAAAAAGAGATGTAATGAAACAGAAACATGATCACAAAGAGCCAAAAACGGCTAAAAACAGACGTAATGAAACACTAAAATGATCACAAAGAGCCAAAAAAGGCTAAAAGAGACGTAATGAAACACTAAAATGATCACAAAGAGCCAACCCAGAATTAAAACTGCAGATGAAACACTGGTGTTCCTGCCACAGTTTGAATTATTAACATCTTAACTGCTCACAGTCTTCCATTAAGCTTCAATTAAACATTTAAAAGCAGAAACAAGCCATGATGCAAACAGGTAGAGCCCCAACAGGTGAGTCTGCCTCATCGTGTTGTTCTTCCAGCAGCTGTGGTGAGTTCAGGATGTTTTTCTGGGAAAAGCTACCAACAGAATTTCATTCCTGAGACTCAAAGCAGGCCGGCAGCTCGGCCTCTGCGAAGCCTAAAATAAGCTCCTCCGTCTTCCCTGGGATTTCAGCTCCTGCTGTAAATGGGACGGATATGTGCCGGCGCTCCCCCAGGACCAGCAAACTGACTCCAGAACAGTGTTACATGGACTCAGCGGGGACTGGAATCGGGGTTGAGTCGTAAGTGTCGGGCGCCATGCGTCCGGTCAGCAGTTTGTCAGCAGAGGAAGCTAAAACGGAGTTTGCTGATGCTTAAATGGGTCAGATGTTGTTACTTTGAGCCAACAGCCCACATTTAATCTGTTTCACAAACTGTACGATACAAAGCCCAGGATCAAGTTCAATGTTTGGTTCAACATTTAGAGACAAAATGCTATTATTTCCACATTCAGTGTGTCAATTAAAGGGGTAGTTTGACAATTTGGTATTTATTCTCTGAATTTGTAGCTGTTTTGTATCACTTTGTAGCTGTTTTTTATCACTTTGTGGATGTTTTGTATCACTTTGTGGATTTTTTGTATCACTTTGTGGATGTTTTGTATCACTTTGTGGATTTTTTGTATCACTTTGTGGATGTTTTGTATCACTTTGTAGCCGTTTTGTATCACTTTGTGGATGTTTTGTATCACTTTGTGGATGTTTTGTATCACTTTGTGGGTATTTTGTATCACTTTATAGCCGTTTTGTATCACTTTGTGGATGTTTTGTATCACTTTGTGGATGTTTTGTATCACTTTATAGCCGTTTTGTATCACTTTGTGGATGTTTTGTATCACTTTATAGCCGTTTTGTATCACTTTGTGGATGTTTTGTATCACTTTATAGCCGTTTTGTATCACTTTGTAGCTGTTTTGTATCACTTTGTAGCCGTTTTGTATAATTTTGTAGCCGTTTTGTATCACTTTGTGGGTGTTTTGTATCACTTTGTAGCCGTTTTGTATCACTTTGTGGGTATTTTGTATGACTTTGTAGCTGTTT
Organism: Leuresthes tenuis; assembly: GCF_036924035.1. NCBI lineage: Eukaryota > Metazoa > Chordata > Actinopteri > Atheriniformes > Atherinopsidae > Leuresthes > Leuresthes tenuis. The sequence goes on along the minus strand of NW_027325378.1, from coordinate 1,904,831 downwards.
TGTATCACTTTGTGGATATTTTGTATGACTTTGTAGATGCTTTGTATGACTTTGTAGCTGTTTTGTATCACTTTGTGGGTGTTTTGTATCACTTTGTAGCCGTTTTGTATCACTTTGTGGGTATTTTGTATGACTTTGTAGCTGTTTTGTATCACTTTGTGGATATTTTGTATGACTTTGTAGATGTTTTGTATGACTTTGTAGCTGTTTTGTATCACTTTGTGGGTGTTTTGTATCACTTTGTAGCCGTTTTGTATCACTTTGTGGGTATTTTGTATGACTTTGTAGCTGTTTTGTATCACTTTGTGGATATTTTGTATCACTTTGTGGATGTTTTGTATCACTTTATAGCTGTTTTGTATCACTTTGTGGATATTTTGTATCACTTTGTAGCTGTTTTGTATGACTTTGTGGATGTTTTGTATGACTTTGTGGATGTTTTGTATCACTTTGTGGATGTTTTGTATCACTTTGTGGATGTTTTGTATCACTTTGTGGGTGTTTTGTATCACTTTATAGCTGTTTTGTATCACTTCGTAGATGTTTTGTATCACTTTGTAGCTGTTTTTTATCACTTTGTGGGTGTTTTGTATCACTTTGTGGATGTTTTGTATCACTTTGTAGCTGTTTTGTATAACTTTGTAGCTGTTTTGTATGACTTTGTGGGTGTTTTGTATGACTTTGTGGGTGTTTTGTATTACTTTGTGGATGTTTTGTATCACTTTGTGGATGTTTTGTATTACTTTGTAGCCGTTTTGTATCACTTTGCAGCTGTTTTGTATCACTTTGTGGATGTTTTGTATGACTTTGTAGCTGTTTTGTATCACTTTATAGCTGTTTTGTATCACTTTGTAGCTGTTTGTATCACTTTGTGGATATTTTGTATCACTTTGTAGCTGTTTGTATCACTTTGTGGATGTTTTGTATCACTTTGTGGATGTTTTGTATCACTTTGTGGATGTTTTGTATCACTTTATAGCCGTTTTGTATCACTTTGTGGATGTTTTGTATCACTTTATAGCCGTTTTGTATCACTTTGTAGCTGTTTTGTATCACTTTGTAGCTGTTTTGTATCACTTTGTAGCCGTTTTGTATAATTTTGTAGCCGTTTTGTATCACTTTATGGGTGTTTTGTATCACTTTGTAGCCGTTTTGTATCACTTTGTGGGTATTTTGTATCACTTTGTAGCTGTTTTGTATCACTTTGTAGCTGTTTTTTATCACTTCGTGGATGTTTTCTTGTGTATTTGTGTGTCTCTGCTGCTTTTCATCATTCTGTTGTTTATTTGTGTTACTGCTGTTTGCATCATATAGTTTTACAACATCTTATCGTGTATTTGCATGTGTTGTTGGCTGATTTGAATAAGTTTGTGTCTGGTTTTTGGGTGTTTTTCATCTCTTTGTAGTTGTCCTTTATCTCTACACTGTGTCATTCTTTTTTGTGTGTAATGGGTTTCATTGTTGTGTAACTTGTCAGTTTATTTGTTGTCTGATTGTAGTTCTTTTGGGTCTGCTCCAGCTGTGTCTCCAGCTGTGGTTTGTTTGGTTGTTTCTAGTGAAACTGCAGCGTTTTCCACAGCTGACCAACATAAATTATTTATATAGAAGTGAGATTGTGATGAAATTATCTTACAGATGCAGCCTGTTAGCTTAGCTTAGCATAAAGAATGGAAACAAGGGGAAACTGTTAGCCTGGTACTAATAATACTGTAGATCTCATTTATCTTTTTTGTTCATAAAAAGTATTTTAACCTTATAAACTGATGTATCAACCAACAAAAAGTACAAAGTGTCACATGACGTCACATGGACGAGGAAACACCATAAACTCATCACGGTTAAAGTTCATATCTACCCTGAAGCTCTGGTTTTAGTTTTTGGAAATCATCCTGCAGAAACCCCGGAGAAGTGGGTCATTATTTATACTCATTCGGGGCGGGCCTCTGCACCATCCCCCCCCCCCAAGTTCACCTCCAGCATCCTCACTCGAACCCCACGTGCCTGACATGTGGCGCTCTATTGATAGCGCAGCAGAGAGCAAAAATAATCTGGCGAGCACACAGAAACAAAGTTGCATCCAAAAATGAGGCGTAGGCGGCCAGCTGGCAGGAAGTAGAGGAGCTGTCCCCTGAAAGAAAGCAGACGCCACGCTCAGGCTTCCCCACGAGCTCGACTCACTGTGGGGTTTCTGCTTCAGTGGATCGGCTCGTCCACAGCGGGTTTCAGGGTGTTTTTTACTCATAAACTCATGTAACGCAGCTACAAACACTCATTCATACATTTGTGCTTATTTCCACGTGTCAGTGGCTGATTAATACTTTTGTCTTTTTGTATCTCTGGTGTGTTTTTCTTGTGTTTTTAATACTGTTTCAGTTCTTTTTGGTGACCGTTTCCAACGTTTTTCGAATGAATAAAACATTTGAATCTTTTTATGGTCATTTTGTGATAATTTGGATTCATATAGCATCTGTTTGCTATCATTTTGCATTGTTTTTGTGATCATTTTGATCCACTTTGTGGTCGTTTTGTATCTTCTATTGCTAACCTTGGTCTCTTTTCTGGTTGTTTTACATCATTTTTGTGGTAATTTTGTGTCTTTTGGGGTTTATTTGGCTACTTCTTGGGATTACTTTGAGTTTTCTGTGTATTGAGCATCTTTTCAGACTCATTTTGCTCTGTTTTCCATCCAGTTTGAAACTTGTTCTCGTTATATTTGGGATAATATTATGTGTGAGTGTGTGTTTTTGTCATCAGTTTGGGTCATGTGTTATATGGTATTTAAGCATCCTTTCATGATTACTTTCCATTCTTCTTTGGTCATTACTTTCAGGGAGGAACATCAATATCAACCTGGTTTTGAACCAGCTGACAAAGGCTTCAACAAATCCTCCTTCAGTGGGAAAAAAATCCTTTTGGACTTGCAGATATGGTCAAATTGGTCCTGGTTGTGGCTAATTCAGTATTTTCATTGGAAGAAAATCCACCAAGCTTGATAAAGCAGAATTAAGTCTTCCAGTGCAAACGAATAATAATATTTTCTGGGTTTTTTTATCTAAAAAATCAACTAAATTGTGCATCTCACATGAATTTGCAGCCATTTTTGTATCATCTAATGATAATTTTTGCAGCTTTGGGTTTAATTTTTTGCTATTTTGTGTAATGATTTTCATGATATCGAACAGAACACCTGTCCACTGTCTTTCTGTCCCTCTGAGATGAGCTGGAGTCCAGAGAACTGGGCCGTGGTTCTGCTCAGAGCTGATATATGGCTTCCTCCTGGTGTGATGCAGCTTCAGCTCACATTTCTGGATGCAGCCGTGGACTGTGTTGAGTGGAAATGCTTTTCCCAGCTCCTCCTGAGCCCATGTGGCTGTATGGATCATGGTGGCCTGACGGTTTCTCCTGCAGTGCTGCCTGAGGGCTCCGAGCTCATCCAACAGGGCTTTCTGTCCTTGGCCTTTCCACACTGAGACTTCCCCAGACTCCCTGAATCTGTTCCCAATATCCTGCTCTGTAGATGCTGAAAGACCAAAGTTCTTTCCAGTCTGACTCTGAGGAATATTTCCTGAACTTATTGATGATTCTCTGATGGAGTTTGGCCCAAAGCGGTGAGCCACGACCCATCCTTGTTGGAGAGGCTGAACCTTTGGTGGAAGCTGCTTTTATACCCAATCCTGACACCCTCACCTGTCAGCAGGTAACCTGCTGCTTGGAGAAGCTCCAGAAGCTGTTGCTGCAGATTCTATAAACTTTCTGTCTTTCTTTGGCTCCAGAACAGCTTCAGGTTCTACTTTTGGTTCTGTTGGTCAGTGAAGAGGCTGGAAATATATTTTAGGGTTCTTGTTTGTTACATAAAGGTTCAAACTAATGAAGAAGTTACTGATTCAGGTTTTTGTTGCATGTTTGAGGGCTTTCTGAATGTGTGGTTTAACAGCAGATGAAACCAGGCTGAGTAAAACTCACATAATAAAGCTAAAGGATAAGAGAAGCTGTGAGGAACACCTGATAATAAGTTGTTTGTTCATCCCTGTGGTGAGAAAAGCAGCTTCGAGTCGTGTTTAAAGTGAATTCTACGTCAAGTTTTGACCCACAAACTAGACTTTTACTAAATTTGATGCTGCGTTGGACTCTGATTTGTTTCCAAATACAATTAAATTAGTCAGAAAAACACTAAAAATCATCTTACAGATTTAATTTCATAGGATTACCGACCTTTCTGGAAAAGTTGCTGAGTCACCTTCCTCAGGTGAGCTCCGGCAGGTTGGAAAAAAAGAGGCTGGAAATATATTTTAGGGTTCTTACTTACCTAAAGTTACTGATTCAGCTTTTTGTTGCATGTTTGCAGGCTTTCTGAATGTTTAAAAGCAGATGAAACAGAGTAAAACTCACATAATAAAGCTAAAGGATAAGAGAAGCTGTGAGGAACAACATGTGAAACCATGGCAGCAAACAGCTCCGAGTTGTGTATAAAGTGAATTCTACGTCAATTTTTCCACATCTTATGACCCACAAACTAGACTTTTACTAAATTTGATGCTGCGTCGGACTCTGATTTGTTTCTAAATACAATTAAATTAGTCAGAAAAACACTAAAAATCATCTTACAGATTTAATTTCATAGGATTACCGACCTTTCTGGAAAAAACTGCTGATCTGTACTGACCACATGGGACAGAAGCACCTTCCTCAGGTGAGGAAATATATTTTAGGGTTCTTGTTTGTTACATAAAGGTTCAAACTAATGAAGAAGTTACTGATTCAGCTTTTTGTTGCATGTTTGCAGGCTTTCTGAACGTTTAACAGCAGATGAAACAGAGTAAAACTCACATAATAAAGCTAAAGGATAAGAGAAGCTGTGAGGAACACCTGATAATAAGTTGTTTGTTCATCCCTGTGGTGAGAAAAGCAGCTTCGAGTCGTGTTTAAAGTGAATTTTACGTCAAGTTTTGACCCACAAACTAGACTTTTACTAAATTTGATGCTGCGTCGGACTCTGATTTGTTTCCAAATACAATTAAATTAGTCAGAAAAACACTAAAAATCATCTTACAGATTTAATTTCATAGGATTACCGACCTTTCTGGAAAAAACTGCTGATCTGTACTGACCACATGGGACACAAGCACCTTCCTCAGGTGAGGAAATATATTTTAGGGTTCTTGTTTGTTACATAAAGGTTCAAACTAATGAAGAAGTTACTGATTCAGGTTTTTGTTGCATGTTTGCAGGCTTTCTGAATGTTTAACAGCAGATGAAACAGAGTAAAACTCACATAATAAAGCTAAAGGATAAGAGAAGCTGTGAGGAACACCTGATAATAAGTTGTATGTTCATCCCTGTGGTGAGAAAAGCAGCTTCGAGTCGTGTTTAAAGTGAATTTTACGTCAAGTTTTGACCCACAAACTAGACTTTTACTAAATTTGATGCTGCGTCGGACTCTGATTTGTTTCCAAATACAATTAAATTAGTCAGAAAAACACTAAAAATCATCTTACAGATTTAATTTCATAGGATTACCGACCTTTCTGGAAAAGTTGCTGAGTCACCTTCCTCAGGTGAGCTCCGGGAGGTTGGAAACTTTCTGAATTATTAGAGACGCCGAACTTGATCTTTCAGACTCTGACAGGAGCAACCGAGTCGTGACAACAAATGTTCAGAGCTGTGTCTGATTCTTCAGCTTCAGATCTTCTGATCACTGTGAAGCAGAAGAAGGAATCGGTGGCCTGATGCCGACTGATGTGACAACCCGGAGAGTCTCAGAGGCGTGCGAAAGCAGATGAGCTGATTATGAAAACTGAAGCCGACAGTAGTGGAAGTCTTTACTGGAACAGAGCCCCCTGTCAGACATCAAATACACAAAAACTTCTCCTGATGATGCAGAGACTCACCTCAGAGAGGAGAAAAGCATCATTAATCACCTGCCAGACACGAGCTGGACATCGTAGGTCGTGACAGCGAACACACCTCCAGCGGCAGGCCGCCTCCCCAGGGAGCAAACTAATGAGTTTATTACATCCAGCCCTCAGACAATAAAGGAAGCAATCAGTCACAGGGGCAACATCTGTGGATTTCCTCCTTAATCGCACAGCGGCTTCATCAACACTTTAAAACAGCGAGGAGGAAGAGGAGGAGAGGAGGAGAGGAGGAGGAGGAGAGGAGGAGAGGAGGAAGAGGAGGAGAGAAGGAGGAAGAGGAGGAGAGAAGGAGAGGAAGAGGAGGAGGAAGAGGAGGAGAGGAAGAGAGGAGGAGGAAGAGGAGGAGAGGAGGAGGAGGAGGAGGAGGAGAGGAGGAAGAGGAGGAGAGGAGGAAGAGGAGGAGAGGAGGAGAGGAGGAGAGGAGGAGAGAAGGAGGAAGAGAGGAGAGGAGGAGAGGAGGAGAGGAGGAGAGGAAGACCGAAGACGACAAGAAAAGGAGAGAAGGAGGAAGAGGAGGAAGAGAGGAGAGAGAAGGAGGAGAGGAGGAGGAAGAGGAGGAGAGGAGGAGGAGGAGAGGAGGAAGAGGAGGAGAGGAGGAGAGAAGGAGGAAGAGAGGAGAGGAGGAGAGGAAGACCGAAGACGACAAGAAGAGGAGAGAAGGAGGAAGAGGAGGAAGAGAGGAGAGAGAAGGAGGAAGAGGAGGAAGAGAGGAGAGAGAAGGAGGAAGAGGAGGAAGAGAGGAGAGAGAAGGAGGAAGAGGAGGAAGAGAGGAGAGAGAAGGAGGAAGAGGAGGAGAGGAGGAGAGGAAGACCGAAGACGACAAGAAGAGGAGATAAGGAGGAAGAGGAGGAAGAGGAGGAAGAGAGGAGAGAGAAGGAGGAAGAGGAGGAAGAGGAGGAGAGATAAGGAGGAAGAGGAGGAAGAGGAGGAAGAGAGGAGAGAGAAGGAGGAAGAGGAGGAAGAGAGGAGAGAGAAGGAGGAAGAGGAGGAGAGGAGGAGGAGGAGAGGAGGAGGAAGAGGAGGAAGAGAGGAGAGATAAGGAGGAAGAGGAGGAAGAGAGGAGAGAGAAGGAGGAAGAGGAGGAAGAGAGGAGAGAGAAGGAGGAAGAGGAGGAGAGGAGGAGAGGAAGACCGAAGACGACAAGAAGAGGAGATAAGGAGGAAGAGGAGGAAGAGGAGGAAGAGAGGAGAGAGAAGGAGGAAGAGGAGGAAGAGGAGGAAGAGAGGAGAGAGGAGGAGGAAGAGGAGGATGAGAGGAGGCAGCATCTGTGGGACATTTTAATCACTGCAGCTTCATCAGCACTCCAGGAAGATGAGGAGGATGAAGAGGGAGGAGGAGAAGTATTAGAGGGTCTCCTCTTCATCCTGATGAAGTCATTAGAGCTCAAACACATAATGAAGAGGAAGAGACAACATCTGCGCAGCTGCCTCTTCATCCCTCAGCAGGCCTGTTAGGAGGAGGAGGAGGAGGAGGAGGAGGGGTGATGAAGACATCATGTGACAGTCCCACACAGCGATGAAGTGATGGTAGCGCCGTGGCCCTGAGGCGCTCAACAAAACCTCAGGAAACACGCAGTTTCACACAGAAACGAAAGATTAACGCAGACAAGGTGTCTGAAGAGAGGCCGGACTTCATTCCTCTCTGGGTGAGATGAGATTGGCTTCCACCGGTGGACCAGAGCTGGACCAGAGGTGGTCCAGAGGAGGACCAGAGGTGGACCAGAGGAGGACCAGAGGTGGACCAGAGGAGGACCAGAGGTGGACCAGAGGTGGTCCAGAGGTGGACCAGAGGAGGACCAGAGGAGGACCAGAGGAGGACCAGAGCTGGACCAGAGGAGGACCAGAGGAGGACCAGAGGTGATCCAGAGGTGGACCAGAGGTGGACCAGAGGAGGACCAGAGGAGGACCAGAGGAGGACCAGAGGAGGACCAGAGGAGGACCAGAGGAGGACCAGAGCTGGACCAGAGGAGGACCAGAGGAGGACCAGAGGTGATCCAGAGGTGGACCAGAGGTGGACCAGAGGAGGACCAGAGGAGGACCAGAGGAGGACCAGAGGAGGACCAGAGGAGGACCAGAGGAGGACCAAAGGTGGACCAGAGGTGGACCAGAGCTGGACCAGAGCTGGACCAGAGGAGGACCAGAGGTGGACCAGAGGTGGTCCAGAGGAGGACCAGAGGAGGACCAGAGGAGGACCAGAGGAGGACCAAAGGTGGACCAGAGGTGGACCAGAGCTGGACCAGAGCTGGACCAGAGGAGGACCAGAGGTGGACCAGAGGTGGACCAGAGGAGGACCAGAGGTGGACCAAAGGTGGACCAGAGGAGGACCAGAGGAGGACCAGAGGAGGACCAGAGGAGGACCAAAGGTGGACCAGAGGAGGACCAGAGGAGGACCAGAGGTGGACCAGAGGAGGACCAGAGGAGGACCAGAGCTGGACCAGAGGAGGACCAGAGGAGGACCAGAGGTGATCCAGAGGTGGACCAGAGGTGGACCAGAGGAGGACCAGAGGAGGACCAGAGGAGGACCAGAGGAGGACCAGAGGAGGACCAGAGGAGGACCAGAGGAGGACCAAAGGTGGACCAGAGGTGGACCAGAGCTGGACCAGAGCTGGACCAGAGGAGGACCAGAGGTGGACCAGAGGTGGTCCAGAGGAGGACCAGAGCTGGACCAGAGGAGGACCAGAGGAGGACCAGAGGAGGACCAAAGGTGGACCAGAGGAGGACCAGAGGTGGACCAAAGGTGGACCAGAGGTGGTCCAGAGGAGGACCAGAGGAGGACCAGAGGTGGACCAGAGGTGGACCAGAGGTGGTCCAGAGGAGGACCAGAGCTGGACCAGAGGAGGACCAGAGGAGGACCAGAGGAGGACCAGAGGAGGACCAGAGGAGGACCAAAGGTGGACCAGAGGTGGACCAGAGCTGGACCAGAGCTGGACCAGAGGAGGACCAGAGGTGGACCAGAGGTGGTCCAGAGGAGGACCAGAGCTGGACCAGAGGAGGACCAGAGGAGGACCAGAGGAGGACCAAAGGTGGACCAGAGGAGGACCAGAGGTGGACCAAAGGTGGACCAGAGGTGGTCCAGAGGAGGACCAGAGGAGGACCAGAGGTGGACCAGAGGTGGACCAGAGGTGGTCCAGAGGAGGACCAGAGCTGGACCAGAGGAGGACCAGAGGAGGACCAGAGGAGGACCAGAGGAGGACCAGAGCTGGACCAGAGCTGGACCAGAGGAGGACCAGAGGAGGACCAGAGGTGATCCAGAGGTGGACCAGAGGTGGACCAGAGGAGGACCAGAGGAGGACCAGAGGAGGACCAGAGGAGGACCAGAGGAGGACCAAAGGTGGACCAGAGGTGGACCAGAGCTGGACCAGAGCTGGACCAGAGGAGGACCAGAGGTGGACCAGAGGTGGTCCAGAGGAGGACCAGAGCTGGACCAGAGGAGGACCAGAGGAGGACCAGAGGAGGACCAAAGGTGGACCAGAGGAGGACCAGAGGTGGACCAAAGGTGGACCAGAGGTGGACCAGAGGAGGACCAGAGGAGGACCAGAGGAGGACCAGAGGAGGACCAGAGGAGGACCAGAGGAGGACCAAAGGTGGACCAGAGGAGGACCAGAGGAGGACCAGAGGAGGACCAGAGGTGGACCAAAGGTGGACCAGAGGAGGACCAGAGGAGGACCAGAGGAGGACCAGAGGAGGACCAGAGGAGGACCAGAGGAGGACCAGAGGAGGACCAAAGGTGGACCAGAGGTGGACCAGAGCTGGACCAGAGCTGGACCAGAGGAGGACCAGAGGTGGACCAGAGGTGGTCCAGAGGAGGACCAGAGCTGGACCAGAGGAGGACCAGAGGAGGACCAGAGGAGGACCAAAGGTGGACCAGAGGAGGACCAGAGGAGGACCAGAGGAGGACCAGAGGAGGACCAGAGGTGGACCAGAGGAGGACCAGAGGAGGACCAGAGGAGGACCAGAGGAGGACCAGAGGAGGACCAGAGGAGGACCAGAGGTGGACCAGAGCTGGACCAGAGCTGGACCAGAGGAGGACCAGAGGTGGACCAGAGGTGGTCCAGAGGAGGACCAGAGCTGGACCAGAGGAGGACCAGAGGAGGACCAGAGGAGGACCAAAGGTGGACCAGAGGAGGACCAGAGGTGGACCAAAGGTGGACCAGAGGTGGTCCAGAGGAGGACCAGAGGAGGACCAGAGGTGGACCAGAGGTGGACCAGAGGTGGTCCAGAGGAGGACCAGAGCTGGACCAGAGGAGGACCAGAGGAGGACCAGAGGAGGACCAAAGGTGGACCAGAGGAGGACCAGAGGTGGACCAAAGGTGGACCAGAGGAGGACCAGAGGAGGACCAGAGGAGGACCAGAGGAGGACCAAAGGTGGACCAGAGGAGGACCAGAGGAGGACCAGAGGTGGACCAGAGGTGGACCAGAGGAGGACCAGAGGAGGACCAGAGGAGGACCAGAGGTGGACCAGAGGAGGACCAGAGGAGGACCAGAGGAGGACCAAAGGTGGACCAGAGGTGGACCAGAGGAGGACCAGAGGAGGACCAGAGGAGGACCAGAGGAGGACCAGAGGAGGACCAGAGGAGGACCAAAGGTGGACCAGAGGAGGACCAGAGGAGGACCAGAGGAGGACCAGAGGTGGACCAAAGGTGGACCAGAGGAGGACCAGAGGAGGACCAGAGGAGGACCAGAGGAGGACCAAAGGTGGACCAGAGGAGGACCAGAGGAGGACCAGAGGTGGTCCAGAGGTGGACCAGAGGAGGACCAGAGGAGGACCAGAGGAGGACCAAAGGTGGACCAGAGGTGGACCAGAGGTGGTCCAGAGGTGGACCAGAGGAGGACCAGAGGAGGACCAGAGGAGGACCAAAGGTGGACCAGAGGTGGACCAGAGGTGGACCAGAGGAGGACCAGAGGAGGACCAGAGGAGGACCAGAGGAGGACCAAAGGTGGACCAGAGGAGGACCAGAGGAGGACCAGAGGTGGTCCAGAGGTGGACCAGAGGAGGACCAGAGGAGGACCAGAGGAGGACCAAAGGTGGACCAGAGGTGGACCAGAGGTGGTCCAGAGGTGGACCAGAGGAGGACCAGAGGAGGACCAGAGGAGGACCAAAGGTGGACCAGAGGTGGACCAGAGGTGGACCAGAGGAGGACCAGAGGAGGACCAGAGGAGGACCAGATGAGGACCAGAGGAGGACCAGAGGAGGACCAGAGGAGGACCAGAGGAGGACCAGAGGTGGACCAAAGGTGGACCAGAGGAGGACCAGAGGAGGACCAGAGGAGGACCAGAGGAGGACCAAAGGTGGACCAGAGGAGGACCAGAGGAGGACCAGAGGAGGACCAGAGGTGGACCAAAGGTGGACCAGAGGAGGACCAGAGGTGGACCAGAGGAGGACCAGATGAGGACCAGAGGAGGACCAGAGGTGGACCAAAGGTGGACCAGAGGAGGACCAGAGGAGGACCAGAGGAGGACCAGAGGAGGACCAAAGTTCAAGACCTCGGGGGTGGATGAGAACCACCCTGACTTCCTGAAGGCCCTGGATGTTGTTGGGCTTTCTTGGTTGACACACTTGTGCAACATTGGACTGGTAGAGCAGGTTGGTGCTCCCTCTTTTTAAAAAAGGAGATCGGAGGGTGTGTTCCAACTAAAGGGGGATCACACTTCTCAGCCTACCTGGGAAAGTCAATGGCAGGGGGCTGGAGAGAAGAGTCTGGCATGTAGGGGAACCTCAGATTCAGGAGGAACATTATGGAACACAGGACCAGCTCTACCCTCACCAGGATAATGGATGGTGCATGGGAGTATGGGGTCTCTTGGCTCCCTGTACAACAGCTTGGTTTGCATTGCTAGCTATAAGTTTGGACTCCATCAGGTCTGCCTTTTGTCACTTCTTCCAAAGGGCTCAAGTTTAGGGATGGGGTGAGAAGTTTGGAAAGGCACGGAGTCGAGCCGGTGCGGTTCATCATCGTTCAGAGCGTTTCGTTCGATGAAAAACACTCACATCTAGTGAAGAAAAGAAGAGATGGAGAAAGAAAAGTGGACAAAAAGATGGACCTTACCAGGAGTTCAGCTATTCTGCCAAAACCTGATCCGTAACCTACTCTGGTCCTTGTTTTTCTGCTAATTTATGAACGTTAACGTATAATAATACCACCAAATACACTCAGGAACGTGTTCATTACATGAAGTCATGTGTAGTGGATTTTATGAGTCACTATTTTGATATTAAAGATGTGTTTTTATCTTTAAACTCTGTGAAAAAATGTGACAGATATGTTCAACATTTGCCTTTCGCCCGATGACTGCTGGGATAGGCTCCAGCCCCCCCGCTACCCGACCGACGGATTGACGGTATAGAAAATGGATGGATGGATGTTCAACATTCGGTTGGAAGGATTAGAAAACCACTCAGACATGTTTTCAGAGGCTGATCCTTCAGTTTTAGAGTGGAAACAATATCCTAAAGTTAGAATTCAGAGTCAAGAATACAATATGGCGTCCAAACAAACCGACTTTCTCTGGTGATATTTGCACACATGTTCCACGTCTTTGAGGCATACATGATATTTCCCTGTTCGCCCAGTTAATCCAGTTGGATTCTCTCACACGGCATGCAGTCGCCCTCCTCGTGGAGTGTTATTGGGTTACAGAGCTGCTAACCGAGTTAGGGACTGTCTATGCGGCGTTCATCCCTCCGGCTGTAGAGAACTGAGCTGGGGAGCGCCTGAGAGTGAACTGATATCCCAGGGAGCATCTGCCATCTTGCACACATCAACGCAACAGTAAATAAGTTAGGGATTTCTTTTAATGGAGCAGTTTGGCTTGTGTATGCATGTAGGAACGTGTGCACAGCACGCTAATTAGAAGTGAAATGACTGAATAGTGAATCCCCACAAGGAGGAGGTGACAGCATAGAGAGGAAATAAATCCTCAATATCATCATCAGGAAAATGGATCTTTAATGTTATACCAAATCTGATATAATCCAGCTTGCTAAATTCAGTTCATTGGGTGTCAGGAACTAGTGGAAAGGTAGGACCCAGATGTAGTTCTCTTGGTTCACAAAACAAGGTTTATTCCACAAAACGGGGAGCAAAAAGCAGGAAGAAAAGAGCCGGATTAAAAAAACACTTAACTGTGGAAAGGGACTATGACAAAAGCAAGACTATAAATAAACACTATGACTATGATTAACTTAACAAGGCTACGACAAAACAAGACTATGAGGCAGGTAACCAAACTTAGCTTTTCGCGACGAAGCATGGAGGGATAGTGAGGATTCTGCAGTGACTGAAAGTAAACCAGGAAGCTAAATACTGTGAGGGGAGAGATCAGTGACATGAGGTGCAGCTGTGAGCAATTAACCAGGTGACTGAGTGAACTGAACGTGAGAAACATGACTAGAACATAACATGATTAAACAAACTGTGACATAACAGAAGGTGATGGGGCAGACTGTGACAGGAGGAAGTCACCTTGGACGGGTCACCAGTCCATCACAGAGACAAACACACTCACCTCTAGAGACAGTTTAGAGCAGGGGTCGGGAACCTATGGCTCGCTAGCCAGGTGTGGCTCTTTTGATGATTGCATCCGGCTCGCAGATAAAACTAAATATTCTCACTTGTTTTAATCCATCCATCGATTTTTCATGTCCTGTTCAAGGCTGCAGGAGCAATTGTCCATTATTTTAATTGGATGATACTGGACTACGTTGGCAGCGTAAAACAGGTAAACCTTTTGAATTAGTCTGCTCGGTCATTAGCTCAAAGCTAACCCTTATCGCTAACGAGTATCGTACATTTCAGGCCGAATGGACTGAAGAATTCGCCTTTGTGGAGAGAGCAAATTCTGCGGTGTGTCTAATTTGCAAAGACAAAATTACATTGATTAAACGGTCGAATGTAAAGCGGCACTTCGACACGCGCCATGCTACCTTTGCATCAAAATACCCGGCAGGAGACAGCAGAAAGAAAGCGTGCCAAGAGCTACTAAAATATATTATATGGCTCTCATTGAAATAAATTTCCAAATTTTTTGCTTTCATGGCTCTCTTAGTCAAAAAGGTTCCCGACCCCTGCTTTAGAGTCACCAACAATGGGAAGAAGCTGGCGACCTGTCCAGGGTGTACACCGCCTCTCGTCCGATGATGGCTGGGATAGGCTCCACCCCCTGAGACCCAACCAGAAAATGGATGGATGGAGGAAGCTGGAGGGAATCCATGGGGAGAGAACATGCAAACTCCCCACAGAAAGAACCAGCCGGGATTCCAACCAGGAACCTTCTTATGTGAGGTGACTAGGGCTGGGAAACGAACTTTGGTTCTTTTAAGGCACCGACTGAAATGCTTCGGTAGCACCGAGTATCAAAACATGCCTCGTCTTTCGGTGCCAAGTTTCGGTCCCCAGAGATTAATCACGTGATCAAGAACTGATCATGTGACCCTCGATTGGCTGTATTAACGTTACACTTTGCTGCAGGAACATGTGGTGAACTGTAGGTGTGTTCCCAACCGGTTAAACGATGCCACCGAGGTCTAAATCTCCATTTCACCAAGATTGATGCCAATAGAGCGCGATGCAACATCTGCCAAAAAGTCATCGCTGCTGAGGCCAACGACACGACTAATTTAATGAACTATTTGACCTGCACAAAATCAATTAAAGAGCAGAAAGTTGCAAGAAGGTCGGACCGCAGCCATCCTCCTCTCAGCAGTCAGGTGGACGCCACAGAGCAGAGCGGCATCATTAAAAGTTTCCACCACTGGACTCGGGTTCATCTAAGAGCACCGAGGAAGGCGAAATGTGCGGCATTTTAACAGGTAACGTTCAACGAAATCTGGCAGTAATTTCAATGTTACTGCAGCTTAATACTGCAGAAAGCAGACATGCTGATGCTTCTGAAGGAAAACTGCTGAGTGAAAAGTATCCTCAGTGTGTGGGATAGGATTAGACACCAACCTGTCACCTGTTTGCTCTGGAAATTATTATTTGTTATTTTTTTCTGTAAGAAAACTGCTTGGATTGGAAAAATAGACTTTATTAAACCCTCCGGGAAATTGAAATACTGAATATCTGAAAAATAAAACTGAAGATTTGTACTGTTGTGTCTAATATTATAAAATTATTATCGAAAAAAGTATCGTTCAGGAACCGTATCGAAGTGAAGGAATCGGTACTGATTTTGATCGATACCCAGCCCTAGAGGTGCCAAACACCACTAGGGCAAAAGCAGTGACCGTAAAGGTTTAAGACTGTTGGATTTATGCTGAGACTGGCTCATAGATTGGCTGCTGGATGCTGGGTCCCTGCTTGATTTGTCACAAACCAACAGGATGAACACGTGACCTTTTGAATCTGTGATTTTACTCGCACACATTCCCAGACACATCGAGTTTATCGGATTATCAGCAGCATCTACAGCTGACATTTATGCACCTGACAGAAGAAACTCCAGCTGAAGACTTTGAGCAGCTGATCGGGAGGTTGGTGGTGAAGCAGAAACTGAGGTGCAGCTGCAGGACAAACGCTCCTCGGGGCGCCTGCAGAGGCTTAAAACCAGGGAAAGGAGCGGGAAAGTCAGCGTTCCTATCGGGCAGGGCTGGATGTTTGAGGGCAGCCTGACCTGAGGCGCAGAAACAAAACGCTACACTCTCACGGGAAGCGTGCGACCTGGAGTGCTTTGAGAAAAGCGCCTCGTTTCCATGACAACAGAGTGCTCCTCGCGGCTTACCTGTTATCGTCTCATCGTCGAGTCGGTTAATTAACAAACCCTTCAAACAAAAAGCCTCCCGGCGGTTCACCGGGACCTCGGTCGCATTTTTCACGTCTTCAAATGACCACAAATCCTGAAAAAGCTGTCCTGAAAACATCAGGACTCGACTCGACTCACTGGGACACAAGAGGTTGAAGAAGAGACGAAGCAAAGAAAAAGAGAATGAGTACAGAAAGAAAGCCAGAGGATTGGAAAGGAAAGGAGGAGCAGGTGAAGACAGAAGAGGGATTAGAAAGTGAGCATGTCCGGATTTGTCTGACTCTACGCGAACAAAGATGTGACATAAGGCCTAAAGTCTGAGATCTCGTTTCATAATCTTCTGTTTAAGTGAGAAAGCTGCAGGTAAGATGAGAAGATGAGCGTTTAACTCCTGCAGTCTGCATTCGATTCAAGTTACAAAGCAAAATAAAACTGCATAAACCCCATATTTGATAGAATATAGAACAAAAACGAAATAAAAAAAGAGGAAAAACGTTGTGGTTTTATTTTGGAGGATCCAGAAACAAACTGAGCAGGACCCTGAACCCTGATATGAACTATTAGCAGGTCAGTTATGATGTCCTAACTGGGTATAAAAACACCATCAGAGCAGCTCAGTCTGTCAGAGGTGCAGATGTGGAAGGTTTTGGATTTCATCTTCGATCATCCTGATGTGAAAGGATTCAAAGAGTGAATGTTAGCATAAAAAAAGATCCAGAAACTGATCGTACTGATCAGAAACTGAAATTCTGCGAGTCAATCAACAGTTCTGCAGCTTTCTGAAACCTTTAAGGTGTCCTGATCAATAGTTCTGCAGCTTCCTGGAACCTTTAAAGTGTCCTGATCAACAGTTCTGCAGCTTTCTGTGACCTTTAAAGTGTCCTGATCAACAGTTCTGCAGCTTTCTGAAACCTTTAAAGTGTCCTGATCAACAGTTCTGCAGCTTTCTGAAACCTTTAAAGTGTCCTGATCAACAGTTCTGCAGCTTTCTGAAACCTTTAAAGTGTCCTGATCAATAGTTCTGCAGCTTTCTGTAACCTTTAAAGTGTCCTGATCAATAGTTCTGCAGCTTTCTGTGACCTTTAAAGTGTCCTGATCAATAGTTCTGCAGCTTTCTGTAACCTTTAAAGTGTCCTGATCAATAGTTCTGCAGCTTTCTGAAACCTTTAAAGTGTCCTGATCAACAGTTCTGCAGCTTTCTGAAACCTTTAAAGTGTCCTGATCAACAGTTCTGCAGCTTTCTGAAACCTTTAAAGTGTCCTGATCAATAGTTCTGCAGCTTTCTGAAACCTTTAAAGTGTCCTGATCAACAGTTCTGCAGCTTTCTGAAACCTTTAAAGTGTCCTGATCAACAGTTCTGCAGCTTTCTGAAACCTTTAAAGTGTCCTGATCAACAGTTCTGCAGCTTTCTGAAACCTTTAAAGTGTCCTGATCAATAGTTCTGCATCTTTCTTTAACCTTTAAAGTGTCCTGATCAACAGTTCTGCAGCTTTCTGAAACCTTTAAAGTGTCCTGATCAACAGTTCTGCAGCTTTCTGTAACCTTTAAAGTGTCCTGATCAATAGTTCTGCAGCTTCCTGGAACCTTTAAAGTGTCCTGATCAACAGTTCTGCAGCTTTCTGAAACCTTTAAGGTGTCCTGATCAATAGTTCTGCAGCTTCCTGGAACCTTTAAAGTGTCCTGATCAACAGTTCTGCAGCTTTCTGAAACCTTTAAAGTGTCCTGATCAACAGTTCTGCAGCTTTCTGAAACCTTTAAAGTGTCCTGATCAATAGTTCTGCAGCTTCCTGGAACCTTTAAAGTGTCCTGATCAACAGTTCTGCAGCTTTCTGAAACCTTTAAAGTGTCCTGATCAACAGTTCTGCAGCTTTCTGAAACCTTTAAAGTGTCCTGATCAATAGTTCTGCAGCTTTCTGAAACCTTTAAAGTGTCCTGATCAACAGTTCTGCAGCTTTCTGAAACCTTTAAAGTGTCCTGATCAACAGTTCTGCAGCTTTCTGTAACCTTTAAAGTGTCCTGATCAATAGTTCTGCAGCTTTCTGAAGCTTTAAAGTGTCCTGATCAATAGTTCTGCAGCTTTCTGAAACCTTT
Organism: Leuresthes tenuis; assembly: GCF_036924035.1. Lineage (NCBI taxonomy): Eukaryota > Metazoa > Chordata > Actinopteri > Atheriniformes > Atherinopsidae > Leuresthes > Leuresthes tenuis. The sequence continues at coordinate 1,887,085 of NW_027325378.1, read as the reverse complement.
AAAGTGTCCTGATCAACAGTTCTGCAGCTTTCTGAAACCTTTAAGGTGTCCTGATCAATAGTTCTGCAGCTTTCTGTAACCTTTAAAGTGTCCTGATCAATAGTTCTGCAGCTTTATTTAACCTTTAAAGTGTCCTGATCAATAGTTCTGCAGCTTTCTGAAACCTTTAAAGTGTCCTGATCAACAGTTCTGCAGCTTTCTGAAACCTTTAAAGTGTCCTGATCAATAGTTCTGCAGCTTTCTGTAACCTTTAAAGTGTCCTGATCAACAGTTCTGCAGCTTTCTGAAACCTTTAAAGTGTCCTGATCAATAGTTCTGCAGCTTTCTGAAACCTTTAAAGTGTCCTGATCAACAGTTCTGCAGCTTTCTGAAACCTTTAAAGTGTCCTGATCAATAGTTCTGCAGCTTTCTGAAACCTTTAAAGTGTCCTGATCAATAGTTCTGCAGCTTTCTGAAACCTTTAAAGTGTCCTGATCAATAGTTCTGCAGCTTTCTGAAACCTTTAAAGTGTCCTGATCAATAGTTCTGCAGCTTTCTGAAACCTTTAAAGTGTCCTGATCAATAGTTCTGCAGCTTTCTGGAACCTTTAAAGTGTCCTGATCAATAGTTCTGCAGCTTTATTTAACCTTTAAAGTGTCCTGATCAACAGTTCTGCAGCTTTCTGAAACCTTTAAAGTGTCCTGATCAACAGTTCTGCAGCTTTATTTAACCTTTAAAGTGTCCTGATCAACAGTTCTGCAGCTTTCTGAAACCTTTAAAGTGTCCTGATCAATAGTTCTGCAGCTTTCTGAAACCTTTAAAGTGTCCTGATCAACAGTTCTGCAGCTTTCTGAAACCTTTAAAGTGTCCTGATCAACAGTTCTGCAGCTTTCTGAAGCTCTTTCACAGTTTTTCTTTGGACATTTTCTGTTTTTTCCCTCATCTTCAGTCCTTGTTCCTGAGCATTTTCAGTGTTTTTTCTTTGTTCAGCCACTTAACTCTGACCTTTGAACCATTCAGGCAGAAAAAAGGCTCCTAACTCAAGGGATGAACCAGTGTTGTGTCGACACAGAACAGACAACTTAGCAAAGAAGCCATTTTAAACTGGATCTTTAGGCACTTTGTTACCAGCAGCCTGTCACAGAGACACATCATTTGTTCCCATTTCTTTAGCTGCATCTATGAAAAACAGCAAAGAAAACACAGTTTGACAGACAGAAAATAGGATTTCTGCAGCAACAAGGTGATTCCCAAAGAGCTATTAGCTGAAAACTTGGCATATCTCAGCATGGTGTGCAGTGTGTCCTTAAAACATTTGAGGAAACTGGACAAGTGGAGGACAAAAGAAGAAGTGTCAGGCCTAAAAAACTATCTATTTGATGAGCGACATGTCAGCTGCCGTCATCTCCATCTCTCCCATGTGCCCTGAACGCAGCATCCACTCAGCTGAGATGTAATGGATGCATCGAGGACTCCTCTGTGCTGTAGTTTTCTTCGGTGACGGATGCCACAGATTCCAGAGGCGTTTTGTTCCGTCTCCATGGATGAAACGTCTTTATCACATCCTGAATGTGAACAGCTTCTATAAACACCTGTCCTCCACACACACACAGGCTGATTTAGCTTCTGACACTTCCAATATGCTGCCTAAATCAAACCCATTAGATTCAGCCTTTTCCAGTGTGTGCTGCTGTCTCTGCACAGTCCTGAGATATGAACAGGTAGGCAGTATGAGTGGCAGTAACACCCCACTGAGGGGAAAAGAGATGGGGGAGGGAGCAAAAAAGAAAAAAAACCCACTCAACCCAGTTCAATTACCATGGCAACCACTCCTCATCCTCCATCTGAGCAGCATGTGTGGGGCAACCCTTCCCAGACTTCCCAGCTGCTTTTCCCTCCGTTTACAGCGGAGTGGTGCATCCGAGTCTTTCTGGAATCGCCTTCGGTTTATCTTAGAGATGAAGGTGCGTCCGAGGAGTTCAGGGCTCCACCGAGTGCTTTATCTCAGGAAGTATTGATTTTAGGTATCGATAGAGCCACCTCTGTCATAGTCCTGCTCTGGTTTGCTTTGGTGCTTTAACCTTCTCAGCTGGTCGGTGCGCTTCGACCCGACCGGAGATCGTTTCCTCACGAAGCTCGCTTCGTTTGGGCAGGTGTGAAGGCTCAATTAGGTTTGGACATTACTTATCAAGGTTTATGACTGAAAAAAGAAAGAAAAATGTGTAAAAAAGGCAAAGATTGTGCTTAAACTGTCCTCATAATCATGGCTGACAGGTAGTACGACCGCAAGGAATTATGGGACAGAATGATGTCATCAAGGACGGTCCGATGTTTCCTAAAGGAGATTATTAAGGAAGCTTTGGAGCTGCTTTCCTTCGTTTTTAGAGGATTCAAACAGCTGCTGCTCATACTGTGAAAGCAAATAGGTTTGGGCATTACTTATCAAAGTTTATGACTGAAAAAAGAAAGAAAAATGTCTAAAAAAGGCAAAGATTGTGCTTAAACTGTCCTCATTATCATGGCTGACAGGTAGTACGACCGCAAGGAATTATGGGACAGAATGATGTCATCAAGGACGGTCCGATGTTTCCTGAAGGAGATTATTAAGGAAGCTTTGGAGCTGCTTTCCTTCGTTTTTAGAGAATTCAAACAGCTGCTGCTCATACTGTAAAAGCAATTAGGTTTGGACATTACTTATTAAAGTTTATGACTGAGAAAAGAAAGAAAAATGTGTAAAAAAGGCAAAGATTGTGTTGTTAAAAGCTGCTTAAACTGTCCTCATTATCATGGCTCCCAGGTAGTACGACCGCAAGGAATTATGGGACAGAATGATGTCATAAAGGACGGTCCGATGTTTCCTAAAGGAGATTATTAAGGAAGCTTTGGAGCTGCTTTCCTTCGTTTTTAGAGGATTCAAACAGCTGCTGCTCATACTGTGAAAGCAATTAGGTTTGGACATTACTTATCAAAGTTTATGACTGAAAAAAGAAAGAAAAATGTGTAAAAAAGGCAAAGATTGTGTTGTTAAAAGCTGCTTAAACTGTCCTCATAATCATGGCTGACAGGTAGTACGACCGCAAGGAATTATGGGAGAGAATGATGTCATAAAGGACGGTCCGATGTCTCCTAAAGGAGATCATTAAGGAAGCTTTGGAGCTGCTTTCCTTCGTTTTTAGAGGATTCAAACAGCTGCTGCTCATACTGTGAAAGCAATTAGGTTTGGACATTACTTATTAAAGTTTATGACTGAAAAAAGAAAGAAAAATGTGTAAAAAAGGCAAAGATTGTGTTGTTAAAAGCTGCTTAAACTGTCCTCATTATCATGGCTGACAGGTAGTACGACCGCAAGGAATTATGGGACAGAATGATGTCATCAAGGACGGTCCGATGTTTCCTAAAGGAGATTATTAAGGAAGCTTTGGAGCTGCTGCTCGGATAAATCTGGGTCACTTCACTTTGGACGGTTCCTAAAGAAAACAGACCATCAGACCGGACCCCAGGTGTAAAAACCGGATGGATGGAAGAGACTAAGACCATGTTGAAGTTCCTGTTTGAAATGCTGCTCATGAGACTCTTGATTTTTCATTCCAGACACTTTGAGCTGGTCTTATTGTCTCATGTGGAGGCGATGAGGGCCAGCGAGGGTGGGGGGTGACAGATGGGTGCAGTCACTCACCCTCAAAGACGCTGAGACATGTTGTGGGAGTGTGGATGAATGCATTTAGTGGATTTGCAAAGATGGAGTCAGAACCTCACGGAGCACAGTGAGGGCAGCGGGTTCGGCTCATCTTCATCGTGACTGAAGCGGTGGACGATTCATTCGCCTGCAGATAACACGGGGGAGAGGACGAGAAAGAAGTGACAGAAAGAGGGAAAGAGGAGACGGAAAGAGGGAAAGATGTGACAGAAAGAGGGAAAGAAGAGACAGAAAGAGGGAAAGATGAGACAAAAAGAGGGAAATAAGAGACAGAAAGAGGGAAATAAGAGACAGAAAGAGGGAAAGAAGAGACTGAAAGAGGGAAAGAAGAGACAGAAAGAGGGAAAGATGAGACAGAAAGAGGGAAAGAAGTGACAAAAAGAGGGAAAGATGAGACAGAAAGAGGGAAAGGAGTGAGAGAAAGAGGGAAAGATGAGATAGAAAGAGGGAAAGATGAGACAGAAAGAGGGAAAGATGAGACAGAAAGAGGGAAAGAAGTGACAAAAAGAGGGAAAGAAGTGACAGAAGGAGGGAAAGAAGTGACAGAAAGAGGGAAAGAAGTGACAGAAGGAGGGAAAGATGAGACAGAAAGAGGGAAAGATGAGACAGAAAGAGGGAAAGAAGAGACAGAAAGAGGGAAATAAGTGACAAAAAGAGGGAAAGAAGTGACAGAAGGAGGGAAAGAAGTGACAGAAAGAGGGAAAGGAGTGAGAGAAAGAGGGAAAGATGAGACAGAAAGAGGGAAAGAAGTGACAGAAAGAGGGAAAGATGAGATAGAAAGAGGAAAGATGAGACAGAAAGAGGGAAAGATGAGACAGAAAGAGGGAAAGAAGAGACAGAAAGAGGGAAAGAAGTGACAGAAAGAGGGAAAGATGAGACAGAAAGAGGGAAAGGAGTGAGAGAAAGAGGGAAAGATGAGACAGAAAGAGGGAAAGAAGTGACAGAAAGAGGGAAAGATGAGATAGAAAGAGGGAAAGATGAGACAGAAAGAGGGAAAGGAGTGACAGAAAGAGGGAAAGATGAGACAGAAAGAGGGAAAGAAGTGACAAAAAGAGGGAAAGATGAGACAGAAAGAGGGAAAGAAGAGACAGAAAGAGGGAAAGAAGAGACAGAAAGAGGGAAAGATGAGACAGAAAGAGGGAAAGATGAGACAGAAAGAGGGAAAGGAGAGAGAAAGAGGGAAAGAAGTGACAGAAAGAGGGAAAGAAGAGACAGAAAGAGGGAAAGAAGTGACAGAAAGAGGGAAAGAAGAGACAGAAAGAGGGAAAGATGAGACAGAAAGAGGGAAAGATGAGACAGAAAGAGGGAAAGATGAGACAGAAAGAGGGAAAGAAGTGACAAAAAGAGGGAAAGATGAGACAGAAAGAGGGAAAGATGAGACAGAAAGAGGGAAAGATGAGACAGAAAGAGGGAAAGAAGTGACAGAAAGAGGGAAAGATGAGACAGAAAGAGGGAAAGGAGTGAGAGAAAGAGGGAAAGATGAGACAGAAAGAGGGAAAGAAGTGACAGAAAGAGGGAAAGATGAGATAGAAAGAGGGAAAGATGAGACAGAAAGAGGGAAAGAAGAGACAGAAAGAGGGAAAGATGAGACAGAAAGAGGGAAAGAAGTGACAAAAAGAGGGAAAGATGAGACAGAAAGAGGGAAAGAAGAGACAGAAAGAGGGAAAGAAGAGACAGAAAGAGGGAAAGATGAGACAGAAAGAGGGAAAGATGAGACAGAAAGAGAGAAAGGAGAGAGAAAGAGGGAAAGAAGTGACAGAAAGAGGGAAAGAAGAGACAGAAAGAGGGAAAGAAGTGACAGAAAGAGGGAAAGAAGAGACAGAAAGAGGGAAAGATGAGACAGAAAGAGGGAAAGATGAGACAGAAAGAGGGAAAGATGAGACAGAAAGAGGGAAAGAAGTGACAAAAAGAGGGAAAGATGAGACAGAAAGAGGGAAAGAAGAGACAAAAAGAGGGAAAGATGAGACAGAAGGAGGGAAAGAAGTGACAGAAAGAGGGAAAGATGAGACAGAAAGAGGGAAAGAAGTGACAAAAAGAGGGAAAGATGAGACAGAAAGAGGGAAAGATGAGACAGAAAGAGGGAAAGATGAGACAGAAAGAGGGAAAGGAGAGAGAAAGAGGGAAAGAAGTGACAGAAAGAGGGAAAGAAGAGACAGAAAGAGGGAAAGAAGTGACAGAAAGAGGGAAAGAAGAGACAGAAAGAGGGAAAGATGAGACAGAAAGAGGGAAAGATGAGACAGAAAGAGGGAAAGATGAGACAGAAAGAGGGAAAGAAGAGACAGAAAGAGGGAAAGAAGTGACAGAAAGAGGGAAAGATGAGACAGAAAGAGGGAAAGATGAGACAGAAAGAGGGAAAGATGAGACAGAAAGAGGGAAAGGAGAGAGAAAGAGGGAAAGAAGTGACAGAAAGAGGGAAAGAAGAGACAGAAAGAGGGAAAGAAGTGACAGAAAGAGGGAAAGATGAGACAGAAAGAGGGAAAGAAGAGACAGAAAGAGGGAAAGAAGTGACAGAAAGAGGGAAAGAAGAGACAGAAAGAGGGAAATAAGTGACAGAAAGAGGGAAAGAAGTGAGAGAAAGAGGGAAAGAGGAGACAGAAAGAGGGAAAGATGAGACAGAAAGAGGGAAAGATGAGACAGAAAGAGGGAAAGAAGTGACAGAAAGAGGGAAAGAAGAGACAGAAAGAGGGAAAGATGAGACAGAAAGAGGGAAAGATGAGACAGAAAGAGGGAAAGAAGTGACAGAAAGAGGGAAAGAAGAGACAGAAAGAGGGAAATAAGTGACAGAAAGAGGGAAAGAAGTGAGAGAAAGAGGGAAAGAGGAGACAGAAAGAGGGAAAGATGAGACAGAAAGAGGGAAAGAAGTGACAGAAAGAGGGAAAGAAGTGAGAGAAAGAGGGAAAGAAGTGACAGAAAGAGGGAAAGATGAGACAGAAAGAGGGAAAGATGAGACAGAAAGAGGGAAAGAAGTGACAGAAAGAGGGAAAGAAGAGACAGAAAGAGGGAAATAAGTGACAGAAAGAGGGAAAGAAGTGAGAGAAAGAGGGAAAGAGGAGACAGAAAGAGGGAAAGATGAGACAGAAAGAGGGAAAGATGAGACAGAAAGAGGGAAAGATGAGACAGAAAGAGGGAAAGAAGTGACAGAAAGAGGGAAAGAAGAGACAGAAAGAGGGAAATAAGTGACAGAAAGAGGGAAAGAAGTGAGAGAAAGAGGGAAAGAGGAGACAGAAAGAGGGAAAGATGAGACAGAAAGAGGGAAAGAAGTGACAGAAAGAGGGAAAGAAGTGAGAGAAAGAGGGAAAGAAGTGACAGAAAGAGGGAAAGAAGTGACAGAAAGAGGGAAAGATGAGACAGAAAGAGGGAAAGGAGAGACAGAAAGAGGGAAAGAAGAGACAGAAAGAGGGAAATAAGTGACAGAAAGAGGGAAAGATGAGACAGAAAGAGGGAAAGATGAGACAGAAAGAGGGAAAGAAGTGACAGAAAGAGGGAAAGAAGAGACAGAAAGAGGGAAATAAGTGACAAAAAGAGGGAAAGATGAGACAGAAAGAGGGAAAGATGTGATGGAAAGAGGGAAATAAGTGACAAAAAGAGGGAAATAAGTGACAAAAAGAGGGAAAGATGAGACAGAAAGAGGGAAAGAGGAGATAGAAAGAGGGAAAGGAGTGACAGAAAGAGGGAAAGAAGTGACAGAAAGAGGGAAAGAAGTGACAGAAAGAGGGAAAGAAGTGAGAGAAAGAGGGAAAGATGAGACAGAAAGAGGGAAAGAAGTGACAGAAAGAGGGAAAGAAGTGACAGAAAGAGGGAAAGAAGTGAGAGAAAGAGGGAAAGATGAGACAGAAAGAGGGAAAGATGAGACAGAAAGAGGGAAAGAAGTGACAGAAGGAGGGAAAGAAGTGACAGAAAGAGGGAAAGAAGTGACAGAAGGAGGGAAAGATGAGACAGAAAGAAAAAAAATACAGTCCGAGGGGCCCGTCTGTGATCATAAAGGCTCATCAGCCTCCAAAAACTGTGCAGCTGAGGCATAAATAATGGCAAAAGTTATTTAATCGACTGTTGTGGGACTGTTAAAAGCTTCACAAAACAGAAAATTCACTCAAAAGTTACACTTCTTCGCTGATGACGTTGTGTTGTTCCCTGCCGTCTCCTCTGACCTGTTTAAGACAAATGAAGGCCTGTAAAACCAGTGCAGAATAGTGACTTCATCCTAAAAAACACAGATGAGTAATACGTCACATCTTTAGCACGAAGAACCAGATTCCTCATCGGACAGCAGATAAAACAAGGTTTCCCTGCAGGTTTTAGACGTTTCCCTGCAGGTTTTAGATGTTTCCCTGCAGGTTTTAGACGTTTCCCTGCAGGTTTTAGATGTTTCCCTGCAGGTTTTAGATGTTTTCCTGCAGGTTTTAGATGTTTCCCTGCAGGTTTTAGACGTTTCCCTGCAGGTTTTAGATGTTTCCCTGCAGGTTTTAGATGTTTTCCTGCAGGTTTTAGATGTTTCCCTGCAGGTTTTAGACGTTTCCCTGCAGGTTTTAGATGTTTTCCTGCAGGTTTTAGATGTTTCCCTGCAGGTTTTAGACGTTTCCCTGCAGGTTTTAGATGTTTCCCTGCAGGTTTTAGACGTTTCCCTGCAGGTTTTAGATGTTTCCCTGCAGGTTTTAGATGTTTCCCTGCAGGTTTTAGACGTTTTCCTGCAGGTTTTAGACGTTTCCCTGCAGGTTTTAGATGTTTTCCTGCAGGTTTTAGATGTTTCCCTGCAGGTTTTAGACGTTTCCCTGCAGGTTTTAGACGTTTCCCTGCAGGTTTTAGATGTTTTCCTGCAGGTTTTAGATGTTTTCCTGCAGGTTTTAGATGTTTCCCTGCAGGTTTTAGACGTTTCCCTGCAGGTTTTAGACGTTTCCCTGCAGGTTTTAGACGTTTTCCTGCAGGTTTTAGATGTTTCCCTGCAGGTTTTAGACGTTTCCCTGCAGGTTTTAGACGTTTCCCTGCAGGTTTTAGACGTTTCCCTGCAGGTTTTAGACGTTTCCCTGCAGGTTTTAGACGTTTCCCTGCAGGTTTTAGATGTTTTCCTGCAGGTTTTAGATGTTTCCCTGCAGGTTTTAGACGTTTCCCTGCAGGTTTTAGACGTTTCCCTGCAGGTTTTAGACGTTTCCCTGCAGGTTTTAGACGTTTCCCTGCAGGTTTTAGACGTTTCCCTGCAGGTTTTAGACGTTTTCTTGCAGGTTTTAGACGTTTCCCTGCAGGTTTTAGACGTTTCCCAGCAGGTTTTAGACGTTTCCCTGCAGGTTTTAGACGTTTCCCTGCAGGTTTTAGACGTTTCCCTGCAGGTTTTAGACGTTTCCCTGCAGGTTTTAGACGTTTCCCTGCAGGTTTTAGACGTTTCCCTGCAGGTTTTAGACGTTTTCTTGCAGGTTTTAGACGTTTCCCTGCAGGTTTTAGACGTTTCCCAGCAGGTTTTAGACGTTTCCCTGCAGGTTTTAGACGTTTCCCTGCAGGTTTTAGACGTTTCCCTGCAGGTTTTAGACGTTTCCCTGCAGGTTTTAGACGTTTCCCTGCAGGTTTTAACTGTTTCCCTGCAGGTTTTAACTGTTTCCCTGCAGGTTTTAGATGTTTCCCTGCAGGTTTTAGACGTTTCCCTGCAGGTTTTAGACGTTTCCCTGCAGGTTTTAGACGTTTCCCTGCAGGTTTTAGACGTTTTCCTGCAGGTTTTAGACGTTTCCCTGCAGGTTTTAGACGTTTCCCAGCAGGTTTTAGACGTTTCCCTGCAGGTTTTAGACGTTTCCCTGCAGGTTTTAGACGTTTCCCTGCAGGTTTTAGATGTTTCCCAGCAGGTTTTAGACGTTTCCCTGCAGGTTTTAGACGTTTCCCTGCTTCAACACACCTGATTCAGATTAAATGTATCTCTTCTAAAGATTGTTACATTCTGCAGAAACCAGCTAATGAGGCATTGATCTGAATCAGGTGCGTTGAAGCAGGGAAACATCTAAAACCTGCAGGACAGCGGCCCTCCAGGACCGGAGTTTGACATCCCTGATCTATGAGGAGGTCGGAGCGACTCTGAAGTCTGGGCTGAGGCCATCTGAACCCGGGAAAGGTCACTCAGTCCACTTAAAGGCCTCCGTCTGCCTCGCTCAGATAGCTTCCAGGATAGTTCTACCTCTTCCAGACGTAGAGCTGCACAGCTGGAGAACGCAGGCTGACAGACGATGAGTCTAAATGTGGACTGAGAATCACACAAAGACGTCTCCCGGTCACACGTTACGACTGTGACTGGAAGAAAGAGACAATCCACTTGTTTGCTGTGAGAAGCCGTGAGCAGCTGATTCATTTCCAGATGACGGGTGACGGCTCACCTGTCAGCAATCAGCAGGATTTAGACTTTAAGGTAAGCAGAACAGAGTCTGATGGGCGTTTATCTGTCACATAAACCAATAACCAATAACCAAGATGCAGGGAAAAGACCCTCTCAGAGGAGCTAAAGCAGCCAAACTGGGTCGTATGTGTGCAGCTCCTGCTGAGGCAGATCTGGAGTGTGTTATGTGTTGTTTAGTTGAAACTCAGCTGGAATGTGCTTTAAAAAACCAGTGCTGGAATAATTCATGTCCAACAACACCTCCTTCTTTCTGCCGGATCCGGCTTCTGTTGGTTTATTCAGCGAAGCGGTCGACCGAGCAGCCAGTCAGGATTTCTGCATGAAGCAAAGCAAACGGAACAAATCCCAACATGCAACGGGGGAAACCTGCGGACCGGAGACGTGGCAGCGTGAAAGAAATCCTTTTTTTATCAAAAAGGAAGAAGCTGGAGCTGCAGAAACATCCAGAGTCTGGATTTCAAGTTTTAAAAAGCTCAGAACTTCTCCAGAATCGTTTTACTTTGAGGATCTGGTCTCAGTTCAGCTCCTCTCGTCACCAACAGTCTGAACTGCTTTGTTTTATTAACATTTAATCATGAATCAACAGTTATTGATCAGAAACAGATAAACATTCAGAACTGAAGGCAAAAGAATCTTTTAGATTCTTCAGGAACAGTCAGAAAATTCCCTCAAATCGCTTTAAATGATCCTTTTTCTAAGAAAAATAAATAATTAAATAACTTCCATCCTTGAATCCTCCAAAAAGAACCTTGAATAACATGGAACATCCTTGAAACTCATGTCTGATCAGCCTAAGTAATCAGTGTAAATCATTGATTTTTCCAGAGATGATAAACGCTTGAATCATCTAAAGTTTCCCAAAAATCCCCCAAAAAGATGAAATAAATCAAAGAATTTGACACAATTTCTTGAAAAGTCTGAAAATGAAAACATTTTCTCCATTTCTGTGAAAAATAATCTCACAGCATGATGTGACCTGACATTTAATTCTTATTTTGACTCCAGGATTATTTCCAGGTATCCTGGATAATCCAGAATTATCCTTGAATCTCACTCAGATGTATTTGAAACTCCTGGAAATCTTCTCAGGTGACCTGGAGTTGCCTGAAATCTCCCTGAATTATTTGAACCATCATTAAATTATCATTAAACCATCATTAAACTTCCAGGAGCATCATCAAACAAGCTTAAAATCTCCAGGAAACATTTCCAAATTCTTTCTGGACGCCACCAAAGCTCAAAAATAGGCCTGTTGGTCATCTCTGAAGCAGCCCAAATCCTCAGGACCAACCCTGAACTCGTGAGGTTTTGTCCTGGCTGAGGTCACGCTGTAGAAGATCCAGTCAGTTCTCAGCAGGCACTCTGAGGGCGAAGCTCTCAGGACCTGCAGCTAACAGACAGGAAGCTGCAGAAAGACGGACTTTATGGTTTGATCTGCTCCGGATACAAACCTCACGTTCAGAAACACAGCGAACATCAGGCTGCGGGAGACATTTTAACTGTAATTACAGCAAATCCTATTCAACCGACTGTAATATCAAACAGTCCCCAGGACCCGGGAGGCTGTACTCACACACAGAGTAAAGAAAAAGCACAATGTCCTCATCCTGTAATGAGTTATTTACTCTAACAACACGATCAGTCAGGCCGAGAACAACCTGCAGCATCAAAGCCACAAAGAGAGAATAAATCTGGCCTGAAAAGCTCCTCAAACACCACATCTGGTGAGAATTAAGGTCCTGGAGCCTGGAGCCTGGAGCCTGGAACCCGTAAAGTGTTCTGATTTCATGGAAAACTGGTAAAACTCTGATAAAATCAGAGTTTAAACACCACATCTGGTGAGAATTAAGGTCCTGGAACCTGGAGCCTGGAGCCTGGAACCTGGAAAGTGTTCAAATGAAGCTGATTTCATGGAAAACTGGTAAAACTCTGATAAAATCAGAGTTTAAACACCACATCTGGTGAGAATTAAGGTCCTGGAACCTGGAGCCTGGAGCCTGGAACCTGGAAAGTGTTCAAATGAAGCTGATTTCATGGAAAACCGGTAAAGCTCTGATAAAATCAGAGTTTAAACACCACATCTGGTGAGAATCAAGGCCCTGGAACCTGGAGCCTGGAACCTGGAAAATGTTCGAATGAAGCTGATTTCATGGAAAACCGGTAAAGCTCTGATAAAATCAGAGTTTAAACACCACATCTGGTGAGAATTAAGGTCCTGGAGCCTGGAACCTGGAGCCTGGAACCCGTAAAGTGTTCAAATGAAGCTGATTTAATGGAAAACTGGTAAAGCTCTGATAAAATCAGAGTTTAAATACCACATCTGGTGAGAATTAAGGCCCTGGAACCTGGAGCCTGGAACCTGTAAAGTGTTCAAATGAAGCTGATTTAATGGAAAACTGGTAAAGCTCTGATAAAATCAGAGTTTAAACACCACATCTGGTGAGAATTAAGGTCCTGGAGCCTGGAGCCTGGAACCTGTAAAGTGTTCAAATGAAGCTGATTTCATGGAAAACTGGTAAAACTCTGATAAAATCAGAGTTTAAATACCACATCTGGTGAGAATTAAGGCCCTGGAACCTGGAACCTGGAGCCTGGAACCTGTAAAGTGTTCAAATGAAGCTGATTTAATGGAAAACTGGTAAAGCTCTGATAAAATCAGAGTTTAAACACCACATCTGGTGAGAATTAAGGTCCTGGAGCCTGGAACCTGGAGCCTGGAACCTGTAAAGTGTTCAAATGAAGCTGATTTAATGGAAAACTGGTAAAGCTCTGATAAAATCAGAGTTTAAACACCACATCTGGTGAGAATTAAGGTCCTGGAGCCTGGAGCCTGGAACCTGTAAAGTGTTCAAATGAAGCTGATTTCATGGAAAACTGGTAAAACTCTGATAAAATCAGAGTTTAAATACCACATCTGGTGAGAATTAAGGCCCTGGAACCTGGAACCTGGAGCCTAGAACCTGTAAAGTGTTCAAATGAAGCTGGTTTCATGGAAAACTGGTAAAACTAATAAAATCAGAGTTTAAATACCACATCTGGTGAGAATTAAGGCCCTGGAACCTGGAACCTGGAGCCTGGAACCTGTAAAGTGTTCAAATGAAGCTGATTTCATGGAAAACTGGTAAAACTCTGATAAAATCAGAGTTTAAATACCACATCTGGTGAGAATTAAGGTCCTGGAGCCTGGAACCTGGAGCCTGGAACCTGTAAAGTGTTCAAATGAAGCTGATTTAATGGAAAACTGGTAAAGCTCTGATAAAATCAGAGTTTAAACACCACATCTGGTGAGAATTAAGGTCCTGGAGCCTGGAGCCTGGAACCTGTAAAGTGTTCAAATGAAGCTGATTTCATGGAAAACTGGTAAAACTCTGATAAAATCAGAGTTTAAACACCACATCTGGTGAGAATTAAGGTCCTGGAACCTGGAGCCTAGAACCCGTAAAGTGTTCAAATGAAGCTGATTTCATGGAAAACTGGTAAAACTAATAAAATCAGAGTTTAAATACCACATCTGGTGAGAATTAAGGTCCTGGAACCTGGAGCCTGGAACCTGGAAAGTGTTCAAATGAAGCTGATTTCATGGAAAACTGGTAAAACTCTAATAAAATCGGAGTTTAAACACCACATCTGGTGAGAATTAAGGTCCTGGAACCTGGAGCCTGGAGCCTGGAACCCGTAAAGTGTTCTGATTTCATGGAAAACCAGTAAAACTCTAATAAAATCGGAGTTTAAACACCACATCTGGTGAGAATTAAGGTCCTGGAACCTGGAGCCTGGAGCCTGGAACCCGTAAAGTGTTCTGATTTCATGGAAAACCAGTAAAACTCTAATAAAATCGGAGTTTAAACACCACATCTGGTGAGAATTAAGGTCCTGGAACCTGGAGCCTGGAGCCTGGAACCCGTAAAGTGTTCTGATTTCATGGAAAACCAGTAAATCTCTAATAAAATCAGAGTTTAAACACCACATCTGGTGAGAATTAAGGTCCTGGAGCCTGGAACCTGGAGCCTGGAGCCTGTAAAGTGTTGGAATGAAGCTGATTTCATGGAAAACTGGTAAAACTCTAATAAAATCAGAGTTTAAACACCACATCTGGTGAGAATTAAGGTCCTGGAACCTGGAGCCTGGAACCCGTAAAGTGTTCTGATTTCATGGAAAACCAGTAAATCTCTAATAAAATCAGAGTTTAAACACCACATCTGGTGAGAATTAAGGTCCTGGAGCCTGGAACCTGGAGCCTGGAACCTGGAAAATGTTCGAATGAAGCTGATTTCATGGAAAACTGGTAAAACTCTGATAAAATCAGAGTTTAAACACCACATCTGGTGAGAATCAAGGCCCTGGAACCTGGAACCTGGAACCTGGAGCCTGGAACCCGTAAAGTGTTCGAATGAAGCTGATTTCATGGAAAACTGGTAAAACTCTGATAAAATCAGAGTTTAAACACCACATCTGGTGAGAATTAAGGTCCTGGAGCCTGGAACCTGGAGCCTGGAACCCGTAAAGTGTTCGAATGAAGCTGATTTCATGGAAAACTGGTAAAACTCTGATAAAATCAGAGTTTAAACACCACATCTGGTGAGAATTAAGGCCCTGGAACCTGGAGCCTGGAACCTGGAAAGTGTTCAAATGAAGCTGATTTCATGGAAAACTGGTAAAACTCTGATAAAATCAGAGTTTAAACACCACATCTGGTGAGAATTAAGGCCCTGGAGCCTGGAACCTGGAGCCTGGAACCTGGAGCCTGGAGCCTGGAGCCTGGAACCTGGAGCCTGGAACCTGTTAAGTGTTGGAATGAAGCTGATTTCATGGAAAACTGGTAAAACTCTGATAAAATCAGAGTTTAAACCACATCTGGTGAGAATTAAGGCCCCGGAGCCTGGAACCTGGAGCCTGGAACCTGGAAAATGTTCGAATGAAGCTGATTTCATGGAAAACCAGTAAATCTCTGATAAAATCAGAGTTTAAACACCACATCTGGTGAGAATTAAGGCTCCGGAGCCTGGAACCTGGAACCCGTAAAGTGTTCGAATGAAGCTGATTTAATGGAAAACTGGTAAAACTCTGATAAAATCAGAGTTTAAACACCACATCTGGTGAGAATTAAGGCTCCGGAGCCTGGAACCTGGAACCTGGAACCCGTAAAGTGTTCGAATGAAGCTGATTTAATGGAAAACTGGTAAAACTCTGATAAAATCAGAGTTTAAACACCACATCTGGTGAGAATTAAGGTCCTGGAGCCTGGAACCTGGAGCCTGGAACCCGTAAAGTGTTCTGATTTCATGGAAAACCAGTAAATCTCTGATAAAATCAGAGTTTAAACACCACATCTGGTGAGAATTAAGGTCCTGGAGCCTGGAGCCTGGAACCTGTAAAGTGTTCAAATGAAGCTGATTTCATGGAAAACTGGTAAAACTCTGATAAAATCAGAGTTTAAACACCACATCTGGTGAGAATTAAGGCCCCGGAGCCTGGAACCTGGAACCTGGAACCCGTAAAGTGTTCAAATGAAGCTGATTTAATGGAAAACTGGTGAAACTCTAATAAAATCAGAGTTTAAACACCACATCTGGTGAGAATTAAGGTCCTGGAGCCTGGAACCTGGAAAATGTTCGAATGAAGCTGATTTCATGGAAAACTGGTAAAACTCTAATAAAATCAGAGTTTAAACACCACATCTGGTGAGAATTAAGGCCCCGGAGCCTGGAACCTGGAACCTGGAACCTGTTAAGTGTTCAAATGAAGCTGATTTAATGGAAAACTGGTGAAACTCTAATAAAATCAGAGTTTAAACACCACATCTGGTGAGAATTAAGGCCCCGGAGCCTGGAACCTGGAGCCTGGAACCTGGAAAATGTTCGAATGAAGCTAATTTCATGGAAAACCAGTAAATCTCTGATAAAATCAGAGTTTAAACACCACATCTGGTGAGAATCAAGGCCCTGGAGCCTGGAACCTGGAACCCGTAAAGTGTTCTGATTTCATGGAAAACCAGTAAATCTCTGATAAAATCAGAGTTTAAACACCACATCTGGTGAGAATTAAGGTCCTGGAGCCTGGAACCTGGAGCCTGGAACCTGGAACCTGGAGCCTGGAACCTGGAGCCTGGAACCTGTAAAATGTTCGAATGAAGCTAATTTCATGGAAAACCAGTAAATCTCTGATAAAATCAGAGTTTAAACACCACATCTGGTGAGAATCAAGGCCCTGGAGCCTGGAACCTGGAACCCGTAAAGTGTTCTGATTTCATGGAAAACCAGTAAATCTCTGATAAAATCAGAGTTTAAACACCAGATATCAGGTCAGAAACACCTTTAAATCCCTTTGAAATGTCTTTAAACCTTCACCAGTTGCTGTAAAATCAGGAGTTACCCAAAATCACTCTAAATTGTTCTGAAATTGATCGCTCAGACGGATCCAAACGGTCCAAACCGGACACCGTTTGGACTCTAAGCTTGGCCTCAAACTGTCAGAGCTCCGTTTTAACTCGACCGGAGTGAGGAGCGCCGCCGCCCGCCGCCGCCAGCCTCCGGCAGCCTGACTGGCAGGGTGGCGGCGTATGATCGCAGCAGCCTCAGCTCGCTGACAGTGTGCTGAGGGAGTGTTTCCTAATGAGCTTTATTCAAATGAGCGCGCAGTTGCATTTCTATCTTTGCGGGGACTCTTTCAGGCAGACTCTGAGCTCTCTCTGGGTTTAAATGTGAGCTTAGAGGAAGGTTTAGCCGTCCAAATGGCCCCATGACACACTGCTTTATGTCTACAGCAGAAATACAGCAAGACCTGAAGAAATATGAGCAAAGGAGTAAATAAAAAGTTGAATAAGATCACAGTCAAGGTGTCCGGACACTGGGTCGAAGGCCGGAGAGTAAAAGCGTGTTTTGTGAGTTTGTGTCATTGAGATAAACGGGAAACTGAATTAATTCATGAGTAATAATCGGTAATAAATCTGGGTCTAAGGCCATTTCCAGACTATCTGGAATGTTAAAGGTTAAAGGTCACCCCAAGGTGAAGAAGCCCAGAGCTACATCTCAGACTCTACAGGCCTCAGTTAGCATGTTAAAGGTTAAAGGTCATCCCAAGGTGAAAAAGCCCAGAGCTACATCTCAGACTCTACAGGCCTCAGTTAGCATGTTAAAGGTCAAAGGTCACCCCAAGGTGAAGAAGCCCAGAGCTACATCTCAGACTCTACAGGCCTCAGTTAGCATGTTAAAGGTTAAAGGTCATCCCAAGGTGAAAAAGCCCAGAGCTACATCTCAGACTCTACAGGCCTCAGTTAGCATGCTAAAGGTTAAAGGTCACCCCAAGGTGAAGAAGCCCAGAGCTACATCTCAGACTCTACAGGCCTCAATTAGCATGTTAAAGGTTAAAGGTCATCCCAAGGTGAAAAAGCCCAGAGCTACATCTCAGACTCTACAGGCCTCAGTTAGCATGTTAAAGGTTAAAGGTCACCCCAAGGTGAAAAAGCCCAGAGCTACATCTCAGACTCTACAGGCCTCAGTTAGCATGTTAAAGGTTAAAGGTCACCCCAAGGTGAAGAAGCCCAGAGCTACATCTCAGACTCTACAGGCCTCAGTTAGCATGTTAAAGGTTAAAGGTCATCCCAAGGTGAAAAAGCCCAGAGCTACATCTCAGACTCTACAGGCCTCAGTTAGCATGTTAAAGGTCAAAGGTCACCCCAAGGTGAAGAAGCCCAGAGCTACATCTCAGACTCTACAGGCCTCAGTTAGCATGTTAAAGGTTAAAGGTCATCCCAAGGTGAAAAAGCCCAGAGCTACATCTCAGACTCTACAGGCCTCAGTTAGCATGCTAAAGGTTAAAGGTCACCCCAAGGTGAAGAAGCCCAGAGCTACATCTCAGACTCTACAGGCCTCAATTAGCATGTTAAAGGTTAAAGGTCATCCCAAGGTGAAAAAGCCCAGAGCTACATCTCAGACTCTACAGGCCTCAGTTAGCATGTTAAAGGTTAAAGGTCACCCCAAGGTGAAAAAGCCCAGAGCTACATCTCAGACTCTACAGGCCTCAGTTAGCATGTTAAAGGTTAAAGGTCACCCCAAGGTGAAGAAGCCCAGAGCTACATCTCAGACTCTACAGGCCTCAGTTAGCATGTTAAAGGTTAAAGGTCACCCCAAGGTGAAGAAGCCCAGAGCTACATCTCAGACTCTACAGGCCTCAGTTAGCATGTTAAAGGTTAAAGGTCACCCCAAGGTGAAGAAGCCCAGAGCTACATCTCAGACTCTACAGGCCTCAGTTAGCATGTTAAAGGTTAAAGGTCATGACAGCACAGTTAGAAAAAGACTGAACAAGGATGGCTTGTTTGGAAGGGCTGCAGGAGAAAGCCTCTTCTCTCTAAAAAGAACATGGCAGCACAGCTTAGGTTTGCAAAGCTGCATCTGAACAAAGCTCAAGACTTCTGGAACAATGTCCTTTGGACAGACCAGAGCAAAGTGGAGATGTTTGGTCCTAATGCACAGCAGCACGTTTGGAGGAAACCAAACACAGCATATCAGCACAAACACCTCATACCAGCTGTCAAGCACGGTGGTGGAGGGCTGATGATCTGGGCTGGTTCTGCAGCCACAGGACCTGGGCACCTTGCAGTCATTGAGTCCACCATGAACTCCTCTGGATACCAAAGTATTCTAGAGTCAGATGTGAGGCCATCTGTCCCACAGCTAAAGCTGGGCTGAAACTGGCTCATCAACAGGACAAAGATCCCAAACACAGCAGCAGATCTACAGCAGAATGTGGGAAAAAGAAAAGAATCAAGGTGTTGCAATGGTCCAGTCAGAGTCCAGACCTCAGCCTGACTGAAATGCTGTGGTGGGACCTTAAGAGAGCTGTGCAGAAACCAAAGCTGCAAACCTCAATGATGACGTTGACATCTTGGATCTTCTTCCTGAACCGACCTCTCGGCACTTCTTACCTTCTGGAGGTTTTGGGCTGTGGCTATTCACTGGAGAGGGACGTAGAACACGGAATATAGACTATAAACCAGTTTAATTTCAATAATAATCCCATTTTTGAAGATTTTTTCAGAGCGGTGTAACATCCATGTGCAGAAAACCTGTTCATCCCATTAATCCATTTCACATAAAGTCAAACAGTAACTGACACAGAACAATGTACTCAAACTGTTTTAATGTTTTCATCTAAACATACAAACCCGTCAGAAGACTCCAACACACAGCTTTAACGAAGCAGAAAAGGAAAAACTCGACTTCATGTTTTATATGAGCCTCAAACAGCAGAGTTCAGTGTTTTAATCTCTCCTCAATGACAGATTTTCCCATAATTTACATTCAAATTCAGCTAATCTGGAACAGGAAAAGCTTCTGGAAGAAAACGTGGTTAAATTGTCTTTAAAAAAGTCATCATATTGTTAATGAATACATGTAGAAAGATGTTTTAATCAGCTCTGCAGCGTTTTATTATTCCATTTAGAACAATAAGCAGCTCCATCTGTCCATTTAACCTCCATCTCTGCTCAAATCTTAAAGGTTGTCAATAATTCTTGATTAATCTGCTTAATCTTTATGGTGGAAACACAGATGAGAAGGAGCTGAGGAAAAACTCGTGGATAATTATCCCCCAAAAAGACTTTAAGTGACAGAAATCCAAAGTCTTTTGTTGCTCGAACAGCTGGACGTCAGCCCGGCTGCTCGGCTTTGTTCGCCCACCATCCGCCCCGACAACCACCTGCCGAATAAACAGACTTTTCCAGAAAAGGTTCCAAGTTTAGTGGAAAAAGTGGATTTTAAGACGACTTCTTCTGGCGAATCTAAGGAAGTTTTCCAGTTGAAAAACTATATTTTCTGAGACTTTTCTAAGTGAAACTCATCTGATATTCGCTCAAATCAGCCAGAAGCTGCACAGCTTCTGCTCAGCAGGTGTTCTATTCAGAAATTTTCAGGGTTTGAGGGACAAATTCACTGAAAATGTCGTTTATATGCAGATAAATGGGTCAGATTTTCACAAATCATACCATCATTAAACTTTGAAAGAAAGAGAGATTGGACTGAAGACAAGTTTCGGTCCAATCTGTTGGTTTCCTTAGCTGGGATATTATTTTTGAATTGGCTCCATATGAATGAATTGGATTATTTTTTAATCCATTAATCCATTTAATTGGATTATGATTATAACAAATTGAATTCCAATTGGTTTGAATTGGACTTGAGATGACAATTGTTGTAATTTGGCGCTTTATAAATAAAACTGAATTGAATTGAAAAGAAATCAAATCCCTTCCCGAGGTCAGTTTCAGCAGGTTTATTCTGAATAAATTGACGTTTTAAGTGTCACAAACTGCAGCTGCTCAGGACAAATTCACTGAAAATGTCGAAAATGTCAACTTTATGCAGATAAATGGGTCATATTTTCACAAATCATACCATCATTAAACTTTGAAAGAAATCGAATCCCTTCCTGAGGTCAGTTTCAGCCGGTTTCAGAGGGCATAAATTTGCTCTGACGTCTCTCAAAAACAGTTTAAAGTGTCACAAACTGCAGCTGCTCAGGACTCAGCAGCCAGACGGAGGAGGATGTTTTTGGAAATCAAAGGTGACACACGTCAAATTCGCACATTTCAGCCTGAAGAGGAGAGAACACACCAGAGAGGATGACGAGCTGCTGCTTGAGAGAGCATCAAAAAGCAGAGAGCGACGCCTTCATTGAAGCCGACACGTTTCTCCCTGCGGCGACACATCACAGCGGCGAGCTGCTTTAACGCCTCTGAGCGTGACTCAGTATCGGCCCTGCACGCCCAGCTCGGTTTCGGCGGTGCGCTCGATTTGCTCGTGGACGAGTCGGACCTCCTGCTGGGTCAGAGTTCGCTCCATGTGGCGGTAGATGATGCGGTAGCACTGGCTCCGCCTACCAGTCCTGAAACACAGAGAAAAAGGGAAATAATCATTTTTAACTGAAGTTGTTTTTCTCTGAGCGTTACCTGGATAATTATTACATTTCTGCTGGTTTCCCTCCTTCCCTTTTTTATCAAAGCAGACTTTTAAAGATTAGTATTCAAGCGCAGTCATTAACGAGATTTTGGCTAACATTAGCTAGCTTTAAAGCTAACGCCAGTTTTTCGATGTTCGCAGGTATTTTCTAAAAATGTTCGCTTGATTCTTGCTTTTATTTTTATGTGAACAGTTTTTAATATTCACTGTTTTTCACACTATTTTTTTTGTATACAGATGTTATGTGATGCTAAGCTAACCGGCTCTGTGCTATCGTCTTTTAATGCTGCTTTTTGTTAGTTCTTTGAACACTCATTTATAATGCAGTTTCCTGGTTTTTAGTGTAAGAATTTTTAATGTGAACAGTTTTTAATATTCACTGTTTTTCACACTATTTTTTTTGTATACAGATGCTATGTGATGCTAAGCTAACCGGCTATGTGCTAACGTTTTTTAATGCTGCTTTTTGTCATTTATAATGCAGTTTCCTGGTTTTTAGTGTAAGAATTTTATCTAAGTAAAAGCTATTTTTTTTCTAAAACATTTCTAAGCTAATGTTAGTATTTTTATGTCAAAGTTGTTTTTTCTATGCTAACAACTTTTATGCTAATGTATTCTTTGATCAATTACTTTACATGTAAATACCTTTTTTATGCAAACAGTTTTTGTTTAGGTTAGTTTTTTATCATCAGTTTCTTCTAAAAAAACTGTATCAGGCTTTTTTTTATACAGATGCTATGTGATGCTAAGCTAACCGGCTATGTGCTAACGTTTTTTAATGTTGCTTTTTGTCATTTATAATGCAGTTTCCTGGTTTTTAGTGTAAGAATTTTATCTAAGTAAAAGCAATTTTTTTTCTAAAACATTTCTAAGCTAATGTTAGTATTTTTATGTCAAAGTTGTTTTTTCTAAGCTAACAACTTTTATGCTAATGTATTCTTTGTTCAACCACTTTACATGTAAATACCTTTTTTATGCAAACAGTTTTTGTTTAGGTTAGTTTTTTATCATCAGTTTCTTCTAAAAAAAACTTTCAGGCTTTTTTTTATACAGATGCTATGTGATGCTAAGCTAACCGGCTATGTGCTAACGTTTTTTAATGCTGCTTTTTGTCATTTATAATGCAGTTTCCTGGTTTTTAGTGTAAGAATTTTATCTAAGTAAAAGCTATTTTTTTCTAAAACATTTCTAAGCTAATGTTAGTATTTTTATGTCAAAGTTGTTTTTATGCTAATGTTTTCTTTGATCAACCACTTTACATGTAAATATCTTTTTTATGGAAACAGTGTTTAGGTTTAGGTTTAGGTTAGTTTTTTATCATCAGTTTCTTCTAAAAAAGGCTTTTTTTTATATGTTACTTTTAATCTGCCATGTGGAAAAAGATTATTACAACTCATTCAACACTAAAATCAGTTTTTCTATGCAAACATTTTAATGCTGTTTGTATTTTCCGTTGTTCCTGTTTTTTGTCTTGATCAGTTTGCAGCCATTTACTCCTCTTCAGCTCCATTTCCTATGGTTCTGTCCTTTTCCTGCTTTCTTTGCTCTTTCCTCATCATCCTGTCTCTACTAATCCTTATTTCAACTTCTCACTTCATATTCCCATTTCCTGTCTCTCTACCATTTCCTTTCTGCTAATCCTGCAGTTGACAAAGTGATTCAAAACCCATTCAAACACACCAATATCAGCTAAATGCAACACAGTCTTTCTTCACTCTGGCTCGATGTTGTTCTGCCTCTCTCTGAGCAGCTAATGAATAATTGAAGATTAGTACATTTGGAGTAAATGTCAGGCCGAAAATGAAGAAATACAATTACACATCATATTCGTGTCCACATGCACACACACAGTCACAGTGAATGGTATTTAATGTGATGGACTGTGTCGTTGTTGAATAATTGATGTCTCCATTATCCAGCCCACATATGCGGGGGGGGGGGGGGGGGGTCGATACAGTGACACCTGTAAACTCTGCACACACGACAACACACAGTAAACAGGAATATGTACGATAAATATGCATCTTACATCATTCATGAGCTATAGTAGGTGTTTCTCTGCTGTGCATAAACAGACAAATGATGCAAACAAAATGCAGGAGAGACGGAAAATGAAGACCGAAGCTGCATTTTTCCACTTTTATTGCATCAATATTCAATACGTCTACTTTAAAGGATAATTCAGATTTATTCCAACCTGTTGTGGTTTTAAGGGTCATATTAACTTATTAACTAAATGCTGTAACATTTAGAGAAACAAGGATACGCAAAAAACCTGCGTGAACATGAACGAACCCGATAACTTTATAGAATATAACATTTTTACTTCAACCAAAATGTTGTTTTCAGTCGTTCTGACAGAAGAAACAGAAGTCAGACTTCCCAAATTTAACTAAAGGTATCCCAGCATCAACCAAAACTTAACGTATTCTTCTCAGGACACTCAGCTTTGGAGGTGAAATCTGGAGGCATCGAGGAGTCAAACTTCATTAATTATTGGAGCCAGGATTATTCAGATCAGTTTATCTGTCGTGGAAACATGTTCAAGGCGGTTCAGAAGCCGGTCAAAGAGCTCCTCTGAGTGTAAAGTGATTAAACCGAAGCTGTAATCAAATATATAGAAGCTCCTCTGAGATATTCAGTTAGACGCTAGAAAATAAGACGTCAAGCTTATCGGTTTTGGTCCGATGACTTATTCCCAGAATTTTAATATCTTTCACATTTGCACAGACCTCAGAAAACCCTTCATCATGTTCTTTCCCCTTGAAAAAGAACCAGAAGTCTCACTGTTTGAGCTCCGTTCCCAAACAGATTCACACCAGACCATTAAAAACTTTAATTCGACCTTTATTTAAAATCTAATTCAACGCTTTAAATGTTCTGTGTTGCCTGTGAGTCGATTTCTGGCTCAGACCCGGTAAAAGTTTGGCTTCTCATCAGTATCCAGAGTTTCCGTGACTGGAGGAGGGTGAATAAATCAAATCTTCCACTACTGGAGGCTCAGATGTAAAATGCTGGAGTAGCTCAGCCCACCCTGAGTTTGTCCTTGTTTCCTCTCCTGAAAAGAGGCTGGAGGGGCTCCTCGTCCTCAGAAACATCACCTTAAAACCTCCTTTGGCAGGATTTTTGCTCATTAGACTCTTGGGTTCTTTCCAGGGTAAATTCTGAATCTCTGATCAGATTTATTTTGGTCTTGTGATGGTCTGCCTGACTGATTCCATCAGGTGTCTTAAAGGCCTTCATCCCAGCCATATGATGCAGAGAAAGCTCAGAACAGCTGATGTTTCCCACTGTTCACCATGAGGAACAACCTTATTCTTAATGAGCAAAGGCTGCAGGGTGATAATGGAGCTGAAGAGTTGATCAAATCCACCCAAAGATCATCTGAACGCTGCTTTAATGGAAGGAAACAACCAAGAAAGCGTCTGCTTAAGCTTTGTTGATGAGAAACAAACATTAAAATGTCTTAAAAATGTTCTAAATCCTAAAGATTTCAGGTTATTTCCAGGATGGAAAATGACAGATTTCTAATAATTTCTCAGTCTCGCTGCTCTTTAATCAGAAAGGTAACATCTAAAGTAAATTCTCTCTATTTTCCACGATCCACAGCTCGCTCACTGATAAAAATCCAACAAGCACAGACTTGAACTTGCAGCGAATGCTCATTAATATCCACAGTGATGGGAAGAAGGAAGCTTTGTCAGAGGTGGAGAGAAAACCTCCCTGAAGGCATCTGAGCCAAAACATAAGAAACAGGCAAAATAAAACAGAATTGATGTGATGTCAGGCTTCAGCAGATGGTGTTTTGGAGAAAGAGATGTCGAGATGAAGGACCGGAGAGGGGCTGTGCTTCAAAGAGCAGTTTCATTGGGAGAGGCCAAGAGACCGGGAGACAGAGAAGGATAAGTGGATGGTGATGGAAAGGCTTGAAAGAAGAGAGCTGGTTTTAATTCGGATAGAGGGAAAAGGAGGGAGAGATGCAGGGATGAGAGTGATCGATAGATGAAGAGAGGTGCAGACGAGAGGAAACTCCAGCAGCTGCCAACGCCCTTGAAAGTACTGCGATGTCTTCACAGAAAGAGACAAAAACTGGGATATCTGATACTGTAGAAACCCCCGAGGAGGGAGGAGGAGATGGGGGGAGGGAAGGGAGGAAGGAAGGGAGGGAGGAAGGGAGGAAGGAAGGGAGGAAGGAAGGGAGGAGGAGATGGGGGGAAGGAAGGGAGGGAGGAAGGGAGGAGGAGATGGGGGGAAGGAAGGGAGGAGAGAAGGAAGGAGGAGATGGGGGGAGGGAAGGGAGGGAGGGAAGGGAGGGAGGAAGGGAGGGAGGAAGGGAGGAGAGAAGGGAGGAAAGAAGGGAGGAGGGAAGGGAGGAGGAGATGGGGGGAAGGAAGGCAGGAGAGAAGGAAGGAGGAGATGGGGGGAAGGAAGGGAGGAAGGAAGGGAGGGAGGGAGGAAGGGAGGAAAGAAGGCAGGAGAGAAGGGGGAAGGAAGGGAGGAGAGAAGGGAGGAAGGAAGGGAGGAGGGAAGGAAGGAGAGAAGGGAGGAAGGAAGGGAGGGAGGAAGGGAGGGAGGGAGGGAGGTAATAAGAGAGGAGGGAAGGGAGGAGAGAAGGGGGAAGGAAGGGAGGAAGGAAGGGAGGAGGAGATGGGGGGAAGGAAGGGAGGGAGGAAGGGAGGGAGGAAGGGAGGAAGGGAGGAAGGGAGGAAGGGAGGGAGGGAGGAAGGAAGGGAGGAGGAGATGGGGGGAAGGAAGGGAGGGAGGAAGGGAGGGAGGAAGGGAGGAAGGAAAGAAGGGAGGAGGGAAGGAAGGAGAGAAGGGAGGAAGGAAGGGAGGAGGGAAGGGAGGAGGAGATGGGGGGAAGGAAGGCAGGAGAGAAGGAAGGAGGAGATGGGGGGAAGGAAGGGAGGAAGGAAGGGAGGGAGGGAGGAAGGGAGGAAAGAAGGCAGGAGAGAAGGGGGAAGGAAGGGAGGAGAGAAGGGAGGAAGGAAGGGAGGAGGGAAGGAAGGAGAGAAGGGAGGAAGGAAGGGAGGGAGGAAGGGAGGGAGGGAGGGAGGTAATAAGAGAGGAGGGAAGGGAGGAGAGAAGGGGGAAGGAAGGGAGGAAGGAAGGGAGGAGGAGATGGGGGGAAGGAAGGGAGGGAGGAAGGGAGGGAGGAAGGGAGGAAGGGAGGAAGGGAGGAAGGGAGGGAGGGAGGAAGGAAGGGAGGAGGAGATGGGGGGAAGGAAGGGAGGGAGGAAGGGAGGGAGGAAGGGAGGAAGGAAAGAAGGGAGGAGGGAAGGAAGGAGAGAAGGGAGGAAGGAAGGGAGGGAGGAAGGGAGGAGGAGATGGGGGGAAGGAAGGGAGGAAGGAAGGGAGGAAGGGAGGAAGGAAGGGAGGGAGGAAGGGAGGAAGGAAGGGAGGAGGAGATGGGGGGAAGGAAGGGAGGGAGGAAGGGAGGAGGAGATGGGGGGAAGGAAGGGAGGGAGGAAGGGAGGGAGGAAGGGAGGAGGAGATGGGGGGAAGGAAGGGAGGGAGGAAGGGAGGGAGGAAGGGAGGAGGAGATGGGGGGAAGGAAGGGAGGAAGGAAGGAAGGAAGGAGAGAAGGGAGGAAGGAAGGGAGGGAGGAAGGGAGGAGGAGATGGGGGGAGGGAAGGGAGGAAGGGAGGAAGGAGGAGATGGGGGGAAGGAAGGGAGGAAGGAAGGGAGGAAGGAAGGGAGGGAGGAAGGAAGGGAGGAAGGAAGGGAGGAAGGGAGGGAGGAAGGGAGGAAGGAAGGGAGGAGGTGATGGGGGGAAGGAAGGGAGGAAGGAAGGAAGGGAGGAAGGGAGGAAGGGAGGAAGGAAGGGAGGAGGAGATGGGGGGAGGGAAGGGAGGGAGGAAGGGAGGAGGAGATGGGGGGAGGGAAGGGAGGGAGGGAGGAAGGGAGGAAGGGAGGAAGGGAGGAGGAGATGGGGGGAAGGAAGGGAGGAGAGAAGGGAGGAGGAAGGGAGGAGGAGATGGGGGGAAGGAAGGGAGGAGAGAAGGGAGGAGGAGATGGGGGGAGGGAAGGGAGGAGAGAAGGGAGGAAGGAAGGGAGGGAGGAAGGGAGGGAGGGAGGGAGGTAATAAGAGAGGAGGGAAGGGAGGAGAGAAGGGGGAAGGAAGGGAGGAAGGAAGGGAGGAGGAGATGGGGGGAAGGAAGGGAGGGAGGAAGGGAGGGAGGAAGGGAGGAAGGGAGGAAGGGAGGAAGGGAGGGAGGGAGGAAGGAAGGGAGGAGGAGATGGGGGGAAGGAAGGGAGGGAGGAAGGGAGGGAGGAAGGGAGGAAGGAAAGAAGGGAGGAGGGAAGGAAGGAGAGAAGGGAGGAAGGAAGGGAGGGAGGAAGGGAGGAGGAGATGGGGGGAAGGAAGGGAGGAAGGAAGGGAGGAAGGGAGGAAGGAAGGGAGGGAGGAAGGGAGGAAGGAAGGGAGGAGGAGATGGGGGGAAGGAAGGGAGGGAGGAAGGGAGGAGGAGATGGGGGGAAGGAAGGGAGGGAGGAAGGGAGGGAGGAAGGGAGGAGGAGATGGGGGGAAGGAAGGGAGGGAGGAAGGGAGGGAGGAAGGGAGGAGGAGATGGGGGGAAGGAAGGGAGGAAGGAAGGAAGGAAGGAGAGAAGGGAGGAAGGAAGGGAGGGAGGAAGGGAGGAGGAGATGGGGGGAGGGAAGGGAGGAAGGGAGGAAGGAGGAGATGGGGGGAAGGAAGGGAGGAAGGAAGGGAGGAAGGAAGGGAGGGAGGAAGGAAGGGAGGAAGGAAGGGAGGAAGGGAGGGAGGAAGGGAGGAAGGAAGGGAGGAGGTGATGGGGGGAAGGAAGGGAGGAAGGAAGGAAGGGAGGAAGGGAGGAAGGGAGGAAGGAAGGGAGGAGGAGATGGGGGGAGGGAAGGGAGGAGAGAAGGGAGGAAGGAAGGGAGGGAGGAAGGGAGGGAGGGAGGGAGGTAATAAGAGAGGAGGGAAGGGAGGAGAGAAGGGGGAAGGAAGGGAGGAAGGAAGGGAGGAGGAGATGGGGGGAAGGAAGGGAGGGAGGAAGGGAGGAAGGGAGGAAGGGAGGAAGGGAGGGAGGGAGGAAGGAAGGGAGGAGGAGATGGGGGGAAGGAAGGGAGGGAGGAAGGGAGGGAGGAAGGGAGGAAGGAAAGAAGGGAGGAGGGAAGGAAGGAGAGAAGGGAGGAAGGAAGGGAGGGAGGAAGGGAGGAGGAGATGGGGGGAAGGAAGGGAGGAAGGAAGGGAGGAAGGGAGGAAGGAAGGGAGGGAGGAAGGGAGGAAGGAAGGGAGGAGGAGATGGGGGGAAGGAAGGGAGGGAGGAAAGGAGGAGGAGATGGGGGGAAGGAAGGGAGGGAGGAAGGGAGGGAGGAAGGGAGGAGGAGATGGGGGGAAGGAAGGGAGGGAGGAAGGGAGGGAGGAAGGGAGGAGGAGATGGGGGGAAGGAAGGGAGGAAGGAAGGAAGGAAGGAGAGAAGGGAGGAAGGAAGGGAGGGAGGAAGGGAGGAGGAGATGGGGGGAGGGAAGGGAGGAAGGGAGGAAGGAGGAGATGGGGGGAAGGAAGGGAGGAAGGAAGGGAGGAAGGAAGGGAGGGAGGAAGGAAGGGAGGAAGGAAGGGAGGAAGGGAGGGAGGAAGGGAGGAAGGAAGGGAGGAGGTGATGGGGGGAAGGAAGGGAGGAAGGAAGGAAGGGAGGAAGGGAGGAAGGGAGGAAGGAAGGGAGGAGGAGATGGGGGGAGGGAAGGGAGGGAGGAAGGGAGGAGGAGATGGGGGGAGGGAAGGGAGGGAGGGAGGAAGGGAGGAAGGGAGGAAGGGAGGAGGAGATGGGGGGAAGGAAGGGAGGAGAGAAGGGAGGAGGAAGGGAGGAGGAGATGGGGGGAAGGAAGGGAGGAGAGAAGGGAGGAGGAGATGGGGGGAGGGAAGGGAGGAAGGGAGGAAGGAAGGAAGGGAGGAGGAGATGGGGGGAGGGAAGGGAGGGAGGAAGGGAGGAGGAGATGGGGGGAGGGAAGGGAGGGAGGGAGGGAGGAAGGGAGGAGAGAAGGGAGGAGGAAGGGAGGAGGAGATGGGGGGAGGGAAGGGAGGAAGGGAGGAAGGGAGGAAGGGAGGAAGGGAGGAAGGAAGGGAGGAGGAGATGGGGGGAGGGAAGGGAGGAGGAGATGGGGGGAGGGAAGGGAGGGAGGGAGGAAGGGAGGAAGGGAGGAAGGGAGGAGGAGATGGGGGGAAGGAAGGGAGGAGAGAAGGGAGGAGGAAGGGAGGAGGAGATGGGGGGAGGGAAGGGAGGAAGGGAGGAAGGGAGGAAGGGAGGAAGGGAGGAAGGGAGGAAGGAAGGGAGGAGGAGATGGGGGGAGGGAAGGGAGGGAGGAAGGGAGGAGGAGATGGGGGGAGGGAAGGGAGGGAGGGAGGAAGGGAGGAAGGGAGGAAGGGAGGAGGAGATGGGGGGAAGGAAGGGAGGAGAGAAGGGAGGAGGAAGGGAGGAGAGAAGGGAGGAAGGAAGGGAGGGAGGAAGGGAGGAGAGAAGGGAGGAAAGAAGGGAGGAAGGAAGGGAGGAGAGAAGGGAGGAAGGAAGGGAGGGAGGAAGGGAGGGAGGGAGGAGAGAAGGGAGGTAATAAGAGAGGAGGGAAGGGAGGGAGGAAGGGAGGGAGGAAGGGAGGGAGGAAGGGAGGGAGGAAGGGAGGAGAGAAGGGAGGTAATACGAGAGGAAGGAAGGAAGGGAGGGAGGAAGGGAGGGAGGAAGGGAGGGAGGAAGGGAGGGAGGTAATAAGAGAGGAAGGAAGGGAGGAAAGAAGGAAGGAAAGAAGGGAGGAGAGAAGGATGCTTCCTCCCCTTCGTCTCCTCCTCCATTTTTCTCCTCCTCTTTTTATTGTAACGTGAGGAAACGTACTCCCTCCTGAGATTTATCCCTCTTCCTCGCTCTTTTTATATGAAGGTACCTGTTTTCTACATCTTATGTTATCAGGCCCAGGAGCCGCTCCAGAAACTTATTGTTGGGTTTAAAGTCAGAGGCAACGCTTTGGTTTTCACTTAATAAAATGCTTTACGAGCTGCGCAGGAGGAGATTGGGGCGGATTCAGGGTGAACAAAATGCTCAACAGGTGGTTCATCCTCCTGATAAAAAGGTTCTTAAACTCTTCAGAGAAGATTAATCCAACACTCGTCTTTTTGTGTTCAAATCTTATCAGATTTCAGGTACACCTTCGAAGCATTGAGGAAAGTTCAAAGAAAGTGTCTCGTTTGCATTGGTTTCAGACCTCAGAAGGAGCAAAAAAAGACCAGCAGACCAGTTTCTATCTGGTGTCCTGAGAGGGTAAGAACCGCAAGATGCCTGAAGACTTCAGATCCAAGATGAGAAAGAAAGCAGTCAGTTCGAACTGAAGAGGCTTCTTGGTTGAAAGGTGAAACATCCTGAGGAACCAAGAAAAGAAGCCCAGTTCTGAATGATCTTTGAACATTAGCTTGAACCAGAGTAGCTCCGTTTGTCCACATGCTGTTTGCACCAATACATGGTAAGTATTTGAAAAATGCTCATTCAGTCTTTCTTTCGTCGCAAACTCGCTAACTTAACTTAGCATTAGCTCGCTAACTTAGCATTAACTTAGCATTAACTCGCTAACTTAGCATTGACTTAGCATTAACTCGCTAACTTAGCATTAACTCGCTAAATTAGCATTAGCTCGCTAACTTAGCATTAACTTAGCATTAACTTAGCATTAGCATTAACTTAGCATTAACTCGCTTACTTAGCATTAACTTAGCATTAACTCGCTAACTTAGCATTAACTTAGCATTAACTCACTAACTTAGCATTAACTTAGCATTAACGCGCTAATTTAGCATTAACTTAGCATTAACTCGCTAATTTAGCATTAACCAACCATCTCTGAGGCCTGATTCTCTGCTTTTGTGTTTAAAGTGAATGCAGAGAAGTAAAATGTCTCATCAGCACTTCTCTTCATAAAGCTACCAAGCTGGTTTCCATCTGTCTCACGATCAATAAATCCTTCCTGATGACGCGCTACACAAAACGCCAAAAACACATGAATCAGCGACTGCATATTCTTGAGGCCTATGGAAACAAGTAATTGGTTAAAATTAGAGGAAAACTGTGGCTACATGGAACAGAAACAGTCACACTTAGAACAAACCAAGCCAAGAAATAAATGTGGACTTTTAATTAACCCACGAAGGCTGTGAAACTAAAATAGCAAAAAAACAGCAGAAAATTCATTAAAAAGCAAAGCTCAGCGATAATTTAATTTGTCTGATTTTAGACTTTCAAACACTTTAACAGGTTCAAGTTTAGATCAGAGCAATCTTTCAGATTTACACCCTTTTCTTCTCTTCCTCCTTCCATCAATGCAACCCTCCTTTCTCCAGATTAAATTAGTGGATTACGGTCGATATTCGTACTCTCATCTCAGTCTTTATGTGAATGAACGCTCGACAAACCTGAGTCATTCTTCAAAGGCCTCCCATCCATCTTTCCTCCTTCCTTTCTTTCTCAATTTATCCATCCTTCTCCTCTACTGGGCCAGAAAACAACCAAAATCAATTAGTATTCTATTAGGTGGCTGTGATGTTGGTGAGAGTGAACCGGAGGCTCTCCACTCTCATTAATCTCACCACTTAGATCCTTCCTAATTGGGACGGACAGTCAGACGGAGGTGATGGGAGAAAAACCAGAGGGCAGGAAGGAAGAGGAGCTTTGAACCACCGACGGAAAACACAAACACAGAAAACGAAACCCAACACAGTTAAATACACCCCACAGTATTCATGAGACGGTATAAATAAATGTTGATATGAATATTCATGAGCTCAGATGTCATTTGAATGCAGGGAGAAATCCTCACAAAGATCTTCAGTAACAAGCAGACAGAGACAAAGTAGTTCATAGCTTCATCTTAACCGTCTGACAACGTGTTTATGGAGAGAAAACTTCACATGCTGACAGCACCAGGAGGAAAGATTTCTAAACTTATTCAACCTCATTTCCCGGCTCTTCCGCGATGCCACAACATAACAGAAAGTCTGCGCCTTAATCACTTCGGGATGTTGCAAAAAACACATTTGTTTACGCGTTTTATCCAGTTTTTCTGCTCAAAAACAATAAAAAGTTTCAGTCAAGAGAAACAAACTGAATCTCTTCTGCTCGTAGATTGTTTGCATCCCTTTAATGGGAACCTCAAGCTCTATCTTTGAATCATTCCTTCCAAAATGTTACAGCAAAACCGAACATTAACGTCCCATCGCACCATCTATGGGGTGCCCCAGGGCGCCGTCCTCGGGCCTCTTCTCTTTGCACTACAAATCGCCTCCTTGGGTCTGAGCCGTGCAGAAAACATGGACGTGACGGAGGTCGATAGTTATTTCAGAGGAAGGTGCTTTTAAAATTAACTGAATGCCCAAAATGTTCAAAGAAAAATGTATTATTGAGTTTTTAGCTATGATTTTATTATCGTACTATAGGTTTGCAGATGATCTAAATGTAACAGAGTCAATTATACAGCAGTAATATGTAGATTTATGACACAAATCTATTTAAATAGTTATTACCTGACATGTCTGGCCTCCTGAGCCAATATGTGGAACGTTTGAGACTCAGTTTCTGTACCTTAACGTTCACTTTCGAGGGTCCTTCTGTGGTTTCTGTGGTTTAGCCTCCGTTAACTTGCTAGCTTAAACTTATTGTGTAGCGTGCTAACATATTCATACAACACATTCTCCCCCTTTTGTACTCCTTGGGAGAGGAAAGCGACACTGTGGTCACAGAAATTTCAGAGTTTTAGCCTCTGCTAACAATGCTAGCGCGCTAACATATTTCTGTGTCATTTCATTCGTAGAGGAGCTGAAGTTGATCACGATTGACCGGAGGATTTTGTTGTTTTTTACACCTTTCGTCAGGTATGTTTTCTGTGGTTTCACGTGTTAAATCCCCCTTTTTCGCTGTTGTACTCCTGTTGATCACGATTGACCGGAGGATTTTGTTGTTTTTTACACCTTTCGTCAGAATAAAAGGAGAAAGATATCCTGGTCTGGGCCTCTTCATGCTCATAAAAACACAGACAACGCTAGAAACTAACCGGTTACATAAAGACAGAACTAACTAACCCATCTCAATAAAAACAGCCTCTTTAACTGCTGTATCTGTAAGAAACCTTGGTGACACTGACTGATGAACAGTTCTACTTCTCTGGACCTCTGAGTTCCTCTGAGGAACCTCTGGTTCTGCCATCCATCCAACCAAAGCAGGCTCAGTCCATATTCTTCTCATTGGTGGTTCCACGATGGTAAAACCAGCTACCAGATGCTCTCAGAGCCTCTCTACCTCCTTTCCTACCAGCTCTACTTGTTCTATTTATACCTGGTCAGTCGTTTAAATGGGTTTCAAATGTTTTTGCTCTCTAATACTAACACTCTAGTCCTAATGCCAGAGTTTTTATTGTATTGAAGTGTCAGTGTCCTTCATTTGAGGCCAAAAACAAGTGCAACTAAGGCCAGTGACTTCTTCTTTGGTGTACTCCAAGGTGGAGGACTGTCCTGCTGTGATGGTCCTGTGTTTGCACAATAATCTCACGTGCACATATTTACCAGAGCATGCAAATAAAATGTATCTCATGATCTCAAAGCCAAAATCTGCCTTTTGTTTGAGCTTTTTGTTTAACCCTGCTATCATCTTTAATGACTCGTAGCTAAGAAATCTTCCTGTTACTGTGATTGACAATAAAGTTTTTTGAATTGAACTAAAGTTTTTATTGCTGCTCTTGAAATGTAGATTTTTCTGCACCTAATTGTCTTTGTTTGAATAAGTAATAATGTCTATCATCTTATTTTGAACCGTCAGTAATCTGTATTACTATAATATTATATAATATATATATAATATTACTGTAATACTCCCATGTACAGTACCTGCCTCATTTGTTGCGCTCATAAGGATTTGTGTATTAAAACGCAGGCCGCAGATAAATTGTTGCTTTTAAAAGGAAATAACTCAGTTTATTCAAGCTTTATTTGTCTGGAGTTGATAGAGCTGTTCGGCAGTAAAGGAACATGCCGTAAAAAGCAGCACTTTGGCTGATCTGTTCCTGCACAGAGGATTAAACCTTTGAAGAAAACTTTATATTGTTGGTTTTGATCTTTTAAATGGAACGTTTAAACTCTTTTTTTCCCTTTTGCTCAGCTTTGATTTGATTTTCGTCCGAACCCTAATCATTTCATTCATTTCCCCACGCAGCCAGATAAAATCGGCCAATCTCCAGTTGCCCCAACGTCAGACGGAGACCTGGAGGCCTTCAGCGAGTTCACCAAGATCCCGAGGAAGCTTCGACCACACGAAGAAAAGATTCGAGGCTTTTATTTGTGCCAAAGACCCTTAAACCAAATATCTGGCCCATGCTTTGTGTTTGGTACCTTAATACAATCTTATTTATGTATTTAATTGAGTTCCTTCTGAAAATATTCGGCTCAGGTTCCTTTGCTTTTATTTCTGAAGATGTTTTGAATCCTGCATTCAAACTCCAGCTTTAAACCCCTGCCCAGACGATGACCTCTGACCTTGCCTTGGAAGCCCAGCTCGGCCTTGAGGGAGCGGCAGAGTCTCTGCTTTCCTTCGACGGCTCCAGATTGTGGGCAGAATCCTGGCGGATTTTCCAGACTGAAGCCAGAGCTTCAGCACAGCCGGCAAACTGCTACAGAGCGGCTCTGACTAATTCATGCATATGTATTAATAGATCACAGGCAGCTCTCAACAGGCCGCTGTGCCTTCCCTGCTCAGGAAAAAAGGCAAAATAAACAACCGAGTGAGAAAAGAGCTCCGGCGTTGCTCTGCAGACTAAAAGGCCGGCTTCACGAGGAGGCCGTCGTTATATATCAGCCTCCTCAATTTGTTTGATTTGATCTATTTATTCATTTTCCACACGACCAATCTGAGGAAATCCAGCAGAAATCATCTTCAAATACGATCTTTATTGCTATGACCTCAGCAGAGCGTCACCACAGCACGCAGCTCCACTTTTAGAGGAACTCAATCAGCCACATTAAGCATAAATCTATGTTTAAACTGCTGCTGCGGCTCCACTTAAAGCTGAAACTGAGACTAATGGTGCAACATCCAGATGTTTCCATCAGCTACAATAAAAGACGACGTCCCAGAGGTCTGAAACATCTGTCTACAGCTGCAGTGCAACATCCAGCGGGTCCACATGCTGAGATTAACTGGGTTATAGCTACAGTTGGGTTCTGTATGGTTTGTATCTTTGAATACAAAGGTTTGTATGAATTGGACTAATTTAGAATTTAATTAATTGGATTTGATGGTATTGTGGTTGTATTATAATTAATTGGATTGAATCGGTTTGTATCTTTGAATACCCTGAGAGGTCATTTGTTGTGATTTGGCGCTTTATAAATAAAACTGAATTGAATTGAATCTGGTGGCAGTTCAGTTTTATCCATAAAGCACAAAATCACAACAAATGACCTCTCAGGACTCCTTAAAGTCCAGTTCAATCCAATTCACTGTAATCTAATGAGAATCATATCAAACCAAAATCATTCAGATCAAAATGAGTCAAATTTTTCTAATTCCAATTTTAAAAAGTTTCCTAATTTAATTTAATCGAATCTCTTTGTTTTGGGGAGAAAAACCAGGCTGGACGACCATTTCTGTGGCGCTCGGCGTAGTTTTTCTGCAGCTTTTTCTTGTTTTTATCATAGTTTCTCTCTGTTGCACCTTTTAGCATTTCTTTGTAGCTGTTTCTTCTTTATTAATCTGTTCACTGGTTATTTGAAACAACAACATTTGGAATTGGGAAGAAAAATAAATTATGAGAATGCTGCAGTTTATAGATATTTGTGGTTCCAGTCTAATAACTTTTCTAAAATCAACTTCTAGGCTAAAAATATATCAAATCAGAAGTTTTTAAGTGCTTCAGTCTTTCAGAAAGACTATATTTGAGGATTTTTAGGGGAACTTTTTAAATACATGCCACCATTTTGTGTTTGTTTTTGCTTAAAGTTGTAAAAAATGTCAACCAAGAGATTTTCGCTTGGAGCCGTGAACTGGTTTTGGCAGGTTTTGGCAATATTTTCCAGTTAATTCTCTTTAATTCTATTCAAATGTATTTATGTTTGAACCATGGAAAAACTGCTAAATTAACTGTTTCTTCAAAGAAAAAACAAAATCAACTTGGTTTAGTTTAGGAATCAAAAATACTTGGTCAGGTTTAGGAAATAAAATGACACACTTAGACTGAAGCACAACAACTACTTGGTGAAGAAAAAGATCAGCTATGTTTCCACTGCTAACTTTATCAATCAAACTGTATTGATTACACTTTTTAACCCAAATCAGGAGTTTTTAACGTCTACGTTTCTGCAGGAACATGGAAGGGAGCCCACTGCACTCTTTTCTCTGTGGAATTACACCAATAATCAAAGAACAGCTTATTTTATTCAACATTCTGTTGATATTTCCAGAAAAGTCACTAAAAATTTGGAATTGGGAAGAGAAATAAGTTATAAGAATGCTGCAGTTTATATATATTTGTGGTTCCAGTCTAATAACTTTTCTAAAAGCAACTAAAAATATATCAAATCAGAAGTTTTTAAGTGCTTCAGTCTTTCAGAAAGACATAAATGTACCGAGTGCATTTATATTTGGGGATTTTTAGGGGAACTTTTCCACCATTTTGTGTTTCAACCTGGAGTTGCTCGGTTTGTTTTTGCTTAAAGTTGTAAAAAATGTCAACCAAGAGATTTTCGCTTGGAGCTGTGAACTGGTTTTGGCAGGTTTTTCCAGTTAATTCTCTTTAATTCTATTTAAATGCATTCATGTTTGAACCATGAAAAACTGCTAAATTAACAAAAACAACTTGGTTTAGTTTAGGAATCAAAAATACTTGGTCAGGTTTAGGAAATAAAATGACACACTTAGACTGAAGCACAACAACTACTTGGTTAAGAAAAAGATCAGCTATGTTTCCACTGCTAACTTTATCAATCAATCTGTATTGATTACACTTTTTAACACAAATCAGGAGTTTTTAACGTCTACGTTTCTGCAGGAACATGGAAGGGAGCCCACAGCACTCTTTTCTCTGTAGAATTACAACTATAATCAAAGAACAGCTTATTTTATTCAACATTCTGTTGATATTTCCAGAAAAGTCACTAAAAATTTGGAATTGGGAAGAAAAATAAGTTATAAGAATGCTGCAGTTTATATATATTTGTGGTCCCAGTCTAATAACTTTTCTAAAAGCAACTAAAAATATATAAAATCAGAAGTTTTTAAGTGCTTCAGTCTTTCAGAAAGACATAAATGTCCCGAGTGCATTTATATTTGGGGATTTTTAGGGGAACTTTTCCACCATTTTGTGTTTCAACCTGGAGTTGCTCGGTTTGTTTTTGCTTAAAGTTGTAAAAAATGTCAACCAAGAGATTTTCGCTTGGAGCTGTGAACTGGTTTTGGCAGGTTTTGGTACCCTAATGGATGTAAGGAGGTTGCAATGCCATTTATTCAATCCACTGTGTCATATCTTTATGAAAATAAGAAATTCAGCAGTTTATGGTTTTATATTTAAAGGTCTAAGTGTCTTCTTCTTCCATCCAACCACGGTTTGTCAATGAAAGGCCGTGAAAGGCATTAAATATGAACAACCAGGCAGAGGAAGGACCAAAACAGGAGCAGTATTTGAGTAAATGATCAGAAAACTATCAGAAAAAGCCTGAAAGTGGTGAAGCCATCAGGAGAGCTGGATGTAAATGGAGTAAAGATGGTGAGATGGAACCTTCCCTCCACTTCTCTCTGGCCTCTGGGCATCCTGCTCTCCAACCTCCAGAGAGAGGTAGAGAAGGATGGAGGAAGAGGAGGAGGAGGAGAGTGAATTATTAACAGCTCTGTCACTGTAGCAGGGAAGCCTGTCTGTCAGAGGAGGCAACAACAGCGTTTCCAGGGAACACACACACTCGTACGATCAACTTATCGGCGTTTCGGTTCTGCAGGAGCCAGTCTGAGCTCGTTAAGGATTCATGAGGCTGAAGCCTAAATGCTCTTTAAGGACCAACAGAGATCACAGCTTCTACTTTCCTTCTCTTTCATCCCTCCTTCACGACCAAGATGCATCTGGACAGAATGATCCCCTGAAAACCGCTGTGATTAGAGCGTTTACGGATGAATATTAACGGTCAGTCTTTCAGTGTGAACATCATGGACCTGTGTGGCGTCCTAAGGCGTTTAAAAAGGAGAGCTGCGTTTAAAATGGCTGTTTGTTTACCCAGGAAACAGAAAAAGTGTCTTCGGTTCATCTCTAAAGTGTCGTAATGTCACAAAAGGTATCCCTGCGACTGCCAGGAACCTTTAACCCAGTTTATTCATCCAACTGTCATCTCCTGCCCCTGAAGACGCTCCCAACCATCCCTCCTTCCTCCTTATAAGTGTTCATAAGTGCCAAATCATGCAGTGATGTCACATGCTGAGATCCAAGTTGCATCTCCCTCAGAAAAACTTGGATATTGTACAATTTAATGTGAAACTGGAGGGTTTTGAGGGCTTTAAAGGGTTGTTTTGTGCAGACCAAGAGCAGAATGATATCCTCACAGAATCTGTACAGCTGTTGGTGTCTAAATGCTCCATCAAGCATCAGGAGGAGATCAATCCGACCTGCGTGGGAGGCATGCCAGCCTCAGCAGTCCAAAAACAATGTTTGAGGCTAGTGAGCCCATCAACATACAGGCATGTCTGGAAAAATGTGCTCAGATGAATCAAAGATAGATGTTTGGCCACCGTAAAAGCAGACAGAGATATGCCAAGTTTTCAGCTAATAGCTCTTTGGGAATCACCTTGTTGCTGCAGAAATCCTATTTTCTGTCTGTCAAAATGTGTTTTCTTTGCTGTTTTTCATAGATGCAGCTAAAGAAATGGGAACAAATGATGTGTCTTTGTGACAGGCTGCTGGTAACAAAGTGCCTAAAGATCCAGTTTAAAATGACTTCTTTGCTAAGTTGTCTGTTCTGTGTCGACACAACACTGGTTCATCCCTTGAGTTAGGAGCCTTTTTTCTGCCTGAAGGGTTCAAAGGTCAGAGTTAAGCGGCTGAACAAAGAAAAAACACTGAAAATGCTCAGGAACAAGGACTGAAGATGAGGGAAAAAGCAGAAAATGTCCAAAGAAAAACTGTGAAAGAGCTTCAGAAAGCTGCAGAACTATTGATCAGGACACTTTAAAGGTTTCAGAAAGCTGCAGAACTGTTGATCAGGACACTTTAAAGGTTACAGAAAGCTGCAGAACTGTTGATCAGGACACTTTAAAGGCTTCAGAAAGCTGCAGAACTGTTGATCAGGACACTTTAAAGGTTTCAGAAAGCTGCAGAACTGTTGATCAGGACACTTTAAAGGTTACAGAAAGCTGCAGAACTATTGATCAGGACACTTTAAAGGCTTCAGAAAGCTGCAGAACTGTTGATCAGGACACTTTAAAGGTTACAGAAAGCTGCAGAACTGTTGATCAGGACACTTTAAAGGTTACAGAAAGCTGCAGAACTATTGATCAGGACACTTTAAAGGTTTCAGAAAGCTGCAGAACTATTGATCAGGACACTTTAAAGGTTTCAGAAAGCTGCAGAACTGTTGATCAGGACACTTTAAAGGTTTCAGAAAGCTGCAGAACTGTTGATCAGGACACTTTAAAGGTTTCAGAAAGCTGCAGAACTGTTGATCAGGACACTTTAAAGGTTTCAGAAAGCTGCAGAACTGTTGATCAGGACACTTTAAAGGCCACAGGAATGAGGCTGATCAGGAGTTTTAAAGAATACTCGACGTAATATGAGAGAGTTGCAGTGTTTGTACATCTGTGATGAAGTTAAGGTCGGATTAGTGAACCGAACCCCAGCAAAGTCAGCGCCAACACTTCAATCCAGCCTTGAGAAAACCCTCCAAACATCTTGCAACTAAAAGTATTTTGCATGAAGCCAAAAAATCCTAAAACATCACCAAAGGTTTAAAAACTGTTGATTTTGTTGACTAAATCTTAGAAAAACCACCTGCTGTGAACCGGACTAAAACTACATTGGTATCTAAAGCCAAACTGAGCTGTGCATCATGGTTGCTGCGGCCTGTTAACGTCGTCTCTGCACTGACCAAACAGCCTTTTAGATGGTCTGTGTGTCTTTATGCTGTATTTATACAGCGTGTGTCGCCTACCGTCCATCTGTTGGAGCACCAGGAGACATGATGAGTGTTCATCGTGACTCAGCCCCCCTCCTCCTCCTCCTGCTGCCGTCTTTTAACAAGTTTCCTTGATCCATCGCTCAGTTCATCAGAAAGAGACGAACAGATAACCTGAATCACGATGATTTCTGCTCATCCGAACCCATCAGAGGCTTGAGAATAAAGCAAACAGCAAACTGATCAAACATGAGTCAGCGAAAGGTGCCTGTGGACAAGCGTGAGGAGGAAACTACAACTCCCAGGATGCATTTCTACAAATATCCAACACAGACTGCAACAAATAAGGGTTTTAACTTAAAAATCAAACAGAGAGCAGGTCTGTTGTTGTTCAAGCCGATGACCACCAGGTCTATAAAGGTCTATAAAACAGTTTATTTCCGATAATGCTGCATTTTTTCACGTCATGTTGGGTTCATCTCAAGGCCCTTAAGTAATAAAGTCCAATTCAAGCCAATTGGAATTCAATTCATTGTAATCATAATCCAATTAATTCATATGGAGCCAATTCAAAAATAATATCCGAGCTAAGGAAACCAACAGATTGGACCGGAACTTGTCTTCAGTCCAATCTCCCGTCCTGAGCCTGAGGGACTGTGGAAAGGAACGACTCCCTTTAACAGGAAGAAACCTCTGGCAGAACCAGAACCAGGAAGAAACCTCTGGCAGAACCAGAACCAGGAAGAAACCTCTGGCAGAACCAGGAAGAAACCTCTGGCAGAACCAGAACCAGGAAGAAACCTCTGGCAGAACCAGAACCAGGAAGAAACCTCTGGAAGAACCGGGAAGAAACCTCTGGCAGAACCAGAACCAGGAAGAAACCTCTGGCAGAACCAGAACCAGGAAGAAACCTCTGGCAGAACCATCTCAGTTTGAACCCTTGGAACGGAAAATAATAAAAAAAATCCTGTGAACGAAGGCTATAAGACCCCGAACTCTTCAGATGGAGGAAGTTCAAGAGGAAAGAAGGGAGGAGACCAAGAGCAGCCGTGTAAAGGAGAATATGCCGAAGTGTTAGCCTGCGTATGAAGAAGGAGGAACATCCGACAGTGAAGAACCAGCTGATGAACACGAGTAAAAGAAAGAGAATAAAACACCTGAATATCTATAAAATGGTACGGATTCAACCTGAGGACCCTGCCAAGCGACAGCTGAAGACTTCGTTCTTAGCATTTGAAAAAAGTCAGAAAAAAGTCAAAAACTATCAAGAAAAACAGCATTTTTATTTTAATCAATCGGTCGGTTTTTATCCTAAATGGTGAGGGTCAGGAAGGGCATCCTCGCCAAATCGATGATGCGAGATCAACTCGCTGTGGCGACCCCTGATAAAGGGAGAAGAAGAAGAAGAAGTGGAGTCTTCGTCCTGCCAGTAGGGGGCGCTGCAGCCCCGCCTGCTCCATGCAAACTGACCACATCGCTAATCAGGTTGACCTCTCGGCATCTTTTCCAAAGGTCTGAAATAAAGCTGATGGTTAACTTTGAGTTCAAACTACCTCAAACATTCAGAGCGGTTCTGAAACATTTCTGTGACAGAAGAAGAAGAAGAAGTGGAGTCTTTGTCCTGCCAGTAGGGGGCGCTGTAGCCTGCTCCATGCAAACTGACCACATCGCTAATCAGGTTGACCTCTT
Organism: Leuresthes tenuis; assembly: GCF_036924035.1. Classification (NCBI taxonomy): domain Eukaryota; kingdom Metazoa; phylum Chordata; class Actinopteri; order Atheriniformes; family Atherinopsidae; genus Leuresthes; species Leuresthes tenuis. The sequence goes on along the minus strand of NW_027325378.1, from coordinate 1,845,269 downwards.
GGCACCTTTTCCAAAGGTCTGAAATAATGCTGATGGGTTAACTTTGAGTTCAAACTACCTCAAACATTCAGAGCGGTTCTGAAACATTTCTGTGACAGAAGAAGAAGAAGAAGTCCAGTCTTCGTCCTGCCAGTAGGGGGCGCTGCAGCCCCGCCTGCTCCATGCAAACTGACCACATCGCTAATCAGGTTGACCTCTTGGCACCTTTTCCAAAGGTCTGAAATAAAGCTGATGGTTAACTTTGAGTTCAAACTACCTCAAACATTCAGAGCGGTTCTGAAACATTTCTGTGACAGAAGAAGAAGAAGAAGATTTCCGCAGCTTCAGCATCGACCTTTACAAACTTTGCATAGAGCACATCCAGCTGGAAATGATGGTCCAAATATTGCCCGGGGGGCCGTCTCATTACCCATGATTCCTTACCTTCACTAATGCAAATCCACTTGACATTAGCAGCGTGCGATTGGCTGCTCAGAGCATATGGGCGCCACTTCCTCCGTGTTATCGTTGTGAATAATTCAGACGGCTGTTTAGCTGACGGTCTCCGTGGCATTTCCCTTCTGCTAATTGCTCGTTAAGTGTTCCATTCGACCTTTGAGGGACGGATAAAATTTGGAGAGCTTTTGCTTTCAGTGGCACTATTCAAACTACATTTCCCCTCAGGTTGCACAGGAACGGCGTGTGGAGGGAAGCCGGGCACCGGCCGATCAAACAGCCCATCGCGGTTGTCACGGAAACGCAACAAAGATGCTCAGAAAGTCAAATTTCCGTGCATCAATCGGACGTTTCAATCCCCCTCTTTTTGCTCTCAGAAAATCCCAAGGTAATGACTCTGATTCATCACTTTTATCTTTTATTTTTCTATATTTTTATGAAGTGAAACTTTATTTTTGGCAGTTAAAGTGAAATTTTTAACATTTTCTAAACATAAATAAAAGAATCCTGCGTAGGAAATGCATGGATGGATGCATAAGTGCACGTAATTCTAATAAAAGCAGGAGTTCACCAAAAAGAATTAGCAACCAGGTCCGTTTTCGACTCCAAACTACGAAGAAACCCAGAAGCATTTATGAGGTGACTTAATGAAAAAGGTTTCATTCAGACTGATATTCAGGACAAGCTGTAAGAGAACAACTCTTTCCTGCTTTAAGCAGCGTTAAACGTCCTAATTTACAGCAGCTTTCAGGGTCTTTTACCCACTTTCTGTGAGTTTTTGTGCAGGCTGGATGTTGTTCACCAGCATATTTAAACCTGTAACCTGCAGAAACAGCACAGGTGGAGCTGCTGTCTAACAGCTCGCTTTGCTCCTGAAACATCCCATAATTAAGCTGCTATAGGCCTGAAACATCCCATAATTAAGCTGCTATAGGCCCAGCCTGCTGGGGGACCTCATCTGTCCCACCTTTCCTCTCTTTTTCCCCCCTGTTTAATTTCTAAATGATTTTCTGTCCCTGTGACATTATTGTGGTCATTAACTTGTGTTTCCCTGTTCCAACAGATATCCTTTGAATGGTGTTATGGTGTTTTTCCCCCCTCTTTTCCCTCTTTTCTGTCTTCTCAAACCCCAGCTGGTCCAGGCGGATGGACACCCTTCCTGGTTCTGGTTCTGCCAGAGGTTTCTTCCTGGTTCTGGTTCTGCCAGAGGTTTCTTCCTGAGTCTGGTTCTGCCAGAGGTTTCTTCCTGGTTCTGGTTCTGCCAGAGGTTTCTTCCTGGTTCTGTCAGAGGTTTCTTCCTGGTTCTGGTTCTTCCAGAGGTTTCTTCCTGGTTCTGCCAGAGGTTTCTTCCTGGTTCTGCTTCTGCCAGAGGTTTCTTCCTGGTTCTGGTTCTGCCAGAGGTTTCTTCCTGGTTCTGATTCTGCCAGAGGTTTCTTCCTGGTTCTGCCAGAGGATTCTTCCTGGTTCTGCCAGAGGTTTCTTCCTGATTCTGCCAGAGGTTTCTTCCTGGTTCTGGTTCTGCCAGAGGTTTCTTCCTGGTTCTGGTTCTGCCAGAGGTTTCTTCCTGGTTCTGGTTCTGCCAGAGGTTTCTTCCTGGTTCTGCCAGAGGTTTCTTCCTGGTTCTGCCAGAGGTTTCTTCCTGGTTCTGGTTCTGCCAGAGGTTTCTTCCTGTTAAAGGGAGTCGTTCCTTTCCACAGTCCCTCAGGCTCAGGACGGGAGATTGGACTGAAGACAAGTTTCGGTCCAATCTGTTGGTTTCCTTAGCTCGGATATTATTTTTGAATTGGCTCCATATGAATTAATTGGATTATGATTACAATGAAATGAATTCCAATTGACTTGAATTGGACTTTATTACTTAAGTGCCTTGAGATGACATTTGTTGTAATCTGGCGCTTTATAAATAAAGTTGAATTGAATTGAATTGAATTGAATTGAATTGGTGTGTCTCGCACACATGATACATATTTATCTTATGAGCTTCATTTAAACTCAAAAAGCTCATAAAAAGCTGACGTTTCGTCATAAAATGTCGTCGAATATGTTGACAAACAGACTGAAAACATTACAGATGAACAGATTCTCCAACTGGGTTCAGAGCTCAGAAATCTGACAGGAAGTAACACACCTCTACGCTCATTTCATTCACATATTTCCTCTCTCTTTGCTGCTTTCAGCTCATCTGTTTCACAAAGACGAAACCTGAAAATCGCTCATCTGTGTGCGTGGGCGTGCACGTTGTGGGTCGATAGGCGCTGAAGGACCAACAGGAAGGCTCCTGAGTGAGTGTGAATGACTATTAATCGCATTAAGATGGAGGGAAAGCAGGAAGAGAGCATCATTATCAGGAAGATGGAGGCAGCAGTAATGCTTCTCCACATCCTCTAAAGTGGTTCTGTGGGTTTTTCTGGGTCTGTGAGGACATTTCTGCACACTCAGGTCGGACTGGAGAAACCTAACGGTCCTCATAAGGACAAAAACAGCAGTGTGTGTGTGTGTTAATGCATATAAATGCATTAACACACACTAAAGTGGTTCTGTGGGTTTTTCTGGGTCTGTGAGGACATTTCTGCACACTCAGGTCGGACTGGAGAAACCTAAAGGTCCTCATAAGGATAAAAACAGCAGTGTGTGTGTGTGTTAATGCATATAAATGCATTAACACACACACTAAAGTGGTTCTGTGGGTTTTTCTGGGTCTGTGAGGACATTTCTGCACACTCAGGTCGGACTGGAGAAACCTAACGGTCCTCATAAGGACAAAAACAGCAGTGTGTGTGTGTGTGTTAATGCATATAAATGCATTAACACACACTAAAGTGGTTCTGTGGGTTTTTCTGGGTCTGTGAGGACATTTCTGCACACTCAGGTCAGACTGGAGAAACCTAAAGGTCCTCATAAGGACAAAAACAGCAGTGTGTGTGTGTGTTAATGCATATAAATGCATTAACACACACTAAAGTGGTTCTGTGGGTTTTTCTGGGTCTGTGAGGACATTTCTGCACACTCAGGTCGGACTGGAGAAACCTAACGGTCCTCATAAGGACAAAAACAGCAGTGTGTGTGTGTGTTAATGCATATAAATGCACTTTTGAGCACAATCCAGTTGTTCAGGAGGCAGTTTAGATTAGTATCGAGTAACACAAGCTCTACATGCAGGTGTGTGTGTGTGTGCTTGTTCTGCTAGTGTTTTGAGGACATAAATGTGTTTTTACTGTGTTATCAACAACAAGCGTGTCCTCATAAGACTATAAATTCAACTAAAGGGTGGACACTTTGCCTGCCGTCTCCAGGAGAAATTAAATGTCTTCAGAAGTGTTAAATATTATTCACAGAACTGGAAATAACATCCGGTCAGATTAAAGGAAGCAAACAGGAGCCGCCGTGAATAACGATGTCGTCTGATCAGACAGACGAGCTGCATTATTGATCAGGTCAGTACAAAAGAAACGGACACAGTTCTGCTCAAACATTTTGGCTCGAAAACAGGTAAAAGACAAGGAAGAGAAAAGGTTTCTCTACAAAAATCACCTAAATCCGTCACTTTTTGACAAATGTTGCGTATTTAAATCTGTGGATATAAATGAGGACATGAAGCGAACTCCTGCACTTCAACCCCTCCGGTGTTGCCTGTGCTGCTGCTCTCAGGGGGGATGCCGGTTGCCAGTTTGGTGGACAGCCAGTCTAATAGAGTTGAGAGCAGAACAGAAACCCAGTTTATTGTTGTCTCTGTCCATCAGACTCACAGTTAAAGCTCTCACAGTCCAACCGTCCGACTGCTAATGCAGGAAAAACAAAGTCAGCAGGAAATGAGGGAAGTTATTATTCATCCCTGAGCTCTGTGCTTTTCTCACGGTTGTTTCCAGCGAAGCCAGCGCACAAAATGGCTTCGATTACCAGCACACAAGGACAGTTTCTCAGGAGAATTCCCTCCCAAACAGAGTTTAGGTTCAGGATAAATTAAATCACAGCTAAAGAAGAACATCGCAGTGTTGTGTTTGTTCTGGTAGATATTTTAACTGCTTTTAAACTATGTCCTAAACTCACTTGAAGGTAAAAACAGCAGCTATCTCACTGCGGCTGACCTTCTGCTCCTGGGTCCCTAACTGGTCTCCTAACTGGTTTCCTAACTGGTCTCTTAACTGCTCTCCTAACTGGTCTCCTAACTGGTTTCCTAACTGCTCTCCTAACTGGTCTCCTAACTGGTCTCCTAACTGGTCTGCTAACTGGTTTCCTAACTGGTCTCCTAACTGGTCTCCTAACTGGTTTCCTAACTGGTCTCCTAACTGGTCTCCTAACTGGTCTCCTAACTGGTTTCCTAACTGGTCTCCTAACTGGTCTCCTAACTGGTTTCCTAACTGCTCTCCTAACTGGAGAGAATTCCCTCCCAAACAGAGTTTAGGTTCAGGATAAATTAAATCACAGCTAAAGAAGAACATCGCAGTGTTGTGTTTGTTCTGGTAGTTATTTTAACTGCTTTTAAACTATGTCCTAAACTCACTTGAAGGTAAAAACAGCAGCTATCTCACTGCGGCTGACCTTCTGCTCCTGGGTCCCTGCTGGATGTTTGACCTTTGACTGGAATGATCTGCACTGAGAGGCCAGCAGAGGAGGCTGACTTTTGCTGTCATATCTGCAAAGAGCTTCTAAAAACAGACAGAATGCGGAGTCTCTGGAGTCCGTTACAGTCGTTGTTTTATTCATCATACCCTGAGACCTTGTGCCCGACCTCGGCACGATGTTTGTTTGTTTGTGGCGTCTGTAAAATCCTTAAGTTTCACCATCTTCTGATGCTGTAAAAGGTTGAATTCTAACCTTAACTCAGCAGCTTTGGTGCCTAAACCAAACTGAACACCAAGAACAGTCAGAATGAGAGTTTCTTCGGCTGTGAGACGCCACCAAAGCTTTGATTGATAACAATATAATAATAAATAATGATTAATTATTAATTATTATTAACTGGTCTCCTAACTGGTCTCCTAACTGGTTTCCTAACTGGTCTCCTAACTGGTTTCCTAACTGGTCTCCTAACTGGTCTCCTAACTGGTTTCCTAACTGGTCTCCTAACTGGTCTCCTAACTGGTTTCCTAACTGGTCTCCTAACTGGTCTCCTAACTGGTTTCCTAACTGGTCTCCTAACTGGTTTCCTAACTGGTCTCCAGCCTGTGAAACCTCTGCAGATGGTCCAGAACGCGGCGGTGCGTCTGGTCTTGGATCAGCCTAAAAGAACACGTCCCCCCTCTGTTCATTGAGCTCCTCTGGCTGCCCTTAGCATCAGATCCAAGTCCCTGATGTTAGCTACAAAGAGCTTAATGGAACGGCTCCATCTACTTGAATGCTCTTGCAAAGGCTTCTGTCCCAACTGGGTCCCTCCGTTGGTCCCAGGATTGTCGTCTAGCAGCTCCTACACCACGCCTAAGACAATCCAAACTCTGTTCATGTGGCGTCCCACGATGGTGGAATGACCTACCGAGCGCTACCAGAACAGGGGCGTCCCTGTCTATCTTCAAGAAGCTCCTGAAAACCCAGCTCTTCAGAGAGCATCTCCTATCCCAGCACTTACCTTGTACTTCCCTCCCCCCTCTATCTCTGCACTTTATCTTTCTGCACTTCCTTCTATGCCTGCACCCTATCTCTACTCTGTCCCCTCTGACAGAGTCGGACTCCTGGGTTCCTTCTATGGAGCTTATTGTTAGCTTTTTATAAAGCTGTTATATCTTCATTTGTAAGCCGCTTTGGATAAAAGCGTCTGATAAATACAGAAACATAAATGTAGAGTAAAAGAGGCCCCAGAGTTAAACCCTGCGGGACTCCACATTTTTGTCCAATCAGCTGTGTGGTTACCTAAAGACACCAAATAGTCTTTTAAGTAAGAATCAAAGCAACAGAATCCAGTCACATAATCACTGCTAAATAAATACAGAAACAGAAACATAAACAGAAACAATCTGACGTCTGTTCTCGTCTCTTTTTGTCTTATTTGTCATGACAGCAGCGCTGATGCTTGACGTTTTAAAGCAAAAAGACGTCACGAAGGGCAGGAAACCGAAGCTGTGACCTGCGGTAGTTCAGCCAGCAGGCGCTCCGGGGTACTTCTAGGCCCAGAAATGGTGCCGCTTTAACATGAGCAGGGCCTCATGAATCCACTCTACTAATCTTAGGATCCTAATCTGACACCAAACTGCTTTCAGGCTGAAAACAAGCTTCACACAGTTCAACGAGCTGTAATCCTGCTTTTTGTGGCAGGTGTTGCCTTTCAGAGCAGCGAAGGGTTAACCACAGATGGAAACAAAGGAGACGAGCAGTGATGCATCTGGACGCCCATCAGCTCGACTTCCTGTTTATCCTTAATGCTTTTCTTATTCCCGACAACTCTCATCCATGTCAGGATAAATCAAACCCAGATCTGTTTAGATCTGAGATCGAACCCTAAAAGCACAAGAACACGCTTTACTTTGGTCTCTTTTGAACCCAAATACTCATTTTTCTCCCCAAAAAGCCGCTCAGTGTCGCCGGGACTGAGCAACAGATGTTTGAATGCGGTGAAGATAAATAAATCATGTCCGTCTGAATCTTATTTAGTGAACAGATGCCTGAAGATGATTCCAGCTGTGAGTCATTAGCTGGAAAAACACAATCAGACCACAGCTGGTGTCTCACAAAGTCTTAGTCCAAACCTCATAAACGACCACAACCAAAGAGAGAATTTCGCCTTATTTCTGCCTCAGAGACTTTAAAGAAGTGGACGCAGGACGCATTAAACCACAGTTGATGACATTAAAATAATTAATTATTGAGTGTAATAAAGATTCGTTCAATGCAGATTGTTTTTTTTTAAAGTTAATTACCTCCTAATTTAAATGTAATTAAAAGAAAAAGAGGAAAACTTCAAAGTTTCTCTAGTTTTCCACTGATATCAGGATCATATTGTACTGTGAAAGCTGCTAATTCAGAGGTTTCCCTGCCTGATAGGAACAGTTCCTGCAGCTCGTTTACACCTGGCTGCCTTTTTACAGGAAGAAGAAGGACACGAACCTCCCGACCACGTGCACACCCCGTGCACGCCTCCCTGTTGGTTATTCACGGCATGAAGCTCCGGCAAACTCCAACGAGTTAAAACCCAAATCAGGTGGAGGCTGAACATCTGGCGCCATGGTGCAGGGAGGACGACCCGGAGCTCAACGCTCTGAAGACGGTGGAGATGGTTGCAGCCTCCCCAACGCCCTCTGTGGAGTCTGAACTATCCTCCCCCATCGCCCTCTGTGGAGTCTGAACTATCCTCCCCCATCACCCTCTGTGGAGTCTGAACTATCCTCCCCCATCACCCTCTGTGGAGTCTGAACTATCCTCCCCCATCACCCTCTGTGGAGTCTGAACTATCCTCCCCCATCGCCCTCTGTGGAGTCTGAACTATCCTCTCCCATCGCCCTCTGTGGAGTCTGAACTATCCTCCCCCAGGACCCAAAGCGGTCAGTTCCTCATCAAGAAGGTACAAGAAACCCAACCTGCCAAGGACAATGATGGTGCACTTCTCCTCCTCCATCCTCCATCCTCAGCTCCTCCATCACCATCTGTGGAGTCTGAACTATCCTCTCCCAGGACCCAAAGCGGTCAGTTCCTCATCAAGAAGGTACAAGAAATCCAACCTGCCAAAGACAATGATGGTGCACTTCTCCTCCTCCATCCTCAGCTCCTCCATCGCCCTCTGTGGAGTCTGAACTATCCTCTCCCAGGACCCAAAGCGGTCAGTTCCTCATCAAGAAGGTACAAGAAATGTTCTTCCTGCAGCAGCTGAAGAAACCCAACCTGCCAAAGACAATGATGGTGCACTTCTCCTCCATCCTCCATCCTCCATCCTCAGCTCCTCCATCACCATCTGTGGAGTCTGAACTATCCTCACCCAGGACCCAAAGCGGTCAGTTCCTCATCAAGAAGGTACAAGAAACCCAACCTGCCAAGAACAATGATGGTGCACTTCTCCTCCATCACTGAGTCCATCCTCAGCTCCTCCATCGCCCTCTGTGGAGTCTGAACTATCATCTCCCAGGACCCAAAGCTGAACATCAGCTCCCTCAAAAAGAAATCCAACCTGCCAAAGACAATGATGGTGCACTTCTCCTCCATCCTCAGCTCCTCCATCACCATCTGGTTCGCTGCTGCCGCCGCCGAGGACGAGGTCAGACTGCAGCGAGTCATTCGGTCTGCAGAGAAGGCGATTGGCTGAGATCTTCCACCTCTCCAGGAAGATTCTGGCTGATTCCTCCCCGGTCACAAACTCTTTCAGACACCTGTAGTGTCTGATGTTTCCCACCTGTGCAAAGCTGCCTTGGGAAAATGATAAGAAGTCTGGTAATTGCCATCTGTTTGGGTATAAATCAGGACATTTTGAGAATAACTTACTCCCCGGTAAGTTTGTCCAAGAATAGGCTCAAAGTTACACCATATCTGGGCTTTGTGCTTAATGATGGGAACATCATGGGAACAGCATCTTTAAGGTCACTAAGAACCGGCAGATTCTACTGAAAGAAGACCGTTAAGTAAGGAAGAGACTTTGGGGAATCAGGGCTGAACACATCTCTCCAGACTTGATGCATCAAATCTGTAATTCTGGACGATAAAGGTTTCTGTGTTGGACCAAGACTCTGTCAGCAGTTCTTCCTGCATCAGAGGCTGTCTGAAGGAAACCATCCCCAATAAACCACAAACTCTTCTCTGGCGGGAGGCTGCGGTCCATCAGGACCAAAACCTCCCAAGAACAGCTTCTTCCCATCCAGTACCAGCCTTACCAACAAGGCCCGGAGCCTCTCCCTCCCCCCTCCAGACCTCCTGAGGTACATTAACACCCATCTATTCTGTATAAATCTCTATTTTATAAGTCAGATTCCTTGGAAGTGCAAACCTACTTGGCAATAAACGTGTTTCTGATTCTGATTCTGCTCATGAAAACTGGAGCTTTGACAGAGAATAGGTGTGAGAATGTGAGAAACCATTGAACCCAAGCAGTGGATTAGCAGAAGCTGTTGACAGCCATGAAAAAGCTCTGCTTTCCAACACTAAGAGAAGTTGTACAGCAGACAGCAGACGGCCTGCTGGTTAAACTTCCACCGACTGTTGGCGCTGAATATTAATGACAGTCAGCCGGGGGAAGAGCCTCCAATGCAAGAAGGTCAGTTACTCAGCTGAAGTTTCCTCCAAAGCTGCGTCTCATGACAACCGGCCAGGTTAGAAAGACCAAAGCAGCTCAGATCAATGCTTCCTGCAGCTGAAAAACCAGCTGAGTGACGATGCTCCTCAGAAACAGAAGCATTCGGCTGAAATGAGGGAAATCCTGACGTAGGTTAATGCTTCCTGTCTGCAAGCTCTGCAATTTAAATGTGTTTAATCTCTGTTTAAAGCCAAGCTGCAGCTGATCACATGCTCTGCCTCCACCTTACATGCATGGGCTTTAATTAGCTCCGCCACGGTGACCTCCCCCAGCAGGCTGAAGGTCACCAGTCTCAGCATCCCGATAATAAACCTGGACTTCTTACTGCTGCTGCGAAAGGTCACAAAAATAACTACAAGGGAAGAGAAGAGGATGCAGAGAAACTCTTTCCAATCAGAGACCCGAGCTTTGTTGAGGCAGCTGCTTTCTTTGCCTTTTAAGGGACAGTTATTGCTCAAAAGTGACATTTATTTCCTCAGAAAAAGTCTCCGGCAGCTTCCAGTGAAGTGAACCACTTAGTTTGCTTTTACTGTCAGTTTCAGTCTGGATTTCTGCTGTGAAGAACGCTCGTCTGAGCAGAAAAACATGGATTTATGTCTGTTTTCTGAGCCGTAAACCTGAAATGTGCCACAAGAAGAATAATCACTGGAGTTCAAACACATTCCTGAAGGCCTCTCTCCCCATCATCTGCTCCTGAACTCTTCTCTTTGACCTCGCTGGCAAACGTCTCGGGGTAAAGGTGGAGAGGACCAGGCTCTGAAACCACAAAAGTTCAGTAAATATCCCTGAAAATCAGGGATGTCAAGCTCCGGTTCTGGAGGGCCGCTGTTCTGCAGGTTTTAGATGTTTCCCTGCTTCAACACACCTGAATCAGGTTAAATTAATCTCTTCAAAAGATTGTTTCATTCTGCACAAACCAGCTAATGAGGCATTGATCTGAATCAGGTGTGTTGGAGCAGGGAAACATCTAAAACCTGCAGGGAAACATCTAAAACCTGCAGGGAAACGTCTAAAACCTGCAGGGAAACATCTAAAACCTGCAGGGAAACATCTAAAACCTGCAGGGAAACGTCTAAAACCTGCAGGGAAACATCTAAAACCTGCAGGGAAACATCTAAAACCTGCAGGAAAACATCTAAAACCTGCAGGAAAACATCTAAAACCTGCAGGAAAACATCTAAAACCTGCAGGGAAACATCTAAAACCTGCAGGGAAACATCTAAAACCTGCAGGAAAACGTCTAAAACCTGCAGGAAAACATCTAAAACCTGCAGGGAAACATCTAAAACCTGCAGGGAAACAGCTAAAACCTGCAGGGAAACATGTAAAACCTGCAGGGAAACATGTAAAACCTGCAGGGAAACAGCTAAAACCTGCAGGGAAACATCTAAAACCTGCAGGAAAACATCTAAAACCTGCAGGAAAACATCTAAAACCTGCAGGAAAACATCTAAAACCTGCAGGGAGACAGCTAAAACCTGCAGGGAAACATCTAAAACCTGCAGGAAAACATCTAAAACCTGCAGGGAAACATCTAAAACCTGCAGGGAAACATCTAAAACCTGCAGGAAAACATCTAAAACCTGCAGGGAAACATCTAAAACCTGCAGGGAAACATCTAAAACCTGCAGGAAAACATCTAAAACCTGCAGGGAAACATCTAAAACCTGCAGGGAAACGTCTAAGACCTGCAGGAAACATCTAAAACCTGCAGGGAAACATCTAAAACCTGCAGGAAACATCTAAAACCTGCAGGAAACATCTAAAACCTGCAGGGAAACATCTAAAACCTGCAGGGAAACATCAAAAAACCTGCAGAGAAACATCTAAAACCTGCAGAGAAACGTCTAAAACCTGCAGGGAAACATCTAAAACCTGCAGGGAAACATCTAAAACCTGCAGGGAAACATCTAAAACCTGCAGGAAAACATCTAAAACCTGCAGGATAGCGGCCCTCCAGGACCGGACTTTGACATATGTGGTTTAAATCCAGCTGATGTGGCTCTGAAGCTACAAAAGTTCAGTAAATATCCCTGAAAAAGGTTTAAATCCTAAAGCTTCAGCTCCTCTCACGCAGTTCAGAAGCTTCCTGAGATGAATAAACTACTGGACTGGCCCCCTCAGAAGGCCAGTGGTCCTCTTTCTGCCTTCTTCCTCTTGCTTTTGTTAGCAGCAGCGACCACCATTACAGACGTGTAGCGCCCCCTGCTGGCTCCAACCGATGGAAACGGCTCGAGCGACATTTAATGTCGCAAAGTTTGGAAACTTTTGGCTAAACTGACGAAAGAAACTTCGTCTTTGTGTGTATTTTAATGTGTTCGTTGACCTTTTAGACTGATGCCGGTGATAAACTTTGGCTCTTTGGGCTCGGAGAGGTCCAGTTTTTCCACCAAACTATAAAAAGCAGGATAAAAACGGGATTCAGGGAGGCGATGAAACCCTCCCTCCTGCCTGTGAGGCTGTAAATCTGCAGCGATGAGAGTTTTCTGTGGCAGCAGCCAAACGCTCGCCTCAAATGGACCAAAAGCAGCTTTTCACATTCAGAGGGAAAGAAAAGAGGAAGCTCTGGAGCTTCTTTGCTATCCTGACAGGCGTCAGAGGCAGATCTGCTCAGTATTTACAGTAACTCCTGATTGTGTGGCGCTGTTCTGGAGGAAGTTAAACTGTTGTTATAGATCAGACGTTGCCAAAGTTTTAAGGAGGGCTTTGAGTTCTCTGATGGCCAAACTGATCTGATCACATCCTAAAGATCTCACAGTTGGATATTTCCCCAACAGAGCACTTTGCTCTCAGGCTGCAGGTTTCCTTGTGGTTCCAGAGTTTCTAAAAGCAGAATGGGAGGCAGAGCCTTCAGTTATCAGGCCCCTAAAAGCACAATGGGAGGCAGATCCTTCAGTTATCAGGCCCCTAAAAGCAGAATGGGAGGCAGAGCCTTCAGTTATCAGGCCCCTAAAAGCAGAATGGGAGGCAGAGCCTTCAGTTATCAGGCCCCTAAAAGCAGAATGGGAGGCAGAGCCTTCAGTTATCAGGCCCCTAAAAGCACAATGGGAGGCAGAGCCTTCAGTTATCAGGCCCCTAAAAGCAGAATGGGAGGCAGAGCCTTCAGTTATCAGGCCCCTAAAAGCAGAATGGGAGGCAGAGCCTTCAGTTATCAGGCCCCTAAAAGCAGAATGGGAGGCAGAGCCTTCAGTTATCAGGCCCCTAAAAGCAGAATGGGAGGCAGAGCCTTCAGTTATCAGGCCCCTAAAAGCAGAATGGGAGGCAGAGCCTTCAGTTATCAGGCCCCTAAAAGCAGAATGGGAGGCAGAGCCTTCAGTTATCAGGCCCCTAAAAGCAGAATGGGAGGCAGAGCCTTCAGTTATCAGGCCCCTAAAAGCAGAATGGGAGGCAGAGCCTTCAGTTATCAGGCCCCTAAAAGCAGAATGGGAGGCAGAGCCTTCAGTTATCAGGCCCCTAAAAGCAGAATGGGAGGCAGAGCCTTCAGTTATCAGGCCCCTCTCTGTGGAACCAGCTGCAGTTTGGCTTCAGGAAGCAGACACCCTCTCTACCTTTAAGATCAGGCTGAAACTTTCCTTCACTTTCACCTTGGGGTGACCTTTAACCTTTAGCATGCTAACTGAGGCCTGTAGAGTCTGAGATGTAGCTCTGGGCTTCTTCACCTTGGGGTGACCTTTAACCTTTAGCATGCTAACTGAGGCCTGTAGAGTCTGAGATGTAGCTCTGGGCTTCTTCACCTTGGGGTGACCTTTAACCTTTAACATGCTAACTGAGGCCTGTAGAGTCTGAGATGTAGCTGTGGGCTTTTTCACCTTGGGGTGACCTTTAACCTTTAACATGCTAACTGAGGCCTGTAGAGTCTGAGATGTAGCTGTGGGCTTTTTCACCTTGGGGTGACCTTTAACCTTTAACATGCTAACTGAGGCCTGTAGAGTCTGAGATGTAGCTCTGGGCTTCTTCACCTTGGGGTGAACTTGCTGGGACGTCCACTCCTGGGAAGATTGACAGCTGTCCTGAATGTTTTCCACCTGTGAATAATCTTTCTCTCTGTAGAATGATGGACTCCAGATAGTCTGGAAATGGCCTTATAACCCTTCCCAGACTGATGGGCAGCAGCAGCTGCTTCTCTGAGATCATTGCTGGTGTCTTTCCTCCTTGGCATCGTGTTAAACTGACAGAACTCCTGCTTTTATAGAGCTGCTCACACTGACTGAGGATCAGTTAATCAGAGCATTGATCAGTTAATCAGAGCATTGATCAGTTAATCAGAGCATTGATCAGCAGCTCCTGGCTGCTTCTTACCCTCTCAGTTCAGTGAGGGTTCACTTAGTTTTTCAGTCACTGCTCCTGTGTTTTGTCTCAGTTTATGTTCAATAAATAATGAATAATGGACCTGAGAGGTTAAAATCTTCATGTTTCCTTGTTTTATTTCCATTTCCTTTGCATCTTTTGCTGTCTTTCTAACTGATTTCTACCTCACATGAACCTCGGGTCGTCTTATAATTGTGTGTCTGCTTTCTCAGTTTGCGTACGTGCATGAGGAGGAATTTGATTTTTTAGCTCCCTGAAGTCTTTATCAACTTAGTGAGTGTGTAACCATGTGTGTGTGAGTGTTTGTGTGTTTGTGCCACCGTAACCTCTATGCTCAATTACACCCAGATTACCCAGAGGCCCTTGGGGCTGAGGCAGCTGGTGAGCTGGCTGATATAAATCTGGTCTGTTGTTGATACACCGGCTCTCTAATGCCCATAAAACATTACTACTGAGCACACAGAGCGCCGCAGCGCACGCTAACACACGTGCACACGCACCAGCCGTGCACACGCACCAGCCGTGCACACGTGCACATGTGCACGGACATGACACTCCGGGGAACCTCTGCTAATATGCTAACACTGCAAGGTGGTGTAGGAGGAGGAGGAGGAGGAGGAGGAGGAAGAGGAAGAGGAGGAGGATGAAGAAGAGGAGGAGGTGAGGAGGAGGAAGAGGAAGAGGAGGAAGAGGAGGAAGAAGAAGAGGAGGATGGAGGAAGAGGAAGAGGAAGAGGAAGAGGAGGAGGATGGAGGAAGAGGAGGAGACGAGGAAGAGGAGGAGGAGGAAGAGGAAGAGGAGGAAGAGGAGGAAGAAGAAGAGGGGAAGGAAGAGGAGGAGAAGGAGGAGGAAGAGGAGGAGGATGGAGGAAGAGGAAGAGGAAGAGGAGGAGGATGGAGGAAGAGGAGGAGACGAGGAAGAGGAGGAGGAGGAAGAGGAGGAGGAAGAGGAGGAGGAAGAGGGGAAGGAGACGAGGAAGAGGAGGAGGAGGAGGAACAGAGGGAGGAAGAGGAGAAGGAGGAAGAGGAAGAGAGGAAGAGTAGGAAGAGGAGGAGGAACAGAGGGAGGAGGAGGAAGAGGAGGAAGAAGAGGAAGAAGAAGAGAGGAAGGAAGAGGAGGAGAAGGAGGAAGAGGAAGAGAGGAAGAGGAGGAAGAGGAGGAAGAGGAGGAGGAGGAACAGAGGGAAGAAGAGGAGGAAGAGGAAGAAGAGGAGGGGAAGGAAGAGGAGGAGAAGGAGGAGGAAGAGGAGGAGGAAGAGGAAGAGGAGGAGGATGGAGGAAGAGGAGGAGACGAGGAAGAGGAGGAGGAGGAAGAGGAGGAGGAAGAGGAGGAGGAAGAGGGGAAGGAGACGAGGAAGAGGAGGAGGAGGAGGAACAGAGGGAGGAAGAGGAGAAGGAGGAAGAGGAAGAGAGGAAGAGGAGGAGGAGGAACAGAGGGAAGAAGAGGAGGAAGAGGAAGAGAGGAAGAGGAGGAAGAGGAGGAAGAGGAGGAAGAGGAGGAGGAGGAACAGAGGGAAGAAGAGGAGGAAGAGGAAGAGGAGACGAGGAGGAAGAGGAGGAAGAAGAGAGGAAGGAAGAGGAGGAGAAGGAGGAAGAGGAAGAGAGGAAGAGGAGGAAGAGGAGGAACAGAGGGAGGAAGAGGAGGAGAAGGAGGAAGAGGAAGAGAGGAAGAGGAGGAGGAGGAAGAGAGGGAGGAAGAGGAGGAGAAGGAGGAAGAGGAGGAGAAGGAGGAAGAGAGGGAGGAGGAAGAGGAGGAGGAAGAGAGGGAGGAGGAAGAGGAGGAGGAAGAGAGGAAGGAGACAAGGAATAAGAGGAGGAGGAAGAGGAGGGGGAAATGTAATGAAAAAGAGAAGAAGAAGAAACGATGCAGAGGAAAAGAAGAAGAAATGGAGAAACGACCTTTTTTAAAGAAGACATTTTGAGAAACGAGATAAAGTGAAAGCAGGAAAACATCCACAGACAGCCCTGTGTGTTTTAACCTCTTCACACATTTAATAACAGCTGACAGCAGGAGGAATAAAGTTATTTTGAATTGGACAAATCTTTGACCAAAACACAGGAAGAAGAGCAGGAAAGGGTTCACTAATTAAATTAAACTCAGAGAGTTACGGAGTAAAGGATCAGCCCGTCTTCCACCTCCTTTCCATTCAACTTTAAGCCGATGCTTTGGATGAGAAGCAGTCATTGGAGCCGGTTCGGCTCCCTTTGGGGGTCACATATTTATTCTGAAATGCTGGGATCCCACAGGATGTGGTGGAAAGTCCCGCTGCTGACAGCATAAACGGGCCCAGATCGATCAGAGAACACGAGGAAATGGATGCAGAAGGCTGTGATGTGAGATAATCTCTGAGAGCCGAAGATGAACAAAGCCACAGAGCAGAAAGCAGCGTTCTCCATCAACTCTTTTAGTTCGGAGTTAGGAGAGGAGGAAGAAAGGCAGAATCCTCATGGGATCCAAACTGATCACTTAATGCATCCCGCTGAGGGTGTTGGGAATGGACTGGTTCTGTGAGGCTCTGGTTGTGGGAACAGAGAGATTCATATATTATTCAGCTCAATGAAACTCACTCTGGAGCTTTTCCAGGCCTTGCTCCCCCCTGTCACCTGCCTTCATCTCTCTGAGAGTGAGGGTTAGTCCCCCCCCCCTGATAAATCATTCAGAGAGTGGTGGTGGGCGGCGGCCTTTCTGTCTCCTGCTGAGGCTGCAGAAAGGTGGAGGAGGAGAGGGAAAGATGGGGGGGTGACAGGTGGAGGGTGGAGGGGAGGCAGCTCTGGGCTCAAACTAAAGCTTTGTCTCAGCTGATCACATCAACCACAAAGTTCCATTCAGAACAAGTTTCAGAACAAGTTTCAGGACAAGTTTCAGAACAAGTTTCAGAACAAGTTTCAGGACAAGTTTCAGAACAAGTTTCAGAATCATCCATCCATCCATCCATCCATCCATCCATCATCCATCCATCCATCCATCATCCATCCATCATCCATCCATCCAGCCATCATCCATCATCCATCCATCATCCATCCATCCATCATCCATCCATCCATCCATCCATCCATCCATCCATCCATCATCCATCCATCATCCATCCATCCAGCCATCATCCATCCATCCATCCATCCATCCATCCATCCATCCATCCATCCATCCATCCATCCATCCATCATCCATCCATCCATCCATCATCCATCCATCCATCATCCATCCATCATCCATCCATCCATCATCCATCCATCCATCCATCATCCATCCATCATCCATCCATCATCCATCCATCCATCATCCATCCATCCATCCATCCATCATCCATCCATCATCCATCCATCCATCCATCCATCCATCATCCATCCATCCATCCATCATCCATCCTTCATCTATCCATCCATCATCCATCCATCCATCATCCATCCTTCATCTATCCATCCCTCCATCCATCCATCCATCCATCCATCCATCCATCATCCATCCATCCATCCATCCATCCATCATTCATCCATCCATCCATCCATCCATCATCCATCCTTCATCTATCCATCCATCATCCATCCATCCACCATCCATCCTTCATCCATCATCCATCCATCCATCATTCATCCATCCATCCACCATCCATCCTTCATCCATCATCCATCCATCCATCCTTCATCCATCCATCCATCCATCCATCATTCATCCATCCATCCATCCATCCTTCATCCATCCATCCATCATCCATCCATCCATCCATCAATCATCCATCCAACATCCATCCATCCATCCATCAATCATCCATCCATCAATCATCCATCCAACATCCATCATCCATCATCCATCCATCCATCCATCCATCAATCATCCATCCATCCATCATCCATCCTTCATCCATCATCCATCCATCCATCATCCATCATCCATCCATCATCCATCCATCCATCCATCATCCATCCATCATCCAACCATCCATCCATCCATCATCCATCCATCCATCATCCATCCTTCATCCATCCATCCATCCATCATCCATCCATCCATCCATCCATCCATCCATCCATCATCCATCCATCCAACATCCATCCATCCATCCATCAATCATCCATCCATCAATCATCCATCCAACATCCATCCATCATCCATCCTTCATCCATCATCCATCCATCCATCATCCATCCATCCATCCATCCATCCATCATCCATCCATCATCCATCCATCCATCATCCATCATCCATCCATCATCCATCCATCCATCCATCATCCAACCATCCATCCATCCATCATCCATCCATCCATCATCCATCCTTCATCTATCCATCCATCCATCCATCCATCCATCCATCCATCCATCCATCCATCCATCATCCATCATCCATCCATCCATCCTTCATCCATCATCCATCCATCCATCCATTCATCCATCCATCATCCATCCATCCATCCATCCAACATCCAACCATCCATCCATCCAACATCCATCCATCCATCCATCCATCATCCATCCATCCATCATCCATCCTTCATCTATCCATCCATCCATCCATCCATCCATCCATCCATCCATCCATCCATCCATCCATCCATCATCCATCATCCATCCATCCATCCTTCATCCATCATCCATCCATCCATCCATTCATCCATCCATCATCCATCCATCCATCCATCCAACATCCAACCATCCATCCATCCATCCATCCATCCATCCATCCATCAATCATCAATCATCCATCATCCATTCATCCATAACCCCTCCTGTGAGTTTGGGCCTCCTCCAGGTTGGAGGTTCCTAAAACCCCCCAAAGGCAGGTAACTAGTCCTCCTAACCAGATATCTGTACCTTTACAGTGTGACACTCCTGACCAATGGTGAGGAGTTAGTTAGTTAGTTAGTTAGTTAGGTTACTATAGTTAAGGATGTTATTCTGGTCTGTGGAGGCCACCTGAGGAAACTATCACAGATCTGTGGAGCTACTTAAAACAATCAGAAAGCATCAGATATTTTCAATCTTCCGGAGACTATTGATTAAGTTCTTTAAAGTGACCGAAGCCGACATGAAGCTGATTTCCACAGTTTCAGCCGTTATTTCCAAGTGAGAAATGATAAAAAGCCATTTCTGTACCCCCCCTCCTCCTCTCTCAGGGGAGTCATGGCGGGGGAGGGTTCTGTCAGCATGACCGACAGCTCTGTCTGCTTATCAGATTAGCCCAAGCCCAGCCGAGGCTGACGGTGTTACCGACCAATAAGTGCAGATTTGTAGGGTATCATCGCGGGCCATCGGTTCTGATTTGCTCCAACACAAGATGTTTATGGAGCAGGAGAGAAGGCGATAGTGTTTTCCCTCTCCTGCCTCATTAGATGCACTTTGGAGGAGAAAATATATCTGAGAAGCTGCTGTTTCTGGCAGCTCCAGCTGGAATTCAATCAGTCTGCAGCTATAATACAAACCCAGAGTGAAGCTTCCACTTTTAAACTCAAATCACCGGGACTCTTCTCCCAGTTTCATGGAGAACGTTGAGTGGGATCCTCCACCCAAACAACCGTTTAGTTCCAGACTTCACGAGCTCCTTTCATTGCATTATTCACCCGACAGCCCCTGAAATACTGCCCATGGGCCACAGCGCAACTCAGGCCCTCCGAGGTTAACAACAACCAGGCACTGTTTTACCGTAATAAAACCGATTTATGATGGAAGTCACACTGTTGTCTTCATGCTCAAGCACTAAAGTCACCTAATAAACAAACTCAGACGTGTAAAATCCAACATTTCAAACAATATTTTCAATTCATGGCACACAAAATATACCTAAAAGAGAGGGTAAACGGTTTTAAATGCCCCTAAAACTGTGATTACATGCTGATCGTTGTCTGTTCTGCTTGTAAAAATAAATCCAGCCTCTCGGGACTGTGTCGCACCCCCTCAGTTCGGTGTCACCAAACCTTTATTGTAAATCGCTGCGACAGAGCAGCATCGATCAATGGGGCAGTTATTAAAAGCTGATTGGTTTCAGGTGAGGGAGGCAGTGTGACTGCTGGTTTGTGTTTCTGACGGCAACAAACACTCTCAGCTGCCTCATCAGATTTTTCCGGATCCAGAGGCCAGTGTTAGCAAAAAGTAATATGCTGAGTAATGACAGCAGATGCAAGACAACCATCTATCACTGCAGACAGATTAAGGAGGAGAGCTGGTGTCCCGTGAAGGGTGGGCGAGTCGACCGGGAATAAATGTGCAGTTTGTCTCAGGGAAAGTCTCCTTTCAGAAAAGTACAGAAACTTGTAAAATCACTGCAACTTCTGAAGGGGAAAACAACCTGAATCCTGTCTTTTTGAAGCACCTTTTCCTCCAGTTTTAGCCATTTTCTGTTGGTACAAAGTTAATTTTTACTGAAATTCATAGGTTACTGCTCGATAAATTGCGTATTTCCTTTAATTTATCAGAGATATTAAACAATAAAACCCATTTAAAATGACATGTGTGGATATATTTATGAAGAAGAACCAGCACGACGCTCTCTTTGCTGGGAGGCTGAAGCTGAAAGTCGAGGCTGTTCCGACACTAAAAGGACACGAGTCTGAACCTCAAACTACAAAAGTCTTTTCTACAGAAAAGTACAGAAACTTGTAAAATCACTGCAACTTCTGAAGGGGAAAACAACCTGAATCCTGTCTTTTTCAAGCATCTTTTCCTCCAGTTTTAGCCATTTTCTGTTGGTACAAAGTTAATTTTTACTGAAATTCATAGGTTACTGCTCGATAAATTGCGTATTTCCTTTAATTTATCAGAGATATTAAACAATAAAACCCATTTAAAATGACATGTGTGGATATATTTATGAAGAAGAACCAGCACGACGCTCTCTTTGCTGGGAGGCTGAAGCTGAAAGTCGAGGCTGTTCCGACACTAAAAGGACACGAGTCTGAACCTCAAACTACAAAAGTCTTTTCTACAGAAAAGTACAGAAACTTGTAAAATCACTGCAACTTCTGAAGGGGAAAACAACCTGAATCCTGTCTTTTTCAAGCATCTTTTCCTCCAGTTTTAGCCATTTTCTGTTGGTACAAAGTTAATTTTTACTGAAAGTTTGACAAATTCATAGGTTACTGCTCGATAAATTGCGTATTTCCTTTAATTTATCAGAGATATTAAACAATAAAACCCATTTAAAATGACATGTGTGGATATATTTATGAAGAAGAACCAGTACGACGCTCTCTTTGCTGGGAGGCTGAAGCTGAAAGTCGAGGCTGTTCCGACACTAAAAGGACACGAGTCTGAACCTCAAACTACAAAAGTCTTTTCTACAGAAAAGTACAGAAACTTGTAAAATCACTGCAACTTCTGAAGGGGAAAACAACCTGAATCCTGTCTTTTTGAAGCACCTTTTCCTCCACTTTTAGCCATTTTCCTCCATTAATCTAACTGATCCACAACAGATGAGGAGTGTTGGTACAAAGTTCATTTTCACTGAAATTCATAGGTTACTGCTCGATAAATTGCGTATTTCCTTTAATTTATCAGAGATATTAAACAATAAAACCCATTTAAAATGACATGTGTGGATATATTTTATTCAAAAGGTCCCATTTCATGCTTCTCCACATGTCTGTAGTGTTTAAAAATATTTATTACCACCTTAAATGTCATCAAAAGCTCAAAAAAGAGGAATACGCGCAATTTAGCATATTTATGCAGATAAAACTTGTTTCAATAAACAGTTTCAAACTTTCAGGATTTCCTTTTATGGTGATATTGTATTGCACTTAAAGCCGAAGTCAACGCACTGCAGGGAACAAGTGATCCGCCGGTGCTTTTCAGAGCAGGTACTTTGTCTTAAAGAACATGTGTTTCTGGTTGTGAGGACCCTCCAAAGACCCAGCTATCTTGGATCAGTGCACGATCAGTGGAAAAGGTTTGGATGTGTTCGCTACACTTCATGGACGGCAGCTTTATGAAGAAGAACCAGCACGACGCTCTCTTTGCTGGGAGGCTGAAGCTGAAAGTCGAGGCTGTTCCGACACTAAAAGGACACGAGTCTGAACCTCAAACTACAAAAGTCTTTTCTACAGAAAAGTACAGAAACTTGTAAAATCACTACAACTTCTGAAGGGGAAAACAACCTGAATCCTGTCTTTTTCAAGCACCTTTTCCTCCAGTTTTAGCCATTTTCTGTTGGTACAAAGTTAATTTTTACTGAAATTCATAGGTTACTGCTCGATAAATTGCGTATTTCCTTTAATTTATCAGAGATATTAAACAATAAAACCTATTTAAAATGACATGTGTGGATATATTTATGAAGAAGAACCAGCACGACGCTCTCTTTGCTGGGAGGCTGAAGCTGAAAGTCGAGGCTGTTCCGACACTAAAAGGACACGAGTCTGAACCTCAAACTGTGAGAGAAACTGTTTTAAATGTCTGTGTTGTGATGTGAAAAGGCAGCTGAAGGGCTGCTGGTCCATCTGCTGCTTCTACAGAAACTCAGAGTTACCCACAGAGGCAGCTACTGACCAAACAGAGACGTCCTGCTGCTCATGTTCTGGATCTGGTTCTGGCTCCAACATTTACAGCTGGATCTCATGTGCTGTCAGGAAAGGAAGCGTTTTTTCCTGTTTATGGATTATTGAAGCTTCCAATTTCAAGCTGATATCTGGAGTAGAGAAAGTTTTCCCTCATTCTGATATAACAAACTGTTTGGAGTTATGAAGATAATCTAAAGGATTCAATTTACCATCATACATGACAAGTTCAGGGCAAAAAACAGCAGTTAAAGTCTTGAGTTTGTCAGATAAATGTGTTGTTAACCACTCAGCCAAACATGAAGAAGTAAAACCATCAGCAGGTAAATAAAACCAGGAGTCAAAGGGATCAGAAACTGAGCAGTAGCTGTTTGACCTGGCAGCCTAAAAACAACTGAGCATGTCAGGCTGGACTGACCAGAGGAGTCCAAAGAGCCAGTTTGATAAGTTTAATGACACCGACGGGGTTTAACTGCCGGGAGACTTAGACTTAATCGGTTAGACTTGACCATCTAAAACTCCCTATAGAACTGGGCCTAAAACAGAACCCTGAGGGACCCCACATGACAGGCCAGCAGTTTCTGTCATCATCTGATTAAAAAACGTCCAAAACTGATCCAGAAATCTGCATCAAACCTTCAAACCATCAGTGAAAGTGACCAACGGCACCAAAGGTCGAGGTGAAGTCCATTAAAGACTCTGCAGCCACGGGCCCGATTATAGTCAATAATACTAATTATACTATAGCCAAGTGTTCTGATTGTAGTCCACAGCTGAGCAACTGATGCATGCAAAACAGTTAATCTGTTTCTGTTGAATTAGAGGAATCAGTTAAACTGAGTTTGTGGAAACCCAGATGGGAGTTGGACCTAAATCTTCATCCAGCAGATACAGATGTGATCAGGAGTCTAAAGACAAGAAAATTAGTGCTGCATTGCACCTTTTTCTCCTCAAACCTCCCCTCTTCTCTCCCAGTTCCTGTCATTTCCTTCCAAACTTCTTACCATTGACAACAACAGTTGAAGGGAAAGTTTCTCTCAGTTAATTGCAGTTAACTTGGATCAGTGGTGCAGGAAATACCTGCATTGCACCGTTTTTACTCTGAAACCTACTTCTTTGCCTTTCAAGCTCTACGCAGTCACTCATGCACTTTATATTTTTATATTTTATATTGTTCACGCTACTGTAAAACTCCTGCTCTTTGTACTTCAGAACGGAGGCTTTTATTGAGCACATCTTTGGGCGATTAAAGCCCAAAAACTAATGAAACACATCACTGGGTGACACATTTCTTCAATGCCTTCATTCATTCACACATTTATGTTTATGTTTATGCATTTAGCTTTTATCCAAAGCGACTTACAGGTAGGCAGGTAGGGTCTTGCCTAAGGACCCCTACTGGAGGTAATACCTTTCATGCAGGGGATTTGAACCCAGATCATCCCCACATGGAAGGTGGTAATCATACCACTACACTATCCAGTCCACATTTACTAAAGCAACACTGAAAAAGTCCCTAAAATTCTAACAAAATACATGCCGGATGTAAGAATAACGCAGATTTATTTTCAGGTATCCATCCATCCATTATCTCCAGGTTCAGCAGGTAAACCCAGCTCCTCCTTTGGATCCCGAGGCGTTCCCAGGTCAGATGGGATATATAATCCCTCCAGTGAGTTCTGGTTCTGACCCGGGGCCTCCTCCCTACCTGTGACTGTTGTACTGCTCAGAAACTCATGAAAAAAACAACTTTTACTCGCTCCCAACCGACTGTGGAGGCGAAACGTTGCATGATGGGATATGTTGCTCTGGTTAGTGACCATCGGATGCTCACTACATTTCGCGGTGAATTGTGGGATATATTCAGAGCACCATATGTTATGTTATGTTATGTTTCTGTATTTATCAGACGCTTTTATCCAAAGCGACTTACAAATGAAGATATAACAGCTTTATAAAAAGCTAACAATAAGCTCCATAGAAGGAACCCAGGAGTCCGACTCTGTCAGAGGGGACAGAGTAGAGATAGGGTGCAGGCATAGAAGGAAGTGCAGAAAGATAAAGTGCAGAGATAGAGGGGGGAGGGAAGTACAAGGGAAGTGCTGGGATAGGAGATGCTCTCTGAAGAGCTGGGTTTTCAGGAGCTTCTTGAAGATAGACAGGGACGCCCCTGTTCTGGTAGCGCTCGGTAGGTCATTCCACCATCGTGGGACGACACATGAACAGAGTTTGGATTGTCTTAGGCGTGGTGTAGGAGCTGCTAGACGACAATCCTGGGACCAACGGAGGGACCCAGTTGGGACAGAAGCCTTTGCAAGAGCCTTCAAGTAGATGGAGCCGTTCCATTAAGCTCTTTGTAGCTAACATCAGGGACTTGGATCTGATGCTAAGGGCAGCCAGAGGAGCTCAATGAACAGAGGGGGGGCGTGTTCTTTTAGGCTGATCCAAGACCAGACGCACCGCCGCGTTCTGGACCATCTGCAGAGGTTTCACAGGCTGGAGACCAGTTAGGAGACCAGTTAGGAAACCAGTTAGGAAACCAGTTAGGAGACCAGTTAGGAGACCAGTTAGGAGACCAGTTAGAAAACCAGTTAGGAAACCAGTTAGGAGACCAGTTAGGAGACCAGTTAGGAGACCAGTTAGGAGACCAGTTAGGAGAGCAGTTAGGAAGCCAGTTAGGAGACCAGTTAGGAAACCAGTTAGGAGACCAGTTAGGAAACCAGTTAGGAGACCAGTTAGGAGACCAGTTAGGAAACCAGTTAGGAGACCAGTTAGGAGACCACTTAGGAGACCAGTTAGGAGACCAGTTAGGAGACCAGTTAGGAGAGCAGTTAGGAGACCACTTAGGAGACCAGTTAGGAGACCAGTTAGGAAACCAGTTAGGAGACCAGTTAGGAGACCAGTTAGGAAACCAGTTAGGAGACCAGTTAGGAAACCAGTTAGGAGACCAGTTAGGAGACCAGTTAGGAGACCACTTAGGAGACCAGTTAGGAGAGCAGTTAGGAAACCAGTTAGGAAACCAGTTAGGAGACCAGTTAGGAGAGCAGTTAGGAAACCAGTTAGGAGACCAGTTAGGAAACCAGTTAGGAGACCAGTTAGGAAACCAGTTAGGAGACCAGTTAGGAAACCAGTTAGGAGAGCAGTTAGGAGACCAGTTAGGAGAGCAGTTAGGAAACCAGTTAGGAAACCAGTTAGGAGACCAGTTAGGAGACCAGTTAGGAAACCAGTTAGGAGACCAGTTAGGAGACCAGTTAGGAGACCACTTAGGAGACCAGTTAGGAGAGCAGTTAGGAAACCAGTTAGGAAACCAGTTAGGAGACCAGTTAGGAGACCAGTTAGGAAACCAGTTAGGAGACCAGTTAGGAAACCAGTTAGGAGACCAGTTAGGAGACCAGTTAGGAGACCACTTAGGAGACCAGTTAGGAGAGCAGTTAGGAAACCAGTTAGGAAACCAGTTAGGAGACCAGTTAGGAGACCAGTTAGGAAACCAGTTAGGAGAGCAGTTAGGAAACCAGTTAGGAGACCAGTTAGGAGACCAGTTAGGAAACCAGTTAGGAGACCAGTTAGGAGACCACTTAGGAGACCAGTTAGGAGAGCAGTTAGGAAACCAGTTAGGAAACCAGTTAGGAGACCAGTTAGGAGACCAGTTAGGAAACCAGTTAGGAGACCAGTTAGGAAACCAGTTAGGAGACCAGTTAGGAGACCAGTTAGGAGACCACTTAGGAGACCAGTTAGGAGAGCAGTTAGGAAACCAGTTAGGAAACCAGTTAGGAGACCAGTTAGGAGACCAGTTAGGAAACCAGTTAGGAGAGCAGTTAGGAAACCAGTTAGGAGACCAGTTAGGAGACCAGTTAGGAAACCAGTTAGGAGACCAGTTAGGAGAGCAGTTAGGAAACCAGTTAGGAGACCAGTTAGGAGAGCAGTTAGGAAACCAGTTAGGAGAGCGTTGCTGTAGTCAAGGGGGAGATGACCATGGCCTGCAGCAGGAGCTGGGGGGCATGTTGGGTCAGGTATGGTCTGATCTTTCTTATGTTTAGTAATATATATAACATTAATAATCACTAAACATTCGGACACCACGACAAATGGCGTGGTCACTACAGAGTGGTCAGGAAGTGATTTCGGACGCAGCCCAGGTGTTGATGACAGGTAATGCAGGTAAACGCAGCGTAACCGGGGGCTCACACCAAAAGCGTCGTGAGCGGCCAGCTGCCGTTCATTTTCAATGTAAGCTGACGCCGATGAGCGGCGCGTTGTGAGCTTCAAGAGTTGAGAAAGGCTCAACTTTATGCAAATGAGCAGTGAAGCGACGACAGCCAATTAGGGCCGATCTGGATTCCAAAGGCGGGAAAAAGGTGGAAAAAAAGGTGGAAAAAAGCTAGAAAAAAAGGTGGAAGAAAGGTGGAAAAAAAGGTGGAAAAAAGGTGGAAAAAAGCGGAAAAGGGCAAACACAAAGAAACACAAAGAAACACAAAGAAACACAAAGAAGGCCCAGAGTACGATCCATGGTGAAAGAGGGAACCGATGTATGGAAGGATTATTATATATATCTGCTTGTTGCTATACATATAAGCCCCGCCCCTTTGGCCTCTTCCGGCCAACGCTCCACAGCAGCATGACGGCGTCAGCCAACAGACAGAAGCTGACTCTTCACCCACGTCCTGCTGAAGCCTCGATGGCTGAACCTCTCTGGTAGCTTCTTAAATTTAAACAGATCCGGGGTCAGAAACCGTCACTTTCCTGTTGGAAAACGTACGCCGCGGGGCAGTGAGGTCACTCAGCCCTCCGAAGCCTGTCTCATACATCTGAATAAAACCTCAGAAATTATGTCAAACTGCTTAAAAAGATGGCGTTAAAGGGCACAATGTGCCTCCTTTAAGGGTGAACACTTATCTCAGACTGACCCCAGACCAGCCGCCCGTGTGCTGCAGACGCTGCGACACGGTGACGATCGTCTGGTTCTGCAAAAGTTCATTCCCTGGTTGCTGGAATCTGTGAGCATTCAGCTGTTTTTCACCCCTTTCGGCCCATTAACTAAAACCCAAAAAGTGAACTTGATGGGGAAAGGTCGCCGTTTAAAAGACATTAAAATGCTGAAAGATGAACAGTGTCGGACATTTTTACGCACTGCAGGGTCCTCGCTGCACACACACCAACGCAAGGTCGAACAAGAGTGTGTGTGTGTGTCAAAATGATGTGAAAAAGGAGTTCTCAGCCATAAGGTACCAGCCTCCCACTGCTGCCCTTTACAGACACACACACTGTTGTGCTTCTTAAAAAATGAGATGTCAACTGCAGGCTCTGCAGGCTCAGAGGTGTGCACCAAGGACAGCTGTGTGTGTGTTTCTTTTCATTGTCATTTAGAGCAAACAGGCACTTTTAACCGCACAAACAGGAGTGTGTGTTAATTAAAAGTGATGACTCTGCCGTCAGCTGTTTGCCTTTAGCAGCAAAACATTCAGAGTGACCTTTACTCCTCTCTCCTTCTACTTTCCCTCTCTCTGTACTTCCTGATGTTCTGCGTCTGCATCCCTCGAGTCACTTTGAGACTCAGATCTGGGACGTCCTGGAAGGACTCTCTGGCTCACAGACTGGAAGCAAAGATGGAGACGAAGTAAGTTTCACGCTTTATGATCATCGCCCTCAGTTTGTTTGTTGCAGCTCATGGACCGATAGTTTCTTCCTGTTTCCTTCCACACTTTCTGTGACCTTTAAAGTGTCCTGATCAACAGTTCTGCAGCTTTCTGGAACCTTTAAAGTGTCCTGATCAATAGTTCTGCAGCTTTCTGAAACCTTTAAAGTGTCCTGATCAACAGTTCTGCAGCTTTCTGAAACCTTTAAAGTCTCCTGATCAACAGTTCTGCAGCTTTCTGAAACCTTTAAAGTGTCCTGATCAATAGTTCTGCAGCTTTCTGTGACCTTTAAAGTGTCCTGATCAATAGTTCTGCAGCTTTCTGAAACCTTTAAAGTGTCCTGATCAACAGTTCTGCAGCTTTCTGAAACCTTTAAAGTGTCCTGATCAACAGTTCTGCAGCTTTCTGTAACCTTTAAAGTGTCCTGATCAATAGTTCTGCAGCTTTCTGAAACCTTTAAAGTGTCCTGATCAATAGTTCTGCAGCTTTCTGAAACCTTTAAAGTGTCCTGATCAATAGTTCTGCAGCTTTCTGTGACCTTTAAAGTGTCCTGATCAACAGTTCTGCAGCTTTCTGAAACCTTTAAAGTGTCCTGATCAACAGTTCTGCAGCTTTCTGAAACCTTTAAAGTGTCCTGATCAACAGTTCTGCAGCTTTCTGAAACCTTTAAAGTGTCCTGATCAACAGTTCTGCAGCTTTCTGAAACCTTTAAAGTGTCCTGATCAACAATTCTGCAGCTTTCTGGAACCTTTAAAGTGTCCTGATCAACAGTTCTGCAGCTTTCTGAAACCTTTAAAGTGTCCTGATCAATAGTTCTGCAGCTTTCTGTAACCTTTAAAGTGTCCTGATCAACAGTTCTGCAGCTTTCTGTGACCTTTAAAGTGTCCTGATCAACAGTTCTGCAGCTTTCTGAAACCTTTAAAGTGTCCTGATCAACAGTTCTGCAGCTTTCTGAAACCTTTAAAGTGTCCTGATCAACAATTCTGCAGCTTTCTGAAACCTTTAAAGTGTCCTGATCAACAGTTCTGCAGCTTTCTGAAACCTTTAAAGTGTCCTGATCAACAATTCTGCAGCTTTCTGGAACCTTTAAAGTGTCCTGATCAACAGTTCTGCAGCTTTCTGAAACCTTTAAAGTGTCCTGATCAACAGTTCTGCAGCTTTCTGAAACCTTTAAAGTGTCCTGATCAACAATTCTGCAGCTTTCTGGAACCTTTAAAGTGTCCTGATCAACAGTTCTGCAGCTTTCTGAGACCTTTAAAGTGTCCTGATCAACAGTTCTGCAGCTTTCTGAAACCTTTAAAGTGTCCTGATCAATAGTTCTGCAGCTTTCTGAAACCTTTAAAGTGTCCTGATCAACAGTTCTGCAGCTTTCTGAAACCTTTAAAGTGTCCTGATCAACAGTTCTGCAGCTTTCTGAGACCTTTAAAGTGTCCTGATCAACAGTTCTGCAGCTTTCTGAGACCTTTAAAGTGTCCTGATCAACAGTTCTGCAGCTTTCTGAAACCTTTAAAGTGTCCTGATCAACAGTTCTGCAGCTTTCTGAAACCTTTAAAGTGTCCTGATCAACAATTCTGCAGCTTTCTGGAACCTTTAAAGTGTCCTGATCAACAGTTCTGCAGCTTTCTGAAACCTTTAAAGTGTCCTGATCAACAGTTCTGCAGCTTTCTGAAACCTTTAAAGTGTCCTGATCAACAGTTCAGCAGCTTTCTGAAACCTTTAAAGTGTCCTGATCAACAGTTCAGCAGCTTTCTGAAACCTTTAAAGTGTCCTGATCAACAGTTCTGCAGCTTTCTGAAACCTTTAAAGTGTCCTGATCAACAGTTCAGCAGCTTTCTGAAACCTTTAAAGTGTCCTGATCAACAGTTCTGCAGCTTTCTGAAGCTCTTTCACAGTTTTTCTTTGGACATTTTCTGCTTTTTCCCTCATCTTCAGTCCTTGTTCCTGAGCATTTTCAGTGTTTTTTCTCTGTTTAGCCACTGAACTCTGACCTATGAAGCATTCAGGCAGAAAAAAGGCTCCTAACTCAAGGGATGAACCAGTGTTGTGTCGACACAGAACAGACAACTTAGCAAAGAAGCCATTTTAAACTGGATCTTTAGGCACTTTGTTACCAGCAGCCTGTCACAAAGACACATCATTTGTTCCCATTTCTTTAGCTGCATCTATGAAAAACAGCAAAGAAAACACAGTTTGACAGACAGAAAATAGGATTTCTGCAGCAACAAGGTGATTCCCAAAGAGCTATTAGCTGAAAACTTGGCATATCTCAGCATGGTGTGCAGTGTGTCCTTAAAACATTTGAGGAAACTGGACAAGTGGAGGACAAAAGAAGAAGTGTCAGGCCTAAAAAACTATCTCCAGCAGATGAACAGGATCTGAAAGTGATGTCCTTAAGAAAGAGGAAAAAATCCAGCTGTGACCTGACAGGACCTGAGAGATGCATCTGGACCTTCAGCTGATCCATCTGCTGTCTTTCGAATGAAAATGCAGCAGCTTTGTAAAGGCAGAGCTTTTCGCTGGACGGCATTAGGCTGCACAGGTGTTCCTAATGAAGTGTTTGGGGAGTCTGTGAGGCTTTGATGTCCATCGTCTGGCCACTGATTGACAGGTGGCCCCCGAACTCACACCAGACTTTGACATCTGGAGCTTCTGTTCACAGAATAAACATGTTTGTGGTTGAAGAGTCGCTCTAACAAGACCTTCAAGGGATCGAGTAAGAACTGTTTGCACACTGTAATTGTTGCACGTGTGGGTGAGTTTTCACAGTTTGGTGGTGAAGCAGCGAGGATATGACGCCCATCAACCATACAGGTGAAGCTCTGCTGGTCAGGTTAAAGTTAAAGATTTATAATTTTAACCTTCTCTACTCTGCCGTCACAGCTTCAGCTCATCCTCTCTGCTAAAAGCAGACGTTAAAGTCAGAAAAAATTATGCATACCTGATATATAAGAGTGGATAGGGACCTTTAAGGTTTATAGGACACGAGATTCACGTTTTAAGATGTTTTCCTTGGTGCCGCCCACACATGAGGAGGTCAAACTGAACAAATGTAGGACAAAGATGAGTCTGTGGTTTCTTACTTTGGATGTATGAACTCATCCACCAGTGAGACCTTCTCCACCAGGTCTCCCCCGACAGAGCGAACCAGCTCGTAGAAGTCGTTCTCCGTGAAGCCGTCTTTGGCGTCCGGCAGCCAAAAGGAGATGTCGTTGTGGAGCGGCGGGTACTTACTGAGGGACTGAACAAGCAAACAGGAAAGACACGATTAACCAACACAACACAACGTTACACAGTAAATTCATCAAATAGTCACCTTTTCAGAGTCATATTTAGTCATATACCCATTAAAAAACAGTGCAGCTCAACTTTGAGAGAGAATAAGAACAATCCCAGGTTTCTCTTCAGCGCTGTAGCCAGGCTGAGAAAGAGTCCGAGCTCTGTTGAGCCATGTATTCCTTTACCATGTATTACTTTATTATAACTAGTCATGTTTCTATCCAAAAGTGATTCGAATCATTGGGAAATGGGCATTAAAAGAAATTCGAATCATGTTCATCCGCAGGTTGACATGACAACCAGCCTGTAAACCTTTTACCGGCTCCTCGACCCGGAGTGTATGACCACGGATAAAAGACTTGAATCTTTATTAAGAATCGGGCAAGTGGTATTGGAGCTGTCAGCCCAGTTAGGGTAACCCTAACGCCACAACTTCTTCCTCCGTCCAAACACAAACCTTCCGTTGTCCGCCATGTTTGTTGTCTTGTAAGTGACCCGAAGCAGTTGGGGTGAAAGTGCGCTACGTAAGACTTGATGCGAACATCATGAACTTCATGTTTCCATCCCTTTGGAATCAACCAAAACCCGGTGCTAGCGAGCGTATTTTCATTTGTGTGAATCAGGGGATTTTTATTTAAATTATGGCGTTTCCATCATAATTTTCCGATGCGCATCTAAACAGGCTGATGGAAACGCACCTACTAGAATAAGAACAATCCCAGGTTTCTCTTCAGCGCTGTAGCCAGGCTGACAGCAATGATGATTTCATGAGATTCTTTATCAATAAAATTGTTTCTATCAGAGAGAAGATTAATGGAAACCTTCCCATTATTATCACTGATGTATCATCAAGTAGAGCAGCTTTAGAAGTATCTTTAGAACCTGATTTGTATTTAGACAGCTTCTGTCCAGTTGATCTCTCTGAGCTAACAACAGCAATAGTCTCTTCTAAACCATCAACTTGTATTTTAGACCCAATCCCAACCAGACTGTTCAAGGAGGTTTTCCCCTTGATCAATACTTCCATATTGGATTTGATCAATCTGTCTTTGTTGATAGGATATGTACCTCAGACTTTTAAGGTTGCTGTAATTAAACCTTTACTTAAAAAACCTCTTGATTCAGAAGTGTTGGCTAATTATCGACCTATATCCAATCTCCCTTTTTGTCCAAAGTTCTTGAAAAAATAGTTTCAGTTCAACTTTGTGATCATTTACATAGAAATAATCTGTTTGAAGAGTTTCAGTCAGGATTCAGAGTGCATCATAGCACAGAAACAGCACTGGTGAAAGTTACCAATGATCTCCTGTTAGCTTCTGATAGCGGACTTGTTTCTGTGCTTGTCCTGTTGGATCTCAGTGCTGCATTTGATACGATCGATCACAGCATTCTGTTACAGAGACTTGAACATGTTATTGGGATTAAAGGAACTGCATTAGGCTGGTTTAAGTCATATTTATCTGATAGATTCCAGTTTGTTCTTGTAAATGAAGAATCTTCCTCACACATTGGAGTAAGTCATGGAGTTCCTCAGGGTTCTGTGCTTGGACCGATTCTTTTTACTTTGTACATGCTTCCATTAGGTAACATTATCAGACAGGATGGCATAAATTTCCATTGTTATGCTGATGATACTCAGCTGTATTTATCTCAGAACTTCCTGCTTCTAAATTCAGACAAAACTGAAGTTGTTCTCTTTGGACCTGAGCGCTTCAGGGAGAAACTGTCTTGTTATATAGTTACTCTAGATGGTATTTCCTTGGCTTCTACTTCTACAGTGAGGGACCTTGGAGTTATTTCTGACCAGGATCTGTCCTCTGACGCACATACAAAACAGGTTTCTGCCTTCTTTCACCTTCGTAATATTGTTAAAATCACTTTGCTCTCAGGCTGCAGGTTTCCTTGTGGTTCCCAGAGTTTCTAAAAGCAGAATGGGAGGCAGAGCCTTCAGTTATCAGGCCCCTAAAAGCAGAATGGGAGGCAGAGCCTTCAGTTATCAGGCCCCTAAAAGCAGAATGGGAGGCAGAGCCTTCAGTTATCAGGCCCCTAAAAGCAGAATGGGAGGCAGAGCCTTCAGTTATCAGGCCCCTAAAAGCAGAATGGGAGGCAGAGCCTTCAGTTATCAGGCCCCTAAAAGCAGAATGGGAGGCAGAGCCTTCAGTTATCAGGCCCCTAAAAGCAGAATGGGAGGCAGAGCCTTCAGTTATCAGGCCCCTAAAAGCAGAATGGGAGGCAGAGCCTTCAGTTATCAGGCCCCTCTCTGTGGAACCAGCTGCCAGTTTGGCTTCAGGAAGCAGACACCCTCTCTACCTTTAAGATCAGGCTGAAACTTTCCTTCCTGATAAAGCTTATAGTTAGGGATGGCTCAGGTGAGCCTGAAACATCCCATAGTTCTGCTGCTATAGGCCCAGCCTGCTGGGGGAGCTCCCATGATGCACCTCTCCTCCCTCCATGTACAGATGACATCATTGCTGTCATTAACTTGTGTTTCTCATGTTCATGAGCGGTTGGTTGGTGCTCATCTGGGCTTCTAAATGACTGATCCAAGCACGGTTCATGGTTAACTTGGGTTGGTCTTCATCTGGTCCAGTGTTGCATTAAAGTCACGCTTTGTTTTATTCATGACTTGCGTATCTCTGGATAATTTTCAATATTACTGATCTGTAGTCACCACAAAGAATACAAACACATTTATTCCTCAGATATAATAGTTTATAGTCTGAGTTATTCTCTGCTGCTCACACAGATTTAAAAGGACCAGGATTTATCAGCTGTGAGGAGTTGAACATTAGGTCACTTTGACTCATTAAAATGTCTCCCAAAACCAAATCAACCAACTAAGAAACTGGAACAGTCTGGATAATCAATGCATCAGCTGCCATAAAGGACAAATTAATGACACATACAAGCGGACGGCTGCAGAGTGAAGCAGAAGAAAATTAAAGGGAGGGTTATATATCAAGGTTACGGTAAGAATAAAAGAACAGGCCAAGCACAAAGAATACGAGATGAGATGTGAGAAAGAAAAGTGAGATGAGGAAGGAAGAGGACAAAGTGTAGCAGAGAGTAAATCACAAAGACATAAACACATTAAAACTTTATCAGCGTGATAGAATAATCCGATGTTTTATGCAGTGACAGACTGAGAAGGAGATTTCTATCATCTGTCACTTGTTTATTACACTGGGAATAAGTCAATACACAGAGAGGCAGAGCAAGCTGCTTCTTTGTTTGCTCCCGGTCGCTGTTTTCAGTGGATTCCCTCCATCTTAAAGCAGCTTATTGGTGCATTTCAAGCAGAATTTTATCTTCAGGACAAAAGTAAACAGCAGCTGACCTCAAAGAATGACCTCAAGAAGGTGTTCTAACTCAGTGTTGGTCTGATGGGCCGATAGATATATATCAGGACGTAATAAGAAAGAAAACACACTTAAAATTAGGTAGTTGTGTGAGACAAAGTAAGTGAACCCTTCCTGCTTCCACAGTAAGTAGCAGCCAGGAGCTGCTGATCAATGCTCTGATTAACTGATCCTCAGTCAGTGTGAGCAGCTCTATAAAAGCAGGAGTTCTGTCAGTTTAACACGATGCCAAGGAGGAAAGACACCAGCAATGATCTCAGAGAAGCAGCTGCTGCTGCCCATCAGTCTGGGAAGGGTTATAAGGCCATTTCCAGACTATCTGGAGTCCATCATTCTACAGAGAGAAAGATTATTCACAAGTGGAAAACATTCAGGACAGCTGTCAATCTTCCCAGGAGTGGACGTCCCAGCAAGTTCACCCCAAGGTGAAGAAGCCCAGAGCTACATCTCAGACTCTACAGGCCTCAGTTAGCATGCTAAAGGTTAAAGGTCACCCCAAGGTGAAGAAGCCCAGAGCTACATCTCAGACTCTCCAGGCCTCAGTTAGCATGTTAAAGGTTAAAGGTCACCCCAAGGTGAAAAAGCCCAGAGCTACATCTCAGACTCTACAGGCCTCAGTTAGCATGTTAAAGGTTAAAGGTCACCCCAAGGTGAAGAAGCCCAGAGCTACATCTCAGACTCTACAGGCCTCAGTTAGCATGTTAAAGGTTAAAGGTCACCCCAAGGTGAAGAAGCCCAGAGCTACATCTCAGACTCTACAGGCCTCAGTTAGCATGTTAAAGGTTAAAGGTCACCCCAAGGTGAAGAAGCCCAGAGCTACATCTCAGACTCTACAGGCCTCAGTTAGCATGTTAAAGGTTAAAGGTCACCCCAAGGTGAAAAAGCCCAGAGCTACATCTCAGACTCTACAGGCCTCAGTTAGCATGTTAAAGGTTAAAGGTCACCCCAAGGTGAAAAAGCCCAGAGCTACATCTCAGACTCTACAGGCCTCAGTTAGCATGTTAAAGGTCAAAGGTCACCCCAAGGGGAAAAAGCCCAGAGCTACATCTCAGACTCTACAGGCCTCAGTTAGCATGTTAAAGGTTAAAGGTCACCCCAAGGTGAAAAAGCCCAGAGCTACATCTCAGACTCTACAGGCCTTAGTTAGCATGTTAAAGGTTAAAGTTCACCCCAAGGTGAAAAAGCCCAGAGCTACATCTCAGACTCTACAGGCCTCAGTTAGCATGTTAAAGGTCAAAGTTCACCCCAAGGTGAAAAAGCCCAGAGCTACATCTCAGACTCTACAGGCCTCAGTTAGCATGCTAAAGGTCAAAGGTCACCCCAAGGTGAAAAAGCCCAGAGCTACATCTCAGACTCTACAGGCCTCAGTTAGCATGTTAAAGGTTAAAGGTCACCCCAAGGTGAAAAAGCCCAGAGCTACATCTCAGACTCTACAGGCCTCAGTTAGCATGTTAAAGGTTAAAGTTCACCCCCAGGAAGTGTCATTAAAAGGAAGCTGGTGGAACACAAACAGTGTGTTGGTCAGTGAAGTCACTGAAAATCATTCCTTTAACCTTTATTCAGATGTTTCTGTTCGATAAAGTTTAGCTTTAAGTTTTTATTGCATTTTACAACCCTTAAATCTTTAGTTGTTACATTTCAGGACAAAAGCTAAATAAATAGCTTTATGTATTTAAATCATCGATAAATAAACTCATTCGAACCCAACAAACGGGCAGAGAAACATGAGCAGGAACAAAATAAGTCTAAACTTCATCTGTTTTTGCTTCACATTGAATCGAACACTTTGTGTTAGTTCAGCTAATTAAAGCCTGACACCAACTACAGACCTGATCAGGAGAAACTTCTCTTATTTCAAACATCAGTTGCTTAAATTTTCTTTAACTTACCTAAAAAAAACAACGTGAATCAGCTGTGACGTCATGGTAAAAGTCATGTCATACGAGGTGCTTTTTTGTCTTTCTTCCTAATCTAAACTCCTACAAAACAACAAAAACATGCTAACATGGTTTAAGATGCTGTAAGGAATGCTTCCTTTTTCATTTCTACCCACTGGAAATCAGATAATCTTCTATTCACTTCTTGCATGCCACCATAAAGGCCGATTGAGTTATTTAACTGGTTATTTTGGTAGGTACAGGCTGGAGAATAGTTGTATTTTATGCAGATGTTGTCACTCGGATGTGTTTACGTGTTGGTGGGCGGATGGAGGGGTTCACGTACTCCGATTCCCCTGCAGACGCAGTGAGCTGCTTCACCGTTACGCTGTTGTGGCGCTGGATGTGTGCACGCTGTTTCCTGTCTGGCACCTGGCGGTCACAGCTGATTACCTGAGGTTTAAGGGGGTGAAGTGGAAAGTCTTGGCCCAGGAGAGGTGCACTGACCCAGGGCAGGAGATGAGCCGTGCTTCCCCGGAGGAACCGGGTTCATCAGTAAAACTGAGAGGGCTGTGAGGTGGGCAGCGGCAGGAGAACAGGGCCCGTCTTTAACCTCCATCCCTCCACAGCTTTATCTTCACATCATCATCATGAGTTTATTACTGCCTACTGGCTTCATTACATCTTACTCTCCTGGGGGTTCGTCTCTTTGCCTCTTTCTCATCTTTACTTCCCACTTCCTGTCAGAATCCTTCCTTCTTTTAGCATCAGGCTCTATTTCTTCTCCCCTTGTCATTCCTCTTTATTCTTTCCTTCCTTTCCCCTCTTTATTCTTTCCTTCTCCACTTACTTTTTATCAATAACCTCCCTTTTGGTTCCACTTATCTTCCTCTTTTGATGATTCTTTCAGTATCTCTTTCAGTATCTCTTTATCCAGCCTGCAACACGGTAATTCTTATCTTTTGAGCACCCCTTCTTTCTTATAACCTCCTTAATTCTGCAAACCTTTTTTGCCATTGTCACAGTTTAGGTTTTCTCTGTCACAGTTTGTTTTATTAGTCTTGTTTTCAGGTTATGTTCTGGTCATGTTTTATCCACCTACTTTCACTCACTCCATTGTTCACAGCTGCACCTCCTTCCCTAATCACTCCCTCCACAGTATTTAGTCTCCTGGTTTCCTTTCACCCAGAATCCTCACCAACCCTTCATGCTACAGCCATTGAAAGATAACTCTGGTTTCCTGCCTCATAGCCATCGTATTTATTCATAGCCTTGTTTTGTTTTTCATAGTCTTGGTTTTAAGTTTAAGTATCTTTGAATCCGGCTTTCTGTTCTTGCCTTTTGCTCCCTGTTTTTTTTGGAATAAACCTTTTTTGTGAACTTAAAGAACAGCTTCTGGGTCCTACCTTCCACTGATCCTGACAGCCATCAGTGTTTACTTGTCTCTCCTCTTTCTTACCCATTTCCCCCTCAGTCATTCCATCCTTCCTCTTTGAATCCATCTTCTTCCTCAACACTTTACTCCCTCCATCCTCCCTTCTCCTCTCTGCCCTCCAACAGTCACATGAAATGTTCTTCATCAGAGAAGACGAGTCGACAAAAAGCACCTTAGCGGGGACAGAGTAACCGCTGCGTGAACTCGGACCGCCACGCCGCCAGCGTTTGATTGGGTGTGCGTGATGATGGCGGCGGGGCGGGGGGGGGGTTCAGGGGAAGTGACTGGCACCAGCTGATCTGAGCCCCCACTGTCAAAATGTTTTATACATGAGGTCAAGAGGCGAAAACACACAGAAGCAGACACACGGGAAGGATCAGAAGGTGGAGGGTAAAAGTAAATGAATAAAGCAGTGACAGATGGAGGGATGGGAGCTCGGCTTTGGGGTTGCTTGGTTGGTAAAAATGTGGTTAACTGTTAAAGCAACCAGTCGACTGTTGGTTGGTTGAATTGGTAATCTGTGAATGTGAGGCTGGTTGGGCTGGCAGGTGGCTTGTTTATTGGTTAGATGAATAAGTAGAGAGGTGAGTTACTGGTTGAACAAACAAGTAAATTATTGTTTACTCTAGTAGAGTGGTTGGTTAGTATGTCGAATATTAGCTGGTGCAGGTGGTAGATGAATGGCTGGATATAAGAATCGTTGACTGTTTGGACAGGTTAGTGGGTAATTAGACATGTAGGTTAATTGGGAGTTAGTTGGCTGGTTTGTTAGGTGGGTAAGTAGTTACCCAACGGACTGGTTGTTGTATAGATTAAATGGTAGCCGACTGGTTGGAAGGGTAAGTAGGACGTTTGTTGGTGTGCTAATCAGGCAGGCTGGTGGGTTATGGGTATATTGGTTAAATAGGGGAAGATGGTAGTTTGTGTGATGGGTTTGATAGCAGATAGCTGGTTTGTTGATTGAGTTATTTGTAGAAGTGACGGTTTGTTGGCTGGATTGGAGGGTAGCTGATTGTAGCTCACTGATTGGACAGGTGAGTAGGTCGTGTAGAAAGTTACTGGTGAATAAGAAAGTAAGTGATTGTCAGGTTACATAATGGATTTTTTGGGTGGTTTGTTTGTTCATCAGGTATTTAAATAGAGGTGTTGCTAATTTTGCACGAGGAATGGTTGTTACCATTGGTCAGCTGCTTGTGGGCTGCATGAGAGAAGCTGATTGGTTGTTGGTATGTTTGTTGGGGAGGCTGGCAGGTTGGTGGCGGTGGTAGAGCAGGTAGATCAGACTAAAGAGTATCTCTGTTAGATGGTTTACTATCAGATGAGATTATCAGATTATAAAGCAATGCATTGCTGGTGGGACTAGAAGTTATTCCTGTTTGTAGTTTTCTATCACTACAGTAAGGGGGTTCTATGGGGGTCCTAATGGAGTCTTAATGGGGTTTTAAGGGGGTTCTGAGGGGCTCCTAAGGGGGTCCTAATAGGGTTGTAAGGGGGTTGTAAGGGGGTCCTAATAGGGTTCTAAGGGGGTCCTAATGGAGTCTTAATGGGGTTCTAAAGGGGTCCTAATAGGGTTGTAAGGGGGTTCTAAGGGGGTCCTAATGGAGTCTTAATGGGGTTTTAAGGGGGTTCTGAGGGGCTCCTAAGGGGGTCCTAATAGGGTTGTAAGGGGGTTGTAAGGGGGTCCTAATAGGGTTCTAAGGGGGTCCTAATGGAGTCTTAATGGGGTTCTAAAGGGGTCCTAATAGGGTTGTAAGGAGGTTCTAAGGGGGTCCTAATGGAGTCTTAATGGGGTTCTAAAGGGGTCCTAATAGGGTTGTAAGGGGGTTCTAAGGGGGTCCTAAGGGGGTTGTAAGGAGGTTCTAAGGGGGTCCTAATAGGGTTGTAAGGGGGTTCTAAGGGAGTTCTAATAGGGTTGTAAGGGGGTCCTAATAGGGTTGTAAGGAGGTTCTAAGGGGGTCCTAATAGGGTTCTAAGGGGGTTCTAAGGGGGTTGTAAGGGGGTTGTAAGGAGGTTCTAAGGGGGTCCTAATAGGGTTGTAAGGGGGTCCTAAGGGGCTTCTAATGGGGTCTTAATGGGGTTCTAAGGGGCTTCTAAGGGGGTTGTAAGGAGGTTCTAAGGGGGTCCTAATAGGGTTGTAATGGGGTCTTAATGGGGTTCTAAGGTTTGTAGTTTTCTATCACTACTGTGATGTCATCAGGAAGGAGGAGCTAGGAATCAACGCAGTGGGACAACAAGAGAAACTGTTCTGTCTTCACTATATTTACAGTTTCAGTGGTTCTACTGCTGCAGCAGGGTGAAAAGATTCTCCAGTACACAGTGATTTGTGTTTTTAGCAGAGGTCAGGGCCCCGGAGAGATTCAGCAGATCATGCTGCTGACTCACCAAAACACCAACAGTGTCACATTCACTCTGAATGTCGTCTCAGAGCTGAACAATAAAAAGCTACAGGAAAAACAAGCTGCTTTGCAGATTTAACCTTCTGAAATAACTGAGCTGCTATGAGGAATTTGTTTTTTGATGGATGAATGACGGCTGATTGTTCGAACAACGTTATCAGTGACACATTGCTGCTAGCGGCTGGTTTTGGCCACTGATCGGGTGTTCGGGTCAGTACCTGGAAGCAGATGGGCTGCTGGATGTCCTGCACTCTGAACTGCTTGAGGAAGCGTTCGTCCTGACTCCAGAACAGCCGGATGTCCGGGATGCTGTACAGGATCATGGCCAGTCTCTCCAGGCCTAGACCGAACGCCCAGCCCAGCTTGTTAGCTGCTCCCACTGTGAAAACAACAGCAAAATATCAAGAGGCAAGCTAACGCAAGCTAACAAATCACGTTAACATTTACCACCTAAAAACCTGGATAAAGACCAAAAACAACAAGAGGCTAAACTAAAACATCGTAGGTGACATTTCAAAATGAAAATGACATCATGAAAGTGTAATGCATAAAAAGTAATTCATGATATACATGACAGCAGCTGTAAAACATCTCTTTACTTCCATCCACTTTACCCAACAACGCTGGCAACAGGTCTATATAACTTAACTGTCCACCTCCGACACACAACTCACAACTTGATACGTTATTGATCCAAGAAAAGAACTTTCCTTGGCTTTCTGTTTCTGTGTGAGCAGAAGAGAGTGAAAACAGCTGGATTAGGAATGATGCTGCTTCTGGGCACTGGAGCCTGAGGCAGAGTTTTGTTGTGTGAACCGAGCCACATGCAAACAACAGTGGCTTCAGGTCAGTCTGCTGCAAAAATAAGACTTTACAACACGTCTGAACCTCCCTCTGGTGTATTCTGAGTTTCAATGTCTCAAAATGTGCATTAACAATGAAAAGTCTAATAGTCTAATGCTATTTTTGTTTTAAGTTCTTTTATTTTGAAAGGGGGCGGAAGTTTATTTTGTTGATCCTGTGTTGGATTTCCTGTTCTGGTACAATCTGCTCTGTTGAGCAGCGGCTCCGTCAAAAGTAGAAGTCCAACGTAAAGATAAGGAGAGCCGCTGCTGAGACGGCGGCGCAGCCGTTATGTTCCCATGGTAACACACGCAAGCGCGCCCGGTGGGTCACTCTCATTGGCTAGAGTGTTAGCAGGCAAGGGCGTAACCATGGTTTAGACATTGGGGGGCTCCAAGAAAAACAAAATTGTTGAGTGCATTATCTACAATTCTTTATTTATATATGAAAAATTGGACATTTAGAACATAGTTTAGAGGACTACATTGACCATGTAAGTTCACATCTAAAGGAATAGTGTAATTTCTCCGAGACAGTGACTGCCCCCCCACATTGTTTTGGTTAGTTGCTTACTGTTTACTGACCTTAAACACACCTACCAATTACAATTCTGCTCTTCCAGTAGTTCTGCAGCAAATAGGACAGCTTCCAATGGAAAACGACCAAATACCCAAAGCATGTTTATGGAAATATTTTAATAACTAATGATGTAACAAAGTACAGACTTTTCCTTTAACAACAAATGTGCTGAGGACTTTTAAGTCAAGGTTCATTTCTATTGTCTCAAAATGTGCTTTAACAATGAAAAGTCTAATAGTCTAATGTTATTTTTGTTTTAAGTTCTTTTATTTTGAAAGGGGGCGG
Organism: Leuresthes tenuis; assembly: GCF_036924035.1. NCBI lineage: Eukaryota > Metazoa > Chordata > Actinopteri > Atheriniformes > Atherinopsidae > Leuresthes > Leuresthes tenuis. The sequence continues at coordinate 1,803,153 of NW_027325378.1, read as the reverse complement.
AAGTTTATTTTGTTGATCCTGTGTTGGATTTCCTGTTCTGGTACAATCTGCTCTGTTGAGCAGCGGCTCCGTCAAAAGTAGAAGTCCAACGTAAAGATAAGGAGAGCCGCTGCTGAGACCGCGGCGCAGCCGTTACGTTCCCATGGTAACACTGTTGAGTTTGGCGCGGTTGAGCCGCTGCTGAGACGGCGGCGCGCCCGGTGGGTCGCTCTCATTGGCTGTTAGCATCAACAACGGCGACCGCGGCGCAGCCGTTACGTTCCCATGGTAACACACGTAAATAAACTGAAAATAAATAAGACATAACAAGAGACCGACCCCTTGACGGGGTTCATAAAAGGAGAACATGCATTTTACATGTTTTCTTCTGTATATTGGGGGGGGACAGGTTGGTATTTTCTCAATATTGGGGGGGACACGACCCCCCTAAAGAAGGCGTGGTTACGCCATAGGTTTCAGGTGTTAAAGAACTTATTTCATCTTCTTCGCCGTACGTCTCAACAGGGGAAAAATAAAGAAACAAAATCAGATTCAAGTTATTTTAAATGTCATAAACAGACGGAATCGTCTGCAGACACTGAGGTAAAAACCCGTTTAAACTCCAGTTTAAAGCTCTTCAGTTGCTGCTGTCAATCACTCTGCTGGAGACGGGTGACAGTCTTCAAACGCCGGTTTTCTCCTTTCAGAACAAAACTCTTCTGCTTTGAGGCGGGTCAAAGCAAAGGGCAAACAGTGGAATAAAGGATTATGGGTAAATCCGAGGATTTGAGGCCTGGGAACCAGATGAGAGGGAGGCGGTTTCTCTCTCTGGGACGGAGACTAATTGAGACAAACCTTTTTCCCCCCAGAATCTGAGATCCATCTCAGTTGTGATCCTCAGTTTAAGAAACAAAACGGAGAAGAGAGACGAACACATGATTTAATCATGAGGAGAAGTCGATTCATTCAACAGGCGAATCCTCAGAGACCAGAACGGTCCTGAATCCTCTGAGATGATGTTTTCATATGAGACCTGCAGCAGCTTTTATCTGCTCCAGGGTCCTAAAGGTTAAACATTTGAACCCAAACTCTGTGTGTAGCTGCATCAAAAACAGCAAAGAAAACACAGTTTGACAGACAGAAAATAGGATTTCTGCAGCAACAAGGTGATTCCCAAAGAGCTATTAGCTGAAAACTTGGCATATCTCAGCATGGTGTGCAGTGTGTCCTTAAAACATTTGAGGAAACTGGACAAGTGGAGGACAAAAGAAGAAGTGTCAGGCCTAAAAAACTATCTCCAGCAGATGAACAGGATCTGAAAGTGATGTCCTTAAGAAAGAGGAAAAAATCCAGCTGTGACCTGACAGGACCTGAGAGATGCATCTGGACCTTCAGCTGATCCATCTACTGTTGGCCCAAGCCTCATCAGAAATGGTCTCCATGGAAGGGTGGCTGTCAAGAAGCCGTTCTTAAGGAAGGGAAACAGGGAGAAAAGGCTGAGCTGTGCCAAATGACACAAGAAGTGGACTGAAAATCAGTGGCAACAGGTCTTATGGAGGGATGAATCCTCCCCAGAGCCCGGACCTCAACATTATTGAAGCAGTGTGGGATCATCTGACAGAGAACGGAACAAAAGGCAGCCCACATCCAAAGAAGAGCTTTGGGATGTCCTTCAAGAAGCCTGGAGAACTATTCCTGAAGACTCCTTAAAGAAATGACAGAAAGCTTGTCTCAGAGGGTTCAGGCTGTGTTGGAGAATAAAGGAGCTCAGACCAGAGATTCACTTTAAAGCTGCTGAGAACTGATAAAAACTCTGTTTCTGCCTCAGAGTCCAATCAACTCTCACTTAGGTCCAACTCTCCGTCTTTTCCTTCATTTGCTGCTTCTCAACATTTCTTTCCAGCCGCCTTCCTGTGGTTCCTCCGCTGTGGATCACCTTTCCAACCAGGTGAGAACGGGATGGTTGGCAGTCTGAACAGACTTCAGGTCTTGTTATCCATCTGGAAAACAAAGCTCCTCAGAGAGTCACTGGAAGATCATCTTCATCCATAAATCTGCAGAAATAATGAGTTGTGAGCCGCAGCCGCAGGCTGTTGTTGGGCTCTCTGACTCGTACTCTGAGGTCAGCTGCTGGGTGAGGCGTGGGCGGAGAGGCTGGCTGTGGAATCTGGACATTTCTCTGAGTATCTGTGGGGGGGTTTAATGGCTCTGAGCTGATGGCCTCAGAGGAAGAAGCACCTGCTCTGATGGGAAATGCTGCTGCTGATTATGATCATGTGTGAGCTGCCCGCCACCTGGAAGACGTGCACACACACGTACGTGCACACACACGCCCGTGCACACACACGACCGTGCACACACACACTTCCTTTTGTCGTCGGACTCGATCCAATCAGCAGCCGCAGAAAGTGGTTTCTATGCTAATGAGCTAACGGGGTCGGAGGTCGCAGGAGAAGAAGAAACACGCTGGAATAAATCTGCACTTCATCATAATGTACAGTCAGCCTCCTCCTCCTCTTCTTCCTTTTATTATTCCTCCTCCTGCTTTCTTCTTCCTCCTCTTTTTCTTCTTCTTCCTTTTATTATTCCTCCTTTTCTTCCTCCTCCTTTTCTTCTTCCTCCTCTTTTTCTTCTTCCTCCTCCTTTCCTTCCTCCTCCTCCTTTTCTTCTTCTTCCTCCTTTCCTTCCTCCTCCTCCTTTCCTTCCTCCTCCTCCTTTACTTCTTCCTCCTCCTTTTCTTCTTCTTCCTCCTTTTCTTCTTCTTCCTCCTTTTCTTCCTCCTCCTCCTCTTCATCGAGCCATTTTCTCCTTCTTGTTTCGCTTCTTTTCTTAAACTCATTCAGCTTTTCCTCTCCTTATTTTTCACTCCTTCATTTTTCTTCCAGGTTTGATTCTAACAGAGAATAAATTGTGTTTGGAGCTGTGGCCATGAGCTGAGTTTCAGCTCACAGCTCGTTCATGTTGAGGAAAAGGCCCGTCGACCTCCTCTGTTTGACCTGGTTTCATGCAGTTTGAAACCTCCTCCAGTCCATCTACTCCTGCTCAGAACCACGCTGCAGACGGTGCATCTGGGCCCTCATTGGCTGGTTTCAGCAGGAAGTCGGAGGCAGTGATTGGCTGCAGATTAACCAGGTATTTATTCACTTAGCTGTTAGCTACCAGACCTAAACTCTACCATATCACAGGGTAGTCTGACCCATCAGAACACTCCATTTAAAGCCTTCGACTCTTTTAGCCTGAACGTCCCAGAGAAGGAGACAACAGAACAAACGTTAAGTCACTTCAGGCAAAGCAGTTCTTTATCCTTCACTTCTTTCACAGGACAACAAGTGCATCATCTGCAGAAAGATGTAACCCGGAGGTTCCCAAAGGTTCCCTGTGAGGGGAAAGTTCTGCAGGGACCGGATATCCTGCTAAAGCAGCTGTGGTACCAGCATGGTCAAACTGCCACGATCCCTCAGGAACGCTGAAGTTCTGCTCCACTGTTGGACTCTCAGGCAGGAAACCTCTGTGCCGAGGTTCTGTTGGAGCAACACCAGTAAACCTGCCCCCCCCCTGCAGCTGGAACATCACATCAGCAATAAAACCCACATTATTGGAGGCAAACAGCTTCTTCTGTGTTTCCACTTCTCACAAACTATTGAGAAACAGGTTAATAAATGTAAGTAAGTGCACCCCCTGCAGTGTTCCTGCCTCAGTGGACCCCCTCAGGTTCTTTGACCCGTTTCTTTCCAAGCTAAAGGTGTATCTTCTGTAAGAGGAGGAGCAGTTTGAGTGAGCCGCTGCCTTCCTTCACCTCCTCACTCATCTGTACCGTGAGATCCTCCCTCCTCCTGTCTGCTTCCACCTCCTTCATCACTTTCCGTCTGCTGCCCTCATCCGTCTCCATTCCCTCCTAATTATATTTGCCATGAATATATTTATGACCGCATTATTAGAGAGCGTGCGCCGGCGGTTGTGGTTTTAAGCTGCCGGATCGTGATGAAGTGCAATGATTACACGGGCCGCCGTGACAGAAAACACTTCTTGTAATTAGGCAGGGCGACTATAGGAGACCTTTAAAGGAATCGTAACTTAAAACCAAGCAATTAAAGGAGGCTGTAACGTTTTATGGGTGAAGGAGGATTCCTCACCACCTGTGAGGAGGAATCCAGCTAAGAATGGATGCTGGTGAGCCAAACAAACAGCCTCTGAGCTGCAGCTGGGCGGGAAGGTCACAGCAAACCTACCAGGACATTTTAAACTTTGTAGATTCACCTCCCACTTTTACACCATGTCCAGCAGAGAAAGTTTCAAATGATGAATTTCTGTTGCTCGACTCCTTCGTTTGTCACTGCCTCCGGTTTCTGGAACTGCTGACAAACGACTTATTAAGACTATTCAAGGTCTTCTTGTGCAGATTTGCATAATACTTTTTACTGCTCAGAGTATCCAAGAAAGTAATTATACTGAAACTTTCACCACCACCAGGAGCACGGAGAGTTTAAAAAGTGCTGACTGTCGGTTCTGGAGATGAACGAGAATCTTTCTGATTAATAACCACTTCATTCATACTTCATTCGTCATGTTGTAGTGAGGAGCTCAACTATTACGAGTTATTCTACTTAGTGGGATAAAAACTACATGCTGCAAACAAAGTGCACCCCCCCTCAGTTCTAAGGTTTAACATAATAAGATGAAACGTTCCCCAGCAGGTGTTAGAATGAGAAGAAGCTTTCACATCTGACTCTAGAATACTTTGGTATCCAGAGGAGTTCATGGTGGACTCAATGCCTGCAAGGTGCCCAGGTCCTGTGGCTGCAGAACCAGCCCAGATCATCAGCCCTCCACCACCGTGCTTGACAGCTGGTATGAGGTGTTTGTGCTGATCTGCTGTGTTTGGTTTCCTCCAAACGTGCTGCTGTGCATTAGGACCAAACATCTCCACTTTGCTCTGGTCTGTCCAAAGGACATTGTTCCAGAAGTCTTGAGCTTTGTTCAGATGCAGCTTTGCAAACCTAAGCTGTGCTGCCATGTTCTTTTTAGAGAGAAGAGGCTTTCTCCTGCAGCCCTTCCAAACAAGCCATCCTTGTTCAGTCTTTTCCTAACTGGGCTGTCATGACCTTTGACCTTTAACATGCTAACTGAGCTAATTTAGACTTATTTTGTTCCTGCTCATGTTTCTCTGCCCGTTTCTTGGGTTCGAATGATACCGTACGCAGTTTATTTATCGATGATTTAAATACATAAAGCATTTTATTTAGCTTTTGTCCTGAAATGTAACAACTAAAGATTTAAGGGTTGTAAAATGCAATAAAAACTTAAAGCTAAACTTTATCGAACAGAAACATCTGAATAAAGGTTAAAGGAATGATTTTCAGTGACTTCACTGACCAACACACTGTTTGTGTTCCACCAGCTTCCTTTTAATGACGCTTCCTGGGGGTGACCTTTAACCTTTAACATGCTAACTGAGGCCTGTAGAGTCTGAGATGTAGCTCTGGGCTTTTTCACCTTGGGGTGACCTTTAACCTTTAACATGCTAACTGAGGCCTGCAGAGTCTGAGATGTAGCTCTGGGCTTTTTCACCTTGGGGTGACCTTTAACCTTTAGCATGCTAACTGAGGCCTGTAGAGTCTGAGATGTAGCTCTGGGCTTCTTCACCTTGGGGTGACCTTTAACCTTTAGCATGCTAACTGAGGCCTGTAGAGTCTGAGATGTATGAACTTTAACCTTTAACATGCTAACTGAGGCCTGTAGAGTCTGAGATGTAGCTCTGGGCTTCTTCACCTTGGGGTGACCTTTAACCTTTAGCATGCTAACTGAGGCCTGTAGAGTCTGAGATGTAGCTCTGGGCTTCTTCACCTTGGGGTGACCTTGCTGGGACGTCCACTCCTGGGAAGATTGACAGCTGTCCTGAATGTTTTCCACTTGTGAATAATCTTTCTCTCTGTAGAATGATGGACTCCAGATAGTCTGGAAATGGCCTTATAACCCTTCCCAGACTGATGGGCAGCAGCAGCTGCTTCTCTGAGATCATTGCTGGTGTCTTTCCTCCTTGGCATTGTGTTAAACTGACAGAACTCCTGTTTTTATAGAGCTGCTCACACTGACTGAGGATCAGTTAATCAGAGCATTGATCAGCAGCTCCTGGCTGCTTCTTACCCTCTGAGTTCCTGTATTAAAGAGGATGTGCTTTATTCTGTCTTTCTGCATCAACATTTGGGCTGCAGATCTAATCTTTCTCTTTTATACTGTCGACATCACGGGCAGATTTGGGGCTTCACGGTACTTTTGAACTCTCAGTACATCTGTATTCACCAGGTTTAGAGTGTCAGTGTGAGCAGTTTCTCCCCTTCGGCAGCATCAGATGTGAAGCTCCTCTGGGCTGCAGGACTCTGAGGAGAGCTGCTGCAGACGAACTGAAGCTGAGCCTGATGAAGAGCTCCCAGCACCAGAGGAATCAAACATCTGACACACGAGATGCTGACGTACAGGCAGCCAAGAAGAAAGGCGCCAAAGACGACCGAGTGATGCTGGAGACTCAGCCCGAGTGTGTGTGAGGCATCAGTGAGGCACAGACGTCAGCCAAAACAGATTGCATGACACCCAGCGAGGATAGATGGCCTGAAATCAGTGTGAGAGAGAGAGAGACGTCCCCCTGCCCTCCCCCGTTTACTCACACTGAGCTCTGCACCGCCAGCCCTCTCCCTCAGCCAATCAGGACAGCTCACACAAAAACGTGGCGAGATCCGAGTGTGCGCCTCGCTGCAACCCCGTCTGTCGATGATGTCACTGTTTGACGGCAGCAATGACGCGACAGCGCGAGTAACGGGACATCTGCATGCAGACGGCGGCACACGGACGCAGAAATGTGAGCAAAGAGAGAAAGATGCTGCAGCATGTTGGACATTAAACTGAAGGAGGAGTAAAGATGCAACATGATACGGGAACAATGCAAGAAACTGGGAATAAAAACACACCAAACTGAGATAAAAGACAGAATACTGCAACACAGCACCAGAAATAAGTGGACTAAACTGGGCTAAATCAGAGCTAAATCAGAGCTAAATTAGAGCTAAATTAGAGCTAAATCAGAGCTAAATCAGAGCTAAATCAGAGCTAAAACAGAGCTAAATTAGAGCTAAATCAGAGCTAAATCAGAGCTAAATTAGAGCTAAATCAGAGCTAAATCAGAGCTAAATCAGAGGACCAAACTGAGATAAAAGACAAAATACTGCAACACAGCACCAGAAATAAGTGGACTAAACTGGGCTAAATCAGAGCTAAATCAGAGCTAAATCAGAGCTAAATCAGAGGACCAAACTGAGATAAAAGACAAAATACTGCAACAGAGCACCAGAAATAAGTGGACTAAACTGGGCTAAATCAGAGCTAAATCAGAGCTAAATCAGAGCTAAATTAGAGCTAAATCAGAGCTAAATTAGAGCTAAATCAGAGCTAAATCAGAGCTAAATCAGAGGACCAAACTGAGATAAAAGACAAAATACTGCAACACAGCACCAGAAATAAGTGGACTAAACTGGGCTAAATCAGAGCTAAATCAGAGCTAAATTAGAGCTAAATTAGAGCTAAATCAGAGCTAAATCAGAGCTAAATCAGAGCTAAAACAGAGCTAAATTAGAGCTAAATCAGAGCTAAATCAGAGCTAAATTAGAGCTAAATCAGAGCTAAATCAGAGCTAAATCAGAGGACCAAACTGAGATAAAAGACAAAATACTGCAACACAGCACCAGAAATAAGTGGACTAAACTGGGCTAAATCAGAGCTAAATCAGAGCTAAATCAGAGCTAAATCAGAGGACCAAACTGAGATAAAAGACAAAATACTGCAACAGAGCACCAGAAATAAGTGGACTAAACTGGGCTAAATCAGAGCTAAATCAGAGCTAAATCAGAGCTAAATTAGAGCTAAATCAGAGCTAAATTAGAGCTAAATCAGAGCTAAATCAGAGCTAAATCAGAGGACCAAACTGAGATAAAAGACAAAATACTGCAACACAGCACCAGAAATAAGTGGACTAAACTGGGCTAAATCAGAGCTAAATCAGAGCTAAATCAGAGCTAAATCAGAGGACCAAACTGAGATAAAAGACAAAATACTGCAACACAGCACCAGAAATAAGTGGACTAAACTGGGCTGAAACAGGTCAGCTAAATCAGAGCTAAATCGGAGCTAAATCAGAGCTAAATCAGAGCTAAATCAGAGGACCAAACTGAGATAAAAGACAAAATACTGCAACAGAGCACCAGAAATAAGTGGACTAAACTGGGCTGAAACAGGTCAGCTAAATCAGAGCTAAATCAGAGCTAAATCAGAGCTAAATCAGAGCTAAAACAGTGGACCAAACTGAGATAAAAGACAAAATACTGCAACACAGCACCAGAAATAAGTGGACTAAACTGGGCTGAAACAGGTCAGCTAAATCAGAGCTAAATCAGAGCTAAATCAGAGCTAAATCAGAGCTAAATCAGAGCTAAATCAGAGCTGAATCAGAGCTAAATCAGAGCTAAATCAGAGCTAAATCAGAGCTAAATCAGAGCTAAATCAGAGGGCCCAACTGAGGTCCGATAACTGGACCGAACTGAAGCTTAAAATAAAAGATCACTGAAAATAAACCCGGGCTAAAACACCAGGTAATACTGGGCCCAAATGGGTGAAAAACCCAGAGAAAAGTACAATTCTTCTGCTTCTTCTCCTCCACTTTCCTCCTTTTCTTTTAAGGATCAACGGGCTCCTCAGTCCCAGATGTAGGGCTGGATAACGAGCATCCCTCAGTTAGAAAAGCCGACCAACCAGGGGGTAAAAAGGATGAAAACACAGTTCTGAATTAGTGAGGAACAGCATGAAGGCTGGACCTCACCAGAACCCGACTGATTAAAGAGTTTAACTCCTGTTTTCCAGCAGCAACCTGATGGATGCTTTCACTGTTATGAGTTTGTCTTCCCAGAAACTCTCCTGCTATTCGTTAAACATTCGGCTCACGTCTCTCCGGCCTTCCATCACCTCCCCTCCTCTTCCTGTCCCTCCATCACTTCTCTTTGCTCTCAGTTTACATCTTTCAGCTCCACTCTTCCATCATCCCTCCTTTTGTCTCTTCATTCCAGCTGCACTCGTTCATTCATCATCTCTTCCTCGTACATCCATCCCTTTTCACCTTGGAAACTTCTTCTTCTTACTTTCTATAGTTTCCTCTTCTTCACAAACTGTTGCTACCTGTTTACTCAGGTTGGATAAAATATAATCACTCATTAAAGGTCACATATTCTGCCCTTTTTTAACAATCTCACACAGTTCTGAGGTCTTATCGGGGGGTTTCAGACACCCATAACTGCACATTTTTCCATGAAAAGTTTAAATCCTTTAAATATTTCTGTTGTTTTTCTGCAGTTTTTTGGACATTAACTACTGCATATTTTCCACCGATTTCTACAACTTTGGTATCAAAATGTTCAGCTATTTTAGGAGATTACTGCTATATCTCTTGGAATTACCTCATTAAAATAAATTGGAATTAGTTTCGACTTTTGGTGATTCTAACTTTTATACTTTTAAAATGATTTAAAATAACTGACTGATACATTTTTCCACAAGAATTTTAAATCCTTTAAATCTTTCTGTTGTTTTTAACCTTTTAACTTCTTCAACTAAGACTTCTGCAGTTTTTTCCAAAAGGTTTGAATGATTAAACTATTTTATTTTCACCTTCACTGCTTCAACCAGGATTTCAGCAACTTTCTTTCTGCTAAACTTTCACTATTTTTAGTTTTAGAAATGTCACACTTTAGAAATCAAGAAGGGTTAAGGGTTAAAAACAACAAAAGGGTTTCAAACAGATAATAATTTTCACTTATTATCTGCTTGAAACCCTTTTGTTGTTTTTAACCCTTCAGCTTTTCTTTGCTGACAGTTACTCCAGCCAACATGGCGGCCCTAATGTAAAAGCTTTATGCCAGCCTGTGTTATGTGTAATAACCTAATAATAAGGCTTTGGTCAAAATACCAGTTGGTTAAAGCCAATCTGCTTTATATCAGTTTAAATAAGTGTCTTTATGGAGGTCAGCGGCCGCTCACCAGCCGAAGCTCGTTAGCTGTTACCTGTTATCTGTGATTTAATGCAGTAACACAGACAGAATGAAGCTCCAGAAACACTCCAGCTCTATATACAGTTACTCTATTGATCCCAGAGGGAAACAGGTTAGCAGTTAGCTGTAAGTTAGCAGTTAGCTGTAAGCCAGCAGTTAGCTGTAAGCTAGCAGTTAGCTGTAAGTCAGCAGTTAGCTGTAAGTTAGCAGTTAGCTGTAAGCTAGCTGTTAGCTGTAAGCTAGCAGTTAGCTGTAAGTCAGCAGTTAGCTGTAAGTTAGCAGTTAGCTGTAAGTCAGCAGTTAGCTGTAAGCTAGCAGTTAGCTGTAAGTTAGCAGTTAGCTGTAAGTTAGCAGTTAGCTGTAAGCTAGCAGTTAGCTGTAAGCTAGCAGTTAACTGTAAGTCAGCAGTTAGCTGGAAGCTAGCAGTTAGCTGGAAGTTAGCAGTTAGCAGTAAACTAGCAGTTAGCTGGAAGTTAGCAGTTAGCTGTAAATTAGCAGTTAGCTATAAGTTAGCAGGTAGCTGTATGTTCGCAGTTAGCTGGAAGTTAGCAGCAGATGCTAGCAAACAATCCTTTCTCATCAACAGTGATGGACCAAGCTGGAGATGTGCACAGCGTAACTCGTAGTAATGCATGTGAACCGTTAATTACTGCGTTTAAACATTTTGTTTAAACATTTGGACCTGGAGACCTACATCTTTATCAGAAACATGCTGATAATGTGACGCTAACACACAAAGTGAGTAAAAGTTCTGATGAAGCGTCCCTCGACCCCGAGCTCCTCTCTGCCACCGTCCTCCAACAGCTGCAGCCACCAGGGGGCGCTGCCACTGGACACTTCCTGGTTCAACGACAGTATTTTCATGCACTAACTGACCGCCTTACAGTATAAAAGCTTAAATGGAAAACCGTCTCGTCCATCAGCCCCAGTTTCTGACAGCTGCTGTTAGACTTTAACACAAAAGCCTCGGAGGCTCGTCTTTTCACCTCGCCACGTCTCATGGAGCTACACACTCATCCGTCACCGTTAGCAGAGCCGAACAGGCTATTGGCAGCCTCCACCAGCCTCCCAACGCTATGATTTATAGATAGAACTCACTGGCAGCTCTCGAGGATGGAGATGTGACTGCAGGGTGACGTGGAGAGAGAGAGGAAATGGACGTTTGTTTGTTAGAAATCAGAACTGAAAATGATCATCTGCTCGGGGAAGGTTGCCAGCTACAGTCTTTTCAGGCACTGCTCACACTGGAGCAGTAAATTATTTCTTTTTATGCACAAGTTAAAAGGGGAAATGGGCAGATTTCTCTGAACTTTTCAGCCAGTTGACTTGGAGCAAAGTGAATTTCACAAAAATGCACGAAAACCTTCAGTTTGCATTCAAACTCCTCAGATCTGGACCTCAATAACAAGCACAGGTGAAAGGGTATTGGGTCCCGATTGCTTCCAGCTTTAACTCTTTCAGAGGATCTGTTCACCTACAGCTGGAACTTCAGCAGCCATTCACAGAAAACCTTTCATGTCAACTTCGCAGTCGTTGGGAGTCCAAGTGAAAATGGATCCTGAGAAAATAACCTCAAGGAAACTCTGCTCCGCCAACGTTTCAACCGCCAGTTGTCAGCCTACCTGCTTTGAGTCTCTTTAACCGTTTTTTCCATGTTTTTACCATGAAAGTAGTTTTTTTTTAAACTAATTTAAACCTTTTTAAGTTTGTTTCACCTCCTGCTTTAAAGCAGAAAGCATCTGAAATGTGAATTATGTCCAACCTGACCGTTTTTACCATGAAAGTAGTTTTTTTTTAACTCATTTAAACCCTTTTAAGTTTGTTTCACCTCCTACTTTAAAGTAGAAAGCATCTGAAATGTGAATTATGTCCAACCTGACCGTTTTTACCATGAAAGTAGTTTTTTTTAAACTCATTTAAACCTTTTTAAGTTTGTTTCACCTCCTACTTTAAAGTAGAAAGCATCTGAAATGTGAATTATGTCCAACCTGACCGTTTTTACCATGAAAGTAGTTTTTTTTAAACTCATTTAAACCTTTTTAAGTTTGTTTCACCTCCTGCTTTAAAGCAGAAAGCATCTGAAATGTGAATTATGTCCAACCTGACCGTTTTTACCATGAAAGTAGTTTTTTTTTAAACTAATTTAAACCCTTTTAAGTTTGTTTCACCTCCTACTTTAAAGTAGAAAGCATCTGAAATGTGAATTATGTCCAACCTGACCGTTTTTACCATGAAAGTAGTTTTTTTTAAACTCATTTAAACCTTTTTAAGTTTGTTTCACCTCCTGCTTTAAAGCAGAAAGCATCTGAAATGTGAATTATGTCCAACCTGACCGTTTTTACCATGAAAGTAGTTTTTTTTAAACTCATTTAAACCCTTTTTAAGTTTGTTTCACCTCCTACTTTAAAGCAGAAAGCATCTGAAATGTGAATTATGTCCAACCTGACCGTTTTTACCATGAAAGTAGTTTTTTTTTAACTAATTTAAACCTTTTTAAGTTTGTTTCACCTCCTGCTTTAAAGCAGAAAGCATCTGAAATGTGAATTATGTCCAACCTGACTGTTTTTACCATGAAAGTAGTTTTTTTTAAACTCATTTAAACCTTTTTAAGTTTGTTTCACCTCCTACTTTAAAGCAGAAAGCATCTGAAATGTGAATTATGTCCAACCTGACCGTTTTTACCATGAAAGTAGTTTTTTTTTAACTAATTTAAACCTTTTTAAGTTTGTTTCACCTCCTGCTTTAAAGCAGAAAGCATCTGAAATGTGAATTATGTCCAACCTGACCGTTTTTACCATGAAAGTAGTTTTTTTTAAACTCATTTAAACCTTTTTAAGTTTGTTTCACCTCCTACTTTAAAGCAGAAAGCATCTGAAATGTGAATTATGTCCAACCTGACCGTTTTTACCATGAAAGTAGTTTTTTTTTAAACTAATTTAAACCCTTTTAAGTTTGTTTCACCTCCTACTTTAAAGTAGAAAGCATCTGAAATGTGAATTATGTCCAACCTGACCGTTTTTACCATGAAAGTAGTTTTTTTTAAACTCATTTAAACCTTTTTAAGTTTGTTTCACCTCCTGCTTTAAAGCAGAAAGCATCTGAAATGTGAATTATGTCCAACCTGACCGTTTTTACCATGAAAGTAGTTTTTTTTAAACTCATTTAAACCCTTTTTAAGTTTGTTTCACCTCCTACTTTAAAGCAGAAAGCATCTGAAATGTGAATTATGTCCAACCTGACCGTTTTTACCATGAAAGTAGTTTTTTTTTAACTAATTTAAACCTTTTTAAGTTTGTTTCACCTCCTGCTTTAAAGCAGAAAGCATCTGAAATGTGAATTATGTCCAACCTGACTGTTTTTACCATGAAAGTAGGTTTTTTTAACTCATTTAAACCCTTTTAAGTTTGTTTCACCTCCTACTTTAAAGCAGAAAGCATCTGAAATGTGAATTATGTCCAACCTGACCTGAGCTTTTCTGGCCGTTACCCTTGGAAACATCTTTAATTGTGAAATAAACTGCAAACACAGCAGTTTGTGGAGCCTTTTCTATCCCCATTTGTCCCCACTGGCAGAGCTGAGCTGTGCAAAACTCCAGCGAAGTGTGGATACCTGTCGCTCAGCATTTGACCGCAGACTACCTGTCTACAGTCACAGACATCAAGCCCCCCCGAGGTGTGCCTTCCACCGGCCTCCGGTAATGAATATGGATCATGGGAACAATGTGGGAACAGTGTGCGGCAGCCACCTCTTATTGAGCCTTATCCCTGAATTAATTATGAGGACAACATAAATTATGCAGAGTGATTAGTAACCAGGCAACGCACGGGTTTACCTCATTGTTTATGGATCGATATGATAAGAGGGGGTCGGGTCTGGAAATAAAGAGACACGAGAGAAAAACTGTGTTCAGTTAAATAGGCATTAATGAGGCTGCACTGTCATGGATTCTGTTTATCTCCAGGTATGGACAGGTGTTTATCTCCAGGTATGGACAGGTGTTTATCTCCAGGTATGGACAGGTGTTTATCTCCAGGTATGGACAGGTGTTTATCTCCAGGTATGGACAGGTGTTTATCTCCAGGTATGGACAGGTGTTTATCTCCAGGTATGGACAGGTGTTTATCTCCAGGTATGGACAGGTGTCAGATTCTGTTTATCTCCAGGTATGGACAGGTGTCAGATTCCGTTTATCTCCAGGTATGGACAGGTGTCCCATTCTGTTTATCTCCAGGTATGGACAGGTGTCAGATTCCGTTTATCTCCAGGTATGGACAGGTGTCAGATTCCGTTTATCTCCAGGTATGGACAGGTGTCAGATTCTGTTTATCTCCAGGTATGGACAGGTGTCAGATTCCGTTTATCTCCAGGTATGGACAGGTGTCAGATTCTGTTTATCTCCAGGTATGGACAGGTGTCAGATTCTGTTTTTCTCCAGGTATGGACAGGTGTCACATTCTGTTTATCTCCAGGTATGGACAGGTGTCAGATTCCCTTTATCTCCAGGTATGGACAGGTGTCAGATTCTGTTTATCTCCAGGTATGGACAGGTGTCACATTCTGTTTATCTCCAGGTATGGACAGGTGTTTATCTCCAGGTATGGACAGGTGTTTATCTCCAGGTATGGACAGGTGTTTATCTCCAGGTATGGACAGGTGTTTATCTCCAGGTATGGACAGGTGTCAGATTCTGTTTATCTCCAGGTATGGACAGGTGTTTATCTCCAGGTATGGACAGGTGTCAGATTCTGTTTATCTCCAGGTATGGACAGGTGTTTATCTCCAGGTATGGACAGGTGTTTATCTCCAGGTATGGACAGGTCTCTGGAGCAGACACAATCTGAGCTCAGGGTTAAAAACATCCTGCAGCTGGAGGCACATGACTTAAAGTCTCAGATCATATGAAGAACATTTTGCACCAAGTTTCAGCTGAGCTACTGTTGGACCCTTCTCTTCTTTCAGCCAATCCGGTACAGAGAGAGATCCCTTTGATTGGCTGTTCATCCCAGATGGACAATCATCCTTGTCTGAGGATCTGGTCCAAACCGGGAACAGATCCTGTGGCGTTTGAGTGCTCCGACGCCTCCATTCAAAAATACTGAAACTGCATTTATGCGCAAACACGTAAAAAGTTGCGTTAGCAGGGTTAGCGCCAGTGCTATCTTGGTAAAGTGTGACACTGGGGATCAGCTCACCTGCTGAGGTTGAACCGAGGACCTACAGTCCGCAGGTTAAACCCTAACCCTGGAAGTTTGTGGGTGATACCAACATTCCTGCAGACACGACCCACATTCAGAAGAAAAGAGTCTAAACCGTTCGATCCAGTTAAAATCCCCATGTTTCCCTCTTTCATTGCCTTCAGTTCCGGTCAAGCTTTCTCTGCATTTTCTCCTTTTCTCTTTAAACTTTTTGGATTTCTGTTCTTTTTTAAGACGTCTGATATGCACCTTCCTCTCTGATTTAACACACTTGGCTCCACCATCTTCATCTTTGCACTTATTCTCCCACTTTGTGCTGTTTTATCGCTCCGTTCAGTATCTTTAAAATGCTTTTTTAAACTATATTTTCTCCTGTAACTGAAGTTGAATGATTCAACATGTTAAACTGTGAAATTAGAAGCTTAGTTGTTTTGGGTTTTATGACATTTGGTTGTTTTAAATCTGATTTAAATGAGTCTTTTCCTGCTTTTCATGATATTTCAGTGAGGATTAAATGATAAAACGTTGCTCTCTGCAGAGCGATGTCTGGTAAAGATGTAAAAAGTCGTGTAAAACAGGATGATGAACAGAAGAGTGAACCAGCAGCCGCAGATCATCTGAAGCAGTCATCATCGCTTCCTTTTCCTCTGAGATGTTCCAGCTCCTGAGTGGGTGCACAAACATCTGACTCACGACTCCACAAATACCGTTATTTGTATTTTTACACTTTCATCCAAATCACACGCTCAAATATTCTGGTACGTGACGCACTCCTTCCCAAACACAACCTGCTGCTCGGCTTTGTTTTTCCACCGCTTTCGCAGGTGTGTGAGCGTCCTCGAACAGCAGAGATCAGGTTGTAATTACAGGCGGATTACAGGAAAAAGGCCGGGCTTTGGCGAGGTTAGCTGGTGGCGGTGGGGCTGTTCTCGCTGCTTAGCAGCCTGATCCTGAGTTTAGAGGAGGTTAAGACACTTGGTCATCCTCACAGTGGTAATCAGCAGTCTCTGTACACCAGCCAAGATTAGAAAAGGACTAATGAGGGAGCCGAGAGCTGCAGAGGCAGGCAGCGGTAGACAAAGACGGGGGAAACTACTACAACAAACACATTCTGACCGCCATGTTGGAACTCTTCACAGCTTTGTTCTGTCCGGATCAGTAAAAGCCATTATTCAGTCTGGTTCTTCTTCATTCAGCAGCATGGTGTGTAGAGGTCATGTTTCAGTAAAGATGAATCAGTAGCTGATGTTAACACTAAAGATGGAACCACACTGGCACAAAGAGCGTTAAAGTGGGCCCGAAACATGATTCACATCAGAGACCGATAACCTTTTAGTAAATAGAGCAGACGTGTCGAACTCCAGGCCCGTGAGACCATTTCAGGTGTCTGTTAAGGCCCACCGGTAATTAGCTCTTCCACCATCCCACCAGCAGATCAACGCATCGTTCAGCGCTTCAACCACATTTAAGCTAACCCACAAAATAAATTAAACGAACGAAAAGCGGGCTGTGAAAACAGCTGGGAGGCCGACTTCCTGTTTGCAGATGTTGGAGGCTGACTTCCTGTTTGCAGATGTTGGAGGCTGACTTCCTGTTTGCAGCTGAAGGCCGACTTCCTGTTTGCAGATGTTGGAGGCTGACTTCCTGTTTGCAGATGTTGGAGGCCGACTTCCTGTTTGCAGATGTTGGAGGCTGAGTTCCTGTTTGCAGATGTTGGAGGCTGAGTTCCTGTTTGCAGATGTTGGAGGCTGACTTCCTGTTTGCAGATGTTGGAGGCTGACTTCCTGTTTCCAGATGTTGGAGGCTGACTTCCTGTTTGCAGATGTTGGAGGCTGACTTCCTGTTTGCAGATGGAGGCTGACTTCCTGTTTGCAGATGTTGGAGGCTGACTTCCTGTTTGCAGATGTTGGAGGCTGACTTCCTGTTTGCAGATGTTGGAGGCTGACTTCCTGTTTGCAGATGGAGGCTGACTTCCTGTTTGCAGATGTTGGTGGCAGACTTCCTGTTTGCAGATGTTGGAGGCTGACTTCCTGTTTGCAGATGTTGGAGGCTGACTTCCTGTTTGCAGATGTTGGAGGCTGACTTCCTGTTTGCAGATGGAGGCTGACTTCCTGTTTGCAGATGTTGGAGGCTGACTTCCTGTTTGCAGATGTTGGAGGCTGACTTCCTGTTTGCAGATGTTGGAGGCTGACTTCCTGTTTGCAGATGTTGGAGGCTGACTTCCTGTTTGCAGATGGAGGCTGACTTCCTGTTTGCAGATGTTGGTGGCAGACTTCCTGTTTGCAGATGTTGAGTCAGACTTCCTGTTTGCAGATGTTGGAGGCTGACTTCCTGTTTGCAGATGTTGGAGGCCGACTTCCTGTTTGCAGATGGAGGCTGACTTCCTGTTTGCAGATGGAGGCTGAGTTCCTGTTTGCAGATGTTGGCGGCTGACTTCCTGTTTGCAGATGTTGGAGGCTGACTTCCTGTTTGCAGATGTTGGAGGCTAACTTCCTGTTTGCAGATGTTGGAGGCTGACTTCCTGTTTGCAGATGTTGGAGGCTGACTTCCTGTTTGCAGATGTTGGAGGCTGACTTCCTGTTTGCAGATGTTGGAGGCTGACTTCCTGTTTGCAGATGTTGGAGGCTGACTTCCTGTTTGCAGATGTTGGAGGCTGACTTCCTGTTTGCAGATGTTGGAGGCTGACTTCCTGTTTGCAGATGTTGGAGGCTGACTTCCTGTTTGCAGATGTTGGAGGCTAACTTCCTGTTTGCAGATGTTGGAGGCTGACTTCCTGTTTGCAGATGTTGGAGGCTGACTTCCTATTTGCAGATGTTGGAGGCTGACTTCCTGTTTGCAGATGTTGGTGGCAGACTTCCTGTTTGCAGATGTTGAGTCAGACTTCCTGTTTGCAGATGTTGGAGGCTGACTTCCTGTTTGCAGATGTTGGAGGCTGACTTCCTGTTTGCAGATGGAGGCTGACTTCCTGTTTGCAGATGTTGGAGGCTGACTTCCTGTTTGCAGATGTTGGAGGCTGACTTCCTGTTTGCAGATGTTGAGTCAGACTTCCTGTTTGCAGATGTTGGAGGCTGACTTCCTGTTTGCAGATGTTTGAGGCTGACTTCCTGTTTGCAGATGTTGGAGGCTGACTTCCTGTTTGCAGATGTTGGAGGCTGACTTCCTGTTTGCAGATGTTGGAGGCTGACTTCCTGTTTGTAGATGTTGGAGGCTGACTTCCTGTTTGCAGATGTTGGAGGCTGACTTCCTGTTTGTAGATGTTTGAGGCTGACTTCCTGTTTGCAGATGTTGGAGACAGACTTCCTGTTTGCAGATGTTGGAGGCTGACTTCCTGTTTGCAGATGTTGGAGGCCGACTTCCTGTTTGCAGATGTTGGAGGCAGACTTCCTGTTTGCAGATGTTGGAGGCTGACTTCCTGATTGCAGATGTTGGAGGCTGACTTCCTGTTTGCAGATGTTGGAGGCTGACTTCCTGTTTGCAGATGTTTGAGGCTGACTTCCTGATTGCAGATGTTGGAGGCTGAGCTCCTGTTTGCAGATGTTGGTGACTGACTTCCTGTTTGCAGATGTTGGAGTCAGACTTCCTGTTTGCAGATGTTGGAGGCTGAGTTCCTGTTTGCAGATGTTGGAGGCCGACTTCCTGATTGCAGATGTTGGAGGCTGACTTCCTGTTTGCAGATGTTGGAGGCTGACTTCCTGTTTGCAGATGTTGGAGGCTGACTTCCTGTTTGCAGATGTTTGAGGCTGACTTCCTGTTTGCAGATGTTGGTGGCTGACTTCCTGTTTGCAGATGTTGGAGGCTGACTTCCTGTTTGCAGATGGAGGCTGACTTCCTGTTTGCAGATGTTGGAGGCTGACTTCCTGTTTGCAGATGTTGGAGGCTGACTTCCTGTTTGCAGATGTTGGAGGCCGACTTCCTGTTTGCAGATGTTGGAGGCCGACTTCCTTTTTGCAGATGTTGGAGGCTGACTTCCTGTTTGCAGATGTTGGAGGCTGACTTCCTGTTTGCAGATGTTGGAGGCTGACTTCCTGTTTGCAGATGTTGGAGGCTGACTTCCTGTTTGCAGATGTTGGAGGCCGACTTCCTGTTTGCAGATGTTGGAGGCAGACTTCCTGTTTGCAGATGTTGGAGGCTGACTTCCTGTTTGCAGATGTTGGAGGCTGAGTTCCTGTTTGCAGATGTTGGAGGCTGAGTTCCTGTTTGCAGATGTTGGAGGCTGACTTCCTGTTTGCAGATGTTGGAGGCTGACTTCCTGTTTGCAGATGTTGGAGGCTGACTTCCTGTTTGCAGATGTTGGTGGCTGACTTCCTGTTTGCAGATGTTGGAGGCAGACTTCCTGTTTGCAGATGTTGGAGGCCGACTTCCTGTTTGCAGATGTTGGAGTCAGACTTCCTGTTTGCAGATGTTGGAGGCTGACTTCCTGTTTGCAGATGTTGGAGGCTGACTTCCTGTTTGCAGATGTTGGAGGCTGACTTCCTGTTTGCAGATGTTGGAGGCCGACTTCCTGTTTGCAGATGTTGGAGGCTGACTTCCTTTTTGCAGATGTTGGAGTCAGACTTCCTGTTTGCAGATGTTGGAGTCAGACTTCCTGTTTGTAGATGTTGGAGTCAGACTTCCTGTTTACAGATGTTGGAGGCTGACTTCCTGTTTGCAGATGTTGGAGTCAGACTTCCTGTTTGCAGATGTTGGAGGCTGACTTCCTGTTTGCAGATGTTGGAGGCTGACTTCCTGTTTGCAGATGTTGGAGGCTGACTTCCTGTTTGCAGATGTTGGAGGCTGACTTCCTGTTTGCAGATGTTTGAGGCTGACTTCCTGTTTGCAGATGTTGGAGGCTGACTTCCTGTTTGCAGATGTTGGAGGCTGACTTCCTGTTTGCAGATGTTGGAGGCTGACTTCCTGTTTGCAGATGTTGGAGGCTGACTTCCTGTTTGCAGATGTTTGAGGCTGACTTCCTGTTTGCAGATGTTGGAGGCTGACTTCCTGTTTGCAGATGTTGGAGGCTGACTTCCTGTTTGCAGATGTTGGAGGCTGACTTCCTGTTTGCAGATGTTGGAGGCTGACTTCCTGTTTGCAGATGTTGGAGGCTAACTTCCTGTTTGCAGATGTTGGAGGCTGACTTCCTGTTTGCAGATGTTGGAGGCTGACTTCCTGTTTGTAGATGTTGGAGGCTAACTTCCTGTTTGCAGATGTTGGAGGCTGACTTCCTGTTTGTAGATGTTGGAGGCCGACTTCCTGTTTGCAGATGTTGGAGGCTGACTTCCTGTTTGCAGATGTTGGAGGCTGACTTCCTGTTTGCAGATGTTGGAGGCTGACTTCCTGTTTGCAGATGTTGGAGAATGACTTCCTGTTTGCAGATGTTGGAGGCTGACTTCCTGTTTGCAGATGTTGGAGGCTGACTTCCTGTTTGCAGATGTTGGAGGCTGACTTCCTGTTTGCAGATGTTGGCGGCTGACTTCCTGTTTGCAGATGTTGGAGTCAGACTTCCTGTTTGCAGATGTTGGAGGCTGACTTCCTGTTTGCAGATGTTGGAGGCTGACTTCCTGTTTGCAGATGTTGGCGGCTGACTTCCTGTTTGCAGATGTTGGAGGCTGACTTCCTGTTTGCAGATGTTGGAGGCTGACTTCCTGTTTGCAGATGTTGGAGGCTGACTTCCTGTTTGCAGATGGAGGCTGACTTCCTGTTTGCAGATGTTGGTGGCAGACTTCCTGTTTGCAGATGTTGGAGGCTGACTTCCTGTTTGCAGATGGAGGCTGACTTCCTGTTTGCAGATGTTGGAGGCTGACTTCCTGTTTGCAGATGGAGGCTGACTTCCTGTTTGCAGATGTTGGAGGCTGACTTCCTGTTTGCAGATGTTGGAGGCTGACTTCCTGTTTGCAGATGTTGAGTCAGACTTCCTGTTTGCAGATGTTGGAGGCTGACTTCCTGTTTGCAGATGTTGGAGGCTGACTTCCTGTTTGCAGATGTTGGAGTCAGACTTCCTGTTTGCAGATGTTTGAGGCTGACTTCCTGTTTGCAGATGTTGGAGGCTGACTTCCTGTTTGCAGATGTTGGAGGCTGACTTCCTGTTTGCAGATGTTGAGGCTGACTTCCTGTTTGCAGATGGAGGCTGACTTCCTGTTTGCAGATGTTGGAGGCAGACTTCCTGTTTGCAGATGTTGGAGGCTGACTTCCTGTTTGCAGATGTTGGAGGCTGATGAAAAAGCTCTGTTACCAGCTCGTTAAACTTTGAAATATTCTCATTTAGTTTCTTTATCATCGAATAAAAACTCACTTTATTTTAATAAGGAACAGCTGTTCAGATGAATATTTCTGAATAAAACAGTCAGTTTCAGACTGTTTAATAAATGTTTAACTGACTGATAAACGCCCCTGATGTGGGGGAGCAGCTCATCCCGCCGGCTGGACGCCCCGCGGGGGAAAATAAGCGCCGTTTACGATCCACCAGCGCATCTAAATCTGGATTTTATAGGAAGGAGGCAACCCTGGACCAGAGTGCAACAGGTGTGAACTTTATTGGTAAAGATTTATCCTCCTGCAGAGTGAAGGTCACATGACCCACATCAGAGAAACACGCCGCCAGTCCTTTAAAGGTCGTCCAAACGTTACAAACCGTACGACTCTGACTCAAATCTTCTTCTTCAGATTGACTACGGAGCTTTTTACTGTGAAAACACAGATTTCTGAGTATTTCTCTGCAGCTTAATGTTATTTCAACAACAGGAAATAAAAGCTAAGAGCCGGAGCATTCTCAGGCCCATCGACTGGACCGCCGGCTCGTTTCTCGCCAACATCAAAGTCCTCCACCCCGGTTTGCTTTCTATCCCGTTTCTGTAACATCCCTCTGAGTCTTTGCTCTAAAAATACGGGTTAAAAAACAAATACTGGAGCCACAGATGTGATTATTTGCTGGAAAAAGCGAAGACTGCTTCAGCACGAGCTGCTTGTAGTGATTAAAGCACATTAATGAAGACATCTGAGCGCTTAATTAGACTGATATGACTGAGAGAAAGGTGTGAGCCTCTGAGGACTGCTGAGAAAACGCTGATGGAGATGACAGAACCGTCCGCTCTAACAGGTCAGAGCCCAGCAGAGAGCAGCTCCGCCCAACCTGAGGCTCATCGGGAAATCAGACAAATGAGTCGATCCACATGAGCCTCACACCTAACTGCACAGGAATGTGAAGCCCTGAGGGGAAGTGATGAGGGGAAACGTCAGGTCTGAGGTTTCTTTATGAATTAAAGATGTTTTATCCCATCAGCTTCATTTCATCTGTGAACAAACATCATTTCTACATTTCAGACCTGCAACACGTTCCTTTTCCCACTTTGTTTCCTTCTGCCAACACTTAAAGCCGCTCTGACTCTGAGGAAACCAGGTGATGCAGAGTTCCAGCTGTTATTTTGTCCCATTCTTCCTGCAAACACGTCTGAATACCAATAATGACCAAATTACACCAAATAATGACCAAATTACACCAAATAATGACCAAATTACACCAAATAATGACCGAATTACACCAAATAATGACCAAATTACACCAAATAATGACCGAATTACACCAAATAATGACCAAATTACACCAAATAATGATCAAAATATACCAAATAATGACCAAATTATACCAAATAATGACCAAATTATACCAAATAATGATCAAATTACACCAAATAATGATCAAAATATACCAAATAATGACCAAATTATACCAAATAATGACCAAATTATACCAAATAATGACCAAATTACACCAAATAATGACCAAATTACACCAAATAATGACCAAATTACACCAAATAATGACCGAATTACACCAAATAATGATCAAAATATACCAAATAATGACCAAACACTTTGTTTCCTTCTGCCAACACTTAAAGCCGCTCTGACTCTGAGGAAACCAGGTGATGCAGAGTTCCAGCTGTTATTTTGTCCCATTCCTCCTTAAACAGGTCTTAAGGTGTGCAGCAGTGCGGGGGGGTGGTTGTTTCTCTGCTGGGGACAGGTCAGGACTGCAGGCAGCCAGTCCAGCACCCGTACCTCTTCTTCCTCAGCCAGGCCTTTGGACTGTGGCAGAATGTGGTTTTCCATGGTCTGCTTGAACAATGCTGGGACGTCCCAGGAAAAGATGTGGCCCTGAAGGCAGCATATGTTGCTGTAAAATCTCAGTGAGCTTTTCTGCATTAATGCTGCCGTCACAGAAGTGGAAATGAGCTTTGCCCCCTGATCCAACCCCATACCATCACAGAGCCTGGCTGCAGGGACTGGCTGCTGACAGCAGGCTGGATGCTGCTTTTGCTCTTTGCTCCATTTCTTCCAACAAAGATGTGGAATACTGATGGGTCTGACCACAGCACACGTTTCCACCGTGTGACGGTCCATCCCAGACGCCTCCGAGCCCAGAGAAGTGGACGAGGTTAACATCAGGCTTCTTTCCTGCACAGTAAAGCTTGCGAATGGAACTCTGTATTGTGGTGCTGGACAAAGGTTTCCACAGTAATCCCTTGTCCATGTGCTTCTATCAGCTGCTGATGAATGACGGTTCTTGATGCAGCGTCTGAGGGGTCAGAGGTCACGGGGTCCAGCTTAGGCTTGCTCCCTCGTCCTTTACACTGAAACTCCTCCAGATTCCCTGAATGCTTTAATGATATTCTGCTCTGTAGAGGCAGAAATATGCAGATCCCTTCCAGTCTTTCTCTGAGGAACATTGTTTTAAACACAAACTGGAGCTCCTCTGAACATCTTTGCTGCTCATGGAGGCTGCTTTAGGACCAGATCACGTGTTTAAAATACCTGGTAAATATATTTTACTAAACCGAAGGTGTTGCAGCCTGAAATGCCACAAAATTAATGTATATTAACTATTTAAATTGAGCTAACGAGCTAAAACATGACAGATTTGTCCATTTTAGGCTTGCTCCCAGAAATATGCAGATCCCTTCCAGTCTTTCTCTGAGTTTTAAACACATTTGTGGACAAACTGGAGCTCCTCTGAGCTTCTTTGCTGCCCAGAGACTGAGTCATGGAGGCTGCTTTAGGACCAGATCGTCTGCTTAAAGTAATTCATCCTCAAATGCCCCCCCCACACGTCATCTTTATCACATGTGTTGCACCTTGAAACCTGAAAATCGATGTTTATTAACCAGTTAAATGAAGCTGCTGAGATAAAAACATCAAATATCTTCCTGTAGAGTTTCCAAACTGTCCCGACTTCTGATTTAAACACCTTTAAGTTGTGGAACCAACATCAGGCACCTTTAACCTCTACAGGTGAAACAGGAAGGAAATGAGTGTTCTGTAGCCTGAAATGCCACAAAATTAATGTATATTAACTATTTAAATTGAGCTAACGAGCTAAAACATGACAGATTTGTCCATTTTAGGCTTGCTCCCAGAAATATGCAGATCCCTTCCAGTCTTTCTCTGAGTTTTAAACACATTTGTGGACAAACTGGAGCTCCTCTGAACATCTTTGCCTGTCATGGAGGCTGCTTTAGGACCAGATCGTCTGCTTAAAGTAATTCATCCTCAAACCTCATCAGGAAAACAACATCAGGCACCTTTAACCTCTACAGGTGAAACAGGAAGGAAATGAGTGTTCTGTAGCCTGAAATGCCACAAAATTAATGTATATTAACTATTTAAATTGAGCTAACGAGCTAAAACATGACAGATTTGTCCATCTTAGGCTTGCTCCCAGAAATATGCAGATCCCTTCCAGTCTTTCTCTGAGATTTAAACACATTTGTGGACAAACTGGAGCTCCTCTGAACATCTTTGCTCCTCAGACTGTCATGGAGGCTGCTTTAGGACCAGATCGTCTGCTTAAAGTAATTCATCCTCAAACCTCATCAGGAAAACAACATCAGGCACCTTTAACCTCTACAGGTGAAACAGGAAGGAAATGAGTGTTCTGTAGCCTGAAGAGTTCAAATACAACATTCCCTTAATTCCAGTGAGTTGAACTTAACATGAGAGCAACAAAAAGGCCCAACGCAGCGCTATGAATCATCCGTGACTCAGGGGCGCTTGATTTATCTCTTCCCCCGGACAAAGTGCTTTTTGGCTCCTTGCTCGTCGGTGACAGTTGCTTCAAAGCATCATCAACATAACGCTGTGGCCGATCAGCGCATTAAATGCATCATCAGAGTCTGATTCACAGATTATTCACAGGGATTTATCCCTGCAGTGCGCTGATAATGACCAACCAATCAGCTGCTGCCTTCCACATGGACATTACTGCTGATTAACGAGGTGTGTTGTTTGGTCTGAGTGACCTTCGTCATGAAGGGGGGGGCAGCAGCATCCAGTGCTCAGGGCCAAAGGAAATATGAATTCAGCTTTTTTATGTGACAGCAGAGCCTCTTCCTGATTAAAGTTAAAGAAAGAAATATTCTGAGCGGATTGAACCTGAACCAGAACAATTCTGTTTCTCATCCTGAACCAGGTCGGTCCAAAGGTCGCCGTTTGTTCCAGTGGAGACTCTGCTGCATCCATCCATCCATCATCCATCCATCCATCCATCCATCCATCCATCATCCATCCATCATCCATCCATCATCCATCCATCCATCCATCATCCATCCATCCATCCATCCATCCATCATCCATCCATCCATCATCCATCCATCATCCATCCATCATCCATCCATCATCCATCCATCATCCATCCATCATCCATCCATCCATCCATCCATAAATCCATCCATCATCCATTCATCCATCTATCCATCCATCTATCCATCATCCATCCATCCATCATCCATCCATCATCCATCCATCATCCATCCATCATCCATCCATCATCCATCCATCATCCATTCATCCATCTATCCATCCATCTATCCATCATCCATCCATCCATCATCCATCCATCCATCCATCATCCATCCATCATCCATCCATCATCCATCCATCCATCCATCATCCATCCATCCATCCATCCATCCATCATCCATCCATCCATCATCCATCCATCATCCATCCATCATCCATCCATCATCCATCCATCATCCATCCATCATCCATCCATCCATCCATCCATAAATCCATCCATCATCCATCCATCATCCATCCATCCATCTATCCATCATCCATCCATCCATCATCCATCCATCATCCATCCATCCATCATCCATCCATCCATCATCCATCCATCCATCATCCATCATCCATCATCCATCCATCCATCATCCATCCATCCATCATCCATCATCCATCCATCATCCATCCATCATCCATCATCCATCCATCATCCATCCATCATCCATCCATCCATCATCCATCCATCCATCACCCATAGCAACAGGTTTTGGCGGGAAACCAAAACATCCTTCAGACTTTCTCAGCCCAAAGGGGATATATAATCCACCCACTATGTTCTGGGTCTCCTGAATCTCCTCCCAGTTGGACGTTCCCTAAAGAACCCAGTGGGAGGCATCCTGATCCGAACCACCTCAGCTGACTCCTTTCGTTGGGGAGGAACTTCAAGCTCCTCCCGGTTCTCTCAGGCTGAGCCCAGCAGCTCATCTTTTCAGTCACATCTGCCTTTTCATGGAGCTGTAAAGCACTTTGAATTCTGCTCTACCAATAAATTACTCTTGCCTTTTTTTTATTGATAACTAATTTAGAGTTGGACTAAGGCATGGATCTGTCTTAGGGCACAGTCAGCCTGAACTCCTCTGACTTTCTGCTACGTTTGAGGAGCCTTTGGATCGCTGGGATTCGTCTGTTATTTGTTAAAGTGGAGGAGGTGAATAAAGCAGTTTCCTTTCGCCCTGAGGGCACCCGTCTGCACCATCTGAAGCTCTGAGATGAAACGCTCACACCTGTAGTTCCTAACGAACGCCTTAGTTCTGTGTTTTCACAGCACTTTTGTCCCCACCTCCCTGGTGTGGTTTATTGTTTCAAAGCTCCCTCGTTGCTCAGCAGGACGCAGTGTTTTTACATCCGAATGGAATAAATCTCCGGCAGCCTTTCTGCTCCAGCACACTGATGAAATACTCCTGCTGTATTTGGGCTTTTCCCCAGAGTTACACAGGAGGCAGCGATGGTTTCGCCGAGGCTTCCTCCTGCATGCGTTCCTTCACTTCAGCTTTACTCATTTAAATTCAGCTCCATTCAGGTTTATTTATCAAGCACCAAATCACAACAAAAGTCATCTCCAGCATCTTTGGAGATCCAATCCAATTCAGGGGGATACAGTCATCATCCAATCAATGCCAGTTCAAACAGAGCCGATTAAAAAGGAAGCCAACAGATTGATCCAGTGATCCGAGGCGACTCTGAAACAAGTCCTTCACAGGCCTGAACATGACCAGGTGCCAGTTAAAACAAAGACAAAAAGGAGGTAAAACCAGCATGGAGTCGGTCCACAGGCTGCTCCTTGCCTCAGACTTCCTGGTGAGCTCCACGGCGCTTGTTTGAACCCAACCTGTGGAAAACGATCCCACATCTTGGTTTCAGTCCACTTCCTGCTCTGCCAGCACACCCGAAGTCATCGTTAACTTGGTCAGCTGCTGTCCTGGGCTGGATGGTTCTGGCTCAGTCTCAGTAAGTCTCTCACCTCAGGTTCATGTGGATGTTGGTTCATCAAAGCGAAGGACCACAGGAGTCCAGGCAGATCCAATTACCGTGATGACTTACTTCTGCAGCTCAGAGCCTGATTGGCTACGTCGCTGCGCTTCCTCTCCGGTTCACTCGCATCAAACAGAGCCTCATATTTCTCAATCGGCTTCTGGTCATCTTCATCCGGCCTCGCCGTCCTGTCGCTTCGCCTCCTTCCTCCGATCCATTCTCAGCTCACAGCTCTTACTTCAGAGGCAGGCCCCAGAATTACACACCTCTAATTACTTTAGGCTGGTTATTTAGCTTGTAAACATGCATTAATTAAGGAAATAAAACCCTCGCCGTGCATTATTTATCAATTAGTCGGGGGTCTCGTTGCCTGGTTACGGCTGCAGCTGCTGAGAAACGACCAGGAAGAGCCTGTCACCGCCGCGGTGGCATTTGTCAGAGATTGTAACGGGGATCTGAACGTGGAGCTTTGTGACCCGTAGGCAGCTTCAACCTTTTAGCTCGCTGTTGTCTCATTTCAGAGACGTGTGGTGTCACAGAAAGGTTTTCTTCAATCACAGCGAGCCGGCGGCGGCGAGCTCTTAAAGCATCCTGTTCCTCGACTGATTCCCGTCTAATACAACCTTAATGCGGCGCGTCTCACTCATTAGGGCCGAGCTCAGGCTGCTGAGGCGGCTTTAACACATCGAGTCCAACTCTGAGTGCTTCTGATTTCACTTCATCACAGTGACGTCTGCAATCTTAGATCTTAGAACGGGATAAATTACTCAAGTTTTACTTAAACATGACACAGATGTTCTCTCCTTAACTTTTGATACGTTTGCATCTTTGTTCAATCGGAGGCAGTTTTTTTTTATGTTTCTGTGTTTGCATTTTTGTGTCTTTGAGTCTTTGTGTTTGCATCTTTGAGTCTTTGTGTTTGCATCTTTGTCTTTGAGTCTCTGTGTTTGCATCTTTGAGTCTTTGTGTTTGCATCTTTGTCTTTGAGTCTTTGTGTTTGCATCTTTGTGTCTCTGTGTTTGCATTTTTGAGTCTCTGTGTTTGCATCTTTGAGTCTCTGTGTTTGCATTTTTGAGTCTCTGTGTTTGCATCTTTGAGTCTTTGTGTTTGCATCTTTGAGTCTTTGTGTTTGCATCTTTGTCTTTGAGTCTTTGTGTTTGCATCTTTGTGTCTCTGTGTTTGCATCTTTGTCTTTGAGTCTTTGTGTTTGCATCTTTGAGTCTTTGTGTTTGCATCTTTGTCTTTGAGTCTTTGTGTTTGCATCTTTGTGTCTCTGTGTTTGCATTTTTGAGTCTCTGTGTTTGCATCTTTGAGTCTTTGTGTTTGCATCTTTGTCTTTGAGTCTTTGTGTTTGCATCTTTGAGTCTTTGTGTTTGCATCTTTGTCTTTGAGTCTTTGTGTTTGCATCTTTGTGTCTCTGTGTTTGCATTTTTGAGTCTCTGTGTTTGCATCTTTGAGTCTTTGTGTTTGCATCTTTGTCTTTGAGTCTTTGTGTTTGCATCTTTGAGTCTTTGTGTTTGCATCTTTGTCTTTGAGTCTTTGTGTTTACATCTTTGAGTCTCTGTGTTTGCATCTTTGAGTCTCTGTGTTTACATCTTTGAGTCTCTGTGTTTGCATCTTTGAGTCTTTACCTCATTTTTCTGTTTAAAGACCCGTTTTTCCATCTTTGTTTCATGGTTTGTGTGTTTGTGGCTCATGTTTGGATCTTTGTTATCTTCGCTTCTTTTTGTGTTGCCTGTTTGAATCTTTACTTAATTTTCTCTTATTTGTCTTAAACGGTTTTATTTATTTGGCGTCTTCATTGTTCATTTTATTTTGACTGTTTGACTGCTTCTTTGTGTCTTTTTTGTGCTCGTTTCATTCTTGTTTTTGAATTTTGCTTCATCTGTTTTCATCTTTTATTTGTGACTTGTCTTTTATTCTTTTTAGGATTGTTTCGTCTGTTGCTCCCTTTAATAAATCTTCATCATTCTGTTTAGGAAACTTGTTTAAAATGTGAACAAAACATGACAGAAACATGTTTTATTCTGGTCTATTCATCATAAATCTGTTATTTAACATAGGAAAAGTGTTTCTATAGTATTTTTGGTGCTTTTTTATTATAAATCCTTGTTTTATTATAACTATCTTCGTACAGATTCTGATGTCTTTACTTTCATAACTTCTATAGTCATCAGGATATCAGCTCATAAGGGAGGAAAACACCCACAGAAGCAGTTTGCCTCGAGCAGCAGCAGCAGATTAAAGATTTAATCATCTTAAAGCTGAAGTCTTTCTATCAGTAACATCACACACAGCTGTTGTGCACATTAAAACATTATGACAGAGCTCCTGATTGGGACTTTTTGATGCTTTTTAGTGGTAACATGAGGTCATACAGTGCGAGCTGACACATCATTAAGCTCCTTGGCTCTGTTCAGGTCTCACAGAGGAAGACGTACATCTGTGACCTTCCTCTCCTCCTCCAACATGACACTGAACATGTTCCCCCTCCTCCGACTCCTTGTCCAACTTCCTCATGACGAGGACACAAATGAGCCGAAAAGGTGAAACAAAGAGGATCCTGGGAGGATCTTCTGCTCCTGTTAGCTCACCATCACCTGCTGGGCTTCACCTAAACCTCAAGTTAGGGTTTAAAAAGCTACGGTTCGATGACTCCGGGGAGGTTCTGGAAGCGACTCATAAGTATAATCTCACAGAATAATCTAAACCAGAGATGAAAAGCTCAGAAAGAGCTGCTGCAACAACAGAACTGATGATGAATGAGTGATGAAGAAGAACTGCGATAAGATAAGGTAAAAACATGTGAAATGTGTCCATCTGGGTGTTTTATGGTTTCACTGCTGCAGCAGCTGTAAGAGCCGCTCTGACAGTAAAGGCAAACAGGAAAAGCCCTTAATGGGCTCGTTAAACAGCTCACATACAAGCACAGGAAGCTGCAGCCGTAAAGGTATGAATAAACTGAGCTGAGGAGTGGAGGAGACGCATTTAAAGAAGTTTAAACAAGATGCAGCACGAACGAAACTTGAAAAACTTGAAAAAAAAGCTCATTTTAACCATCATTTCTCCCCTGGTTCCTGCAGTGGACTCGAAAAGACAAAGTTCCTGGAAATGGTTCCTGCTGCAAGGTGCCCAGGTCCTGTGGCTGCAGAACCAGCCCAGATCATCAGCCCTCCACCACCGTGCTTGACAGCTGGTATGAGGTGTTTGTGCTGATGTGCTGTGTTTGGTTTCCTCCAAACGTGCTGCTGTGCATTAGGACCAAACATCTCCACTTTGCTCTGGTCTGTCCAAAGGACATTGTTCCAGAAGTCTTGAGCTTTGTTCAGATGCAGCTTTGCAAACCTAAGCTGTGCTGCCATGTTCTTTTTAGAGAGAAGAGGCTTTCTCCTGCAGCCCTTCCAAACAAGCCATCCTTGTTCAGTCTTTTTCTAACTGTGCTGTCATGACCTTTAACCTTTAACATGCTAACTGAGGCCTGTAGAGTCTGAGATGTAGCTCTGGGCTTTTTCACCTTGGGGTGACCTTTGACCTTTAGCATGCTAACTGAGGCCTGTAGAGTCTGAGATGTAGCTCTGGGCTTCTTCACCTTGGGGTGACCTTTAACCTTTAACATGCTAACTGAGGCCTGGAGAGTCTGAGATGTAGCTCTGGGCTTTTTCACCTTGGGGTGACCTTTAACCTTTAACATGCTAACTGAGGCCTGTAGAGTCTGAGATGTAGCTCTGGGCTTTTTCACCTTGGGGTGACCTTTAACCTTTAACATGCTAACTGAGGCCTGTAGAGTCTGAGATGTAGCTCTGGGCTTTTTCACCTTGGGGTGACCTTTGACCTTTAGCATGCTAACTGAGGCCTGTAGAGTCTGAGATGTAGCTCTGGGCTTTTTCACCTTGGGGTGACCTTTAACCTTTAACATGCTAACTGAGGCCTGTAGAGTCTGAGATGTAGCTCTGGGCTTTTTCACCTTGGGGTGACCTTTGACCTTTAGCATGCTAACTGAGGCCTGTAGAGTCTGAGATGTAGCTCTGGGCTTTTTCACCTTGGGGTGACCTTTAACCTTTAGCATGCTAACTGAGGCCTGTAGAGTCTGAGATGTAGCTCTGGGCTTTTTCAGCTTGGGGTGACCTTTAACCTTTAACATGCTAACTGAGGCCTGTAGAGTCTGAGATGTAGCTCTGGGCTTTTTCACCTTGGGGTGACCTTTAACCTTTAGCATGCTAACTGAGGCCTGTAGAGTCTGAGATGTATGACCTTTAACCTTTAGCATGCTAACTGAGGCCTGTAGAGTCTGAGATGTAGCTCTGGGCTTCTTCACCTTGGGGTGAACTTGCTGGGACGTCCACTCCTGGGAAGATTGACAGCTGTCCTGAATGTTTTCCACTTGTGAATAATCTTTCTCTCTGTAGAATGATGGACTCCAGATAGTCTGGAAATGGCCTTATAACCCTTCCCAGACTGATGGGCAGCAGCAGCTGCTTCTCTAAGATCATTGCTGGTGTCTTTCCTCCTTGGCATCGTGTTAAACTGACAGAACTCCTGCTTTTATGGAGCTGCTCACACTGACTGAGGATCAGTTAATCAGAGCATTGATCAGCAGCTGCTGGCTGCTTCTTACCCTCTTAATGCAGTTTATCTGCAGAATGATCCACTTTTACAGATTCGTCCATTTTCCTGACCAATAAATCCAATAAAAGCAGCTCATTCATGTTGTTTGTGCTCCACCTTCAGCTGATGCCTCCCAATGATTCTCCTGCAGCTCACAGACCGAAGGACAGATACAGTAATTGTACTTCATGGTATCTGAGAGCCTGGTATGCCTCGTTATGCTCTACTCTTTGACCAAAGTGTATCCGTCATCACCGCGGAGACTCAGAGAGACAAACATGGCAGCTCCTCTCCGTCTAAACATAGACATCAAAGCCGTCACACTCGCCTTCTAATTAACCTTTTGCCAACGCAGGCAACGCTGAGGAGGAGTCGACCTCAGGGTCAGCGCTACAGCAGGGAGAGCACAGCTGCCACCGGTCACAGGTCCAAGATGACGGTCTGCATCCCCCAGAGCATGAGGAACAAATCACTGATGAGGTTTGCTGCCAAAGTATCACTCAGCCCGGTTTGTTAAACCTCAGCTCGACTGTAAATGTGCATCTTTGTTGACCTGAAACAACGAGATCTTCAGTTTATTCACAGCAGAAGTCATTTCAGCTTCAGGGAGAAACCAAGCTTGGTGCAAATCAGTCCAGTTCAGTCTATCTAAGGTGTAAAAATGTGCTTTAATGCATCGTTGTGCGTTCAGTCTGAGTTTTCTGGGATGGATGAACCTTCAGCAGAGGCAGAAGCTGCTGTTAAAAGCACTGGAATTTACTTATTTGTCCTCAAAAAATCAGGTGAATCTTAAGTCTAATTAAAACAAGTTTTAAATCTATCACGAGCAGGTATTGTTTCAGTTGTTGTTTCACTCATTTTGTCTCCATTTAGCATTTTAGGGCTGCGGTGTTCATGTTTTCAGTTTAATGATGCTTCATAGCTTCCCTTTTTACATCCATGTGCATATTTTCTTTTGCTTTATCATCACTACTGACCTGGAAACTAGTTTATTTCCTGGTTAAATAAAGGTTAACAAAGTTAAAATAGACATAAAGGGAAACCGAACACAGTAATAAGAAATATAAAGATGGAAAGTATAAAAAATCCAATAATAATAATAATAAAAACAACACAGATGGAAAAAGGTTGGTCTAAACTGTAGTTTTCATTAGTAAAAGGCATTAAAAGACGTTTGAATCACCATGAAGTCAGTTTGTTCCCATGTTTGCTTCACTCAGATGTAAAGTTTCTACTTAAGTTTTATCCAGAAAGCATCAAATCACGACAAATCTCAAGTCCAATTCATTACAATCTTCTACAGAAACCAACAGATCGCATGTTTTCTTTCCTGAGGTTCCTTTAAAATGAGAATAAGCCCCTTTTGTGTAAATAGAGCCAAGTATGAGGTAAGTCTATTGCTATATATGTTGGAAAATGGGGAGTTTTTGCAACTGTTGTTCAACATCAAATATGCAAGATCGTCTCTTTTGGGTTTCCTTAAATCTAAATATCAAGAAAAGATCAAGGCCTGAACTCCACCTTAAAGGCTAAAGGATCCAAACTCTGCAGGCGGGGATTCGCACAACTATCGGACATCACCATGACTACAGAAACATGTGGTCGATTTCTCTGTTTCTCTGGTTTTAAAACCAAATAAACTCATAAAAGTCTGAAGATTAAAGGTGATTTTTGCTCATTAAATGAAAACCCATCCCAGGAAAAGTAAAAGCTGCAGTTCGGCAGGAATCCATCCCACTTTTCTTAGGTTTGAGCTCATAAGAAACACCTCATTTCACATTTATTTTCTATCTTTTATTCCCCATTTTTCCATCACGATCCGTGTGTTTTGACCTTTAATTCTCTGTGAGCAGCTTTACTTCCTGTTTACTTTCTTTTGTGTTGAGCTGCTGATTTTGTCGTATTTATCCTGAAACAATTAAACGGTTTTCTTCGTCCTTTTAAACATCTTTCCAACCATTTTCTGTCTTTATTTCCACCACTACGTCTTATTTTCGTTGCTTTGCTTCCAGCTGACTGGAACCCGAGTGCATGAAGGAACTTTACGGTTCAAAGCCGTTAGTTTCCTGAACAGCTTCACCTGCCAACATTTTAAGCCACTTTCTAAGCAGCTCTGGCACCAAAACTCCCTCCTGCAGGAAGGGAAACCAACAGCCGCAGTGGGACACGTGTTGGATTCATTACAATCTTCTACAGAAACCAACAGATCGCATGTTTTCTTTCCTGAGGTTCCTTTAAAATGAGAATAAGCCCCTTTTGTGTAAATAGAGCCAAGTATGAGGTAAGTCTATTGCTATATATGTTGGAAAATGGGGAGTTTTTGCAACTGTTGTTCAACATCAAATATGCAAGATCGTCTCTTTTGGGTTTCCTTAAATCTAAATATCAAGAAAAGATCAAGGCCTGAACTCCACCTTAAAGGCTAAAGGATCCAAACTCTGCAGGCGGGGATTCGCACAACTATCGGACATCACCATGACTACAGAAACAATCTGTTGGATTCGTTTTAAAACCAAATAAACTCATAAAAGCCTGAAGATTAAAGGTGATTTTTGCTCATTAAATGAAAACCCATCCCAGGAAAAGTAAAAGCTGCAGTTCGGCAGGAATCCATCCCACTTTTCTTAAGTTTGAGCTCATAAGAAACACCTCATTTCACATCTATTTTCTACCTTTTATTCCCCATTTTTCCATCTCGATCCGTGTGTTTTGACCTTTAATATTTAGACAGAAAATGACGGCAGTTTCGTTGCTTTGCTTCCAGCTGACTGGAACCCGAGTGCATGAAGGAACTTTACGGCTCAAAGCCGTTAGTTTCCTGAACAGCTTCACCTGCCAACATTTTAAGCCACTTTCTAAGCAGCTCTGGCACCAAAACTCCCTCCTGCAGGAAGGGAAACCAACAGCCGCAGTGGGACACATGTTGGATTTGTGCTTTAAAGTGCGAGTGTGTCATGTTGCGCAGCTCCAGCCTCGTTACTATGGCATCAGCACGTCTTCCTCCGACACAGCACGGCCACGATTAACATGTCAAACACTGACAGAGACGGGAATCAGCTGCAGCCTGTTCATGGCGTCCGCTAATCGTCACGCGGCCAGACGGACGGAGAGCAGGGCGGCTCGCTCAGACTAACCTGAAGCTCCTGAACACTGATAATGACTCCTTGTCAGGCCGTTAAAACACACCGACACACACTCCTGATCTCATTATTTCCATTACAGCCGACTCTCCTCCGCACTCCGCCCACCACATCCCGAGGTTCACATCAAACGCTGCTGGAGCAGAGCCTCCATTAGAGACCTGGAACCCCACAAACAACCCGACACAGGGCTCATTAACCAGAGCCTCGGTGTTGTGGGGACCTTTATCTGCCGATCCGCCTCAGACTTTCCACCGATGACCTGAGAGGACTCAGTAATTCCTCTTTAAAATAAAACAAGACCCTCAAATAAACTCCAGGGCTCTCGTTTTAAAGAGAGGACTTAAAATGGCTTTATTTTAACAGCAGAATGACTTACTTAAAGGTCATTTCCACCAATGGGAATTCTCCAACTATCACTGAATTTGCCATAAATATCACTCCTCCCTGACTTTTCATTCAGGCCCGGATATTTGTTGCCCTGTGGTTGAGTTTCTTTCTATTTTAAATCAAAAAGAGGAATATGATCCACTCCAAAGGCTTTTAAAGAAGACGGATCGTCATTAAAGTGATCCAAGAAGATGGGAATTATAATAAGACAGAAACTTAGTACCATGAGGTGAAATGTTCACTTCGAGCCTGAAGGACACCGGATTCTTTTAGGCTTTTATTTCGTCTTTCAGAGCAAAAACATTTTCATGGGATTTATTCAAGTTTGTGGCATTCAGTTTAATGTTAAAAGCAGCAGGTGTCTCTGGCCTGTTGTTACGCTGCTTGTTGTCCCCTCTTTCCTGTCCTCTCAGCCCCAGCTGGTCCAGGCAGATGTTTCAGATGGCTCAGGTGAGCCTGAAACATCCCATAGTTCTGCTGCTATGGGCCCAGCCTGCTGGGGGAGCTCCCATGATGCACCTCTCCTGTACAGATGACATCATTGCTGTCATTAACTTGTGTTTCTCTCTCTCAGCAGGTGTCTCTGGCCTGTTGTTACGCTGCTTGTTGTCCCCTCTTTCCTGTCCTCTCAGCCCCAGCTGGTCCAGGCAGATGTTTCAGATGGCTCAGGTGAGCCTGAAACATCCCATAGTTCTGCTGCTATGGGCCCAGCCTGCTGGGGGAGCTCCCATGATGCACCTCTCCTGTACAGATGACATCATTGCTGTCATTAACTTGTGTTTCTCTCTCTCAGCAGGTGTCTCTGGCCTGGTGTTACGCTGCTTGTTGTCCCCTCTTTCCTGTCCTCTCAGCCCCAGCTGGTCCAGGCAGATGGACCCTTCCTGGTTCTGGTTCTGATGGAGGTTTTTTCCTCAGTTTTTTCTCAGGACGGGGATTGGATCAGAGAGAAGTTTCAGGGGAATCTGTCTGGAAACTTTTATTTTCATATTGGCTCTGTATGAA
The DNA here is from genome assembly GCF_036924035.1 of Leuresthes tenuis. Taxonomy (NCBI): domain Eukaryota; kingdom Metazoa; phylum Chordata; class Actinopteri; order Atheriniformes; family Atherinopsidae; genus Leuresthes; species Leuresthes tenuis. The sequence continues at coordinate 1,766,187 of NW_027325378.1, read as the reverse complement.
TCGGATGAAGTTAGAATTGAATTAATTGGATTTAATTGGATTACGATGAGTTGGACTGTATGCTTGAAGTGCCTTGAGGTGACATTTGTTGTAATTTGGTGCTTTATAAATAAAAGTGAAGTGAATTGAATGGAAATGTGGACCAACAGGGAGCTTTTCCTGGTATGTTATCGGAAAATATTCAAACAAATCAGAAACTAGACAAACTATTTAGTATCATTACTTTATAGTCCATGAAACTTAGATGAAAAACCTTTCAACAACGACTCTTTTGGTCAGATGTTTGCTTTGAGTCATCGTTACACAAGTATAAATGCAGAAAGTGTCTGGATGAACCTGTCTGTAGGAAAGTCTTTACAGTTCAAGTTGTTTAAGGCTTTGCTGAATTCTCACATGTCAGAAAACAAGAAATGAGCTTTTGTTGGCATTGTTGGTCCATGCTGATGCTAAGTTATGGAAAATCCCTTTACTGGGAAACTGTATATGAAGAATATGCATCTAAAAGGGAAATTTGCTGTGGCTTCTAACTCTGGGGAACCTTATTCTCAGTCAGCATCTTTAAAGTCATCACCCATAGACACAGCTGACCATTCAGAAAACCGAGGCCGCAAAATACTGAATTAACTGGGCATAGAAGGATGTCCAACCAGGTCCTGATCCTTGGTTGTGAGGAAAGGGAATCGACTATTTCCATTTCTTCTTTGGAGGTGAACAGATCCCATTCGAGGTAAGACCATTAACAACACTATGAGGAACACAAACCACCAGAGTGTAGGAGACCTGCTCACAGCAGGGCAGAAATCAGGGCTGCTGGGCAAACTTAAAGCTTGGATATACCAACATGGCAGAATGCCGTTTCTCCTCCAGCTAATTCTACTTAATTCACTTAATTTAACTGTGATAGTGTGGTGGTAAGATTGCCAACTTTCATGTTGGTGACCTGGGTTCAAATCCCCTCCATGAAAGGTACTGTCTCCAGTAGGGGTCCTTAGGCAAGAACCCTTTACCCTACCTGCCTACCTGTAAGTCGCTTTGGATAAAAGCGTCTGATAAATGCATAAACATAAAGACTGACTTTACAACCTAAGCTGCTCGAGCTGCTCGAGCTCCATCCATCCATCCATCCATAAATCCAACCATCCAACCATCCAACCATCCATCCAACCATAAATCTATCCATAAATCCAACCATCCATCCAACCATCCATCCAACCATAAATCAATCCATCCATCCATCCATAAATCCATCCATAAATCCATCCATCCATCCATCCATCCATCATCCATCCATCCATCCAACCATAAATCTATCCATCCATCCATAAATCCATCCATCCATCCATCCATCATCCATCCATCCATCCATCCATCATCCATCCATCCATCCATCCATCCATCCATTCATCCATCCATCCATCCATCCATCCATCCAACCATAAATCTATCCATCCATCCATCATCCATCCATCCATCATCCATCTATCCATCCATCCATCCATAAATCCAACCATAAATCCATCCATCCATCCATCCATCCATCCATCCATGGATAAAAACATCTGCTAAATGCATAAAAACAAAAACATAGTCTACGACATCCTTCTGATAACAGTAGACGGGTTAGAGAGCAAAGCGAATCCCTTCCTGTGCAAATGGTTGCTTCTTCTGGAACAGAACTGACCTTCAGTCCTCATTTCCAAGAGTTCACCCGGGTATTGCTGTGCAAAACCAAAATTCTCTATACCAACATCGTATAAAGAACTGACAGAAATGTAGTTTCTGGAGTTTACTTGGTGGAGCACAAAATATTCAAACAAATCAGAAACTAGATAAACTATTTAGTATCATTACTTAAAGTAAAACTGCAGATCTTATAGATTTGAAGTGTTGTGTGAAAGCAACAAAACTAGAAAAGTGCATGAAACTGTCATCAATCGGTCATGATGACGTTGGCGTGCGGTGACATCCATGTTGGCGAGGCTCTGACCAGCATAAAGTGCAGATGACTTCATCCCAACTGCTCTGAATAATGACCAGAGGACGGAGCAGCCTACACACAATCTGACTGAGTGTTGTTGCGTAATCCTCGTCATATAACCACAGTCAACAAGCCAAAAGCTGAGTCAACAGAGAAATAAAAAGGGACAGATCTGATTCATCACTATGAGCTGATGGAGAAACGGTGACACCGTTACTAGGGCTGGTATTTCAGGCAGACACCTGCCGGCCCGACCGGAGCCAAAACACATCTCTGATACTTCACTGGCTTCCTGTCAGCAGGGTGCAAGACACTAATCTTACTGTGAGAAGACTCCCAGCACAGGAGCGTATTTCGCTTTGTTGCAAAGGACCGAAAGGTGTTACCTAAAGCCTTCAAAACACTGTTAGTCACCACCTTAAAAACAGAATATGTTCTTTGAACAGGAAGGTTGTTTATGAATCTGAGGAGATATTCAGTGTCAGAAACTCGTGCTTTAACAGAAATGCCATAGAAAGCTGCCATGGTATGGTATCGTGATGGTTTAACACGCCGTCTTTTATTATTTTGGGACTATTTTGACACCTATTATTTTTTCCTCCTGACTGTTTTAGTGTAAAATTGTGCAAAATAGTGAAAAAGTATTTTCATTGGTTGACGTATGATTTTTGCGTTTTTTTTTTTCTTTTTAATTCCAGCTATTTCGTTAAAGTAATTTTAATGTTTCTAATGTGACCTCATGATACTAATGTGAACCTTAAACTTAACTAATCTTATAACATCTCAAGCGGTTTACTTCACTAATATCTTATATATATATAAATAAAACAGGCCGTCCAAAGCAACTGAACTTTGTGGAAACAAACATAATGCCGTCAATCTTTTTTCCATCTTCCTTCAAACAACGATCCATGAAGTCAAAGACAGTTGGGCAAAGACGTGACGACCGAGTCAAACACGAAAATCGACCAGAACTGGTCCAATCTGGTCCAATCTGGTCCAATCTGGTCCAATCTGGTCACAATCTGGTCACAATCCCTATAAACCCGGCCGGGGGAAACTAAGGCAGCAGCCAAAACTGTCACCATTTAGTTTAAAACCATAAGCACGAACACCTTTTTAAGTTATTAGCATAGTAGCGTCAGCAATAAATGTTAATTGTGGTTAAACTCAAGCAGCATTATTGCTATAATTAAACTAATTTACCAACCTGCTGTTTTAAAAAGTCGAGATTTCTCACTAAAGTTGAGAAAAATCCCTCTTCTGTAACTGTGTTGATGCTGTCCAGATAAAACTAAATTTCCATGTCGTTTTCCTTTTAAAGGATAGATTAAAGTGGAAATAAAGGGATATAATTACTTTGTTTTAATAACTAGACTCTTCTCTAAGGATATTATAGTATTTATATAGGTAGGATGGGTTTTTAACATGGTTAAAGATGGTTTAGATCTGTACTGGATGTAAAGCTCAGGAAACATCAGACTGAGCATTAGTGGGAGTCCCTGACAGCAGCAGAGTCCAAGCCTTCACTGGACAAATCCCAGAGATGCTCGTTAGGACACTAAAGCTCCCACAAACATCCAGAAAGTCTGCAGTCACCAGAAGAATTAACAGAAGAGCACCGTGTTTGGGATTTGTCCTGCGCTGATGCTGTCACCAGAAGCCGGATACAGATCCGTCGGCTTTGGGCAGAGAAGCTGCAGGATGAAGGTCGGCTCAGCAGGAGATCAGCACGCTGTCTGATAGCAACAGAACTCAACAAAACTCCACTCGATATTAACAATCCGGATTTGCAACAAGAGAAAAGGACGCCCTGATTTCTTTTATTACTTTAGTACTCTTCTTCCACTCCATTTCAGGAGTAAAAGGTTTCATTTTGAGCGCCACGCATTTACCTGACAGGTGGAATAACCTTTAAAATGTTCATTTATAGAAATAATACTTTGTTGTATGCTGAGATATTGAGTGTTTGTCAAACAAATGCAGAAACCACACAATTCTGCATCGTAATGTACTAAATTTAGACCAGTGACTCCACAGATTCTGCCCTTTCTGACTGAAAATGGTTTAAATCTGAAAAGACAACAGACACAGAGCTGTGATTTAAAAAAAAACAACAGCAGGCACGTTTCCCTCTGAACAGATTTAGCCTTTCAACATGAAGTGCAAACTATTTTTATCTGCTGGGAGTATTTTTAGCAGCAGCAGGGCTGGCGCTCTGCAGAGCTCACTTACACTGTTTCAATATTTAACAGTCAGAACGAAGGCTGCTCATCCAGAAAATAATGGTGTTGTGTTGCTGTGGAGTGCAGGAAACATAATGCTTCCTCCACCTACACAGACCAAACGTATTAAAAATTAAGCCAACGAAGAAAACACACACCTTCTGTGTTCTGGTGTTGTTTTGTTAAAAGATATCCTGCAGATTTCATGCACAGACGCATGAGAAAAGAATGTTTTAACCTGCATTTGGTGACAGTTTAGTCTCCTCTGGCAGTTTGTTCCACTTGTTTGCAGCATAGCAGCTAAATGCTGCTTCTCCAGGTTTAGTCTGGACTCTGGACTGGACCAGCTGACCCGAGTCCTTGGATCTAAGAGCTCTGCTGGGTTTATATTCTATGAACATATCACAGATGTATTTTGGGCCTAAAACTGGACCAAACTGTAATACTGTGCATGAAACCAAAATGTAAACTGGGAATTTAAAGTTATCCACTTAAAGCTAACATGTTCATAAAAGTATCCGAACCTAAACTAAGCAGTTAGAGTTAGAATTAACCATAAAATAAGACTATTACTGTTTAGTTACTCACTTAAAGTTAAAATGGCCTCATTCATAAAAGTATCCTAACATAAACTAGGAGGTTAAAGCTAAAACAAACCATATAGTTTGGAGCCTAATGTTTAGCATTTCCTTAGCTTTAGCATGAACCAAATTGTCATGCTTAGCATGACACTAAAATGTACACTGGGAATGTAAAGTTATCCATTTAAAGCTAACATAGCTATGCTAAAAAAAGTATCTTAACCTAAGCTAAACAGTTAAAGCAAAAACAAATCATATAGTTTGGAGCCTAATGTTTAGCTTTTCCTTTGCTTTAGCATGAACCAAACTGTAATGCTAAGTATGACACTAGAATGTATACTGGGAATGTAAAGTTAGCCATTTAAAGCTAACATAGCTATGCTAAAAAAGTATCTTAACCTAAGCTAAACAGTTAAAGCAAAAACAAACCATATAGTTTGGAGCCTAATGTTTAGCTTTTCCTTAGCTTTAGCATGAACCAAACTGTCATGCTAAGCATGACACTAGAATGTACACTGGGAATTTAAAGTTAGCCATTTAAAGCTAACATAGCCATGTTTATAAAAGCATCCCAACTTAAACTAAGCAGTTAAAGCTAAAATCAACCATAAAGTAAGGCTGATACTGTTTGACTGCTTTAACTGCTCACTTAAAGCTAACGTAGCTATGCTCAAAAAAGTATCTTGACCTAAGCTAAACAGTTAAAGCTAAAACAAACCATATAGTTTGGAGCCTAATGTTTAGCTTTTCCTTAGCTTTAGCATGAACCAAACTGTAATGCTAAGTACGACACTACAATGTATACTGGGAATGTAAAGTTATCCATTTAAAGCTAACATAGCTATGCTAAAAAAGTATCTTAACCTAAGCTAAACAGTTAAAGCTAAAACAAACCATATAGTTTGGAGCCTAAGGTTTAGCTTTTCCTTAGCTTTAGCATGAACCAAACTGTCATGCTAAGTATGACACTAGAATGTACACTGGGAATTTAAAGTTAGCCATTCAAAGCTAACATAGCTATGCTCATAAAAGTATCTTAACCTAAGCTAAACAGTTAAAGCTAAAACATATAGTTTGGAGCCTAACGTTTAGCTTTTCCTTAGCTTTAGCATGAACCAAACTGTAATGCTAAGTATGAGAATCAGAAAGTAAACTTAGAATTTAAAGCTACCCACTTAAAGCTAATGCTAACCATAAACATGTGTAGTTGTAGATGAAGCTACTCATCAAATAAGGCAGTTAATACAGTTTTAACCCAAAGTTATGGCAACAATAAAATGAGGATTTAAACATCCAAAACTAAACGTTCACACTTGTTGTTGACAGTAAGACTTCGTGCACGAGGATGTTTTTGTGTGTGAGCACCGATACGATCAATAACCAATCATCAATGCGTACTTTAATCAATGCTCACAGACGGAATGTTTCATACGGTCAGTTTGTTTCCACCTGTCAGGTAAACAGGAACCGCCTCCCTCTATCAGACCTCCCTCCATCAGACCTCCCTCCATCCCTCCATCAGACCTCCCTCCATCCCTCCATCCCTCCATCAGACCTCCCTCCATCCCTCCATCCCTCCATCAGACCTCCCTCCATCCCTCCATCAGACCTCCCTCCATCAGACCTCCCTCCATCCCTCCATCAGACCTCCCTCCATCCCTCCATCAGACCTCCCTCCATCAGACCTCCCTCCATCCCTCCATCAGGCCTCCCTCCATCAGACCTCCCTCCATCCCTCCATCCCTCCATCAGACCTCCCTCCATCCCTCCATCAGACCTCCCTCCATCCCTCCATCAGACCTCCCTCCATCAGACCTCCCTCCATCCCTCCATCAGACCTCCCTCCATCCCTCCATCAGACCTCCCTCCATCAGACCTCCCTCCATCCCTCCATCAGGCCTCCCTCCATCAGACCTCCCTCCATCCCTCCATCCCTCCATCAGACCTCCCTCCATCCCTCCATCAGACCTCCCTCCATCCCTCCATCAGGCCTCCCTCCATCAGACCTCCCTCCATCCCTCCATCCCTCCATCAGACCTCCCTCCATCCCTCCATCCCTCCATCCCTCCATCAGACCTCCCTCCATCCCTCCATCAGGCCTCCCTCCATCAGACCTCCCTCCATCCCTCCATCAGACCTCCCTCCATCCCTCCATCCCTCCATCAGACCTCCCTCCATCCCTCCATCAGACCTCCCTCCATCCCTCCATCAGACCTCCCTCCATCAGACCTCCCTCCATCCCTCCATCCCTCCATCAGACCTCCCTCCATCCCTCCATCAGACCTCCCTCCATCCCTCCATCAGACCTCCCTCCCTCCCTCCATCAGACCTCCCTCCATCCCTCCATCAGACCTCCCTCCATCCCTCCATCAGACCTCCCTCCATCCCTCCATCAGACCTCCCTCCATCCCTCCATCAGACCTCCCTCCATCCCTCCATCAGACCTCCCTCCATCCCTCCATCAGACCTCCCTCCATCCCTCCATCCCCCTCCTCCCATCCTCTGTCTGCTTGTTATGGAGGAAGCAGGTCGGGCTGAGATGGATCGCTGCACAAACAAATGTTTGTTCTGCCCTTCGCAAACCCCAGAGACACACGTGCACACGCACGTGCACACGCACGTGCACAGCTTCCACCAGTCAGCGTATGCGAGGATGCAGGTGGGAATGAATGTGGGAGGCGGGGGGTTGTTGTGCGTTTTATTTCTTCTTATTTCTGCCGTATGTTATGGTTCTGGGTTATTTTTATGTGTTTATTTTTGTGCGTTTATTTTTATGTGTTTATTTTTACGTGTTTATTTTTGTGCATTTATTTTTGTGCGTTTATTTTTGTGCGTTTATTTTTGTGTGTTTATGTGTGCTTTACAGGATCATTGTTTGGTCTTTATTGTTGTTCAAATGTACAAATGTGAGAGAATCTGTGTGTCTTTGGGCACCAGATGTCCACCAATTATTGTGCTCACACAGAGGGACGATGGATATAAAGCATAAGAAAGGCAGAAAATGTGATAAATATGAAGGGGGGGGGGTGATGGAAGGAAAAGATCAGAAGGAATGAAAGAAAAAGAAGAAATAAATATTTGAATAAATAGAATAAAGGACAAGATGACGAAAGATGGAGGGACAGGAGATAAAAAGATGAAAGAGTGAGAAAAAATAAAGGGAGAACGGATGAAGATTTTATCATCAAAAAGCTAAGAAATAAAGAAGAAAATGTTTTATATTGATTAGATGGATGGTTAAAGGATGGATGGAGGGATGGTTAAAAAGGAAATAAGGTAATAATTAAACATTACGGAGGAATAAGAGGACGGAAAAAGCAGTGAAAGCAGCGAAGGATGAAAAAAAGATGGAAGAAAAGAAGAATGATGAAGGGATAAGAAGCAGAAAGTGAAGAATGGATGAAATGATGGCAGAAGGAATCTGCAAAAAGAACAAAAGAAGAAAACAATTACCAGGGAATAAAAAAGTTAAAGAAATAGGGATTCTGATGACAGAGCTGTCAATCAGCATTGAAAGGTCAGAGGTCAGGAGGAGGAGGCGGGTCTTTACAAGCCTGATAACATCAAGTAGAAGAGGGGTCACTGTGCTTTTTATTCCAATCAGTTCTTCTATCTGTCCCCTGGTTTCATCCCTCCATCCTGACGCTGACGGAGGGAAAGATATTAAAAAAAGAGAAGAAGAAGAAGATTAAACTGCAGACTCATCAGAAAAAAATGAGAGCAGGAGGAGGAAAAAGAATGAATGGAGCCTGGTGGAGGTGACAGACGAGGTTTAATGAGAGACGGGTGGATGGAGGGATGAAAGGAGGGTGGGGGGGGGTCACATGATTTATTCAGAGGATGGAGGGGATGGGGGGGGCGGGATTAAGACCGCGGGCCGCCACCTGAACCACGGAGTCCCACAGGACCGCAGAGCAGCTCTGAAAGGTTGTTAATTGTGGCCAACATGACTTTAATCAGATTTCAGCTTCTCCCCTCACCACACACACGTGCACACACTGAGACACACACACTCACGTGCACACACGTGCACACACACACACGTGCACACACACACACACGTGCACACACACACACACGTGCACACTGAGACACACACACACACACACACTGAGACACACACACTCACGTGCACACACCGCCACGTCTCATGGGGGGTGTGCACGTGTGTGTGTGTAAATCAGGGTTTGGCGAGGAGGTGTGGTCATTAGTGCCAAGACCCATATGCTGCCCGCCGCCACTGGAGGGAAAACCCCTGGGACACACACTGAAAATACACACTAACACTAACACACACACAGAGACACACACTGAAAATACACACAGAAAGACACACTAAGACACACACACACAAAAAGACGGAGGACAAAGTCACCGATTTAACAAACTGTGGATATTTAAAGATCATTTCAGAATCATTAGATGCATCGAATCGAACAGTTTAATTATTATCCAACTGAACCGTGAGCCAAAGATCAGATCCAACTCGGTTTAATGAAGATCCAACTCAGTTTAATGAAGATCCAACTCGGTTTAATGAAGATCCAACTCGGTTTAATGAAGATCCAACTCAGTTTAATGAAGATCCAACTCGGTTTAATGAAGATCCAACTCAGTTTAATGAAGATCCAACTCAGTTTAATGAAGATCCAACTCGGTTTAATGAAGATCCAACTCGGTTTAATGAAGATCCAACTCGGTTTAATGAAGATCCAACTCAGTTTAACGAAGATCCAACTCGGTTTAATGAAGATCCAACTCGGTTTAATGAAGATCCAACTCGGTTCAATGAAGATCCAACTCAGTTTAATGAAGATCCAACTCGGTTTAATGAAGATCCAACTCGGTTTAATGAAGATCCAACTCAGTTTAATGAAGATCCAACTCAGTTTAACGAAGATCCAACTCGGTTTAATGAAGATCCAACTCGGTTTAATGAAGATCCAACTCGGTTTAATGAAGATCCAACTCGGTTCAATGAAGATCCAACTCAGTTTAATGAAGATCCAACTCGGTTTAATGAAGATCCAACTCGGTTTAATGAAGATCCAACTCGGTTTAATGAAGATCCAACTCAGTTTAATGAAGATCCAACTCAGTTTAATGAAGATCCAACTCAGTTCAATGAAGATCCAACTCGGTTTAATGAAGATCCAACTCAGTTTAATGAAGATCCAACTCAGTTCAATGAAGATCCAACTCAGTTCAATGAAGATCCAACTCAGTTTAATGAAGATCCAACTCGGTTTAATGAAGATCCAACTCAGTTTAATGAAGATCCAACTCGGTTTAATGAAGATCCAACTCAGTTTAATGAAGATCCAACTCAGTTTAATGAAGATCCAACTCAGTTTAATGAAGATCCAACTCGGTTTAATGGAGATCCAACTCGGTTTAATGAAGATCCAACTCAGTTTAATGAAGATCCAACTCAGTTCAATGAAGATCCAACTCAGTTCAATGAAGATCTAACTCCTACAGTTTAATGAAGGCGCTTCAGTCCGATTTCAAACGGCAGATAAAACCGGTTTAAACACGTTTAAATGACACCGAAACAACTTGAACTGACTTTGAACAGATAAATGCGAACCTTTTCCTAACGATGCGCGTTTATCGTAGCTGCCTCGGTATCCTGCCGTTTGTAGGCGTCCCCAGAAGTTGACGCGATGCATTCATAGACTGCAATATACATGTGGCCAGTAGGGGGCAGAGGAATGCTAAATTCAACCAGATGGAGGGTAAAGACAAGCTGGTGGAGAATCATCGCAATTACTCGTATATTTATTTAAATGTGCTGAGCTTGGTACCATTCTGTAAAAGTAAGGAGAAAAAGTTGGAGAAAAGGTGTGAGGGGGGGTGCCAAAGGTGTGTTTTTCTTAGCCGGAGTCATCTGGTGTGCCCCCTAGTGGAATCCACCGGTAATGTGTGAAAACTACACCCATGATGGAGCAAGTTTCTTACGTAAATGTGTGATTAAAGAGCAAATATATTCAGTGTAGCATCATCAGGGGCGATAGGATACGCTGTTAGGTGGCTGTAATTCAGCAGAAGAAGTAGTTCTAACAGGAAAAAAACAACATCTGTGGTGGACATCCACAGAAAACAGAAGAATCACTTTCATCTGACGTAAATCTGATGAAAACCGAGCTTCTGGCAACCAAACCAACACAACTAGAGAATAGTGTCGGTTCGGATCCTTCCTGGATGGATACCAGAGTCTACAACTGAAGTAAACAATACAAGATTTGACCTGAAATCTGTAGTCCCAGCAAAAAGAAAGACATCCATTTGTCAGCAAACAGACCAACACTGAACGCTTTGTTTTGCCCTCAAAACATTGCCTTAAAACCTCATACAGGAAGTGGAAACCATATTCTCTTCTCCTGGATTTTGGGGGATGAAAAATTACAAGTTTAACCGACCCTTTGACCCCGGAGGATGTGATTAGATTCACAAATTAACTCTATTTTAAGGGCGTAAACATACGAAGAAAAAAATAAAACCATTTACAGGCCGTGTGTTCCTTAATTCATCACTAGGGGGCGCTGCAGCAGCTTCCCTCCTGTGCCAGCGAGTGAAAGGGTGCATTATTCAAGCTCAACTCCCATTAAAGCCGTTTCTTTTCTCAGAAACTTGGACTTAGAAGCCAAAGTGTTGCTTAAAGCGTTTCCAGACTGTCGCTCTGCTCTAATAAAAGTAACAGAATCACCGTTAAAGTAGCTTAAAGACGGCGGTGAACTCAGCTGGATCACATGACCTCCCACAGAGGAGGTGTGGAAGGCTTTTCTTTATTTGCTAAAAGTCATGCATCAGTTGATATTTCTTTGCTTCTGTGTACTCGGATCCAGTTAAATGACCAAATCGCACCGTGGCTGCAGTTCGATTATAAATAAGAACCACAACAGCACTTCAAAAAGAGCAGAATGTCCCTTTAAAGACGAGTCGTGCAGGATGGCAGCCACTGAAAGCAGGTAGAAACCCGAGGTCAAAGGTTGACTTTCTGCACCAGCAGAACATTCAGAGCTGAAGCTGAGGAGAATCCATCGGGGATCAATAGACAGAAAATTCCCCCTTCGCCGCCACGCTCACGCCGCTGCGTGTCGGGGGCGGAGCTTCGCCGTCTCCGGGGAATCCTGCCGCCTGATGAATTGTGGAGCTGCAGAAATATCAGAAATCCCTCCTCCCCTCCCCCTCCATCAGGGCATTAATGAAGACATTCATCTCCCTCCTCCGGCATCCCTCCATCCCTCTGTCTATTAAAACCTCATTTTGTCGCCTCCATCCCTTCCTCCTTTCTCACCCTCCTCCCCCGTCAGTGTAACCTCATCCCTTTCTTTTCCCTAAACTTTTCCTCCTCTCCTCCTCCCTTCCTCCTTTCTCACCCTCCTCCCCCGTCAGTGTAACCTCATCCCTCACCGTTTCTCCTCCTCTCCTCCCTCCCTTCCCTCCCTTCCTCCTTTCTCCCCCTCCTCCCCCGTCAGTGTAACCTCATCCCTTTCTTTTCCCTAAACTTTTCCTCCCCTCCTCCCTCCCTTCCCTCCCTTCCTCCTTTCTCACCCTCCTCCTCCCACCTCATCCCTCACAGTTTCTCCTCCTCTCCTCCCTCCCTTCCATCCATTCCTCCTTTCTCACCCTCCTCCTCCCACCTCATTCCCTCACCGTTTCTCCTCCTCTCCTCCCTCCCTTCCCTCCCTTCCTCCTTTCTCACCCTCCTCCTCCCACCTCATCCCTCACAGTTTCTCCTCCTCTCCTCCCTCCCTTCCCTCCCTTCCTCCTTTCTCACCCTCCTCCTCCTCCCCCGTCAGCGTAACCTCATTCCCTTTCTTTTCCCTAAACTTTTCCTCCCCTCCTCCCTCCCTTCCCTCCCTTCCTCCTTTCTCCCCCTCCTCCCCCGTCAGTGTAACCTCATCCCTCACCGTTTCTCCTCCTCTCCTCCCTCCCTTCCCTCCCTTCCTCCTTTCTCACCCTCCTCCTCCCACCTCATCCCTCACAGTTTCTCCTCCTCTCCTCCCTCCCTTCCATCCATTCCTCCTTTCTCACCCTCCTCCTCCCACCTCATTCCCTCACCGTTTCTCCTCCTCTCCTCCCTCCCTTCCCTCCCTTCCTCCTTTCTCACCCTCCTCCTCCCACCTCATCCCTCACAGTTTCTCCTCCTCTCCTCCCTCCCTCCATCCCTTCCTCCTTTCTCACCCTCCTCCTCCTCCCCCGTCAGTGTAACCTCATTCCTTTCTTTTCCCTAAACTTTTCCTCCCCTCCTCCCTCCCTTCCCTCCCTTCCTCCTCACACTGGGCCTCAGGCAGCACATATGGAGTCACGCTTCCACACCATTAAATAACGCCACCCGGTGCCCCCTGTTGCCTCCACTCCTTTAATCTTCCCTCCATCCTCTTGGCCCATTTCTCTCCTCCATCCCTCCCTTTTCCCCCTCCATCACGACAACTTCTGCTCTCGTTTGTTTTGCTCTCTTCGCCGGCACTTCCTCATTGTCTCTCCAGAAAAATGTGTGAGTGTGTTGGGGATGGAGGAGGGGTGATGGTGGTGGTTGTGAGGGGGGGGGGGTGTGAATGAGTGGTTTCCAAGGCAACGCAGCCACACTGCCGCAGTGGATATGTAGGGGAGGTGGAGAGGGTGAGGAGTGTTGAGGGAGTGAAAATGAGAATGAAGGAGGAATTTGTGCGCGTGCACGTGCACGTGCACATGCATGTGCATGTGCACGTGCACGTGCACATGCATGTGCATGTGACGAACAGTGCTGCAGTGCCAAGGACAGATGCACCTGTGTGAGAGTCAGACTGTCAGAGATGGTTGTGAATGGAGCTGGAAAGACAAACGGAGTCTTCAGCCGACGCCTCACAGATAATATATAAATGAAGCCGTTACAGTCTGACAGCATGAGAGGGAACCTTTGATTCAAGGAGAAACACGGCCTGGTTTGGTGGCTGAATAGAATAAGAAAAGTCCTGTTTGTAACTCCTGATCAGCCTCAGTTATTTAAGACTTTCTGGAACCTTTAAAGTGTCCTGATCAACAGTTTTTCTGCTTTCTCCCTCATCTTCAGTCCTTGTTCCTGAGCATTTTCAGTGTTTTTTCTTTGTTCAGCCACTGAACTCTGACCTTTGACCCTTCAGGCAGAAAAAAGGCTCCTAACTCAAGGGATGAACCAGTGTTGTGTCGACACAGAACAGACAACTTAGCAAAGAAGCCATTTTAAACTGGATCTTTAGGCACTTTGTCACAAAGACACATCATTTGTTCCCATTTCTTTAGCTGCATCTATGAAAAACAGCAAAGAAAACACAGTTTGACAGACAGAAAATAGGATTTCTGCAGCAACAAGGTGATTCCCAAAGAGCTATTAGCTGAAAACTTGGCATATCTCAGCATGGTGTGCAGTGTGTCCTTAAAACATTTGAGGAAACTGGACAAGTGGAGGACAAAAGAAGAAGTGTCAGGCCTAAAAAACTATCTCCAGCAGATGAACAGGATCTGAAAGTGATGTCCTTAAGAAAGAGGAAAAAATCCAGCTGTGACCTGACAGGACCTGAGAGATGCATCTGGACCTTCAGCTGATCCATCTACTGTTGGCCCAAGCCTCATCAGAAATGGTCTCCATGGAAGGGTGGCTGTCAAGAAGCCGTTCTTAAGGAAGGGAAACAGGGAGAAAAGGCTGAGCTGTGCCAAATGACACAAGAAGTGGACTGAAAATCAGTGGCAACAGGTCTTATGGAGGGATGAATCCTCCCCAGAGCCCGGACCTCAACATTATTGAAGCAGTGTGGGATCATCTGACAGAGAACGGAACAAAAGGCAGCCCACATCCAAAGAAGAGCTTTGGGATGTCCTTCAAGAAGCCTGGAGAACTATTCCTGAAGACTCCTTAAAGAAATGACAGAAAGCTTGTCTCAGAGGGTTCAGGCTGTGTTGGAGAATAAAGGAGCTCAGACCAGAGATTCACTTTAAAGCTGCTGAGAACTGAGAAAAAACTCTGTTTCTGCCTCAGATTCTGGGTTTATGTTCATGTTTGAACATGTTTCAGTGAATCTCTGCAGCTGCTTCCTGTTTTCCTGGAAATAAATAAAGAAATGAGGCTGATCGGGACTTTTTCCCAGCAGTCTTTCCTCCTCCACACTGTGACAACTGTGCAGTGAGACGAGATGTTCTGTTGTTATTAATAGTGGCTCCCACAAACTCCAGCTGTCAAACTGCTGGTCAGAAGGCGCTGCAGAGCGTGTGGAGGAGTTTACCGCGACTTGTCGACAGTGATTCCAGGCTGGTCATTAGACGCTGTACCGTTTGTGACTGACAGCGAGGATGTAAAGCTACAGTAAAAAACCGTGAAGCTGCTTCTTACAGCGAAGAGTCACACCAGAGCCTTCACTTCCTCTGCTTCTGTTTGGACCTCAGCATCAGTTTAACCTCCCACTGCTTCTACTGTCAGCAGGAAACGTGCACGCACGCACGCACGTGCACAGCCCAAGTGTAAAGCAGCCAAAGGCGCTTCCTTCCCGCCGTGTGTGTCCTGAAACCGTCTATTTCAGCGGCTGGTGGAATAAAGTGGGCGAAGATGACGGGGATTCCTGCAGCAGAGAGATGCCTCCACCTCCAGCTTTGATCTGCAGCTCCCCCCTGTGGCAGGGCTAAAAACTGCACTCATAAAACATCTTTCAGATGATCTTTCTGCTTCTGCTGGTGTTAATAAACAGAATTTTAGTTATTTTAAGGCTCAGAAAAATGACCGAACCATGAAATAAATCCAAAACTGGACCTTAAATAATGTAAATAGCTTTCAAAGTTTCCCATAATACTTAATAAATAAACTGGAAAAGATTTCTCTTGATTAAAGCCGCCACAATCAATAACCACATCATTCCCTGACTTATATTCACAGAGCGGATAAAACACACTCCAGATGTGTTATTCCACTGCCACATGGGACTGATTCATAGGTTACCCTCTTAAATGATGTTCACTGTACTCTGATCTTTGCTGAAAGAAGGTTTATCTCTTATTCTGGGTGTTAAAACCCATCAAAAATGATGGAATATCTAAGTATTTAAATAAAAATTGTGTCATATATTTGATCAAATACTGAATATTACTTAATTATCACAGGATATTAGCTTTTACTCATGTTCATCCTCATGAATCACAGTTGAGGAGTCACTCCGTTGCACAAATAAACAGCAGATATAAAAAAGATCGAAACTTCTATTTCTGAGAGTGAACCAAAGTTTTATAGTTATCAGTTTATAGTTATATTTTATGTGAATTGGGAATATGAGACCAACATATTTCCCCAGGACGAAGCAGAGGGGGAACATGTAGAAGAAGAACAACACAGGTCCGAGTTTAGAGCCCTGGGGGACTCCAAAAGAGAAAGAGTCACTGAAGATGTGAACCCGACACTGTTCAGGCACGATAGAATCACACCGTCACGGTCAGCCATGTCTGTGAGGTCGAGGCCGAACTAAAAGATCAACAAAACTTTCCAAAGTGGTAAAAGCTGCACATTTCCAATGTTTTTGGAATGTGTTGCACATTAAAAAACGAAGTATAACGAACAAATCAAAGCGAAATATCTCGGGTTCGTAAAGAATAAGAGGAAATCTGCAGGAATCAGTGAACATTTACACATAAACGTAGCAGCACAAGCTGGAAATCAATCACACAAACAGGCCTGTGTGCAGATAAGCATTGATTAGCTGATTTGTACAGCAGGTCTGGCCTGTCACGTTACTTTTTACCTGCCCATTTCCACTCCTCCCAGCAGCTAAACGACCAGGCATACTTTCACAGCTGTGTTCCTCGGGTTTAGCCTCTTTTCTGTCTGAACAAAGCTGCAGCTCCACTTCACCGCTGCTTGTTCCGATCAATAATTCATGCTTTCAAACGCAAAGAGTGGCCGGATCCCGCCGCCGCACTCTGTTTGCTTCTACTGATACACCTCAGACATGTCGGTGTGGGCAGCTTTGTTTGCTGCTGATGTGAGTTCAGCACAGCTCACAAACACTCTGATGGAACTTATGAGATAAAGTTTGTTGTTGGAGAGTTTGGAGCTTCGCTGATGCGTCAGATTTCAGTTTCAGGCGAAGAGAAAACACAAGAAGGAGCGAAAGAAGAGAGAAACGCCTCCAGGATTACAAATCTATTCCACCTCGATTATTTCTTTACTGCTTACCCAAAATCATTTGTTTCTACACTTTCTTTATTTCTTGTTATTTCTCACTTTTAATCAAAAGTTTTTGCACCCAAACTTTGCATCTTTTAAGCAAATTTCTGAGACTAACGGAAAAATTGACCAAGTTTAGATAAGAAAAGCTAAAGAAAAATTAGAATCAATACAAAGTATCAGTAAGATACTATTAGAAGAATTGAAAGTATAATACAATGTTTAAAATGAGGTCATGATAACAAATTAAAACAAAAAACAAAGTTTTTGCACCCAAACTTTGCACCTTTTAAGCAAATTTCTGAGACTAACGGAAAAATTGACCAAGTTTAGAAAAGAAAAGCTAAAGAAAAACTAAATTAGAATCAATACAATGTATCAGTAAGATACTATTAGAAGAATTGAAAGTATAATAATACAATGTTTAAAATGAGGTCATGACAACAAATTAAAACAAAAAACAAAGTTTTTGCACCCAAACTTTGCACCTTTTAAGCAAATTTCTGAGACTAACGGAAAAATTGACCAAGTTTAGAAAAGAAAAGCTAAAGAAAAACTAAATTAGAATCAATACAATGTATCAGTAAGATACTATTCGAATAATTGAAAGTATAATAAAATGTTTAAAATGAGGTCATGATAACAAATTAAAACAAAAAACTAAGTTTTTGCACACAAACTTTGCACCTTTTAAGCAAATTTCTGAGACTAACGGAAAAATTGACCAAGTTTAGAAAAGAAAAGCTAAAGAAAAACTAAATTAGAATCAATACAAAGTATCAGTAAGATACTATTAGAAGAATTGAAAGTATAATACAATGTTTAAAATGAGGTCATGATAACAAATTAAAACAAAAAACAAAGTTTTTGCACCCATACTTTGCACCTTTTAAGCAAATTTCTGAGACTAACGGAAAAATTGACCAAGTTTAGAAAAGAAAAGCTAAAGAAAAACTAAATTAGAATCAATACAAAGTATCAGTAAGATACTATTAGAAGAATTGAAAGTATAATACAATGTTTAAAATGAGGTCATGATAACAAATTAAAACAAAAAACAAAGTTTTTGCACCCAAACTTTGCACCTTTTAAGCAAATTTCTGAGACTAACGGAAAAATTGACCAAGTTTAGAAAAGAAAAGCTAAAGAAAAACTAAATTAGAATCAATACAATGTATCAGTAAGATACTATTCGAATAATTGAAAGTATAATAAAATGTTTAAAATGAGGTCATGATAACAAATTAAAACAAAAAACAAAGTTTTTGCACACAAACTTTGCACCTTTTAAGCAAATTTCTGAGACTAACGGAAAAATTGACCAAGTTTAGAAAAGAAAAGCTAAAGAAAAACTAAATTAGAATCAATACAAAGTATCAGTAAGATACTATTAGAAGAATTGAAAGTATAATACAATGTTTAAAATGAGGTCATGATAACAAATTAAAACAAAAAACAAAGTTTTTGCACCCAAACTTTGCACCTTTTAAGCAAATTTCTGAGACTAACGGAAACATTGACCAAGTTTAGAGAAGAAAAGAATTGAATAAAACTAAATTAAAATCAATACAAAGTATCAGTAAGATACTATTAGAAGAATTGAAAGTATAATACAATGTTTAAAATGAGGTCATGATAACAAATTAAAACAAAAAACTTGTGACTAAAGCAGCTTCACCGAATGTTTTAGTTCTTGAACCAGCTAAAAGAGACAAACTGGGGGATCTGAGGTGCTAACAGGCTATAAAATGTAATGTAAACTAATTTAATCATTTTAAAATCAATGTGCAAACTAAGAGTGTAAAGACTTTGAAACTATAGCTGATTATTTGTGTTCTTCGGTTAACTTTACTGCGTTTTATCGTTTCTCCCCATGTGAATTAAAGATTAAATGTGCTACATGACCGTAGCTAAGCATGTTTCAGTGGTTAGCTTCACACATTTTGAGGTTAAATGGCCGAAGTTAAAGAGCATTTAAAATAAAAAGTTAAAAACAAGGAGGAAAAGGCAGCAAAATCAACTGAAACAAAGCATCAGGTTTATTCCCTGAGCTCCTAAAGTCCACAATCATCTCTTTGGTTCATGGTCAAGATGAGGTTGTTGTTCCCAAACCAGGCCAAAAAGATCAACTAGTTCCCTATTCTCAGCCTATGTGATCTTTTTCATCCATACTGTCCTTGGAGGAATAATACTCTCCACACAGAAGTAGATGTACTCTATTACACTCTCAGTCCTGGCATTGATAGCATCTCCATGTGGCTCACAGAGTGCATTCCAGCCCGTGGACTCCAAGAACTCCTTCAGAGTTTCTTCAGCTTCCTGAGACCATCTCCTCAAACTCTTTTTGATCACAGGTTGCCACTGAACAATGGGTGTACAGGTGAAGGGGAGGAGAACCAGACTGTGGTCTGATTTACCTGATTTACCTAGTGGAAGACAACCTTTTACATTTGCATTGAATAAATCCAACTTTTTATTTTTTGCTCATGGAACAGTCGTCAGGTTTCGAGGGTCGACTTGGTTTAAACTTCCTTCACTTATTTCCCATTTATTTTGTTTCCTCTTCAACTTCTCAGGGATTTGGGGTCTTTTTCTGGGCATTAGTCGGGTTTTAGAAAGCTTCTGTTGGCATGGCAACTCACCAAAACAGATGTCAAAAAGTGCCATAAGTACGAGGAGAAATGGCTCAAACATCACAGTAAACCAGCAAAGAAAAATCTCTGAAATTAGTGTTTTAAATGAGAAAAAAAGCTCAGTAGATCAGAGTTGCATCACCTCCCACTATGATGCAGCATATCCAAAGCAAAAGCTAAACTAAAATAAACTAATTATATTAAAATAAATGTCTTTTCATTCATTTCTCTTAATTTTCTTTGTTCATTTTCTGATTCTTATGGAGATTTTTTTGATGGTACAACTTGACTAAAATGCATCTTTACGACTGAAGACCATGAAAAACTTGAAGTAAAACTGTAAAACCTGCTGTAACAGTGTTGTGTGTCCTGACCTGAGTTCAGCAGCTCCTGCTCCATCACTCCACAGCCCAGCACCTCCATCCAGTCGCCCTGGAAACGCACCTCCATCTCATAGGAGGGATGAGTGAAGGGGAAGTAGCAGTCGACCCACCTGACCTCCACGTCTGATAGGAAAGAGGGGGAGGAAGACGATGAAAAGGCCTGTGTTTCAGAACTGAAAGTCTGCCTAACAAGTCCTGGTCTCACCTGCTCCGAACAGGTGAGTGACGAGTCGCGTCAGGGTGTGTTTCAGGTCGAACTCCACCAGCTTCACGGCCTCCAGAGTGTGCGTTTCCTGCTTCTGAGGAGTCCGCCGGCCTCCACGCTCAAACAGAGACAGCTCATCACCGCTCTTCACCTTTGAGAACAGCTGAGAGAAACCATCAGGGGTCAGAGGTCAGCTTCAGGGAGCAGGAAGTTTGACCAACTTTACCTTAGTTTCCCATATTTCATGTTCAGGTTAAATCGTATTATTGATACAGTCCAGGCATTATCTTACATAACAGCCTGTTGTTGGGCTAAAATGGTTTTAATGGCTTTCGGATGTAGTTTCAAGTAGCCATGCAAGGAACTGTAATCTCTGGTTCTGTCCCATTTTAATTTATTAGGCCAACATTTTGTGTTAACAGAGCAGCCACTAGATGGCCCCGCAGGTAGGACTTTAGGGACCGGGAAAAAATGTATGAATAAGACGTAAATAATCCTAAAATTCTTGTCAGGTTGAGACATTTGGGCCGCACCTCGTGGTTGGAGAAGAGTCGGACTCCCTCCATCTGATGGAAGACGGGGTAGTGACTGGCGTCGATCTCGTCCCGTCGGTAAACGTCTCCAGCCAACAGGAACGCATCCAGACCCGACCTGACCAGCTCCGCCTGGTGGGCAGAGGTGTGACCACGAAGCATCGTTGCTCTGGACACAAACATGAACCCGCTCAGTGTTAAACTGAAGAACCAGACTGAAGGATGTTGTTTCAGTCACAAAAAATGTGTTCGGAGTAACTTCACAGGGATAGGCAGCAAACACTCACCTGTTCAGGTAGTAGTTGTCTCCTCGCTTCCTGCTGGCGTGGCCGGGTGGGATCAACACGCTGTCAGTCAAACACACAAAGATTCACTTTCTAAATCACAGCAAAGATTCGGCCTGCCCTACCGCCTACCCTTGGGCCTTCCCTATGGCCTACCCTATGGCCTACCCTTTGGCCTTCCCTTTGGCCTTCCCTTTGGCCTTCCCTTTGGCCTTCCCTTTGGCCTTCCCTTTGGCTTACCCTTGGGCTTACCCTTGGGCCTTCCCTATGGCCTACCCTATGGCCTACCCTTGGGTCTTCCCTTTGGCCTTCCCTATGGCCTACCCTTTGGCCTTCCCTTTGGCCTTCCCTTTGGCCTTCCCTACCGCCTACCCTTGGGCCTACCCTTGGGCCTACCCTACGGCCTACCCTACGGCCTACCCTACGGCCTTCCCTACGGCCTTCCCTACGGCCTACCCTATGGCCTACCCTTTGGCCTTCCCTATGGCCTTCCCTTTGGCCTACCCTATGGCCTGCCCTACCGCCTACCCTTTGGCCTACCCTTTGGCCTACCCTTGGGCCTACCCTTGGGCCTACCCTATGGCCTACCCTATGGCCTACCCTTGGGCCTACCCTTGGGCCTACCCTTGGGCCTACCCTTGGGCCTACCCTTGGGCCTACCCTTGGGCCTACCCTTGGGCCTACCCTTGGGCCTACCCTTTGGCCTTCCCTTTGGCCTTCCCTTTGGCCTACCCTATGGCCTGCCCTACCGCCTACCCTTGGGCCTTCCCTATGGCCTACCCTTGGGCCTACCCTTGGGCCTACCCTTGGGCCTACCCTTGGGCCTACCCTTGGGCCTACCCTTTGGCCTTCCCTTGGGCCTACCCTTTGGCCTTCCCTTTGGCCTTCCCTTTGGCCTTCCCTTTGGCCTACCCTATGGCCTGCCCTACCGCCTACCCTTGGGCCTTCCCTATGGCCTACCCTTGGGCCTACCTTTTGGAAAATGCATTCTCTTCTAAAAAATGACCCTGAAAGTTCTGATAAGCCAGTTCATGCAATGTGAAATTGTTCCTGTGAGTTATAAGAACAAGAAGAAGAAGGAACTCTATAAGAACGTCTACAACAGAGAGAGAAAGTGCATCATGAAGCTACTCACCTGTCGAAGTTCTGCTCCACAGTCACCACAGGACTTAGGTTGTCGTGGACGGAGAAGAGCGGGTTGCCCCAGCGACCGATGTAGGAACTGTGTCGGGATGAGAACAGTCTTTAGCACCAATGTGTGAGCAGAAAACCATGCTGGACAGAAAACATAGAACTTATCAGAAAGGTAGAAGCCCAAAACTGACGATGTAGGCAGGATGTAGCCTTAAGCATCATTTTTCAAGTACTAGATAAACACAAACAGTCAAATTTAACCAAATAAATTGGTTCCCAAACTCCAACAAGGAAACCGTGATGAATAAATAAAACCAAGCATCAGGTGAAAGGGAAAATCGATGGTCTGAGTTTTTCTGTCTATTGGTTTACTTTTTGCTCCTTAATTCAGTTGCGTTTACTTCCATGAGTAGAGACCATGGTCTACAATCCCTACAGATGATCCAGAACCCAGTGCAGTCGCTGTTTACATCAGGCACAAGGGTCACATGACCCTCCACTGGCTGCCTGAATCAGATCCAGTCCCTGATGCTGCCTACAGAGAGACTTTTGGGTCTGTAGCAGCTGTTTAAACTGAGTAATATAGGCTGATGCTCCTTATGGACCTCTGTGTTCTTCACAGGAAACTCGTCTGGATCTACCATCCCTACAAAAAGGGTAGTCTCAGTCCAAACTGTTTTCACTAGTGGTTCCATGATGGTGGAACCAGCTACCAGACTCATCTCTTCGGAGAACACCACCTCTTCCAATTCACACCGACTCTGGACTTCTGTTCTACTTTAAGATTTATGAATTAAAGCTGACACCAGGGTTTCTGACTGTACTGAAGCCTGGATGTTGTGCTTAATGTGTGAGTCACCTTGAATAAAAATGTGCTAAATTATTTAATATAAAATGAAGCATTAATCTCAGAGGCCATCAGGGCTTTGACAGAGCGGCAGAATTTGATCCACAGGGAAAGAGAAAATCCCCTCGAGTGTCTTAAACTGGGAAAAAAAGATCAAATATGCAACTGCTCAAACAAAACTTTGATTCATCAAGAAACTACAGAAACATATTAAGCAAATTTAATCCTAATGTGTCAACAATTCTCCTACAAAACTGCTAAATTATGTAATCAACAATCAAATTATAATCATGGATGGTCCCTCTCCTCTTTATTCTGGAGGCTGCAGCCTCAGGTTCTGATCCATCTGACCACAGAACAGTTTCCTTCTCTACCTCAGTCCATTTTAAACGAGCTTTGGTCCAGAGAAGACGGCAGAGTTCCTGGATCATGTTCACATGTGGCTTCTTCTCTGCTTGATGGAGCTTTAAGCTGCATCTGATGGAGCTTTAAGCTGCATCTGATGGAGTGTATTTGATCAGTGTATTTCTGCCTTTATTTACATTTTACACAGTGTCCCAACTTTCTTGGAATTGGGGTTGTGTTATCAAAGGCTCTGTCATTAAAAGCAGCAGATGATGAAGTTTCCATCTGTTTTGAAACCTGCCCTGCAGGCCTCAGGCCTCAGGTCTCAGGCCATCATTTTCACTAAATATGTGGCGTAAAATGACACGCAAAGGTCTCAGGCCTCAGGCGTCAGGTCTCAGGCGTCAGGTCTCAGGCCTCAGGCCTCAGGTCTCAGGTCTCAGGCCTCACATCTCAGGCGTCAGGTCTCAGGCCTCAGGCCTCAGGTCTCAGGCCTCAGGTCTCAGGTCTCAGGCCTCAGGTCTCAGGTCTCAGGCCTCACATCTCAGGCGTCAGGTCTCAGGCCTCAGGCCTCAGGTCTCAGGCCTCAGGTCTCAGGCCTCAGGTCTCAGGTCTCAGGCCTCAGGTCTCAGGCCTCAGGTCTCAGGTCTCAGGCCTCAGGTCTCAGGTCTCAGGTCTCAGGCCTCAGGCCTCAGGTCTCAGGCCTCAGGTCTCAGGCCTCAGGCCTCAGGCCTCAGGCCTCAGGTCTCAGGCCTCAGGCGTCAGGTCTCAGGCGTCAGGCCTCAGATCTCAGGCCTCAGGCCTCAGGTCTCAGGCCTCAGGCGTCAGGTCTCAGGCGTCAGGCCTCAGGCCTCAGATCTCAGGCCTCAGGTCTCAGGCGTCAGGTCTCAGGCGTCAGGTCTCAGGCCTCAGGTCTCAGGCCTCAGGTCTCAGGTCTCAGGTCTCAGGCCTCAGGTCTCAGGCCTCAGGTCTCAGGCCTCACATCTCAGGCGTCAGGTCTCAGGCCTCAGGCCTCAGGTCTCAGGCCTCAGGTCTCAGGTCTCAGGCCTCAGGTCTCAGGCCTCAGGTCTCAGGCGTCAGGTCTCAGGTCTCAGGCCTCAGGCCTCAGGCCTCAGGTCTCAGGCCTCAGGCGTCAGGTCTCAGGCGTCAGGCCTCAGGCCTCAGATCTCAGGCCTCAGACCTCAGGCCTCAGGTCTCAGGGGTCAGGTCTCAGGCCTCAGGTCTCAGGCCTCAGGTCTCAGGCCTCAGGTCTCAGGCCTCAGGCGTCAGGCCTCAGGCCTCAGATCTCAGGCCTCAGACCTCAGGTCTCAGGCGTCAGGTCTCAGGCCTCAGGTCTCAGGCCTCAGGTCTCAGACCTCAGACCTCAGGCCTCAGGCCTCAGGTCTCAGGCGTCAGGTCTCAGGCCTCAGGTCTCAGGCCTCAGGTCTCAGACCTCAGACCTCAGGCCTCAGGCGTCAGGCGTCAGGTCTCAGACCTCAGGCCTCAGGCCTCAGGCCTCAGGTCTCAGGCCTCAGGTCTCAGGCCTCAGGCGTCAGGTCTCAGGCGTCAGGTCTCAGGCCTCAGGTCTCAGGCGTCAGGTCTCAGGCCTCAGGTCTCAGGCCTCAGGTCTCAGGCCTCAGGCCTCAGGTCTCAGGCGTCAGGCCTCAGGTCTCAGGTCTCAGGTCTCAGGCCTCAGATATACAGCCGCTATCAGAGCAGACAGGCTTTTCTAAAGACTGAAGTTCATGACATGTAAAATGGCAGAGTCATAAAGCAATGTCAGCCGGCACCCTCTCCGACTGCTTAATGACTTATTAATGCAGGTTTAACTATGTGTGGGGCCAGAGCGGCTCAGGCTGATGATATTTCAGTGCTGCAGGCAGTGCAGCAAAGTTTTCCAATCGGTCGTTTCTGCAGAATGTCGGCCGGCACGTGGAGCTCCGAAAATAATACAAGTGTCACTGGGTTACCGTGATCATGATTTATTCACGTTTATGTGCTTTTTGTTTTATTTAAGGTTCACATCTTAGAATTCAAAAACTATTTTACATTCCAGGAAGCAGAGGGGAACTGGTCCCCTCCTCCTTATCTGATGCTGATCTCATCCAAAGACTCACAGTTGAAGATACGGCATACGGCCATAATGTATAAACTAACTACATTTAATTCAGTAAAACCTGGAGAGTTTCATTGCATGCAAAGAAAGAATGCATTAGATTTTGTTTCAGGTCACCTTGGTGGATGATGCAGTGAGCAGTCTGTACTGTAGTTTTCTTAGGGTTTTTTTATAGGTTTCTGGTGCTTTTACTGTATTGTTTTCTCTCAATTCTCTTGAGTAAAGTTCTATTCATCAGTTTACAGACTGAAACCAAAGGTTCTTGTAGAGCTGTAACACTTTTTGGTGGTGAACAGAACAAATGTGACCTCATGGCACGATGCATAAATAACACACCGATTTCAGCACTTTTTGTGAGTCATTTATACGCATTTAACATGTCACATGGTTAGAGTTAGGGTACAGTATTGTGGGGGTGTCACAACACATACCATCAAAATGACTGTACAGACCGTGGATACTTAGGGTTAGTGCGAAAGTACAGGGCGGGACATCATTTTCACTAAATACGTGGCGTAAAATGACACGCAAAGGACTTGGTGTGCAATAACTACGCATTTTCATGAGCCCAGGCCAACAGAACAGGCTTAAGGTCCAATCTAAATTCATCTCAGGTAGATAAAATAAAAAGGAGCACCGTCCTTCTAGGAAATAAAGGCCAAAGGTCAGGGGTTGGAAATAGGATTGGACACAAATATGGACTGCAGTTACTCGCTGTAGATGCTAGGTGGCAGCAGAGTGTAGAGAACATTTAGGCTTCGTTAAACAAAGTATTGTTTACCTCTAAGAACTTCTCGGAAATTCATCCGCTGGACTTCTTTACATTTGTTCTGCTCACTCTTTGCTCTGGAAGTGGATGAAAGCTGAGCTCAGCTGGTTTGACGCTCAAATTATTAGTCGTTTTAAATTGCTCTGAACCAAAGTTACACTGAATGTGTCTTTCAATCAATACTGTAGCTTATTCACGTCGTTTAATGAGTAGCTGACAGAAATCTGTTGCTGAAGTGACGAAATCCATTGTTAACGGCTACAGAAACGCATTTATGCATTGACTTGTGACAAGTGCCACCCGGTGGCTGTTTGTGTGAACTGCAGCTACTCCTGGAAACACAATTTCACATGAATTAAATGACTCCAGTGGGCTTTAACGCATTAGCTGTCCCACTTCTGTTCCTCAGCATCGTCAGATACTAGGGACCAGTCAAGAGAAAACGATTGATTGATGGCTTTACTCATTTCCTACCTGTAGAAGTGAGCTTTGATTCGCTCCTTTATCAGCCACAGAGGATGATGCGTCTGGTTGTGAAGGTCGCGGCCCACTTTCTCCAAGATCTTCGGAACGACGTTGGTGAAGTCATCGCGAGGATAGGATTGGCCTAACACCTCCACCGAGTCCTGACCAATCACGGGCTGAGGTGTGTGGCCCTCTGTGCTGAAGCGTCTGCATGATGACGTGCAAAGACTGGCCCAGAGCTTTGAGGGGAGGTGATGAAGAAGAGGTCGAGGATGAAGGTAAGACAGAAATGATGGGCGGAATATCATGACGACTGGTCCATGGATGAAGCTAAAAAGACAACATGAGATAGAAGAGACAAGAAGATTAATGCTGAGGGGACGCTTTTCGTGTCATTCAAATGTTTCTCAAACAGCCTTCACCCAAACTTTAAGAGTTTAAGAGCAAAAGTTTAAGAGCATGGGCAAGAACATTCAATATCAAAGGCTCCAGGAGGAGGGGGCCGAATACAACCACCTTTGTCTTGCTATCATTTAGCTGAATACAGCCGTTTGCCATCGAGAATTTAACATTCAGGTCAGGCAGACAGATCACAAGAAAACTCAATCGTGTCCGACTCCAAACCAAACCCAAAAGTTTGTTCCAATTAACATCGTGTTCTGTCGGTTTCTAGAATTACGAAAGTCAATAATGGAGACAGACATTTCCAGACTGGATCCACTGTGATGTATTATTAGATTTGACTGGTTGGCGTCTTCTTTTTATGGCCATAGAACTTCAACACGGTTTCCATTGAGGTCTTTGCAGAATGGTCTGACGGGACCTGATGGGACGTAGCGGGACCTGGTGGGACCTAGTGGGACCTGGTGGGACCTAGTGGGACCTGATGGGACCTAGTGGGACCAGATGGGACCTAGTGGGACCTGGTGGGACCTGGCGGGACCTAGTGGGACCTGATGGGACCTGATGGGACCTAGTGGGACCTGGTGGGACCTAGTGGGACCTGATGGGACCTAGTGGGACCTGATGGGACCTAGTGGGACCTGGTGGGACCTAGTGGGACCTGGCGGGACCTAGTGGGACCTAGTGGGACCTGATGGGACCTAGTGGGACCAGATGGGATCTGGTGGGAGTTGGTGGGACCTAGTGGGACCTGATTGGACCTAGTGGGACCAGATGGGATCTGGTGGGACTTGGTGGGACCTAGTGGGACCTGATGGGACCTAGTGGGACCTGGCGGGACCTGGTTGGACCTGATAGGATCTGGTTGGACCTGATGGGACCTAGTGGGACCAGATGGGATCTGGTGGGACTTGGTGGGACCTGATGGGATCTGGTTGGACCTGGTAGGACCTAGTGGGACCTGGTGGGACTTAGTGGGACCTGATGGGATCTGGTTGGACCTGGTAGGACCTGGTGGGACTTGGTGGGACATAGTGGGACCTGGTGGGACTTAGTGGGACCTGATGGGATCTGGTTGGACCTGGTAGGACCTGGTGGGACCTAGTGGGACCAGATGGGATCTGGTGGGACTTGGTGGGACCTGATGGGATCTGGTTGGACCTGGTAGGACCTGGTGGGACTTGGTGGGACATAGTGGGACCTGGTGGGACTTAGTGGGACCTGATGGGATCTGGTTGGACCTGGTAGGACCTGGTGGGACCTAGTGGGACCTGGCAAGACCTGGAGGGACCTGACGGGTCCTGAGGGAAGCAGCCGACTCCACAACCCACAGGGCCCAAATATCTCTTGTCATGGTTAATAGGCGCTTTAGTAGAGTTTTGTGAAGATCCTGTTTTTCTACGAGTCATCTTGGTTTCTGCTTTTATGTTCTGTGCTTATTTCCATGTTCAATATTCCAGTCAGCTTGACTGACATTTTATTTTGGAGTCGTCCCTTCCTGTTGGACTTTGTAGTACCATGATGTGGTTGAACAGTAAAATGAATCTCTTTTCCTTTCCTAAACTCTTTTCCTTGACCTAGATGGAAGACATTATGGGATTAAGGTCAGGTGGTGAGAAAAACTCTTCAGGAAAAGACGACCACACAGCTCTGAGATGTTCGATAAATATTCTACAAAAAAGGCTTTAGATCATTTCTCTAACGCGATCTTAGCACATTGTTTCATAAAGGTTACCTCACATATATTGTATTAGAGATAATATAGAATATCACTTTATTATCATGGCTGCTAATTTAAAAAGGTCACAGTCCTGCTCTCATATTTATCCACATGAAGAACATTTAGTCCAGAAAGATGAAAACAGTCGAGCATCACAGTGGCAGAAAGGTGTTTTATGAGGGATTCTCTTTCATAAAGGATGGTCCAGTGACTCCGATGCTGAAGGAGACCTTAAAGGAAGCTCCTTTCCTTCGTATTTGGAGGAACGTTTTGTAAGTTATTAAAATAATCTCTTGCTCTGCACCTGGTTCCCTCCTGAGGATCCGTTGGTGTTTGGGTCCCGACTTCAGCCAAACTCCCTGTAACGTTTGTTAGTAATGTCCCAGCTGAAAGCCGTGATCAAGCTCCAGTTTGATAGAATCCCTCTCGTCACCAGAAAGCCCAAAGCTCTGAGATGTTTGGGTGATCCATCCGTCCATCATCTGCCGCTTATCCAGGGGTCGGGTCTTGGGGGCAGCAGCTTGAGCAGAGAAATCCAGGCCTCCCTGTCCCCGGCCACTTCCTCCAGCTCTTCCTCCAGCTCCTCTGGGGGGACCCCGAGGCGTTCCCAGGCCATAGTCTCTCCAACGTGTCCTGGGTCTCTCCAGGGTCTCCTCCCAGTGGGACGGGCCCTGAACACCTCCCCAGGGAGGCGTCCAGGAGGCATCCTAACCAGATGCCACCTCATCTGACTCCTCTCTGGAGGAGCAGCGGTTCTACTCCGAGCCCCTCCCGGATGACTGAGCTTCTCACCCTATCTCTAAGGGAGGCCCAGACACCCTGCGGAGGAAACCCATTTCAGCCGCTTGTATTCGTGATCTCGTTCTTTCGGTCTCTCCCCACAGCTCCTGACCATCGGTGAGGATGGGAACCTAGACTGACCAGTAAATAGAGAGCTTCTCCTTCTGGCTCAGCTCCTTCTTCACAGACGGGTCGGTGCAGCAACACTGCAGACGCCGCACCGATCCGCCGTCAATCTCCCGCTCCATTCGTCCCTCACTGTGAACAAGACCCTGAGATACTTGAACTCCTCCACTTGATAAAAAAGCAAATTCTTCACAAAGGCCAGAGCTGCTTTGACCAAATTTACACCAATGAAGCATGAATTTAACCTAACAGCAGCGGCTGCTTTGGTGAAGGAACTCCTCCATGTTTTTAACTAGTTTATTGCACACTAGAGGGCAACAACACCAGTAAAAGAACATTATCTATAAAAAATAGATGGCTTCCACATCTGGCAGAGGATGGTTTCGACTTTGATGGGATCTAAATAACATTTAGTCCAAAAAGATGAAAACAGTCGAGCATCACAATGGCAGAAAGGTGTTTTATGAGGGATTCGTCTCGTCTCTTTCATAAAGGATGGTCCAGAGACTCCGATGCTGAAGGAGACCTTAAAGGAAGCTCCTTTTCTTCGTATTTGGAGGAACGTTTTGTAAGTTATTAAAATAATCTCTTGCTCTGCACCTGGTTCCCTCCTGAGGATCCGTTGGTGTTTGGGTCCCGACTTCAACCAAACTCCCTGTAACGTTTGTTAGTAATGTCCCAGCTGAAAGCCGTGATCAAGCTCCAGTTTGACAGAATCCCTCTCGTCACCAGAAAGCCCAAAGCTCAGAGATGTTTGGGTGATAAAAAAGCAAATTCTTCACAAAGGCCAGAGCTGCTTTGACCAAATTTACACCAATGAAGCATGAATTTAACCTAACAGCAGCGGCTGCTTTGGTGAAGGAACTCCTCAGTGTTTTTAACTAGTTTATTGCACACTGGAGGGCAACAACACCAGTAAAAGAACATTATCTATAAAAAATAGATGGCTTCCACATCTGGCAGAGGATGGTTTCGACTTTCTTCAGCTCAGCTTTTATTCTCCACCTGCTCCAGAGGTAAATACCTCCGTCTCTAGCTAAATGCTCCACCAGCATGGAGGTGTTTGCCGATCAATCAGACAGGCTTCGGTCAACAAATCTATCATTTGCAGGCAGGGAAATGAGCAGGACGTGGATGGTGGGTGTAAAAATAAACCATCAGATCCTCAGCGGAGGTCAGCTGAGGCGAGAGTTGCAGCTTATAATTACACTAATGGATAAACAGCAAAGGTTACGACACGCCTCTGTCCTTTCCATCATTTATCCTGTGACAGGAGACAACACAACCACCCTTTCATCCTCAAATATTTGTTCACACACTCTCACACTCGGGGAGCATCCCCGAACAAGACAAAGGGTGTTGCATTGCAGTGGCATTGCAGCAAAATGGATTATTGTTCCTAAATCCACGAAGCCTCTACCTCAGCTCTGCTGCTGGTGTCATATTATAGTGGACTGGACAGGCCAGCTCCGAGGTCGCTCAGAATACAACAACAGGTCTGCAGAGGGTCCATTTCAATGTCAGGTTGAATCAGGGATCACTCTGAGCCGGCACAAGCTGCAGTTTCCATCCCAGCTGATGGAAGAAAACAAGGACCGGATAAAAGCTGAGAAATCAACGGCTTCCTCCTCTGAGGTACATTAATATGTTGTGGAAAGGTCACATTATTTTTCTTGTGCACATTGTTGGTAATTTGTCTACAGACGGGCTCTTTAAGAAAGGTTAAGATGTAAACACAAAGATCTGTGTTTACGGCTTTGTAAAGATGAGATAAAACAGGAAAGGGAACAGCAAGCTTGAGCCTGTCCCGCTGCAAACATCACTTTGATGGAAAAGACGACACCCTGGAGGTCTTTAAAGCTGAACCCATGTAAAAACCAGCTGAAACAGGAGCTTCCTGGTCTGCTGTTGGCTTTGGGGTTTCTCCTCCTCTTCCAGCTTCAACCCAAACAGCTGGAATTAACTCGTGTAAAAGAGGAAAGACTTAGTTCACACAGCTGCTTGGAAACTGGCGAAGGAAAGATGTCCCGGCTGCTGTTTCAGACTGAATCTCTGCAGGTTTACGGACGCATCTTTGCCTTCTGAGGGGCTCATTCTCCACAGGAACCGTGGATATTTGCCCGTGATTGTCAGCTGTGAGACGGTAACACCTCGTGTGTTTTGTGCAGGTAAGCGTCACAAAAGGTCACGCAGCTCTAATTTCCTCTTTCTAAATAAAATCAGCTTCATTTTCTTTGAGGCCGACCTTCCTCATAGCGTGAGATCGTCAGCTCCATATGTCTGCTCCTGAGAGGCCAAGCAACACCAAGAAGCTCACATATGGACGCCCACACAGAACAAACCGCAGATCTGAGAGAAGACATGTGATCTGAAGCCTCAGAGTTGATGCATTTTCTCATGTTCGAGCTCCTTCTTTCAAGCTTCCACCATCTGCACCCTCAGAGCAACACAAAAAACGCTTTAAAGCAGGAGTGAGAATAAAAATCATTGCCTTTTCTCAGCTTAGCTGCAGGGATTTTATTCAGGCGAAGCCATTTTAGAGCAACACACAGACGTCTTGCTCTCTGGCTCCCCCTACAGTTTGTGGGATGCAACACGACTTGTGTGGAAACAGATCTCTGTGAGCCCTGCACGTGCACAGCAGCACAGATGCCACGAAGACGCCATCAAAAGTCCGACAAATAAGGCCAAACGGAGACGTTCAGGGCTGGAAACCACAGATTTAAAGTGACTGGTGCTTCAGGCACGTTTCAGCTGCAAAATACCTAAAGATCAAAAGGACGGAAACTGAAAAGAGGGAATAAAATCCAAACTTTCCCTTGTTAAACAGATTGAATCTAAAACAAGAAGAAGACATGAACGGCTGACTTCCGTCAGACGGATAAAAACAGAAGTGCATCGGTGGGATGAGCCTGATTTCCTGCAAACCACAGCGACCACAAAACGCCATGAAGCCGCGGGGATGAGAAGCAGGACCAACTGTGAGCAGCAGTCAGGTGAAATGTGCACCAAAGCAAGCGAAACATGATTCCTCATGTGTGAAGGTTGTTGAGAAAATCCCTTGTTCGGCTGCCAAGAAGTTGTTCTGACTAACAGCGAGGCTGCGATGTGATTCTGACGCCGCCAGCTGACAAAAGGCGTCCAAAAGACACGTGGAAATAAAGCCCGTCTGGACGGGACAGAAAGGACGACGACGGTTACCAAGGTTACAGGGTGCATCACATGCAGCAGACCAGAGGGATTCACCGAAGCTGTCAAAAGTGGCACTGACAGAAAGAGGCGATAAATTAGACTGCAGAAGAAGAGAGGAGGCCTGCGCTCATGTGTGTGAAAGAAAGACGCTGCAGAGAAACCCTCAGATGAACTTTAATCCGAATCAAGATGCACCAACCTGGGAGAGAGCAGGAAAGTCCTGATCAGCTTCATCTCCTTATATTCTTTAATGAAACCAGGAAGCAGCTGCAGAGATTCACTGAAACATGTTAAACCTGAACATAAACCCAGAATCTGAGGCAGAAACAGAGTTTTTATCAGTTCTCAGCAGCTTTAAAGTGAATCTCTGGTCTGAGCTCCTTTATTCTCCAACACAGCCTGAACCCTCTGAGACCAGCTTTCTGTCATTTCTTTAAGGAGTCTTCAGGAATAGTTCTCCAGGCTTCTTGAAGGACATCCCAAAGCTCTTCTTTGGATGTGGGCTGCCTTTTGTTCCGTTCTCTGTCAGATGATCCCACACTGCTTCAATAATGTTGAGGTCCGGGCTCTGGGGAGGATTCATCCCTCCATAAGACCTGTTGCCACTGATTTTCAGTCCACTTCTTGTGTCATTTGGCACAGCTCAGCCTTTTCTCCCTGTTTCCCTTCCTTAAGAACGGCTTCTTGACAGCCACCCTTCCATGGAGCCCATTTCTGATGAGGCTTGGGCCAACAGTAGATGGATCAGCTGAAGGTCCAGATGCATCTCTCAGGTCCTGTCAGGTCACAGCTGGATTTTTTCCTCTTTCTTAAGGACATCACTTTCAGATCCTGTTCATCTGCTGGAGATAGTTTTTTAGGCCTGACACTTCTTCTTTTGTCCTCCACTTGTCCAGTTTCCTCAAATGTTTTAAGGACACACTGCACACCATGCTGAGATATGCCAAGTTTTCAGCTAATAGCTCTTTGGGAATCACCTTGTTGCTGCAGAAATCCTATTTTCTGTCTGTCAAACTGTGTTTTCTTTGCTGTTTTTCATAGATGCAGCTAAAGAAATGGGAACAAATGATGTGTCTCTGTGACAGGCTGCTGGTAACAAAGTGCCTAAAGATCTTCTTCTTCTTTTGTTCAACATTTGCACACGAACCGAGGGAGTCGAGGACCTTCCCTACGAGTCTCTACGTGTTAATATGTGACTTTAATGTGATAGAACAGGTGAATCGCTGCCATCTCATCTAAATTATGAGCAATAATTCACACGGCAGGAAGTTAGAAGAGAACTGAGCACGCTCTGAAGACCCGAAGGCACAGAAAATCATCTTTGTGTGTGTTCTTTAGTCCTGTGAGGCCTCCTGTAAGAGTTAAAAATGAATGTAAATGCTCCGACTTCAGGTGAAACGAATGAGGTTTAGTTTATATCATAGTTGAGAAGCTACAGAAGAATCCGTGAGATGGAAACCTGACTGTTTCTGTCTCTGCAGGAGTGTCCCTTTCACTCGCCCCCTCCTATCAGACGGAGTCCCTCTCTGGCTCGGTGACCACTTCCTGCGGCTCTTCCTGTTCACGACTCGCTGCTGGCTCGCCAACACGGACGGTTACACAACATCCGACACCTGCCCCCTCTCCATCCGTGATGAGGCAGGACAGCAGAGGTTTAAAAATAGAACCAGGCTCCTCGTTTCATCAATGACACCCAAAACCATCCCTGAAAATCCACCCTGCGTCACTTTTCTTAAAGGTGACATATTCTGCCCTTTCTTAACAATTTCACTCGACTTTATTGAGATCTAAGTGACAAAATACCTGTTGGTTTCAGTACTGGGCCCTTTCTCTCAGCCGGTTTAATACTTCTCCTGAAAACATGCTCTTTGGAGGGCGAGTAAGCACTCAAACCCGCTCTTCTGACGGTCTCAGGCAAAACCTTTATCAGTTTAAACCGGATCAGACCCTGAACACAGGAAGCCCCCAAGAGGATCAACCATCGAGGCTTCAGCAGGACGTTGGTGACGGGTCAGTTTCTGTCCGTTAGCTGAGGACACGCCGTCATGCTGCTGTGGAGCGTTCAGGTGTTTCTGTACGTTACCTCATCAACACCTGGACACCTGCTGAGATTTAATGCAGAAACACAGACAGAATGAAGCTGTTCCTGCAGTCAGAAACACTCCAGCTCTGTAGATACAGATAGTTACTGATCCCAGAGGGAAACAGGTTAGCAGTTAGCTGTAAGTTAGCAGTTAGCTGTAAGTTAGCTGTAAGTTAACAGTTAGTTGTAAGTTAGCCGTCAGCTGAAAGTTAACAGTTAGCTGTAAGTTAACAGTTAGCTGTAAGTTAACAGTTAGCTGTAAGTTAACAGTTAGCTGTAAGTTAGCCGTCTGCTGTAAGTTAACAGTTAGCTGTAAGTTAGCAGTTAGCTGTAAGTTGGCAGTTAGCTGTAAGTTAGCTGTAAGTTAACAGTTAGTTGTAAGTTAGCCGTCAGCTGAAAGTTAACAGTTAGCTGTAAGTTAACAGTTAGCTGTAAGTTAACAGTTAGCTGTAAGTTAACAGTTAGCTGTAAGTTAGCCGTCTGCTGTAAGTTAACAGTTAGCTGTAATTTAGCTGTTAGCTGTAAGTTAGCAGTTAGCTGTAAGTTAGCAGCAGATGCTAGCAAACGATGCTTTCTCATCAACAGTAATGGACCAAGCCTGAGATCTGCACAGCGTAACTCGCAGTAATGCATGTGTACCGTTAATTACTGCGTTTAAACATTTTGGATATATTAACCTCATTAAACAATTGTACCTGGAGACCTCCATCTTTATCAGAAACATGCCGATAATGTAACGCTAACACACCGAGAGTCACAGAACGGAACCGTTCAGCTAGAAAGCTTCAGCTAACAAGGTAATGTTCATCTTTCAGAAAGGAACAGCAGTAACCCCTTAGAAGTTGGTGTACGTCATCTTCATTAGCTAAGCTGTTAGCGTTAGCTGCTGCTAAAGGAAGAAATAAAGAGTTATTTCATTAGCTAAGCTGTTAGCGTTAGCTGCTGCTAAAGGAAGAAATAAATCAGTAAATAAACCATGAGGAGTTATTTCATTAGCTTAGCTGTTAGCGTTAGCTGCTGCTAAAGGAGGAAATAAATCAGTAAATAAACCATGAGGCTCCCTCCTGAGCTGTCACCTTATCGTGGTGGGGGAGTTTGCGTGCCCCAATGAGTCTGGGAGCTATGTTGCCCGGGGCTTTAAGCCCCTGGTAGGGTCACCCAAGGCAAACAGATCCTAGATGAGGGACCAGACAAAGAACAGCTCAAAAGACCCCTTATGATGAACAAAAAATTTGGACCTCGTGATCCCTTGCCCGGATGTGGGACACCGGGGCCTCCCCCCGGAGCCAGGCCCGGGGGTGGGGCCCGGCAGCGGGCGCCTGGTGGCCGGGTCTGTGCCCATGGGGCTCGGTCGGGCATAGCCCGAAATGATGACGTGGGTCCCCCTTCCGACGGGCTCACCACCCGTGGGAGGGGCCAAGGGGGTCGGGTGCGATGTGAGCTGGGTAGCGGCCGAAGGCAGAGGCCTTGGCGGTCTGATCCTCGGCTACTGAAGCTAGCTCTTGGGACGTGGAATGTCACCTCTCTGTTGGGGAAGGAGCCGGAGCTGGTGCGCGAGGCTGAGCGGTTCCGGCTAGATATAGTCGGACTCACCTCGACGCACGGCTTGGGCTCTGGAACCAGTCCTCTTGAGAGGGGTTGGACTCTCTTCCACTCTGGAGTTGCCCGTGGTGAGAGGCGCAGAGCAGGTGTGGGCATACTTATTGCCCCCCAGCTGTGTGCCAGTACATTGGGGTTTACCCCAGTGAACGAGAGGGTAGCCTCCCTCCGCCTTCGGGTGGGGGGACGAGTCCTGACTGTTGTTTGTGCCTATGCGCCAAACAGCAGTTCAGAGTACCCACCCTTTTTGGAGTCTCTGGGGGAGGCACTGGAGAATGCTCCTACCGGAGACTCCCTCGTTCTGCTGGGGGACTTCAATGCTCACGTGGGCAATGACAGTGAGACCTGGAGGGGTGTGATTGGGAGGAACGGCCCCCCCGATCTGAACCAGAGTGGTGTTATGTTGTTGGACTTCTGTGCTGGTCATGGACTGTCCATAACGAACACCATGTTCAGACATAAGGGTGTCCATATGTGCACTTGGCACCAGGACACCCTTGGCCGCAGTTCGATGATCGACTTTGTGGTTGTATCATCGGACTTGCGGCCGTATGTCCTGGACACTCGGGCGAAGAGAGGGGCGGAGCTGTCAACTGATCACCACCTGGTGGTGAGTTGGCTCCGCTGGTGGGGGAGGATGCCGATCAGACCTGGCAGGCCCAAACGTATTGTGAGGGTCTGCTGGGAGCGTTTGTCAGAATCCCCCGTCAGAAGGAGCTTTAACTCCCACCTCCGGCAGAGCTTCAACCATATCCCGGGGGAGGTGGGGGACATTGAGTCCGAATGGGCCATGTTCCGTGACTCCATTGCCGAGGCAGCTGATCGGAGTTGTGGCCGTAAGGTGGTCGGTGCCTGTCGTGGCGGCAACCCTCGAACCTGCTGGTGGACACCAGTGGTGAGGGAAGCCGTCAAGCTGAAGAAGGAGTCCTATCGGGCCTTTTTGGCCAGTGGGACCCTGGAAGCAGCTGATAGGTACCGACAGGCCAGACGGGCTGCGGCTTCGGCGGTTGCTGAGGCAAAAACTCGGGCCTGGGAGGAGTTCGGTGAGACCATGGAGAACGATTTCCGGACGGCCTCGAAGAGATTCTGGTCCACCATCCGGCGTCTCAGGGGGGGGAAGCGGCTCACAGTCAACACTGTTTACAGTGGGGACGGGGCTTTGCTGACCTCAACTAGGGATGTTGTGAGTCGGTGGGGGGAGTACTTCGAGGAACTCCTCAATCCTACCAACACGTGCTCGGAAGAGGCAGAGTCGGAGAGCTCGGAGACGGGGCCTCCCATTTCTGGGGCTGAGGTTGCCGAGGTGGTCAAAAAGCTCCTCGGTGGCAAGGCCCCGGGGGTGGATGAGGTCCGTCCTGAGTTTCTCAAGGCTCTGGATGTTGTAGGGCTGTCTTGGCTGACACGCCTCTGCAGCATCGCGTGGACATCGGGGACAGTGCCTCTGGACTGGCAGATTGGGGTGGTGGTCCCCCTCTTTAAAAAGGGGGACCGGAGGGTGTGTTCCAACTATAGGGGTATCACACTCCTCAGCCTCCCTGGTAAGGTCTATTCGGGGGTATTGGAGAGGAGGATCCGTCGGATAATCGAGCCTCGGATTCAGGAGATGCAGTGTGGCTTTCGTCCTGGCCGTGGAACAGTGGACCAGCTCTATACCCTCGGCAGGATCCTGGAGGGTGCATGGGAGTTCGCCCAACCAGTCTACATGTGTTTTGTGGACTTGGAGAAAGCGTTCGACCGTGTCCCTCGTGGAGTCCTGTGGGGGGTGCTCCGGGAATATGGAGTGCCGGACCCCTTGATAGGGTCCGTTCGGTCTCTGTATGACCGGTGCCAGAGTTTGGTCCGCATTGCCGGCAGTAAGTCGGATACGTTTCCGGTGAGAGTTGGACTCCGTCAGGGCTGCCCTTTGTCACCGATTCTGTTCCTAACTTTTATGGACAGAATTTCTAGGCGCAGCCAGGGCGTTGAGGGTGTCCGATTTGGCGACCTCAGAATCGGGTCTCTGCTTTTTGCAGATGATGTGGTTCTGTTAGCGTCGTCAGGCCGTGACCTTCAGCTCTCACTGGAGCGATTCGCAGCCGAGTGTGAAGCGGCTGGGATGAGAATCAGCACCTCCAAATCCGAGACTATGGTTCTCAGCCGGAAAAGGGTGGAATGCTCTCTCCGGGTCGGGAATGAGATCCTTCCCCAAGTGGAGGAGTTCAAGTATCTCGGGGTCTTGTTCACGAGTGAGGGACGAATGGAGCGGGAGATTGACGGG
Organism: Leuresthes tenuis; assembly: GCF_036924035.1. Classification (NCBI taxonomy): domain Eukaryota; kingdom Metazoa; phylum Chordata; class Actinopteri; order Atheriniformes; family Atherinopsidae; genus Leuresthes; species Leuresthes tenuis. The sequence goes on along the minus strand of NW_027325378.1, from coordinate 1,727,382 downwards.
CGGATCGGTGCGGCGTCTGCAGTGTTGCGGGCTCTGCACCGACCCGTCGTTGTGAAGAGGGAGCTGAGCCAGAAGGCGAAGCTCTCTACTTACTGGTCAATCTACGTTCCCATCCTCACCTATGGTCACGAGTTGTGGGTAGTGACCGAAAGAACAAGATCGCGAATACAAGCGGCCGAAATGGGTTTCCTCCGCAGGGTGTCTGGGCTCTCCCTTAGAGATAGGGTGAGAAGCTCAGTCATCCGGGAGGGGCTCGGAGTAGAACCGCTGCTCCTCCGCATTGAGAGGAGTCAGATGAGGTGGCTCGGGCATCTGGTTAGGATGCCCCCTGGGCGCCTCCCTGGGGAGGTGTTCCGGGCACGTCCCACTGGGAGGAGACCCCGGGGAAGACCCAGGACACGCTGGAGAGACTATGTCTCTCGGCTGGCCTGGGAACGCCTCGGGGTCCCCCCGGAAGAGCTGGAAGAAGTGGCCGGGGACAGAGACGTCTGGGTTTCTCTGCTCAAGCTGCTGCCCCCGCGACCCGACCCCCGGATAAGCGGCAGATGATGGATGGATGGAAACCATGAGGAGTTATTTCATTAGCTTAGCTGTTAGCGTTAGCTGCTGCTAAAGGAGGAAATAAATCAGTAAATAAACCATGAGGAGTTATTTCATTAGCTAAGCTGTTAGCGTTAGCTGCTGCTAAAGGAAGAAATAAATCAGTAAATAAACCATGAGGAGTTATTTCATTAGCTAAGCTGTTAGCGTTAGCTGCTGCTAAAGGAAGAAATAAACCAGTAAATAAACCATGAGGAGTTATTTCTCAGATGCTTCCATTTCCCTGCTCTGAAGTTCAGGCTCTGAGAGCTGGAACTGATCCTCTTTGTGGCTCAGTTCCTTCAGTCCGGCGTTGAACTGGACCAAGTTGTTAAAACAGTGGGATGAAAAGTGTTTGCTGCACATTCACAGTCTTTAGCTAACTCTGCTGGAACATTAGCCTCAGATATAGTTTATCCACTGGGCTCTTATATCCTCTGAGGCTGCTGCTGGATGGAAGATGCATGCTCCTCAGTGCAGCTGACAGCAGAACATTTCCACCAGAAGCTGGCTTCATCCGTCCAGCAGGGTGGATGTGAGGGGGCGGGGCTTAGCAGAGGAGGCGGAGCCAACTTAAGGAGTGACGTACTTTAGAAATTAAAATCAGAACGGCTCGTTAAATGAGGAACTTTCAAAGAGGAACTAAATAAACCCCAGGGTTGTGTTTTTGGGGAGTTTTACACCTGCTGGTGACCTCAGACGCCCTGATATATGCTCCCAGGAGCAGGAAGAAGGAGTTTTACACTTCAGACGCCCTGATATCTGCTCCCAGGAGCAGGAAGAAGGAGTTTTACACAATATGTCACCCTTAATGAAACAATTGTCCAACTCCTGGCAAAGAGCGTGGCGTCACCACTTCTGTTCATTCAGTTGTTTCCTTTTGCAGAAAAACAAATCTGACAAAACTAGAAAGAAGGAATGAAACCATCTGAGATGTTCAACCTTCACTGATAGAAAATGAAATAATAAATCATTAGTCATGTGACACTTAAATTCTACTTACTTTTAGGCTGAAATACAATCATCTACATTTAACCCGTCTTAATATCTATTTAATAAATCAACCTTGAAGCAGATTATATTAAATCTGCACAGAAGGGCTTCTACAGATAAAGTTTAATTAAATGAAGTTTGAAGAATGTTGGTTATTTCATGACGGGATGTTTAAAATAGGCCGGTAATCAGCCTGAGACGCTGTGTATGGAGTCATAAAGCAGGACAGCTGCAGTATATATATGCATGAGTGTGTGTTTGTCATAAGTCGTCCTGCAGGGCGGCCGAGCTGCAGCAGGATTTACGGGAGCTGCAGTCAAACTCAGCGCTTGATACTGTGGCGTTTATTTAAAACAGGGTGTCCTGGAACAACCTCACATCCATTTTCACTCCCTCCTCTTCATCTTCTTCCCCTCAGACTCGTCTAAAAAGCTGTAAACTCAGTGTGTAAACCTCAGTAAATCTGCACTACAGCTCTTTATTCCTCCACTGATAGTATCCCCACATCTTCATCCGTTCTTTCTGTTTTCAGTCCTAAAAAGGGGACAAAAACACCTTCTGAGGTGCAGAACTTCAGTAAGAATTTGACATATTTCTGTGTTTCCATGGTATTATTTATTATACTAACCTGACAAACACAACTGATATAAAAAAGTTCTGTCCAACTTCCAGTTTCCAGCTTTCGTCTGACTTCGGGCGGAGATACGCTCGCTTTCGTTAAATCACACGTTCACGTAAGTAACTTTCTCTGAGGCCGGACAAATCTCTCGATTTGTCGCTGTGCAGCAGCAAAACACATCGTAAACACTTTCTCTACAAGCTTGTCTTCAAAACTTGGGTTAGGGCGAGTCCAAACCAACCCCGGGACTCCACAGCCGGTCATATTTCGCCCTACGCTGCCCCCTGCTGGTCACCTACAGCATGCAAACATGGAGGCAGCCACGATAAACACGCTTATTAGTAATTAAAAGAAAGGATATTACTGGCTTTACGCGGCTGGAAGCTTGAAGTTTTTATGCTCAGAATCTTCTCTTTTACGATCAGAGACTTGGGAGCGATGAAGCTAAAAAATGTCTACGAAAATGTCGCAGTTATGAATGCTTCTGGTTTAATATTCCAGTGCATTCAACTCATAATCATTCAGATTTTCAGGGGAAAAAAATGCACAAACAATATTTTAAGAGGTGCAATTACAGTTGAATTTAAGCTGTTAACAATACAAGGGAAAAATCTCCTTTAAGACCCCGTTAAAAAGATTATTCTCTGCTGTGTCCAAAGCTCGTCCATTTTATCCACCGGTTATCTCACATTTCCCCTGATGATCAGGAGCAGAAATTATTCAAACTTCCTCCTCATTTTTCCCCATTTTGCATCCAAGTCATCTCCTCTTCAGCTCCCCTTGATTTGGGGTCTTATTCCAGACCGAAACCTGGGCTTTGGAAAACTTAATCAGCTGTTCGCAGTGTGAAAACAGTCCTGTTGCCGTGGTTACACATCAAAACAGATGTGAAAAAGTGCCAGAGATACCGGCAGAACTCATTCCTGCAGCACAGCACAAAACCACCCATTCAGCCATTTTCTCAACCCTCCCAATCCAGTTCAGGGTCGTGGGGGTATCCCAGCGAAAGGCGGGGTTCACCCTGGATGGGTTGCCAGTTCTTCGCAGGATCAAGCAGAAAACATAGTTTTAAATGTGGATGTGAAGAAGACCTAAACAAGCCTTTTTTTATTTGGTTCACATTTAAGCTGTAGGTGGGAAAATAAGCTTTTGGGGACTTTTCACACGTTTTCACCCTTCTGGTGAAATGATTTAATTGTATTCTGTGTCACTGTAATCTGTATTTTCATGAGATCAGCACTGTTCTGCTCTCATTCGAGTCAGAAGACGAGTCTGACTTGACTTCAGTCTTTTAACCACCTCCAAAATACAGATTACAGAAGTGAGCCGCAGTCGAACACAACTACTGTCTCCACTCGAGCTGATTTTACATGACCAATCACTGGAAGCCACCATAATTGCCTGAATTTAACAGAATTTTGAGCTGACTTGTTGCTGAGGGCGTAGGAACCTACAATTTCCAAGTCATCACAAGAGACTAGTCATTACCAAATAAGTGGGTCAAATTTATGACCCCTAACTTATGAAATTAACAAATCACAGAGGAATAAAAAGGACATTATTTGATTAATTTCCTCTGGACCAAGTGTAGACAAATTAATATTAATAAAGCTAACATTACTCCATCCCTCCTTCAGCCAACCTACAGAGGCTGCTTGTAAACTCCATCTCTTATTTAATATCTAACACTTCGTATTTTCTGTCAGCCTTCTGATGACCTTTCAGATTTACCCGGTGACCCAGACCCAAACTAAACCATCTCCTGTACATTAAAAAGCAGGAATGAGCTCCTCCTTCAGCTACAAAAGTCAAATGCAGCTGGATATTCGATGCATATCAGTCACAGATGTTGCTGTTTTATGAAGACTTCCACCTGATATCATCATATGTTCCTCCCACCGTTCATCTCCATTCCTCAACATACTGTATCCTCCCAGTTTGCCGTCTTTCCCTCCCTCCTCGGTTTCTACTCCTCCTCCTCCTCCTCCTTCCATAATAAAGTCATAGCTGAGGATGTTATGCTCGAAGAAGCGGGCAGCTTTTTGACAAGTAGCATTAGATCAAACCTGCACAGGCAGCCTGCAGAAATATAATAAAGAAAGAGATTTTTACGGATATAAAGAGGGGGAGGAGGAGGAGGAGTGTCTGACATGATGAAGAAGGAGGGAGATTTTATGGTCGGTGGAGAAAAGTGCAGAGGCTGCAGCTCTTTGCCACCCGGCAGCTCCACTCATACATCCAATTTGTTTCCCCCTCACTGTGTGTCACAAACACACTCACACTCGTCTAACTGTTGTTGTGGGGACCCCGAAGGATTCACCTCATTCCTAGGACCTGGTCCCAGACCTACACCTCCATCTAAGAATGACAAGCCTAGAAACTCACCTACACCTCCCCCTAAGAATGACAAGCCTAGAAACTTACCTACACCTCCCCCTAAGAATGACAAGCCTGGAAACTTACCTACACCTCCCCCTAAGAATGACAAGCCTAGAAACTTACCTACACCTCCCCCTAAGAATGACAAGCCTAGAAACTCACCTACACCTCCCTCTAAGAATGACAAGTCTAGAAACTCACCTACACCTAACCCTAGGAATGACAAGCCTAGAAACTCACCTACACCTCCCTCTAAGAATGACAAGTCTAGAAACTCACCTACACCTCCCTCTAAGAATGACAAGCCTAGAAACTTACCTACACCTAACCCTAGGAATGACAAGCCTAGAAACTCACCTACACCTCCCTCTAAGAATGACAAGCCTAGAAACTTACCTACACCTCCCCCTAAGAATGACAAGCCTAGAAACTCACCTACACCTCCCTCTAAGAATGACAAGTCTAGAAACTTACCTACACCTAACCCTAGGAATGACAAGCCTAGAAACTCACCTACACCTCCCTCTAAGAATGACAAGCCTAGAAACTTACCTACACCTCCCTCTAAGAATGACAAGCCTAGAAACTCACCTACACCTCCCTCTAAGAATAACAAGCCTAGAAACTCACCTACACCTCCCTCTAAGAATGACAAGCCTAGAAACTTACCTACACCTCCCTCTAAGAATGACAAGCCTAGAAACTTACCTACATCTCCCTCTAAGAATGACAAGTCTAGAAACTTACCTACACCTCCCTCTAAGAATGACAAGCCTAGAAACTCACCTACACCTCCCCCTAAGAATGACAAGCCTAGAAACTCACCTACACCTCCCCCTAAGAATGACAAGCCTAGAAACTCACCTACACCTCCCTCTAAGAATGACAAGTCTAGAAACTCACCTACACCTCCCCCTAAGAATGACAAGCCTAGAAACTTACCTACACCTCCCCCTAAGAATGACAAGCCTAGAAACTTACCTACACCTCCCCCTAAGAATGACAAGCCTAGAAACTTACCTACACCTCCCCCTAAGAATGACAAGCCGAGAAACTTACCTACACCTCCCCCTAAGAATAACAAGCCTAGAAACTTACCTACACCTCCCCCTAAGAATGACAAGCCTAGAAACTTACCTACACCTCCCCCAAAGAATGACAAGCCTAGAAACTTACCTACACCTCCCCCTAAGAATGACAAGCCTAGAAACTTACCTACACCTCCCCCTAAGAATGACAAGCCTAGAAACTTACCTACACCTCCCCCTAAGAATAACAAGCCTAGAAACTTACCTACACCTCCCCCTAAGAATGACAAGACTAGAAACTCACCTACACCTCCCCCTAAGAATGACAAGCCAAGAAACTTACCTACACCTCCCCCTAAGAATGACAAGCCTAGAAACTCACCTACACCTCCCTCTAAGAATGACAACCCTAGAAACTTACCTACACCTCCCTCTAAGAATGACAAGCCTGGAAACTTACCTACACCTCCCTCTAAGAATGACAAGCCTGGAAACTTACCTACACCTCCCCCTAAGAATTACAAGCCTAGAAACGCACCTACACCTCCCCCTAAGAATGACAAGCCTAGAAACTTACCTACACCTCCCCCTAAGAATGACAAGCCTGGAAACTTACCTACACCTCCCCCTAAGAATGACAAGCCTAGAAACTTACCTACACCTCCCTCTAAGAATGACAAGCCTAGAAACTTACCTACACCTCCCCCTAAGAATTACAAGCCTGGAAACTTACCTACACCTCCCCCTAAGAATAACAAGTCTAGAAACTTACCTACACCTCCCCCTAAGAATGACAAGCCTGGAAACTTACCTACACCTCCCCCTAAGAATGACAAGCCTAGAAACTTACCTACACCTCCCCCTAAGAATTACAAGCCTAGAAACGCACCTACACCTCCCCCTAAGAATGACAAGCCTAGAAACTTACCTACACCTCCCCCTAAGAATGACAAGCCTGGAAACTTACCTACACCTCCCCCTAAGAATGACAAGCCTAGAAACTTACCTACACCTCCCTCTAAGAATGACAAGCCTAGAAACTCACCTACACCTCCCCCTAAGAATGACAAGCCTGGAAACTTACCTACACCTCCCTCTAAGAATAACAAGCCTGGAAACTTACCTACACCTCCCCCTAAGAATGACAAGCCTGGAAACTCACCTACACCTCCCTCTAAGAATGACAAGCCTAGAAACTTACCTACACCTCCCCCTAGGAATGACAAGCCTAGAAACTCACCTACACCTCCCTCTAAGAATGACAAGCCTAGAAACTTACCTACACCTCCCTCTAAGAATGACAAGCCTAGAAACTTACCTACACCTCCCCCTAAGAATTACAAGCCTGGAAACTTACCTACACCTCCCCCTAAGAATAACAAGTCTAGAAACTTACCTACACCTCCCTCTAAGAATGACAAGCCTAGAAACTCACCTACACCTCCCCCTAAGAATGACAAGCCTGGAAACTTACCTACACCTCCCTCTAAGAATAACAAGCCTGGAAACTTACCTACACCTCCCCCTAAGAATGACAAGCCTAGAAACTTACCTACACCTCCCCCTAAGAATGACAAGCCTAGAAACTCACCTACACCTCCCCCTAAGAATAACAAGCCTAGAAACTTACCTACACCTCCCCCTAGGAATGACAAGCCTAGAAACTTACCTACACCTCCCCCTAAGGATGACAAGCCTAGAAACTTACCTACACCTCCCCCTAGGAATGACAAGCCTAGAAACTTACCTACACCTCCCCCTAAGGATGACAAGCCTAGAAACGTACCTACACCTCCCCCTAAGAATGACAAGCCTAGAAACTCACCTACACCTCCCCCTAAGAATAACAAGCCTAAAAATATACCTACACCTCCCCCTAAGAATGACAAGCCTAGAAACTTACCTACACCTCCCTCTAAGAATGACAAGCCTAGAAACTTATCTACACCTCCCCCTAAGAATGAGAAGCCTAGAAACTTACCTACACCTCCCTCTAAGAATGACAAGCCTAGAAACTTATCTACACCTCCCCCTAAGAATGACAAGCCTAGAAACTCACCTACACCTCCCTCTAAGAATGACAAGCCTGGAAACTCACCTACACCTCCCTCTAAGAATTACAAGCCTAGAAACTTACCTACACCTCCCTCTAAGAATGACAAGCCTAGAAACTCACCTACACCTCCCTCTAAGAATGACAAGCCTAGAAACTTACCTACACCTCCCCCTAAGAATGACAAGCCTAGAAACTTACCTACACCTCCCTCTAAGAATGACAAGCCTAGAAACTTACCTACACCTCCCCCTAAGAATGACAAGCCTGGAAACTTACCTACACCTCCCCCTAAGAATGACAAGCCTGGAAACTTACCTACACCTCCCCCTAAGAATGACAAGCCTAGAAACTTACCTACACCTCCCCCTAAGAATGACAAGCCTGGAAACTTACCTACACCTCCCCCTAAGAATGACAAGCCTGGAAACTTAAACTGCCTTGTGAAGGTGTGAGGACTCAGCAGCTAAAATGACTTTCAAAACAAGTAATCACACACACTGAGTTTGCTTACTCCACACTTCTCAGCAACAACAAAAACTTTTTTCCACTCTCAGTCATACTTAGTCCACTGAGAGACACTGAAATCCAGTCTCCATCCCCATAAAATTCCTGTTGGCATTGACTGGATGAGAAGGGTCGCATCTTTTCCCGCGTATTGACAGGAAATTACAGCGTCTTGTTCGAACTACCCACTGGAAACTGCTCTTGACAAGATTCCCCACGCAGTACGTAGAGCTTCCACCACTTCAGAGTCAGATCGAAAACTAAAAGTTTAAAGCTCCAGTGTGCAGGAAGCAGCAACATCAGCCACGCCATCAAAACACACTGCGGCTGTAAGGACCCAAGTATGATGTTCTGAAAGAAGCTCGCCACCATAAATATTTGGGTATCTCAGCTCTCAGGATCATAGAGACTCAAACCCATCCGACTTGTTAAGGTGACAATTCTACGCCAGTTAAAGTCGGCTCTTCCAGATCTGAGGCCGCGGTTCTGGGTCGGGATGAGTCTTTTTAATATCCTAATTTATACCAAATTAGATTAATTAAAAACATTAAAGCAGAAAAGGTCTTTAAACTGAATTATTCTCCCCTTAACTTGCTCAGTTTTAAACAAAACCTGACCACAAATGACGTGAATCCTGCTTAATTTAATTTCTTCACATTAAAAAGCCTGGAGTCAGAGATGGACAGACGGATCGGGGCTTCATCAGCAGTAATAAGGGCGCCATCAGCGTCACAACAACTTTGTGACACTGAGAACTCAACAAAACGAGCTTTACGTCCGATACGACCAACAATAAACTGACTCTTTTAGTCTCTTTGCTCTCTGTTCTCCGACCAGAACCAGAAGGCCTCCATCTTCCAGCTGTCCTCAACATCGCTGACAAAGCAGTGATAGAAACTGATAAAGAAGGAATGATTATGTTCAGTCGGAGGCTCAGGGAAGATTCTTACCTGCTCTTTGGCGCTGACTCAACTCAGTCATAGAAATTAATTTGTTTTTAATATCCTAACTTAAACCAAATTAGATTCATTAAAGACATTAAAGCAGAAAAGGTCTTTAAACTGAATTATTCTCCCCTTAACTTGCTCAGTTTTAAACAGACAAACTGACCACAAATGAGGTGAATCCTGCTTAATTAAATTTCTTCACATTAAAAAGCCTGTCTTATTAGCTGCCATCATTAACCTGAAAAAGACACCTAAAAATGACTACATTTATGTGGAAAAGGTTTATTCATCTTCCAAACTCATGTCCCACGGAGCCACAGCTTCTACAGTTTCATTAGAAATTCTGCCTGATTTACTCGCTGTAAGACGCCTTTTCTTTCTCACGGTTGCAGGAATCTCTGTCACGATGGAGTCTGGCGTGTGAAGCTTTGTCCTGCGGCGGCAGTGAGCTTCTTTATGAATACGAGGAGGCCGGCCGGCGTATCGATTGCTTCGAGTCGCCGTCCTGAGGGACAACGAGGGCCGGTCTGAATCAATCATCCTCTGCAGTGGCGCCTCAGCGCTCGTTTTTTCTCCCCTGATCTGTCACATTCAGCACACGCCAGCTTCAGCGAGCAGGGAAATATGTGTAGCTGGCAAAACAGAAAGTTAACTTCTGATGATGTTGTGCAGGCTGTAAACTCAGCGTCACGTTCAGGACCAGAGCGGCTGTCGTTCTGACTGTTTTACAGGGAAAATCAACGAGGTTTAGAATTAAAAACCTTCTGTTATTTCAAGTATCGGCTGTAGAAACAGCAGCGAGCACGAAGAATAGTCCACAACAACCATAACTGATCAGCATTGGGACCCGTGGTGTGTGCAGAAGCATATGACCAGAGGGTATACCTGCAAATACCGGATCATTTAGCATAGCCTTGTGGCCATAAGGTCGACGCCGTGCAGCAGGACCTCGACAACATGTCTGCTGTGTGGAAGTAACCAGCTGGAAACTTTTACCATCTGCAGCTGGAGTGTTTCACAAAGCAGTAAAGAGAGGGCTTCATTCACCAGTTTGATCAGAGATTAGATCAGAGGGTATACCTGCAAATACCGGATCATTTAGCATAGCCTCGTGGCCATGAGGTCGACGCCGTGCAGCAGGACCTCGACAACAGTTAGATTAGACACCTAAAGTTGAAACACATAGCTGAAAACAATGAGTTGGGTTCAAATCCCCTGCATGAAAGGTACTGTCTCCAGTAGGAGTCCTTAGGCAAGACCCCCTTACCCTACCTGCCTACCTGTAAGTCGCTTTGGATAAAAGCTGCTAAATGCATAAACATAGAACCTTTTGGGGTTCATTCATCTAATTCATCGCTGTGGACGTCCAGCCCATTGCTGCTGCTGAACCTGGATAGTTTAGTGGTACGATTTCCACCTTTCATGTGGGAGATTTGGGTTCAAATCCCCTGCATGAAAGGTATTACCTCCAGTAGGGATCCTTAGGCAAGACCCCCTTTACCCTACCTGTAAGTTGCTTTGGATAAAAGCTGATAAATGCATAAACATAGAACCTTTTGGGGTTCATTAATCTAATTCATCGCTGTGGACGTCCAGCCCATTGCTGCTGCTGAACCTTTGGGGTTCGACCCTTTTTGAGCTCCATCTTCTCGACGCTGCACCACCCAACAGGGGGTCGAGCACAGACCTTTGGCTGTTAAAAAGAAAACCCATGTGGCACCACATGCTGTCCTGCAGAGCAGCTGTTTAATGTGCTTATTTAGAGCATTAAGACTCAGGATCGATTTTAAATGTCGGATCAGAATCAGACACAAAGAAATCTCATTTGTCTGGTTTTTTTGGCCGTTTTTGAATACTTTTGCCTTTACAGACCCATGAAAAAAGCCCATGTTTGCTATCGTTTTTGTGCGTGCACGTCAGACCTCTCTGGTATATTCATCCCATAGATTAGCTTCAGCTGACTCGAGCGCTTTTTAACGCCTCGCTGTTAGATCCCATCATATCAGCACTTTGGAAACGTCACATGATCCGAGGGTTAACGGCCCCTCAGGGTTAATAGGGACCTCCCCAACTTTCAGGCTGCAACGTCGCCCGAGAAAAGTTACCACAGGCGTAATTTAGAGCTTCATAATGAGGTGATGATCAAAACAAATGAAAGCTGTGGCCTCAGACTCCTCCAGACTGAAGGTTGCAGAAAACTTCCCTCAAACTGACAGGACATTTTCCCTCCTGTGGCTGAGACACTCGCATCCACAGCAGGATGATCTGAAGCTCTGTCATTTTCTTAATTCAGCAGGGTTCGGAGGGTCTGAATATTCCCACATTCCCGGATGTTGGAAGTTAAAGTGACAGCCCTGTTAGCAGCTAATTATATAATAAATATCTATGCTGGAAATCTATTTTACCCAACAAATGATTTACACTGGCTGTAAGTGTCGTTTATTCAGATAATAATCAAAAGAACGTAACTGGAGCTTGGAATTAAACACACAGTCTGGGTTTTTTTGGCTAATTTCGCTTAATTTCTCCAGTTTTGAGGGAAGCAGACGTCTCCTTCCTGCCTCTGAGTCTGATAAACACATCATAAGCACAGAAACAACCCTGTTAGCAGCTAATTATATAATAAATATCTATGCTGGAAATCTATTTTACTCAACAAATGATTTACACTGGCTGTAAGTGTCGTTTATTCAGATAATAATCAAAAGAACGTGACTGGAGCTTGGAATTAAACACACAGTCTGGGTTTTTTTTGGCTAATTTCGCTTAATTTCTCCAGTTTTGGGGGAAGCAGACGTCTCTTTCCTGCCTCTGAGTCTGATAAACACATCATAAGCACAGAAACCTGTCTGGATTGGACTAAAACCTGCATGTTTTTACCTAATTCAGAGGTTTAGATTTGATGTAGCTCTGGCTGAACAGGATGATTCTGTAACCTCCGTCTGATTTAAGTGAATTTATTTAACTGTTTTCCAACTGAAAAAAGATAATTACTCACTTTAATTTCAAAGATTCTGTAAATCTTTCTGTAGTTTTAGTAAAGTGGAATAAATCCTACAGCAATCAACAATAGAAATAAATAACTGAGCACATTCTTGGCTAAATATTAAAATGTGAACTGAAGGAGATGTTTAATTCGGGTGTTTCCTGGACCTGTGGAGTCCCTGCAACCCTGTGCAGATAAAACAGGAAGAAGGCGTTCCTCAGAGAATAAAAAAGCCTGTTTTATGTGTGAATCTGAAACTGAAGCGTCGGCGACTCAATGAGCTTTCTGTCACTGCGAGTTTCCCCAGAAGAGGCCCGCGAGTTTCACACGGAGCGGCGGCTTACCGCCTTATCCTTCACTAATGAGAGAAGACGTTTTAAGCTAGTTTTCTCCTCTGGAAACTGGTTGTAGGGAGGAGGAGATGAAAGAGGAGCCTCGCCGGCGGCTGGCGGTCCGTGGAGGTAATTGGCAGCAGAGGATGAAAGGCTGAACAGCTGACCTGTAGGTCTGCTCTGACTGACAGGAGCCTCAAACAACACATCTGCCTTCCTGACGTCTCGGTTCGCTTCTCCAAGCTAAAGTGTTTTAAACGACCTTCAAGCAGAGCTGGACGTCCTCAACGAGCAAAGACAGGAGTCAGTTAGTCACGGAGGGAAATGTCATCAAATGCACCACGACTTCACAGCTCAGTGTGGCTTTTAGAATAAACCGGAGTCAAATAATCTGCTTTTTCTTTGCTTTATCGTTAAAATCAGGAACCGTCTCAGAGTGCTGCAGGATTCAGCTTCTGTTCATTGGCTCCCTCTGAGATTCAGAATAGAATCTAAGACTCTTCTCCTCACACAGAAAGTAGGGCTGAGCGATTTTATACGATATTTTGTTTCCTGATGAAGTTTTTCAGCTTTTTTTCCAGCAAACTTTATTGAAAAGTCAGACGTTACAATTAGTGAAAACACAGAACATTAGTCTTAGATTCAGAATAGAATCTATATCTAATAGAATATATATATATATATATATATATATCGATATTTTGTTTCCTGATGAAGTATAAATTTTTCAGCCGCAAGTATTGTTTTTTTTTTAGCAAACTTTATTGAAAAGTCAGACGTTACAATTAGTGAAAACACAGAACATTACAAAATAAATACAAAACAGTGATAAATGAGTTAATATAAATGTTATTTAAAGTGCATAGCTCAGTGGTTTTGATGCTTTTCTGTTTATAGAACGTAGGATTGTTGTAATTTATTGTTTGAGCTCAAAAATGAAAAAAGATGGTTTGTGATTAGAGAATTTGTGTTTATGGTAAAACAAGCAGGTTGATGATGTAATATTCACAATATAAACATGGGTCTGTGTACGCTGAATGTTTGTTCGTTTCCGTTTGTCTGGCGGTGTTGTCCTTCCGGTTCAAAGGTCGGACCATCGTCCAATCAGCGACGATTCATGTTAAATCCCTCTGTCCCTTTAAAATCTTTCAGAAAATAAAATCGTATAGAATAGAATCGTATCGAATGGTTGGCTGAATGCCGCGTATCGTATCGTATCGTGAGATTCGTGTATCGCTACAGCCCTAATATAAAGCTCTTAATGACCGAGCTCCATCACATCTTAAAGATCTCACAGTTGGATATTTCCCCAACAGAGCACTTTGCTCTCAGGCTGCAGGTTTCCTTGTGGTTCCCAGAGTTTCTAACAGCAGAATGGGAGGCAGAGCCTTCAGTTATCAGGCCCCTAAAAGCAGAATGGGAGGCAGAGCCTTCAGTTATCAGGCCCCTAAAAGCAGAATGGGAGGCAGAGCCTTCAGTTATCAGGCCCCTAAAAGCAGAATGGGAGGCAGAGCCTTCAGTTATCAGGCCCCTAAAAGCAGAATGGGAGGCAGAGCCTTCAGTTATCAGGCCCCTAAAAGCAGAATGGGAGGCAGAGCCTTCAGTTATCAGGCCCCTAAAAGCAGAATGGGAGGCAGAGCCTTCAGTTATCAGGCCCCTAAAAGCAGAATGGGAGGCAGAGCCTTCAGTTATCAGGCCCCTAAAAGCAGAATGGGAGGCAGAGCCTTCAGTTATCAGGCCCCTAAAAGCAGAATGGGAGGCAGAGCCTTCAGTTATCAGGCCCCTAAAAGCAGAATGGGAGGCAGAGCCTTCAGTTATCAGGCCCCTAAAAGCAGAATGGGAGGCAGAGCCTTCAGTTATCAGGCCCCTCTCTGTGGAACCAGCTGCCAGTTTGGCTTCAGGAAGCAGACACCCTCTCTACCTTTAAGATCAGGCTGAAACTTTCCTTTCTGATGAAGCTTATATTTAGGGATGGCTCAGGTGAGCCTGAAACATCCCATAGTTCTGCAGGTTCGTGTTAAGATCGACATCCTCCGGTCCTCCGGTCCACACTGAGCCATGATGCTGATGATCGTGTTTCCCTCTAACAGCTAAAGTCTCTTTTACAGAACTAAAGACTAAAGGATAATCATCGTCTCCACATTTTGTCCTCAGTGAATAAATCCTTCAAAGGCCATCTAAAAACATCTCTGGGGAGCCTCAAGTTTTCTTCTTCTCCTCACATATAAAGCTCTTAATGACCGAGCTCCATCACATCTTAAAGATCTCACAGTTGGATATTTCCCCAACAGAGCACTTTGCTCTCAGGCTGCAGGTTTCCTTGTGGTTCCCAGAGTCTCAGGAGCTGGAGTTTCACTGCTCAGACCACCAGCAGAGACTCATTTTCAGGATTTAGACAGCAATGAGAACTGTGCTGTGAAGGAATCTCGGGGTAAAAGAACCCCGATCCAGCTTTACTGTGTTTTAACTCGGTGTTATCAGCAGTCAGCTGCACTGAACCTTCTGCATCTGTACAGAAAGGACAGAAAAACTGCAGCGAAGCACGTCTCTGGGTGCTTTATATTTTCCCTCAGAGAGCCTGACACACTCTGCTGCCTCCTTATTAGCGGCTGAATGTTTTATTTTCAGTTTGTCCCGACTGTTCCCGGCTCAGATGAAGGCGACTGAAACCCACCGAGGCCTCTTCAGTCATAAAACATGCTTTAAACGGAGGGAGAAAAGAGATCTCACTGAGAGGATAACCAGTCTGATGAAGTCACAGCAGCCTTTGAATGGTTAAAGCACAAAGAGCTTTGTCCCAATTTGGTGAGAAGACTAAACTGACATAAAACAGAGAAAATGTTCCCATTAAATCCCAACACAGACCTCAGGTTTATCCACCGAGGACAGTTCGGTGAAATGTTTGAGAACGCTTGAGCTCGTTAGCGCCGAGTTAGCAAAGCAAAGGGCCGACATGGCGTGTGATCTGGATGTTACATAACAGATCAGTGTGTGCGGCTCAGCAGGTTCTGGGCTTTCCAGAACAGATGGAGGACACCAACTCACCTGCCAGAAAAATCTATTGCACATTCGGGGGGATATCTGAGCACAACCTTATCAGACACACACGCTGTAATCTGCTGGCGGTTATTCCTACACTCAGTGCAGCTGCTAATTTGTCTTCGCTATGAGCTCGTCGGCCGGGAGCATCTTTGCTTTTTAGTCACACTGTTTCCGGAGGATTCCAGTTGGGATTAGGGTTAGGGCGAGGATGGATTCTCAAGGATGGATGAAAGCAACTTATATGTATAGCAACTAGCATATATATATATATAATAATCCATCCATACATCGGTTCCCTCTTTCACCATGGATCGTACTCTGGGCCTTCTTTGTGTTTCTTTCTGTTTGCACTCTGCTGTTTTCCGCCTTTTTCCGCTTTTTTCCACCTTTTTTCCGCCTTCGGAATCCAGATCGGCCCTAATTGGCTGTCGTCGCGTCGCTTCACTGCTCATTTGCATAAAGTTGAGCCTTTCTCAACTCTTGAAGCTCACACCGCCGGCCGCTCATCGACGCCAGCTTACATTGAAAATGAACGGCAGCTGGCTGCTCACGGCGCTTTTGGAGGTGCATCTTTGCTTTTTAATCACACTGTTTCTGGAGGATTCCAGTTGGGATTAGGGTTAGGGCGAGGATGGATTCTCAAGGATGGATGAAAGCAACAGATGACACAGTCTGGGAGAAAAAAAGGCCATTTTCCACGAGTGGACGTTTCCAAAATGACCCTGATCTCTCATATAAGCACATTTGTCGAGTCAAAGACGCACCGTGGAGATGAAAGCAAGTTTATTCCTTTCCTAACCGGGGCTCACACCAAAAGCAATGCTCACAACCCGCCGCTTCTACTTCTTCTGCCGCCGGAAGAGGCCAAAGGGGCGGGGCTTATATGTATAGCAACTAGCAGATATATATAATAATCCATCCATACATCGGTTCCCTCTTTCACCATGGATCGTACTCTGGGCCTTCTTTGTGTTTCTTTGTGTTTGCACTCTGCTGTTTTCCGCTTTTTACCGCCTTTTTCCACCTTTTTTCCACCTTTTTTTTCGCCTTTGGAATCCAGATCGGCCCTAATTGGCTGTCGTCGCGTCGCTTCACTGCTCATTTGCATAAAGTTGAGCCTTTCTCAACTCTTGAAGCTCACAACGCCGGCCGCTCATCGACGCCAGCTTACATTGAAAATGAACGGCAGCTGGCCGCTCACGGCGCTTTTGGAGGTGCATCTTTGCTTTTTAATCAAACTGTTTCCGGAGGATTCCAGTTGGGATTAGGGTTAGGGCGAGGATGGATTCTCAAGGATGGATGAAAGCAACAGATGACACAGTCTGGGAGAAGGAAAACCGCCATTTTCCATGAGTGGACGTTTCCAAAATGACCCTGATCTCTCATATAAGCACATGTGCCACTGTGCAGAGTCAAAGACGCACCGTGGAGATGAAAGCAAGTTTATTCCTTTCCTTATCCACCAAGCTGCCGACTGAGCTTCTGAAACTGTCCGTCTCTGGTGTTTTTGGTGTGAAATGCAAGGCTTTTTCATCCGTTTCATCGTGTTAAAACGCCGTCAGGTCAGTCAGCGAGAGAAACCTCTGATTAGATGTTCAGTTCAGGGAATGAAATCTGTACCAAGTCAATGCTAAAGCTTAACTGCTAATTAAAGCATGTACAAAACATTTCATATGATGCCAGTTTCTTAGTCTAAATACATCAAAACAGCCTCCATCTGAGCTGCAAACATGTGGGATAATGAGTAAAGTGCTGCTGTCAACACCCAGATCACCATTAGCTGTGATGAGCTGCATGCTTTAAGTTGCTACAGCCTGGAAAATGGAAAATACACAAACTAGTCCTGTGGAAATGAGGCTGTCTGACCTGGAAAAAGTGAGTGAGGAAGGAAAGGAAAGACTGAATGAGAAAGGTAGAAGAAAGAAGGAGGAAAAGAAAGGAAACAATATTAAAAAGGGAAACAACAGCGAGGAGTTGGGAAAATAAAGGAAAATAATAACCAGAAAAGGGGTAAATGGAAGAAGAAGAAGAAGAAGAAGAAAAGACTGCAAAAGGAAATGAAAATGAAAGAGAGAAAATAGGAAATATAGAAGGATGGAAGGAGGAGAAATTGGAAGGAAAGAGTCATGTATGAAGAAGGGAAAAATATCAATGAATGGAAAAGAGATCAGAAAAGAAAAGGAAAAGAAGACGAGAGGAAATGTAAATTGCAACATCAAGGGGAGGAAAAGAAGAAGAAAAGACTGCAAAAGGAAATGAAAATGAAAGAGGGGAAAATAGGAAATATAGAAGAAAATAACAGGATGGAAGGAGGAGAAATTGGAAGGAAAGGAATGACTGAATGAGAAAGGTAGAAGAAAGAAGGAGGAAAAGAAAGGAAACAATATTAAAAAGGGAAACAACAGCGAGGAGTTGGGAAAATAAAGGAAAATAATAACCAGAAAAGGGGTAAATGGATAAAGGGAAGAAGAAGAAGAAGAAAAGACTGCAAAAGGAAATTAAAAAGAGGGGAAAATATAGGAAATATAGAAGGAAATAACAGGATGGAAGGAGGAGAAATTGAAAGGAAAGAGTCATGTATGAAGAAGGGAAAAATATCAATGAATGGAAAAGAGATCAGAAAAGAAAAGGAAAAGAAGGCAGGTAAAGGAAAGGAAAAGAAGAAGAAAAGACTGCAAAAGGAAATGAAAATGAAAGAGAAAATAGGAAATATAGAAGGATGGAAGGAGGAGAAATTGGAAGGAAAGGAAAGACTGAATGAGAAAGGTAGAAGAAAGAAGGAGGAAAAGAAAGGAAACAATATTAAAAAGGGAAACAACAGCGAGGAGTTGGGAAAATAAAGGAAAATAATAACCAGAAAAGGGGTAAATGGATAAAGGGAAGAAGAAGAAGAAGAAAAGACTGCAAAAGGAAATGAAAAAGAGGGGAAAATAGGAAATATAGAAGGAAATAACAGGATGGAAGGAGGAGAAATTGGAAAGAAAGAGTCATGTATGAAGAAGGGAAAAATATCAATGAATGGAAAAGAGATCAGAAAAGAAAAGGAAAAGAAGACGAGAGGAAATGTAAATTGCAACATCAAGGGGAGGAAAAGAAGAAGAAAAGACTGCAAAAGGAAATGAAAATGAAAGAGAGAAAATAGGAAATATAGAAGGATGGAAGGAGGAGAAATTGGAAAGAGTCATGTATGAAGAAGGGAAAAATATCAATGAATGGAAAAGAGATCAGAAAAGAAAAGGAAAAGAAGGCAGGTAAAGGAAAGGAAATGAGAAGAAGAAGAAAGGAAATGCCGCAGCTTTAGTTCGATTCCTCCAGATTAATAAAGGCGCCCACAGCCGGCCGCTAACATGGTTACACGATGCTCCGCCATTAACACCGAACTCCTCTAATGCAGTTAGAGCGGCTCACCAGAGGTCTGACCTCATTTACAACCAAACCAGGAGCACCAGGGGAGGGCGATTTGGTCTCTGCAGAGGAAGCCTCCTGAGAGGCAGGAGTCACAGCTTTAATCAAACCTTCATCAGAGCGAAGGATGGAGTCAGAGCGGCGGGGAGATGGAGTCAGAGCGGCGGGGAGATGGAGTCAGAGCGGCGGGGAGATGGAGTCACAGCTTTAATCAAACCTTCATCAGAGCGAAGGATGGAGTCAGAGCGGCGGGGAGATGGAGTCAGAGCAGCGGGGAGATGGAGTCACAGCTTTAATCAAACCTTCATCAGACTGGAACCGGAGCGAAGGATGGAGTCAGAGCGGCGGGGAGATGGAGTCAGAGCGGCGGGGAGATGGAGGCAGAGCGGTGGGGAGATGGAGTCAGAGCGGCGGGGAGATGGAGTCAGAGCGGAGCGAAGGATGGAGTCAGAGCGGCGGGAAGATGGAGTCAGAGCGGAGCGAAGGATGGAGTCAGAGCAGCGGGGAGATGGAGTCAGAGCGGCGGGAAGATGGAGGCAGAGCGGCGGGGAGATGGAGTCAGAGCGGAGCGAAGGATGGAGTCAGAGCGGCGGGGAGATGGAGTCAGAGCGGCGGGGAGATGGAGGCAGAGCGGCGGGGAGATGGAGGCAGAGCGGCGGGAAGATGGAGGCAGAGCGGCGGGGAGATGGAGGCAGAGCGGCGGGAAGATGGAGTCAGAGCGGCGGGGAGATGGAGTCAGAGCGGCGGGGAGATGGTGTCAGAGCGGCGGGGAGATGGAGTCAGAGCGGCGGGAAGATGGAGTCAGAGCGGCGGGGAGATGGAGTCACAGCTTTAATCAAACCTTCATCAGACTGGAACCGGAGCGAAGGATGGAGTCAGAGCGGCGGGGAGATGGAGTCAGAGCGGCGGGGAGATGGAGTCAGAGCGGCGGGGAGATGGAGTCAGAGCGGCGGGGAGATGGAGTCACAGCTTTAATCAAACCTTCATCAGACTGGAACCGGAGCGAAGGATGGAGTCAGAGCGGCGGGGAGATGGAGTCAGAGCGGCGGGGAGATGGAGTCAGAGCGGCGGGGAGATGGAGTCAGAGCGGCGGGAAGATGGAGTCAGAGCGGCGGGGAGATGGAGTCAGAGCGGCGGGAAGATGGAGTCACAGCTTTAATCAAACCTTCATCAGACTGGAACCGGAGCGAAGGATGGAGTCAGAGCGGCGGGAAGATGGAGTCAGAGCGGCGGGGAGATGGAGTCAGAGCGGCGGGAAGATGGAGTCACAGCTTTAATCAAACCTTCATCAGACTGGAACCGGAGCGAAGGATGGAGTCAGAGCGGCGGGGAGATGGAGTCAGAGCGGCGGGGAGATGGAGTCAGAGCGGCGGGGAGATGGAGTCAGAGCGGCGGGAAGATGGAGTCAGAGCGGCGGGGAGATGGAGTCAGAGCGGCGGGAAGATGGAGTCACAGCTTTAATCAAACCTTCATCAGACTGGAACCGGAGCGAAGGATGGAGTCAGAGCGGCGGGAAGATGGAGTCAGAGCAGCGGGGAGAGGACCCGACGAGAAACAACAAACACGATGTTCTGAATTCTTATGGAAGTTCCAAAGAAACAGGAGGAAAGTGAGCAAATGAAAAACAACGCCTGCTTTTATTGAGTGTTTTCAGGCCACTGAGGCAGCAGATGCTGAAATTACAGAATCAATCCTGGTTTCTGATGAAGTCGTTTTCAGGCCTGAAATTTAGTTTAAATGATTTCACACATTATTCATCAACATCTGTGCTGCTTTCTTACTGTTTCCTCCTTCCCTCAGTTAATCTATCCATCAATCAGTTCATCCCTCCCTCCATCCTTCCCTCTGTCCCTCCATCCCTCATTTCATCCATCCCTCCATCCTTCCCTCCATCCCCCCATCCCTCCATCCCTCATTTCATCCCTCCATCCCTCCATCCATCCCTCCATCCATCCTTCCATCCCTCAGTTCATCCATCCCTCCATCCATCCCTCCATCCATCCTTCCCTCTGTCCCTCCATCCATCCCTCCATCCATCCTTCCATCCCTCCATCCTTCCCTCCATCCATCCTTCCCTCTGTCCATCCTTCCCTCTACAGCTCCTCCTTTGGATCCCGAGGTGTTCCCAGATCAGATGGGATATATAATCCCTCCAGTGAGTTCTGGTTCTGACCCGGTTAGGGGTTAACACCATCTCCTGTATCACATTAAAACAGATGCAAAAGAGTGGCCCAAGTCCTCCATTTAGTAGAGATAAGGTGCTTCTTTTTCTCTTGAGGATCAGAAGCACTGCTCATTCAGGGTCATTTTGGGTAGATGACCTCTACCCCTTGACCCACAAAACCAAAAGTGGTGGGGCCAGCAGGAGAAATAGATTGTATTGGGCATTTAAGATCCATTTTGAGCAACCCTGACAAGAAATGCACTGCAAAACACATCCAAAAGTGGACTGAGTCTTATTAGAGCTGGTACTTTGAGTCGGACTTCTGAGTGTTGCTGTGTTTAAAAGTAAAATATTCAGATTTAGGCCGTAATTCACCACCAATGAAGGTGTAAAAATGTCAGAAAACACAAGATACTGAAGGAACCTGCAGCTTCATGATATAATAACACGGAGAAGTTTTACCCCGGAACCGTGCCAACAACAGGATGGGTTTTATCATTTCAGGGGTCTTTTTGGGGCCATTTTTCATAAGAGAAATTAAAAATATATGAGATAACTGTAGCTTCATCACAGCCGAGTCCTCAACCAAAGCTGCTGCTTCACCACAGCACCATCAGGAAGGCGTCCAAGAGACAAAACACTAAAGCAAATGTGAAAACAGCCATTAGGCAGTTAATCACCTTGGCTTGACTTTTAATCCCAGTCGGTTTTACTGTTTTATTATTCAAATGAAGCACTAATGAATTCAGGCAGTAAAACATGACGCGCTGCAAGGCTGGCTTTTTTTTTTGCTTTGCTTTATTTCAGCCCAACTTTATCTCTGCACGGTGGAGTTTAGATGGGTTCAGCCTGCCCGGAGGCCCAAAACGAGCACCTGATGATCCGTCAGCGCCCATCCCAGGCTGTTCAATGTAGGGAATTACAACCTGAAAGACTGTTTGGTTCTCCAGCAACTATCAAGTGCTCTTATTGGGTCAGAAAGTTGGAAAAAGCCAACATAAATCAGCTTTAAACAACAACAAAGCGTGAACACAACCTTTCCCTCCGGAGCAGGTGGAGTTTTCAGTGAAGGTTTGAAGTAAGCAATAATATTCTGTGACTTATTTCTCCTGAAAATAATCAGACCAGTTCAAACATCTCATAACAGAAGAGAAAGCGTCCGTTTTTAGACATTTTCACTGTAAGTAAAGCCTTTCTCACCGGTTTTTCTTCTGTAAAATCATCGAAACATTCCACTGAAGTGTTAGTTTCTGGCTGCCTGCGTGGAAACTAATCTTTCGCGCTGGTTTTTAGAGACGGTAACACTTCTCAGAGAGATCACAGGTGGGCAGGAACCCTCAGAAAGTCCCCAGAACCTTTTGGTTCAAAAGATGAAGGAGATGAACCCGAAAGCCTGCCCGGAGGCCCAAAAACGAGCACCTGATGATCCGTCAGGGCCCATCCCAGGCTGTTCAATGTAGGGAATTACAACCTGAAAGACTGTTTGGTTCTCCAGCAACTATCAAGTGCTCTTATTGGGTCAGAATGTTGGAAAAAGCCAACATAAATCAGCTTTAAACATGAGCTGATGAACAAAGCGTGAACATAACCTTTCCCTCCGGAGCAGGTGGAGCCCAAACATGCCTCTAACCGAGTTTTCAGCTGAGGTTTGAAGTATGTTTATGCATTTAGCAGACGCTTTTATCCAAAGCGACTTACAGGTAGGCAGGTAGGGTAAAGGGGTCTTGCCTAAGGACCCCTACTGGAGGTAATACCATGCAGGGGATTTGAACCCAGGCCTCCTACATGGAAGGTGACAATCATACCACCACACTATCCAGTCCCTAAGCAATAATATTCTGTGACTTGTTTCTCCTGAAAATAATCAGACCAGTTCAAACATCTCATAACAGAAGAGAAAGCGTCCGTTTTTAGACATTTTCACTGTAAGTAAAGCCTTTCTCACCAGTTTTTCTTCTGTAAAATCATCGAAACATTCCACTGAAGTGTTAGTTTCTGGCTGCCTGCATGGAAACGAATCTTTCGCGCTGGTTTTTAGAGACGGTAACACTTCTCAGAGAGATCACAGGTGGGCAGGAACCCTCAGAAAGTCCCCAGAACCTTTTGGTTCAAAAGATGAAGGAGATGAACCCGAAAGCCTTCCCGGAGGCCCAAAACGAGCACCTGATGATCCGTCAGCGCCCATCCCAGGCTGTTCAATGTAGGGAATTACAACCTGAAAGACTGTTTGGTTCTCCAGCAACTATCAAGTGCTCTTATTGGGTCAGAAAGTTGGAAAAAGCCAACATAAATCAGCTTTAAACAACAACAAAGCGTGAACACAACCTTTCCCTCCGGAGCAGGTGGAGTTTTCAGTGAAGGTTTGAAGTAAGCAATAATATTCTGTGACTTATTTCTCCTGAAAATAATCAGACCAGTTCAAACATCTCATAACAGAAGAGAAAGCGTCCGTTTTTAGACATTTTCACTGTAAGTAAAGCCTTTCTCACCGGTTTTTCTTCTGTAAAATCATCGAAACATTCCACTGAAGTGTTAGTTTCTGGCTGCCTGCGTGGAAACTAATCTTTCGCGCTGGTTTTTAGAGACGGTAACACTTCTCAGAGAGATCACAGGTGGGCAGGAACCCTCAGAAAGTCCCCAGAACCTTTTGGTTCAAAAGATGAAGGAGATGAACCCGAAAGCCTGCCCGGAGGCCCAAAAACGAGCACCTGATGATCCGTCAGGGCCCATCCCAGGCTGTTCAATGTAGGGAATTACAACCTGAAAGACTGTTTGGTTCTCCAGCAACTATCAAGTGCTCTTATTGGGTCAGAATGTTGGAAAAAGCCAACATAAATCAGCTTTAAACATGAGCTGATGAACAAAGCGTGAACATAACCTTTCCCTCCGGAGCAGGTGGAGCCCAAACATGCCTCTAACCGAGTTTTCAGCTGAGGTTTGAAGTATGTTTATGCATTTAGCAGACGCTTTTATCCAAAGCGACTTACAGGTAGGCAGGTAGGGTAAAGGGGTCTTGCCTAAGGACCCCTACTGGAGGTAATACCATGCAGGGGATTTGAACCCAGGCCTCCTACATGGAAGGTGACAATCATACCACCACACTATCCAGTCCCTAAGCAATAATATTCTGTGACTTGTTTCTCCTGAAAATAATCAGACCAGTTCAAACATCTCATAACAGAAGAGAAAGCGTCCGTTTTTAGACATTTTCACTGTAAGTAAAGCCTTTCTCACCAGTTTTTCTTCTGTAAAATCATCGAAACATTCCACTGAAGTGTTAGTTTCTGGCTGCCTGCATGGAAACGAATCTTTCGCGCTGGTTTTTAGAGACGGTAACACTTCTCAGAGAGATCACAGGTGGGCAGGAACCCTCAGAAAGTCCCCAGAACCTTTTGGTTCAAAAGATGAAGGAGATGAACCCGAAAGCCTTCCCGGAGGCCCAAAACGAGCACCTGATGATCCGTCAGCGCCCATCCCAGGCTGTTCAATGTTGGGAATTACAACCTGAAAGACTGTTTGGTTTCCAGCAACAATCAAGTGCTCTTATTGGGTCAGAAAGTTGGAAAAAGCCAACATAAATCAGCTTTAAACAACAACAAAGCGTGAACATAACCTTTCCCTCTGGAGCAGGTGGAGTTTTTAGTGAAGGTTTGAAGTAAGCAATAATATTCTGTGACTTGTTTCTCCTGAAAATAATCAGACCAGTTCAAACATCTCATAACAGAAGAGAAAGCGTCCGTTTTTAGACATTTTCACTGTAAGTAAAGCCTTTCTCACCAGTTTTTCTTCTGTAAAATCATCGAAACATTCCACTGAAGTGTTAGTTTCTGTCTGCCTGCGTGGAAACGAATCTTTCGCGCTGGTTTTTAGAGACGGTAACACTTCTCAGAGAGATCACAGGTGGGCAGGAACCCTCAGTCCCCAGAACCTTTTGGTTCAAAAGATGAAGGAGATGAACCCGAAAGCCAAGCTTCTGAATTTTCGTGCAGCTTCTCTTCAAAATAAACATGAAACAGTTTGGTTTGGTGAATAAAAATCATTTCTTAACATAATTAATTTACTTACTAAAAGTGGAGTTAAAATCAGCATAATTTTGACCTTTGAAAAACACATTTTCTGTTATTCTGAGCGTGTGTTGCTGTGCTGTTGAGCCGACTCTGAGCTCTCCTCGGGGCCATTAAAGCCTTTTAAAATGTGCAATTATCCTTCACAAAATCATCAATGCACCCTTTAAAAACCCAACCTGCTGCTGACTGGTAAACTGGGTCCTTTAGTGGCTGGAAGCAAACGGAGAGTCCGACATGAGGCCGACTTCAATGCCTCCCTGGTTGAAGTCTACGATGGACGGTAATTACAGGGAGGCAGAGGGGGGGGGTGGATGACCCCCCTGTTATCAATGAAAGCTAATGAAAGCTGTAGCTCCTCACCACCATCACTGATGGAGGAAAACAGGCAGCTCATCTTGGTACAGAAATGAACATCCCACAGATCTCTTTTCTTTTCTTAAAAAACAATATTTGAGACAATCCATACTTGAATGAACTCTTTCATACCCACTGGCTACAATAAGAGCGTCAGCTGTCTGCTCTGCATCACCAAATATCACCAAATATCACTCTGAAAGCCTCCAAAACGCTGAAGTTCCGATGCAGCGGGGTTCTGCTGGTGTTTACGACTTAGATTTACACTTAGAAAGGAAACTTTAGCAATAAAAACTTCCACTAATATGCTGGTTCAGAGTCAGAGCCCAGTTAAGAACCAGTTCTCAGTGTTTTAACCTCCAAAGCTGTGGCTCCAGGGCTGAAAACTGGTGCTAATAAGTGCTTCTTCCAGAGCGAAGAACAGCAAACATCTGGGGCTGGGGTGTGAATGCTGCCCAGTGAGTCGTACAGAGCTGACTCTGACGGCAGCTCCGTTTATTAACACTGTGGAGGGTTTTTATGTGGTCAGCTGGTGCAGCAGCTGCTCTCTAAAACAGCCTTTTAAAACTAGAGTGGTGGCATGAAGATGATTATAAAACAGCTCTGATCTGTTGATGGTGGGTGAAGATGAACGTTAAAACAGACAGAATGTCGAGGATCTGTGGAAAACTCAACCAGTTCTGAGCCTGGTTCTGAGAACTAGTTCTAATACCAACATCAAACCGGCACCAGAACCACTTCAGTCAGGGTTTAGTTATGTGATGATACTGCGATACTCCTGGAGCCTTAGTTTAGTGTTTGTTCTGTTGAGTTCTGGTATTTTGAGCGAGCTTCATTGGTCCCACAGCTCTCCTGGTACCAACAGCTCTCCCGGTACCTACAACTCTCCTGGTACCAACAGCTCTCCCGGTACCTACAACTCTCCCGGTACCTACAACTCTCCTGGTACCAACAGCTCTCCCGGTACCAACAACTCTCCCGGTACCTACAACTCTCCCGGTACCCACAGCTCTCCCGGTACCTACAGCTCTCCCGGTACCTACAGCTCTCCCGGTACCTACAACTCTCCTGGTACCAACAGCTCTCCCGGTACCTACAACTCTCCCGGTACCCACAGCTCTCCCGGTACCTACAGCTCTCCCGGTACCTACAGCTCTCCCGGTACCAACAGCTCTCCCGGTACCTACAGCTCTCCCGGTACCAACAGCTATCCCGGTACCAACAGCTATCCCGGTACCTACAGCTCTCCCGGTACCTACAGCTCTCCCGGTACCAACAACTCTACCGGTATCTACAACTCTCCCGGTACCCACAACTCTCCCGGTACCCACAACTCTACCGGTATCTACAACTCTCCCGGTACCTACAGCTCTCCCGGTACCTACAGCTCTCCCGGTACCAACAACTCTACCGGTACCAACAACTCTACCGGTATCTACAACTCTCCCGGTACCCACAACTCTCCCGGTACCCACAACTCTACCGGTATCTACAACTCTCCCGGTACCAACAGCTCTACCGGTACCTACAGCTCTCCCGGTACCTACAGCTCTCCCGGTACCAACAACTCTACCGGTATCTACAACTCTCCCGGTACCCACAACTCTCCCGGTACCCACAACTCTACCGGTATCTACAGCTCTCCCGGTACCTACAGCTCTCCCGGTACCAACAACTCTCCCGGTACCCACAGCTCTCCCGGTACCCACAGCTCTCCCGGTACCAACAACTCTCCCGGTACCCACAGCTCTCCCGGTACCCACAACTCTCCCGGTACCCACAACTCTACCGGTATCTACAACTCTCCCGGTACCAACAACTCTACCGGTATCTACAGCTCTCCCGGTACCTACAGCTCTCCCGGTACCAACAACTCTCCCGGTACCCACAGCTCTCCCGGTACCCACAGCTCTCCCGGTACCCACAACTCTCCCGGTACCCACAGCTCTCCCGGTACCCACAGCTCTCCCGGTACCCACAGCTCTCCCGGTACCTACAACTCTCCCAGTACCAACAGCTCTCCCGGTACCAACAGCTCTCCCGGTACCTACAACTCTCCCAGTACCAACAGCTCTCCCGGTACCTACAGCTCTCCCGGTACCTACAACTCTCCCAGTACCAACAGCTCTCCCGGTACCTACAGCTCTCCCAGCTCTATTTGCTTATTTGTTCATTTTCAGTTGGATCTTTCAACAGCATCCTGGTTTGTTCAGTAAAAACTGTTAATCTGCCCCCAGCCTGTCGTTTCCATAGCAACCTCCCTTCATTCAGTGACTGAATATAAAGTCAAGTCACAGGTTTCTAACGCTCAAAAATGTCTTTTTACAGTTTTTCCAGTGATTTTGTGCTGAAAATATTGTTTTATGGGTTTTAAAGCTGCAGTAATAAATATCATCACAGTGGAAATTAAACCGTTTATGTCGCATTTTCTTCAATGTTGTACAGTTACAACACTACAATCCTCACTGCACACCTTTGTGACCGCGAACATTACGGATCACCTCCACAGATGTTCCTGCAGCCTCTCAGCACCACATCAAAGCTCCACCTCATTTGCACATTTCTGCCAATTAAAGCCGAGGTCGGGTTTGTTTACACCCACAGCCTCCGTCCCCTCAGCCCGAGCGCGACATTAAACGGTAAATAAAGCCACAGCACAGGAAGAGCCGGGACTCGCAGGTCAGAGCCATGAAATATTCATCCAGAAAGAAGAGAAAATGTCGCTGTTGTTGCGTTAATGTTGGAATGACATTCGTTTTAGATCACGAGTCCCTCATGTTTTATTCAGGATTCTGTGTAAATGTCAGCAGGAGTTAACCTGCCGATGTGTTTCGGTCTGGTTTTGTTAGTACAACTTGTTTTGGTCTGGGTTTCATTGTTAATAATAACTGAAATAGGGCTGGACATTGATCTGAAACACACAGAAAGACTCACGGTGCAGGAGAGGAGGCCCGAGGATCTGCAGGGGGAAGAAATGGATGGATTCGGAGCGATCAGGTTCGGGTCACGAGGCGAACGTGTCCCAGACGGATTCTTCCACAGGTCTGAACACGGAAGGAAGCGATTGATGGGAAGAACGTCGGGGTCCTTGATCCGCCAGCCTGAAAGAAGACAGAGATGGAAAACTCAATCTGCAGCTCACAGCGGTGACTCAAAGTGAGAAGCAACATATCAAACAAACTCATCAGGGCATCGAGGGGCGTTCCTCCGACTCTCTGCAGCTCGCTTCTTCCAGACTGCTGAGGATAACCCATTAAAGAAGTGCTCAGCATCAGTCTGTCGAACCACAACAGTCACCTTTCTGATAACAACACCGTTCCATAAATAACTTTATTTCAGGCTCAGATCAGTGTTTTTTTGTGTTGTTTTTTAATAAATTTGAAGTGAAGTATTTTCATGATAAGTTGGCATTTATCGACTTTTTAAAGAAGTGCTCAGCATCAGTCTGTCGAACCACAACAGTCACCTTTCTGATAACAACACAGTTCCATAAATAACTGTTTTTCAGGCTCAGATCACTGTTTTTTTGTGTTGTTTTTTAATAAATTTGTATTTTCATGATAAGTTGGCATTTATCTGCTTTTTAAAGGCGTTCTCCTCTGCTGTAACATGGAACTGAAGCTTCCACTTTTATTTCACTAGAGGACTTCAGATGACTTGTAGGAAGGCAGGTGAGACAGTCAGTGGGGGTCTGCACATGTTCTGTACTTAACTACTTCCTTTTTTCTTTCATTTTATTATTATTAATCATCATATGTTCCTGTTTCTGTCTCTTGGACGTTCAGATAATCTGTAACTTTGGGTTTTGCTGCTGCCTAAAACAGGTCTCTCTTGCAAATGAGACCCTGGGCATTTAGCTCATAAACTTAAACTTCCTCCTCCTTTTTCTCCTGCTGTTCCTGCTCTGCGCTCCCAGACGTCTCCTCTTAAACTCTGGATTTGGGGTTTCATACGAGCTCTTATCCCCGAACGCTCACCCGTGCATCGACTCTTTTTAAAGGGCCTTTTAGAGTAAACAACCACAGAAGTTAAGCAGCCGGAGCCGGTCTGCTGAACCAACATCTCTGATGGATCAGCCGACTCAGAACCTTTCAGTTAACTTTAACGATCGCTTGATTATCCAACTGAT
This sequence comes from Leuresthes tenuis, assembly GCF_036924035.1. Lineage (NCBI taxonomy): Eukaryota > Metazoa > Chordata > Actinopteri > Atheriniformes > Atherinopsidae > Leuresthes > Leuresthes tenuis. Next base: position 1,697,798 of record NW_027325378.1, on the reverse strand, counting down.
AACTTTCTATGCGTTTTTAAACCGTTTCGACACAGAAGCATCAACAACCTGCAGAAAATAAAAGCTCAGAGTTACGTCTCTCAGGAGGAAACCGGTGTCGGTGTTTCTGTGGTTGGACGCGATCGAACGGCTGAGCTGCAGGACTCATGATCCCTGGACTGAGATCCAGTTTATTTTGGTGATGCTTTGTTCATTTCTGTTGGATTACAGCTTCCACATCACACCTGGTTTCCGCTGCTGATGCTTCACATGTAACACTCTCCTACCTGCTCTCCTACCTGCTCTCCTAACTGGTCTCCTAACTGGTCTCCTAACTGGTCTCCTAACTGGTTTCCTAACTGGTTTCCTAACTGGTCTCCTAACTGGTTTCCTAACTGCTCTCCTAACTGGTCTCCTAACTGGTCTCCTAACTGGTTTCCTAACTGGTCTCCTAACTGGTTTCCTAACTGGTCTCCTAACTGCTCTCCTAACTGGTTTCCTAACTGGTTTCCTAACTGGTTTCCTAACTTCTCTCCTAACTGGTCTCCTAACTGGTCTCCTTACTGGTTTCCTAACTGGTTTCCTAACTGGTCTCCTAACTGGTCTCCAGCCTGTGAAACCTCTGCAGATGGTCCAGAACGCGGCGGTGCGTCTGGTCTTGGATCAGCCTAAAAGAACACGCCCCCCCTCTGTTCATTGAGCTCCTCTGGCTGCCCTTAGCATCAGATCCAAGTCCCTGATGTTAGCTACAAAGAGCTTAATGGAACGGCTCCATCTACTTGAATGCTCTTGCAAAGGCTTCTGTCCCAACTGGGTCCCTCCGTTGGTCCCAGGATTGTCGTCTAGCAGCTCCTACACCACGCCTAAGACAATCCAAACTCTGTTCATGTGTCGTCCCACGATGGTGGAATGACCTACCGAGCGCTACCAGAACAGGGGCGTCCCTGTCTATCTTCAGGAAGCTCCTGAAAACCCAGCTCTTCAGAGAGCATCTCCTATCCCAGCACTTACCTTGTACTTCCCTACCCCCTCTATCTCTGCACTTTATCTTTCTGCTCTTCCTTCTATGCCTGCACCCTATCTCTACTCTGTCCCCTCTGACAGAGTCGGACTCCTGGGTTCCTTCTATGTAGCTTATTGTTAGCTTATTGTTAGCTTATTGTTAGCTTATTGTTAGCTTTTTATAAAGCTGTTATATCTTCATTTGTAAGTCGCTTTGGATAGAAGCTTCTGATAAATACAGACACAGAAACATGCCGTTCAGTTCTTGGACTTTCAACAAAACAAATGATGTGGCTTCAGCTGAGAATCGTCACGAGGAGGCTGCACGACACTATGAGTAAGTGACTCGAGGACGTGTCAGCTGACATCAAACCGCAGCTCGCATTAAGGCGAGTGGCAACATTAATTTTGCAAACCTGAATCCTTTTGAAATGCACTTTTTGTTTAATGTATTTTGGGTATAAACTGAATTATGGATAAAAAGCAGAGTTATTTTCCATTGTGTTTTTGTCAGAGATTCAGTGATTCTCAGCTAAAGCTGTGTAATTATTTCTTGCATTTTGAGTCTGTTAATAATGGCTTGTTGTGTCAGCCTGATGATTAATGCTTGAAGTGAATCATTTGATGTATGTTCTGAGCAGGGACTCTGCTAAAGCTACACGTTTTCAGTCTTTTTAAACTGCTTCTCAGTTGTTTCATGTCTGTGCACGAAAGCACTGTTGAATCTGTTATAAAAGGTTACTGAAGTGAGGAGTTTAAAATGCAGATAATTGAGCGTAAAAGGGAATATTTCCCTCTCTGGCACTTTCCTATTCTACTAAGGATCAAACTGCATCATATTTTCCTTAAAATACATTTGATAAGGTGAAGATTTTCCTCAATTCGGGTCCCTGATAACTGCTGAGTTAAAGCATTTCCAGCCTGTCGCTCTGCTCTAATAAAATCCTGGTTTTATAACCACAGAATCACTGTTAAAGCAGCTCAAAGACAGCGTCTGAGGAGTGAATTCAGCTGGATTACATGGATCAGAACCTCCCACAGAGGAGGTCAGAGGCAGCAGGATGTCTGGAGAAGTTTCTTTGGTTAACAACTTGATTCTCCTGCTCTGCATGTATACTGGGAGCAGGATGGTCCAGTTCAATGGACCAGGATGGTCCAGTTCAAGGGACTAGGATGGTCCAGTTCAATGGACCAGGATGGTCCAGTTCAATGGACCAGGATGGTCCAGTTCAAGGGACCAGGATGGTCCAGTTCAAGGGACCAGGATGGTCCAGTTCAAGGGACCAGGATGGTCCAGTTCAATGGACCAGGATGGTCCAGTTCAAGGGACCAGGATGGTCCAGTTCAATGGACCAGGATGGTCCAGTTCAATGGACCAGGATGGTCCAGTTCAAGGGACCAGGATGGTCCAGTTCAATGGACCAGGATGGTCCAGTTCAAGGGACCAGGATGGTCCTGTTCAAGGGACCAGGATGGTCCAGTTCAATGGACCAGGATGGTCCAGTTCAAGGGACCAGGATGGTCCAGTTCAAGGGACCAGGATGGTCCAGTTCAATGGACCAGGATGGTCCAGTTCAAGGGACCAGGATGGTCCAGTTCAATGGACCAGGATGGTCCAGTTCAAGGGACCAGGATGGTCCAGTTCAAGGGACCAGGATGGTCCAGTTCAAGGGACCAGGATGGTCCAGTTCAATGGACCAGTAGAGCCTCAACTGTTCATGTAACTATTGAATTAAAAAAAAACACAAACAAGGTATTTCCATGTGAAAATGTAACCGCTTCCTCTCAAAATATGGTCACAAAATGCAGCTGGTGGTTGGTCCACATCATCATGAACCTGAACACACGTGCACACACGTGCACACAGCGTGGTGCGATTGACCTTTCCACTCAGAGACAGCAGGAATCAACAATCAGGATGTGTCTGACCTTTTACACATCCACAGCTAAAGAGCATACTGTACACACATGTTGCAGCATCATGTCACCACATGGTCGTTCTGCAGCCTCCAGTTTAGCATTTGGAGGTCTTTTGGGAGGCAGAAGTGACCATATTTGGACACTTGGAGGACTCAGACTGTCCAAATGTTCCATGTTGACTATTTTCAGGAATTAATCCTGACTGCATGCATGATAAGGCGTACAGTCGGTTTGAATGTAATGTGAGAAACTGATGAAACAAGAAGGAGTAAGTTAGGCCTGGTGGAGAACACCGGAGAAGCAAAGCTGACCGAAGGTCCACTCAGAGAATCCAACAGGCACCTTGGGAGTCACAAGTTTCACAAGAACTAGCTAATTCATGAGTAATAATCAGTAATAAATCTGGGTCTAAGGCCATTTCCAAACTATCTGGAGTCCATCATTCTACAGAGAGAAAGATTATTCACAAGTGGAAAACATTCAGGACAGCTGTCAATCTTCCCAGGAGTGGACGTCCCAGCAAGTTCACCCCAAGGTGAAAAAGCCCAGAGCTACATCTCAGACTCTACAGGCCTCAGTTAGCATGCTAAAGGTTAAAGGTCACCCCAAGGTGAAGAAGCCCAGAGCTACATCTCAGACTCTACAGGCCTCAGTTAGCATGCTAAAGGTTAAAGGTCACCCCAAGGTGAAAAAGCCCAGAGCTACATCTCAGACTCTACAGGCCTCAGTTAGCATGTTAAAGGTTAAAGGTCACCCCAAGGTGAAGAAGCCCAGAGCTACATCTCAGACTCTACAGGCCTCAGTTAGCATGTTAAAGGTCAAAGGTCATGGCAGCACAGTTAGAAAAAGACTGAACAAGGATGGCTTGTTTGGAAGGGCTGCAGGAGAAAGCCTCTTCTCTCTAAAAAGAACATGGCAGCACAGCTTAGGTTTGCAAAGCTGCATCTGAACAAAGCTCAAGACTTCTGGAACAATGTCCTTTGGACAGACCAGAGCAAAGTGGAGATGTTTGGTCCTAATGCACAGCAGCACGTTTGGAGGAAACCAAACACAGCATATCAGCACAAACACCTCATACCAGCTGTCAAGCACGGTGGTGGAGGGCTGATGATCTGGGCTGGTTCTGCAGCCACAGGACCTGGGCACCTTGCAGTCATTGAGTCCACCATGAACTCCTCTGGATACCAAAGTATTCTAGAGTCAGATGTGAGGCCATCTGTCCCACAGCTAAAGCTGGGCTGAAACTGGCTCATCAACAGGACAAAGATCCCAAACACAGCAGCAGATCTACAGCAGAATGTGTGGAAAAGAGAAGAATCAAGGTGTTGCAACGGTCCAGTCAGAGTCCAGACCTCAGCCTGACTGAGATGCTGTGGTGGGACCTTAAGAGAGCTGTGCAGAAACCAAAGCTGCAAACCTCAATGAGCTGAAGCAGCGCTGGAGAGAAGAGGGCCGAGATTCCTCCAGAACCATGAGAGAGACTGATAACGTCCCACAGGAAACCATCACTGCAGCTCACTGCTGCTGAAGCTGCTGGATCAGGGGTTCACTTAGTTTCACACACTGCTGCTGAAGCTGCTGGATCAGGGGTTCACTTAGTTTATCACTCACTGCTGCTGAAGCTGCTGGATCAGGGGTTCACTTAGTTTCTCACTCACTGCTTCTGTGCCCCAGTTTTTGTTCAATAAATAATGACACAGTGTGATTAAGTCACGTGTTGTTCATCTGAGGCTGGATTTACTGAGTTTTACCACCTGTTAAAGACCAGGTTACTTTTTCTTATTTTGTCCTGAAACATAAGAGCTTAAATAAATTAAAGTCGGTGGAAAACTGTGATTGAGTCATGATGAGTGCAGGTTACAGACAGTTAGATAACCTGACAGGAAGGTCACAAATAAGCCACCAGCACGTGCCTGCAGAGTAAACCGAGTTCATTTTGGAGTTCCTCTGATCATTATTAGCTCCGTCTGTGGGCTCAACCCGAACAGTTCTGCTTTAAATCAGCTAACTTCACAGATGCAGCTATGTCAGGTGTGTTTGCACCACAGCAGCTCACATGTTAACCCCTAAAAATGAGTCTTTGAGGGAAAAATAAAGCTCCGTGAGGCCCGACGGGCTGTCGGTTTGCATTGTGAAAACAATCACTTTCACATCAGTGTTGGTCATTCATAAAAACATAATATTCGTGTGTTGGCAAACGTTTTTAGAGGTTAAAATTAGCATAGCTAACTCACCTTCTGTCCCACTCCAGCGTTGGGCTGCTATGAAGTCAGCGGAGGCGCGCCTGTGCAGCTACGGGGATATTTATGTTGTTTAAAATAATTTTAGTAAAACTTTAATAGCTTTTAATATAAGTATAGTTTCACAGTGAGGGTCTTAATTAAAATAAGTGAATACAGATTGAGAAAAAAAGCACTAGTTCGGAAAGATTTTGATCAGGCGGTCTTTGGTCACATTTGATTTAGGGCCCTGAGTCTTAGGGAGGGAACTGCGTTGTTAGCAACATCATGGCTGCGTCCACACGAACCCAGGTGATTTCTCTGTACAAGATGATGCTGAAAGAGAGCAGCAAGTTCCCGTCGTACAACTACAGGTGAGAGATGAAGTGGGACCGGTTTAATCCGGCTGTCAGTGGCGGGAAAGGCGAGAAAGCGGCGGTTTATTGTTGTGTTTACATTAGCATCCTGACAGATTCAGTGTCATTGAAAGCTTACGAAATACAACATCAGAAGCCCTGTTGAATCTTCGACAGAAAGGTGTTCAGACTCAACTCTAAACCCTCATCATCATAACCTACACATTCAGACACCTTTAATTGTTCATTTATGGGTAAATATACGGATGCTGTGAGCACTGAAACAAACAGTCATAAAAACAATATCAGTGCAGGTAAACCGATAGTAAAACTACTACAAAGGGCTATTTTTCCAGGAAATGTCATAAAAAGGCAAGGCTAATTTATTTTTACAGCACAATTCAACAACAAGGTGTTAAATACAAAATGTCCAGTCCATAATGACACCCAGATATCTGGCCTGGTTTGTGCTTTTTAGCATTAAAGACTGAAGTGGAGCTCAGATTTGAACCGTTCTTCAATGAGCTCTGCTGTGTTTAACTGAAGGAATCAGACCGTTGTTCGTTTGTTGGAAGCACCGAAAGAGTGTTTTATGACCCTGGGATGTAGATGAGTGTGTCATCAGCAGAACTGTGGTAACATTTTGTCTTATAATCTGAGCCAGTGGGGGCGTGTGAAGACAAAAAGAGACAAAAGCCCAAATAAATGAGCTTCAGTCCTGCAGAATGAGGTCTGCCATCGTCCTGCTGAAATAACCACGGACCTCCCGGGACCACGGACCTCCCGGGACCACGGACCTCTCTCCACACCTCCAACATCCAGCTCTGCATCAGTGGTACCTTCAGCTGTGGAAACGCCAGGCAAAGAGCTCCGTTTCTTAGGTGGAGGCTTCACAGGAAGAAGGAACCGTGGCCCAAAGGATAACTGGCTCCAGCACAGATGTTCAGAGTTAAATCGGCGACTTATCAGAGCGTCGGCGCCCTCTGACCCGGGTCAGAACTATGACTCTGCATCCATATTCCAGTAAAGTTCATCTAAATGGGTCGGAGCGGGCTGCTTCCAGTCGCCTGTTTAGTGACAGACGGACGGATCGATAGTTTTACTCTTGCTGTGGTTTGTGAACCCTGAGAGGTTAACGCTCAGCTGGTGACCCGAAACAGCAGCTCTGAGCCCGTTGGGTTCTGAAACGCTCCGCTCCCACGCTGACGCAGACAAACGGACTCGTATTACAGTTTGTAAAGAGCAAAAACGGCTACTGAAACACGATCAAACAGGTCATTAGAACAGAACTAAGAGGTTTCCATCTTTCTATTCAAACAGTGACTTTATTCCAGCTTATTAACACAAAACAGCTCTGCAGATGGTCCAGAACGCGGCGGTGCGTCTGGTCTTGGATCAGCCTAAAAGAACACGCCCCCCCTCTGTTCATTGAGCTCCTCTGGCTGCCCTTAGCATCAGGTTCAAGTCCCTGATGTTAGCTACAAAGAGCTTAATGGAACGGCTCCATCTACTTGAATGCTCTTGCAAAGGCTTCTGTCCCAACTGGGTCCCTCCGTTGGTCCCAGGATTGTCGTCTAGCAGCTCCTACACCACGCCTAAGACAATCCAAACTCTGTTCATGTGTCGTCCCACGATGGTGGAATGACCTACCGAGCGCTACCAGAACAGGGGCGTCCCTGTCTATCTTCAAGAAGCTCCTGAAAACCCAGCTCTTCAGAGAGCATCTCCTATCCCAGCACTTACCTTGTACTTCCCTCCCCCCTCTATCTCTGCACTTTATCTTTCTGCACTTCCTTCTATGCCTGCACCCTATCTCTGCTCTGTCCCCTCTGACAGAGTCGGACTCCTGGGTTCCTTCTATGTAGCTTATTGTTAGCTTATTGTTAGCTTATTGTTAGCTTGTTATAAAGCTGTTATATCTTCATTTGTAAGCCGCTTTGGGTAAAATACAGAAACATTGTAAAGGTGTGTGGACCAAAAGGCTCTGAATCTGATGGCGATTCTCACCCTCTTTGGGAACGCTAATTATTTCAGGTCCAACGGGTCTGTTGGACTTACAGGCTGAAAGGCCCGCAGTCCGGTGCTGATTTAGGTGTAAAAGGGAAGCAGCAGCAGGCGGGTGGACGGGAGATTTTCCTGTTAGCTGAAGCACGTTCATATTTTTAGCTTCAGGAAAACAGAGAAAAGGGTTTGTTTCATTCAGAGGATTTATATGTCAAAGTCCGGTCCTGGAGGGCCGCTGTCCTGCAGGTTTTAGATGTTTTCCTGCAGGTTTTAGATGTTTTCCTGCAGGTTTTAGACGTTTCCCTGCAGGTTTTAGATGTTTCCCTGCAGGTTTTAGACGTTTTCCTGCAGGTTTTAGATGTTTTCCTGCAGGTTTTAGACGTTTTCCTGCAGGTTTTAGATGTTTCCCTGCAGGTTTTAGATGTTTCCTGCAGGTTTTAGATGTTTCCCTGCAGGTTTTAGACGTTTTCCTGCAGGTTTTAGATGTTTTCCTGCAGGTTTTAGACGTTTTCCTGCAGGTTTTAGATGTTTCCCTGCAGGTTTTAGACGTTTCCCTGCAGGTTTTAGATGTTTCCCTGCAGGTTTTAGATGTTTTCCTGCAGGTTTTAGATGTTTCCCTGCAGGTTTTAGATGTTTTCCTGCAGGTTTTAGACGTTTTCCTGCAGGTTTTAGACGTTTTCCTGCAGGTTTTAGATGTTTCCCTGCAGGTTTTAGACGTTTTCCTGCAGGTTTTAGATGTTTCCCTGCAGGTTTTAGATGTTTCCCTGCAGGTTTTAGACGTTTTCCTGCAGGTTTTAGACGTTTTCCTGCAGGTTTTAGACGTTTCCCTGCAGGTTTTAGACGTTTTCCTGCAGGTTTTAGATGTTTTCCTGCAGGTTTTAGATGTTTCCCTGCAGGTTTTAGACGTTTTCCTGCAGGTTTTAGATGTTTTCCTGCAGGTTTTAGACGTTTTCCTGCAGGTTTTAGACGTTTCCCTGCAGGTTTTAGATGTTTCCCTGCAGGTTTTAGATGTTTCCCTGCAGGTTTTAGACGTTTTCCTGCAGGTTTTAGACGTTTCCCTGCAGGTTTTAGACGTTTCCCTGCAGGTTTTAGACGTTTCCCTGCAGGTTTTAGATGTTTCCCTGCAGGTTTTAGACGTTTCCCTGCAGGTTTTAGACGTTTTCCTGCAGGTTTTAGACGTTTTCCTGCAGGTTTTAGATGTTTCCCTGCAGGTTTTAGACGTTTCCCTGCAGGTTTTAGACGTTTCCCTGCAGGTTTTAGACGTTTTCCTGCAGGTTTTAGATGTTTCCCTGCAGGTTTTAGACGTTTTCCTGCAGGTTTTAGATGTTTTCCTGCAGGTTTTAGACGTTTTCCTGCAGGTTTTAGACGTTTCCCTGCAGGTTTTAGACGTTTCCCTGCAGGTTTTAGACGTTTTCCTGCAGGTTTTAGATGTTTCCCTGCAGGTTTTAGATGTTTCCCTGCAGGTTTTAGATGTTTCCCTGCAGGTTTTAGATGTTTCCCTGCAGGTTTTAGATGTTTCCCTGCAGGTTTTAGATGTTTCCCTGCAGGTTTTAGATGTTTCCCTGCAGGTTTTAGATGTTTCCCTGCTTCAAAACACCTGATTCAGATTAAATGAATCTCTTCGAAAGATTGTTACATTCTGCACAAACCAGCTAATGAGGCATTGATCTGAATCAGGTGTTTTGGAGCAGGAAACATCTAAAACCTGCAGGACAGCGGCCCTCCAGGACCGGACTTTGACATCCCTGATTTACAGGATTGTATCTTTTCTCCTGGATTGTGATTGTGTCCTGCAGCCCGGGGCAGTTTGGGGGTAAATAAGTCAAAGTTCTGGGTGGTTAACTGTTAGGTTCCAGGCTCCAGGCTCCAGGAGGCTCCCAGTTTCAGACGGATCGTCCTTAAATCCTCCTTCAGGAAACTTCTGCTCCAGTTTCAGGGTTTCGTGATGTCTGAAACAAACGCACCTCGTTTCTGTTGTTCCTCGCCGCCCGCCCTCATGTGGACCCACGCTGCCTTGAATTATTGAACGGCCAGATGAGAAACGGCCAGCTGGTCCGGCCCGCCGCCTCGTCTCAGGCAGAGCTAATGACCTCCTGAGAATGAATATTTATTGGCTTCATTACCATGCGTGTGTTGGCGAGGCTTGGCTTCTGTTGCTGGTCCTTCTGAGGAGTCCTTCAGTTTGTTTAGTCTGGTGCACAAACAGGAAGTGGTTTCTGAAGCCTGACCTGAGCCTAACGGGCAGGAAAAGTCTCTCCTGACACCAAACACTGAACAGGCTGAAACCACTGAGCCGCTGGGTCTGTTTCTGGTGGAACTTCTTCTCATAATCCCACCAACAAGCTGCAGATAACAGTGACTTTAGTTTAGTTTACTTTAGTTTAGTTTACTTTTAGTTTAGTTTAGTTTACTTTCGTTTAGTTTAGTTTACTTTACTTTAGTTTACTTTAGTTTAGTTTAGTTTACTTTTAGTTTACTTTAGTTTACTTTACTTTAGTTTACTTTAGTTTACTTTACTTTAGTTTACTTTAGTTTAGTTTAGTTTACTTTTAGTTTAGTTTAGTTTACTTTAGTTTAGTTTAGTTTAGTTTAGTTTAGTTTACTTTTAGTTTACTTTAGTTTAGTTTAGTTTAGTTTAGTTTAGTTTAGTTTAGTTTAGTTTAGTTTACTTTTAGTTTACTTTAGTTTAGTTTACTTTTAGTTTACTTTAGTTTACTTTACTTTAGTTTACTTTACTTTAGTTTAGTTTAGTTTAGTTTACTTTTAGTTTAGTTTAGTTTACTTTAGTTTAGTTTAGTTTACTTTTAGTTTAGTTTAGTTTAGTTTACTTTAGTTTAGTTTACTTTTAGTTTAGTTTAGTTTACTTTAGTTTACTTTAATTTAGTTTAGTTTACTTTAGTTTAGTTTAGTTTAGTTTAGTTTAGTTTCTTTGAAACTGCTCAGATGTAAGAACAAAGGAGCCAGATGTTTGTCCACTGAAAGCTGAAGCTACTGACTCTTAGACCCGTATTTGGACCCGTATTTACAGGAAAGTTGGCTGTGAAGCTGTGAGTAAAAAGGTTTTTAAGGATCATGTTTTACCTGCTGCGTCCACAGAAGAGCTCGTTTCCCAGCATCAGAGGCAGCTGCAGCCTTTGCTTGAATCCATTTTAGATGATGATTCCCATGTTTTAAGATTTCTTTCATCTGGACCAAAGTTCTTTTTCTTTTTAGGCCCAAAATGCAGAACAAAGCTGCATCTTCACTCATTTTATTTGGCTCATTTTTTAGGTTCTGCTCTTAAACGTGGTTTAATAAATTCAACTTTATTTAGTTGGATCTTTAAGATGTGATGGAGATCTTTTGGACAGGAAGTTCCTGATTTGAACGATGGCGGAGCATCATGACGTGGTTTGATGTGGAGTTTCTGATCTCATGGAGCCTGGTTTGTGTTTTGGTGTGTTAGTAAGATGCAGGTGAAAGAATCGCTGCACTTTTAGCTCTGTTTTAGCTTCAGTTTCTCTGGGTGTGGTCGGAGGGAAACATCCTGCAGAACCACAGCTGATTGTGGGCCGTTATCCGGTGCTGAGTCACACCTGGCCTCCTTTCATTAAAGCGTAATGATGATCTGCACTTTGTGAAGTTTAACTCGTCCCTCGGCTGTATTTCAAACCGGTGTTGATGTGAACGCCGGCTCAGCTCGTCTGTAAACACAAAAGGTCACAGATAGTGTGGTTTGACCTCTTAATCCCGAGCGAGCGGCGGCGGCGGCGTTCCTGCTGAGCTGCTGTGGAATGACCTGAATGTGCCAGACGCTGTCGCCGCCGGCGCCGTTTTCTTCTTCTTCTTCTCTGACGGCTGCAACAGCTGATGCTGGCGCCCGCAGCTCTTCCTGGGAGGAGAGGTGGGAGACTTCGGCTGACTTTACAGAGCTTTGTCAGCCAGAGAAAACATGGAAATGAGCAGAAGTCGGATGAAACATTCATGATGCCCAGCAGGAAAGGTAGATCTCTGCAGAAGGTGACAGGAAACACAGAAAATTCACCGAAAAACAAACCCAGAGACTCTGGAGTTACATCAACATGCAGAACTTAATGTTTCTGCTCCTGAAAATGTTGGATTTTCTTTGTTTTGGCCTCGTTTATGTCAGATTTTTAGCAGTTTGGCTCAGAGTTTCCACACCTGAGTTTTCAGGTTGTTGCAATTCCCCATAAAACACAAAGAAGGGGGGGGGGGGGGGTCCTGCTTTGGGACATGAAAGGCATCAGATGGAGGTGGAAATCCAGCAGAATTACTGTGGAACAGAGAGTAAAATACCAGGAAATTAACCTAGAATTGGACCTGTTGGAGAACTGATGGAAGAAACGAGTTCTTCTGGAGACAAAATGAGAAATTTTCTAGTCAAAGTTCATTTATCTTGTTCCAGAGACTCAGTTTAAGTCCAGACGTGACAGAACTTCTGTTAAATTCCTTCTTAAAGCCTTCCATACTGTTGATATTTAACTGTGTGAAGCTCTTTGTAACATTAACTGGGTCTAAATGGTGGCTGCAAACATCATATTATCCAAATTTTCATTGGGTAACATTGCATTTTAAAATAACTAGTAGTTACTTTGATTGATTTGTTTGATAACAGACAGTAACGCAGGAAATAAGAGGCTTTATATTATATTATATATGAATATATATATATATATATATATATATTATTAGGATTTCAGCTGCATTAAAATACAGTTTATGAAAGCAGAGACAGGAGAAGAGGAGCTAACAGATGCTAACACGGCTGGATGTTAGCTAGAAAGCTAGTAGCTAATATCAGGAAGAGGAATCATAGAAAAATATCACTCAGCAGTAACTGTGGCTGTACATAAACGCTGACTCATAATGTAAATTTGACTCTTTTAAACAGTTATAATTGTAAAAGTATTTCTTATCCAACAGAATAAACTAAATAATAGCTTTCCGCAGCCCAACAGTGAGGACAAACGGCACGTTATATGTTCTCGAGGAAGAGAAAGTGGTCCTGAAACTGACCCCTGTGGGACTCCATATCTAACAGGAGAGACTTGAGCCGTTATTATTGACCCAAACGCAGAATGTCCTGTCTGATAAGAGCCGTTGTCCTCCTGGGTCTGTGTAAGGTGATGTAGCAGAGGCAGCACCAAGGTCCAAAAGAACCGGGACAGCAGCCATTTAAAGGGGAGGTGGGGCAAGCTGAGCTGTGGCTGCTCTTTTGTTGTGTTGTTGCTGTAAATCCCATTTTAAAGGTGTGATTCCTGTTTATGATTTATGACTCTGTTGGGAAGTAATCTGCAAACCAAGTGAATTTAGAGCAGAACTCTGGGAGTTTATTGCTTTTATTCTTGATTTATCTGTTTGATTTGGCTCTTCTCCTGGTTTGGTTTTTTTCGGCGGCTCCGGGGTGATATTTATTCTTTAAATGCAGATTAGTGTTGACTCTCTGTTTCCTAATTTTGTTCATCATCAGGCTCTCAGTCTTCCTGGCAGCACCTCTGCCTCAGAAACACTTTTTTATTTGATTTGAGCAGCAGAGTCTCTGCAGAGCTCAAAGCAAAGAAGGTGCAGAAGCAGACCGAGGGGAAGATGGAGGAAGAAGAAACAGAAAGGGAGGCTGAGGAGGAGAAAGCAGACAGTCAGAAGTAGGTCATCTCTGCCAGAACAGCAGTAAATACCACACTGATTCGGTTGGTGTCATTAAACTACATCTCAAACTCATCCTCTCAGTCAGTGTGTGAACTGGAGCTAGTCGGGAGGCGTCTGATGAATAAGTGATGGTGGAAATCTAGTTTCTTTCACTCTCCTCGCCTCCACGCCTCCTCCTCCCTTCGCGTCTCATCCTCCAAAGATCACACGAGAGGATTCCTTCTGAAGTTTCAGAGTCGAGCGCTTCACACGATTCGGTTTTCTCTGAATGAGCTGACGGGAAACTGAAAAGCTCCGGCTCACGGAGGAGCACAAACGCAGCCCTGAGAACATCCGAAAGAAAAGACGTAGCAGACCTTCACTGGAATAGCTGACCAGGTATCGGCCTTGTTCACCTGCAGTTTGCAGCTTTTTTCCACCTTCTGTTGTGCAAATGTAAGAAAATATGGAAACAAAAAGCACCATTTAAACAGAAAACTGTGGCTCTGACTGACAATCCTGCATCTTACCCTCCTGTGAAAGGGTTGCGTTACGCTGTCCACCTGCAGGATGAGTTGTATCACCATGGAAACGCGCCGGAAACGGAGAGAAAGATTCGGTAAAACGGACGTAAACGGTGAGAGTCGCAGAGCGATGACTCAGCGGCGTCTGAGGTTTGTTCTTTTAAAGATTCGGAACCGACATTTAACCCAAATCATCTCTGAAATATAAAATGAATTGAACTTAAAAATCTGCGTCAGTTAACGTCTGAGATTTCGTTTCCACGTGAAACTTATAAAACGACTAAAGGCGGAAAATGAATGAAACGTGATCAGAATAAGTCTGAGTTGCATCATCGATCGGATCGTTTTAATGACTGTTTATAGATGTCCAGAGTCTGAAAACCTGGGTCCATTTCTCGGGTTCGTTAAGGATAATAAGATCACCTGGATATGTTGATCCTGATCCTGATTGGTTAAGGACCTGTTGATCCTGATCCTGATTGGTTAAGGACCTGTTGATCCTGATCCTGATTGGTTAAGGACCTGTTGATCCTGATCCTGATTGGTTAAGGACCTGTTGATCCTGATCCTGATTGGTTAAGGATCTGTTGATCCTGATCCTGATTGGTTAAGGATCTGTTGATCCTGATCCTGATTGGTTAAGGATCTGTTGATCCTGATTGGTTAAGGATCTGTTGATCCTGATTGGTTAAGGATCTGTTGATCCTGATTGGTTAAGGATCTGTTGATCCTGATCCTGATTGGTTAAGGATCTGTTGATCCCGGTCCTGATTGGTTAAGGACCTGTTGATCCCGATCCTGATTGGTTAAGGACCTGTTGATCCCGATCCTGATTGGTTAAGGATCTGTTGATCCTGATCCTGATTCGTTAAGGATCTGTTGATCCTGATCCTGATTCGTTAAGGACCTGTTGATCCTGATCCTGATTCGTTAAGGACCTGTTGATCCTGATCCTGATTGGTTAAGGATCTGTTGATCCTGATCCTGATTGGTTAAGGATCTGTTGATCCTGATCCTGATTGGTTAAGGATCTGTTGATCCTGATCCTGATTGGTTAAGGATCTGTTGATCCTGATTGGTTAAGGACCTGTTGATCCTGATTCGTTAAGGACCTGTTGATCCTGATCCTGATTGGTTAAGGATCTGTTGATCCTGATCCTGATTGGTTAAGGACCTGTTGATCCTGATTGGTTAAGGATCTGTTGATCCTGATTGGTTAAGGATCTGTTGATCCTGATTGGTTAAGGATCTGTTGATCCTGATCCTGATTGGTTAAGGATCTGTTGATCCTGATTGGTCGCACAGGCCGCTGACTTCGGGTTTCTTGCTTAGAAACGTTACTGGATGCATTCAGGGGGAAAAACGTGGATAAACTTCTTCAATAAACGCACATTTCCATCATCTTTAAACTGTTGTTGACTCTATAATTCAGAGTTTTTAATGTAGGATGCGATTCTTCTGGTTTAACTGGATCGATGTGTCATAAAGTTCAGGATGAGTTCCTTCGATTTGTGTAGTTTTAAGTCGCTCTCCAACTGTCCTGGATGCACAATCGGCTTCTGCTCTGAGCGTCCGGCTGTGATCCTGCTGGTTGGTGAAGCGACCTGCCTTATCGTCCGAGTTCAGGAGCCGGACTCCTGCTTCCTCTGTTGCACAGGAACTCAGTTTTTCATGCTTCAGTTCAGTTTCGGATTCACCTTGTTGTCCGAAAGACGACTGCACCTGAAAGTCACCGCGGCTTTTGTGTGATTTGATCTAAACCTGAAGCTTTAAAGCAAATCTGTGGCTCCTTAACAGAGCCGGATCAGCGCTTTATCATCGTGACCCAGAAAAGATTTGACTTCCCACATGACATCCATTTTTACTTTTATCCAAAGCGACTTAGAAACGAGGAACACAGAGTGGTTAAAGTGGTTTAAAGTTAATAAAAACTGCTGCAGAGTTTAACTCCTGCCAGAGAAACTAAGATTTATCCAATAATGAACACGATCGGTTCGATCTGCGCCCACAGATGAGAAATCAAACTTCACAGGACAGGAAATGTGATTTAATAAGGAAAGAAACCCTGGTGCTGTTTGATGTTTGCCAGGACATCGTTTTTATTGTTGACCTTTTCTGATTCACATCTTCTAAATGTGAGCAGAAACCTGGTTATAGTTGGAAAAATCAAGGAAGTGTCTGTTTAAGGCATTAAAACTGAAGTCTGGTCACATGAAGCACCTCAGTCTCTCCTGCTCTCTTTTCTTTTCTTACCTTTCGGATGTTTTCTCATCAGCGTTGGGACTCGTTATGCTTAATCGGGCCGATGACGAACCCAGAGGACTATTTTCTATCCAAACTCTGTGAAACAGAGCGAGGAACTCGAGAGAATTAAGTAGTTTTTGCTCTTTGGCTGCACCTACATTTGTGGGATCGAACACCAGCTTCATAGGTTCACAAACTTCTCCAGAGTTGCTTTAAATACCAAACGCTCCTCTGTCCTTTCATGCTTCCTTGTCCTCCTTCCTGTTTCCTTTCCTTCCTTTGCTCTTTGGCCTTTTCACACTTTCCTTCCCCCTCCTCCAGCCATCCTCTGACCTTCAGACCGTCCTAAACCCGGTCTCCTCGTCAGATTTAAGCACCGCATGTAAATCTGATCCATCACTGCTTTATTGGTTCTGTCTTAAATCCTAAATGAGTCTGAGACACGGGGACAGAGGGAAGATGAATGGGTTTCTGTTGCAGTTTCCTCTGCCAGCTGTAATGAGGCCCGACTCCATCAAACCAATAATCATTTTCTCTTCAGCAGCTCCTGCCAGAAGAACTGGAGGGTTTTGTGATTGCTCTCTTCTGATTTCCTTATTTCTTTTGGCTGTGAATCCAGCGGTCCTGTTCAGAGTAGTGAAGCCATTCAGTGCTTTTTTTAAACTCCAGTTTGGTGGATGTTTGGTACTGATCAAGTAGAAATGATTTCCCTGCACATCTTCTGTTTAAGACTCCTGATCAGCCTCATTCCTGAAACCTTTAAAGTGTCCTGATCAACAGTTCTGCAGCTTTCTGAAACCTTTAAAGTGTCCCGATCAACAGTTCTGCAGCTTTCTGTAACATTTAAAGTGTCCTGATCAATAGTTCTGCAGCTTTCTGAAACCTTTAAAGTGTCCTGATCAATAGTTCTGCAGCTTTCTGAAACCTTTAAAGTGTCCTGATCAACAGTTCTGCAGCTTTCTGAAACCTTTAAAGTGTCCTGATCAACAGTTCTGCAGCTTTCTGTAACCTTTAAAGTGTCCTGATCAACAGTTCTGCAGCTTTCTGAAACCTTTAAAGTGTCCTGATCAACAGTTCTGCAGCTTTCTGAAGCTCTTTCACAGTTTTTCACAGTTTTTCTTTGGAGATTTTCTGCTTTTTCCCTCATCTTCAGTCCTTGTTCCTGAGCATTTTCAGTGTTTTTTCTTTGTTCAGCCACTTAACTCTGAGCTATGAAGCATTCAGGCAGAAAAAAGGCTCCTAACTCAAGGGATGAACCAGTGTTGTGTCGACACAGAACAGACAACTTAGCAAAGAAGCCATTTTAAACTGGATCTTTAGGCACTTTGTTACCAGCAGCCTGTCACAAAGACACATCATTTGTTCCCATTTCTTTAGCTGCATCTATGAAAAACAGCAAAGAAAACACAGTTTGACAGACAGAAAATAGGATTTCTGCAGCAACAAGGTGATTCCCAAAGAGCTATTAGCTGAAAACTTGGCATATCTCAGCATGGTGTGCAGTGAGTCCTTAAAACATTTGAGGAAACTGGACAAGTGGAGGACAAAAGAAGAAGTGTCAGGCCTAAAAAACTATCTCCAGCAGATGAACAGGATCTGAAAGTGATGTCCTTAAGAAAGAGGAAAAAATCCAGCTGTGACCTGACAGGACCTGAGAGATGCATCTGGACCTTCAGCTGATCCATCTACTGTTGGCCCAAGCCTCATCAGAAATGGGCTCCATGGAAGGGTGGCTGTCAAGAAGCCGTTCTTAAGGAAGGGAAACAGGGAGAAAAGGCTGAGCTGTGCCAAATGACACAAGAAGTGGACTGAAAATCAGTGGCAACAGGTCTTATGGAGGGATGAATCCTCCCCAGAGCCCGGACCTCAACATTATTGAAGCAGTGTGGGATCATCTGACAGAGAACGGAACAAAAGGCAGCCCACATCCAAAGAAGAGCTTTGGGATGTCCTTCAAGAAGCCTGGAGAACTATTCCTGAAGACTCCTTAAAGAAATGACAGAAAGCTTGTCTCAGAGGGTTCAGGCTGTGTTGGAGAATAAAGGAGCTCAGACCAGAGATTCACTTTAAGCTGTTTTTGCTCAGTGAGTAGATAATGTTGGGCCTTCTAAAGTATTAAAGTTGCTTTCTTTCAGTGACTTTAGTTGACATTAAATTGTTCACGTTTCTCTGCAGCATGAGCTGGAAACGTTGAAGTTTACCTGGGATCTGCAGCAGGTTGGGTGTCAGAAAACCTTCATCCAAAGTATCACATCTGCTTCAAATGGCTTCAAAACCGTTTATAATCTGAGATAAAAAAGCTTTTTGTTTCATTTAAACTCAGCGCAGTGATGAGTGTTGCTGCAGCTTCATAAACTGGACTCTGTAGAGATAATTAGTGCTTTTACAGGAGATCTTTCTGCAGCTGAACTCATTAGAGGAAAAAGAATCAGAGTTTTGAAGTGATTCAGAGGGAAGACGAAGCTCCACAGGTTTGGAACAATATCAAATAACGCCCACTCACACTTTAACACAACGTTGACCACAATCCCTCACACTGAGCAGCGCTTTATTGATCGCGGCTCGCTCTGCAGCTCTCGCTGCGTCTGTTTGGTCATGAGAAGCTGCAGGAAATCCAATCGGCGCCGGTCAGGGAGCCGTAGCGAGGCGCCTCGCCCTCTCCAAACAGAACCGCTCCGCCGCTGAGTTTCCTAAAAATCAGAAACCATCAGATGTCACAGCTGGCTTTAGCGGGAGCTTTAACCTCCTGTCGGTGATAGAAAACTCCCAGAGGAGCTAGATATGGTTTTAAATCCTTGAATGTTCACACAGTTAAACCTGGATTAGGGCGAGTTTGGTTAAATATTCCTTTGATCCACGGTTGGACCTGCTTCCTGTCGACGAACAGCAAGAAAGTTTCTAATTTTCCTACAAAATAACAATCGTGTTTTAAGCCCTTTTACACTCCTTACTAGTTAACTAGTTAAAGTGTCCTTTGACCTCACTAATTAACCATTGAGACTGGAAAAATCCACTAGTTACACTAATATGAGACACTTTAGGCTCAACTATTGAGGTCTAAAATGTTTCCGAGTTTAACTAAAAGAAGCTAAAATCTTCACTATTTAAACTATTTAACCACTCAGGACGCTTTTGGTGTATTTCTAATATGATAAAGTATTACCATATTAGAAATATACTTGTGTCAAGACCAGATTCACTGTTTTATTGTAAAGTCGAGCTTAATTTCTCATTACCTAAGACAACCTAATCATTCAGTAATTCTAATGTAGCCTTGCATGATAAACAGTGAAAACGATTGGACCATATAGCCTACTGGCCTCTGTGTATGAATGCCATTTGAGGTCATTACCGTAACAAAACACAAAACACGTGTATTGATCACTAATTTTAATTGAGCCAGTTAATTGAGACCCTGCTTAATACTAATAAGAGGGGAAAAAATAGCAAAATTGACCTAAATTTGTTTTTGCAAAAGTTAGGACAGTTTCGTGAGAATCACCCAGTTAGCCTTTTTGACCTCACTAGTTAACTAAGAGGCTAAACATGTTAGAAGTTGTACTCGTGGAAGCTAAAATGTGTACAAGTTACACCAAATGCTATTGAGGATGAAAGCCGCTTCCTATTGGCTCTTTAGTTCAGAATGAAGAATGTCAACGAATCAGAACTCAGGATTTTGTCTTTTTCCCGCCCACTTAATTTGCATATTTCAACTAGTTAACACGTTGCCCTGAGGAACTGCAACTAGTAAACTTGTGGTTCAAAGTTACATGTTAACTAGTCAGATGAAAAATCTTAATAAGTTAACTAGTTGGTCTATTTAGTCTGTGCTAGTGAACTACTTAGTACTAGTTAACTCTGACACTAGTGTGAGACTTTTTGATTCATCTAATCAACTCGTGATTACAAAATAATTACGAGTTGAACTAGTAGAACCTCAAATTGTCAGTAGTCAAACTGGTTAAACCTTTTTGACCTCACTGGTTAACTAGTTAAGTATTTACCGGTTGCACTAGTGACAGACAAAATGCTAAATTGTCTTTCTAGTTAAGTAGTCCAGGTCTATTTCTACCATAGCAGTGACCTGAGGATCAGAATGCTGACGGGTTAACTGGTTAAAGTTGAGGATGTTCACTGGTTGCACTGGTGAGGGAATACTGGTCCTTGCTAACTAATTTGTGGGGTTGAAAAAGCACCGAGTCGATGAGTTTGAGCCACAGCTGGTTGAAAAAGCACCGAGTCGATGAGTTTGAGCCGCAGCTGGTTGAAAAAGCACCGAGTCGATGAGTTTGAGCCACAGCTGGTTGAAAAAGCACCGAGTCGGTGAGTTTGAGCCACAGCTGGTTGAAAAAGCACCGAGTCGGTGAGTTTGAGCCACAGCTGGTTGAAAAAGCACCGAGTCGGTGAGTTTGAGCCACAGCTGGTTGAAAAAGCACCGAGTCGGGGAGTTTGAGCCGCAGCTGGTTGAAAAAGCACCGAGTCGGTGAGTTTGAGCCGCAGCTGGTTGAAAAAGCACCGAGTCGGTGAGTTTGAGCCGCAGCTGGTTGAAAAAGCACCGAGTCGGTGAGTTTGAGCCACAGCTGGTTGAAAAAGCACCGAGTCGGTGAGTTTGAGCCACAGCTGGTTGAAAAAGCACCGAGTCGATGAGTTTGAGCCACAGCTGGTTGAAAAAGCACCGAGTCGGTGAGTTTGAGCCACAGCTGGTTGAAAAAGCACCGAGTCGGTGAGTTTGAGCCACAGCTGGTTGAAAAAGCACCGAGTCGATGAGTTTGAGCCACAGCTGGTTGAAAAAGCACCGAGTCGGTGAGTTTGAGCCACAGCTGGTTGAAAAAGCACCGAGTCGGTGAGTTTGAGCCACAGCTGGTTGAAAAAGCACCGAGTCGATGAGTTTGAGCCACAGCTGGTTGAAAAAGCACCGAGTCGATGAGTTTGAGCCACAGCTGGTTGAAAAAGCACCGAGTCGATGAGTTTGAGCCACAGCTGGTTGAAAAAGCACCGAGTCGATGAGTTTGAGCCACAGCTGGTTGAAAAAGCACCGAGTCGGTGAGTTTGAGCCACAGCTGGTTGAAAAAGCACCGAGTCGATGAGTTTGAGCCACAGCTGGTTGAAAAAGCACCGAGTCGGTGAGTTTGAGCCACAGCTGGTTGAAAAGCACCGAGTCGATGGGTTTGAGCCACAGCTGGTTGAAAAAGCACCGAGTCGATGAGTTTGAGCCACAGCTGGTTGAAAAAGCACCGAGTCGATGAGTTTGAGCCACAGCTGGTTGAAAACGCACCGAGTCGATGAGTTTGAGCCACAGCTGGTTGAAAAAGCACAGAGTCGCTGAGTTTGAGCCACAGCTGGTTGAAAAAGCACAGAGTCGGTGAGTTTGAGCCACAGCTGGTTGAAAAAGCACCGAGTCGATGAGTTTGAGCCACAGCTGGTTGAAAAAGCACCGAGTCGATGAGTTTGAGCCACAGCTGGTTGAAAAAGCACCGAGTCGGTGAGTTTGAGCCACAGCTGGTTGAAAAAGCACCGAGTCGATGAGTTTGAGCCACAGCTGGTTGAAAAAGCACCGAGTCGGTGAGTTTGAGCCACAGCTGGTTGAAAAAGCACCGAGTCGATGAGTTTGAGCCACAGCTGGTTGAAAAAGCACCGAGTCGATGAGTTTGAGCCACAGTGTGGGTGTTTTTGGCCTAACGAGTGAGCGCCCACCTTCTTCTTTTGTTGTTGGTTTTTATTGTGCCGCCCTGAGGTTCGTTGTGCAGTGATTTGTCTCTTTGTTTGTTTTCCTTGTTTCCCTCCTCTGGCGGCCCTCGGAGGGCCTCCGAGTCTCTGCTGCACATATTTACTGTTTTTATGAGCCTCCGTTTTTTTCTTTTCTGCTCATATTGCTATTTTTATTGTCTTTTAATGGATGGAATAGAACTTAATGTGTTTGTGTGTGTGTGTTGCAGGACCTATGCAATGCGGCGTGTGCGTGATGCCTTCAGGGCCAACAGGAAAGTAGGAGACCAGAAAACTGTGGAGCGACTGATGGAGGAGGGACAGCAGACACTGGCGCTGATACAGAGACAGGTGTGACACACACACACCTGTGATTCTATCTGTGTTTGGACCCGACCTGAACCCTCAAACCGCCTAATGAGGGTCAGATGCACAAATACACATGCTCCCTGCTGGCTGCTCCCAGGTAACCAGGTTCACTGGTATGCAGATGAACACCTGTGTGGCGCCCGAACACCTGCCGTGCACACATGCACCTGGTTAATCACCCCACTGATGGTCACTTTGTTCCCACAATGCATCAGCAGCCAGTCCCAGGGGGGGATTGAGATTCTGCATTTGAATGTGTCCGGCTGTGGTCACATGACAAACATTTACAGTCTGGAATTTCCTGAGATTCCCTGGAGTTTGATCCAGTTTACATGAGGTTTCTGGAGAAGGTTTGTAGCTTCTTGGTCCAAAGTGGAGCTGGTTTACGGTGCGGGTTGGACAGGAGCTGCAGTCGGGGAGAGGAGGGAACCTCAGGGTTGCATCTCTGCTGTCTCTTTTGACATTTTAGATTCGTGGGCTGCACTCAAACACACACTGATGAACTGACAAACTGTCAGCTGTCTCCTCTGAGTTTGTTGAGGTTGAGTTTAACAACCAAATTTACATTCTGACATTTGTGGACAAAATCATTATAGCGGCTGCGATAGAAGGACTTTATGCAGAGTGTTGAGCTCGTAAAACAATAACCAGGCATCAGGAAAACAAAACCAGTTTTACTTCATAGGAATTACTCAGAAATGCAGTTACATGCGATAAAGAATACTGAATATACTGATCTTAATGGTGGAAGGTAACAGTGTAATCATGGAGATAAACGGGAAACTGAATTAATTCATCAGTAATATAAGTTGTAAGGTTATAAGGCCGTTTCCAAACTATCTGGAGTCCATTATTCTACAGAGAGAAAGATTATTCACAAGTGGAAAACATTCAGGACAGCTGTCAATCTTCCCAGGAGTGGACGTCCCAGCAAGTTCACCCCAAGGTGAAGAAGCCCAGAGCTACATCTCAGACTCTACAGGCCTCAGTTAGCATGTTAAAGGTTAAAGGTCACCCCAAGGCGAAGAAGCCCAGAGCTACATCTCAGACTCTACAGGCCTCAGTTAGCATGTTAAAGGTTAAAGGTCACCCCAAGGTGAAAAAGCCCAGAGCTACATCTCAGACTCTACAGGCCTCAGTTAGCATGTTAAAGGTTAAAGGTCACCCCAAGGTGAAAAAGCCCAGAGCTACATCTCAGACTCTACAGGCCTCAGTTAGCATGTTAAAGGTTAAAGGTCACTCCAAGGTGAAAAAGCCCAGAGCTACATCTCAGACTCTCCAGGCCTCAGTTAGCATGCTAAAGGTTAAAGGTCACCCCAAGGTGAAAAAGCCCAGAGCTACATCTCAGACTCTACAGGCCTCAGTTAGCATGTTAAAGGTTAAAGGTCACCCCAAGGTGAAAAAGCCCAGAGCTACATCTCAGACTCTACAGGCCTCAGTTAGCATGTTAAAGGTTAAAGGTCACCCCAAGGTGAAAAAGCCCAGAGCTACATCTCAGACTCTACAGGCCTCAGTTAGCATGTTAAAGGTTAAAGTTCACCCCAAGGTGAAAAAGCCCAGAGCTACATCTCAGACTCTACAGGCCTCAGTTAGCATGTTAAAGGTTAAAGGTCACCCCAAGGTGAAAAAGCCCAGAGCTACATCTCAGACTCTACAGGCCTCAGTTAGCATGTTAAAGGTTAAAGGTCACCCCAAGGTGAAAAAGCCCAGAGCTACATCTCAGACTCTCCAGGCCTCAGTTAGCATGCTAAAGGTTAAAGGTCACCCCAAGGTGAAAAAGCCCAGAGCTACATCTCAGACTCTACAGGCCTCAGTTAGCATGCTAAAGGTTAAAGGTCATGAAAAAGCCCAGAGCTACATCTCAGACTCTCCAGGCCTCAGTTAGCATGCTAAAGGTTAAAGGTCACCCCAAGGTGAAAAAGCCCAGAGCTACATCTCAGACTCTACAGGCCTCAGTTAGCATGCTAAAGGTTAAAGGTCATGAAAAAGCCCAGAGCTACATCTCAGACTCTACAGGCCTCAGTTAGCATGTTAAAGGTTAAAGGTCATGACAGCACAGTTAGAAAAAGACTGAACAAGGATGGCTTGTTTGGAAGGGCTGCAGGAGAAAGCCTCTTCTCTCTAAAAAGAACATGGCAGCACAGCTTAGGTTTGCAAAGCTGCATCTGAACAAAGCTCAAGACTTCTGGAACAATGTCCTTTGGACAGACCAGAGCAAAGTGGAGATGTTTGGTCCTAATGCACAGCAGCACGTTTGGAGGAAACCAAACACAGCATATCAGCACAAACACCTCATACCAGCTGTCAAGCACGGGGTTCACTTAGTTTCTCACTCACTGCTTCTGTGTTTTGTCTCAGCTTTACTTCAGTGAACACATGTTAAATATGAGTAACTTTGAACTAGTTGTCTCGGATTTTCTGTGTTTTCCCTCCTTTCTGCATCCACTGATTCAGATTAAATGCATCACAGGAGGAATCTGCTCCTCGTTGAAGCTCCTGGAAAAATCCATACTCACCTCTGCTCGAGTCTGTTTTATGTGCTGCAGCTTTAGGTTTCCTCCCCGGTGTGTAAGGATCTATACTGTGTGTTATATAAGAAACGGAGCAGGGTGGGGGGAGGCGCTCCATCAGGGAAGCATCATATGACAAAGACCCACAGGGAGACCCAGAAATCCCTGATAAACATGAGATGCCTCATCAGAAAGGTTCTGTTTATTCATACTGGACCGTGAGGGCTCTACCACTGAGATAAAGCTGTGACCATCGTAGAGAAAAGCTGAAAAAAGGCTCCAATCCTATGTTTTTTAATTTCTAAAGGATTTATAAATGCAACACATTAGTTTTACTGGAAGATTATTGTTGTCTTAACTACTGTAAACTGATTTAATGGAAAAAAAAGCTGCAAAATTCTTCAGAAATCTTAATAAAATTGAGTTTTTATCAATGAAAACCTTCTGGACTCTGGCACCAGTTAACGTTTCCTGTGGCCCGGCAGAATTAGGAGTTTTTCTCTTCATGTGAACACATTTATAAGTCCAGTTTGTTGCTTAAATTCAACAGGAAACATGGTTTGGTTTGTGCTTGTTAAACCTGGAGGGCAGAATGTTTGTCTCCCCCTTCTGGCAGTAAGAGGAACTACACCAAAGACGATTCTGTCTTTCCAGCAGAGGTTAGTCATTTCTGTGGCGGGTCAGAATCAGGGAGCAGGACCTCCTGTCTCTTCTCTGTGGATCTGCTTTCATTCGGCTGAGTTTCAGGTGGAATATCTCCACCAAATGTGTTTCAAATTGTAGTTTCCAAGGTCACAATGAGCTGTTACTCTCCAAAAAAGCAGCTGAGTGAGGTTTAAGAGCTCAGATCTGCAGCTCGCCGGCTGCAGGCTGTTTCTGTTGTGTAAATGCGTTTGTTTGTATTCATGCGTGGGTGTTCGGTGTGAATTAATGTGCCGCATGTGGGCGTGTTTCTCTGCATCACCGACTGTGCATACGCTTAAAAAGTTGAGTTTATTCTTAATTGTGTCTGAGTCCCTGCCCAGCTCAGTGTGTGTGTGCGCCTCTAAGCTAGCTGGAGAGGAAAGATGATGGATTGCAGCCTCTGTTTGTGGAGGAGAAACTGAAGCAGACTTCAGGGAGGACGGTTTACGACGAGGAAGTACTGAAGAAGTATTGAGGAAGAAGAGGAGGCGGCTTCATAGATTTTTGAATGACTGGATGGAGACGTCACCTGACGTCTCCTGGCAGTAGTTTGCATTGCGGGCCAGCAGAGGGCGCTGTGAAGATTTACCTGAGCTCACTTAATCAATATTAGGCCATGCAGCTGGAGCAGTTAAAGCATGTGAGGAGAGGTGAGTTTTTAACCCTGAAAGTGTGAACTTTAACTGGCTGTTTGCTCTTTAAATTCACCTTTTAAAGGGAAATCTGTGTCGCAGCAGCTGTTTAAATGAGTCATATTTACATCATGACCCAGCTTTTATCTTCAGCCGCTGAGTAATATGATCAAAAAGACATATTTTTTCTATAATTCCTCCTCCTGATACTGATAACAGGCCTATAGAACAGTCTAGCTAACATCCAGCTGTGCTAACATCTGCTAGCTTCTCTCCTCCTGTCTCTTAATGCAGCTGAAATCCTAATAAAGCCTCTAATTCCTGTTTTATTGTCTGTTATCAGACAACACAGTGACTCAGCATAACAGCAGTTAACACCTTAACCATCAGCCTCTGATGTTACAGATGCAACACGTCTGATAAAATGAGCTGTTTTTATCCCGGTTGGACTCAGAATATTAGTTCACAGGCTGAGGATGCCTTGCATCTCGCCCGTTATCAGCCCCTCAACCCCATATGGACTGCAGCTTGGTCCTGAACCAGTTAAAACAGTTAAAACTCCAGATGTGGTTCCTCTGCTGAGTGTTTAACCTTTTTAGCTAACCTTTAAAAGCATACATATTTACTTCAGCCTTCTTTATATCTTAATGTTTCCAGCTGACTTTTAGAAGCTGCAGTTGTTGCCCTGTACCACAGTCATCAGGGTTGTGTACCTCTCTGCTATCAGACAATTTGATGCCCATCTACATGCACTGAATGGGCGACGTTTCAGGGATCCAGAACGATATTTATTGTCTGTAGCTTGCACAGCTACATCTGAACAGTGTTTAAATGGCGCATGGACTCTGCTGCCTGCGTGAAAACATTCTTCAACAGTTTGTGGGATCTGCAACCAAACCTCAGTCCATCCAACCATCTATCGGGTCTATTCTAAGGTCCCCAGACCTCCTCCAGCTCTTCTGCAGGAGTACCAAGACATTCCCAAGCCAACCAACAGATCAGACCAGATCAGCAGCAACTCTTTGTTGGTCTCTGATTAACCTCTGCTTACACCAGGGCCCATACAGTGAGGTAATGATGTGGGTTCCACAGGTGAACCACCTCAACTCTCCAGCACCGTCCTAGGACCAGAATCTGTTCCTTGTTGGTCCTTGTAGGTCGTTGTTGGTCCTTGTTGGTCCTTGTAGGTCGTTGTTGGTCCTTGTAGGTCGTTGTTGGTCGTTGTTGGTCCTTGTTGGTTGTTGTTGGTCCTTGTAGGTCGTTGTTGGTCCATGTAGGTCGTTGTTGGTCCATGTAGGTCGTTGTTGGTCCATGTAGGTCGTTGTTGGTCGTTGTTGGTCCTTGTAGGTCCTTGTTGGTCCATGTTGGTCCATGTTGGTCCATGTTGGTCCATGTTGGTCCTTGTAGGTCGTTGTTGGCCCTTGTAGGTTGTTGTTGGTTGTTGTTGGTCCTTGTTGGTTGTTGTTGGTCCTTGTAGGTCCTTGTAGGTCCTTGTAGGTCCATGTTGGTCCTTGTAGGTCCATGTTGGTCCTTGTAGGTCCATGTTGGTCCTTGTAGGTCGTTGTTGGTCCTTGTAGGTCGTTGTTGGTCCATGTAGGTCGTTGTTGGTCCATGTAGGTCGTTGTTGGTCCATGTAGGTCGTTGTTGGTCCATGTAGGTCGTTGTTGGTCCTTGTAGGTCGTTGTTGGCCCTTGTAGGTTGTTGTTGGTTGTTGTTGGTCCTTGTTGGTTGTTGTTGGTCCTTGTAGGTCCTTGTAGGTCGTTGTTGGTCCATGTTGGTCCTTGTAGGTCCATGTTGGTCCTTGTAGGTCGTTGTTGGTCCTTGTAGGTCGTTGTTGGTCCTTGTAGGTCGTTGTTGGTCCTTGTAGGTCGTTGTTGGTCCTTGTAGGTCGTTGTTGGTCCATGTAGGTCGTTGTTGGTCGTTGTTGGTCCTTGTAGGTCCTTGTTGGTCCTTGTTGGTCCATGTTGGTCCATGTTGGTCCATGTTGGTCCATGTTGGTCCATGTTGGTCCTTGTAGGTCGTTGTTGGCCCTTGTAGGTTGTTGTTGGTTGTTGTTGGTCCTTGTTGGTTGTTGTTGGTCCTTGTAGGTCGTTGTTGGTCCATGTTGGTCCTTGTAGGTCCATGTTGGTCCTTGTAGGTCCATGTTGGTCCTTGTAGGTCGTTGTTGGTCCATGTAGGTCGTTGTTGGTCCATGTAGGTCGTTGTTGGTCCTTGTAGGTCGTTGTTGGCCCTTGTAGGTCGTTGTTGGTCCTTGTAGGTCGTTGTTGGTCCTTGTAGGTCGTTGTTGGTCCATGTAGGTCGTTGTTGGTCCATGTTGGTCCATGTTGGTCCTTGTAGGTCGTTGTTGGCCCTTGTAGGTTGTTGTTGGTTGTTGTTGGTCCTTGTTGGTTGTTGTTGGTCCTTGTAGGTCCTTGTAGGTCGTTGTTGGTCCATGTTGGTCCTTGTAGGTCCATGTTGGTCCTTGTAGGTCCATGTTGGTCCTTGTAGGTCCATGTTGGTCCTTGTAGGTCGTTGTTGGTCCATGTAGGTCGTTGTTGGTCCATGTAGGTCGTTGTTGGTCCTTGTAGGTCGTTGTTGGCCCTTGTAGGTCGTTGTTGGCCCTTGTAGGTCGTTGTTGGTCCTTGTAGGTCGTTGTTGGTCCTTGTAGGTCGTTGTTGGTCCATGTAGGTCGTTGTTGGTCCATGTTGGTCCATGTTGGTCCTTGTAGGTCGTTGTTGGCCCTTGTAGGTTGTTGTTGGTTGTTGTTGGTCCTTGTTGGTTGTTGTTGGTCCTTGTAGGTCCTTGTAGGTCGTTGTTGGTCCTTGTAGGTCGTTGTTGGTCCTTGTAGGTCGTTGTTGGTCCATGTAGGTCGTTGTTGGTCCATGTTGGTCCATGTTGGTCCTTGTAGGTCGTTGTTGGCCCTTGTAGGTTGTTGTTGGTTGTTGTTGGTCCTTGTTGGTTGTTGTTGGTCCTTGTAGGTCCTTGTAGGTCGTTGTTGGTCCATGTTGGTCCTTGTAGGTCCATGTTGGTCCTTGTAGGTCGTTGTTGGTCCTTGTAGGTCGTTGTTGGTCCTTGTAGGTCGTTGTTGGTCCTTGTAGGTCGTTGTTGGTCCTTGTAGGTCGTTGTTGGCCCTTGTTGGTTGTTGTTGGTCCTTGTAGGTCGTTGTTGGTCCATGTAGGTCGTTGTTGGTCCATGTAGGTCGTTGTTGGTCCTTGTAGGTCGTTGTTGGTCCATGTAGGTCGTTGTTGGTCCTTGTAGGTCCTTGTTGGTCCATGTTGGTCCTTGTAGGTCGTTGTTGGTCCTTGTAGGTTGTTGTTGGTCCTTGTTGGTTGTTGTTGGTCCTTGTTGGTTGTTGTTGGTCCTTGTAGGTCCTTGTAGGTCGTTGTTGGTCCTTGTAGGTCGTTGTTGGTCCTTGTAGGTCGTTGTTGGTCCTTGTAGGTCGTTGTTGGCCCTTGTTGGTTGTTGTTGGTCTCTGTTGGTCCTTGTTGGTTGTTGTTGGTCCATGTTGGTCCTTGTAGGTCCATGTTGGTCCTTGTAGGTCGTTGTTGGTCCATGTTGGTCCTTGTAGGTCCATGTTGGTCCTTGTAGGTCGTTGTTGGTCCTTGTAGGTCGTTGTTGGTCCATGTAGGTCGTTGTTGGTCCATGTAGGTCGTTGTTGGTCCTTGTAGGTCGTTGTTGGTCCATGTAGGTCGTTGTTGGTCCATGTAGGTCGTTGTTGGTCCTCGTAGGTCGTTGTTGGTCCTCGTTGGTCCTTGTAGGTCGTTGTTGGTCCTTGTTGGTCGTTGTTGGTCCTTGTAGGTCGTTGTTGGTCCATGTTGGTCTCTGTTGGTCCTTGTAGGTCGTTGTTGGTCCTTGTTGGTCGTTGTTGGTCCTTGTAGGTCGTTGTTGGTCCATGTTGGTCTCTGTTGGTCCTTGTAGGTCGTTGTTGGTCCTTGTTGGTCGTTGTTGGTCCTTGTAGGTCGTTGTTGGTCCATGTAGATCGTTGTTGGTTGTTGTTGGTCTCTGTTGGTCCTTGTTGGTCCTGACCTCAGTTGTGACTCCACACAGCGAAGGCTGAAGTAGCATTACGGTACCTGGATCTCATTAATACTGGTAATATTGAACCAGGTGTACTCCACTTGAACTGGATTCACACACTTCCAGTAAGAGGAATCCTTGGCTTGTTGGACTTGTTAATGTTATGGCTTCACTTCATCATCTTGTGAGTGTGCACGTGTGTGTTGTTGCGGCCTCGGAGGAGCCATTACTCATAGATTACTGCTGCTTAATGTCACCGCCGTGTCAAACCTTTGCTTCGATTTAGATGAAATGTCACATTGTGAGGTGAATTACACCTTGCCCCCCCCCCCCCCCCCCCCGAGAGCCGCAATGGACTGAATCACATCTCTGGTCTCAGAGTTCAGAAAGCACACAAAGAGTTTGTTCTCATATCTATATGAAAGAGCTGAAAGATGGTGGGAGTTATCCATATGTGCAGCTGTGTGGAGGCGTTTGTGTCTCACTGACACCATTAGCTTTTAGTTCCCTTTGGGTGGGAAGATGCTCTCAGGTTGTGTAGGTAAGAGCCTCGGTAAACGGGAAATGAGATCTCTGCTGGACTTTCACAGCGAGCAGCTTCCAGACACACACATGAATATTTGCTAAACTTGGTGGTTTCTTCTGTAAAGGTGAAGCTCATTACCAGACACACGATTAAATGTTTCTTCTTCCTGCTCTGGAGGGCTTTGTTTCAGTGGTTTAGATGTGTGTTGAAGTGATGCATCATGGGAAATGATCTCTTTAACATACTGTTCTTAGCAAGCGGAGGAGCTTTTATTTCTGTTTTAGAGTGAATTTGATGGTGTCAGATTTAGTTCCTGGATATTGGGACATTGTTTTTCATATTCAAGCGTTTTGTCCTGGAAATTCAATAAATTATTCCAAGAAGGAAGAAAACAACTTTGATCTTTTCGCATTTTCTTGTTAAAATTGTAGCAAAAACCTCTTTGAATCAGTCATTTGTTGTTAGTTTAGTGGAGAGAAGAAGAGTTTTATTTGTGTTCCTCATCCCGAAGCCCTAAATGAAACCTTATTTTACAGTTTAGTCCTAAAGTCTGTGCAGGAAAAGTCAATGTTTCAGCTCTCTGCATGAAAAACAAGCCAAACGTTACAGCCGCGGCTAACCGACGCTCAACACGGCGTTGCTTCAACTTTGAACTCCCTCTGGAATATTTCGCTGCAGAAACCAGCTGATGAGCCTTCAGTTCTGCAGAAATTTGGACCGTTGTTCTGTTTTCGAAGCAGATTCACGGCCATGCGCTTGTAGTAGAAATCAGAGCTCGTGATATTCTGGAAACCGACACTTTAACGGAGTGCGTGTTCAGATTTCAGATGTGTGTGACCCGGAAGGATCTTTGATGACGCTGCATCCAGAACCAGCCATTAACTGCTGCTGTTCAGCATGCAGGAGACAGAACTCTGAGGATAAACCTGTTAAACCTGCTGCACTCTACGGTAAAAAGCCGCTGCTTTCTGTGATTAAACAGCCTCCAGGAAGACCAGCAATGAAGCCACAATGTGCAGCTGATGCAAACTGTCTTCTCCTCTGACGCAGTTCCAGCTCCGTCTGGGGAGATCAGACTTTGGGAAAGCCTGAACCAGACAGCAGCTGAAGTGAAAAGTAGGGCAGCACGCTGCATGAAAGCCTGCGTCACCCCCCCACTCTTCTCTCTTTTCCCCAGTCTCCCTCCTGCATCCCTCAGAAATCCAACACCTTTATCGCTGCTTTTACGCCCCGCTGCCCGCGGGTTCTGGTAGCTTTTCCCAGCTTTAGCCGCTCACACGCAGACACGGCGTTTGCCTTCGTGCTGCAGGAATGTTAGAAAAATTATATATAGAGTTATACTATGAGAAAAGCTGCAAGAATAAGAGTTTCTGTGATGGGGGGGGGGGGAGGCCTCCTCCTGTCTTTTACTTCTCATAATACTATGTAGCAAGCAAAAGTGTTTTGACTGTCTGAACTCGTCTTCCCATAACATTAAATGCCTTTTTTCCATAAGATTGTGTGGCCAGCAAGCATAAACAATATAAATAGCACCATTTTGTTAGTCAGACAACTCTGAGCAGCTTCCTGACAGGTTGTGCCGACTTCTCTCTTTCTTGCAAGAAATAAATGTTTTGTGTGAATCGTTTCCAGCGACTCTGAGTCTAATTTTGAGAGAATTTTTCTCACATATTGGTCCTTCGAGCCGGATCCTAAGTCCTTTCCACCTTCCAGGATCGGAGCTGAAACCGTTACCTGAAACTCAGGTGGATAAGAGCTCGTCTTCCTCTTTTTAAAACGTTGCACAGAGCAGAGGGAGGTGGAACAACAAACCTCCGACATGGCTTCTTAATTCTAGCTGCAACGATGCGCCGCCTCTTTGGTCTCATCAGCTCATCTGCAGGTTTTTAACCGATTCTCAAGCTTTGGATGAACCCAAACACATTTCTCACTTGAAATCTGAGACCAAAGATGCGTTTTATCACCTGAGCAACATTTCCATGTTAAGACTTTTCTCCTGAGCCAGCAGCACCAAGTCCGAAGGGTGTTTAAACTTCACCTGCTGTTGGATTTGACCTTTGGATGCATAAACAGGGGAAAAAATCTCAAAAACAACCAAAATATTCAAATGATCCCGTGAAACTTCTGGCTCTGAAAACCCAACATGGAGCTTCTTCTTCAGGCTTTTTACTGGAAGCACAAACCGGCTTTAACTGGTCTTCATCCACAAACATTCATTAAGTCCACATGAAAGTAGGATTTTCCTAAATTTGTAGGTTTAACATAGAATTCCTGCTGCAGCATCATCCCATGCTCTATAAAAGGATCTGGACACTGTCCAACAGTTGGATAACAGCCGTATAGTTTCCCCTGAGGATGATAAAAGTATTTTTTCTTTCGTTTAAACTGGTTTAACTGACTGGGAGCTGCATCAAGGTGTCAGATAAGCTAATAAAATGGTCAGATAAAGGTGACATTTATGTAAAAATCCCCCTTTTCTGTTCTTGGGAGCACATGTTAGGTTGTCTTCAGCGACCTACACGCTGGTCAGGTGACCCAGTGAGGCCTATAAGGAGAGACTCTCCACCAACTAGTTCAGAACTGAAGAAACCTTTTGGGTGAGAAGTGAAACCGAGAAGAAGTCGTCCAGCTGCCCTTATGCAGGCTCTGAGGATTACCGTGAGCTGGTTACCAAGTGCTAGTAACCGGACCGGTTCCCCTCTGCTGAGATCTCTGGGCTGCAGCTGAGAACCATGAAGGCCATGAAGTGAAAGCACAACCTCTGACTCTGAGCCGACCCACAGCTTTGCTTTGGAAGGCTGTGATCCGTCAGCAGAGGATGCAGAAGTTCAGACTGAGCCTGAAGTTTCAGCTGGAAACTCTGAACGCGTTGCCTTTCAGAAGAGACCGCGACTGGAACCAAGAGTTTAGAAGCTAATTCCTGCTCTCTCAGCAGGAGCGAAGTCTCCGATTGTTTCTGAACCAGTCGGGGAGATCCGGACTGTGCAGCCTCGGATCTTCCTCCCATCTCATCTCTTTGCTCCCCTCTCGTCCTCCATCATTACCAGCCCCTCGAGCTTTAAAAAATGAACTTAAGTATTGATTTCTGACTACAAAAGCCCTCAAATATTCATGCTCTTGTTCTCTCATGCAGAGCTGCTCAGTGCAGCCTTAAAAATAGCACATTATGAAATCGTATGTCAAGTATTCGGGGTCAAAATGCAGAAGAGATGTGCTGTTTGAGTCCAGGAGCAGGCTGCAGGGTTATCCAGGCCTGTGCTGTGAGTTTCAGGGGGAAAGCACCTGTAGTTTGGAGGTATTGACCGATGAACTAAAGACAACTAAAGCGTTGGTTTCTCCAGCTGATGTGATAGATTTAGCATCACATTTCAGGAGGATCGTGCAGCTTCTGCGGTCTTCGTACAGTACGTCCTGCGCCTTCTTCTCTGGTGCATTGTTTGTTTTCCTGCTATTCTTAGAAATGTGGGACTGATGCAATGCTTCTTCTTCCTCCTCCACACACACACTGCATGATGAAATGCATTGACTGCAGAGGGCAACGGGATGTGAGGAGAGCCGTTGGAAGCAGGATGAGGTGATGGGGATGGAGGAGAAACGAGGAGGTAGCAGTGGAGGTGGAAGGAAAGTGAGTCTCATCAGGAGGAAGAGATCTCATGCTTTTGAGCTTTCGGTGGGCAGTTTATACACCCAAAGGCTCGGCTTAAGATCACGTTCAGATATTCTGTGTTAGACCTGCTAAAGTGATGCTATTAATTCATTATTTCACTGAGAAATGGTAAAAGTATAGATGGGTTAGATCAGGGGGGTCAAACTCAAATACACAGTGGCCAAGGTTGAACAAATGAACCTTTTAATATGGAACCCAACAAGTTTTGATTTAACAATGAATACTGAACAAGCAAGGCTTATATAACTTTAAAGTCCAGGGGTGCAAAATTAATAATAATAACAATAATAATAATAATAAAAACATATCAATGGCATATTAAATTAGATTAAAATAAAAATTGAATGCCTCCTTTCTGTTTGCAGCCTTCTGATTTATGTCAAAATTAGCTTCTTACACAGGCTAATAAATGTGAAAATAAAATAACATAAACCTCTTTTCATCTCCTTTACTTTCTGGCTCCTTTGAGCTGTGTCCAGGTCCTTATATTTGTCCTGGTGTTTCGTTTCATAGTGTAGGCTAATATTATATCCTTAGTTACTCCTTAGTTACTCCTTAGTTACTCCTTAGTTACTCTTTAGTTACTCTTTAGTTACTCTTTAGTTACTCTTTAGTTACTCTTTAGTTACTCCTTAGTTACTCTTTAGTTACTCTTTAGTTACTCCTTAGTTACTCCTTAGTTACTCCTTAGTTACTCTTTAGTTACTCTTTAGTTACTCTTTAGTTACTCTTTAGTTACTCCTTAGTTACTCTTTAGTTACTCTTTAGTTACTCCTTAGTTACCCCTTAGTTACCCCTTAGTTACTCCTTAGTTACTGACGCGTTGTCTCCACAAACAACACAAACAGGTCTGTCTTTTACATAAACAGATATTCTGTCTCCCACCTGTCCAGAAAAGTTCTATTTTCTGCCTTTCTTTTGGCCATTTTTTGGTAGGTAACAGTGACAGCTGTGGTTTGAGGTCTGGGGGAGAGGCGGGGGGCACAAGAAGACTGCTAGCATAGATGCTACTGACACAGAGGAGGGGCGTATCTGCCTCTGTTCTAATTGAGGCGCCAAAACAACAGCAAAGCATTATGGGACTTGTAGTATAAGCGGTGAATGGGGGTTACAGCGCTGCCGCCGTATGATACTGGCGGGCCAGCTCTAATATTCATTTGAAATTGCCTCGCGGGCCAAATATAATTACACTGCGGGCCAGAGTTTGACACCTATGGGTTAGATGATGATTATTCAGTGACTTTTATTAAAGCTTCACAAAGTGAAAGATCATGTGGTTGTTTCTGGTGCTTTGTCAGCCTGTTGCTGTGAGGGGATGTTAAGTTTAATTTAAGTAAAATGCATCTCCTGACCTCGGACCGATCTCCTTCTTATTTATTCTTTTTCACCTTTTCATGCCCCCTTACAGTCAGGACTTGATTCTCCTTAGTTAGTCGAGCTCGTGCACGAACCTGTGGATCGATGGCCTCTGAAGAACTCATCTCCTCTGGTTATGAGTCACTCTGGCTGTTGGTTTTGCTGGACTTCCCTCAGTTTGTTCCACTCGGTTTCCTCCTCGGCTCTTCAGCACATTTCAGGCTGGTCTATTGATTCGCTTCTCTCAGAAGGAGTGCTTCTCATTTTCCTCAGTATTTATATGTGCGAGTGTTTTTCTGTGTTTTCGTGGAGTCTGCTGACACTGAAACCTGATGGCAGCAGCTCTCACAGCATCTTTGGCTAGTAGAGAGTATATTTCTTCAATTAGAAACTAAATTATTAACGCGTGTTCAGTCATTTGAAATGCGTTTTATTGACCTTTTATCCATTATCTGATCCTTTTCCCTCTCTCTCTCTATTGGATTTCTGTTCTGAATGCAAAGGTTATCGTGGACCCTGATTGCTTCAGCTCAACAGTGACAAGCATCTGTATTATGGAGAGGTTAATGATCCATATCATAGCTGGAGGGAGGCTGTTTGCTTCTGCATGCCCCTCCTCTAATGAAGCTCACTCTGTTCTGATTGGTCGGCTGCAGTGGGCTGATTTAGGCCCCGCCCACATTGTACATTAACTTTAATATTCAGAATGCTAGAAGGCAGATGATTGGTCGATGAGTTTTCAACATCTTTTTATAATTTTTCATCATCGGTTTACGTTTTCTTCTTTATTGGACTACAAACATCTGTCCAGGTTATGTTTTACAAGACGGATCATAGAAAATAAACCATGTATTGAATGTCCAAGGTGGCTTTTAAATGTTTGCTGTACTGTCCACAACCATTAATCCCTCATTTCTTTACATATTTCCAGTTCTCCAGGCTTCTTGAAGGACATCCCAAAGCTCTTCTTTGGATGTGGGCTGCCTTTTGTTCCGTTCTCTGTCAGATGATCCCACACTGCTTCAATAATGTTGAGGTCCGGGCTCTGGGGAGGATTCATCCCTCCATAAGACCTGTTGCCACTGATTTTCAGTCCACTTCTTGTGTCATTTGGCACAGCTCAGCCTTTTCTCCCTGTTTCCCTTCCTTAAGAACGGCTTCTTGACAGCCACCCTTCCATGGAGACCATTTCTGATGAGGCTTGGGCCAACAGTAGATGGATCAGCTGAAGGTCCAGATGCATCTCTCAGGTCCTGTCAGGTCACAGCTGGATTTTTTCCTCTTTCTTAAGGACATCACTTTCAGATCCTGTTCATCTGCTGGAGATAGTTTTTTAGGCCTGACACTTCTTCTTTTGTCCTCCACTTGTCCAGTTTCCTCAAATGTTTTAAGGACACACTGCACACCATGCTGAGATATGCCAAGTTTTCAGCTAATAGCTCTTTGGGAATCACCTTGTTGCTGCAGAAATCCTATTTTCTGTCTGTCAAACTGTGTTTTCTTTGCTGTTTTTCATAGATGCAGCTAAAGAAATGGGAACAAATGATGTGTCTTTGTGACAGGCTGCTGGTAACAAAGAGCCTAAAGATCCAGTTTAAAACGGCTTCTTTGCTAAGTTGTCTGTTCTGTGTCGACACAACACTGGTTCATCCCTTGAGTTAGGAGCCTTTTTTCTGCCTGAAGGGTTCAAAGGTCAGAGTTAAGTGGCTGAACAAAGAAAAAACACTGAAAATGCTCAGGAACAAGGACTGAAGATGAGGGAAAAAGCAGAAAATGTCCAAAGAAAAACTGTGAAAAACTGTTGATCAGGACACTTTAAAGGTTTCAGGAATGAGGCTGAACTGGAGTTTTGTACAGTCCTGTATGTGCATTTTATACATGATAAATATGGAGATTTAGGGAAGGTTTATCAGTCCGTGTTTTTTGTATTTAGTTGAATCTGATGCTGTTCTTTTCCTGTGGGTCATCACATCTGTTTAAGGTTAAAAACTCAGTGGATCTGAAGTTGCAGCTTCGTTAGTTTCTGTCATTTCTCGATAAGGTGAATATTTGGTGTTCCACTTGTGCTTGTTTTAACTGCTCATTGATAGCATTTCTAATTATTCTTAATATGATAAGTTTATATGCAGGTGAGACTGAGCTGATATCAGGATCTGAAATCAGAAACATTTCCAAATAAAGGAGTCATTTTCTGAGCTGCACAACTCATTACCAGGTGAAATCTGCAGCTTCCTGAATATCTCAAAAACTCTGAAGGATGCCGGCCTTCAAAGTAAAAGATGTGGTGGGGGCTTTAAAAGTTTTATTTTTTAAATTCTTCCTGGATGTGACGAACAGAGTGGATAAAATAAAAGAGCAAAAAGGGAAGAGGAGGAAGAAAATGAAGAGAACAATGGATGCGTAACAGTTTCTAACCATCCTTCCTCCTGCTTGCTCCTCTTCCTCCTCGTCCTTTCATCTGCTTTTCCCTTTCTTTCTGGCTCCCGGATGCGATGAACTGAAACACAGCGGCGTCGAGTCGCTGGCGAGGGAACTCCACGCACAGTTTGCCTTCATCTCTTCTGCTCCCTAATTAGAGAGCGCTCACACTGAAAAGAATTAATGTTAAGAAACGGCAGCTTTTCAAAGAAATCCTCATTACTGTTCGGCTTTGTGTACGTGTGAGTCTTTGTGTGTCCATTTGCCTCCGGATTTAGCCTTGATGTCACAGCTTAATCACATTTAATTAGTCCTTTAATCACGCTGTGATTGGTTGATGCAAGGTCTCCTGCTAATTGGTTGGAAGGCTGTCGAGTGGGCGGGGTTTTATAAGTTATTGCAGCCAATTAAGACGACGGCAGATGAGCTTAAACTTAAAGCTGGTGGGTGGGAAGCTCGGTAAAGGGGATTTCCAAGGTCAGAAACACAGTAACAGAGGGGCGTGTAAACGAAGACGTCCCATTGGTCGTTTTTTCAGGGTGTGTGGATCTCAACAGGAAGAGCAGAGGGAGGTTCTTGTTGCAGTACTGAAAGCTACGATATGTGTGTGTGTGTGAGCACAACTGCAGTGTCAGTTTCTGCTGTGGCTTCGTGTCTGGATCGGTTCAGGAGTTTGTCTGCAGCGTGGACCTAAAAATCCTGGGTGTGACGCCATGTTGAACGATGCAGGCTATAAAACATGGCTGTGATTATTTGTTTTACCAGGTCCAACCTGGAAAGGTCACGGTAACAGCCAGACTCCTGCTTACACAACTCGGCTGCAGTTTCTGAGTTTTGTGCATTTTGCCTTCCTCAAGCCCCTTTAGAGTTTTCTCCTGAAAAGAAAGATGATGCCAGGTGTGATGCTGGCAACAGCCTGTCACACGGTTTGTTTCAGCTGTGCTGAAGTCTCTGACAGGTACGCTGTGCTGAATGGGAGAGGAAGCTTTACCTGCATGTTTGGCCAGTCTGGGTTAACATTCTCCTGGGAATATTTCTTTAGTTCAGTTTCTTCTTTGAAAAGCAGCAAAAAACAAACATGAATCAGACTTGTTTCCGTTGATGAAGCTGATAAACTCGTCTGTGTGGTTTCACCAGAGGGGGGCGGTATTTGCTTTGTTACTACTGCGACTTTTTTCACCTACGATACCGATTTCTGAGGTTTAGTATTGGCCGAATCGATACAGAATTATGGAAACAAACGGTAAGTTTCACTGTGTGGAAAAGACTGGGATTATTTCTTGTGCAAGGCAACATCAGACTTGACTTAACCATTACTTTCCTATTTTTTTAAAATAAACAGATATAAATGTACTGAATTACTTGTTTATTGAATAATTGTGCACCAGTAAAACAATCTT
Source organism: Leuresthes tenuis (assembly GCF_036924035.1). Lineage (NCBI taxonomy): Eukaryota > Metazoa > Chordata > Actinopteri > Atheriniformes > Atherinopsidae > Leuresthes > Leuresthes tenuis. The sequence continues at coordinate 1,658,661 of NW_027325378.1, read as the reverse complement.
AGCCATAAAGATAGAACAAATGTACCTGGTGCAGTCAGTGCAATTAGGGATTCAAAATCCAACGTAAAACTAAATGGATATTAAAGGTATAATCGCAGATATTGCATGTTGCTGTGGAGTTTGTTGATGGAGGTGATGTGTAATAGCTGCTGATAGCTGATCCTTTCGTTCTCTCCACTTTGAAAACGGCGGGCTTCCGCACGGCGGTGATTGCGTCACTGACACCGCACAGCATAGACTTGGGCTGAATAGATATGGATCGGCCCATTGTCACGATACCCGATCTGGAATTTCCTTCAATATCAGTTCCGATACGATATGTATCATTCCGATACGATATGTATCGTTCTGATACGATATGTATCATTCCGATACTATATGTATCAGTTCCGATACCGATATGTATCAGTTCCGATACCGATATGTATCAGTTCCGATACCGATATGTATCAGTTCCGATACCGATATGTATCAGTTCCGATACCTATATGTATCAGTTCCGATACCGATATGTATCGTTCCGATACCGATATGTATCAGTTCCGATACCGATATGTATCAGTTCCGATACCGATATGTATCGTTCTGATACGATATGTATCGTTCCGATACCGATATGTATCAGTTCCGATACCGATATGTATCAGTTCCGATACCGATATGTATCGTTCCGATACGATATGTATCGTTCCGATACGATGTGTATCGTTCTGATACGATGTGTATCGTTCCGATACGATATGTATCAATTCCGATAGCGATATGTATCAGTTCGGATAGCGATATGTATCGTTCCGATACGATATGTATCGTTCCGATACGATATGTATCGTTCCGAAACGATATGTATCAGTTCCGATACTGATATGTATCGTTCCGATACCGATATGTATCGTTCCGATACCGATATGTATCAGTTCCGATACGATATGTATCGTTCCGATACGATATGTATCGTTCCGATACGATATGTATCAGTTCCGATACTGATATGTATCGTTCCGATACCGATATGTATCATTCCGATACGATATGTATCAGTTCCGATACTGATATGTATCGTTCCGATACCGATATGTATCATTCCGATACTATATGTATCAGTTCCGATAGCGATATGTATCAGTTCCGATACGATATGTATCGTTCCGATACGATATGTATCAGTTCCGATACTGATATGTATCGTTCCGATACCGATATGTATCAGTTCCGATACAATATGTATCGTTCCGATACGATATGTATCAGTTCCGATACCGATATGTATCAGTTCCGATACCGATATTGAAGGAAATTCCAGATCGGTGCATCCCAGTCCTAACAGGAAACATACCTCAGAGGAAAAAACAAGTGTGGTGGAGGAAAACGGAGAGAGCTCTTCTTCAGGAACGACTTTATCTTTCGGATCATCTGTGATGTTAGCTCAGATGAGTTCTTGCTCTGCCCATTTTACCCAGAATGCACCTGGGAGTGACTTGTGTGGACTTGGGACAGCTCAGTGTCCCAGAATGCTTTGCACTCCAGATGGCAGAGAAGAAAACGCACCATTTTTAAAGAAAGGTAGTGCGTACCTGAATGATTTTACATATGTAGCCGTTTAAACTTCAAATATGAGACTGATTCATCATTAAAGTCGATATGAAGTTTGTCCTTTTTGGAGCGATGACTCAGTTGTGCTGCTTCCTCCTCGGCTTCATGGCACCCAGTCCATTTTTAAACGTTTAATGCTTGTTGTCCCCTCTTTCCTGTCCTCTCAGCCCCAGCTGGTCCAGGCAGATGGACCCTTCCTGGTTCTGGTTCTGATGGAGGTTTCTTCCTGTTAAAAGGCTTTATTTCTTCCCACAGTCGCCTCGTGCAGCTCAGGACGGGGGATTGAGCTATTTCAAGTGATCTGTTGGTTTCCTTTGCTAGGCAGCTTCTTTTTTGATTGGCTCAGTATGAATTGGACTAATTTGGAATTAAATTAATTTCACCTGCAGAGGAAATTGTTGTCGCTCCTTCGTTGACATTTTTCCAACTCTGTCCAGTTTCTGCTGGAAGAGCAGCTTTACACTTTATTATTAGCAGTTATTAAATCTCACACAGATGTTTGATAGTCCAATAAACGTGTTGAAATGTTCTGCTTTTGCAAATCTCCTCTGAGCAGGTCTTCACACCCGTTTTACATGACTGGTTCCCTGATTAATGTCACTGTTATACCCGGGCAGGTTGGAGAAAGCTGCTCTCCTTTAAGAGGACATTTAAACCTCGGATCGCTCACAATCCTCACAATTATTAAACATTTCTGAGCTAAAGAAATGAACAAAAAAGCCTGAATTTTAAACCATAATTCTTGAAAGGAACAAGTTCAACAAATAAAATTATTAAAAGTTGAATTATTAATCACTTGTGAACAAAAAATCGGCAATTTATGATAAATTAGACCATCCCTGGAGCGCATTATGAATGCTGAAAGCATTCTTTCCTGTTCCACTGTGTTCGTTTATTCCTCACTTTATGAAAAGAAATGAAAGAAAAAGGGGAGGACTCTGTAAATGTCAAGAGAAGGGAGAGAAAAAGATGCAGAGACAGTGTTTCAAACAGGCTTGTAGCGCTTTTTTACGTGCATGAATGATTAATGAGGAGATGAAGCCAGAGGAGACTCTGGAAAACACATACAGGACATTCAAATGCTCCACCTACACTCACAGGAACAAGGGATGGTTGGAGGACGCAGATGAAAAGAGAGAAATTAAATAAGCTAAACGTTCAGCGAGTAGGTAAATGACAAATTAAGGAAGGCAGGGAGGGATGAATGGGGAGAAAATCAAAGTGGAGCCACTTAATTGGTTGGATCAGTGTGGAAAAAAGGCAGCAGGATGTCAGAGATGTCCTTCAAAATGATGCCCCACGCCGCTGAAGCGTGCTTTGAGGAAGACGGAGACTTCCTGTCACCTGCAGGGACCGGAGATGTGGCGCAGCAGATTAAAAATGTCCTGCGATTAAAACTGAGCATCAACGAGCCGTCGCAGCGCCGTGAACAGACCTCAGAGTTCACGCTGCTTTCCCGTCTCCGGCCAGGTTTGTGTTGGCCGCTGAGTCCATCGAAACACGTTGGAGTCAAGTGTCGCTGGTTCCTGTCCAAGTTTCTCAATTAAACTCCATTAATCAAGCAAATCGTATGTCAGAGATGTTCTGCTGTCAGCTGCATGCATCTTCCATCCAGCAGCAGCCTCAGAGGATATAAGAGCCCAGTGGATAAACTATATCTGAGGCTAATGTTCCAGCAGAGTTAGCTAAAGACTGTGAATGTGCTAATAACGCAGTAATTAACGGTACACATGCATTACTACGAGTTACGCTGTGCACGTCTCAGGCTTGGTCCATTACTGCTGATGAGAAAGCATTGTTTGCTAGCATCTGCTGCTAACTTACAGCTAACTGCTAACTCACAGCTAACTGCTAACTTACTGCTAACTGCTAACTTACAGCTAACTGTTAACTTACTGCTAACTGCTAACTTACTGCTAACTGCTAACTTACTGCTAACTGCTAACTCACAGCTAACTGCTAACTTACTGCTAACTGCTAACTTACTGCTAACTGCTAACTTACAGCTAACTGTTAACATACTGTTAACTTACTGCTAACTGCTAACTTACAGCTAACTGTTAACATACTGTTAACTTACTGCTAACTGCTAACTTATTGCTAACTGCTAACTTACTGCTAACTGTTAACTCACAGCTAACTGCTAACTTACTGCTAACTGTTAACTTACTGCTAACTGCTAACTGTTAACTTACTGCTAACTGCTAACTTACTGCTAACTGCTAACTGCCAGCTAACTGCTAAATTTCAGCTAACTGCTAACTTCCTGTCACCTGCAGTGACCAGAGACTGATTAAAAATGTCCTGCGATTAAAACTGAGCATCAATGAGCCACGTTGGAGTAAAGTGTCGCTGGTTCCTGTCCAAGTTTCTCAATTAAACTCAATTAATCAATCGTATGTCAGAGATGAGTTAAAGCCACCATAATCTGAAGAGAGATCAGTCTGGATGTAAAGATTAATCACATGAATCAGTAGGAGGAACACACCGGGTGATGATGGGTTTACGTCGTAGCATCAAATCTGACATCTCAGAGTTTGGGTTCCTTCAGAAGGAATGAAAACTGCACTAAGGTCTGTGAGACTGCTAGTTAAGGTAAGGACAGTGTAGATTTAGAGAGATTAAGGGTAATTACAGCATCTGTTGGCCACTTACATCTTCCTGTGTGGTTGCATTTAAAGTCATTAATTAAATCTTTGTTTGTTGGAGAGAAGTTGAGTAAATGAGACTCGATAGAAAAAGTCAACTCTCGGGTCCCGTTTGATGAAAAGTGAAACGAGTTCAAAGCGAAATGAATCCATGTGAAACCCGAGTCCAGTCAAGGTCTCACGGTGTCCCATGGAGTCTAATAAAGAGCTAAATGTTTGATAAGAGATCCAGAAGAAGAAGAAAAGACACTGAAAACTGTGCACGATGGGAAGCAATGCATGACATTTGTTAATTAGAAACAACTGCTTTTAAACCAGTCTCTGTTCTGAGTCCTGTGGTTTCTCTGTGGCCCATCAGGACGGCTTCCACTTGGCCCCGATTTACTCTGAAAGGTCAAAGTGAGCTCAGAAATATGCTGAATTCAGTCCTGATTTTACTCCAGAACGCCGGCTCCTTAAAGCTTAAAATGAGTGGAGCTTTTTGTCTGTTTTTATGTCTCATCTTAATGCATTTTTATCACTTCCTGTTGTTGAAGGGTTCTCCACAGATAAACAGCCTTGTGTCAAGGCCCTAAAAACGAGCACTGACTCATGAGAGTTTGCTGTGGGGCTCGGTCTTCCCGAGAGAAATAAAAGGTTTAACAGTGAGGAGCTGAACCATATGTTTTTTGTTGCTGTTTGCTTTGAGCTGCAGGCGACTGACTTTGTGAAAACTGATAAACCTCCAAAGAGTTCCCAGCAAGAGGCAATAGAGAGAAATGAAAGCAGATTAAAGGCGAGAAGTTTTTATTCCTCCTAGAAGTTTCCCCTGGATGAAAAGAGTTTGGCCCCTCCTCTCCAGCCTGGTGGGGGCAGGTGTGGCTTCACCTCTGCACTGATGATGCAGCTGAATTAGAACTTGTGGCTTTTCATCTTCTCACTTTTCCTCCAGCTGCTGGGTTGCCACAGAAACGATTACCTTGCTCTTCGCTTGCGTGGCATGTCTGAGTGTATAAGGAGCAGGCAGCAGCCTCAGAGGATATAAGAGCCCAGTGGATAAACTATATCTGAGGCTAATGTTCCAGCAGAGTTAGCTAAAGACTGTGAATGTGCAGCAAACACTTTTCATCCCACTGTTTTAACAACTTGGTCTCCGGCTTGGTCCATTACTGCTGATGAGAAAGCATTGTTTGCTAGCATCCGCTGCTAACTTACAGCTAACTGTTAACTTACAGCTAACTGTTAACTTACAGCTAACTGTTAACTTACAGCTAACTGTTCACTTACAGCTAACTGTTCACTTATTGCTAACTGCTAACTTACAGCTAACTGTTCACTTACAGCTAACTGTTAACTTATAGCAAACTGTTAACTTATAGCAAACTGTTAACTTACAGCTTTCAGCTAACTTACAGCTAAATGCTAACTTTCAGCTAACTGCTAACTTTCAGCTAACTGCTAACTTTCAGCTAACTGCTATATCTGAGGCTAATGTTCCAGCAGAGTTAGCTAAAGACTGTGAATGTGCAGCAGCCACTTTTCATCCCACTGTTTTAACAACTTAGTCTCCGGCTTGGTCCATTACTGCTGATGAGAAAGCATTGTTTGCTAGCATCCGCTGCTAACTTACAGCTAACTGTTAACTTATTGCTAACTGTTAACTTACAGCAAACTGTTAACTTACAGCAAACTGTTAACTTATAGCAAACTGTTAACTTACAGCTTTCAGCTAACTGCTAACTTACAGCTAACTGCTAACTTACAGCTAACTGCTAACTTACAGGTAACTGCTAACTTTCAGCTAACTGTTAACTTTCAGCTAACTGCTATATCTGAGGCTAATGTTCCAGCTAGTTAGCTAAAGACTTTTCAACGACACACATTTGGGCCATTATCTGGACATTTTTAGCAAAACAAAGTGGGATGAAAGATTCCAGTTGCAGTAGGATCGTCGGACAGAACGGTTGCACCAAACCTAGCAGGACATCAAGGACAGGGTCCACACCTGAATCCTGTGGGTTGCGTAAACCGAAGCAGATGCACCACCCGAATACTGCGACTGCAGTAGCTGACTGTTGGCCAGCCTGGCAGCTTGATGCTTATGCTATAAGAGTCAGTAAAAACTAAATGATTAAAGAAAAAGGAGCTCTGTGGTCTCAGTGAGCGAGTTTAAGTTGGGAGGGTGAAGATATGTCAGCTTTTATACGATTCACAACAACTGTTGACTATGTTTGTGCTGCTCTGTTCTCTCCTGACGAATGGAAGTCAGGATCAGGGAGCAGCGCTCACTTTATTATCCACCTGAACACCTCTCCTCCTCCAGCTTCCCTTCTCTCTCACCTCCTCCCTCCGACACTCGAGGGCCTCCATCAACTTCAGACTGACGGCGGCGTGATGTCCGCGGCCCTCAGTCTGTGTGTCTGAGCCGCTCTGTTGGCCACCTCCATCACTTCATTTCCTTCCTCCCACTTTCAGTGGCTCCTTCACTGCCATTTGCGCCGCCTCCTGCTGTTCAGAGGAGCATTTCTTTTATAACTACACACCGCTGTGAGGGGTTCTCACTAAAATAAGCAACTGCTTCCACCCACAGTTTAAGACGTGCACAACATCCAGATTATTTATGGTGATTTCACTGAAAATGTCACAGCCCCCCTACAGCATAATCCAGAAGACCTTCTGGCATCTCTAAAAACTATATACATCTCGAGGATAAAATGCAAAAACAGACTTGGGAGTTTGCTGATAAAGATGTAATAAAAACATTGCTGGATCAGGGGTTCACTTAGTTTTATTCACTGCAGCTGAAGCTGCTGGATCAGGGGTTCACTTAGTTTTACCCACTGCTGCTGAAGCTGCTGGATCAGGGGTTCACTTAGTTTTATTCACTGCTGCTGAAGCTGCTGCTGGATCAGGGGTTCACTTAGTGAGGTAAAAGTTTTTTTCAAACTGTATATTTAACACAGTATCAGATGTGATTGGAGGATATTTTTCAGTAAATCCTCCCTGAACATGTAACAGGATCTGTTTGGGGTTCATTTCACATGTAACGGGATCTGTTTGGGGTTCATTTCACATGTGACGGGATCCGTTTGGGGTTCATTTCACATGTAACGGGATCCGTTTGGGGTTCATTTCACATGCGACGGAATCCGTTTGGGGTTCATTTCACATGCGATGGAATCCGTTTGGGGTTCATTTCACATGTAACGGGATCTGTTTGGGGTTCATTTCACATGCGACGGGATCTGTTTGGGGTTCATTTCACATGTGACGGGATCCGTTTGGGGTTCATTTCACATGTAACGGGATCCGTTTGGGGTTCATTTCACATGTAACAGGATCCGTTTGGGGTTCATTTCACATGTAACGGGATCTGTTTGGGGTTCATTTCACATGTGACGGGATCCGTTTGGGGTTCATTTCACATGTAACGGGATCCGTTTGGGGTTCATTTCACATGTAACGGGATCCGTTTGGGGTTCATTTCACATGTAACAGGATCTGTTTGGGGTTCATTTCACATGTAACGGGATCTGTTTGGGGTTCATTTCACATGTGACGGGATCCGTTTGGGGTTCATTTCACATGTAACGGGATCCGTTTGGGGTTCATTTCACATGTAACGGGATCCGTTTGGGGTTCATTTCACATGTAACAGGATCCGTTTGGGGTTCATTTCACATGTAACGGGATCCGTTTGGGGTTCATTTCACATGCGACGGAATCCGTTTGGGGTTCATTTCACATGCGACGGAATCCGTTTGGGGTTCATTTCACATGTAACGGGATCCGTTTGGGGTTCATTTCACATGTAACAGGATCCGTTTGGGGTTCATTTCACATGTAACAGGATCCGTTTGGGGTTCATTTCACATGTAACAGGATCCGTTTGGGGTTCATTTCACATGTAACGGGATCTGTTTGGGGTTCATTTCACATGCGACGGGATCCGTTTGGGGTTCATTTCACATGTAACAGGATCCGTTTGGGGTTCATTTCACATGTAACAGGATCCGTTTGTGGTTCATTTCACATGTAACTGGATCCGTTTGGGGTTCATTTCACATGCGACGGGATCCGTTTGGGGTTCATTTCACATGTAACGGGATCCCTTTGGGGTTCATTTCACATGCGACGGGATCCGTTTGGGGTTCATTTCACATGCGACGGGATCCGTTTGGGGTTCATTTCACATGCGACGGGATCCGTTTGGGGTTCATTTCACATGCGACGGGATCCGTTTGGGGTTCATTTCACATGCGACGGGATCTGTTTGGGGTTCATTTCACATGCGACGGGATCCGTTTGGGGTTCATTTCACATGTAACAGGATCCGTTTGGGGTTCATTTCACATGCGACGGGATCCGTTTGGGGTTCATTTCACATGTAACAGGATCCGTTTGGGGTTAATTTCACATGTAACGGGATCCGTTTGGGGTTCATTTCACATGCGACGGGATCCGTTTGGGGTTCATTTCACATGCGACGGGATCCGTTTGGGGTTCATTTCACATGCGACGGGATCCGTTTGGGGTTCATTTCACATGTAACGGGATCCGTTTGGGGTTCATTTCACATGTAACGGGATCCGTTTGGGGTTCATTTCACATGTGACGGGATCCGTTTGGGGTTCATTTCACATGCGACGGGATCCGTTTGGGGTTCATTTCACATGCGACGGGATCCGTTTGGGGTTCATTTCACATGTAACGGGATCCGTTTGGGGTTCATTTCACATGTGACGGGATCCGTTTGGGGTTCATTTCACATGCGACGGGATCCGTTTGGGGTTCATTTCACATGCGACGGGATCCGTTTGGGGTTCATTTCACATGCGACGGGATCCGTTTGGGGTTCATTTCACATGCGACGGGATCTGTTTGGGGTTCATTTCACATGCGACGGGATCCGTTTGGGGTTCATTTCACATGTAACAGGATCCGTTTGGGGTTCATTTCACATGTAACTGGATCCGTTTGGGGTTCATTTCACATGTTACGGGATCCGTTTGGGGTTCATTTCACATTTAACAGGATCCGTTTGGGGTTCATTTCACATGTAACAGGATCTGTTTGGGGTTCATTTCACATGTAACAGGATCCGTTTGGGGTTCATTTCACATTTAACAGGATCCGTTTGGGGTTCATTTCACATGTAACGGGATCCGTTTGGGGTTCATTTCACATGTAACAGGATCTGTTTGGGGTTCATTTCACATGTAACAGGATCTGTTTGGGGTTCATTTCACATGTTTTGGCTGCAGAGGCGCCGTCAGACGAGCAGCTGCTGCATGCGGCGCTCTTCCTCCTCGCGTCTCATGAGGGCAGCGGTGTGATTTTAATCTTCCACCTCCTGCCTGGTGGGAGTCAGACTGAAGGTCAGTCAGTCACGACTCAGCAGTGGTTTCTGCTCCTGGGTCTGACTTCAGCTCCATTCAAACACAAGCAGAGCTTCCACAGGGCTTCAGTGTGTAGCAGAGCTCATTTTCACTTGTTTCTGATGTCATCCTCGTAGCTGGAGGCGTGTTTCACCTGAATTTGCTCCACCAGCCTCTCGGAGGACTGTTGGCACATTTGAGAATTAAAAACCGTTTTGTCTCCTCAGCTGAGATCACGTTGTGTGATTTCAGTCAAAAGAGACGAGCAGATGGCTTTGAATCGGTGGTCATACATCTCATCTGTGAGAGGAGGCCTATGACTGTTTTATGACCAAAGAAAGGTTTTCCACTCGCTGATTAACCGGCCGAACTGGTCCGATCCCTCTCCTGTCGGCCAGTCGGTGGGAAGCCAGAATCGGCTATAGTTTCATGCTTTATTCCTTTAATTTAACACCAGCAAAGACAAAAATAAAGATGTTTATTATCAACCAGCTTCCCTGAAACCTGAAGATGGAAAACTAATAAAAACACAATAAATGAGAATAAAACCAGCAGCTTGGAATTAAATCAAAACCTGTGAAACTCTTTGAAATGAGTCGCAGATCATTTAATTTCCTTCACTGCTTTATTTAGACTCGTGTTCCTCTAAATCATCCAAATGTGAAACAACTGGTTTAATGGAGCATTTTCAGAGTGTTTGATTATTCATGAGGATAAAACTGACAGCAGCTCGGGTAAAAAGACAGGAGGAGAGAATCTGATGGGAGGGAGAGGTGGAGGGGAGGGAGAGGTGGAGTGAAAGATGGAGTGGAGGGAAAGGTGGATATAAAGGTGGAGGGGAGGGAAAGATAAGATGGAGGGGAGGTGGAGGGAAGGGAAGGTGGAGGGGAGGGAAAGATGGAGGGAAAGATGGAGGGGAGGGGAAGATGGAGGGAAAGATGGAGGGGAAGATGGAGGGAAAGGTGGAGGGGAGGGGAAGGTGGAGGGGAGGGAAAGGTGGATATAAAGGTGGAGGGGAGGGAAAGATGGAGGGGAGGTGGAGGGAAGGGAAGGTGGAGGGGAGGGGAGGTGGAGGGGAGGGGAGGGGAAGGTGGAGGGGAGGTGGAGGGGGAGGGGAAGGTGGAGGGGAGGGAAAGATGGAGGGGAAGATGGAGGGGAAGGTGGAGGGGAAGGTGGAGGGGAGGGAAAGATGGAGGGAAAGGTGGAGGGGAGGGGAAGATGGAGGGAAAGGTGGAGGGGAGGGGAAGATTGAGGGAAAGGTGGAGGGGAGGGGAAGATGGAGGGGAAGGTGGAGGGGAGGGAAAGGTGGAGATAAAGATGGAGATGAAGGGGAAGATGGAGGTGGAGATAAAGGTGGAGGGGAGGTGGAGATAAAGGTGGAGGTGGAGATAAAGGTGGAGGTGGAGCAGGGCAGACGGAGCGAGGCCATCCCTTTGTTAGGAGCCACAGCCGCAACAATTTACATGAGAGCCAAGCCTCCTTTCTGCTGATTGGTCCAGAGAGTCACCTCCACCCCTCCCTCCTACACCACGCTGCAGCCAATCAGGACGTCACACACTCCCAGGAGGGGGGGGGCTCCTCCGAGTGTGGAGAGAAAGTGAAAGAGGAGTTTCAGGTTGAATGGTTTGACGGCAGAATAACTGATGAGCTGATGGTTTCATGGTGATGAGTGGAGTGACGGCGCCCCCTGGTGGCGAAGCGCTGACACGACCAAAGCTTCACATCTGGCTGGAAGGAGAAGGTTTTAGAGAAGGAAATAAAGAGAAGCAGTGTGAGTGTAAAACTAAGTGAACCCCTGATCCAGCAGCTTCAGCAGCAGTTAGTGTAAAACTAAGTGAACCCCTGATCCAGCAGCTTCAGCAGCAAGAGAACAAGATCATATTTCAACATTTTCTACATCTGCCATCCACCGCTGTTTGGTTCAACAGTAACTTCAGGCTGGAAACCACCGTGTTTCAACAACAACCCCAATTCCAGGGGGGCATTACTGCCTCTGGAACTGTAAACCTGCACATCTGGAAAGGCTCCATCACTGCTGAAAGGTATCAACAGGTGTTAGAGCAACATCTGCAGCTTCTCCAGGGAAGGCCTGAAATATTTCAGCAGGACAGAGTTAAACCACATCCTGCATCTGTTCCAGCAGCAGTCCAGATGTTTCAAGAGTCCAGCTGCTGCTCTGACCTGCTGCAGTCCAGATGTTTCAAGAGTCCAGCTGCTGCTCTGACCTGCTGCAGTCCAGATGTTTCAAGAGTCCAGCTGCTGCACTGACCTGCTGCAGTCCAGATGTTTCAAGAGTCCAGCTGCTGCTCTGACCTGCTGCAGTCCAGATGTTTCAAGAGTCCAGCTGCTGCTCTGACCTGCTGCAGTCCAGATGTTTCAAGAGTCCAGCTGCTGCACTGACCTGCTGCAGTCCAGATGTTTCAAGAGTCCAGCTGCTGCTCTGACCTGCTGCAGTCCAGATGTTTCAAGAGTCCAGCTGCTGCTCTGACCTGCTGCAGTCCAGATGTTTCAAGAGTCCAGCTGCTGCTCTGACCTGCTGCAGTCCAGATGTTTCAGGAGTCCAGCTGCTGCACTGACCTGCTGCAGTCCAGATGTTTCAGGAGTCCAGCTGCTGCTCTGACCTGCTGCAGTCCAGATGTTTCAGGAGTCCAGCTGCTGCACTGACCTGCTGCAGTCCAGATGTTTCAGGAGTCCAGCCGCTTTGTCCCAGTTCTGCAGACTCGGTTAAACCCTGAATTTCAGACCCGATGAAGAGTTCTGTGTGACTGAAGGATGAGGAACGCCAACAGCAAGGAGTCCTCGCTTTGTAGGACTCTTCCTTCAGGCCGGTGAGCGTGCACGGTGAGCGTGCACGGTGAGCGTGCACGGTGACCCTCTGTGGCTCCGCCCACCTGCACGACTCCGTAGTAACGCTCATTTATTATTCAGAGAAGCTCGCTGATGTTCAGCTGCAGTTCCTCAACATGTCCACTGCTGCACGTGCACACGGACACGTGCACACGGACACGTGCACACGGGTCACATTTGGTCGTGTTTCTGTGCTGAAAAAAGACAAAAATCAATGTTGAACTGTGGCCCGCGGTGCAGCATCATAACTGGCTCTTCTGCTGGAGTTCAGCTCAGTGTTGACTCACCCAGGCCCTCTGGACATGAAGCCCTGCAGCGCCACCTTCAGGCTGAAGGAGGAGCTTATGAGACGCGTTTGGGTTCACAGACATTTAAAATTTGGGTTTTACGAGTCTCAGACTAAATGAGGACTTTTAGGAAGGCGAGTTTCTGCTCTTTAACTTTGTTTTTAAGCCCTTAAAGGAGCGCCGGCTGTTTTCTGCACAAATTCACAGAAGAAGAAGAAGAGCTGAGATCCTTTTCACCTGATGGGGGTTGAACATTTCACAGTTGGGTGTGTGAGGCCTCCAAAGCCTCAACAACTCTCCTTTTTTACCAATAACCCACTTCAGTCAAACTTTTGGGTGAAAAATAAAGTTTCTTCACTATATTTTCACACCTCAAACATCTGTAACCGCCTCAGGAGACTTTCAGAAGTCTGTTTTACAGCAATTTAAGCAGAAGAAGAAGGAGTTAAAGACGAAATGATGAATCCACTTGTTTCCTGAGTCTAAAACTGTTAGTTTGCTGTGTTTCCGTGCAGGTGACCATTGGGAGGATGTACGAAGCCCAGAAGACCGTGGTGGAGTAACAGCCGCTCGGTCGCAGGCGGAGGAGGAGAGGCCCAGCAAACGACAGGATGTGACATCACAGATCACGGCCCTGACATCATTACCGCCAAGAGCTGCTGAGTTTGACCTGCTGAGGCTGTGAGATGCATCATGGGAGATGTAGGAGCTGTTAAAGGATGCACCGATCAGCTGAGCTGGTCAATAACTTCTTATTTACAGTTTTATTTAGTCTATCCACCAACTGGCCTCTCAACAGCTGTCCAATCTGACGGCTCCAGATGTTCAGAGACGAGCAAATATTCACATTAAACGGCGTTAATGGCTTTGTTCTTTTAGAGCTAACGAGAAGCAGAGGTTTAAAAGCATTAATTAGGCATCCAGTGTGAGCTGAGGTTCAACCCTGGTGGCCTGATGGATGCTGCCGCAGAAACAGATTTATAACTGTCTCCGTCTGCTTCAGCCTACGTTACCCATGATGCAGCGGGGCTGTGGGAAAGCTGTCCGGCCACCACAGGAAAGGACAGTAGAAAACCTCCTGAAATATATTTTGTTATCAGAGTAATTTACTTTTGGTTTTTGAGTTTCTTTTCTTCATTTTTAACTGAATTTGACTTATTTCTCATGTTCCTGTGAACCAAACATCTGTTTTACTTGGAGGCTCCAGCCGTCCAACCACTGCTTCAGCCTACATTACCCATGATGCAGCGGGGCTGTGGGAAAGCTGTCCGGCCACCACAGGAAAGGACAGTAGAAAACCTCCTGAAATATATTTTGTTATCAGAGTAATTTACTTCTGGTTTTTGAGTTTCTTTTCCTCATTTTTAACTGAATTTGACTTATTTCTCATGTTCCTGTGAACTTGGAGGCTCCAGCCGTCCAACCACTGCTTCTACTGATGATAGACGCTATAAAATGTGAACTTTCAGAGCCTTTAACAGCCAGTAACTGAGCAGCAGCTGATCGGTGCATCCCGGATTTATACTTTTCTTTATTTCTATTTTTCTGTTGTAACGCAGTTAGTTAAGCCATCATACTACAAGCCTAAGAAACAAGGATAATGATGACAAACCAAAAGAAATCCGTGAATAAATGGCTTTTATTGATCAGTTTTCTGATCTCTGTGGCTTCTTTTTGCCTGAGAACTTAAACTTTCTTGTTTACAGCAGAGAGATCACTGTGGAGGACATTTAGTGTTGTCTTAAAGTGTGATTTAAGGTGATAAAAGCAGTAAAAGAACAGGGAGAAGTGGTTTCATCAGGCTCCGCCCCCTCCCTCTCTGCTGAGGAGGCTCCGCCCATTCATGTGGCTGCTTCTGCCTTCAGGCTGTTTGATTAAATGAAGAACAATAAAACAAACACTGAAACTTCTGTGTATTCCTCAAATGATTCCTCCGTCTGAAATTAGAGACTCTTAGTCAGACTTTACGTTTTTGGTGAACCGGCAGCTGGATCAGATTGTGTTTTTAGAGTCTTTAACTCCAGTTGTAACCGTCTTAACCCGCTAATCTGTTGTTTATCATTTGGATTAAAAGCTTGTTGGCCATCGAATCTCTTGAATACAGCCTGTCTTTTTCTTGTTTTTGGTGAATCAGTGGAAAGACGTGTGTTTTAAACTAAATGTTTGGGTTCAGAAGTGGATGTTCAATCTCTTTCTTTGTCAGAACTTCTCGGGGACTCGGGCTAATCTCACTTGTCCTGCTTGACCTTTACACTTGGTCCTGCCCCTCTGTTTTACAGTAGAAGTGCTCTTTTTCTGACTGGGGTCAAGTCACCAAAATGGCCACCAAGGCCTTGGTTAGGGGGGTACACAGGGGTAAAGATCTAGTCCACCTCGACCTGGACAAAACCCACTCTGCTCCTCCTGAATCACACATTCGGAGCACCCTGAGGTAAACTTTCCCGGGAGGCCGAGTCGTGTGATTCCCCCTGATAGTTGGAGCATGTCTTCACCGCTCAGGTCTGCCAAGGAGGGCCTTCAGCATCCAGAGCCTTCAGCACCTTGGGCCGATTCTCATCCCTGCTCGCCAGGAAGCTTTTAACCACTTTGGTGCATTTTCCTTCAGATTCCGGGGTGAAGGAGACCCGATACCTTCGGTTCGGACAGCAGTTCTCCTCCCAGGCCGAGCCCAGCCTGGGACAGACGCTGGTTTCCTTGAGTCCTTTTTTCCCGGCGTCCTCCCACCTGTCAGCTGCCTCAGGTGATCAGCTGACGTGTCATTCCCAGCTCCAAGTTCAGACTTCCAAGTCAAATTGAACTGGGCTTGAACACAGGGATGGAAGCAAATAAGTTGGTCAATAAATCTTCAGTCCGGGTCAAAAACAAAGTGCTCGGTTTGATATAAAGATGAGTCGTTCGTGCCTCTGCTGGAGGTGATCTCTGCTGTTGGAACGCATCACATAATGAAGCTGTTCCTCCAGCCAGAAACACTCCAGCTCTATATTGATCCCAGAGGGAAACAGGTTAGCTGTAAGTTAGCAGTTAGCTGTAAGTTAGCAGTTAGCTGTAAGTTAGTAGTCAGCTGTAAGTTAGCAGTCAGCTGTAAGTTAGCGGTAAGTTAGCAGTTAGCTGTAAGTTAGCAGTCAGCTGTAAGTTAGCGGTAAGTTAGCAGTTAGCTGTAAGTTAGCAGTCAGCTGTAAGTTAGCAGTTAGCTGTAAGTTAGCGTAAGTTAGCAGTTAGCTGTAAGTTAGCAGTCAGCTGTAAGTTAGCAGTCAGCTGTAAGTTAGCAGTCAGCTGTAAGTTAGCGGTAAGTTAGCAGTTAGCTGTAAGTTAGCAGTCAGCTGTAAGTTAGCAGTTAGCAGTCAGCTGTAAGTTAGCAGTTAGCTGTAAGTTAGCAGTCTGC
The DNA here is from genome assembly GCF_036924035.1 of Leuresthes tenuis. Classification (NCBI taxonomy): domain Eukaryota; kingdom Metazoa; phylum Chordata; class Actinopteri; order Atheriniformes; family Atherinopsidae; genus Leuresthes; species Leuresthes tenuis. The sequence continues at coordinate 1,642,547 of NW_027325378.1, read as the reverse complement.
TGTAAGTTAGCAGTTAGCTGTAAGTTAGCAGTTAGCAGTCAGCTGTAAGTTAGCTGTAAGTTAGCAGTCAGCTGTAAGTTAGCAGTCAGCTGTAAGTTAGCAGTTAGCAGTCAGCTGTAAGTTAGCTGTAAGTTAGCAGTCAGCTGTAAGTTAGCAGTCAGCTGTAAGTTAGCAGTCAGCTGTAAGTTAGCAGTTAGCTGTAAGTTAGCAGTCAGCTGTAAGTTAGCAGTTAGCTGTAAGTTAGCAGTTAGCTGTAAGTTATGTCATTATGAAACTCTTTGTGCTGCACCGAGTTCAGTGAAGATCTGAGGCGTCAAAGATCAGCTTTTAACCAGCTCCCCCTCAGCCAGGAGCTGATCTTAAGGCAGTTTCACTGTTTGTGGTGACATTAAATAGAATACATCCTTAGAAAACTAGACTTATCTGAAGTTATCTCGAGATAACGATATATTTACAGGTTTTGGAGCCCGGTCTCGCTGTATTTCACACATTAAAACACTTGAGCAACATGTTTATCGATGGAGAAACCATCAGAAACTTCCAAAGTGAGCGGCAGCCATGTTGGTTTTTACTTTCTGATTTACTGTGTCAGAATCCGACCTTTGGGAGCATTCCAGAGGATTTGTCTGTCAACTTCAAAGTTGTACTTAAATGCTAATGATAATGATATATATATATAAAGTTTTTGGAGCCCTTAAATGCACCCTGAGCTTGTTCAGAGTATTTTGCTCCTGTGTTATTTGGCCTCGGACATGAGGAAGGAAACCCAGACCAAAACATTTGTTCCATGATGCTCACCAGCTCTCTCTGGCCTGAGCCGGCAGCCGATAAAGATACACGGCACGTCCCGGGTATTCCCACAAATGAACTCTTCCTTTTTTCTTCTTGGGGATGTCCACCACAGACGGCTGCTGACCACGTACCTGTTGGAACAAGTGAATGGAACCGTGTCACAGGATTCATATTTTTAAAGGCTCCCTCAGAACTGTTTTACTCATGAATGGACAAATGAGCTGTTTTGGGTCCGTATCGTTCTTTAACTACATTTTTCTACTTAGTTTTGTGTCGTTTTTCATCTTTCTGGAGTTGTTTTGTGTCTTTTTAGCCGAGAATCTTCTTCCACAGTTCACAGACGAACGGCCCAGCAGGAGGCCGTCTGCTGGGCATGAACTTTCCCCAGGAAAGGAAGGAGGTCAGCGGGGAACAGGAAATCCTTCCTAGTTAGCAGTTAGCAGTTAGCTGTAAGTTAGCAGTCGGCTGTAAGTTAGCAGTTAGCAGTCAGCTGTAAGTTAGCTGTAAGTTAGCAGTCAGCTGTAAGTTAGCAGTTAGCAGTCAGCTGTAAGTTAGCTGTAAGTTAGCAGTCAGCTGTAAGTTAGCAGTTAGCAGTCAGCTGTAAGTTAGCAGTTAGCTGTAAGTTAGCAGTAAGTTAGCAGTCAGCTGTAAGTTATTAGTTAGCAGTAAGTTAGCAGTCAGCTGTAAGTTAGCTGTAAGTTAGCAGTCAGCTGTAAGTTAGCAGTAAGTTAGCAGTCAGCTGTAAGTTAGTAGTTAGCAGTAAGTTAGCAGTCAGCTGTAAGTTAGCAGTCAGCTGTAAGTTAGTAGTTAGCAGTCAGCTGTAAGTTAGCAGTCAGCTGTAAGTTAGTAGTTAGCAGTCAGCTGTAAGTTAGTAGTTAGCAGTCAGCTGTAAGTTAGCAGTCAGCTGTAAGTTAGCAGTAAGTTAGCAGTCAGCTGTAAGTTAGCAGTAAGTTAGCAGTCAGCTGTAAGTTAGCAGTCAGCAGTAAGTTAGCAGTCAGCAGTAAGTTAGCAGTCAGCTGTAAGTTAGCAGTCAGCAGTAAGTTAGCAGTCAGCTGTAAGTTAGCTGTAAGTTAGCAGTCAGCTGTAAGTTAGCAGTCAGCTGTAAGTTAGCAGTCAGCAGTAAGTTAGCAGTCAGCTGTAAGTTAGCAGTCAGCAGTAAGTTAGCAGTCAGCTGTAAGTTAGCTGTAAGTTAGCAGTCAGCTGTAAGTTAGCAGTCAGCTGTAAGTTAGCAGTCAGCTGTAAGTTAGCAGTTATCTTCTTCCACAGTTCACAGACGAACGGCCCAGCAGGAGGCCGTCTGCTGGGGATGAACTTTCCCCAGGAAAGGAAGGAGGTCAGCGGGGAACAGGAAATCCTTCCTTATCGCTTGTATTTGTAAGTATCCACGACAACGGGGAACACAGCAGCAGTTAACGCTCTGAGACACTTCCTGACACGTTCATACTCGCCTCATCGGCTCACGTTCTGTCGGATATATATTTATCTATAGATATAGATCTAGATATATAACCCACAAGGGTCTGAGTCCAGAGGAGCATTTGGAGGACGAGGTTGAAGGTGAAGCGGGTGACTGACCCGCAGGTACCGCCAGCTGCTATTTAAAGACCGGGGTCAGCCCGGTTACACACTCAGATACACGAAGGCAGGTGTTAAAGATCATGTTGCTCAATGGCTGTTTCATCACACAGAGGATGTTCGGTGGAGTTTCTGCAGAGTCGGGTCTGAGGAGCTGCTGCTGCTTCCCCTCGTGGTGCCGGATGAGTTCAGCTTCAGCCAATAACAAGGCAGAACACAGGAAAATAAGCCATGAATCCATCTATCAAGTCCGAGTTCCCGACTGAGAAGCTGAACTTTGTTCTTAAAAAAGTTTTCATGATAAAATTACTAGAAGATAATTAACGTTTAAAAGGCTTCATTTTCTTCAATTTCACGGAACGTCAGAATTGAGCAAAAAAAAATTAAATCGACGCAACTTTCTATGAGCTGAACAGTCAACAAACGTGGGTTTAACATCAAGAAAACTTTTAAAGTATCTATTTTAAAACGTAGGCTAGTTTGAGTGTTTTACTTCCTGTTCCTGGGAGCAGATATCAGGGCGTCTGAAGTGTAAAACTCCTTCTTCCTGCTCCTGGGAGCATATATCAGGGCGTGTGAAGTGTAAAACTCCTTCTTCCTGCTCCTGGGAGCAGATATCAGGGCGTCTGAAGTGTAAAACTCCTTCTTCCTGCTCCTGGGAGCATATATCAGGGCGTCTGAAGTGTAAAACTCCTTCTTCCTGCTCCTGGGAGCAGATATCAGGGCGTCTGAAGTGTAAAACTCCTTCTTCCTGTTCCTGGGAGCATATATCAGGGCGTCTGAAGTGTAAAACTCCTTCTTCCTGCTCCTGGGAGCATATATCAGGGCGTCTGAAGTGTAAAACTCCTTCTTCCTGCTCCTGGGAGCATATATCAGGGCGTCTGAAGTGTAAAACTCCTTCTTCCTGCTCCTGGGAGCATATATCAGGGCGTCTGAAGTGTAAAACTCCTTCTTCCTGCTCCTGGGAGCAGATATCAGGGCGTCTGAAGTGTAAAACTCCTTCTTCCTGCTCCTGGGAGCATATATCAGGGCGTCTGAAGTGTAAAACTCCTTCTTCCTGCTCCTGGGAGCATATATCAGGGCGTCTGAAGTGTAAAACTCCTTCTTCCTGCTCCTGGGAGCATATATCAGGGCGTCTGAAGTGTAAAACTCCTTCTTCCTGTTCCTGGGAGCATATATCAGGGCGTCTGAAGTGTAAAACTCCTTCTTCCTGTTCCTGGGAGCATATATCAGGGCGTCTGAAGTGTAAAACTCCTTCTTCCTGCTCCTGGGAGCAGATATCAGGGCGTCTGAAGTGTAAAACTCCTTCTTCCTGCTCCTGGGAGCATATATCAGGGCGTCTGAAGTGTAAAACTCCTTCTTCCTGTTCCTGGGAGCAGATATCAGGGCGTCTGAAGTGTAAAATCCCTTCTTCCTGCTCCTGGGAGCAGATATCAGGGCGTCTGGAGTGTAAAACTCCTTCTTCCTGTTCCTGGGAGCATATATCAGGGCGTCTGAAGTGTAAAATCCCTTCTTCCTGTTCCTGGGAGCATATATCAGGGCGTCTGAAGTGTAAAACTCCTTCTTCCTGCTCCTGGGAGCATATATCAGGGCGTCTGAAGTGTAAAACTCCTTCTTCCTGCTCCTGGGAGCATATATCAGGGCGTCTGAAGTGTAAAACTCCTTCTTCCTGTTCCTGGGAGCATATATCAGGGCGTCTGAAGTGTAAAACTCCTTCTTCCTGTTCCTGGGAGCATATATCAGGGCGTCTGAAGTGTAAAACTCCTTCTTCCTGCTCCTGGGAGCATATATCAGGGCGTCTGAAGTGTAAAACTCCTTCTTCCTGCTCCTGGGAGCATATATCAGGGCGTCTGAAGTGTAAAACTCCTTCTTCCTGCTCCTGGGAGCATATATCAGGGCGTCTGAAGTGTAAAACTCCTTCTTCCTGCTCCTGGGAGCATATATCAGGGCGTCTGAAGTGTAAAACTCCTTCTTCCTGTTCCTGGGAGCATATATCAGGGCGTCTGAAGTGTAAAACTCCTTCTTCCTGCTCCTGGGAGCATATATCAGGGCGTCTGAAGTGTAAAACTCCTTCTTCCTGCTCCTGGGAGCATATATCAGGGCGTCTGAAGTGTAAAACTCCTTCTTCCTGCTCCTGGGAGCAGATATCAGGGCGTCTGAAGTGTAAAACTCCTTCTTCCTGTTCCTGGGAGCATATATCAGGGCGTCTGAAGTGTAAAACTCCTTCTTCCTGTTCCTGGGAGCAGATATCAGGGTGTCTGAAGTGTAAAACTCCTTCTTCCTGCTCCTGGGAGCATATATCAGGGCGTCTGAAGTGTAAAACTCCTTCTTCCTGCTCCTGGGAGCATATATCAGGGCGTCTGAAGTGTAAAACTCCTTCTTCCTGCTCCTGGGAGCATATATCAGGGCGTCTGAAGTGTAAAACTCCTTCTTCCTGTTCCTGGGAGCAGATATCAGGGCGTCTGAAGTGTAAAACTCCTTCTTCCTGCTCCTGGGAGCATATATCAGGGCGTCTGAAGTGTAAAACTCCTTCTTCCTGCTCCTGGGAGCATATATCAGGGCGTCTGAAGTGTAAAACTCCTTCTTCCTGCTCCTGGGAGCATATATCAGGGCGTCTGAAGTGTAAAACTCCTTCTTCCTGCTCCTGGGAGCATATATCAGGGCGTCTGAAGTGTAAAACTCCTTCTTCCTGTTCCTGGGAGCATATATCAGGGTGTCTGAAGTGTAAAACTCCTTCTTCCTGCTCCTGGGAGCAGATATCAGGGCGTCTGAAGTCACCAGCAGGTATAAAACTCCCCAAAAACACATTTTTTATTTATTTATTTAGTTCCCTTTGTTTTAAAGTTCCTCATTTAACGAGCCGTTCTGATTTTCATTTCTAAAGTACGTCACTCCTTAAGTTGGCCCCGCCTCCTCTGCTAAGCCCCGCCCACTCACATCCACCCTGCTGGACGGATGAAGCCAGCTTCTGGTGGAAATGTTCTGCTGTCAGCTGTACTGAGGAGCATGCATCTTCCATCCAGCAGCAGCCTCAGAGGATATAAGAGCCCAGTGGATAAACTATATCTGAGGCTAATGTTCCAGCAGAGTTAGCTAAAGACTGGAAATGTGCTAATAACGCAGTAATTAACGGTTCACATGCATTACTACGAGTTACGCTGTGCACATCTCCGGCTTGGTCCATTACTGCTGATGAGAAAGCATTGTTTGCTAGCATCTGCTGCTAACTTACAGCTGACTGCTAACTTACAGCTAACTGCTAACTTACAGCTAACTTAACTTACAGCTAGCTGCTAACTTACAGCTAACTGCTAACTCACAGTTAACAGCTAACCTACAGCTAACTGCTAACTTACAGCTAACTGCTAACTTACAGCTAACTTACAGTTAACTGCTAACTTACAGCTAACTGCTAACTTACAGCGAACTGCTAACTCACAGTTAACAGCTAACTTACAGCTAACTGCTAACTTACGGCTAGCTGCTAACTTACAGCTAACTGCTAACTCACAGCTAACTACTAACTTACAGCTAACTGCTAACTTACAGCTAACCATTAACTTACAGCTAACTGCTAACTTACAGCTAACTGCTAACTTACAGCTAACTTACTGCTAACAGCTAACTTACAGCTAACGGCTAACTTACAGCTAACGGCTAACTTACAGCTAACTGCTAACTTACAGCTAACTGTTAACTTACAGCTAACTGCTAACTTACAGCTAACTGCTAACTTACAGCTAACTGTTAACTTACGGCTAACTTACAGCTAACTGCTAAGTTACAGCTAACCGTTAACTTACAGCTAACTGCTAACTTACAGCTAACTGCTAACTTACAGCTAACTGCTAACTTACAGCTAACTTAACTTACAGCTAGCTGCTAACTTACAGCTAACTGCTAACTCACAGTTAACAGCTAACCTACAGCTAACTGCTAACTTACAACTAACTGCTAACTTACAGCTAACTTACAGTTAACTGCTAACTTACAGCTAACTGCTAACTTACAGCGAACTGCTAACTCACAGTTAACAGCTAACTTACGGCTAACTGCTAACTTACGGCTAGCTGCTAACTTACAGCTAACTGCTAACTCACAGCTAACTACTAACTTACAGCTAACTGCTAACTTACAGCTAACCATTAACTTACAGCTAACTGCTAACTTACAGCTAACTGCTAACTTACAGCTAACTTACAGCTAACGGCTAACTTACAGCTAACGGCTAACTTACAGCTAACTGCTAACTTACGGCTAACTTACAGCTAACTGTTAACTTACAGCTAACTCACAGCTAGCTGCTAACCTGTTTCCCTCTGGGATCAGTAACTATCTGTATCTATAGAGCTGGAGTGTTTCTGACTGCAGGAACAGCTTCATTCTGTCTGTGTTTCTGCATTAAATCTCAGCAGGTGTCCAGGTGTTGATGAGGTAACGTACAGAAACACACCTGAACGCTCCACAGCAGCATGACGGCGTGTCCTCAGCTAACGGACAGAAACTGACCCGTCACCAACGTCCTGCTGAAGCCTCGATGCTTAAATCTATTTCACACTGATATAGTTCCACACTTGAGTCAGAAACAGTCACTTTCTGAGGCCTGAGTTTAGAGTTAAGTTGCTGCTGACCTCAGCAGAAAGGCAGAGTTGAGCATTTGCTCACTTTTCAAAAAGAAGAAGTATTAAAACAGGGCTGAGATAAAGGTGGTTAACCAGCAGGCATTTTGACCTAAAACCGTCTCAGACCTCAGAAACGTGACAAATTCTTCAAAAAAGGGCAGAATATGTCACCTTTAAAACTACTTGGCTATAATTGAGTCTCTGGTAGGATTCTGGGATGGAGTGAATTTGTCCCGTGATGTCAGGTCAGTCAACACGAACAAACATGTGAGGAAAAGCCGGAGCTTTGTTTGTAAATCAGGAGACTCCAGAACTGGACTCTGTCTGAGCAAATAACGCAGGTCAGGGCAACAGAAACCTTAAATCCAGAGGAATGCGACGGGTAGTAACTTTCACCTCCTCCCCTTGCTGCACAGATAGAACGTTTGGCCCTAACTTACAGCTAACTTACAGTTAACTGCTAACTTACAGCTAACTGCTAACTTACAGCGAACTGCTAACTCACAGTTAACAGCTAACTTACAGCTAACTGCTAACTTACGGCTAGCTGCTAACTTACAGCTAACTGCTAACTCACAGCTAACTACTAACTTACAGCTAACTGCTAACTTACAGCTAACCATTAACTTACAGCTAACTGCTAACTTACAGCTAACTGCTAACTTACAGCTAACTTACTGCTAACAGCTAACTTACAGCTAACGGCTAACTTACAGCTAACGGCTAACTTACAGCTAACTGCTAACTTACAGCTAACTGTTAACTTACAGCTAACTGCTAACTTACAGCTAACTGCTAACTTACGGCTAACTTACAGCTAACTGTTAACTTACGGCTAACTTACAGCTAACTGCTAAGTTACAGCTAACCGTTAACTTACAGCTAACTGCTAACTTACAGCGAACTGCTAACTCACAGCTAACTGCTAACTTACAGCTAACTGCTAACTTACGGCTAGCTGCTAACTTACAGTTAACTGCTAACTTACAGCTAACTGCTAACTTACAGCGAACTGCTAACTCACAGTTAACAGCTAACTTACAGCTAACTGCTAACTTACGGCTAGCTGCTAACTTACAGCTAACTGCTAACTCACAGCTAACTACTAACTTACAGCTAACTGCTAACTTACAGCTAACTGCTAACTTACGGCTAACTTACAGCTAACTGTTAACTTACGGCTAACTTACAGCTAACTGCTAAGTTACAGCTAACCGTTAACTTACAGCTAACTGCTAACTTACAGCGAACTGCTAACTCACAGCTAACTGCTAACTTACAGCTAACTGCTAACTTACGGCTAGCTGCTAACTTACAGTTAACTGCTAACTTACAGCTAACTGCTAACTTACAGCGAACTGCTAACTCACAGTTAACAGCTAACTTACAGCTAACTGCTAACTTACGGCTAGCTGCTAACTTACAGCTAACTGCTAACTCACAGCTAACTACTAACTTACAGCTAACTGCTAACTTACAGCTAACCATTAACTTACAGCTACCTGCTAACTTACAGCTAACTGCTAACTTACAGCTAACTGTTAACTTACAGCTAACTGTTAACTTACAGCTACCTGCTAACTTACAGCTAACTGTTAACTTACAGCTTACACAAAAGGGCAGAATATGTCACCTTTAAAACTACTCGGCTATAATTGAGTCTCTGGTAGGATTCTGGGATGGAGTGAATTTGTCCCGTGATGTCAGGTCAGTCAACACGAACAAACATGTGAGGAAAAGCCGGAGCTTTGTTTGTAAATCAGGAGACTCCAGAACTGGACTCTGTCTGAGCAAATAACGCAGGTCAGGGCAACAGAAACCTTAAATCCAGAGGAATGCGACGGGTAGTAACTTTCACCTCCTCCCCTTGCTGCACAGATAGAACGTTTGGCCCTAACTTGCAGTTTTATTTGCCCACATTTGACCTTGAATAATGACTCGTGGTGAGCATGTCTGCCTAAACTCAGCCACGTTTCCACCAGATCGAATCTGCCCCTCCTTTCGCTCGCTGTAACCAGTGTTAAAGCTGGCTTAGAACCTCTGGGCCACATCTGGCCCTCATAACACATTCCAGCAACATGACTGAACCAGTGCCAAAAACACTTTAATTGAGTCTAATCAATATCCGGGTTTGTATGAACTGTCACCAGAGGGGGCGGTGTAGGCAACTGTGCTGCTAGATGTAATTCAGTAGAAGAAGAAGTTATTCTAACAGGAAATGAGCCTTAAGGAGGAAAAATGACCTGTTTTTAGTTGTTGTTCAGCCCAGAAACAGCTGGTCAATCCTGTCATTTTAATCTTTGCAGGTCAGATTTACAAAGTTGTTTCCACTTCACCTTTTTATTCACGTCTTCTAAACCAAAGTGATGACATAAAGCAGGCTAACGGCGTCCTGCAGCTCAGAGCAGGAAATGTAAATCACAGAGTCTCTTTGAACAGACCACCTGAAGGTTTCCTGTTTTTACTCTGTTGGTTTGTTCTTTAGGAGACAGGAGAGATTCTACAGTTTGACCCACACCCCTGACGGCCCTCCTTTCCACACCGTGCAGCTAAGCCTCATGGGAAATGTAGTATTTGGAAGCGGCTGATGTTGAATTAGCCTCGGTTCTTACAGCTGAATGTGGTTGCAGATTGTTTCTGAGATGATTTATCACCCCTGATCAATCAGACATGGGCCCAAACGCTGCTTCTGGATCTGTTCACTTGGTTGTCTGGAAGCTTCTTAATCGCTGTGTGCCTCTCTCTGTGTGGACAGAACAAACACATCAGGTCAGGTTTGTCAACAGGACGGGTTTCAGAGGACTTCTGGACTTTGGCCTCAGCGTAAAGATGGCCGATGGGAGCTGTCTGGCCGCATGTAGTGAATGAAAGCAGCTAAGCTGTGTTATGTCAGACTCACAGTCCCACATCTTCTCTTTCGTTGACCACACTGATGATCGAGGTGTGGCTCGAGTCTGTCAGAGCTGGTCCTGTAACAGCTGAGCGAGGTCTCACTGTGAGCTTCCATAGCTTTTCTTTCACGCCTCATGGAACTCAGGCTCCAAATCAGATGTTTGGTTGCAGAATTGATCTAAACATTCAGCAAAGAAGAGGTTCGAGAAACAATCTGCTCAATCCGTCTTTATAAAGCCTGAATCCCACATGGGGCAGGAATCTGATCACATTCAGCGTTTAACGCCACGGTTTCTCCTGTAGTGGTGCACGATTCAAAAATCACAACAAGGAGATGTGCGGCTCACTCTTTATTTATTTAAAACCACTAAATGCAAGCAGATTTGTTAAAAAAAAAGACTCAAACACATGGTCTGTGGTCAGATCATAAGCAGCAAACCGACAGAGGAAGTCTGTTCCTCATCCAAGCAAAGAAGTGGAAACCGGAGCGGTGAAAAAGCAAAGAGGTCAGCAGGGGAAATGCCACGTTACGGGCAGAGTTAAGCACAGAAACGTCAGAAAGTTAAGGTTTCTCCATGTGTTGGCAGGTGATGAGGCTTATTACTGAGTCATGTGATGCCACAGTGTTCCCGTTTCCTGCTGAGAACCAGTTCGGTCAAAACCTCGCTTTAAACTCTGTGCCGGACCGAAAGTTTGACTCTGGATTTCACAGTTTAACTAAAGCGACCTGCAGCTGATTGAAAAAGTTAATCTCAGCACTGATTCGTGTTCATGGACTGCGTAATAACCAAAGTTATCTTTCCAACAGCCCACCACATCCATCTGCTTCATATGAGCAAAGAGCTGAGCTGTAAACTGCTTTTCCACAGGTTTGAGGCCCTTAATTATCCTCAAAAGTCCAGACATCCTGACATCTACTGGCACAAACTGCAACCAACTGAGTAGAAAAAGCGGACGTTTAGTTTGTCCCTTTTCAGCTGCTGTAGGCTTGGGATTAAACCGCCTCATTAGGGACTATTAAAAACACAAAGATTCTCACTTTAATGCGTTTTTACATGAATGAAAACACGTTATTTTGCATTCAGATCGTCCTGATTGTCACGCGCTGGAACTTTAAATGGCATCAGTTCATTTAGAGGTTGATCCTCGTGTTTTTCTGACACAGACTTGTTGTAAATCAGCATCCAGGAGGGCGTCTAAGAGGTGATCTCCTCAGTCAGAGTCCGCCAGATGAGGACCGCGTGGAACAGTCCGAGGCGCGTTGTTGCTCCTCGGAGCTCCGGGTCACAGGCTGCGATGAGAAAAGGCACAAAAGGATCCACGTTGGTGTCAGAAACAGCTGGAAAGCAGCAGCTGCACGTCTGTCAGCGCTTTGGGGGGTGGCGCGCTCTTTACGCACGGCTCAGGTGGCGTGGAAAGCCGCGCTGCTGAGCGCGTTCCCGGCCACGCAGCAGTACCGGAGCGTGTAGTTCTGCCCCACGTTGTTGTCCCAGAACTCGCCCTCCTGACTCTTCAGGTAAACGACCAAGTGCACGGCCGAGTTGGTGTCCACGAAGGGCGGCGTGTACACGGTGAAGGCGAACCGCTCCCCCACGAAGTCCGGCTGATCCACGGCTACGGGCACCGCCTGCGCATCCACGTGCGACAGCCACCCGTTGAAGGTGTACCTCACCCCGACCTCTTTCACGGAGCAGTCTGTCAGAACCCGAATCTGCCCGCGGATGTCAAACTGCGTGATGACGACCTTCTCCAGGCAGACCCGCAGCTGCTGGACTCTCTGCTCCGCGTCCCGGAGCTCCGGGAAGCAGGCGACCAGCCGCTCCGTGTCCAGGCTGGGCTTGAAGCTCTGGCACAGCTCGTTCAGGACGTCCTGCTGCGGCGGCGGGAAGCTCCGGTGCCGGGACAGCACCTTGCTGGGGATCTGCGGCTCCTCCTGGGAGCTGAAGTGCTTCACGCGGGCCAGCGTCAGCCCCATGGAGTCGGCGAACTTCACCCGCTTCCTCCCGCAGTCTCCGTCCAGCAGCGCCGCTGGGTACGCCGGCAGGGACTTGGCTCTTCTCCTGTCTCTCATGAACCTCTCCAGGTGGGACGCGTCCACGTCGTCCTCGAGATCTTCCTCCCTTTCATCACCCTCCTCTTCCTCCAGGCCGTTCTCCACGGACGGGCCCGGGGAGGGCGCCTCGCCGCCGGCGTGGATCTGGGGAGGTGAGCAGGACATGTGTGGCCGGCAGCCAGGCGGCCTGTGAGCTGAGTCCTGCGGGGGTCCCGCTGCGGGGCGGCTTGTATAGGAGCTCCCGCCCCCTCCTGGTGACAACAGAGCGCGTGCTGCAGCTGTTGCCTCAGACACACGCTCACCGTCACGTAACAACGATCAACCTTCACCTGTTTGCGGAGTAGTGGAAAAAGGATTTTCCAACAGCAACAACGGAGCAGAAACGGATCAAAATAAATGCTTTTCATGACGTTTCTGCTTCCAGAAGACCTCCTCAGCACGCGCAGATCTCAGCTGTGGAACACATTATTATTATTATGACTGATCAAACTGTCATTATGAAATAATCTGCAGCTTCTCAGAATTCAAACCCAAACAACGTTTAACGGTCTTACATAACGCGGCGTGGCGCGTGCGGCTGGTGCGTCATGAAGCATCGAGTAAACAAACACATGCTGTCACCACCATCACTGACGTCACGCCACCTTTTGCCAACCGAGCAGCAGAGGAGGCAGCATCACCTTCTGTTTCTGAGGACGTTCTGGTCGTTTTTTAGCCTGAAACGGCGCAAACGTGGCCCGCCTTTGGCCTCGAATGACGGCGTGGACTCAGGGTGAGCGCGCCGGCCTCAGAACCAGCAGGCAGGGTGTCCTAACTGAGCCATAAGAGCCAGAAAGCAGCGCAGACTGTCCTGTGGGGCCACCGATCAGAACCCGACACCCAGGTTCTGAAGCAACAGGCACCTGCTGGACAAAAAGTTTCACAGATTCACTGAAACATGTTCAAACCTGAACATAAACCCAGAATCTGAGGCAGAAACAGAGTTTTTTATCAGTTCTCAGCAGCTTTAAAGTGAATCTCTGCTCTGAGCTCCTTTATTCTCCAACACAGCCTGAACCCTCTGAGACCAGCTTTCTGTCATTTCTTTAAGGAGTCTTCAGGAATAGTTCTCCAGGCTTCTTGAAGGACATCCCAAAGCTCTTCTTTGGATGTGGGCTGCCTTTTGTTCCGTTCTCTGTCAGATGATCCCACACTGCTTCAATAATGTTGAGGTCCGGGCTCTGGGGAGGATTCATCCCTCCATAAGACCTGTTGCCACTGATTTTCAGTCCACTTCTTGTGTCATTTGGCACAGCTCAGCCTTTTCTCCCTGTTTCCCTTCCTTAAGAACGGCTTCTTGACAGCCACCCTTCCATGGAGCCCATTTCTGATGAGGCTTGGGCCAACAGTAGATGGATCAGCTGAAGGTCCAGATGCATCTCTCAGGTCCTGTCAGGTCACAGCTGGATTTTTTCCTCTTTCTTAAGGACATCACTTTCAGATCCTGTTCATCTGCTGGAGATAGTTTTTTAGGCCTGACACTTCTTCTTTTGTCCTCCACTTGTCCAGTTTCCTCAAATGTTTTAAGGACACACTGCACACCATGCTGAGATATGCCAAGTTTTCAGCTAATAGCTCTTTGGGAATCACCTTGTTGCTGCAGAAATCCTATTTTCTGTCTGTCAAACTGTGTTTTCTTTGCTGTTTTTCATAGATGCAGCTAAAGAAATGGGAACAAATGATGTGTCTTTGTGACAAAGAGCCTAAAGATCCAGTTTAAAATGGCTTCTTTGCTAAGTTGTCTGTTCTGTGTCGACACAACACTGGTTCATCCCTTGAGTTAGGAGCCTTTTTTCTGCAGCTCCGATGCTTCCTTAAGGATCTCCTTTAGGAGAGAAAGGAGCTTCTTCTGACCCATAATTCCTTGCAGCTGCAGCTTTGACATATTGTTTCCATCCAGTCGTCCAAACTGTGATTCATAAATCTGAGGACAGGAGGATGAGTGACATCACTATATTTACCTTATAGTTTCTGTCCTTTTTCAGCTTTGAGGTTTGATGAGAAATATTTTCTATACATATTATATTCTATATTATCTCTAATCTTATCTTTCTATACATATTATATTCTATATTATCTCTAATCTTATCTTTCTATACATATTATATTCTATATTATCTCTAATCTGATAAATATGACTTGATGTAACGCTGATAAAATCCCATCAGATGAAGCATCTGCAGCTGTTTCTGTCGAATCTTTACTGAACATCCGGAGTTTCAGAGCTGCAGTCGTCTTTTCCTGAGTCCTGAAGGAGTTTTCCTCCATCTGACTTTAACCCCGTTATGTTTTTGACAAGGTGAAGGAAAATATAATCGGAGAAGTTTGTTCTTGTTTTATTTCCTCTTCTACCGGACCTTTGGTCTCATTCTCACCTGTTATCGCTCCACTCCTCTTCATCCTCTTAGTTGAGGATGGATCGAATCTTTCAAAGAAAACTGGACTCATTTCTCTGCCATGAAGCTGTTTTATTGAAGAAAGTCAAATATTTTCTGCTCTGAACTCTGAACTTTGTGCTGTTACAGGAAAACGGCCTCAGTTATACCCTCACATCAGTTTGACATTTTCTCCGTCAGATTTCACACAAACACTGAAATGAAGACAACAGAAAACACTTTGTTCACTCCTTCAAAGCGGTATTTGCTGTGAAAATCTTCACTGGTTCTCACATTAAAGCTGATGAAGGATCTCCTGACTCCTGCTGATCCTGGAAATGACCGTTTCTGAGCACCTCAGAACAGACTTCCTCATCTGTCGGTTGATTTAGAAAACAGCAGCAACATTTGATCTCTGAAACTAATCAAAGTCAGTGTAGCTCCAGAATAATTTTACATTTACAAAGTGATGAGATGTGAACAGAGTCTGTGATAAAGGAAGGTCTGCTGATCTCTCTGTTGGGCTCCATGAAGTGGAAGAGAAACAACAACATACAGACACATCAACACAAGCATCCAACTAACATTTAGAGCTCAGAGAAGTTTAGATTTTCATGTGGAGAAACATTTCTGTGAATAAAACTCCTCATTAGCAGTGATATCCTCCATGGCTGCACAAACACAGGAAAAAGCAGCAAGTAAACAGCAAAGAGCTGACAGGATACCTTTATTCCACTTTACACAACTCTGCTGTGGATCCAGAATAATAAAGCCAGATCCCAGCATAGAGCGGCTGAGTGAATGTGGTCTGGACTCTGTGGAGCAGAGTCATGGCTCCAGAGACGCTGTAGAAGGACAGAATACCTGCTCTGTGATCCAGGTACACTCCGACTCTGGAGGATACAGGACCTGAGATGGAGGTTTTCTTGTTGTTGTACATAAATGAATAACTGTTTGGGTAACAATATAATGACCAAGATTTGTCATTATAACCAAATACACATTCAGTCCCACCTCCTGCTCTGCTGATGTTCTTGTAGGCGACTGATACAGCAGCTCCTCCCCCTCTCCTCTCCACCTCCCAGTAACAGCGTCCAGTCAGACTCTCTCTGCTCAGGACCTGAAACCTTTCAGTGAATCTGTCTGGATGATCAGAATAAGACTGAGTTTGTTCCATTAATGTCACTTTTCTGTTCCCCTCTGACAGTAACAGCTCTCTGTTTGCTGTGTTTGGATCCAGTTTGATTTCACATGAATACTTTAAGAAGTCAGCTCTGCTCTTTGGTTCAGGTTCAGGTTCAGGTTCAGGTTCTGGTTCTGGTTCTGGTTCAGGTTCTGACAGTAAAACATCCACCTCAGAGACTCTCAGGGAGATGTTGGTCCATTCCTCTCTCAGGAGGTCCTGTAGTTTCTCTCTGAGCTCTGACACAGCTGCTGTCACAGCCTCAAAGTGCCTCAGAGGACGGATCTTGATGCTGGATGAGGGTGTAGACTCCCTGAGTGCTGACACTGAGGGGCAGTTCTGTAGAAACTGGGTGTGATCCTCTGTGTCTGAGAGCTGCTGCAGCTCAGCATCTTTCCTCTGCAGCTCAGTGATCTCCTGCTCCAGCTTCTCCTGAAGCTCTTTGACTCGACTCACTTCAGTTTCCTGCTGGGATCTGATCTGCTGCTTCACCTCAGAGCTTCTTTTCTGGAGGAGACGGATCAGCTCAGTGAAGATCTTCTCACTGTGCTCCACTGTTTTATCAGCAGACTGATTGATGGCCTCCACCTCCTGCTGAAGCAGCTTCACATCTTTCTCTCGGTCCTGGACTCTCTGCTGGATTTGTTGCCGACTCCCCTCCAGCTCTCTCTGCCTCTCAGTCCTTTCTGCTGCAGCTGACACTGTGTCGTGGCCTTTATGTTCATCCACAGAGCAGAGATAACAGATAGACTTCTGATCAGAGCGGCAGAACATCTTCTTCACCTCACCGTGACCAGAGCAGATGTTCTCCTGGAGGTTCTTGGAGGGCTCCACCAGCTTGTGTTTCCTGAATGGAGCCACATCATAATGAGGCTGAAGGTGTTTCTCACAGTAAGAGGCCGGGCAGGTTAAACAGGACTTGATGGCTTTCAGTTTTCTTCCAGAGCAGAAATCACAGGCCACATCTTCAGCTCCAGCATAGCAGAGATCAGCAGGAGCAGCCTGGAGTCCAGTCTTCTTCAGCTGCTCCACTAAATCCGCTAACATGGTGTTTTTCTCCAGGACAGGCCTCGGTGTGAAAGTTTTCCTGCACTGAGGGCAGCTGTGGATTCCCTTCTGATCCTCTCCATCCCAGAAGCCTTTAATACAGTTCCTGCAGTAGCTGTGTCCACAGGGAAGAGTCACCGGATCCTTCAGCAGATCCAAACAGATCGAACAAGAGAAGGTTTCTCGGTCCAGCTGAACTCCTTTCTGCGCCATTTCTCCTCTCAGATCAGCGACTGACTGAGTTTCACTTCCTCATAAATGAAACTAGTCTGAGCTCTGAGCCAATCAGTGCACCAGCTGCTGGTCACACCCATCATCTGCCTGCAGGTCTGAAGGGGAGGGAACAAGGAAATATGAGAGCAGGAAGTGTGTTGAAGCTGTTTCACACCAGTCTTCATGGTTAAAACACGGCTCGATTCTTCTTTTAATCCCAAATCAAAAGTCAGACATGCTGCTGGAGAGTCAGAAAGAAATGAGGCTGATCAGGAGATTAAAGTCTCCTTTTCTTCTTAAACTGTTTGTGTTTCAACATCTTTCACCATTTTAACTAGAATGTCTTTCTTTAAATGAAAGGATTTATTGATCATGCTCAGATTCTATCCCAAACATTTCCTAAAGCACTTTAAACTGTCCTCACAGCATTTTAAGAACTTTACCGTCCACAGTGAGGCGCTTGACCTCTGCCTCAGATCAAGCTGGAGCAGCAGCACACCTTCAACCTCAAATTATCAGCAAACTATGCGTCAGAACAAAAGTTCAGTTCTGAAGGAAAGTGCTTCGGAGGCTGATTGCTTCTCTGACAGTTTTTTAAATGATTTCCACCAGCAGAGGTCACAAGTTGGAGCTGAAGAACAGGACAGTTTACCAGGTCACATGATCTGCTCTGACGTCTTCTTCTTTGGTATCAAATCAAAGTAGAAACAGACATTTCTGACAGCAATCAGGACAAAAACAGGGAGCCGAGTTAATCACTTTTATTGCATTAAAAAGCAGTCGGACTGGGTTGGTTTTCTGGTCCTGGACCTGCAGGAGGCCCTGGACCTGCAGGAGGTCCTGGACCTGCAGGAGGCCCTGGACCTGCAGGAGGCCCTGGACCTGCAGGAGGCCCTGGACCTGCAGGAGGCCCTGGACCTGCAGGAGGCCCTGGACCTGCAGGAGGTCCTGGATCTGCAGGAGGCCCTGGACCTGCAGGAGGCCCTGGACCTGCAGGAGGCCCTGGACCTGCAGGAGGCCCTGGACCTGCAGGAGGCCCTGGACCTGCAGGAGGCCCTGGACCTGCAGGAGGCCCTGGACCTGCAGGAGGCCCTGGACCTGCAGGAGGCCCCGGACCTGCAGGAGGCCCTGGACCTGCAGGAGGCCCTGGACCTGCAGGAGGCCCTGGACCTGCAGGAGGCCCTGGACCTGCAGGAGGCCCTGGACCTGCAGGAGGCCCTGGACCTGCAGGAGGCCCTGGACCTGCAGGAGGTCCTGGACCTGCAGGAGGCCCCGGACCTGCAGGAGGCCCCGGACCTGCAGGAGGCCCCGGACCTGCAGGAGGCCCTGGACCTGCAGGAGGCCCTGGACCTGCAGGAGGTCCTGGACCTGCAGGAGGTCCTGGACCTGCAGGAGGCCCCGGACCTGCAGGAGGTCCTGGACCTGCAGGAGGCCCCGGACCTGCAGGAGGCCCCGGACCTGCAGGAGGCCCTGGACCTGCAGGAGGTCCTGGACATCAGTCACATGAGCTGTCCTTGAAAAGGCACTTTTAGTTCATGCTGCAGCATGTAGAGGTTCATGGTTTAACTGGCCCTGAAGCTTGATTCACATCGGGGAGAAAAATCAACCCTTGTTTTCTCATAATTACTCATAAGATGATGGGATGGAAAGGTTAGCGTTTTATTTTACAGACGTTTATGTTTTCTTGTGAATTAATGGATCATTTCACCACTTTATGCATGAAGATTAAAGAGCAGACGAGCTTTAACTGAACACCTCAGATTGATTCTGTTTGTCTCATCAAAGCTTTCATTAAACTACTGCAGATGTCTGAACAGAACAAGTTTTAGCTGTTTTAAACAACATGGTTTGGTCCGTGTTCCTTTTCAACTTCACGCTGAGATCAGCAGCATCGGCGAATACAAACAAACACGAGTGAAGGATGTGAGCTCGCTGCAGTGTGACGACTGTTAGCTGCGGACTGCGCCTTTAAACTCATCTACATTCAGGTACGAAGATATAAAAAGACAAAAAATTATACATCCAGTGCATTTGTGCAAGATTTCAGATCATAAAGATTCAATTCAACATCAATATTTCAAAATGCCGAACGTAAATGACTTCATTATCGTAATGCGATCTGATTGGCTGGTTAAACGGGAAGAAATGAATTCTGGGTGTTTCAGGACTGACGGCGAGGCAGCGTAGAGTTGGAGATCCTAGAACAGATCGAGTGTTTAATGTCAGGAGGTCGTTGGTCCGCAGCAGCTGCTCGTCTGGTCTAGAAATGCCGCTCTACGCTGGGAGGAGCCACAGCATCGATGCACCGCTGTCGCTGGCGATGACATCACATCTGCGGGTCTGATGATGTCACTCGTGTTCTGTGGTGTAGATGCGGTACATCAGCGTGACGATGGCGGCTGCAAGTGCAGGGATCACCAAGTTGGTCCACCAGCTGGAAGACAGAATAACAAAGTTAACTGACTGACTAGCTAACTAACTGACTAACTGACTGACTGGCTGACTAACTAACTAAATGACTAACTAACTAACTGACTAACTGACTAACTGACTGACTAACCGACAAACTAACTGACTGACTGACTGACTAAATGACTAACTGACTAACTAACTAACTGATTAACCGACAAACTAACAGACTGGCTGACTGACTCACTAACTTAATGACTAACTGACTAACTAACCGACAAACTAACTGACTGACTAACTAACCGACAAACTAACTAACTGACAAACTAACTGACTGACAAACTAACTGACTGACTAACCGACTGACTAACTAATTAACTAACTGACTGACTAACTAACTAAATGACTGACTGACTGACTAACTAACTACCCAGACCACAAATGCAAAATAGAGACAATGCTGGTTAAATAAATAACTAATAATGCCACAGCTAGTTGTAACTAAGTAGCTTCACCACCAGCTGAATCACAGACTCAACCAACCAAGAAACAACTAGTCTCATGTGCAATTGTAACTTTCAAGACTGTCAAGAAAGCTACTTGACTATCTAAGTAACCATTGGATTAACCAGTGAGAAATATAAACAAAATGTACACTTTGATCGCTGAACAGAAACACACAGCTGGTTTAATAATTAACCAACACATTCAACAACATGTTGGTAGTAACATAAAGGCAGACTGCTAGGTCAAGTTATTGCTGTTACCAATAACTTGACAAAAAACTCAACTTAACTACCTACTGGCAGATATACAGAGACAGCTAGTTAACTACCTTAAAAAGTAATGTTCAACCCATTCCACAGCCACAAGCTGATACAGGTAGTTAATTGTAACTGTAACTAAATCGTCAGGCTACTATTTTCAAAGAAAAGTTAAATAACTAATCATCAAACCAACTGAGTATCCAGATATAACATCAGCTGGATGCTTGATTAACTACCTAACTAGCCAGTTGGATCCGCAGATGATAACTAAAATCTAAATGTCCTGTTGGATACCTAACTGACAGCCAAATGGAACAAACAGACAGCTAGTTAACTAATAAACAACCAGCTGGCATTTAAAGGCAGACAAGCAGTAAACAAAGTAACAGACTCAACCCATTTATCCACCAAGTTTGGCCAACAGCTGGTTAACTGTAGTCATTATTAACTAATCTGAGCGCTAACGTGACAGAAAACTCAACAAACTAATCAGTGAACCAACAGAGTGCAGTTATAACGTCAACCATATACTTGATTAACTAGCTAACTAGCCAGTTAGATCAGCAGGCGATAACTAAAAGCTAAACATCCTGTTAGATCCCTAACTGACGACCAAATAGACCAAATAGCTAGTTAAATAATAAATCTACATGTTTATCTGCTGGTATACAAACACAGACAAGTAGTTAACTATGTAACAGACTATTTATCAACCCATTTATCCACTCAGGTTATCCATAAACTGGTTAAATGTAGTCAGACCACTAACTTGACAGAAACAACTAACCAAGCTAAAACAACCAAACGTTACAGTTACATCATGAAATGGAACATAGAGACAGCTGGTTAAGTATTTAACTCACTACTAACTATCAACCAATAGTAAAAGAGCGACTGCTAGTTAACCAACTATCTATCTAACCAACTAACTATCTAACCAACTAACCATCTAACCAACTAACCGTCTAACCAACTATCTATCTAACCATCTAACCAACTAACCGTCTAACCAACTATCTATCTAACCATCTAACCAACTATCTATCTAACCATCTAACCAACTAACCAACTAACCTCCACTGATGTCTGAGCAGTGATGAAGCAGAAGAGTTTCACTTTAATGGTAAAAAAGGTTTGAAACCAGGTGTCAAGTGTATGTGTGCATGTGTGTATGTGTGCATGTGTGTGCGTGTGCATGTGTGTGTGTGTCTATGTGCGTGCATGTGTGTGTGTGTGTGTGTATGTGTGCAAGTGTGTGTGTGTGTGTGTATGTGTGCAAGTGTGTGTGTGTGCATGCGTGTGCATGTGTGTCTATGTGCGTGCATGTGTGTGTGCATGTGTGTGTGCATGTGTCTGTGTGTCTATGTGCGTGCATGTGTGTGCATGTGTGTGTGTGTCTATGTGTGTGCATGTGTGTGTGTGTCTATGTGCGTGCATGTGTGTGCATGTGTGTGTGTGTCTATGTGCGTGCATGTGTGTGTGTGTGTGTGTATGTGTGCATGTGTGTGTGTGTCTATGTGCGTGCATGTGTGTGTGTGTGTGTGTATGTGTGCATGTGTGTGTGTGTCTATGTGCGTGCATGCGTGTGCATGTGTGTCTATGTGCGTGCATGTGTGTCTATGTGCGTGCATGTGTGTGCATGCGTGTGCATGTGTGTGTGTGTCTATGTGCGTGCATGTGTGTGTGTGTGTGTGCATGTGTGTATGTGTGTATGTGTGCATGTGTGTGTGCATG